>NC_072373.2:65872500-67122500 GCF_028885625.2 Pongo pygmaeus | reverse complement strand
GAGAAAATCTAAACACTGATTAGATATTTAATAGTATTAAGATATTATTGTTATTTTTTAGTGCAATTTTGATATTGAGGCTTTTTTTAAGAGACCTTATCTTTTAGAAGCATACTCTGAAATATTTACAGTTGAAATGATATGCTATCATGAACGGCTTCAACATCATCTTGGGTGGGAAGCTGGGTGGTAGGTACATAGGGTCTCATTGTTCTGTTCTATTGATTTGTGTATATTTGAAATTGTGCCTACAATGTGTGGCTTCAGTAAAATAAGCCAACAAAGTACAAGAAAACTGAAATACAGAAGGAGGAGACTATTTGAATGGAACTTGATTTTCTGTACATTTTCCATTGTAAGTTTTTCTCCCCTTGAATAAATCCATTTTAAGAAAAGTCTATTATTTTATGCCTAGGGAGAAGGTGCTAAAATTCACAGAGGTTTAGAGTGGGTATAACTCCTAGACATCACCTACAGAAACTAAACTTTGAAGACTTTGTCCAATGTCACATTTCTTAGAGGCATAGCCAGGACTCCAACTCAGAGTTCCTGGGTGGAATCCAGCCACATCCTTTGTTCCCACTGCTGAGCTGCCCATCTATACAGGCAGAATTCAGGGCCATATGTTAACACTGGACAAGGAGACAAATGATGGCCTGTTTGCTCACCTCCGCAGCCCTTCTCTGTTCCTACTATGATCACAGCCTTAAACACTGAACTCAGGTTTTACAAATGACCTTTCCAGTGGCCAACTAGTTTCTGTGAGGGCAGCTGAAGGGCAGGAAGGTAGAGTGGAGAGAGAGAGCTTATGCAACATACACAACTCTTCACACCCTCACAACCTGATCTCCTGTCCCATCAAGATCATCAGGCCTCAGGTGTGAAATACCTGGACCTCTTTTCACTTACTAACAACTCCTACTAATCTATCCATGTTACACACACCCTGACCTCCTTCCGGCTGCTCTCAGATGTGTCTATTTAAGGTGAAATCTTCCTCCTGTGGCCTTCCACCTATTCTTTCCCATGGACCCTCCTTTATGAACTCTATCTTTATTTTCTCTTTCTCACGTTATTCTGCACTTAACAAAAACAATGTTCATCTCTTTTATTTAAAAAAAATTCTCCTTGGGAAACACCCTTGGGTGTTTCTCCTTTTATCAGCAAAACTGCTTAAAAGAGTCTCCTCTGCTTCCTCACTTCCTACCCCCTCCTAACCCCTTTGCCATTTGGCTTCCATTCCCACCATTCCCCTGAAACACAGCCTCCACACTGTGAGGTTCAAGTGGAAATGTTCCAGTACTTGTCTTTATGAACCTCTTTGCTGCCCTTGCCATGGTGACCATTCATTTCTTGCATCTCTCTCTTTTGACTTCCCAACGTTACACTCCCCTGGCTGCCCTTCCCCTTGGTCTCCCTTGCTGGCTCCTCCTCCTCTGTCCACCCCATAAACACTGGTATTTTCCTTCCTCTCTAATCTTAGCTTCTTGCCTCTCTCACCTTGCATGCTACTTGGGCGATCTCACCCTTGCCCATAGTCCTAAATACATTGGGTACGTTGACCATTTCTAAATATTTTTCTCCAACTCTAGCCCCTCTCCCAACATGTGGACTCCAATAGCTCCCAATCATGTAGACTCCGATAGCCCTTGGGTTGCTGAACATACCCCTCAGATATCCTACAGGCCCAACAACTGCAAATATATCTAAATAATGGACACATCATACTCCCATCTTTTCTTGGACCATTTTATCTGCCACCCTCACCACGCCCACCTCCCACCCCACCCGCACCCCCTGCACACACATATAAACCTCGGCTTCCTCTGCAATTGCTGAGCTCAGTTTCTGGCACCACCATCTACTGAGTAACTCCAGCCAGAAATAGGAAAGTAATTACAGGCAACTCCCTTTCTCTCATCTCCTGTCGACAACCAATTACCAAATCATACTGATTAAATCTTTCATAGTTTTCAAATCTGTCTCCTCCCCTCCGTCCTCGCACCACTGCTCTGGCTCACGTCCTTATGGTCCTGCTTCATGTCCTCACAGTCTCTGGTCTCCATGAGAGAGCCTATTTTCTTAAATTCAGCTCCAATCTGCAGCCGTAATCACCTGGTTAGTCACAAACATGACTGCATTTCCTTCTCCTCAAAACCTTTAAGCCCTCCTACTCTAGGGATAAAGTTCCAGCTTAAGATGGATCCTGATACACAAACTCCCCAAGGTCTGGCTACCTTGAGTCACCTACCAC
Source organism: Pongo pygmaeus (assembly GCF_028885625.2). Classification (NCBI taxonomy): domain Eukaryota; kingdom Metazoa; phylum Chordata; class Mammalia; order Primates; family Hominidae; genus Pongo; species Pongo pygmaeus. The sequence goes on along the minus strand of NC_072373.2, from coordinate 67,120,246 downwards.
CTCCCTGGCTTGTCCTTCAGGCCCCAATAACCCTACACTTTCCACAATCATGAGCACATATCACAGGGTTCCATGGCTTTGGGCCTCCTTTATTTCATTTCCTCTGCCCAGAATGTCCTTGATCTGAGTGAGTCCTGCTCATCCTTAAGCTGCACTTCAGGACGACTTCTCCAAAAGTCTCACCTGAACACCCAAGTTCAGGAAGTGCCCTCTGTGCTCCTATGGCTTCCAGGCACACTTCTCTATGTCAGCACCTGGCATAGCTAGGTACCTGCAACTCTCTTCTCCTAACCAGACCCTAAGTTCATCAAGGGCAGGGAGCATGGGTTCATTCATTCATTCATTCATTCATTCAGTCACCTGACTAACATTTAAGTGTCTCCTATGTGCCAAGCAAGGTCCCAGGCATGGGTACATTACATTCCCTATGTACATTGCCTAGGTAAAAAATGTATTTTTCATCTCTACACCTCCAAAATGTAGCACAGTCCCCGGCAACAGGAAGAAGCTCAGTTAATGTTTGTTGAGCTGACATGAGCCCCCCAGCAGGCAGGTGAGGAAACTGTGCTTGGTGTAGGATGCTGGCCAACAGAGACAGCGTGGAGTCACAGAGTGGCACAGGCTCCAGGGTCAGCAATAAGGGTTCAAGCTCCAACTCTGCCCCTTTATGGCAGGCTCTCCTTGGCTTAGGACCTTGCCTTCTCATCTCTGAAATCAGAATTACTAATGCAATGCCCACTTCCTGTGTTACTGCAAGAATTCAGTGAAATATATAACTAAACATGGGCTGTAAATCACTTAGGCTTATGAAAACATTAAGTCACAGGGAGAACATCAGAGTCAGAGAAGGCAGAAGCCCCATACCCAGTGGGGAGAGGTGTGAAGGCTGCATGGACGAGACAGGAGGGCCAAAGGTGGGGAAGCAGAGGGATTAGTTTTCAAAGCCAGGGAGCTGAGAGGCAAGCATGAAACCCCGCCACAACTGAAATGTGGCTTTCCTTCCTATCTCTCAGTGCCAGGGTGCTGGTTATCAATCTCTTCCCCTTCTCAGATAGTAACAAAAGCTTTACCATTTACCATCAGAGTCTACAGCTGTGGGCAGAGAGCAGCTTCAGCACTCTCCCCCTCCTCTGAATATAAAATAAGCTCTTTCTAATCCTCCATTTTTAATGACTTCAGGCAATGGCTTTCATGTCCTCCCTCCTAGCTCCATTCTAGCCAGACACCTAGAATCACGCAGCAAGGAGAATCCACAGCCATCAGACCCAGGAGTGGGGTTCAGCCACAGCAACAGCAGCAGGGAATAGTGGAGTGGAGCCTGGGACTCTGGGGACAGTTCTCCCACTGGTGTTTGCTCCGAAATTCACAGAGAACTGGGAACTGAGAGCGCTCAGTGACATGCCTTGCTTGCGGGCATGTGCTGGTGCACGTTAATGTCTGAGCTAGGGGCGGGAGGAGGGACGAGGGCTGTGTGGGTGCACTCTGATGCACAGAGATGCTGAGCAAATTCCCCCTGACACTTTTCCTTGAGAGACAAGGCCCTGGGAGGAATCAGCCTTAAGCCACTCAGCTTTTCTGAGACCCTCTTCCTTCTAGAACCTTTTACTGCTGAATTCAAAAGCCTTTGGGAAATTCTATACAGAGAACACTGACAAATTCCATACAGAGAACACTGGCAAAGGTTCTGATGATGATGCAGATATTTCTTGGACAGTGAAAAATACCCCCAGGCACAGAGGGGAAGCAAGGAAGCATTTCTGACATGTCTAGAAATGTAGGTGTTTGGACAAAGAAGAAACCAGAAAGCATAAAACAGAGATCCTGGAATAGAACGGACAGGAAAATTGTTCTAAGCCATAAAGTCATTATATGTAACAAAACTTACATTTGTATAGCGCAGTCACAAGTTGGGCTGTGCTATACAAATGTGAGTTTTGTTACTTATAATCACAAGTCACAAGTTGGAGTTGGGATTGAGAAAGGAAGATGGAGAACAAAAAGGACATTTGAGGCTTAGCACCTGCTAAGTAGGAAGAACAAGCATATTTCTGCACCCTTGCTCCTGGCAAGAGTGGTGGGCTTAAAGGTTCTGAAGAGTCTGTTAGAGAGTAAATGGGGATGATGATACAAGGACAGGTGCTTTCACTTCTCTGGCTGAACTTCATCGAGTTTTTTTACCCTCCTTGAGCCTCAATTTGTTCTAGGAAGTTGGAAGAATTAAACAGCATCATGTGGGGCAAGTACCTGGCAAAGTTGTTCAGCACATCTTGACCACTGGGAGCTATCATTCCTTTCAGCTGATCCTCACAAGCTCCTTTGAAAGTGAGCCAGACACTTGTTATCGCTCGCATTTTACAGATGAAGCTGCTCAGTGGCCCTGAGTGGAAGGCCCAGGGTAATTCAATTAATGGCCCTAGGAAGACTTGAACCCAGGACCTCCAGTACTTTTTCCACCCCAACTCTGCCTATTCAGCTCATGCTGCTGCTGACCCATGGCTGAGATCCACACTTGGAGGGGTTTTCTTAACAGAAAGATGAGGGTTTGGCTCAGCTGTCCACCCACACTCTTGCTCTGTCCTCTAAGAGCCCCTAGTTGTAGTGGCATGGCTGTTGTGACTAAGGAACCATGTTCTCCAGGTCAGAGTTCACTGACCCACGGGAGAAAGACCTTCACCTAACTGGCATGTTTCATTCACCTGGACAAGAATAAGAGCAAGTTTTCAGATCCCTTTGTGTGTTACACACTATGTGGAAAAAATTTTTAAACAAAGAAGAAGCTAGAAGGCTGTGATACCCAAGGGAGGCTTACCTTGACCTGGCCATGGTGAGATGTGGGCCACACTACACACTCTACTCCCCACTCACTCATCAACTTTCCAGTCTAACACACACTTCTTTCAGGAAACCTGCTCTAAGAATGGATGGAGAGCAAACAGTTAATAAAGACTAGTTTACTGGAGTGATTGCTCACTGGACTCTCATTCTCAAAATAATAACAGCCATCATCAGCGTAATACCATGTTGCATGTTCAGAGCTTTTAACTTTAACCAAGCACTACTATGATCTCATGAATACAGTTATCTCACTCCCACTTTCCAGCACCTCCTTCATTTTCCAGGAAAACTCTAAAGTTCTTCAAATCTATAGGAACAAACAATCCAGAATTAACCCAGACTTCAGGATGGGGTAAGCTTTCCTTCATCATTTCATTAGACTGTAAGCACCCCAAGGTCAGGACCTACAAACACTTGCAAGCCAGGTTCTCAGTATGTAGTTCAACAATAGGTTGATATTGAGTCACCACTCTATCACAGAAAGAGAAGATCAACCCTCTTCTCAGTGCTAAAAAAAAAAAAAAAAAAAGTCACTGACTAGACAGTGCTGAGAAGGACCCATTTAGCTGATGCCACAGACTCTTCAGTCCCTGTAGGAGGCAACTGTGCCCTCGACTCACTGCTTAGAAATTGATGACCTCCAATTTTAATCTCCCTCCAACTCATTGTGATTGTGAGTTCTTCTGCATCGGAATGTGTCACCAACATTAGTCACCAGCAACACCAAAGACCTGCACATGTACTAGAAACAAAACAGATTCTGTGTGCTGCCAGACTGCTGTGCAAGCAACCCATTTAAAACAACAGCAGAAAAAGACATGAATGAAACTAAAAATAAAGAGACAGTGTTATCGTCCAGATATCAACTTACAATATTTTCAGAGCCCCCTAAGGGAGCCGAAGGAAGAAACAGGATCACCTTTGAACAGAAAGCAGGTTTTAGGGGACCTGAGGAGTTGGGGTTGAGGAAGGAGGATGGAGAACAAAAAGGACATTTGAGGCTTAGCACCTGCTAACTGGGAAGAACAGGCATATTTCTACACCCTTGCTCCTGGCAGGTGTGGTGGGCTTAATAGCTCTGAGGAGTCAGAGAGTAAATGGGGACAATAACAGGAGACCAGAACCTTTTCTGCCCTGCAGTGTCCTGCACCTCTCAGCAAGACTTATAGCCTGGGCTGACCTGCCCAGGGACCCACTCAGGCCCTGATGGAAGCAGCTGCTCTTTCTTACCTGCCTGGCGGTGGGCAGCGCAGCTGGGAAGGTGTGGCTGGTGCGGGCCCCAGCTGGGCATGGTTCGGTGAGGCCCTGAGTGACAGAGTCAGCCACCTCCTCCTGGCACCTGGGAGAGGGTGGCAGAGGGCAGCCCACTTCACCCAGCGCCCCTAGAATAGCGGCTGCAACATACTGCTCCCGCCGGCTCCGCTCCTCTCCAGGCTCTGCATCTCATGAAAAGGGAAAGAGCGAGTGAGCGGCAGGGGAGGGGGTGGGGAAGCAGAGGGAGGGGAGAGGGGCACTCTGACAGATGATGCGCACTGCCACGCAGAGTCGGGGGAGGACCGCAGGCTCCAGCAGGATGGCACTGCCTGTGTGTCTCTCCCGCTCCCAGCTCGCTCACGGGCAGCTGCCTCCAAGGGGCTGGTGGCTCTCCAGAATTCAGGGAGAGGCAGAGTTCAGAGGGGATGGCAGAGGGGGAGGTGAGGGAGGGAGGAGATCACCTGGGACACAAGGAGGCAAAACGGGGCAACTGGCTTGTGGGAGAAAGGATAACCTGCTTTTGCTCAAAACATTCCAGGGTGAAAGTGGTTGCTTTATGAGAGATGGTGAAGAGGGAAAGATAAAGCCCCATATTCCTGGCCTGGCTTCAAGGTTGTCACTCTCCTTTCATAACCAACAAGGCCACTTTTGCTTAGGATTTCAGCAATGGCTAAGGCAATTTATATCACGCACAGCTCCAACTTTCTCAAAGAGGCAAAAAAAAAAATTAGACATGAAGGAGTGTAATGCATGAAATGTTCTGTGTCATTTGTCACCCTCTGCTGCAAACAAGCCTGACTGTCCCCTCGACCACCTGGCCATCCTGTGGCCAGGGGGTGGTGGTGGCAAGAACAGGAGTAAGAGGAAGCATCATGGAGAAATGGGGAGAATGTGATGCTTCTGTCTGTAAAGGTCCATTTGGAGAGTCAGGACAAAACCTCTTGGACAGCTTGGGCCAGAGCCCAGAGCAGCTTTGGAGTGGAGAGGTGACCCTTCACATGGATCCCATAGTCTCCTGGACCTGCCATGCACATGAGGCAGGTTGACTGCACAGGCCCGGAGCTTACAGTCACCAGCTCTATTTACAACCACAGCCAGAGAAAGAGGCTGACAGGGAAGTAAATCAACAGACCATGGAAGACAGAGAAGACCAAAGGAAGCTGCAGCTGGAGAACTCTCCACAAACACAGCTAATGATGGGAAGAGCAATCTCAAGCAAGGGCCTTCTCTGGAGGGAGGGATCAGAAGGCAGAGGGAAGGCAGAACAAGACTGCTGCAGGTCTCCATTGAATCGTCCTTCCCTGCTGCACTCTGGGCGTTCTCAGTCAAGCCTGACTCCAGAGGTCCTGACAAGCACTGACCCACGAGATGACCCCTCAGGGGACAGGTCACCATTTCACTGCGGCACCATTTCGACAAAATCAGGCCAATTCAGCAGACAACTCTTGGGAACCTAGTATGTGCTGTGGGGGATGCAGTGACGACTAAGACCTCCTTGTCATGTATTAGGTGACCCAGTGGAGGAGAGAGAGATTTAAATAGCTGACTCCAAGGCATGGAGAAGTGAGTTAAGCACTCACAGAGCTCTGCGGAAATGCTGGGGGAGCACAGAGGAAGAGGGATTAAGTCCAACTGGGAAGTCAGGGAAATCCCCTCAGAGGAGGTGTCCTCTGGACACAACCTGCACCCTGAAAGTTACATGTGGATGTCGACAAGCAGAGTCGACTGGGCTGGAGAACACAAGGCTGAGGAACAGCCTGGGCAATGGCATGGAGTCTAGAGGTACCTGGTATGTTTGGGAAACAGTGAGTGTTCTTTCTAGGGAGGCAGGAGAAAAAAGTAGAGTGTGATAGGATGCCATAGTGGTGAATGTGATGTAAAGGGTCCATTGGGACCACACAGTAAAAACTTTAAACAAAGAAGTGTTGATCAAACTTTTTTTTTTGTGATCAGATCTGTGTTTTGAGAAGATACTAAGTGGAGAGGGATTGGAGGCAAGTGAAGCCCATCAAAACTTGTTACAAATTCCTAAGTGAGAGAAGATGAGAGCCAAAAAAAGACAATGGGCTTGAGAGGAAAGGACAAAGTACAGAGATTTGGGAAGACTGAATTAGCATGATGAGATCCTCTGTGAATGATAGGGTGAGCTCAGAATGGGGGGCTTGGGGACGGGAAGGAGCTGAGAATGACTCTACAATCCCATTTGAGAACTAGTTTTTAAGGCTAAGGGACCTAGGAGGAAAAGCAGACTTTGACCTGTAAATGAAAACTAATCGTGTATTTGCCTGAGCTCTGTTGATAGGCCAGGGCAGAAGCGGAAGAGGAGATGGAAATACAGCATTGGATCTTAGCAGAGAGGTAAGAGTTGGGAGCTCTCCACCTGAAGAAAAGATATAAGGGGAGTAAATGGAATCACCCAAGGACAGCAAGAGAAGAGGGGCTGAGGGCAGGACTTTGAGAAGTGACTACATTTACAGGAGGAGCAGAGAAAGAGGAGCCAACCAAAGATACTGAGAAAAATCATCTGAGAGAAAGAGAGTAGGAGGACCAGAGGAATGAAGTGTCACAGGAGCCAGGAAAGATGAGCTTTTGAGAAGAGTCAAATACGGCAGAGAAGTTAATGTGGGTGAGAACTGAGAAGAAAATGGCAAAATGAATTTTCGTCATAGGTGACCACCGGGAACGTGGCTTAGTGCAGTGCGTCTCAGACTTTAAGGAGCATGAGAATCCTCTAGAGCACTTATTAAAATACGGATTTCTGTCCCCCACTCCCAGAGTTTCCAATTCAACAGTTCTAGGGTGGGGTCTGGGAATTTGCATTTATTTCTTTTTCTGTTTTTTTCCCCCAAAGATGGGGTCTCACTATGTTTCCCAGGCTGGACTTAAACTCCTGGCCCCTCAAGGGATCCTTGGGCCTCAGCCTCTGAAGAAGGTGGGACTATAGGCCTGAGGGCTCCAGGAATTTGGATTTCTAACAACTTTCCAAAGATGCCAATGTTGCTGGTTTGGGTACTACACTTGACAACTATTGGCTCAGAGTATTGCTTCTCAGATTTTCAAATTATGGCACACACAGAAAATAATTTTTGTATGGAATACCAGAGTAAATGGAACCCAGGGCTCTGCCAGACTGCCCCAGGGCTGAGGGAAGAAATATCTCAGCACACAGCAGTGTACACTAACCAAACAGGTTGGGGAGGTTTGGCTGAGAGGGATAAAAGGGGAAAAAGTCAAATACCAAAATGTGAGTGGATCACTAGGCTGTCAAAGCAACAGAAATGGATTTTGCTTTCAAGAACAGGGACTCTCTTTCATCTTTGTATATCCAGCACCAAGTAAGTATCTAGCATATATAGGGACTCTGTATTTGTTAGAATAAATTAAATTAAGAAGTTTGGCTGAGAAGGAAAAGGGAGAAGTTGTTGTCTGCAGAAAATACAGAACCAACTGAACCAATACAGAAAATACAGAAATAAAGAAGAAAGAAACCCAGGTTTAAGAAGGCAGAAACATTTCTTTACCTATCCCTGACCAAGGAACTCCACCATTTCCTTAGTGAAGAGGGATTGGAAGACATCTCAGATTACATGGAGTTTATGGTGCATTTACGCTGACTTATGATAAACTGCATAGCTTTTAAACTATATATGTCCTATTGTCTGGTAGAGGTAAGACTTTAGAAACCTTCTGCCATTGTGCAAATCTCTTTATTAATTCACTTGCCAGTATTTAGTTAGAGTGTTTATTCTTAGGATAAGAAGATCTGAATATTCAGAGGAAGAGATTAAAGCGATTAAATGTATAAGAAACGTATACCACCTAATACCTTGTCTTGATTTTTATCTTTTATTGAAATGAATTCTCCCAATAAATTGTAAGCTCTCTGAGAGCAGAGGCTATAACTAATTCATCTTTTTTAGCCAGTGCCCTGTGCAGTGCCTGTTACTTAGTAGATAGTACACACACACACTTTCTCTCTCTCTCTCTCTCTCACTCTCTCTCTCTCTCATCTTCATTTTTAAGAAAGAAGGAAAGAATGAAAGGGAGAAGAAAGATGAGGAGGAAGAAAGAGAGGGAAAAGAAGAAAAAGAGGCACGGTGTTATATGTCATGGCCCCAGAAAATGTCCACGCCCTAATCCTTGGAACATGTGACTATGTTGTCTTACTCAGCAAAGGGACTTTGCAGATATGGTTAAGGTTAAAGACCTTGAGATGAAAATATTATCCTGGGTTATCTAGGCAGACTCAATCAAATCATACGAGTCCTTAAAAGTGGAAGAGGAAGACAGAAGAGCGAGTCAGAGATAAAGCCAAAGAAGGAGAGATTCAAACTATGAGAGGGACTCAAACCATGTTTGCTAGCTTTGAAACGGAGAAAGAAGGCCAGGAGCCCAGGAATACAGTTGCCACTAGAAGCTGGAGACCAACCCAGCTGGAGTTCATCAAGGACACAGGACATCAGTTCTGTAATCACAAGGAATTGAATGCAGCGCAACAACCCAAATGGGCAGGGAAACAAAACCTCCCCTCCAGCCTCTAGAAGGGAATGCAGACCCAGCAACACTGATTTTAGCCCAGTGAGACCCCTGTGGGAATTTCAACCTACAGAGCTGTAAGATAATAAATCTATGCCGTTTAAGTCACTGTGTCCGTGGTAATTTATTATGGTAGTAACCAAAAACTAACATAGAGGGGCTGTTCTTGGTTGTAGTAAGGACATGTCTTTGCATTTCAACAGGAGCAAAAAGCAAAAAACAATATAGAGATATAGAAGATTGTTGAAAAACCAAAATCAGAAACTAGATGGCCTTTGCCTTTTAGTGAAATATAAGATCTAAATCTCTCCCTAACAGCATCTCTCTCTCTCTCTCTCTCTCTCTCATGCGCACGCACACACACACACACAGACACACACACACACACACACACCCCACAAGTGAATATCTGAGCTCAATCTTAAATAATTTCTTAGGATCCCTTTCCTTCCCTGGCATATCTTACTTCCAGTAAAAATAGCTTTATCTCTTTGATTGATTAGCTACTGTTGAGGAAGTCTTTCTTTGCTCTCCTATACAGTATTATCTGTCACAGGGAACACAACAAATGCCTAAGGTATAGGAGGAGAAAAGTAGAGAGGGGCCATCTCCCCCGGCAAGAGAAGAGAGCCTCTGGTGATGAGAATGCAGAGCCCACTAACAGAAGGAAAGAAAGTAAATAGACAGCAGAAACACAATCAAAATCACCCAGTCCTGGGATAGGAATGAGTCAGAAGATTCCAGGTAGACAGAAAATAGGATGGATGAATGGATGGATATGGATATAGATATAGTTAATGGTCAAAGGAACAAAGAAAGCTGCTGAACTCCACCATAAGGAACAATTTATATAGAGAGCCATGAAAGTTCAACTCTCCCTAGACTTGGGTGCAGATGGGCACAGGCCAGCATGTGAGCATATGCACATACACAATGACACTCATCACTCACAGAGTTTAAATCTTGTGATATCTCAAGGTCACTTCTAGGGACTAGAATTTAAAATATCTGTCTGGAGATCCTGTTCTTGGCCTGATCAACCTGTCTGAATAATCCTTGAACTTCATTCATTTTTCTTATTCCATTTCCATAGGCAGAATGTGGGCTCTAGGGTCAGAGAGGTACTCAGGACAAATCCCAGCTCAGCCACTTACCAGTTCTGTGACCTTGAGCAAGTCACTTAACCTCTCTATGCCACAGGGTCTTTTCCTAGAACAGAGGGATACTCATCATACCTGTCTCATAGGGTTGTAAAGAGAATTAATAAGTTTATGTGTGAAAAGCCAACTAATGGATAGCCCCTCTGCTCCTTCATAATTCATGCCCCCTGATATCTCATAACATCCTGTACTTCTCTGGTACAATAGCACACTACTTTTTAATTACCCATTTTCTTGTCTGTGTCACCTGGCTAGACCATAAGCTCCATGAAGGCAGGGACTGAATCTGTCTTGTTTCACTCTGCTATCCTCACCTTATCCCAAGTATTCAAATATTAGTGACGGAGTTGTACCTCTCACCTAGGTTATTAAATTCTTAGCATATAGGCATGGATGTTTAAAATATTTATCAGTACCTAGCTCTGTCCCTTTGGGCAAGTCATTTAAATTCTTTGGGTACCCATTTTCTTTTCTGTTAAGTGACAGGGCTAGACTAGGTCATCTGTAAATTTGTTTTCAACTCTGCAGTTCTACAATTCTGTGCTTCATTTATACTTCTGGTCTCATCTGAAATAAATTGTTAAGCAGACATGTGTTTTTTGTACCAAAAAACACCTCGTGATTTGATAAAACCATTACTAGGATATTATCAACAGCTGTGGCAGATTGTTGACGTGATGGCCCTTCATTTGTTCACAGCTCTCTCTATCCATGACCTCTCTATCCATTCCACAGTACTCTCTCCCACCCTGACTCTAGGTTTAGCTACGTAACTTGCTTTGGCCTACAGGACAATAGCAAACAGGATGCAAGTAGACTTGAAAAGCACTTACAAATTGGGGCTTGCTTTCTCTTGCCACTCTTGGAATACTGTAGCTTCCTCATGAGGAACCCTGCACTAACTTGCTTCATGAATGAAAACATTTGATCCAGTCCCCTCTATTGTACCAACCCACAGCCAGTCTGCTGCCAGACATGTGAGTGAGGTCATATTAGATAATCTAGCCACCAGCCAATCCACCAGCTGACTGTTGATATAAGAGTGAGCCCAGCCAAGATTAGCTAAACTAGCTCCAAACTAGAAGAATTGCCCAACTGACTCACAGAATTATGACCTAATAAATGGTTGTTGTTTTAAACCACTAAGTTTTAGGATGTTTTATTACACAGCAAAAGCTCACTGATACCTCATGGAGTAGCCCAAATTTTAGCTCTCTTCCTTGAACACCAACTATTTTTAATTTACCCCTCCCAACTTCATTTCTAGTACCAAAGAGCAAAATTGACAAAGGCAACTAAATGAAATCTGGACTCTATTAGAAAGTTTACTTGTGAGAATCTGAATCCAACAGCATGTCAAAAAAGTTAATCCACCATGATTAAGTAGGCTTTATTCTTGGGATGCAAGTTTGGTGTAACATATGTGAGTCAATAAATATGATCCATCACATAAAGAGGACTAAAAACAAAAACCACATGATCATCTCAATAGATGCAGAAAAGCCTTTCAATAAAATTCAACATCCCTTCATGTTAAAAACAAAAGAAAACAAAACAAAAACCCTCAACAAACCAGGCATCAAAAGTGCATACCTCAAAATAATAAGAGCTATCTATTTCAAACCCATAGCCTACGTCATACTGGATGGGCAAAAGCTGGAAGCTTTCCCCTTGAAAGCTGGAACAAGACAGTGATGCCCACTCTCACCACTCCTATCCAACATAGTACTAGAAGTCCTAGCCAGAGCAATCAGGCAAGAGAAAGAAATAAAAGGCATCCAAATAGAAATAGAGGATATCTCTCTTCACAGACAATATAATACTATACCTAGAAAACTCCAGTCTTTGCCCAAAGGCTCCTAAATCTAGTAAACAACTTCAGCAAAGTTTCAGGATACAAAGCCAATGTGTGAAAATTAGTAGTTAGCATTTCTTTCTTTTTTTTTTTTTTTTGAGACAGAGTCTTGCTCTGTTGCCCAGGCTGGAATGCAGTAGCACAATCTCAATTCACTGCAACCTCTGCTTCCTGGGTTCAAGCGATTCTCCTGCCTCAGCCTCCTGAGTAGCTGGGATTACAGGCACGTGCCACCATGCCAGCTAATTTTTGTATTTTTAGTAGAGACAGGCTTTCAGCATGTTGGTCAGGCTGGTCTCGAACCCCTGAGCTCGTGATCTGCCCACCTCGGCCTCCCAAAGTGCTGGGATTACAGGCATGAACCATCGGACCCAGCAGTTAGTAGCATTTCTATACACCAATAATGTCCAAGCTGAGAACCAAATCAACAATGCAATCCCATTTACAATAGCCACAAAAAGAATAAAATATCTAGGAATTTAACTAACCAGGGAGGTGAAAGATCTCTACAATAGGAATTACAAAACACTACTGAAAGAAATCATAGATGACACAAACAAATGGAAAAACATTCCGTGCTCATGGATAGGAAGAATCAATATTGTTAAAATAACCACACTGATGAAAGCTATTTACAGATTCAGTGCTATACCTATCAAACTACCATTGATATTTTTCACAGAATTAAAAAAAATTTTTAAATTCATTTGGAACCAAAAGAGAGCCAAATAGTCAAAGCAATCCTAAGCATAAAAAAAAAAAAAAAAAAAAGCTGGAGGTATCATACTACCCAACTTCAAACTGTACAAGGCCACAGTACATAAAACAGCATGGTCCTGGTACAAAAATAGACACATAGACCAATAGAACAGGTTAGAGAACCCAGAAATAAAGCTGCACACCCACAACCTTCTGATCTTTGACAAAGCCCACAAAAACAAGCAATGGGGAAAGGATTCCCTATTCAGTAAATGCTGCTGGAATAACTGACTGACCATATACAGAAGATTGAAACCAGACTCCTTTCTTACACCATATACAAAAATCAACCAATGTGGATTAAAGACTTAAATATAAAACCTAAAACTATAAACACCCTTGGAGAAAATCTAGGAAATATCATTCTGGGCATTGGCCAAGGCAAATACTTTATGGGTAAGACTCCAAAAGCAATTACAACAAAAACAAAAATAGACAAGTGAGGCCTAATTAAAGAGCTTCTACACAGCAAAAGCAACTATCAACAGGATAAACAGAAACCTAAAGAATGGGAGAAAATATTTGCAAACTATGCATCCAACAAAGGTTTAATATCTGGAACCTATAAGGAACATAAACGAATTTACAAGAAAAAACAATCCTATTAAAAAATGGGCAAAGGACATGAACAGACACTTTTCAAAAGAAGACATACACGTGGCTGACAAGCATATGAGAAAATGCTCAACATCACTAATCATTAGAGAAATACAAATCAAAACCACAATGAGATACCATCTCACACCAGTCAGAATGGCTATTATTAAGACATCAAAAAAATAATAGATGTTAGCAACATTGTGGAGAAAAGGGAACACTTACACACAATTGGTGGGAGTGTAAATTAGTTCAGCCACTGTGGAAAGCCATCTGGAGATTTCTCAAAGAACTTAAGACAGAATTACCATTTGACCCAGCATTTTCATTGTTTGGTATATACCGAAATGAATATAAATCATTCTACCATAAAGACACATGAACATGTGTGTTCATTGCAGCACTATTCACAATAGCAAAGACACGGAATTAACCTAGACACGCATCAATGGGTGGACTGGATAAAGAAAATGTGGTACATGTACACCATTGAATACTACACAGCTATTAAAAAATGAGATCATGGCCTCTGCAGCAACATGGAAGGTGCTGGAGGTCATTATCGTAAGCAAATTAATGCAGGAACAAAAAAACCAAGTGCCACATGTTCTCAATTATAAGTAGGTGCTAAACATTGAGTACACATGAACATAAAGAGAAGAACAAAGACACAGGGCCGTATTTGAGAGTGGAGGGTGGGAGGAGAGTGAGGATAGTATCCAGTACCCTACTGGGTACTGTGCTTATTACATGGGTGACAAAATTACCTGTACACCAAACCCCCATGACACAGTTTACCTATATAATAAACCTTCGCATGTACCCCTGAACCTAAAATAAAATGTGGAAAGAAAAAAAAAAGAAAGTTTACTTGTATTTGTTTCTTCTGAAATCTTGGTCAACCTTTCTTTACCTCAGGATGGTAAATTTTTTTGAATATGTTTATTAAATTACACCTATCCTGACATCTCCCACTTATCTAATACAGCTTTGCAAGCTAACTCTCTGCCAGCTATTTTGCCCAAATGTCTAATCTTCCCAAAGGAAGTGCTTAGTCTTGGAGAGAAGGAGCCGTCCTTCTTTGTCCTTCACAGTGTCCATTGTGGCCTTTCTTTCTGTGATTTCCAGACTTGTAAAGCTTGGCCTAGTCAACTTTTTAAAAATTCCAATGCAGCATCCACAGGATCATCAATTGTTTATTTTTCCAAGTAAGAACATTAAAAAATGCTTATCTATGGCTGGGCATGGTGGCTCACGCCTGTAATCCCAGCACTTTGGGAGGCCGAGGTGGGAAGATCACTTGAGGTCAGGAGTTTGGGACCAGCCTGGCCAACATGGTGAAACCCTGTCTCTACTAAAAATACAAAAAATTAGCCGGATGTGGTGGCACACACCTGTAATCCCAGCTACTTGGGAGGCCAAGGCATGAGAATCACTTGAACCCAGGAGACAGAGGTTGCAGTGAACTGAGATAGAGCCACTGCACTCCAGCCTGGGTAATAGAGCAAGACTTCTACTCAAAAAAAAAAAAAGTTATCTACTATTGCCATCACTTTATAAAATAAAGAAAATTTTAATGTCAGAAAAGTATGAAACACATAATTGCAGAATGAAGGATAAGTCTTCACACAAAAGCACAGCTGGTGAACTTGCACCCACATAGGTACACAGAAATTGATATGAAGAAACATATACACACTACACTGCATTGGGTTGTTGTTTTTTTCTCTCATTTTTCTGTGTTCAGTGATGACTTTTTCTTTGACTGCTACCTATAGATAGACCGTATTTGGGAATCACTGGCCTACATCATTGCATACATGAAACAATAACTGAGAATACCAGAAGACCACAATCAGAAAAGGTATTTGGCAAGAACACCTAAGAAATATCTTAGCATTCATAACTTCTGCTAAAGCAGTGAGTCTTTTTTCATATTGACTCTGGAAACCTACACTGGAAAAGGCTTTGGTCCCTCCTACCGCTGCAGCAGATCCAAGTAAGACAAGTTTTCGGCGCCACAAAAAATGGACATGTAATAAATAGCCACAACTCACATTTTGCAGAACACTTTGAAGAAAAACAAACCTTCCTCCATTTTAGCACACTCAGAGCTATTGGAGCTCAGGAATCCTATTGAAGGGGACTCTGCAGGCCAAATCTAAATTTTGAGCCACTGTAAAACTATTGCAATCACTTAAAAAAAAATTAAGAGATAGGGTCTTGCTATGTTGCCCAGGCTGGATTCGAACCCCTGGGCTCAAGCAAATCTCCCACCTCAGCCTTCTGAGTAGCTGGGACTACAGGCACATGCTGATGCACCTGGCTCTACAATTGCTCTTAGCCATTTAAGAAAGTATTTCCTCTAACCCAGGCTAATACCTGATATGAACAGCAAGGGATACAGAAGTGGTCGACAGACAATGCAGAAGCAAGATAAAACAGAACAGCCATTTCCTAGTGCGTACCAACTGCATCATTTACTCAGTCTTTAGAGAGGAGAGATTGGAGGTCAATACACTACAGCTTAAAGTACATGTGCATATGCTTAAGATAAATATTGGGTTATATACATTCTGTATCTGGTAGATGTGGAATTTCAAAACTTCCACAGAATCGTGCACCTACACCTGCCCATTTACAAGCTTCTGCACCCATATACAGTGCTCAATATAAATTTTGATTAAAGGATGAATGAATCTCTAAACTTTCTGCTGGGGAGAGGATTTATTAATTTAATTAACATATTTATTTTGTACCTTTTATAGGCCTGACATTGTGCTAAGGATATATTTGCTAGGGCTACTCCCACAAAAGAAACAATCTTGGTTTCTTCTCTAGTTCTCGTTCTCCCTACCCTGCCTCTGTCCCTCTGTAAGAACCCATCCAATTTAGGAATTCACCAACTACTCAACTTTTAGACATCCCAAAGCCATTCTCAACAATCGCCCTCCAAGCCTCTCTTTTGTTTCTGAACTGCTATTGCTCCAAACCTAGTCTCTGTCTAGCTTTTTTATTTTTTTTTTATTTTATTTTATTTTATTTTATTTTATTTTTGAGATAGACTCTGGCTCAATAACTGCTCAGAGACTTATTGTATGTCTGGCTCTGTCACCCAGTCTGGAATGTAGTGTCATGATCTTGGCTCACTGCAACCTCTGCCTCCTGGGTTCAAGTGATTCTCATGCCCCAGCCTCCCGAGTAGCTGGGATTACAGGCACCCACCACTACACCTGGCTAATTTTTGTATTTTTAGTAGAGATGGGATTTCACCATGTTCACCAGGCTGTTCTCAAACTCCTGACCTCAAGTGATCTATCCTGCCCCAGCCTCTCAAAGTGCTGGGATTATAGGCGTGAGCCACCATGCCCAGCCTCTGTTTAACTTTAAACCTTGGATCTGGTGCCCTGATTTCACTCCTGTCTTTGTGCCTTGTAGCTATTGCTGTGTAACCACTCAAAAGCTTTGTGGCCTCAAATAATCATCATTTGTTATTGATCATGAATCTCTGAGTCATTTAGCTGATTTGGCTTATCTGGGGCAGGCTTGGTTGATCTTTGCTGGGCTGGCTTATGAACCTGAAGGGAGTTGGTGGATCAGCCGAGACTGGTTGGTCTAGAATGCTCTCACTCACGTGCCTGACATTTGGCTGTCTGCTGGCTAGGGTGCTAGGGGTGGCTGGGCCACATGTTTCTTATCATCTGTCTGGCTAAGCAAGCTTTTCCATTTTTATGGCAGAAGTAGGAGTCCCAAGAGAAACAGCAGAAGTGCAAAGACAATTTCAAGCCCAGGTTTGGTTCTAATGCAACCTCACTCTGCCACATTTTACTGGCCAACCCAAGCCACAAAGCCAGCCCAGATTCAAGAGGCAGAGAAACTCCACATCTTGATGAGAAAAGTTGCAGTCATGTTATAAAGGCATGGATATGGGGAGAGGTAGAGAATTGGGGCCATTTTAATGCTGAATCTACCACAGTCTTAGTACTTGAATTTATTTCTAGAGTTTGAAACTCTTGACTCTTCCTGTTGATATCAGACCTGGCTCATGTCTCTGACTTTTCCAACCCTGCTACCTCAGGTAAGAATCTCCACTCAATTTTCACCCCTTAAGGGGCACCCTCTGAAGCCAGCCCCTTGCTAACAAGAAGGAAACAGACCCCGTCCATGAATCAGTTCCCTTATTCTTAAGTAATCTTTCTCTTGTCTTGAATAAAAGAACCCCTTCAGCTATTGTTAAAAATAGATATCTGAACCAGGCTGAACTCCGGCTGACAACTGTAATCAAAATTCTGATACCCAGAGAGGGCAGACCACATAAGAAGAACCCTTACAAGATGCTACCGTAACAAGGCTGAATCCTTATTGAAAGACAGAAATAAAATAGTGTATTTTCTCAATTCTAAAACACTTTTTTTTTCACATTTTCACATTTCTAAAGCTGAGATGTCTTATAATCAGTGTGTATCTATAATGTGGTAAGGTTGGTGACTATCCCTCACCCCAGCCAATCCTCCTGAAAAAATAAAGCTGAATTAAAAACATAATTCATCTTTCAATTGATAGAATCTTGTAACTGTGGTGGGCCACCACTCTTCGTGGCAAATGCCAGTTGAGTGCTTACTAGAATGATTTAAACTGAAGCAGGAGAAAAGTAAAGCCATGAGAACTGGTAGAGCTTCCAAAATCTTCGGTGTGTTAATGTCTCCAATTCAGGGACTTAGAGGGAATACTAGCAATACCAGGCAGGATGACACCAACAGGCGATTGCTGTCCTCCCTTGACTTTTTCTAGAATGATGATTATTGAAAGGGAACAGATGTGAGTTTCCCCTGTTTCTCCCTTCCCCTGCTATCCTCTGGCACAGTGGCTGCTGGCCACTAGAATGGAGAGAAAGGTAAAATCAAGGAGAAGAAAGAAGCCAAAGCCACAAACCGGTTGGTGGTCTTTCTGTAAGGAGCTGGCATCATCTGGTCATTGCTTGATTTGTTTCATTTGGTTGGTTTCTTTTATTGTGTCCATCATAGTAGTTAAGCAGGCAGGCTCTAGAATCAGACTGCCTTGATTTAAATCCCAGCTCTGCTATTTTAAAGTGCTGTGACTTTAGGCAAGTAATAACCCTGCCGTGCCTCAGTTTCTGCATCTGTAAAACAGGGGTCAAAAATTAGTTGATATTTGTACACTTACAATAATATCTGCCACATAGAAACATGAAATAATTTGTTATTATTGCCTTCTACTTGAAATTCCCTTGGAGAAGAAGAATCTCCTTTCTCTGGAAAGCCAAATATAATTCCTTAAAGTCCTAGAAGCAACCTTAAGTCCCTCCCTGATGCTTATTTTCCCCCTAAGATTAAAGCCACATAGCCCTTTCCCCAAGATGTTTGCTTTTTTGTGGGTGAAAAAAATCAGCAACATTATCGGGATGAGAGTGAATTTGCTATTGAGCATATTCCTTTTTTGGTGTTCAAAACTCCACCAGTCCTAAGAAAAGGGCAGAGTTGCCCCAGCTAGAGTCAGGTGCTTATCATCATTTTGTTTAACCTTGAAATAATTCTTACTTCGTAAGCACAGAATTCACTGCATAAATTAGACCAAGGGGAATTAGAACAATGTGTGTGTAACTGTGTGCACACATGTCTCTGTAATGAATATGGAGTTACATATATTCAGCACGTGTGTGTAAGCGCCCAGAGACTTACTGTATGCCTGAAAAATAGAGCCCAAAGAGGCATAAAGCTATTTATTTGGAAGAAATTAGACTGTTTTATATGATTCTGAAAAGGTTAAGGCAGAAGATAGGTGGCTGCGTAGAGGGAGTTATGACTTGCGCATTTTGATTCATCTTTTCTTATTAAAAGCCGCCTCTCCAGCTGCTGTACTTTCATCACCCTGCATGCCTCCATCCCTGGGCCAGAGGGGTTTCCACATCACCACAGAGGCAGGCCTTCCTTCATTTTATTTATGCCATTTGGGATTAAACATATTGAAAAGGGGCCATGGCTAAATGGGTGTTTCTCGCCTGGCTCGGTACTGAGAAATCAAAGAAGGAGCTTCATGGTGTATGTGGAAGGGGATGGAGTGTAGAGAGGAGGAGGTGGTTTCTGCAGACAGGCAGCTCTTCCCATCTACCCAGGAGCAAAGATTAGTTCCCAGGGACCAGGCCTCAGTGGCAGGGGGCCAAGGAAAGCAGGCCCAAGGCCTTTCCTAACTCTTAGACCCCACGGATTGGCACATGCCACGGGGAAAGTGAAAAACATTTTACAAAACAGGCTAGGCACGTGCCACATGGCTGTGTCCTTAGAAACTTCCACACAGATCCCTGTTGGAGGCTCTTCTCCCTGTGCTGTGGCTCCCCAAAGCCTGCTTCGTTGCTGCAGGGACCTTAAGAATCCGAGGGGATTCACAGAGCCCTAGGGATTGCAACGGGATTACCGGGGAGGGATACAGGCAAAATCCCCTGAGAGGCCTGCAATGTGCTGCAAGCCTGGGGCCTTCCTGGCAGGATGGATATCTCTATTCCTGGAGTCAAAAGTTCTGGGATCTGCAGAAAGGGATCCCTCGGGGACTATAATGAATGCCGTGTTCCAGCAGTGCCAGCTCGGTTCAGCTGCTTGATTAATGACATATGAGAGGGCTCACGGCAAATTTAACAGGAGGGCGCACCCTCACACAGTGCCTGCCCTGGATAAGATCCGGCACTTCACACCCTACAGGAGACTGCAGAGGGGCTCACAGGACTCCTTTTCGAGCTCTGGATCCCGGGCGAAGCCTGTAAAGAGCCAGCCTGGGTCTCAGGTTCTGAGTCTTGAGTGCGTAACAATGCGCCCCAGAGCCTGCCGAGGGGAGGACTAGCTCCATCTGCTCCTTCCCAGTTCTCGGCTCCGGCGAGGGGGAGGGGGATCCCTCGGCGGTTAGGCCGGGTCCTGCACGGTTATTGGCTGACACATTTTGAAAGCTACTCTCAAAGGCTTTTATGAAAATGCTGTTGCCGGGCAGCAGCTGAAGCCATTTGCCCTAGAAAATGGATGGAAGCAGGTGTAACCACTCACCCCAACATGACCCCCAAAACATTCCCCGCGACACACACGCTAGTCTATAGTGTGTAACTTTGTCCCTGTATATTTCAATAAGCGCACCAATCTGACACCTCAGCATTCCTCCCCGAAAACGTAACCATGAGCATTGTTCTTCCTGGTTTCTCTTTCAAGAGAAAGGAGGTGCCAGTCCAGGGTGGTATTCCAAGAGACACCCCAGGTTCAGCCTCGGGCTTCCTCTGGCGGCAGAAGACACAGAGTGCATCTTCCGTCTTCTAATTCCCATAGCTTTCAGGAGATAGCAGAATTGCTGGAAGTCATGAGTGTCTTAGAAAGACTGAATGCTTTTTGTTAGAGTTCTCATTCTACTAAGTACACAAAACCGAACAGCATTTAAAAATTAATGCAATGTCTAATTTTTGTTAACTGATGAAATTTTATATTTCAAAGTGCTTTGAATTTGAAGCTTTGTATTCAAAAGGACTCTCACAATCATCTAATTTGATCATCATGATAGTCCAGTGGACTACTTACATTGGAGGAAATTGAGACACCAGAAAAAAGTAATTATTTAAGGATTCATCATGTGTAACATAGCAGAACTGGCACTCAAGTGCAAGTTTTCCAAATCCCAGTCCAATATTCTAAGCTTCCCCATTGTAATGAATGAGTTACATATATTATGAATCATTGTAACAAATTATCATATAAATTTACCCAACATGTTTGTCATGTTTTCTTGAGAAGGTGTTAAATGTGTCAAATGTGACATTTAAGTCCTCTTCTTCACCTACTTGTAGCTCCGCCCCAAATGAGGCAAATAAGTGAAATTAATGGCATGGGGCG
The DNA here is from genome assembly GCF_028885625.2 of Pongo pygmaeus. Lineage (NCBI taxonomy): Eukaryota > Metazoa > Chordata > Mammalia > Primates > Hominidae > Pongo > Pongo pygmaeus. The sequence goes on along the minus strand of NC_072373.2, from coordinate 67,099,370 downwards.
GAATAGCGGGGTTTTGAGTCGATGGACAATAGGCAACCATTGCATTTCTTTGAGCAGAATTGTGACATCATAAATCAGCATTTTAGGAAAACTCATTGGACAGCAGGCATCAGATGACTTCCGTGACTTCCTAAGTAGATATTACATGTATCCATGACTTCCTAAAGAAATTCAGTTCTTCAATATTGTTATCCAACCCCTAAGTGATAATAACAATGGGAATTTCAGGCCAGGTCAAAGGCACAGGTCACTGAGAGATGACTCCAGAGAAAAGGCAGGGCGGAGTTATCAGCTCCCTTGAGTCATATCCATGTCCAGCTTTCCTTTGAGACAAATGTAACTTTTTATCCCTTAAATGCAACTGTTTGTCCCTTAAGGAGTACCATAAGGGAGGTTCTTACACCACTTAGATCAGAGGTAGGCACTACTGGGAGAAGTTAAGATTATAGGGTTGGTCTCAAGGTTACTCTTTAAATGCAGTCCTGTATCCAGCAGCCTGGAAAACTGAATGCTATTCAGGAAGCAGGACCACCAGCTAAGTAGGCAGAGGCAAAGGAATCCTTCTTAGTGGCCCAGTCAATCCTTGAGCTGAAATTCTTGAGCTGCCATCTACCCTTGGATCTTCCCTTCTTCACTGCTGGGGTTCTCTACTTTTAAACTATTTGCTTTTTATGAAAAAATGCTCCCCATCACTAATCATCAGAGAAATGTAAATAAAAACCAAATGAAATACCATCTCACACAAGTCAGAACGGCTACTATTAAAAAGTTAAAAAACAACAGATGCTGGTGAGGCTGCAGAGGAAAAAGTAACACTTACATACTATTGGTGAGAATGTAAATTAGTTCAGCCACCATGGAAAACAGTTTGGAGGTTTCTCAAAGAACTTAAAACAGGAGGAGCCAAGATGGCCGAATAGGAACAGCTCCGGTCTACAGCTCCCAGTGTGAGCGACGCAAAAGACGGGTGATTTCTGCATTTCCATCTGAGGTACCGGGTTCATCTCACAAGGGAGTGCCAGACAGTGGGCGCAGGTCAGTGGGTGCGCGCACCGTGCATGAGCCGAAGAAGGGCGAGGCATTGCCTTACTCGGGAAGCGCAAGGGGTCAGGGAGTGCCCTTTCCTAGTCAAAGAAAGGGGTGACAGACGGCACCTGGAAAATCGGGCCACTCCCACCCTAATACTGCGCTTTTCCGACGGGCTTAAAAAACGGCGCACCAGGAGATTATATCCCACACCTGGCTCAGAGGGTCCTACCCCCACGGAGTCTCGCTGATTGCTAGCACAGCAGTCTGAGATCAAACTGCAAGGCAATAGTGAAGCTGGGGGAGGGGCGCCCGCCATTGTCCAGGCTTGCTTAGGTAAACAAAGCAGCCAGGAAGCTCGAACTTGGTGGAGCCCACCACAGCTCAAGCAGGCCTACCTGCCTCTGTAGGCTCCACCTCTGGGGGCAGGGCACAGACAAACAAAAACACAGCAGTAACCTCTGCAGACTTAAATGTCCCTGTCTGACAGCTTTGAAAAGAGCAGTGGTTCTCCCAGCATGCAGCTGGAGATCTGAGAACGGGCAGACTGCCTCCTCAAGTGGGTCCCTGACCCCTGACCCCCGAGCAGCCTAACTGGGAGGCACCCCCCAGCAGGGGCAGACTGATACCTCACAAGGCCGGCCGGGTACTCCAACAGACCTGCAGCTGAGGGTCCTGTCTGTTAGAAGGAAAACTAACAAACAGAAAGGACATCCACACCAAAAACCCATCTGTACATCACCATCATCAAAGACCAAAAGTAGATAAAACCACAAAGATGGGGAAAAAACAGAGCAGAAAAACTGGAAACTCTAAAAAGCAGAGCACCTCTCCTCCTCCGAAGGAACGCAGTTCCTCACCAGCAACGGATCAAAGCTGGACGGAGAATGACTTTGATGAGCTGAGAGAAGAAGGCTTCAGACGATCAAATTACTCCGAGCTACGGGAGGATATTCAAACCAAAGGCAAAGAAGTTGAAAACTTTGAAAAAAAATTTAGAAGAATGTATAACTAGAATAACCAATACAGAGAAGTGCTTAAAGGAGCTGATGGAGCTGAAAACCAAGGCTCGAGAACTACGTGAAGAATGCAGAAGCCTCAGGAGCCGATGCGATCAAATGGAAAAAGGGTATCAGCGATGGAAGATGAAATGAATGAAATGAAGTGAGAAGGGAAGTTTAGAGAAAAAAGAATAAAAAGAAACAAGCAAAGCCTCCAAGAAATATGGGACTATGTGAAAAGACCAAATCTACGTCTGATTGGTGTACCTGAAAGTGACAGGGAGAATGGAACCAAGTTGGAAAACACTCTGCAGGATATTATCCAGGAGAACTTCCCCAATCTAGCAAGGCAGGCCAACATTCAGATTCAGGAAATACAGAGAACACCACAAAGATACTCCTTGAGAAGAGCAACTCCAAGACACATAATTGTCAGATTCACCAAAGTTGAAATGAAGGAAAAAATGTTAAGGGCAGCCAGAGAGAAAGGTCAGGTTACCCTCAAAGGGAAGCCCATCAGACTAACAGTGGATCTCTTGGCAGAAACTCTACAAGCCAGAAGAGAGTGGGGGCCAATATTCAACATTCTTAAAGGAAAGAATTTTCAACCCAGAATTTCATATCCAGCCAAACTAAGCTTCATAAGTGAAGGAGAAATAAAATACTTTACAGACAAGCAAATGCTGAGAGATTTTGTCACCATCAGGCCTGCCCTAAAAGAGCTCCTGAAGGAAGCGCTAAACATGGAAAGGTACAACCGGTACCAGCCGCTGCAACATCATGCCAAAATGTAAAGACCATCAAGACTAGGAAGAGACTGCACCAACTAACCAGCAAAATAACCAACTAACATCATAATGACAGGATCAAATTCACACATAACAATATTAACTTTAAATGTAAATGGACTAAATGCTCCAATTAAAAGACACAGACTGGCAAATTGGATAAAGAGTCAAGACCCATCAGTGTGCTGTATTCAGGAAACCCATCTCACGTGCAGTGACACACATAGGCTCAAAATAAAAGGATGGAGGAAGATCTACCAAGCAAATGGAAAACAAAAAAAAGGCAGGGGTTGCAATCCTAGTCTCTGATAAAACAGACTTTAAACCAACAAAGATCAAAAGAGACAAAGAAAGCCATTACATAATGATAAAGGGATCAATTCAACAAGAAGAGCTAACTATCCTAAATATATATGCATGCAATACAGGAGCAGCCAGATTCATAAAGCAAGTCCTGAGTGACCTACAAAGAGACTTAGACTCGAACACATTAATAATGGGAGACTTTAACACCCCACTGTCAACATTAGACAGATCAACGAGACAGAAAGTCAACAAGGATACCCAGGAATTGAACTCAGCTCTGCACCAAGTGAAACTAATAGACATCTACAGAACTCTCCACCCCAAATCAACAGAATATACATTTTTTTCAGCACCACACCACACCTATTCCAAAATTGACCACATACTTGGAAGTAAAGCTCTCCTCAGTAAATGTAAAAGAACAGAAATTATAACAAACTATCTCTCAGATCACAGTGCAATCAAGCTAGAACTCAGGATAAACAATCTCACTCAAAACCGCTCAACTACATGGAAACTGAACAACCTGCTCCTGAATGACTACTGGGTACATAACGAAATGAAGGCAGAAATAAAGATGTTCTTTGAAACCAACGAGAACCAAGACACAACATACCAGAATCTCTGGGATGCATTCAAAGCAGTGTGTAGAGGGAAAATTATAGCACTAAATGCCCACAAGAGAAAGCAGGAAAGATCCAAAATTGACACCCTAACATCACAATTAAAAGAACTAGAAAAGCAAGAGCAAACATTCAAAAGCTAGCAGAAGGCAAGAAATAACTAAAATCAGAGCAGAACTGAAGGAAATAGAGACACAAAAAACCTTTCAAAAAATTAATGAATCCAGGAGCTGGTTTTTTGAAAGGATCAACAAAATTGATAGACTGCTAGCAAGATTAATAAAGAAAAAAAGAGAGAAGAATCAAATAGATGCAATAAAAAATGATAAAGGGGATATCACCATGGATCCCACAGAAATACAAACTACCATCAGAGAATACTACAAACACCTCTATGCAAATAAACTAGAAAATCTAGAAGAAATGGATAAATTCCTTGACACATACACTCTCCCAAGACTAAACCAGGAAGAAGTTGAATCTCTGAATAGACCAATAACAGGAGCTGAAATTGTGGCAATAATCAATAGCTTACCAACCAAAAAAAGTCCAGGACCAGATGGATTCACAGCCGAATTGTACCAGAGGTACAAGGAGGAACTGGTACCATTCCTTCTGAAACTATTCCAATCAATAGAAAAAGAGGGAATCCTCCCTAACTCATTTTATGAGGCCAGCATCATCCTGATACCAAAGCTGGGCAGAGACACAACCAAAAAAGAGAATTTTAGACCAATATCCTTGATGAACATTGATGCAAAAATCCTCAATAAAATACTGGCAAACCAAATCCAGCAGCATATCAAAAAAGTTTATCCACCATGATCAAGTGGGCTTCATCCCTAGGATGCAAGGCTGGTTCAATATACACAAATCAATAAATGTCATCCAGCATACAAACAGAACCAAAGACAAAAACCACATGATTATCTCAATAGATGCAGAAAAGGCCTTTGACAAAATTCAACAACGCTTCATGCTAAAAACTCTCAATAAATTAGGTATTGATGGGATGTATCTCAAAATAATAAGAGCTATCTATGACAAACCCACAGCCAATATCATACTGAATGGGCAAAAACTGGAAGCATTCCCTTTGAAAACTGGCACAAGACAGGGATGCCCTCTCTCACCACTCCTATTCAACATAGTGTTGGAAGTTTTGGCCAGGGCAATTAGGCAGGAGAAGGAAATCAAGGGTATTCAATTAGGAAAAGAGGAAGTCAAATTGTCCCTGTTTGCAGATGACATGATTGTATATCTAGAAAACCCCATTGTCTCAGCCCAAAATCTCCTTAAGCTGATAAGCAACTTCAGCAAAGTCTCAGGATACAAAATCAATGTACAAAAATCACAAGCATTCTTATACACCAACAACAGACAAACAGAGAGCCAAATCATGAGTGAATTCCCATTCACAATTGCTTCAAAGAGAATAAAATACCCAGGAATCCAACTTACAAGGGACGTGAAGGACCTCTTCAAGGAGAACTACAAACCACTGCTCAAGGAAATAAAAGAGGATACAAACAAATGGAAGAACATTCCATGCTCATGGGTAGGAAGAATCAATATCGTGAAAATGGCCATACTGCCCAAGGTAATTTACAGATTCAATGCCATCCCCATCAAGCTACCAATGACTTTCTTCACAGAATTGGAAAAAACTACTTCAAAGTTCATATGGAACCAAAAAAGAGCCCGCATTGCCAAGTCAATCCTAAGCCAAAAGAACAAAGCTGGAGGCATCACACTACCTGACTTCGAACTATACTACAAGGCTACAGTAACCAAAACAGCATGGTACTGGTACCAAAACAGAGATATAGATCAATGGAACAGAACAGAGCCGTCAGAAATAATGCCACATATCTACAACTATCTGATCTTTGACAAACCTGACAAAAACAAGAAATGGGGAAAGGATTCCCTATTTAATAAATGATGCTGGGAAAACTGGCTAGCCATATGTAGAAAGCTGAAACTGGATCCGTTCCTTACACCTTATACAAAAATCAATTCAAGATGGATTAAAGACTTAAACGTTAGACCAAAAACCATAAAAACCCTAGAAGAAAACCTAGGCATTACCATTCAGGACATAGGTATGGGCAAGGACTTCATGACTAAAACACCAAAAGTAAAGGCAACAAAAGCCAAAATTGACAAATGGGATCTAATTAAACTAAAGAGCTTCTGCACAGCAAAAGAAACTACCATCAGAGTGAACAGGCAACCTACAGAATGGGAGAAAATTTTCACAACCTACTCATCTGACAAAGGGCTAATATCCAGAATCTACAATGAACTCCAACAAATTTACAAGAAAAAAACAAACAACCCCATCAAAAAGTGGGCGAAGGACACGAACAGACACTTCTCAAAAGAAGACATTTATGCAGCCAAAAAACACATGAAAAAATGCTCACCATCACTGGCCATCAGAAAAATGCAAATCAAAACCACAATGAGATACCATCTCACACCAGTTAGAATGGCAATCATTAAAAAGTCAGGAAACAACAGGTGCTGGAGAGGATGTGGAGAAATAGGAACACTTTTACACTGTTGGTGGGACTGTAAACTAGTTCAACCCTTGTGGAAGTCAGCGTGGCCATTCCTCAGGGATCTAGAACTAGAAATACCATTTGACCCAGCCATCCCATTACTGGGTATATACCCAAAGGACTATAAATCATGCTGCTATAAAGACACATGCACACGTATGTTTATTGCAGCATTATTCACAATAGCAAAGACTTGGAACCAACCCAAATGTCCAACAATGATAGACTGGATTAAGAAAATGTGGCACATATACACCATGGAATACTATGCAGCCATAAAAAATGATGAGTTCATGTCCTTTGTAGGGACATGGATGAAATTGGAAATCATCGTTCTCAGTAAACTATCACAAGAACGAAAAACCAAACACCGCATCTTCTCACTCATAGATGGGACTTGAACAATGAGAACACATGGACACAGGAAGGGGAACATCACACTCTGGGGACTGTTGTGGGGTGGGAGGAGGGGGGAGGGATAGCATTGGGAGATATACCTAATGCTAGATGAGGAGTTAGTGGGTGCAGCACACCAGCATGGCACATGTATACATATGTAACTAACCTGCACATTGCGCACATGTACCCTAAAACCTAAAGTATAATAATAATAAATAAATAAATAAATAATAAAAAAATAAAATAAAATAAAATAAAATAAAATAAAAGAACTTAAAACAGAGCTGCCATTTGACCCAGCAATCCCATTACTGGGTATATACCTAAAGGAAAATAAATCATTCTACTAAAAAGGCATTGTGCTATTCACAGTAGCAAAGACAAGGACTCAACCCAGGTGCCCATCAATGTTGGGTTGGATAAAGAAAATGTGGTACATATACACCATGGAATACTGCGTAGCCATAAAAAGAACAAAATCATGTCCTTTGCAGCAACATGGATGCGGCTGGAGGCCATAATCCTAAGCAAATTAACCCAGGAACAGGAAACCAAATACCACATAAACATTGGGTACTCATGGAAATAAAGATGGCAAGAATTGAAAAGATGACTAGATTAGGGAGGAAGTAAGGGGGGCAACAGTTGAAAAACTATTGGATACTATGCTCAGTACCTGGGTGACAGGATCAGTCATACCCCAAAACCCAGCATCATGCAATATACCCAGGTAACAAATCTGCACATGTACCCTTGAATCTAAAATAAAACTTGAAATTATAACTTTTTGAAAAAAACTTGTTGTGTCATACACTTGTTGACAAAGGGATCAGTCAGTTAAATAATAAACTAATAAGGCTAAAGATCCAATCCTAAGTAAAATATTTATATCATCAGTGATTTCCTAATTAGATATTACATGTATCCATGACTTCCTAAAGAAATTCAATAATTCAATATTGTTATTTAACCTCTAAGTGATAGTAATAATGGGAATTTCAGGCCAGGTCAAATGCACAGATCACTGAGAGATGACTCAATATTTTGAAAGCGATAAAAAGTTTTGTTCTTTATTTGGACCAAATAGGTGTTCACCTACCATATGTACATTCACAGCCCATCTAATTGCAAATATATGGACAGTTAGTCACCTCTCTAAAGGTGAGTGCAGTGGGTCATTACAATGTATAGGCAATGATAAAGGGGCAGAAAAGGAACACTTGGATTGTTTCCAGCAAGTTCATTTGAGCACTCACCCTCTCATTTATTTACCCAGGAAGTTATCCTTTTTGAGTACTTATTATGTACCATGCACTTTGCAATGCTGGACAAGATAGAGTTCTAGACGGTCCTATCTGAGTAAATAATCCCAAGCCAGTGCTTTGACCTAAGTTTTGCAAAGATTCCTTACCCTCTACAAATTCCCTGCCTATGCCTTCTGAAGGGAAAGGGGCATTTTCTCCTGCAACCCAAATTTCTGAGAGAGATGCTTGTGTGGCAGCAAAAGCTGCAAACCAGAACGCTCCCTGGAGGCTGGGAAAATTGTGTTATCTCAAGAGGAGATTACACTAATCTGAATAACAAACTGCTCTGACCCACAAATCCTACCTACCACCCCCAAATCCTGAACTAACCTGATGAGATAGCAAATAGAATTGGAGCTTGTGGAGGGGTGGCCAAAAGGTACATTTGCATAGACCTCGGCTAAGAAAAATAATACCCTTTTGTTTTTGTGTCTTCAATTCACCACAACTTCAGGGGTTTTGTGACTTTATTTTGTCCTAATCCATGCTCACAGCATCCTTCTACCTTCTACCTCTATTCTAAAGTGAAAATACAGAACCAATATCAGCTATAACCTGATTATCTGTAAAAATTGGGCCAGCACAGGGTCATGGATAATAACTACAGACAATTTTGAAAGTCATTTAAATTTGCCTTTGGCCTACATTTGTTTACACAAGTGCATTTCAAAGCAGATTCACCTTCCTAACTACATTTTGTTTGCATTCCCTCAGCACGCATTGACTGGGAAGTCAGGGAGGGGTGATGCCGAGTAGGCTGAGTGTTGAGAAAAACTGATTAGAGATAAAAATTTGTAGGAGTTAAACCACAAATTTTATTATTCATTTAACAAATATTTATTGAACATTAACAAATGGTACAGCACAGCACTTGGTTTTGCAGGAAATATAAAGTTGAAATGAAATAGTTTCTGACCTGAAGAAGTTTGACTTCTTAGAGAGGCAATATATAAAGACTTTACATTTATTTAATAAAGATTTCACTATAGCTTTAACTATAAGCCTAAATAGGACTGTTTTTGCTTCAGATATCTACAGGGCCCAGGCGGCTTTTGATTGAATGGAATTGAGACAAATAGTGATTCCTCCAATTAACCATAACTGTAATTTTCTGTGTTTCTCCACTTGTATAAAATACAAGTTTCTCAGCTTGCATAAAATAGCCACAGAATCACTTCCCTGGGTACTAGAACTCTCAGGACAATGGGTTGGAGAGGTTTTTACTTGAAACTGCACATCTGCAGGTGTTGAGGAGTTCATCACCGAAGAAGCAAATACTCAGTGTCTCTCACTGTCCTCAGTTAAACCATTCTCAGGCAGGCCCTGTCATGAGCCCTTCTTTTGGTTTATCTCTATTCCCGGAATCTGCATTACACTACCCCTAAAAGGCCAGGAGCCCTCCCAATTTCAGTCCTCCACAGAAGAAAAGTGTGCCAGTTTGGAAAAAAGCAGGTAAGGGGGGGCATCTTGGACCCATATGCAGAATGGGACAAAGGTGTGGCTCCACAGTACTAACCCTTCCCCTAGCCTCTCCCTCTAAAACTGGTCCCTTTCCACTCCCCTGCTGCCATTTCCACGGTGGAAAGAGGAATCGGGGATGCGGATTATGTATGTGTCACTTGCTGTGTGTGAATCGCAGACCCACCCTCACTACACCCACTCCTGGCAAGACCATGTTGGACCCAAGCTGTCCTTGATATATTGCAGGGAGGTGGCCTTATGCTAGGGATGAGTGAAGAATTCGCACAAGACACCTCCAGCCAGGCTTACCCAGGGCCAACATTGTCACTATCAGCACCATCATCGGAGGCACTCACACCACACGTGCCCATCTGTGCACAGGCAAGCCAGGTGTGAACATGGGTCCCAGCCTCCTACTGCAGGTTGTGACCTATGAAATCATTTTCAGAGGTCAATGTTTTTAATATACAGTAAGGGTAAGTACTGTTATGTGAAACAACATATCATTATGTATATTCTTACTCTGTATCACAGTTTTATTAGGATTCTCCAGAGAAACCGAAGCAACACCATACATATAGATATATAAAAATAAATTCATTATGAGAGATTGGCTCATGTGATTATGAAGGCTGAGAAGTCCCAGAATCTGCTGTCTGGAAGCAGGAGGTGCAAAAAAGCCCATGACCAATGGTATAAACCCCAGTTCAAGTATGAAGGCCTGAGAACCAAGAGTACCCATGCCTGACAGCAGAAGACAGATGCCTCAGCTCAAGCAGACAGAGCAAATTTACCCTTCCTCTGCCTTTTTATTCTATTCAGGCCCTCAATGCAGTGGATGCTGTCCACCAACATGGGTGAGAGAAATCTTTATTCCGTCTACAGATTCATGCTAATCTCGTCCAGAACACGCCCCACAGTCACACCCAGAAGTAATGTTTTACCAGCTATCTGGGCATCTCTTAGTCCAGTCAAGTTGAAGCATAAAAAGAATCCCAAGATTTTTTTTTTTATAGCTATTTTATCTAGAACATGCAGCATTGATGTGTGTGAGCATGAAGGAGAAGGCCTTAGGAATGATCGCATAATACTCATTGAATCAGTACTCAGATAATAGTAAATATCTGCATCATCTACAAGCAAATGGCGACATAAATAAAAAGACAGGGAATGTGTAGGGTGAAGTTCCATTTTAAACAAGACTGTGTATAGAGAGTTGCCAGTTCCTTCCAATTCTTATCATGGATTTTACATTTCCAGAAATGGCGTTTGTGCCCCTGACTCAGCAAGGGAATCAGCAGCAGCCCCGTTCAACAGCTTCTTCTATAAATGAAGAATTTTAGGAGCAAGTGGGTATGCGGCAGAGGACATTGGAGCAAAAGGCCCTCTCCTCAGTGTCAGATTCTGTCCCCCAGTATCCCTGAGAAACGTTTTGGAGATGCAACTTTTGTTTTTTGTTTTTTGTTTTTGGAGACAGGGTCTCATTCTGTCACTCAGGCTGAAGTGCACTGTCACCATCTCGAGTCCCTGCAACCTCTGCCTCCTGGGCTCAAGTAATCCTCCCATCTCAGCCTCCCAAGTGGCTGGGACTACAGGTATGCACTACTACGCCCAGCTAATATTCGTATATATATATTTTTTTTTTTGTAGAGATGGGTTTTCACCATGTTGCCCAGGCTGGTCTCAAACTCCTGGGCTAGAGTGATCTGTCTGCTCACTTCAGCCTCCCACAGTGCTTGGATTATAGGTATGCACCACCACACCTGGCCTGGAGATATGTCTTCTATGTCAGGACAAAATCTGGCTCCCCTATTCAACTAGTGCTGCTGATCGTGCCACCTGCTAGAACTGAGCTAAAAAGAGATTTGAAGACCAGGAAATTAACCACCTAAGTAGGAAGACCTAATGCTCCCAGAATGCCTTTCTCATCCATGGGCTAACTCATTTTTGTTTTTCCTTTTTTGAGACAGAGTCTCACTCTTGCTGCCCAGGCCGGAGTACAGTGGCATGATCTCGGCTCACTGCAACCTCTGCCTCCTGGGTTCAAGTGATTCTCGTGCCTTAGCCTCCCAAGTAGCTGGGACTACAGGCGTGTGCCACCACGCCTGGCTAATTTTTGTATTTCTGTTAGAGATGGGGTTTCACCATGTTGGCCAGGCTGGTCTCAAACTCCTGACCTCAGATATCCACCCACCTCAGCCTCCCAAGGTGCTGGGATTACAGGCGTGAGCCACCATGCCCGGCCATCCATGGGCTAACTCTTAAAATCAATGTGGGAGTACATTATTTCATATCAAACTCTAAGTCCCCCTGAAGTGGTAACACTTTAGGCTGTCAGTCATTTGTATCTCAGTATGAATTCATTTCAGATTTTTTTTCTAAAACTAATTATCTTGGGAGGCCAAGGCAGGCAGATCACCTGAGGTCAGGAGTTCAAGACCAGCCTGCCCAACATGGCGAAATCCCATCTCTACTAAAAATACAAAAAATTAGCCGGGCGTGGTGGGGGGCACCTATAATCCCAGCTACTCGGGAGGCTGAGGCAGGAGAATAGCTTGAACTGGGAGGTGGAGGTTGCAGTGAGCCGAGATCGCACCACTGCACTCCAGCCTGGACAACAAGAGTGGGACTCCGTCTCAAAAAACAAACAAACAAACAAACAAAAACTAGATATCGATAGGAACAAAAACAAGATTGTGCCTGAGAGGACACTACTTCTGTAATAGTAGCCTGAAGGAAGGAGGCTGGAGAGGCAAAGACAACCTTTTGTACCTTGCTGTGCTGGGAGCTGGTCCAGCTGAGGAACATGGCCTTCTGCCCACTAAGAACACTGCAGCCAACAGTGGTTTGAGCCAGCTTTCTAAGAACATTGGCCATTTGAGTTTGGCTTTGAACCTAGAAGTCCAAATTCAAGTATGAAGCAGGGGAAGGTGTGGCAAAGGCATCAAGATTTCATTTTAATATTTGTCAAACCATTCTGCTCCTTTTCCTGCCCCCACCTCTACTATCACCGCCACTAGAAGAAACATTCCAATAACCCCCTAACTTGGGGCCAGATGATCTCTATGGTTTGGCCAGGAAAAGTCCAAGGGCAGAGGCACCTAAGACAACTATGTTGTCATCATCATAATCAATAAATAACATTAGGCATTTTCTACATGCCAGCAAGGTGCTAAGTTTTTGTTTGTTTTGTTTTGTTTTGTTTTTGAGACAGTCTTGCTCTGTCACCCAGGCTGGAGTGCAGTGGCGTGATCTTGGCTCACTGCAAGCTCCGCCTCCTGGGTTCACACCATTCTCCTGCCTCAGTCTCCCGAGTACCGGGGACTACAGGAGCCTGCCACCATGTCCGGCTAATTTTTTGTATTTTTGGTAGAGATGGGCTTTCACCGTGTTAGCCAGGATGGTCACGATCTCCTTACCTCATGATCCGCCCGCCTCGGCCTCCCAAAGTGCTGGGATTACAGGCATGATATGCTGAGCTTTTTATGGGGATTATTTCTTTCAATCATCACAAAACTCCACGAGATAAGTCTGTCATTGTATAGATGATAAAACTAAAGCTTAGAAAGGTTAAGTAATAGGCCACAGTCACAGGGCTCGTCAGTAGTGCAGATGGAATTCAGCCAAGGCCATCTGACCCCAAACTCCTAATCAATAGGCTAAGCAGCAGCACCGCTTGGGAAGAAGTACTAGTCACTCAAGCAGTCCACCAGAAAAGGTCTGCTTCCCTCTGTTTGTCTTCCACTCAAGCCTCATCCCTTCACAATATGACCTGGAAAGGAATTTTCCCCCATACTGCCCCCCAGGAAGCCATGGAAAGGAAGCCCTGGCTGACCCCTGCAGTGTCCTTGAAGGAGATGGATGAAGGTGAGGTAGACCTGACTCACAGCTGCTGCGGGTCCCTGCGCTGGGAAGCAGCCTCTCTATAGAGGCGCACCTGGGCTGCCCACACCCCTGAGATGATATAATGGCTCAGACAAGGGGTTTGAAGCCATCAGTGGACTGATAGCATAATACCCATGACTTTCACAGAACGTTTCTTGAAGCGGAAGAAATAAGGGCAGGATAATTTTAGCTCTGTGTGCCTTAGCACGGCTCCATCTCTCCTGCCACCAGGCTGGCTCCCAGACAGAGACCACTTGTGTCTTTCTGCATTGAGGCCCTCAAACCTGGCCAAGAACAACAGACTTCAAAGTTTGTGGAGTAAGTTTGGGCCACACGGGGGGATCAGAGCTCAAGTCTCCTGCTCCATACTTGGGAACTGTTGTGTCAGCAGGAAGCCACTTTCTCTTTGAACACAGCCATGAGGTGGCGAGACTTCTGAATGTCCAAGGAGACACTGGTGCTCCTAACATCTGGTCGCTGATGCACTGCTACCCAAGCAGCTCTGGGCAGGCGGAAGCTTGGGGCAGGGAAAGGATGACCTGTGCAGCCTGCAGAGATGGTGAATGTCCTTCCATCTAGGAACAGCAGCCTGACGAAAGCGCCTTTTCCCGTTTCCCACACACCTTCTTCTCTCCGTTTCTCTCTTTGGTTTTAGTGGTTCTTCCTTCCTTTTCCTGACTTTCTTTCTACTTCTGTAGATGTGCTTTTATGTATGTGTGGGTTTTTGTTTTTGTTTTATCCCCATTAGAGCATATTGTCCACCATTTTCTCACTTTCCCAATGTTGTGGGTCCTTAGTGGGAAAACACTGGGCCTCATAGTTTCTACTCTTACTGAAAAGTTTTACACTTTTCAGCCCTCCCGTCTTTGCTCACCAAAGTCCAGGCATATGTGCTTATTGACAGAAAAGATTCAAGAATCTGAACTACGAAGTGCACACACACACATGTATTCTCTCTCTTGCTCTCTCTCTCTCTCACACACACACACGCACATCCTTTCCATACCCACTCAAACCAGAATACTCTTGACTCAACCTCATCAGAGCCAGTTAAAGATAATGATCTTTCTCTGGTTATGGTCTCCACATCAATGTGACACCTCATATCCAACCATCTTTGGAACTCAGGGACTGAGTTCATTTAGCTCTTGGCGAAATGTAAGTGACCCCATAAGGCCAAAGACTGGATAAGCACATACCAAGGAGTGTACCAGGTATTGCCACTGGCTGATACTATATCTCATCGGCACTCCCCTGCCTAGGTGGCAAGTAGCTTTCTGACACACTATTTCTATTCCCTGACTTTAAGAAAAAGGTGCAGAGTTGCAAACTACTGCCAACCTAATCTTATTTTTTCAACTCCCCCCACTGTCACTTACTTGTTTTATGAATGCGAACCATCTTAGCAGCTCTTTGCATCAGTTTCTTCATCTGTAAAATGGGGGTAATAAAAATTACCTATCCCTTAGGGTCATTATGTCAAATAAATGTGAAACAGTTATAGTTCTTGGCTGCAAGCAACAGAATCCAACTCTAGATTCTGGGTTATAGGAGTGAATAATTTCTTTGGGACAGCCCTGTCAGAATTAGTCAACTCCAATCATTTTTCCATCCTTGTTTCACTAAGGTTTCATATTTCTAAGAGAGAGAGAGGGCCTGATTGGTCTAGCATAGGCCACACCCATCCTTTTTACCAGCGAAGGGCACAGGAATTTGACTCACAGGTGTGGTATGAGACCTAAAGTTATGGCCCAAAATGAGGAAGGCCTCAAATGACCTAACTGCAAACTTCTTTCTCCCTCTCCTCCTACATATAAGGTCCCCCTAGCCAAACATCTCTCCTTATCAAATGAACAAAGTGCAATTCCTGCTTTTCCCTGAGTAGTGGGTTTCAGTTCCCTGCTGGCCTGTGAAATTACTCAAATGACCCAATCACATCTTTATAAGGTAGCAGGGACACCCCTACTGTCTTGATACTACAAAGTCTGTCTCCCACAGCCTCTGCTTGTTCACTCTATTCCTGAGCACAACCCCCTATGGCCCTGTGTGGCCGGTGGTGTCCTCCTCCCCGAGGCTGTGTGTATAAGTGACTAATAAAATGCTGGCGACCTCATCTGTCCAGGGTCAGGTGTCCTGTGTGTTCAGCCATCCCCATAACCCTACAGCAAAGATCACTCTCCCACCAATGGGGAGAAGAGAAGGCAAACAAAACAAAAGGCCTCCAAAGATTGCATGTAATGGAGAATAGGTGGGTTCCAAAAGGAAAATCAGGAGTTGATTTTCCGCTTTAAATCTGCTGTTACCACAAGAGGAGGAGGGATGTAGGACAAGCAAAAACAACAGGCATTCAAACACCATAAAAAGTGCTTAACACAGTACCTGAGAAACAGAAAAGGACCTGAAAATGTAGGTAGTAGTAATATTATTTTCATATCATTATGGAATTCAACAAACTCTTCAAAAAGAAACCTCTCATTGCAGCATTTTTCATGTTCATGGAGTACTTTTTGTCCCTGCCCCCTGCAACCTTTCCCCAGCACCTACACAACAGTGCAGGGCAATAAGCATCAAGAAACCAAAGGCATCTTTAAGGCAACCACAGGTGTGAGTCCCAATGCAAGAGGAACAAAGATGCCGGCAGAGGACACCCCTTTGCATGGGATTCCTGAGTTGGCAGGTGAATGAGGCCCAAGAAGTACATCACACAAGGACCTTGCTTTGCAAATGAAGTCACTGTCAGCCAAAAATGCATCAGGCCGGAAGTGAACAGGTGATGAGCCAGTACCTCTGTACTGAACCACTCCCCTAATCATTTGCCTTTTTCAGGGAACACTTGAAAACACTATTTCTGGCAAGGCTTGGCCTTCAGAGTAGACAGTGTGGCCACTGCACCATGATGTATCCCAACAGACAGAGCCCCCTGACCCTGAATGCCAATCCATTGTCTATCATTCTGCCATTAAAATGTCATTCTTCTGATTTCCAAGAGTCCTTTTCAAAATGACACAGGTCCCACCTTGTCAGCAAATACTTTACCTGCAACGTTTGATCTCCTTAAGCTGGGAAGCAAAATAGGACACAGGCTGGGTACCTGACTGGAAGCAGAGCACCTGACTAGGACAAGACCCAGGAGGGAGGAAAAGAGGACTGATAAGTTGCTGGGAACACATACCAGCAACAAATATTGAGACAGATACTCAGTGGGCTGGGGTCAGCCAGCATTACCCCTGACTTGAACTGTGGAACCATTCAGCTAAGTGATGTGGCTGCACCCTGGCATCACCCTAACTTTTGTCTACTGGGAGCTCAAGGCCTTGGCATCTGCATTGACAGTCAGGAATATCTTGGCCCCAGATACTGGCTAAGTTCCAAAAATCTCCAGATGCTACACAGGGCCTGAGATCTCACCACCTTGAACAGAAGGAAACTCTAACCTGAACTTCCCATCGTATTAATCTCTGTTTTCCTCCTTTGCTTTCCACCATCCTAGAGCTTCTAATTTGCAGAATTTAGAAATCAAAAATCTTGAGCAGTTGCTTGCATAGCTCTGTCCTGTTTCAGAGTATGAATGATAACAACAGTAGGTGCAACAATTTTTTAGAGCTTATTAAATGCCAGGAACCCTATAAGTAACTTATTTACTCCCCTACGATGACCCTGCAAAGTGAACTTTGTTACTCCCATTTAACAAGTGAAGAAATCTAAGTCACACATAATAGGGGGAAGAGCTGGAATTCAGATCTAACTCTAAAGCCTCAAACACACTCATTGCCTCTTGAAAAAGGATGCTGGACTTATCATCATGTGCCAATCCTGCCAAACAGGTTAGCCACACATCCATGAAGGACCCATGAAAATGTGAGTTTTTCCTGAAGTAAAGCTTCTCAGGCATTCAGAATGTAAACTCATACAGCTACTTGGATGTCAATCCATGGCCACATTTGACCTGATTACTCAGGTCATACAGAGCCCAGACCCTGCCCTAGAGGCTAATAAACACATCTTGTTCCATCTGAATTTGACCATAAAATCCAGCTATCTTTTTAGTCTGTTTCTAGAGTCCTTATTGATATATCCTTCCAATGTGCTCACATGTCACCCACGGCCAGAACATAAAAATGTCTCTGGCTTGGAACACCATATGAACAGTATTTACACCTTTTAAAAATATGGGCATCCTTCAAAATACTCACACTTTATTATAAACAATACCATTTAGGATGTTCTAACACAGAAGTATTCTATTCCTTCTGTTCTTCTATTGTAGTCATGGAGACCTCAGATTTGGTTGAAATAAACAGACAAAATTAAAACCTGCACAAAAAGTTGGTATCAGAGCAAACAATATTGACAGTTTATATTTCAGGGGTATTTTTGTCTGAGGAAATCAATCATTCTACAGACGTGACCTCATTCTGATCTCTCAGGTAGGAAAAGGATAGTGCTGCCTTCCTCTTAAGATCCACAAAGGACTCATGGTGACGACCAGGTAAAGGGGAGACTGGGGCTGCAGCACCCTGAAATATATGGCTGAAACTAAAGAATTTCACCCACCCAGTTGTTTGGCATCAGACTGGTCAAGTTAATCATTTGAATTTAATATTTTAACTGGTCAAGTCAGCCAAAGTGGTCTACACAGATAAGAATTGGCCAAGTTGCCATTGTCCCAAATTGAGCCATGGCGACCAACTAAGAATAAATCTTGGGTGGCTCACTTGAAGATACATACAGTTTTAAAAAAGAAATATTTCCCTGCTGTTAACAACATTGTTCTCTTTATTTTATTTTATTTTTTCTTTTTCTTTGAGACAGAGTCTTGCTCTGTCACCTAGGCTGGAGTGCAGTGGCGTGATCTCAGCTTACTGCAACCTCCGGCTCCCAGGTTCAAGTGATTCTCCTGCCTCAGCCTCCCAAGTAGCTGGGATTACAGGCACGTGCCACCACACCTGGCTAATTTTTGTATTTTTAGTGGAGACGGGGTTTCACCATGTTAGCCAGGCTGTTCTAGATCTCCTGACCTCAAGTGATCTGCCTGCCTCAGCCTCCCAAACTGCTGGGATTACAGGCGTGAGCCACCACGCCCGGCCTCTCTTTAATGACTGCAGTTGTCCCATAGATTGCACTGGCACCAGGGGATACCTCTAAAATACAAATCTAATCACCTTACCCCCACTAACCTCAGGATGAACCTGAGGTCCTTCCTGATGACACAAGGGCCTTAACTGACCTCTGGACCACTTTCCTGTTTCACCTCTCTCCCCTGTCCCCACTGCCATACTATAGTTGTGAGATGCTATTAGTAACTAGCAATTATTTAAATGCTCTAGCTGTTGCCAAAGCCATTTACTTTGCCTGGAAATACCACATCTCCCACAGATACGCGTACATGCCAGCCCTGACCCCATCATTGCCTGTTTGAAAAACACCAATTTATCTCTCTTTTCTTTTATGGTTATTTTTAAAGTAATTTTTTATTGCAAAAGAAGTACACAGAAAATACAGTACATAAAACAGAAACAAGAAAAGTCGAAGTACACATTATCATGATACCAAAGATAAAATTGTTTGCATTTTGATATATTCCTCACAATCCTCTTCGTGTGCACATTTATAGACATTTTCTACCACGCCAATTTGACTTTGAGACTCATCTCAAATGCCACTTCCTATAAGAAGACTTTTCTAACCTTTCCTCCCCCTCATGCCCCCAAACTTAATCTCGCTCACTCCCACTCACCCTACAGGTTTCAGCTTAAATGTCATATCCTCAGACAGTTTTTTCCTGACCCCCATAGTAAATGACATCACCCCAGTTACTCTCTTTGATAGCACACTGTTCTTTCTTTCATAAAACTATCTGAATTTATCATTATAAATGTATTTATTTGTGTATTTATGCATTCACGTCTTTCTTTCCATTAGGCTGTAAGATCCACGAGAGTAGAAATGATTGCTGGCCGTGCTTATCACTGTGGACTCAAAGCCTGAAATAGCATCTGGTTCATTAAACACACGATGAATATATGTTGAATAACTAAATGAATGAAAACACCATTCTTCAAGCTCCCACTAACACCTTACCACTCTCTACCATGTCAACTTATTTTATTATAACAATTGCTCACTATTAAACCATATGGTCCTGGAAGACAAAGACTGTCTTTAAGTCTATAAAGTCATATTTATATGTGAAATCATGATTACATCCCCATAACACAATGTCCTGCACATGGTAGATATTCAATTATTCAGAATGAGAAAAATGGAATGAATGAATGAATTGCTATATGGGCAGGGCAGCTTGCCAGTGATGCTCTCAAGTGATCCTATTTCTTAAATAAATCTTTCTTCCTGGTTTTAATAATAGTTTCCATATAGCACCAAAATATAACTGAAAAGTAAAAACATTGCTTTGTGCTCCAGATGTTTCATTTTCAGAAGCCAAACATCCAGATCATTTGGACCCATATGAAAAACTGAGCGTCTCTTCATCCAAATGTCTGGCATTTTCTTGGCTTATTCAGAGTCCAAAGGAAGAAAGAAATGGATGCGTTACCCCTCCGCCATCAATACAGAGAGAAAACGAAAATAAATAATTAGTATGATTAAAGCCCACATTTTCAATGCGCCATAATCTTTCTATAATACATTCCAAAGAGCACTGATTTACATAAGAGACAACTGTTGTATGGGAACATCAGTGAGTTTTCTTTCAGCTACAAAGAAGAAAACCCACTGAAAGTGGCTTACCCATCAATAATATTTATTGTAACATATAAGAGGAAGTCTGGAGTTTGGTTTATTCAGCAGCTCAGCAGCATCAACAAAGACCTGGGTATTTTCTAACTTTATACCCTGTCTTTCTTAGAAAACATCTTTCTCTCAGTTTCAAAGTGATGGAAGAAGTCCAGGTGTCACATACACAACAAATAGCATCTTGCAAAGTAGGCAGTAACTCTCACATACCCCTTTAAATTGGCACAAAAAACCTGAGCATGCTCCCCACTCCCCATCTGGCTTCTTCTCAGGTCCTATAGGCCATGATTGGGCCCTGTGTCTATGCTTCACCCAGTTATTGGAAAGGGGAGTAAGATTATCAGTATTGCTTTAGATTAGCAGTTTCCTAACTTTAGCCCATATCAGAATCACCTAGAAGTGACCCAGCATCACCCAGATTGTGGGGCTCTATCCCTAGAGTCTTTTATTCAAGTGGGGCCTGAAATTTTGCATTTAGAATAAGTTCCCAGATAATATTGATGCTTCTCGTCTTGAGACCACATTTTTGGAACATCTGACTTAGACCAATCATGACCCACCTGCCAGCAATGGGGAGGGAGCCAAGCCTGCCAGGTGTCTTGGTTGCCTGAGAGCTATACAGAATTGTGGTTTTTCTCAGCAAGGAACAGCAGTGTGGCTAGTAATATTAGGGTCTGCCACAGTGAAACAGGATAATAATACTGGAATGTATTGAGAGCTTTGTATGCACCAAAAATTGCTCTAAAACCACAACATAGTCACCCTTGATATCCAAGGAGGATAGGTTCTTTCATATCCAAGGGGCATAGGTTCCAAAATCCATGGATATTCAAGTCCCTTGTATAAAATGGCATCGTATTTGGATGTAACGTACACACATCCTCCCCTGTACTTTAAATCATCTCTAGATTGCTTATAATACTTAATACAATGTAAGTGGAATGAAAATAGTAGTTATACTGGGTTTTTTTTGTTTGTTTGTTTTTCCCAGAGACAGTCTCACTTTGTCGCCCAGGCTGGAATGCAGTGGCTTGATCACAGCTCACTGCAACTTCCACCTCCTGGGTTCAAGCAATTCTCCTGCCTCAGCCTCCCAAGTAGCTGGGACTACAGGTGTATGCCACCATGTCTGGCTAATTTTTTGTATTTTAGTAAAGACGGGGTTTCACTGTGTTGCCCAGGCTGGTCTTGAACTCCTGAGCTCAGCCAATCTGCCCGCCTTGGCCTCCCAAAGTACTAGGATTACAGGCATGAGCCACCACACCTGGCCTGTATTTTTATTTATATTATTTTCATTGTTGTATTGCTATTTTTTATTGTTTTTTTCTGAATATTTTTCATCCACAATTGGTTGAATCTGCAAATATGGGAACCCCCAGACATGGAAGGCCAAGTGTATACATTTCTAAATCTCTCAAATGATTCTTTGAGGTAGGTATCTATTATGCCCATTTACAGATCAGAAAATTGAGAAACAGAAAGCTACAGAAATTGCCCATAGTCATACTGCTAGTAAGTTCTGTAGGCTGAGTATAAACCACGATCTGTGTAACTCTCACAGCCCAAACTCTTAGCTGTGATGCAATTTGGGGACCTGAGTTTGAATTCCGGCCCTGCCGCTTTTCTGTGCCTCGGATCATCATCCAAGATCAAATACAAATGCCACCACCTAGATTCACCTTGAGAATGATCACAATTTAGTGAAAAGTGAGTGCACTTTGGGACCAGGCAGAAAATCAGGCTTCCTGCTGTGTGACTTGGCTAAGTCTTTTCATCTGTCCAATCTCATCTTCCCCCAAGGTATAATGAACATACTAATTCTTGTCTCACAGGAAATTTGGAGGAAGTGTGTGGTAAAATACTTTACCCTATCCCTGGCACATAGCAGCCAGTCAATATGAGTGGCTCTCATTACTATTAATTACCAGCTCTGTGAACTTGGACACTCATCTGTAAAACTAGAGCTTTACAGAATACTTAGGAAGTCTAAACAAGCTCTGAGAAAATGCCTGGTACATTCTTATGCAAATGACCTGCTGCATTATAATCGCATGCAGTTAAATGAAAACCACACTATTTCCTGTTATAAGAAAGTGAAAACCATCCTCATCTTCAACCTCAACAGAAGGAGAAAACTAAGGCTGAGGCTGGAGGAGCAAGAGGGAAAGAAGAGCCTCCTGGAACCATCAATTACTTTCCTATGGAAAAGAGTCAGACTCATTTTTCTCCCTGAAACTAACAGAGTATCTCCTTCCTTTTACATACCAATGATTTTCACCTGAAATTGTTGAGATACGATGACACAGCTAATCTCAGCACACAGACGGTTTCATTATGTCATCATTTCAGCTCATTTCATCAGTGAAACCCTGGAAAGGACTTACCTGCAATTAAAAGAACTAAAATTCTGGTGTTTCAGAGTCTCAGCAAGGCCTGCCCTAGTGGGTGTCCCTATCTGAAAGAGTGCCCCATCCTGTGCCCACTGTCACCCTTGGTTCCCTCCCCTACTGTGTTTTCTTCAGGGAACCTAACACCTTCTAAAATTACAATGTCAGTTTACTTGCTAATGGTCTGCCTCCCCCATAAGAAGTAAACTCTAAGAAGAGAGGAAGTTTGTCTGTCTTGGTCACTGGTATGTCCTCAATCCCTAGAATCATCTTTGGCTTACAGTAGTTACTAATTAAATATGTTGAATGAATGAAGAAATAAATAAGTAGTTATTTCAATAACAGAGACAAGCTCATCTCTTTTTCCAAGCTGAAATTTTACGAAGTATAAGACAGCAACCCACTTATCCTAATGGTATACTCATTAATATTTCATCAAAGGAGAGAATAAAAATGAAAGGACTGTGAAAACTGTTGTCCATGTAGGTGGAATCTTACCTTGAGGACCTAAGTCTGTGCTGAGATGTAGACAAGTTTAAGCATGACTAAGGGTGTGATGACCTCACATGGTGGGGGCCAAAGCACCTCTGTCCTGGGACAGAGCATGTCCAAAGGTAAGAGAGAGTTGGAATATCCAGGAAAGATCCCAGACAAGCCAGTGTGAAGGAATATTTTGAGGCAAGCCAGGCTCTTCGTCCCAGCAGGTCCTGCAACCACAGACTTACATCTGAATCCTAGAGAGACAGAACTAAAGCAGAACCCAAAAAGAAACAGAACTGATTCAGCAGTTGGAGCAGTAGACAACCAACATCTGCATCTGGAAGGGGAAATCCTAAAGATGTTGTCAAATGTGGACGGCATGGTATTTTCAGAGGCATTAGAAACACCTCCACAAGGCAGTGGCGGCAAGACCTCCACCTGGCATCGCACTTCCTGAAGCAGCCAGGCAGATGCCAGCAGTGGAGCCTCGAGTGGACATCTCTGTCATGGTGGGAGCCACGATACTGCAGTAAACTCAGAGACATCATCTAAGCTGACTAGAATAGAGAAAATTGGCCAACTCCACATGACAGCTGAGAGGACAGGTTAACGAGCACACGTTAAGCAACATGGAATCTAGAGCCCTAGAACAATACGAGTAAAATGGAAGAGGGACTAGAGAACAGAACACTGTTTTCTGGCTGTTGTCTTAACCCTCTTCTTTTTATAGTTTTAATTGCTGTGATATGGCGTGCTTCACCAAAAAAAATAAATAAATAAATAAAACTGGGTCATCTTAAGAGCCTCTCCTCTCACCTTGAATCCAATCTTAACACATTGACAAGTTAGGCAAACATATGTACATTCACAAATCTCACTGTAATAGCATCGGATGGAAATGGGACATTTTAATAGAAATGTCGAAGGGATTCAGAGGTTGATGTGATAGTTTTTTCCCAAATAAACAGTTTCTAAAAATTGCTTTTGAAAGGCATGCTTACCCACCCAACTACCTCCACAATGACTGAAATCTTCCCATGTTTCCCTGGTTTCTTTCTTGTCCCAACAGCTCATTCCCCATCTGTCCCAGGTATCCCATTATTAGGCCTTCTTAGTCCCTTGCCTTCTCTATGCACAAAGGCCAGAAGCTGTGCAGCACAGAGTAGCCTTCCTCCTGGGAAGGGAGTGTTAACGCTCACGCTCATTCTTCCTCTATCACAGAAATCAAAATCAGAAAAGCCGTTTTAAGTGAGAGGAGAAAAAAAGTTAGGCTCTTTCCAAAAATGTATAAGTATCCTTTACAAATGATACCACAAGAAAAGAAGAAAATTCATGTAAATGTAGGAAAAATAGGATGCCTAAAGAGTAGAAACATGAATTGTTTGAAAATTTTCAAAATCAAAAGTAAGCTCTATTTTTCTTTTTCTTTCTTTCTTTCTTTTTTTTTTTTTTTTTTAAGACAGTCTCTCTCTGTCACCCAGTGGCACAATCTTGACTTCCCAGGTTCAAGCGATCCTCCCACCTCAGCCTCCTGAGTAGCTGGGACTACAGGCGCATACCACTGCACCCTGCTTCCCCCTACCTTCCTGTAAAGATGAGGTCTCACTATATTGCCCAGGCTGTTCTCCAACTCCTGGGCTCAATGATCCTCCTGCCTTGGCCTCCCAAACTGCTATGATTATAGGCGTGAGCCACCACACCTGGCTATTTTTCATTTACATAGACTGGGGAGAAAGGAAAAGAAAAACACTGCTGCAGAGCAACCAAAATAAATGCAGAATGTTTATGCCATTTATAGTCACTTTTGTTAGTTAAGGGTAAAATATGTTACACACTGTAACTTGGATTCCAATATGTTACACACTGTAACTTGGATTCCTTATGAAATTATCATTTTTTTCCTCCAATCTCTCTAATTTGCCCATACCCTATTTCTTCTAGTCTAATCAGTTTTGCTTACACTAACCTCCAGCCAGTTTGCCTAATTGACCTTTGTTTCTGAGCTATTCACATAATTTCTGCTTCTTCAGAAATATGTTTAGATGATTCTCTTCTAAATCATCTGATCACTTTGTAATTGCTGAAAACTTATCTTAAATATTTTATTCATTATTTTGAATTTTTCCAAAAGACAAAATTGACCTGAAGATTTTAAAAAGTCTTTTCTTGTTTGTTTGTTTGTTTTGTTTTGTTTCTCTTTCCTCTACCTCCCTCAGAGCTTACAGTTCTATTTTTGAGTAGCAAAAGTTGCAGATAGGTTTTTGAGAAATGATTGGATTTAACTGCAGATTTTCATAAGAAAATGACTAGTCATAAGATAGCAGTGGACCACATGGTGTCATTTGAAAGTTCTCTCGCAAAAATCTTCACCAACCCTGCTTTATGACC
This sequence comes from Pongo pygmaeus, assembly GCF_028885625.2. Taxonomy (NCBI): domain Eukaryota; kingdom Metazoa; phylum Chordata; class Mammalia; order Primates; family Hominidae; genus Pongo; species Pongo pygmaeus. The sequence goes on along the minus strand of NC_072373.2, from coordinate 67,073,999 downwards.
CCAAAAAAGTAGAAGCTTTGGATTTTCTGTTAAAATGAAACCATCTATGGAAGGGATAATATCTCACTTCTCTGCTCAAAATCATCCATTCATTCCCCACTGGCTACCAAATAAATTCCAAGTTCTTCAATTTGTCATTCAAAGCTCTCAGAGACATGCCAACTCTGCCTTCTCAGCATCGTCCCATTAACCTCCTTCAGAAATGCACTACCACCATTCACTGCAGGCCCATGTTCTGAGCATGCCCATTACATTCCTTCCTTTAGGGCTTTGCTTATAACGTGCTCAGCCTGCCCGCCCTCTCTATTTACCCATGTGTGCTCATCAATATCCTTCCTCCAGCACTTGGTCTGCAGCACTTCAATTCTTGATTATAATTATACATATGTGTGTGTGTGTGTGTGAGTGCGTGCATGTGTGTGTGTATAATTATACATATATATGTGTGTGTATATATATATACATATATATATGATTTTAATCTCCCTGATTTAGTCTTCTTTAGTCTGATGAAGATCTTCTTCACTTTAACATGACAGAACCCCCCAATTTATTCATTTACTCGATAAATATTTATTTAGTGCCTATCATGTCCCAGGTTGTAGAAATTGGGATGCTGCAGTGAAAAACGCAGAACAGACAGACCATTCAAGTTGAGTTAAGCAAAAACAGGAGAGGGGAAATGTATTGGCTCATGTCACTGGAAAACTAAACTTGGTCAGTCACAAAGATCTAGGGATGTCATTAGAAATTAATCTCACTCTCTCAAAATATTTATCTTAATTCTGCTTTTCTTGGGTATGCTTTGTTCTCGGCAAAATTTCTTCACAGCGTGACAGAAATGGCCACTGGCAGCAGCGTGCTTCCATCATCCTAGAGCCAATAATGCCTAAGAAAAGAGAGTGCTGCTTTCCCAGGGAAAGGGCATCTCAGGGATCTGCTAAGGGTAAGTGGAGCCAGGGATATTGACTTTGAGCTTTTCTATGCATCTATTGGTCACTTTTATGTATATTAAGTCATTTCTAGCCATCCTGGTGTAGGGATGGCTTCCAGGAACACTGCTGTCACCCACTGTGCTGACTCGTTCAGCTTTACAACACAAAGATGAAAGGTCAGAGTTCATATCATGACATGAAAATGAGCAGCACTGGAAGCATGTGTGTAGCAGAGGAGAAATGAAGTTTGAAGCCTACAGACTCAGAAGCTAGTCTATGGAAAATTCTTCCAATCACATATATGTACAATTCCTAGCAGATAATTTGGTGTCGTTAATGTCTAGTCAAAATGTACACTCCCTATCACAGCGCAGACAATTATAAAAGTAACACAGTACTTCCTTCCCCTTCTATGATAGAGATCGGCAAAATCAAACGTATCAGAATTGCTGTGTTTTAGGACATAGAGCTGTAGCACCACAGGTTCTGTGTATGAAGCTGTGTGCTTTACACAACTTGGGACATATTATATCTTAGCATATCTGATTCCTCTTGTCCTGATGAAGAAGGTAGTTGCAGAGGAAATTTTGCAAAATTGCCAAAAAAAGAGGAAAAATAATAAGTGTCCTGAAGAAACAAGTGTTGTTTTTTTTTGCTTGTTTGTTTGTTTTTTCACATATGTAGTCATTGAGAAGTCAATGAATATCGTAAAAGAGTAATTTGGTCACCTAATTGTATTTGTTATCCATTGCTGCCTCACAGATTGCTCTGTATGAGTTTCTCGGGGCTGCCATAGCAAATTACCAAAAAAAAAAAAAAAAAAAAAAAAAAAATTCGGTGACTCAGAATAACAGAAAATTATTATCTCTCAATTCTGGAGACCAGAAGCCTGCAACCAAGGTGTCAGCCTGCCATGCTCCCTCCTGAGGACTCTGGAGAAAAATCTCTCCTTGGCTCTTTCCCTGTGCCTGGTGGCTCTTTCTATGCACCTCTTGGCTCTTTCTATGAGTCTGGTGCCTCCCAACAGTCCTCGGGGTTACTTGGCTTGCAGCTGCATCCCTTCCATCTCCACCTCTGTCATCCTGTGGCCTTCTTGCCTGCATCTCTGTGTGTCCTCTCTGTTTATAAAGATGCCAGTCAGGCTGGGCGTGGTGGCTCACACCTGTAATCCCAGCACTTTGGGAGGCTGAGGCGGGTGGATCAGGAGGTCAGGAGATCGAGATCACCCTGGCTAACATGGTGAAACCCCGTCTCTACTAAAAAATAGAAAAAATTAGCCGGGCTTGGTTGCGGGCGCCTGTAGTCCCAGCTACTTGGGAGGCTGAGGCAGGAGAATGATGTGAACCCAAGAGGCGGAGCTTGCAGTGAGCCGAGATCGTGCCACTGCACTCCAGCCTGGGTGACAGAGTGAGACTCCATCTCAAAAATAAATAAATAAATATATATATATTATATATATATAAATAAATAAATAAAGATGCCAGTCATTGGATTAAGAACTCAGCCTACTCCAGTATGGCCTCATCTTAACTAATTACGTCTTCAAAGACTCTATTTCCAAATAAGGTCACATTTTGATGTTCTGGGTTGGGGGGTACATTACTCAACCAATTATATACCCCCAAACTTGGCATCTTAAAATAAAAAAGTGTTATTTCACATCACAATTTCTGAGGAATCCAGGAGTGGCTTAGCAGGATGGTTCTGGCTCAGACTCTCCCAAAATTACAGTCCAGCCGTCAGTAAGGGCTGCAGTCATCTCAAGGCTCAACTAGGGCTGGAGAATTGGCTTCCAAGCTCACACATGAAGTTGCTAGCTGCCTGGGATCCTCTCTGGCTGTTGGCGCGAGGCCTCAGCTCCTCACTACATGGGCCTGGCTCCACAGGCTGGGAAGTTTCTCTATGATACAGAAGCTGGCTTCTCCCAGAGCAGTGATTTAAAAGAGAGAAACAGAAAGAGAGAGAGAACAAACTATCAAAAATGAAAGAGAGTGCTCAAGACAGAAGCTGCAATCTCATTAAATCTAATCTGAAAAATGATGTGTTACTTGTGCTGTATGCTGCTGTTGGTCCCACAGATCCACTCAAGAACAACATAGGAGGAGACTATGCAAGGGTCTAAAACCAGGAAGCCCAGGTCCTTGGGGGTCATCTTGGAGGCTGCCTACTGCAAAAATAATGCAGCTCAATATATCATGGCAGCCATTTTTAAGTGTATCTAAATTGTTCCTTTGTATGCCTTAATTCCAGATTAAACTGTATTGTACTTAGAATCAGTGATGACTCTAATTTTAAAAGTAGTGTTAAAAGAAAAACTTTAAATAAGTTAACAGAGTTTAATTGAGCAAGGAATAATTTGAAAATCGGGCAGCCCCCAAAACCAGAATAGGTTCAGAGCAGCTCCAGGACCGCCACGTGGTTGGATAATGTGATGGTTAATACTGAGTGTCAACTTGATTGGATTGAAGTATGCAAAGTATTGATCTTGGGTGTGTCTGTGAGGGTGTTGGCAAAGGAGATTAACATTTGAGTCAGTGGGCTGGGAAAAGCAGACCCAACCTCAATCTGGGTGGGCACCATAGAATCAGCTGCCAGCATGGCCAGAATATAAATATAAAGCAGGCAGAAAAACGTGAAAAGGCTAGACTGGATAGAGATATATATATATATATATATGGAGATATATTATATGTATGGATATATATATATATATGGATATATATCTCCTATTAGTTCTGTCCCTCTAGAGAACTCTGACTAGTACAGATAACATTCATGGACAGAAAAAGGAAAAAGGACAGAAAAAAGAAGACACAGTGAGGTACAAAAACAATCAGGCCTTTGCCTTATTTGAACATGGGTGGGACAATTGACCATCTGTGATTGGCTGACTCAGCTACTTGTTATAAGAGTAGGTTACAGCCTGTTTACACATCCAGTTAGGTTACAGTTCACTATGCGCAGAAAAGCTTTTAGGTCAAACTTAAAAATATGTAAGGAGAAGGCTTTAGGCTAAATTTTTTATTTTTTGTTTATTTTATTTTATTTTATATTTTTTGAGACAGAGTCTTGCTCTGTCACCCAGGCTGGAGTGCAGTGGTGCCATCTCGGCCCACTGCAACCTCTGCCTCCTGGGTTCAAGAGATTATCCTGCCTCAGCCTCCCAAGTAGCTGGGATTACAGGCGCCTGTCACCATACCTAGCTAATTTTTGTATTTTTAGAAGAGACGGGGTTTCACCATGTTAGTCAGGCTGGTCTCGAACTCCTGACCTCAGGTGATCAACCCGCCTCAGCCTCCCAAAGTGCTGGGATTACAGGCATGAGCCACCGTGCCCAGCCTAAGCTAAACTTAATTTAACAATTTTGAGAGGTTGACCAAAGCTTTAGGCATTGATATCATTCTGTCACTGTTGTAAGTGGACGTATCTGGTCTCAAATCCCACTGGGAAATAGCCTAACAGTGAGTTTTATAAGGTGGGAATAAGGAAAATGAACAATAGAGAAAAAGGCTGATGGGTTAACATCAGGTTACTTCAGGTTACCTTTTTGTAAAGGTTAGAGCTGAGGGGGTTTCCTTATTATGCGGGAATCTCCTGTTTTGAGGAGAAAGAAAATGGTCTGTTTTGGGATCTATTGGCTTCCTTAAAGTTTCAGTTTGATTACCACATGCCATGTAGCAAGAGGGACTCCATTTTGGTTTTTCTGATCTGTTAGAGCATAGTACACAAGTTTAGTCCAAAACTGTGCCCCCCAACCCTGATAATTTTAACATTATAGAAGTTGCCATGAAGTTACTTGTTAAAACAGACCCCTAAATACAGCAGATGCTCACAATACTCCCTGCGGGACTGCTGCCAACTTCCTGTGGACTCAGACTGGATGTGTCTTAATGTTTCTGCGTACACTTCTTAGACCAATAAGAGCATCTGAACCTTTCCCACACTTTCAAAATTAGCAAAGCCAGCTGGCCATCCAGCAGGATCCTGAGAAAGAACACACGAGACGGGGACATGGGGACAGGAATGAGGATGAGTGATGGGCCAGAAATCCAAGAGTCACTTCCTATGAGGAGCCATAAGAGGTGCTGGGTAGTCCCTGAATCCTAGGAGTGGGGAGAAGAACTTGCAAATCAAACTTGGTGCTACAACCCACCATTTCATAAGTCTTAGTTTGTAAGGCTGGTATTTTTGGTATTCAAGAAGTGGTGTGTTTCCTGCTAGATTCTGTCTGGAATTCTGGTGGGCTCAGCCACACAACGGTGTCTGACGTCACGGTGTGTGATTCAATCAGCCAGGCTTCCCCTAGTTACAGGCAAAAGAAAGATATATTAATTGGGCCTAAATAAACAAAGCATCACCCCATTAAAGTCACAAAATGTTAATGTTAAACAATTTATGAGTAACATTTGCACACATTTTAAAGAGTGCAGTATAGAGAAGATGGTTAATAAATGATGAACACTTAGGAACAAGTAAAGCAGCTGTCTCAGCTTCCACAACTGCTATTAGCACTACTTAAATTGCCTCTGGATCTTTAACATCTGGGCCCAGTACTCCTACTCAGTGGCTTCTCAGCAGCTTGCAGTTTGCAGTTCTTAGTTAATTGCAGTAAACTGGCACTGATTGCTTTTGAGAAAGAATTTCATTTGTGCCTATGTGATGCTAATCTCAAAAAAAAAAAAATCTTCAGGTTTCCAAAACTTCCATGTTTTAAAGAAAACTGCTTTGATATTTACTAAGCTTTTCTCTGTAGAATGTTTTCAAGTATCCTCTAAGTGGCCCTGGTTAACCCTCTTTCCTCTAGGAGTAGCGATAGGTCTATGCAGTGCCCCCCAGTCTCAATCTCCGTGCTCTGATAAGATGCCATGCCACAGCCAGGTGCGGTGGCTCACGCCTGTAATCCCAGTACTTTGGGAGGCCGAGGCAGGCAAATCATCTGATGTCGGGAGTTGGAGACCAGCCTGACCAACATGGAGAAACTCTATCTTTACTAAAAATACAAAATTAGCTGGGCGTGGTGGTGCATGCCTATAATCCCAGCTACTCAGAAGTCAGAGGCGGGAGAATCGCTTGAACCCGAGAGGCAGAGGTTGTGGTGAGCCGAGATCGCACCATTGCACTCCAGCCTGGGTAACAAAAGCAAGACTCTGTCTCAAAAAAAAAAAAAAAAAAAAAGATGCCACTCCACTGTAATTTCCGTGCCACCACAGTTCTCCCAAGGAAACTAGAAAGTAATGCACTACTTAATGAAACTAGAATGTTGCAGCCATCTTCATGAATAGTCTTACGAAGTGAGAAGGAAACGAAGCTAGCCACAACAGCCTGTGCATTGCAGCAGGTCCCTCGCCTCAAAGCGCCCTGTAGCCATTACAGGCATGAGGTGTTTGATATAGACTTTTTTTTATCATGGACCCTCCTGGCTACAGCAGGCTTCTTCACCTTCTGGGGCCATGTACACCCTCCAGAGGTTGGGACAGTGAGAGATGAATAACTTTTCAGCTCCTCCCTCTCTCATTCCAACATTCCCCATCCCATTCTAGTAACTGATGATAAGAACTTTTAATGGTTGCTTCCCACAAGTCAGGAACTCCACCTAAGCATTTTCTAGGTATATCTCATACAAGAAATCATACCATGGTTAAGATCATGGACTCAAGTCAGACCACCTGGCTTCAAATCCTGCACTACCACTTACTGGCCATGTGACCTTGGACAAATAACTTAACCTCTCTGTACCTTAGCTCTTCATCTGTAGAATGAGCTAATAATAGCCAGACCTCATGGGACTGTTGGGAGAATTAAATGAGTTAATATAGAAAGAACATGTAGAACGGTGCCTGGCTCATCATAAGTGTAATGTAAGTATTGGCTAATAATATGTCTGGAATGAAGACAATTTATGATGAATTTTGTTTTTTATGATTTGGAGTTTTTCTCTTCATGACATTTCAAGGGAGTAAAATTGACATTCTGCTCTTTAATCATTTGCATAAAATGTGAAGAATTTGGAAAAATAGAACCTTTTCTTGAACAACTCATAACCTAAATGGAATTAGATAACTAAAAGCAGTTCCTAAAGATTACTTTGCTTAATATTATGCATTTTAGAACACCAAATAATTCTGTAAAGATTAGAATTATGTCATCTATTCTGTATTTTTCTACTTTTTATTAAAATTAATTTAATGTTATAAATATTTTAGGCTCTAAAGTATAGAGTTTTTTCTAAAGTAATCTATCCAATGTATTCTCTCATTATGCATATTAATCTGCATTCTTTCCCTATTTATTATTCAAAAGTTCATAGTAATTTTATGTATAAAATGAATAGTTTCACAATCATGTTAATTTTTGCAGGATTTTACTCTTATAATAACAAATGTACATTTATACTTCATTTGACTGAGACATTTAACTGAATAAAACACACGAAGGGATTTTTTAATTCCAAGTTACATCCAGAATAAAACTTACCTATATTTGAATAGCCTAATATTCTGATACTCCAATATCTACAACAAATCCAAATAGCACAATATGTTCATTTTACAGAAATTGTTACACTGATATTTGGTGGTGGTAAACTAAATAATTACAAAATCACTGCTCATGCCAACATTCAAAATGTCAGAAATGACATTGAAGCAGGCATTAATCTATCTGGGCTTCCAAAGACTAAACCTGAACCAAAGCTGAATAGCGTATTCTGGCTAAACATAAAAGCAAAGCCAAGCTTCAGTGCATTCCTAAGAAAATAGAACAATATGCAACCATGAAGGATGTGGTCTAAAAAATAAAGATACCGAAAAACGCTCCTGATAGCATCAGAGTACATAAGAAGACAACATATTTAATTATATAAATATGATTCAAATCATTTCAATATGAACCTTTAGATTCTAAAGACCCACTCTAGCTAGCACAAGTAAACAGTAGTTTAGCATAATGATAAACATTGAGCAATATGGATAATGTCAATGAAATCCAAGAGCAGAAACTTCACGGAGCTGAAAAGGAGGAAGAAAAAGTAGAGGAAGAGTAAGTGTGCTAAAATCCTCACCTAAATGATGGGTATTAAGAGGCAAGGTCCAAATTTGATGGACCCAAAAAAAGAGAAAATTAATAATATTCTTTAAAGATTCAACAAAGGAAATCAACAGAAGAACTAACAATAATTGCATTAAGGATTAGAAGGGGAACTGGACAAGAATAGTGCAATACTCATATTTGATAGGAGAGAATCAACAGATAATATCCTAAAGTAATCAGTCAAAAATTAGCAGGACAAGTGTACTATTTAGAAATAGAAGGTAACTATCAAAACCCTAAAAACACTGTCGCTTAAAGATTGTTGTCTCTGCTAATGCATGCTGGGCTTAATACCTATGTAATGGGTTGACAGATGCAGCAAACCACCATGACACACATTTACCTGTGTCAAAACCTGCACATCCTGTACATGTACCCCAGAACTTAAGCAATACAATAAAATAAAAAGATGGTTGCCTCTGGCAAGTGGAAATGGGGTAAGGCAAGACAACCTGCTTCTTTTACAAGGCTTTCTGCATAATCCTTTTTAAAATTCAAGTTTCATGAATTAGCTGGATAAAAAAATTTTAATGAAATGGTTGATTGCATTAGAGATATTCTTTTCTTAGGATATGTATGTCTGAATGGATGGTAAAAAATGCTGGCTTATGAGTAACTTCAACTCTCTTCACCCCAGAATACCTCGGGATGAGTGGGGATGGTCTGGACTGGTGAATTCTGACGGGGGTCTTCCATGCTCCTAGAATCAGAGGGCAGCTCTTCTGCCCATATTTATCCAATATAGATATCCCTTTCACTAGTGATGTTAACACTGATTATTGGCAAAAGTGGGAAACTTCCATTTTTATTTAAAAATCATCCTTTCTCCAAAGACAGTATGGTGAAATCATTTCTCATTTACATTTAGTAACTCCCTTAGTCACATAATAAGTCAGAATTCTATGAAAATGTGCGTTGTTCTGTAAATGTGAATGACTTTAAAAAACAAAGCATTATTAAAAAATATAGGGTCCTTCCTTGCTACCTAAGTGAACCCTGATGAAGGTATATTAATATACTGATTAGTAATTTTTGCACATTAAAAATCTTATATAGATTTAATACCATTTTCAGCTTTTGTTTAATGAATATTTAATTCAGAAAGCTACGAAATAATAGGTAATTATAGCTCTACAAGAACACATATTGACATGTAGTTTAAAAGACTCTGAAAGGTGCCTTGTGCTTGCAGTGAGTTTATAATTTAAACACAAAGAAAAATTTTAAGGTTGCCAATCAAATATTCCTCAGAAGAAAGAACGAACGGAGGATCCCACTTCCTCAGGGCACATATGCAAAGGAGATACTAAAAATAACATAGGCCACGCTTGGCAGACCATGTTTAGGCAAAATTCCAAACACATCTAAAAAAGGCTGGTGAAGAAAAAAGTTTCCCTAACTTCAGGCATATAAGGGTCAGGTTTAGAAAAGATGATGGGGATAATAAGAAAAGGGTCTTAGAGGTAGGAGCAAATAGCAAGTCCAAGAAGTTTGAAATTCACTTCCCTAACCTTCCTTTTAATATCTTTTTCTTAATTTGAGCAGTCTTCCAACATCTTCAACCCTGACTCCACCAAGGAGCCCTGACTGCCTTCTGCTATCCATAAGAAACTCATTCACTCTAACTTGTAGGGACTTAGTACATTATCTCACCTAGGGAGATTTATACTTCCAAGAAGGATCAGTTGAATAAAACAACACTTTAGCCGATGCAATGCAATATTAATTTTAAAACATGCACACCCTATTGCAATAGTAGGCAATCACCTTTTCTAGCAGAGTTTGGCTGGGTTTAAAAAAAAACAAATTTGGCTGGGGTCAGTGGCTCACGCCTGTAATCCCAGCACTTTGGGAGGCCGAGGTGGGCAGATTGCCTGAGCTCCGGAGTTCGAGACCAGCCTGGCTAACATGGCGAAACCACATCTCTACTAAAAATACAAAAAATAGCCAGGCATGGTGGCAGGTGCCTGTAATCCCAACTACTTGGAAGCCAGAGGCAGGAGAATTGCTTGAACCCGGGAGACGGGGGTTTCAGTGAGCCAAGATCCTACCACTGCACCCCAGCCTGGGTGACAAGAGCGAGACTGCATCTCAAAAAAAAAAAAAAAAAAAAAAAATTTAGAGTCCTTCCAGCAATTTGCATTCTACCTTGCAGAAAAAGTCCCTAGACCAGTAGATCTCAATTTTTTACGTGCTTAAGAATTTGGTGGAACACTACAACTGACCAGTCTCATTTCCAGAAATTCTGAGATTCTGATTCAGCTCCAGAAAACTGTATTTTTAACCAGCACTGTAAACAATTCTGATATAACCCATCTCCTGGCCCACATTTGAAAATCACTGCGTGGCACTGAAAGACTAAAGGGTTAGAGAAATCTTCACTTCTCCCTGATGCAGAGAGATCCACCAAAGGCAGATTTCCAAAGAAAAGAGTTTATCTGACCTGCATTCTATCCTCCTGTTCTCACCTATAACTTGCCCCTAAAAACTCTCAGGATCTTTAATAGCCATTTTATTCCCAAGCATAGGCACTAATTGGATCCCCACCTGGCAACACTTTCCAATGTTCAGCAAAGCATCTGCAGTTGCTGGAGAATTTAGATAGAAATGTAGCCCAATAATCCTGCACCTTTAGCCCTCACAAACTTAGCTATGAAAAGTGACTTGGCTTCACGCTGTTACTTCTAATTTCTGCAGTGTGCTGCTTGTTGGTTGACTACAATTGGCAGTTGGATTATATCCTATTTCTTGCTTACCTGATACAGTAAAATAATTCTCCTTTACCTGTTCCCAAGACTTTTGTCACCCATCTATGCCCATCCTACCTCCTACCCCAAGGAAATAGAGTAAGCCCACCAATTATAATGAAAACATTTCCTTAAAGCTAGAAAAGATGAAAAAGTCTTCTTCTAGATCAAGATTCTTGAAATCACTGCTGACAAAATCCTCAATCTACTTTTTTCTCAAAAGCCCATCCCAACTAATATCACATTACTTGGTCTCAACATTACAATAAGCACAAATGCACACACAGAAACTGCATCCCAATTCTCAACAATGAGAGGTCATTTAGGTGGTTTAGAATATTCTCTCCATTAATGGACTATGATTTAAATGAAAACACAAAATTTAGAAATCCTCAGAGTACTTGAGAATGTGCTTGGACTTCAGGGTTCTACAGATCACAGTTTGAAAAACAGCAGTATAATAGAATTCTCATCACTGCCACTTATTACTTAGGTGACCTTGTTAGTGGCAGCTAATCTCTCCAAGCCTTGGTTCCAACTAAAGCAGATTGCTCAACAAAAGGCTGCCAGTATTAGCACAGTATGAAGGATAGATCACAGTGGGAGAGACTGAGGCTAGAAGACCTGTGGGAAAATTACTGCAATGACCTGGGTATGAGCCAGGAAGTGTTGGGACTAGGACTAGGTTATTAGCAGTGGGAGTAAAAAGGGATAGATACTGACGACTTTAGAAAGAACCAACATTGGTGACTGACTGGGTGTTTTCCCAGACTACACTTCCAGGATGTTATCTGGTGTTCTGTGAAAACTATTAATTTCATCTTCAAAAAAATTTGGGGAATTTTGCTATAATGTCAGCAGAGCAAGCGCTCTCTCTCATTCCCTCTCTCTCTCTCTCTCTCACACACACACACACACACACACACCCCTGTAGCAGTACTAGGTTGCCCTTAATGCTCTGAATCATTTTCTAGGCTGCTACACTTCCAGTTCCTCAAACAGAACTTGTCCAACAGTAAGTCTAAATAAATATTTGTTAAATGAATAAATGAGCAAGGAGCAAATAAGGAAACAATTAGACGGTAGAATTTTAGGAGCTTGAAAAAGACTCATACCATTCATTTCAACTTCTTTCTCCTGCTGGCCAATGTTAACATTTCATCAGTAGAATTTACATCCTTTGGCCACAATGTCTCAGGAGAGGGCATGGCTTCAACAAAGGAGTTCTCAGACCTACTTGAGGGGCAGAAAACTTGAGTAATAGTGATCATTATGAAGCATCTGAGCCAGAAATAATTTTATTATCAGAAACTGAATGTTATATATTATGTTGGTACTGATTGACAAATAAGGGCATGCTATAGAAGGACAAAGAAAAGCTAATTGAGTAGAAGCTCCTGGAGGATTCTTTGAAGATAAAAGCAAGATGACAGCCACAGTGAAAAAGAATCAAGGGTCCTTCACCCTGGCAACTTTGAAGATGATTTCTTGTGGCACATGCCTCAGGTAGAGTCCAGGCTAGCCAGCCAAATAGTATCATGACTTTCCAGAAATCACAAAGCAAAGCCATCACAGCTTAATGCAACCAAGTTAAATGGTCACTGTAGGAACTTAAAAGACCTATATTGTTCCTAATGTAAGGAACATAGAGGAAACCTGAATACAGAAGCAAGTGCATCTCATGGTTTCGCAGTTTGCTCTGAAAAAGGATTTAAATGGCAAAGACTGTGAGTGAAGCGAATGGATTTCACAACAGAGGATACTCAGATATTCAAATGCTGTGTTCATAGGCAGTAACACAGTGTCTGGTACATGTGTTATAGTTTTTTCTGTTAATTAAATCTTAACACAATTTTGCAGCAAGATTATTTGTCCTGTGTTTTCAATATCCAAGTGTGTTAAATAAGAAATGATATGCCATGCTCAATATCCCAGGAAGTTAATTATCTGGGAGAATTCATGAAGGATTGTAGAGATTATGATGCTACATTTAAGTATCCATTTGCTATATGTTTACTGGTTGACTGCTAGAATGTAGCTGACAAGGAGCATTAGGTATCAAGTGACTTAAGAAATTTTGACAGAGTAGGACAAATAAAGCCTGCAGGTAGGAGCTAAGCTAGGGCTGGAATTTGAGACCAGTCACAAGCTTAGGCCAGGATAGGGCTGGAACAATGCCTTGGAGTGACTCTCACTCATATCTCAAATCTGCTGCCACACTGGAACACCAGGGGGTGGGGACAGCCTGAGGATTGAGGAAGCAAAGAAGATAGAGCTAAGAATGATGTCAAGGACCAGCCAAGGTCCAAGGAAAGGAGGAGAGTAATGAAAGGAGACACAGGCAGACCCACCTCCATCCAGGGTTCATCTACACTGTCCAATAAAATTAGGAATAGAAGCAGGCACAACACTGACAGACTAACAGAGGTCCCTGAAGCCAATAGTATTCTGTTTAATGGCATAGTCAAAAGAAAACACACAGCCCTAGATACCAAGTTATTTATTTATTTATTTATTTTTATTATGATTATAATTTTTTGAGACAGAGTCTCGCTTAGTTGCTCAGGCTGGAGTGCAGTGGCACGATCTCGGCTCACTGCAACCTCCGCCTCCCACGGTCAAGCAATTCTCCTGCCTCAGCCTCCCAATCAGCTGGGATTACAGGCGCCCGCCACTATGCCCGGCTAATTTTTGTATTTTTAGTAGAGACGGGGTTTCACCATGTTGACCAGGCTGGTCTCAAACTCCTGGCCTCAGGCAATCTGCCCGCCTCAGCCTCCCAAAGTGCTGGGATTACAGGCATGAACCACCACGCCTGGCCCCAAGTTATTTATTTTGATTTCAGATTTGGATAAACAAAAAGCAGGTCAGTCACAACATGATCTGATTCTCTATGTTCATGTGGGTTTTAATTGACTGGAAGCTAAAGAACTCAATCATAATGATAAGAGTTATGATTTTGAATGCATAGTGCATAGTAGCAGCAGAAAGTAGCTTTACAAGAAAACATCCCACCAGAAAAGATGGTCATACTTGCCAAGTTAAAGAGATTAGAAGATTCTCATCAATAAGCTACAGAAAAAATAACTGAAAGAATCAAGACTGTTGTAAACGTCTTTTCAAGATCTTGACACCTCTATGTCCTTCTTTGACTTTGTAGTTGATCCCAATACTTTTTCATGCATTTTTTATGTTGTCTCATTATAAGGTATGGTTTTGTAAAAATAAGGCTTGACCAAGACAATCTTCCTGTAATAGAATCTACTAATATTAACAAAGGAGGTGAGGGAATTGACCTAAATACCCAAGTTAGGAACCAAGGAGTTATAATTTTGTGTTTTAGCACTGGGAGGATGTTGGGAGGTTCAGAGCCTATAATCACTTAGTGTCCAGTCAATAGAAGGTCAGCAATTACTGCAAGTTGAACTCAGTATTTTCTAAGGTGATGCTGATCATAGAAATATAAGGTGGGCCACATACATAATTTTAATTTTCTAGTATCCACATTAAAACAGGTAAAAAGAAACAGGTGAAATTAACTTTTATCATATATTTTAACACAATATAACCAAGATATTATTATTCCAACATACAACCAGTACTTGAAAGTATTAATAATATATTTTACATTCTCTTTTTTTAATACTACGTTTTTGAAATTCAATGTGTAATTTACACTGACAACACGTCTCTCTTCAGGCTAACCCCATTTTAAGTGCTCAGTAGTGCCTTGAGGTGAATGGCTACTATACTGGGCAGTGCAGTCCTAAGAGCTCAAATGAATAGTGAATTTTTTTTAAAAGCACTTATTTAATGTATTGTATGCTGAATAAAATTTTCAAGAACATCAAAAATTTTAATATATCTTATTAAATTGGTTATAGAGTATTATAATCAACTATAAAGAAAAGTCACTGCCATTTTTTTTAAAGAAAATTTAACATTAGGAAAACTGAAAACTAAAAATAAAGAAAAAAGGGGTTAAAGATATCCATTAGTTAACTTTTGTGGTAGAATGCTCTGTCCAACAGAATTTGAAGACCAATGCTTTGAATAACATAGGTCATTTACAGCTCCAAAAAAAATGAAAGCCCTGAGAGCTAGATCTGATGGGATTAGGGTGGAACAGAAGGAAACAGGAAAGAGTTGGAGGGAGAAGGGAAGATAAGCAGGGCACTATGGCAGTAACAAAGAGAGGGCCCTGGTGGAAGCAGGGACAACACAGGGCTTCACCTTCATTTCATTTTTGCCAAGAACCAGTCCTGTTATTGAATAAGTCTGTGCCTCTACACAGCCTGGTTGCACCAGTTTGTGATTATATTTTGCTCTGGCCCTTTCTTTTCTATATTAACAAGAGATGTATCTGAAGGCATGGCTCATTTTCTCCGTCTGACCAGCTTCATGATTGATCGTGATCAGCAGGGTCTTCCCCTCACAGAGACACAAGCAATAACCTTACTAACCTGGGCAAGGCCTTTCTGCCCCCAAATATCTCCTCCACTTTGTACCATGACACCTGAAGGCCACAGAGTGCCTTCCTTTGGGTTAGGACAATGTTTCTCAAACTTCAACCACTTGATTATGTCTGTCATTGTTTTTGCCATGTCTGTGTACCACCTATACCATTGCTTACTTAATATCATTTTTCAAATTAACTCCTTTTTCTTTTTTACAACAATACATTGATTAAAGATACTCTATGTCATCACCAGGCAGTAAAACCAATGTGACTTGCCATAAATAGAAAGTTACCCTGAAGATAACACCACTATTAAAATGTTACATGGTCATGCTTGTACCACCTTAAACCATTTTGCCTCCCACCAGTGGTACCATTACCACTAATTAGGAAATACTGGATTAAGGAACTGTACCCAAAAAGCAATTGCTAAAACATGACTGTCAGAGAGCAGATGTGTAGCATTCACAAATGCTAGTTAGCTATGAACTTTTCTTGAGTGGAGAATAGCGTTTAGGTCAGATTTTTTTTATCTTTATTGTGCATAGGAATCACGTGGGAAGCTTATTTAAAATATAGGTTTCTGGGTCCTACACTAGATTTAGTAGATTTAGTAGAATTGGGTTAGGCCTGGATATCTGCATTTTTACCAAGCTTTTTGGGTGATTAGGATTTAGTGGGTTAGCAAAGCCCACTTCAAGAAACCCTGGTACATAAAACCGCAAGCCAGTATGAGATATGGAAACCTATGTCATGGATATTAGCCCTGGGATAGCAGTAGAAGTCCAACATAGAGAGGGAAGGACATGCCCTTGAGTAATCCCCTCCCATGCAGTGTGCGCTGGACCTAGCAACTTGCTTCAAACATACAGAATATAGAAGTGATGGGATGCTGCATCAGAGAATAGGTTCTAAAACTGACCTCCACCTTGTTCACTCTCTCCTGCTCTGCTCTTCTTGCTTGCTCACTTGGATGAGCCAGCTGCCATGCTGTGACATGCTCATATAGAGAGGCCCATGTGGCAAGGGACTAAGGGCAGTATATTATTTCCTGCAGCTGCTATCACAAATTACCACGAAGTTGGTGGCTTAAAACAACAGAAATCTGTTTTCTCAGTCCTGGAGGCCAGAAGTCAGAAATCAATTTCACTGGGCCCAAAATCAAGGCATTGGCAGGGCTTTGCTTCCCTTGGTAGCTCTAGGAAGAATCTATTCTTGCCTCTTCCAGCTTCAGGTGGCTACCAGCATCCTTTGGCTTGTGGCTGCATCACTCCAGGCTCTGCCTCTGTTGGTGGCATTGCATTCCTCTTTGGTGTCTCATCTCCCTCTGCCTCTCTCTTATAAGAACACTTCTGATGACATTAAAGGGACCACCCAGATAATCCAGAATAATCTTATCTCCAAAGTCTTAATTTAATCTCATAGGTAAAAAAAAAAAAAAAAAAAAAAAAATTACTATATAGTAGATTTTATGTGTATTTGACCATAATGAAATAAATTTTGTTAATTTTGCTATATGATGTGGTTTGGCTGTGTCCCCACTGAAATCTCATCTTGAATTGTAGCTCCCATAACCCCATGTGTCATGGGAGGGACCCAATGGGAGGCAGTTGAGTCATGGGGGCAGGTTTTTCACATGCTGTTCTCATGATAGCGAATAAGTCTCAAGAGATCTGATGGTTTTATAAAGGGCCGTTCCCCTCCACACACTCTCTTGCCTGCTGCCATGTAAGACGTGTGTTTGCTCCTCCTTTACCTTCCACCATGATTGTGAGGCCTCCCCAGACATGTGGAACTGTGAGTCCATCAAATCTCTCTTTATTTATAAATTATCCAGTCTCGGGTATGTCTTTATTAGCAGCATGAGAACAGACTAATAAACCATACAAGATAACATTCACAGATCCAGAGAACAGGCCCTCTTATCTTTGGGGGCGACCATTCAACCCCCTAGAGGCAGCTACCAGCCAACAACTAGGGAGGATCTGAGGACCTCAGTTCACCAGCATGTGAGAAACTGAGGCCTACCAACAACCACATGAGTGAACTTGGAAGCAGTTGAACTTGGAAGCAGGCTTGAGATGACTGCAACCCAACTGAAGCCCTGATTGCAGCCTTGTGAGAAACCTTGACCCAGAGAATCCAGTTAAGCCATGCCCAGATTATTGGCCCACAGAAACTATTTTTAAAAAATGCTTTTTAAAGCAACTAAATGTTGTGATAATTTGTTACACAGTAACAAATAACTAACAGTTGCTTTGCTCAAGACTCATTAAATGCTAATTCATTATGTATTCATTATGTTGTATTCACATCTAAGATAACAATTAGAGCCAAAACTGTTTCATTAATGGATGGAGGCCGCTTGATATTATAACAAGAGCACAAGCTATTCATTTAGAAAAAGCAACCTTGAACAGTTGTTTAACTTCTCTGAGCCTTTGTTTCCTTTTGTGTTAGACGAAGATAATGATACTTTTCCAGGTGTATTATGGATACTTTATGACATATGTGAAGCATCTAGTTCAGTATCTGGCATCAAATGACCAACAAATAGTAGCCTATATAATTTTCATGAACCTCAAGAAAATATATATTTTAAAATAGCATTAAATATATTTTAGGCTTATCATTTTAGATTTTTAAATGAAATTATAGTTGACCTTTGAGAGGTCAATTATTTGGTGTTATTTTAAACAAATGAAAATGATCTAACAATGGTCTCTCTCATCTTTATGGGCCATGCCAGGTATACTCTGGGTACCCTTTATGGCCAATCCTGTAATTAATATGAAGTATGGAGTCAGAACATGAGGGAATAAAAAAGGCAAAACAAAATTATTTTAGCTACAGTCAGTGAAACATCTATTGACAGAGAGAGGGGATACAATCACTGAACAAGAGCAAACCAGTAAAGGACCTTGAAACCAAGTATGCATCTGGGAAGCAGTCCAGAGATTGACTGCCGGTCCATTTAAGGGTTAGGGCAGGGTGAAGAGGCTGAATCATGTGGATAGCTGGGGAGGCAGTTTCAGAAACATCTTGTAGGGCAAGGGGATGAAGGTCGATGGTAAGGACATTGAAAGATGTGGAAGCTAGAGAACTAAAGAGACAATCTCTCTTCCATACAAGGTTAGATCTGTAGTTGTATCTCTGAACTTGATAAGCACTTAAGTTCTGGTCTCTCCTCACCCCTGAAATAAAGAATCTTATTGGATCCTCTTCCAGGTATCTTCTAGCTGACATTTATGGCTTCTTTCCATTTAAACGTGGAATATTCCCCCACAAATGTGCTGGGAGAGTCTCAGCTTTCAGATGAACAATGAAGTATGCTGGGTACAGTCAGCTGCTACTTGGCTTCACCTTCTGCTCTTTCTCTAGTGTCAGTACTTACTCCTCATCTAGGAAGAGAATCAGTGCTTAATGTGAGAGAAAAAGAACCCAAAAGATGGCTTTCTGAGGGGCTTCGCACAGCCTGTTAAGACAATGTATTTTCTGCCCAACGCTGACAGTGTCACTGGGGCCCCTGACCTTGAGTACTGACGTGGAGGAACTGATGTTCTTTCAATGGGGTTTTTAAAGGCACACCAGCAGTCACAGACATAGACACAGTTTCTGGCGTTTATGAAGAATTGGGGTTTCTTTTAAGAGGAAAAAAAAGAATAAACCAAATTGTTCATTCCTTTTCTAAAGTGTTGTATATTGGCTTTGTATTTGAGGACTGCCTTGTTATCTTCATGTTTTCAGGCCTCCCCCTGTACCATAACCTAGGGGGAATCTCCATGGGCCTGATTTGTGTATGTAGACACTGCTGTTTCCATTCCTCTTGGCCTTGACCTCTGCCTCTTCACACCTCCTCCCACTCACCCAGCCAGCGGGCAGCCCACCCAGAAGCCCTTGTGCCAGCAGTTACCTGGCAACAGCGACAATCACGCTAACAGGCAACAAGGCAGCAGCAGAGACCAGAGAGCTCTGACTCTTCCAGAATCTAAGCAGGGAAGGGAAGGGGGACAAACGGCTCTTTTTAATCAATGGCTTTTCGTCCCCATCCATACTGTTTTCCTGTCTCACACATTCCATGCTCCAGCTCCCAACCCCCAACCCCCAATTTCTACCATCGCCTGGGTGAAACTAGTCTCCAATCCAGAGTTTAATAACAGCCACAGAGATTCATATGGAATTGTGTACTTGGGGAGACCCAGTAATCATCCTCCTTAATTCCAATGCAGAATGCTCAGGAGTTAATCAATCCTAGTTTCCATCTGTGCACATGTTGTGCTGCAGTCCAAGGATGTACTTGACCACCCAACTGGCCTGCTGTAATAGAGTCCTAAGTGCTGTGTACTCAGAAACATTGACAAGCTATTATCTTACTTCTTGCCTCCCTGGCCACAATTCTACAGTAAGTGCTACTGGAGAGTGGGGCATAAGCATACCAGTTAGTAATAGCTAATATTTACTGATACTTACTCTGTTCTAGGCTCTGTGCTGAGCACTATACAGACACATCTAACTTTCAAAACAGCCATATGAGATAAATAATATTACTATCTCCATTTTACCAAGGAGCAAAACTGAGGCATCAAAGGTTGTACATCTATTAAGAGTAGGGCCAGAATTTGAACTCATTTCAGGATTTGAACTCATGTTCTTAACTACTTTTTTATGTAGTTAAAAGGTGAAAGATGGTAGGATTTGCTAAGAAGGAACCTGGATGGTAAGGCAGAGATGAAAATTATCAAACTGTAAGAATCAGGGGATACAATTAATTACATAAAGTCGCTTAATGGAATATGCTAAGGAAAACTTATTCCTCAATTAAAGTGGCATTGTGCAATAACAGAGACAGATCAACCTCTTTCAGCAGAATCCTGGAAAACTGTGTAAACACCCACAGGCATTGGAGGATGTTAGTGTTAATCCACTGGGAAGATGACCCCTGAAGACCCTGTAATCCTCATCATTCTGTGATTCAAAGGGAAAAGCAATATGGCCATGTGAGTCAATACAAATAGCATGGGATTTGGAATGAGAAGACCTGAACTTCAGTCCTGGCTTGTCTGTCCACTCACTTTGTGACCTCAAAGAAGTTGAATGAACATGTATTGAGCCTACATCTTGCAGCAAGTACTGACTTAGGATTTGAGGAAATAAGATCACCAGACTTGGGACATGTCCTGAAGTCGGTCATTGACTCATGGAGCGCTGAGAATTGTAGACAATTTCCTCACATTTTCCTTATATATAGACCGAGCAAACTAACAGCAGCTTCTTAGAGTTGTGAGCATCAAACAAGATAGAGGTTGTGAAAAGGACTTGGGGACTATATGTCATGCAAAGTTAGTGGTAATTATTAATGCTAAGACTGAACTCATAATAACTCATAGATATTATCATGGTCATCACCTACATGATATGATCCCTACTGACCTCTCCAGCATCATTTCCCACTAGCTCTCTGTCCTTCTTCTTGGTTGAACAGACCAAAATATTCCTGTCTCAGGGTCTTTGCATTGCCTGAAATGCATTTACCCCAGTTATCTGCACAGTTAATTCTTTCATTTTATTCACACTTTTTATATTCCCCATGGAGTGCCTCTCTGTTCACCATATCTAAAATAGAAAACATGTGTATACACACACATGCACACACATACACATGCATGCATACATACATGCATACAACACACATGCATATAGACATGCTACATACACATACCCACACACATATACACACATATACACACAAGACACATGTGCACATATGTATGCACATACTCTCTAGTTCCTTATCCTGCTTTATTTTTCTTCAGAGTACTACCTCTTCCTGCAACTATGTTTTTATATGCTTGTTCACATGTTTGTTATCTGACTCTCCACTGTAAGCTCTGTGAGGGCAGAGACATTGGCTTGTTCAACATCATATTTCCAGTCCCAGAACAGCTCCTGACTCATAATGTACACTCAATAATTATTGAAATATAATTCATATACCATACAATTCACCTATTTAAAGTATAAAATCCAATGTTGTTTGTTTTTTGAGACAGGGTCTTACTCTCTCATCCAAGCTGACATCCCTGCAGTCACTGCTGCTTTAACTTCCTGGGCTCGAGAGTAGCTGGGACACAGGTGCACATCACCACATCTGGCTAATTAAAAAAAAAAAATTTGTGAAGATGGGGTCCCACTATGTTGCCCAGGCTGGTGTTGAACTCCTGGACTCAAGCAATCCTCCCAGTGCCTCCACCTCCCAAAGTGTTGGGATTACAGGTGCAAGCCACCATACCCAGCCCAATTCATTGTTTTTTAAGACACAGTCATGTGCCACATAATAAAGTTTCAGTCAACATTAGACTGCATATAAGATGGTGGTCCCATAAGTTTATAATGGAGCAGAAAAATCCCTGTTGCCTAGTGACATAGCCATTGCAACGTTGTAGTAACGTATTACCTTTTCTATGTTTAGTTGTGTGTAGAGACAAAAATATCACTGTGTTACAATTGCCTTCATTATTCAGTACAGTAACATGCTATACAGGTTTGTTGCCTAGGTGTGTAGTTGGCTATACTAAATTCAGGTAAGTACACAACTTTTTGTTGTTTCACACAAGAATGAAATCACCTACCGATGCATTTCTCAGAATATATTGCTGTCATTAAACTATGCGTGTCTGTATTTACAGGGTTGTCCAAACACGACCACAATTTTAGAACACTTTCATCACCCCAGAAAGAAACCCATGCCTGTGAGTGCCACTCTCTATTATCCCCTTAAGTCACCCTACCACCCCCGACCCTTGACTTAGGAAAGTATGAGTCTACTTTCTGTCTCTATTAATTTGTCTATTCTGGACACTTCACATACATGAAATTATACATATATGGTCTTTTTGAAATTAAATTTTGACTAATGAACAAATTACTAAATCCAATTCTTTGCCACACCCTCTAGATATAAATAGTTCTTCAGAAAGTTTCCTTTCATGAGTTTTGAGCAATCTAACATTCAATCTGCAAGACAGAGAATTGGTCTGACCAAAATACAACAAAAATCTCACTTATTTATGTTGTGCTTTTGTTTATTTTTTAATTGTGACATTTTGACAGAAGTTGAACATCAGCTTCCCTTTGCCCTAGAAACAGAAAAAAAAAAAAAGAAAGAGTTGACAGAATAAACACATAAAATGAAATTCTGAAGGGCCTATTTATTTACTCATGAGAACCAACTGTTTTCAAACATTCTGAATTGGAAATGATTTAATTCTAATCTAAGCAAAGGCCAGCAAGCCTGGTACTCTGATATGTTGATTACAAATCATTCTCTATTCTTTAAAGCAGAACTTTGATCAGGCAACTTTGGTAGATGTAATTCCACGCATCCAAGGACTTGAAAGTAATAAAATGGCCTTTTATTATTTACAATCATTTCATAATTGACTTCACCAACCAGACTGGCTCTCCCTTTCAATTATTTTAAATCAGTGAGATTCTACTGCATAAATACACTCTTCTCCAACAATCATTGTTAAACCATTTGTCATATTTGATTCACATAAAGGCAAATGATATTAAGTGTATAAGTTAAACCACGAACTAAGTTCTTAGAATTGGAATGGAACTTTAGGGCATTGAGCATAATCTCTTACCCAAAGCTGAAATCCCTGCCATAGCTTCCTAGCTTGAAATATCTCAGTGATTTTTTCCACATGTGCATCACTTTCTCCCTATCCTGACCTTCATCTTTACTTGAGACAGCCTCCACCATCACTCCCAACAACTTTAATGCTCAAATATTCATCCTTCTAATAAATTCCTCAAGTATCATAAAGATTCTTCCCACATGTACATCACTTTCTCCCTATCCTGACCTTCATCTTTACTTGAGACAGCCTCCACCATCACTCCCAACAACTTTAATGCTCAAATATTCATCCTTCTAATAAATTCCTCAAGTATCATAAAGATTCTTCCCACATGTACATCACTTTCTCCCTATCCTGACCTTCATCTTTACTTGAGACAGCCTCCACCATCACTCCCAACAACTTTAATGCTCAAATATTCATCCTTCTAATAAATTCCTCAAGTATCATAAAGATTCTTCCCACATGTGCATCACTTTCTCCCTATCCTGACCTTCTTTTAGTCCAATTTCTGCCCTCTAGGGTAAAGAAGAGGATACCTGTTTATTCCTGTTCGGGGCAAGTGAGTCCCTCAAATATCTGAAGACCCCTTGCCTGCCTAGAAATTCTTCCCTGGGCTAAACAGCCCCCAGGCCATCTTACAACTTGGTTTTCAGACCCCCTCTCCAAAATACTGCCACCCCAGGTACCACCTTTCTGATCATCCACCAATCCGCTGCTATCCTTCAGTACAAATCTGCAAAATGGGCATTTAACTAAGAACTTTTCTAATGTGTTTCCAATAAAAAAGAGACCATATATGGCTAAAATTAATTGTTAAAATAACTTCTTAGATGCAAACACAATATATATGATGATGTCAAGAGTATATAAATGAAAACTTCCAGGTGGGTGCAGTGGCTCATGCCTGTAATCCCAACAATTTGGGAGGCCAAGGCAGACAGATCACTTAAGTCCAGGAGTTCAAGACCACCCTGGCCAACATGATGAAACCCTGTCTCTACTAAAAATACAAAAATTAGCTGGGCATGGTGGCTCATGCCTGTAATCCCAACTACATAAGAATCACTTGAACTCAGAAGGCAGAGGTTGCAGTGAGTGGAGATCGCACCACTGCACTCCAGCCTGGGCAATAGAGTAAGACTCTGTCAAAAGAAAGAAAGAAAGAAGGAGGAAAGAAAGAAAGAAGGAAGGAAGGAAAGAAAGAGAGAGAGAGAAAGAAAGGGAGGGAGGGAGGGAGGAAGGAAGGAAATTTCCCAACTTAGGACATCTGTAGGCTTTTCACATTCATTTGTCATCAAGGACTGCTTCGAGTTAAAATGAACAGATCCCATTTAAACAAAAGACAATGTCTTCTTTAAAGATAGGAAATGCATCAGATGCTCTGACCTGCATCTCCTATCTTTTGCTTTTGTTATTGTTTTTGAGACAGATTCTTGTTGTGTTGCCCAGGCTGGAGTGCAATGGCATGACCGCAGCTCACTGGATCCTTCTGTTTCAACCTCCCAAGTAGCTGGGACTACAGGCACGTGTCAACAGTACTGGTCTCCTTTTTTTTTTTTTTTTTTTTTTGTAAAGACAGAGATCTCGTTATATTGCCCAGGCTGGTTCAAACTCCTGAGCTCAAGCAATCTTCCTCCCTCAGCTTCACAAAGCATTGGGATTACAGGCCTGAGCCACCATTCCTGGCCCTGCATCTTCAATCTTTAGACACATGTAATTTCAGCTAACGTTATTATGAATTGAACCAGGACATCCAGAGTTATTTTGGCAGCTGTGAAAACAAAAGCAGTAATACTAAGCTTCTTTTATCCATTTAATTTGGAGCTTTATCAAGGAGAAAAAGTAAATTTCAGTGTGCTTCCCATTTAAAGATGCCATGCAGAGAATGTTTCGTGTTTTCGCAAGTCTTTCCAGTGGCTAAGGAGTGCTGTAATGTAAGGGGTAGAACTGATAGCATATTTCTGTCAGAGACACTATCTTAATGGGTATATTGCTATACAGGTCTGATCTGTACTTGCAAACACAATAACCACTTCACTCAGAAATGAGCCAGCTATGGGAGATTGGACCCTACCAACTGGGGCCACTACTTAATTTCCAGCCAGGGAGATACCTCTGACCCAAGAGTGGAACAAGCAAGACGCATCAAGCAGTTCCCTTCCAATAGGCAACACCATGCAGAAAAGAAAGCAACATTGAAAGTTAGTCCAGGTTTGGCCGGGCGCATTGGCTCATGCCTGTAATCCCAGAACTTTGGGAGGCTGAGGTGGGAGGATGACCTGAGTTTAAGACCTGCCTGGCCAACATGGCGGAACCCCATCTCTACTAAAAATACGAAAAAAAAAAAAAAAAAAGGTAGTCCAGGCAGTGTTTAAATCAGAACTCTATCATTTTCTTTTTTGTTTTGTCTGTTTGTTTCTTTCTTACATCTTTTCCTGGCTCTTCATTTTTGAGTATGTTTTATGCTTTTTTATTTTTAAAAGTTTACTTTTTTTTAAATTGACAGGTAGCATTGTGTCCAACATGCTGTTTTGAAGTACATACACACTGTAGAATGTTTAAATTTAGGTAATTAACAAATACATTACCTCACCTAGTTATCATTTTTGTGATGAGAGCAAATAACATTCACTCTTTTTACATTTATCAAGAATACAATATTTCACCAACTGTAGTTGTCTTGCTGTACAATAGGTCTCTTGAAATTTATTCCTCTTATCTAACCATAATTATGTATCCTTTGACCAACATCTTCCCATTTCCCCCTCTCCTAATCATCTCTGCCTATGGCAACCACCATTCTATTCTCTACTTCTATGTGATCAACTTTGTAAAGATTTCACATGTAAGTGAGATCATGCAATATTTGTCTTTCTGTGCCCAGCTTATTGCACTTAACATAATAGCCTCCAGGTTCATTGTTGCAAATGGCAGGATTTCATTCTTTTTATGGCTGAATAGTATCCTATTGTGTATATACACCACATTTTCTTATCCATTCATCCGTTGATGGACACTTAGCTTGATTCCATGTCTTGGCTATTGTGAACAGTGCTGCGATTAACACAAGAGTGCAGACATCTCTGACATATTGATTTCAATTCCTTTGGATATATACCCAGTAGTGGAGTTACTGGATCATATGGTAGTTCTATTTAAAATTTTTCGAGGAACCTGTTTTTCATAAGGGCTGCATTAATTTACATTCCTGCCAATAGTATATAAGGGTTCCCTTTTCTCCACATCCTTCCAGCACTTATTCTGTTTTGTCTTTTTTATACTGTTCATTCTAAATGGGTGAAATGGTATCTTATTGGGATTTTATTTTGCATTTCCCTGACAATTAGTGATGTTGAGCATATTTTCATATACCTGCTGGCCATTGTATGTCTTCTTTTGGGAAATGTTTATTCAGGTCTTTTGCCTATTTTTTTATCAGGTTATTTGGTCTTTTGCTGTTGTTTGCACTCCTTATATATTTTGAATGTTAACTCTGTGAAATGTATAGTTTGCAAATATTTTCTCCCACTCTGTAGGTTGTCTCTTCTATCTGTTATTTCTTTTGCTGTGCAGAAGCTTTTTAGTTTGATGTAATCCCATTTGTCTACTTTTACATTTGTTGTCTGTACTTTTGAGGTCTTATCCAAAAAATCCTGGCCTAGACCACTGTTATGAAATGTTTCTCCTGTGTTGTCTTCTAGTCGTTTCATAGCTTCAGGTCTTACACTTAAGTCTTTAATCTATTTTGAGTTAATTTTGTATATGGCAAGAGAGGAAGGTCTAATTTTTTTAATTCTCCATGTGGATATCCAGTCTTCCCAATACCATTTATTGAAGAGGCTTTCCTTTCCCCATTATATACTTGGTATTTCAATAATGAGTTGGCTTTAAATGCATGGATTTAGTTCTGGGCTCTCTTTTCTGTTCCTTTGGTCTATGTGTCTGTTTTTGTACCACACACTGTACCATGTTGTTTTGATTACTATGACTTTGTAGTATACTTTGAAATCAGGTAGTGTGACACCTCCAGCTTTGCTCTTTTTTACTCAAGATTACTTTTGCTATTTGAGGTCTTTTGTGATTCCATATGAATTTTAGGATTTTTTTTTTCTATTTCTATTAAGCATGTCACTGGTATTTTCAAAGAGATTGCATTAAATCTTCAGCTCTACCATTTTCTGATGGGTGACTGAGGAAATTACTTAACCTCTCTCTTTTTCTAAATTTTATTTTACTTTAAGTTCCAGGATACGTGTGCAGAACATGCAGGTTTGTTACACAGGTAAATGTGTGCCATGGTGGTTTGCTGCACCTATCACCCCATCACCTAGGTATTAAGCCCTACATGCATTAGTTATTTGTCCTGATGCCCTCCCTTCCCTGATCCCCCAACAGGCCCCAGTGTGTGTTGTTCCCCTCCCTGTGTCCATGTGTTCTCATTGTACTTAACCTCTCTTAGTCTTTTTCTTCATCTAAAAATGGGGCTTTTAATACCTACCTCAGAAGGTTGTTATGAAAGTTAAGTAAGATAATATACATAAAAGTTCTCAACAGGACCAAGCACATAGGTGCTCTTTAATAAAACTAGTAAACAAATTATAGATCAGAAAATTATTTAGTGAATGCAGAATTAGAACACATAGTATGAGATATGTTTAACAGCTCTTTCTTTTGGGCTATGGAAGCCTAATAAATTTTTTCTTTTTACTCTACAAAACTGGAACTGGTCAGTGAAAATGGCCTACCCTCTTTTCTGAACAACAATAAAGATGTGGTGAGAGTTCCCATGTCCACATTTTTTATTTCCAGGCTCTGTGCAGACCAACACCCTTTTTTGGAACTTGTCTTTGTAATACTACCCATCTTTACATCAACAATAGTTCAGATCCTTGACTTTACAGATGATTTTTCTTTCTTTATAATCAACAGGAAGATACTTAAACCCACTGGCAAACTATACCCTATGTCTTAGGTTGAATTGCTTCTGACATTTTTCTATATATTTTTATACAATTCTGTCACAAAAGGTGACAGTTTTTCCTTGGATTCTTGGATTATCTTGTTCTCTCACTAAACTTGTTTGTTGAGGGTTCCTCTAACTGCAAGCTGATAGCCACCAAAATTTCTCCATCAATTAAAAACAACCAATAAATGTAGACTTTTAAGTTCTATCATGCAACATAAATGCATTGAATACCTTCATGTTTATGAAGTAGGCAAAGAACAACAATTTATAGCCCATGCTTTTAAGAAGTTTACTATCTAGACTCTAGATACTAGACTAGATACTATCTAGACTCTAGATACTAGACTAGATACTATCTAGACTCTAGATTCTAGAGGATGTAGGTATATAAATAAATAGCTACAACTTAAGGCAGAATGTAATACTCACTTTGTATGAGATATGCAGAAAGAGCACAGATGAAAGAAGTTATTTCTGATTTGGCTTTAAAATAAAGCAAAGTTTCCTGGAGAGGGGACATTTGCATCTTGAAGAATGGATAACATTTTGATGGAGAAAAAGAAGAGCTGGGCATTACAGAGGGAATGTCATGAAAATGAAAGAACTTGTTTGGGGAACAAGTAGTTAAGCTGGGCTATGATATGGGGGCGGGGGAAGCAACATCATTTGAAGATAGAACTAAACAGAAAGAAGAAATCAGAACATGGAAATAAAGATCATGCCAAGAAGTTTGAGATTTGTTGTGTAGGCAATGTGGCATGTTTAGAAGGCTTTGAGCCAAGAATTGGCATGATTACATCTACACTTTTAAAATAAATTATGCAATCAATAGCTTATTAGATAGTTTAAAAGAGAAAAGACTAAAACCTAGGCATGCTATTTTCATTAACTCATTCATTTATTTATCATATTTGTATTGAGCCCCTATTAGGTGTCAGGTACCAGGGTCATGTACAGTGTTTAATAAGACAGACACAGTCCCTGCACGTGTGCCTACGTACAAATCAGATGAAAAGTAATTGGGCTCTGAACAGGAGGAGTGCGTGATTAAAAAGGGGTTCATTTTCCCTGTCTTCCCAGAGCTGTGGCTCAGAGGAGCTTAAATGACCTCTGAGTCATATCCTACCACATACATTTAATATTGTTTTCTAACCAACAACTTAAGATCAATGATTTTTGCTATGATTTAGCCTATAAAAGCCTAGATTAGTCTGAATTTTATTCCAAGCATTAGGTACATATACTTTCTCACATTCAAGAAGATATACCATATACATAATTGAATTAGGAATTCTGATATACAAGAATACATACTTGCAGATAAAGGCTGGATCACTAAAACTAGAAGCAACCTTCCAGCACACGTTGGAAACTCTAATCATCAGATCAGCTTAACCCCTTGGCATTTTATTTGGCCTACAATATTGAATTCTGGTTGTTTTTGTTTTATTTGAATTTGAACATCTTCAGGCAAGGCATTTATTCTCCAGTTCCTCATAGGCGCCGCCATTCCTATTGTCTTACACCCAGAAAATCCATTCACTTCTGTCACCTATCTGACCCCCAGAGGCATTTGTGTTTGTCACCTGATACTTTCCCAACTCCTTTCTTGGCCATGAACCCCACAGTTGAGAAACGTAAGAGCCAGAGAGATCCCAAGCCACCTCATGTCACAGTGTTAGTTTATAACAGAGACAAGAATTCCAAGCCATTCCCACCTCCTGACATGACAGCAGAGGCTGGGCTGAGCCAGCTGACAGAACATTCCTGAGGGATTACCTTACATCCTAGCAGCCACAGGAGTCGGCACATCAACCGGTCCTGCTCCGGAATGGCCAGTAATTCAAGACCCAGCCACAGACGAGCCACAGGTGGTTCCTGTCAGGAACAGTATTTCCTGGTATTTGAAGCCTGTTCTCTCTGGGGATGCTTGGTCAGATGGGACAGTGGCAGCTTTGTCTTTTCATTAGAATTTCCTCCTGTTGTGCATCTACACAAGGGGAACTGACTGTGCAGTAGAATGACTAAAGAAAGATGCTAAAGTTGGAACTGGGGACAATCCAAGTTGGCGGCCACTGAATCACGAGGAGATTCTATACTGCCTTTTGTTCTTCCCTCCAGCTTGAGTGACTCAGTTGTTGAAATTTTGTGGCAAGACACCTGGAAGCCATTTGTCTTTTTTATTAAGGACTCATTCATGCGGTAAAAACGTAATAATGTTCATTTACCATCACTCCATTAGCCAGAGCACCAGATTGCTGCTAATTCAATGTGGTGCTGATTCAGTCATCGCATCACTGAGGCAACATTCTTCTGTGAAAGCTATTTATGTCCCAGCACCATTTGAAAGGCCCTTTAGATCCTTTTTGAAACATTCAAGTCCCAGAGAGGCAGCCTGATCTGCAGAGCACTGCACAGGATGTAGGTCTGAAAAGAGCCGCTTCAGAGTGCTGGCCAGCCAACTTGAGGTCAGGCCTTCAGGCTCAAGTGTGCGTCCCTCTTTTATCCTCAAACGTGCTTCAGGACACATCTTTTCAGATTCAGAGAGTTCTGGCCAACCTCAGCTCTGTAACCACTCCCTGCGCACTGCAGACAGGAAGAATTTAGAGGGACATGTCAGTAGCTGAACATGTGATAACACTGGCTTTAGACTCACCCATAGCCTGGCATGAGAACTCAGTCATCCTGCACAGCTTCTCTGAGCCCCCAGTTTCTTCAATTCAACAAGAGGGTATTTACCCCACATTGAAACGAGGCAAGTAAATTACAAAAAGAAGATAATGACCTAGTGGTGGGTAGTTGAACACCCAGCAGAAGCCGGTAGAGGGACAACACCGTAAGGCAATTTATATAATGAAAAAGTCCTCAGCATTGCTTACCCCCACCTCTCTTTCTGAGGGGCAGGGGTCTCAGCTAAAATAATGACCACAAGGAAGAAAATAAAGCAAACACTTAGAAGTGAGAACATGCAGTATTTGGTTTTCTGTTCCTATGTTAGTTTGCTAAGGATAATGGCCTCCAGCTCCATCCAAGTCCCTGCAAAGAACCTGATCTCATTCTTTTTTATGGCTGCATATATTCCATAGTATTAATGTACCAAATTTTCTTTATTTAGTCTGTTGTTGATGGACATTGAGGTTGATTCTGTGTCTTTGCTATTGTGAATAGCGCTACAATGAACATACATGTGCATGTGTCTTTATAATAGAATGACTTATATTCCTTTGGGTGCATGTTCTCACCTATAAGTGGGAGCTAAATGATGAGAACACATGGAAACATAGAGGGAAACAACACACACTGGGGCCTATCAGAGGGTGGAGGGTGGGAAGAAGGACAGGATCAGGAAAAATAACTAATGGGTACTAGGCTTAATACCTGGGTGATGAAATAATCTGCAACACACCCCCATGACACAAGTTTACCTATGTAACAAACCTGCACATGTACCCCTGCACTTCAAGGTTAAAAAATAATAATAATAAAGCAAATGTTGTCCTTGTCTCCTCCCTCCTTCCCAAGCACCCCAGGTGAAATTAGCTGATAAGATGCTTATGGAGAACTTTGAGCTCCTGGGAGATCAATGATATATGAATAGAAAGTGTTATTATTCTGCAAAACACTGGAGAATGGCTTCCCCGGAAGTCATCGTGTACCAGTAGAGAATAAATGAAATAATTTCCTTTCCTCTGATCTCTGGCTAAAAGCTTCTAATCATTTAAGGAGGATTTAATCCACTAGTGGACTGTCCCCATTTGAGGACTGCAGGGCTAAAGTTAGTACTGACCTGAACACGACAACCACAAGGGGGAATGGGCCGGAGTTCCTCTCTGCTGCTGCAAGCTGGTTGCCTGCCCGTTTGCAGTTTCTTCCCCAGAGCTGGGGAGACACAGTCCACCAGGGTTTCTCCTTTGAAATGCCTTCAAGCTAGGACAGGCTTGGGAAAAACTCCCCACCCCAATTTCCGATGCTTTTCTTCTAGGGGCCTATTCTTACCCATTTGTGGGTGGAGGGCGGTTGGGAGGGGGCTTGCGCTCAGCTGTTAGTCATAACTCCAGTTACAGCGTGCCCTCTTGTAAGCAGAACCAATTTTAAGGCTCCAGGGAAAAGTCTTGCCAGGTGCTAAGAAAGAAATGTTGAGGCTGGCAGGCTCACTCTTTACCCATAAAATTGTTCCATAAAAGTGGCTTCCAATTCCAGCCTCCATATTAGTCTGTTTCCAAAGGTTACAACTGCACAGTCCAGAGGGAAAGGAGCAAGAGAGGGAGTGAACACATGGCATGACGATTGATGGAAAGAACTGGGGATGCTTCCCTTGGAGAAGGGGTAGCTCAGGGAGATGCACAAGTGCTTTTAAATATGTGAACGTGTGTTCTTATAGTTTGGCTTTTAGGATAACAAACAGAAACCCACTTGAGCTAGCTCAAGTAAAGCAAGATTGTTGTAGGGCTTCTTGTGGTATAATGAAAGGATTCCCAGGGAAATTCAAAAGATGGAGCCATAATAGGCTTGGGAATCCCAGATAAATGAGTGGGAGAGTGGATCTGAATTGAAGGTACTCTAGACACTCAAGTAGCAGAAGCACTAATACCTTTATTACTGATAAGTCACTCTAAACATGACTCATCTACAGGCCAGCCATCTACTTTTTCCTGTTCCTTAACAACTAGCAAATTATTTCCAAGTTGCTTCATTTAAATACCACAGAGTGAGAGCCCACCTGAGTGACAGATTGCAGAATAGCCATAGACTACCATTGATCAGGGATCTATCTACCTGTCACCCAATCAGCTGTAACAAGAGGGTTGGACTAAGTGCTATGAAAAATATTGCTCCCACCCTGGCAACCTGAACTGTAAGCTGGGCAGCAAGCAACAACTTCTCAAATGAGAAGGGCACAGGAGAATGGGCAGACCGGCATGGAGAGAAAGAGCATAGATCCTGGAGTCACACTGTCTGGTCCGAATTCCTGCACACCACTTCTTCGCTGGATAAAGACAGTCACTTGGCTTCTCTGTGTTTCAGTTTACTCATCTGTAAGATGGGAAAAATAAATAAAGTTGTTGAAAGGATTAATTAGGCAATCCACATAAAGCACTTAAAATGATGTCCGGCAGAGTAGTATTCAATAAACGTTGGCTATTATTATTCTCTCCAATACAGTGCTTCTCCAAATTTTGTGTGAACGTGAATTACTTAGGGAGTTCGTTAAAATGCAGATTCTGATTCTGTAGGTACAGGATGAGACCTGAGATTCTGCATGTCTAACCAGCCTCCAAGTGATATCAATATTTCTGGTCCACAACCCACACTTTGAATAGCCAGGATCTAGTATATAGGACATGAGACAGAGGGAAGAGACTGTCTCTAGGGAAAAGAACTAGAAAAACATGACAGAAGTGCTTATACATATTATAAACTTTCTATGAATTCAAATGGTTTTTAAATGGAAATATATGGGCTATTTCAGAAGATAGTGCATTCCCTCTCTCAGGCAGGGCTGACTCCTCCATTAGACATAGGAGGCAAGTGTCTGGGGCCCACGATGCTTTTAGGGGCCCATAAAAATGTTTTACTTTTAATTTTTTTAAGCCAAAGGAAACATAAATATAATAATGAATATGTAATAATAAATCCAGCCTGGATTACAGGTGATTTTATGCCAATGCAGTCATAAAATATAATTTTAGATACTTTTTTTTTTCTTGAGACGGAGTCTCACTCTGTAGCCCAAGTTGGAGTGCAGTGGCGCAATCTCAGCTCACTGCAAGCTCCGCCTCCTGGGTTCAAGCAATTGTTCTGCCTCCTGAGTAGCTGGAACTACAGGCACGTGCCACCATGCCAGCTAATTTTTTGTATTTTTAGTAGAGACCAGGTTTCACTGTGTTAGCCAGGGTGGTCTCAATCTCCTGACCTCGTGATCCACCCATCTCGGCCTATGGAGCAAAAGCAGAAGTGCCGGGGTTCCAAGAAACTCATAATGTGGCCCTGACTGGATGTGATCATGGGGATAAAGAATGAAGATGGAAAACTCTAAGATTCCTTGCAGCTTTGAGTCAATGTTTCTTTAAGATTCTATGACAATGCTCTGCTATCTATATCCCCAGCTATAAAGTCACACCTGCAAACACTCACTTTCTGCTTGTCTCACATCCTCACACATAGACTAACATTGCTTATCACTGGCCATAAATCAGCAGCTTACAAACCACTCCTAGAGTGTATAATCTACTTCTGCCTTCTCCCTGTTTGCTTCCAAAATAAAGCAGTTATTATTGGCTGGGCACAGTGGCTCATGCCTGTAGTCCCAGCACTTTGGGAGGCCAAGGACAGTGGTTGCTTCAGTCCAGGAGTTCAGGACCAGACTGGGCAACATTGCGAAAATTTTTGTACAAAAAGTACAAAAATTAGCCAGATGTGGTCGCACACACCTGTAGTCCTAGGAGGCTGAGGTAGGAGGATTGCTTGAGCCTAGGAGGTCAAGGCTGCAGTGAGCTGTGATCATACCACTGCACTCCAGCCTGAGTGACAGAGTGAGACCCTGCCTCATTAAAAAAAGAAAAGAAGGAAAGAAAGAAAAAAAGAAAAGAAAAGAAATTATTGTTTTTATTCCTACAAAATACATTTGATTCCAGATATTGCGAACATTTTGCAGACATTTCCTCATTAACATATACATCTCCTTGTTGAAGGAAGTGGAGTTTTTGTTTTATTCTTATTTTTAAGGTCGGAAATAAAGCCAAGAAAAGATTAAATGAGAGCTGTGCTTTAAAACTCAGTGGGAGAGGCTGGGCATGGTGGCTCACGCCTGTAATCCCAGCACTTTGGGAGGCCGAGGTGGGCAGATTGCCTGAGGTCAGGAGTTCAAGACCAGCCTGGCCAACATGGTGAAACCCCGTCTCTACTAAAAATATAACAATTAGCCGAGCGTGGTGGCAGTCACCTGTAATCCCAGCTACTCAGGAGGCTGAGGCAGGAGAGTCGCTTGAACCTGGGAGGCAGAGGTTGCAGTGACCTGAGATGGCACCACTGCACTCCAGCCTAAGCGACAGAGAGAGACTTCACCTCAAAAAAAAAAAAAAAAAAAAAAAAAACTCAGTGGGAGAGAAGAACATTACTAAGTCTATTGCTATGATTATTATTATTATTATAGTTATCAGTGGAAAACATACATCCAGCACTCATAAATAACAAAGGCAGTGATTCTCAATTGGTACAAACTGGAACTCCTTATGTAGCATTAAACAGATGCCTGGGCCCTACCCCAAACCTTCCCTCTCAGAATACTCAGAGAACAGAGCCCCAGCCCTGGTGTTTTGAAAAAACTCCCACCATTATGAGGGCTTAAAACCACTGTGTCATGGCATGGAGAAGAATATTGCAGAACCTCAGGAAGGAGAAAGTTCCAAGGAGGGAATGTTTTGGTGTCTGAGGCTGCAGAGAGATGGAGTAATGTAAAAATGGGAAAAGGTCCTTCGAACCTGGGGGAACATTGGTGACTCTGGTGAGAATAGTCACCCTGGGTCATGAGGGTAAAAACCATACTAAAAGATTGCTTACTCTTATACACAGTTAGATATTTGAGGGATCATAAAATTGAGACACGAATGGAAGATTAAAAAATAGACAGGGAATATAGACTTAAACAGGGGTACATGTGGACACACAGAGTGGAATAACAGACATGGAGACTCCAAAAGATGAGAAGGCCGTGAGGAGGGTGAGGAGTAAAAAATTACATATTGTGTACAATGTAAACTATTCAGGGGATGGGTACACTAAAAGGCCAGATTTTACCACTATGCAATATACCATGTAACAAAGCTGCACTTGTACCCTCTAAATTTTTAAAAATACATTTTGTAAAATAGGGGTTTTAATCTGGGGTCCTCAGATTCCTCCTACACCCCACCCTCCATTCCCCTCCAAGGGACCCATGGATAGAAGTCAGAGAATCAGCCAGCCGTGGTGGTTCACACCTGTAATCCCAGCACTTTAGGAGGCCGAGGTGGGCAGATCACAAGGCCAGGAGATCGAGACCATCCTGGCCAACATGGTGAAACCCCATCTCTACTAAAAATACAAAAATTAGCTGCGTGTGGTGGCGCATGCCTGTAATCCCAGCTACTCAGGAGGTTGAGGCAGGAGAATCGCTTGAACCAGGGAGTCGGAGGTTGCAGTGAGCTGAGATCACCCCACTGCACTCCAGCCTGGGCAACAGAGCGAGACTCTATCTCAAAAAAAACAAAAAGAAGTCATGGAATCTACGAACTCAGATGGGAAAAAAATTACATCTTGATTTCACTGACCTCTAACTGAAATTGTGCCTTTTCTTCACTTATGACTGCAGGCTTCACACTTCAGTAGTGGTAACAGTACCTGTGACTTTGTTACCTATAATAATCACAAATATTTTAACATCACAATACAGATAATATTGCAAAATATTGTTTATAATTGTTACTACTTTGAAATTATGGGAGTTATTAGAACCACTTCAAGACCTGGTTACTTAGTGCATTAATAGAAATCACCTGGCTGGGTGCAGTCGCTCACACCTGCAGTCTCAGCAGTTTGGGAGGCCAAGGCAGGTGGATCACTTGAGGTCAGAAGTTTGAGACCAGCCTGGCCAACACAGTGAAACCCCATCTTTTCTAAAAGTACAAAAATCAACTGGGCATGGTGGCGTGCACCTGTAATCCCAGCTACTGGGGAGGCTGAGGCAGGAGAATCACTTGAACCCAGGAGGCGGAGGTTGCAGTGAGCCGAGATCGCACCACTGCACTCCAGCTTGGGCAACAAGAGCCAGACTCTGTCTCAAATAAATAAATAAATAAATAAATAAGTAGAAATAGTCACCAAAAAAAAAACCACTGTGTCAGAATGGATGCCTAACTTAACTGACAGAAGCTGCTTTCTGGAACTTTCTACCCTAGGCCCTCAGCCACGAACAGGTGCTATTCCATTCCTAATATACCCAAATCATTATGTTGTATTTGCTCTCCTGCCAATTCTTTCTTATCCCTTGAAAGTGAGGGCTAAGAAGCAGAGAAGCAAGAAAAGAGACCCTGGGAAGGTATCATTGTTCACCGCTCCTCTCCCTGCTCACGTACTTTTGTCATTTAGAATAAACCCGCTGGACACTAGAGCAGGAAGACACCATAAAACAGTGTTCTCCCGATGCCAGGCCACAGATCAGGGCTGCTCAGGTCAGATCTTTAACGAGGCCCAGTGAAGTGAGAAAATTAATGACAAGGTACCGAGTATGTTACAAAACTAATACATCCGATTTCAAAGAATGTTCTTTTTTTGAGATTATTACTTTCCTATATTTTTATATTAAAATGTCCTTTCTTTTATGAAACAGTACTGATGCTAGATAAAAATTTTATTTTTGTATTTTAATATCCTTACTTGGCAATGTAAAGTATTATAAGTCCTGTGTCTGTTTTCCAATTTTAAAAATTATTTTTATTGCTTTGTGAAGTCCAAAATACTGAGAAGTGCTGCCTTACATGTTTGTTTTATTCACTTCTCTCCTTTTAGAGATGAATTCCCAAGAAGGTGCTGTGACTTCTGTTCCAGCATATTGGATTAGAAAGAAAAGCTTCAGAGTCTGATTTTGAGACCTGGATTTGGCCTCTGGCTCTGCCACTTTCCACCTATGTGATCTCTCCGAGACTCAATTCTATCATCCATAAAGTAAGAATCATTTCTACCTCATGAGACAATTGAAAGATTATATAAGATAATGCATATAAAAGCACTTTCCATGCTCTAAATAAAGTCATTATTATTACGATGATCATCACCATCCTTTTTATTATTGTTACTCAGTATCACCTGGTTAACGGCAGAAGTTGGTCTAGTCTTTCGGCTTCCACATTGGCTGACTCTGTCCAGTGACCTTCAAACTACTGCTTAGTGAATCCACCTTGGGTTGCTTCTTATTTAGCTCAAGAAATGTTAACTGTTTATTTACTATTCCTGCCAAAATCACATAACCTGACTCTAATTATGTAATGATGAGGAAACATCAGACAAAACCCAATTTCAGTGACTCTTATATAGAGTCAATTCTTTTTTATAAAGAATTGGCCTGATTTCTTCAAAAATGTCAAGGTCCTGAAAGTCAAAGAGAGTGCAGAAAACCCAATGATATGCATAATTCTGGATTGAATCCTGGATGGAAAAAAGCATTGGTATAAAAAAACTTATGAAGAAAATTAGCAAAATGTGAATAAGGTCTGTAGATTAAATACTAGTATATCAATGGTCAATATTCTGAGTGAATATTCTTCTTAGAAAATGTATACAGAAGTATTTAAGGACAAAGGGACATGATTCCCAAAACTTGTCAAATAGTTCAGAAAAAAATATATATAATACATATGTATATATTGCCTGAAGAGAGGGGGAAAATAATAAAGAAAATTTGGCAAAATGTTGAAAGTACCCATTACATGTAAAGCACTATGTGAGATAATAACACCTGACATATGTAGGACTTTACAGTTGACAACATCCTTTCACATGACTGCTCATTTGAATTGATTATCACTGAATTCTCAGTGAAATACAATGAAGCTAGGTCTTATGGGAGGGTGAGGAGGAAGGGCCTCAAATTTCAGCCAGGAAGGCAAAAATTTGTAAACAGTTTTTTAAAAAATTACTTCCCTAGAGTATTCTTTGTGTTTATCATTTTATCTTATAAACACAAAGGGATTTGGCCTTCTGTTAGGGGCCAGATTTTGACTAAGGTATGGCTGTTTCTTTTTTTTTTTTTTTGAGGTCGGAGCAAAAGTTTAATAAGTGAAAGAAGAAAGCTCTCTGCTGCAGAGAGAAGACCAGGAAGAGGGTTGCCATTTTCACAGTTGAATGCAAAGGCTTTTATAAGAAACTGAGGAGGACTGAGCATCTCATTTGCATAAGGTGTGAATTTCTGGTAGCTCCCCCCTGTCCTCCTAGTGCATATGCAGGCCCTTAGCTTGAGTTACTCCATATTGCTTTGTTCCCCTTACTGTACATGTGTTAGGGGGATGTAATTTTCCATTGCAGGCATGTCTGGGCAAGTCCCCTGTGTAGCCTTTCTTATTTGTGTGGCTGGGAGCATGTCTTAGGCAAGTCCCCCTGTGCAAGTTCCCTTATCTATGCCTGCAGGCTGTTCTTTTGTTTGAAATAATTCAACCAAGGACCCACCCTAACTGCCTGCCTGTCTGGTTTCTTCCTTTCTCCTCTCTCATTACCCGCCTCAGGAGTGGAAACCCTAGATATGGCTTTTTAATCACTCTATTCACTTATTCAGAGTATATAGACTCATATTGTGAGAGGTACCTCCGTACTGACATCACCTGAGGAAATAAGAAGTTCATGTCTTCTGGCTCATACTCACTGCAGATCTGATGCTCATTCCTTGAGTTGAATGTTCAACAAAATTGCTCCCATATTTAAATCTCTCTCTCTCTCTCTACCTTAGCAAACTGGTTTGGTTCTGCTGAATTCATGTGGTTGAATTAGAGACAGATGAACACACAATAATGGGACTCAGGCAGGACAGTGTGCAGGAATTGGTTGACTGTGGCTCAACATCCATTCTCACCTATTGTTACCGAGCAATGGGCTCACTGCCCAATGCACATAGAAAACAATACTATGGCACCAGCTTTGGAGAAAATAAAACACTTTATTTCAAGTCAACTGGCAAGGAGATAGGAGGCAACACTCATAAGTGTCTCTCCAATCTGGGAGTAGCTCCAGCTTTTATGGCCTTTCTAACTAGTCCCAGGTGATGCCAATGCAGCTGGTCTGCCAGGCTGGTGGTGTTAAATTAGAAGGTCAAAGCCCTTTCTATTGTGCATACCCAGGCAATTTTGGTCCTTTGTCACCTGTAAAAACTAAAGCAATAATAGTTAATCAGTTTGAGCTGGTCCCATGGTTACATTTCCCGGGTGTTTTCCAATGCTGCAGAGGCTGGAAGTAAAATAAATAAATAAATAAACACTACATTTTCTGGAATCTAGTTAGGAGACTGGATATGACTTATGTTCTGTCAATTAGATGCACTCATCAGAAATGTAAAAGGTGGAAGTGGGCAGAAGCTGTCTTTCTGCTGTTTGCTGTTTTCTGCTGGTAGGGAAGATTTTTGTGTATCAGTATTTAGTCTCTGCCTTTGTGAGTGTTGAGGGGTAGTTGGGCTATGAAGATCACCAGACTCCACATTCCACTGTCCACATGGTTTGGTCCCCCAAACAGATCAGATGCTGTTTTTCTGATCTCTCGATCACAGCTATGCCTTTGTGTCCTTAAAGTCAATGGTTCCAGTCTTTGCCCTTCCTAATTGGGGTTCGGGTAGTCATTTCCCTTGTAATTCAGTTCTATCATATTCCAGGAGCCATTCTTAGCTCTAGCCAGCCTAGAGCCCATTCCTTTTAACCCTTCCAACAATTTCCTAAGAACCTAATCTCCAGATAATTCTCCTTTGTATCTAAAATACCTAGAGTAGTTTGTTGTCTGGATTAAACTCTGGCTGGTTTTTCCATTTTCCAGATACAGAGAGTAGTCAGGCTGCAAGAGGTTAAAGTGGGACAGTGCTTGAATGAGGTGCTCATGCAATCGAATACAATATCTAGGCTATTAGTGCACCTCATCCATGAACACAAAGCTGACTTGTGCATCTGGGATTACCTTGCTCGTTTTGATTACATAGTCCTAAGACAAAGACGGCACCTTTAGAAAATCTGCATGGGATGCCTAACATTGACCAGGTTCAACAAATAATAAGTATTCAAAGTATTACTCCAAAGCTTCTCTTCAGGAAATTAAAGCAAACTTCCCCACATTATCAGTTCATTTTTCCCCCTTTGGAATCTTTCTAGCCACATCAGTTCATTTTTAACTTCCTAAGGCAAGAAAGAGAGGGGAGTGCTCCAGACAGAAATGAATAGGGGTGATGTTAACTGTCCAGATTCAATAATGATGAGTTGGAGTTCAGAAAATACTCAGCAGGAAATTTAACCATGAGCAAGAGCTCAAAAGCAATGTACCCATAAGCAAATACATTCTCTATCTTCCTTTTGAAAATATGAAAGTAGAAAATAAATAGGTCATGTAGAGTGTTCACATTTATTCAACATTTACTATTACAAGTCTCTTCCTCAATTTCCACAGCAAACTTCAGAGGCATGTACCATTAATCACCATTTCCTGGGTGAGAGGACTAAGGCTCACACAATGTGAAGTAACCACTCAAGGTCACACAGCTATTAAATGTCGTATCCCAGGTGGAGGAACACGTATCCTAACCAAAGCTTCTTTAATATCGAAGTCTATTCCTTTAACAACTTGCAAACTAATGCAGCTCTCCACAAGGTGAATGATTGCCATTATTTTTCCACTCCCCAAAATAGTGTTTTCTAAGCTGAAATAGACAGCCATTTATTAAACCCAGCAGCTTTCATTAATCAGTTTCTTGAGTGAAAAAAATAAAACAGCAGGTTCCAGAGTTTTTATTCTTAGCTCACTAGGAGAAAGGAGAGGGCAGGAGAAAGGGAGGAAATTAGCATCAAGACCCAATATGAGGGATCCAAATCTATCTTTCTGCCTCCCAAAGCAGCTGCTCCCAGATCCCCAGCCACATAGTCCTTTACCAGTTCCATGATGCTAGAACTCCCGCACCTCACTCCTGAACCCAAGCAGGA
This sequence comes from Pongo pygmaeus, assembly GCF_028885625.2. Taxonomy (NCBI): domain Eukaryota; kingdom Metazoa; phylum Chordata; class Mammalia; order Primates; family Hominidae; genus Pongo; species Pongo pygmaeus. The sequence goes on along the minus strand of NC_072373.2, from coordinate 67,032,457 downwards.
TTTCCCTTCCCTATAACTATTAATTCCCCTACAGTGAATGAGGGCCATGGAATTTCGTTTCCCTAATGTTACAAAGAGTTTTTTCTCATCAGCAACTAGCTAAATTTCTGAGGGTAGAATGATGAATGCACCTGCAACATGAGACCTCTTAACACCTCACTTGACCCTCTGTGCAGGTGCTCCTGCCACTCTTGATTAGAGTGCTGAGGTTCTGACACTCCTCCCTGTGCCACACAAATGCCCAGTGATTCATTTATAACTGACACCCAGGCCTTCACTATTCACTGTTGCAAAGAGAATTTTGGACCTCTGAGAGTTATAACCTTTCCCTATTTTTCTTTTCTGCTAATAAATTCTGGAGAGCAGTAAGGATAACAGTAAGACATCCGTCGTCTTGGGTTTACGAGCAGCTGGCATGACATTCTCAGCCAATATAACTGCAAGCTGACTTTAATCATAGTCTGTTGATCTCAGCTCTCAGAAATATTGCCTTGATGTATCATTCTATTCTTTCTCTAAGCTGAATGCATGAAGGAAGGCTTTCTGAGTTTCACCATCTAAACCCCAGGGAGGAGGGTCAGAGGAATGCAATGAACTCTTATTTCATTTGCAAAGGTAACTGGAAAACACTTGGATCTTAAAAGTCCTTGAGCCTTGAAAAAAGACAATTTAAGCTAAAGTCTGGGGACATTAAAGTAGTTGCAAATTTGAGCAAACTCTGTGCCAAACAATTGCTGTATTTCACTGCTCTTTAATAACATTCATCAAATATTTCCACATTTTCTAAGACAACCCTTGGGTTACCACTAAGGCTTGTCATTTTTTCTAATTAATGTTAATCTAAATTTGTGAATCTTCCTAAAAACTTCACTATTTTTCAGTTTTGCAAAAATAAAACTCAGCTGTCTTAAACACCATCTATGATCCTTATAGCTTTTGATTACATGAGGGGATGGCTTTGAAATGATGAGCTTCTGTCCCCTGGATCTGACAAAACAAGCAATCCTATTTCATTTGCATTTGGCAAGTGCTTAGACCAGTGGCCTCCATATATTTTGCACATGCCCCAAGCCAATAGAAGAGTGTTAAGCATGCTGCCTATATGCTAGGCTGTGGTAACGAAGAGACCCAAATGTGTATAATGACTGAAATACCCAGAAGTTTATCTCTTGCTGATAAAATTGCATGAAGTGAATGCTCCTGGTAAGTTGGCAGTCCCCTCCCAGGAATGTTTCAGGGATGAAGTCTCCTTCTATCTCAGGCCTCCGACATTCCCAGGGCCTGTTCATTTTCTGCATGTAAGCCAGCAGAAGGGGAAAGAGTGCAAAAGAAGCATGCCTGCTTCTCAAAAGCCTTGGTCCAAACTTGACATTTATCACTTCCACTCACCTCTCATTGGGAATAACTAGAGAACTGGTCACACCCACATGCAAGCAATCTGGAAAAAGTTGCCTTGAGCTGGGCAGCAGCTTGCCAGCTAAAACTCTATATTCTGAAATGAAGAACAGATTTTGGTGAACAGCTATTTGTCTGCCACATTCTCAGTTTATTCATTCCTTTATTCAGTCATTCTTATTTATTTATAAATGGTGTTCGTGTGTGTATATATATACAAAACTCTGTACTAATATGCATATTGTAAGGCATATACAGAAATATAAATTATAAAGGATGAGAAAAACCAGCTTAAATAGAAGTTTTGTTTTTCCTGCAGCCCATTGGATCATCTGTGCCTCCCATGGTCAGGATTCACCCCCTAGATTCACTACTCTAGACTCCGAGAAGTCCTGGAAATTAGGAAGTGCCCTTCCAGAGAAGCATTTTAAGAAGTAAAAGATACTGCCCTCCTGCTAGCCTTTCCCCCATTCTTGTAGATGGCACCCAGATCCACAAAGCTGCTCAAGCCCCAAACCTGGAAATCATCTTCAGTTCTTCATTGTCCATTACCTCCATATCCAGTTTCCAGCCAGTCCTGCCTGCTTGCCCTCCCAGCCAGATCCAGAATCCCTGCTTATCTCTCCACCTTCATGACTCTCACCATATCCTCAGCACCAGCATCTTTTCTGTGGACACTGTAAGAGCCTCTTGTCCTTACAATCCATTCTTCATGGGACCGCCATTGTGATCTTTCAAACATGTAAAGATGATCAGGTTATTGCCCTGCAAACTCTCCAACGGGCTGATACCTCAAATACAATCAGCCTCCTTATTGAAGCTTACAAGGCACAGTAAACATTCTACAAATGTTTCTTGAATATTGTTAAATATATACATACAGGAGGAAACATCTGAAAAAATAAATACCAAACTGCGGTTGTTTACTGTTAAATCGTTCAATGGCAACTGTTATAATTAAGAAAAAAGTTACTTATATTTTGTAAAGAAGGAGAGGGAGAGAAGGCTAATAAGAAAAGAAGGACATCTGTTTCCAGGTAAACTCTACTCTGAAGACCAGTTATTATTATTTTTGTTACTATTTTCCTCTCCTAATTGAAGCAGATTTCTACTTGTCTTGCAAAAGGTTTGCAGCAAGAAAGAGAACAAAAAGATACTTTTTACCTCATGGCTTTCTTTTTTTCAAAGAGCAAAACCCATTGAGGAGAATAGGGCCTGCTGACAGGAAAGTGCCTCTGATGGAAGGTGGGCAAGGGATTTCCTTCTAGAAAAAGCAAAGCCTTAGGTTAGGGGGAAGAGAGATCTAAGGTGCCTTGGAAGAAAGGCCATGTGCAGCCTTGGGAAGCTGGGCACCTGGATTCTGGGCCTAGGGTTCCCAGTTTTATAGGTTTCAGGGTTCCAAGAGCCGAAGGGAAAGTGAAAGACCACAGCAGTCTCAGTGGAACCAATGTAGATAATTGTCCAATACAATATGTTGGCCTTAGGTAAGACCCAGATCTTGGCACACGTTCACAGGGCATGAGGGAGATCAGCCCAGAATGGCAGAGACTAAATTTCCTGCCAGCTCAAAAGGCTGGGTTTCCAGAGCCAAAATGAAGTTGATTTATAAAAACAAAAAAAAGTTATATTTCTTGAATGCCTTCATTTGTGTCCTAAGACTTATACCCACTATCATTTTATACAAAAATGTGCAAAGGATACATCACTTTCATAAATGAGTACTGATTCAATGTCATTCCTATAATATTGTCACTCTTACTCACATGTATTACATGCATTTCAGTATGCTTTCCTAGGGCAAAAAGTGGAGGGGAAAGGGTGGAGCAATGACAGTGCTGGTGTTGTCCCAGAGAATGCATCTCATGAAGCATAACAGCTGGTACATGTTTCAGTGGGCAAATGCCTAAGAACCAGTTCTCTATGTCTGTTCCATTCTGACTTAATTACAGTTTGTAATTACAGTTTGTTATTTGCATTCCTAACCAGGCCTGCTTCAGAACCTTGGACGTAGGGAAATGACATGGCACAGTGGTTGAGAGCACAGGTTCTTAGCTAAGACTGTCTGGGATGGAAACTAAGCTCTGCCAGTTATGTGACATGGAGCAAGTTTCCTAATCCCCCTGTTTTCTTATCTGGGGATAATGTTACTCTTACTTCAGGGGGTTAGTGAGGAGTAGTTGCGTTCATTTTAAGGTGCTTAGCACAGTGCCTGTCACATTGTAGGCTTTCTATTAAATGTTAACTGTTACTACTAGATTTTATTATAGTAGGCACTTAGAAAATGCTGAATGAATGAATGAATGAATGATTGTCTTACCCTCTGGTCCACCAAGAGCAGAAAATTATACAAGAAATTGACCAGATTATTCTCTATTTAGGTGCTGTTCCAGACCAAATTCTGCCACACCTTGTTTTTACTATTAAGACACATACATTCAGGCCAGGCACAGTGGCTCACACCTGTAATCCCAACACTTTGGGAGGCCAAGGTGGGCCTGAGGTCAGGAGTTCAAGACCAGCCTGGCCAACATGGCAAAACCCCATCTCTACTAAAAAATACAAAAATTAGCTGGGTGTGCTGGTGCACGTCTGTAATCCCAGCTACTGGGAAGGTTGAGGCAGGAGAATCACTTGAACCTGGGAAGTGGAGGTTGCAGTGAGCCAAGATCGCATGCCACTGTACTCCAGCCTGGGCAACAGAGTGAGACTCCATCTCAAAAAAAAAAAAGACACATACATTCAGGTATTTCTCACATACCCTGAGGCATTAGCAAGGTGCTACATGGAGTCATGTCTGCTGTCCCACTTGGTGACCAATAGTCAACATTAGCAAAAACTTTGACCATGATGAGGAATATAGGTTATGGTTATACCCAAAAAAAATTATTCTGGAAATGCTGTTTTCTGTGGCACTCAATCTTTCACTTTTGGCCTCAGGTAGCATTAGAATAAGTCAATTCTGGGAATCATGGAAAATCAATAAATTTGTTGTCTTTCTTCTAGGGATATATTTAAAATAACCCTCAGCCTTTGGGAGGCTGAGGTGGACAGATCACGAGGTCACGAGTTCGAGAACAGCCTGGCCAACATAGTGAAACGCTGTCTCTAATAAAAATACAAAAAATAAGCTGGGCATGGTGGCAGATGCCTATAATCCCAGCTACTCAGGAGGCTGAGGCAGGATAATTGCTTGAACCCGGGAGGTGGAGGTTGCAGTGAGCCAGGATCACGCCACTGCACTCCAGCCTTGGCCAAAGTACAAGACTCCGAGTCAAAAACAAACAAACAAACAAAAACAAATAAAATAACCCTCAGCCAACAACTCAACAGGATGACTAGCTGGACAGCAGCCATTTGAAAATGCTCCAATTTCAAGAAATTGTGTTGATAAATTACTTTCCAAATATTCTCTAGAAAAACTCCTATGATGAAAGAAAAATGAAGCATGTATTTATCTTCAGTCCCTCTGTTTCCTTCCCACTGAAATACAGAACAAAAGTCACAAACATGCCATATTTTCTCAGATCTTTATACAGTTCCCTGAGCATGGAATGTTCTCCACACCTCCCATTTCACCCAGCCCCTTAATCCCAGCGAGTCATAGTTGTATAGTGCAGAGATTAGTAGTTGAATTCAAATCCCAGCTCTGTATTTCCCAGAGTGAGTGACATTGGGCAAAGTTGTTTAACTTCCCTGTTAATCACCTTCCTATAGGGATGATGATTACACCAACCTTGTGGGGCTTTGGAAAAAATTAAATAGCTTAATATTTGGAAAATGCATAGAATAGGGCAGTTCTGGCACATAGTGAGCATTACATAAGTTCTGTCATTATTGTCCTTCAAGTCCTAGCACCAGTTTCACAGAAACCTGAAGGTTCGTTCATTCCCCTGGGCAGGGTTATGCACCTCCTTCTCCATGCTTATACTCGTCTCTACTGTAATATGTATCACATTCAGTTATAAAGGTTAGTGTGTAGGTCTCCCTTGCCACTAGTCAAAACTATAAGAAATACAAAGGCAGTAATTTTACCTTTTTTTTTTTTTTTTTTGAGGTGGGGTCTCTGTCGCCCAGGCTGGAGTGCAGTTGTGTGATCTTGGCTCACTGCAACCTCCGCCTCCTAGGTTCAAGCGATTCTCCTGCCTCAGTCTCCTGAGGAGCTGAGACTACAGGTGCATGCCACCACACCCGGCTAGCTTTTGTATTTTTAGTAGAGATGGGGTTTCACCGTGTTGGCCAAGCTGGTCTGGAACTCCTGACCTCGGATGATCTGCCCGCCTCAGCCTCCCACAGTGCTAGGATTACAGGCATAAGCCACCACACCCAGCCCATTTTACCTTTTGAGTTTTCAGGCCTTACAACAGAGCTGTGAACATAGCAGATGCACAATAAACATTTGGTTAATATATGAAATCATTAATTAAATGTTATTTAAGCTTTTCAAGCTTCTCATGAAGTCAGTATTTTCCCCTCCTTGTATGAAACTGTTGAGCAATGGCTATTTCTGTGGCTGCTTCTAAAGCCAAACGAGGTAAGGTTTTGAGTTATCTCAGAGACCATACAATAATCATTGGTATCATAAAAATTTGTTATTAGCCCTGTTAATAGAGTGGATAAATATCCTTGCTGGGACAGCAGTGTCTTGGCCCAGCATATGTCATCTATAGAGTGGACTCTTAGAGTTTCCTTAGGCAGCTCTCCAGCAGTGCATCCCTCCAGCATTGCTGGGATACGGGACATGTCGCAGCTCCCAGAAGAGATCTCCCAGTGGCTAGTCACAGTCAATCTGCAATCAGAGAAGGGTTTTGGCAAGAAAGTGATCCAAGGAGACACTGAAAATAGCGAGTTCATTGAAGGCCAAGGGAACTTCCCCTTGTGAAAGTAAGAAAGGATGACGAAATAAGAAGCTTACTGGCAGTGAAAAGAAAACATCCTGTCTGAGTTGAATTGCAGGAGGGGGAGTCAGGGAAGGCTCCAGCCACCTTGGAAAGGCAGCATGGAGCAGCAGGGAAGGCACCAGATTTGGAATCTGAACAATCAAGTCTCAGTTCTTCCATTTGATGAGCGCACTTTCTCCTCTTTAAAATGGAGACCCAGCCTGATGTGACGGCTCATGCCTGTAATCCCAGCACTTTGGGAGGCTGAGCCGGGCGGATCACCTGAGGTCGGGAGTTCAAGACCAGCCTGACCAACATGGAGAAAACCCATCTCTACTAAAAATACAAAATTAGCCAGGTGTGGTGGCACATGCCTGTAATCCCAGTTACTCGGGAGACTGAGGCAGGAGAATCACTTGAACCCGGGAGGCAGAGGTTGCAGTGAGCCAAGATCACACCATTGCACTCCAGCGTGGGCAACAAGAGTGAAACTCCATCTCAAAAAAATAAAATAAAATAAAATAAAACAAAACAAAATAAAATAAAACAAAATAAAATAAAATGGAGACTGAAACAAAGAAAACTGTGAAGCACAATATGAATGTAAACATTTATCCTGTGTTGTTAGAAAGGCCCCTTCACACAGTAATTCACAGAAAGGGTTCCCACCCTGAACAAGGTCTTTTCCATCCATCTTCTCCACTTGAGGGCTGAAAGGGATGTCTCTGCCTCCTTTTCATTTAAATTAGCAGGTTCTTAAGAAGTAAGGGTGGGCAACAGGATTGGAGGCTTTCATGAGACAAAACTTACTAGGAATTTGCTTAGGAATCTGCTTTTGGGAGGCACTATGTAAACCCACACAGTGTGACTTACAGCCTATGAGGAACTTTCTTATGTTAGGCTCAAGCATTAAAAATGCAAACTGCCTGTGGTGCACTGCTGGAGCTGCTATCTCCACCTAGCAAGAGCTGACTGCACACATCTCTTCCCAGCTCCTTGAAATTGGCCCTCGTAGAAGTGTTTACCTCATGGTAATTGACAAACGCTATAAATCAGGGTGTCTTTTCTTCTCCGTCTCCAGGAGCTTGCTTATGAGCACACCTCTGACTGAGGTCCACAGGACTCAAGACTCCTCCAGCCATCACTCTCCACTACAAATGCCACAAAAATGAAAGTTTGACCATACACATAAGTACTAGATGGGAAACACTGAAAAGATACACCATGAGGAGGGAGAAAAAACAAAAAGCCAAAAAATCTTAGTATATCAACTGCACATTCCTACCACATGGAGATCTGACAATGAAGTATCTTGAGGGTTTTTGGGGGTTTTTTTTGTTTTTTAAACTAAGAATAACTGTAATATGCCAGAGAATTTTGAATCAGCCTTATCTGTAGTCTCAAATGAATATATTCAAAAGTCATATCATAGCAGAAATTCAAATATCTTGATTGCATATTGAGGATAATATAATGGTGGAACAACTAGCTTGTCAAATAGGTGATCGGGATGGAATAAAAATGCATTCTTGGTTGTCTTCTATCCCAATGAGCTAAAGTAATATTGCATTTATAACTTTTCAATACATTATGGTCATATTGTTTCCTCATGCATATTTTATTTGTTCTTTTTATAGTTTACATGAATTGTTCCTTTTCTTCCGGAACTCCAAACATTATGCTAGGTTTTCAAGGCTGGTGCTTGTGATAGGGGAAGAGAATAATGCCTGTGTGTGTAAGGTATCTGATGTTTCTCAGAGGCCTTTCTTATATGCAATCCTCATTTAATCCTTATACACACCCTCCAAAGCAAGGCATACCCATTTTCAGACAAGGAAAAAGACACTCACATGATAAGAAGAGCTACTGGAATCTGGACCCTGCTGTCATTATCGTTCCTGGACATTAGATGTTGACTGTTATAGCCATCGATAATGCTGCCACTAGAATGATGGTCATATTGTCTCTACTTCTTTGCATCGCTCTTACAGTCATAAAACTCAAAACAAGAACATCTGCTTAACCGGGCTTAGGTCTCTTGTACATGCACTAACTGGTGAGATTTCAAGTGAACCAGCACCTTGTATTTTTTGGGCTTCTGCTGTGAAATGAAAATCCTTCATCTAACAAGACACAAAATGGTACATTCTCCAAACACAGGAGGAAGTTTAAATTCAAAAGAGTAGATATTATTATTACTATTATAGTGAGCATCTATTCTACCCATGGGAGCCTATCATCTTTTGAGTCTTTTCTCTATATTTGGAGACATATCCAAATTATGAGTCATTACATAGGATTCACAATGCAAATTTCCAGCTGCCCTTGCAGCTAGGATTCAGGGACATGAATTACTTGGTGTCAATCAAGGACACCATATCATTATAAGATTTTGATTCAAGGCCACCTGCAGTGGCTCATGCCTGTAATCCCAGCACTTTGGGAGGCCGAGGCAGGCAGAAAACTTGAGTTCAGGAGTTCGAGGCCAGCCTGGCCAACATGGTGAAACCCTGTCTCCACTAAAAATACAAAAAGTAGCCGGGGATGGTGGCGGGTGCCTGTAATCCCAGCTACTCGGGAGGCTGAGGCAGGAGAATTGCTTGAACCTGGGAGGCAGAAGTTGCAGTAAGCTGAGATTGTGCCACTGCAGTCCAGCATGGGCAACAGAGTGAGACTCAAAAATAAAAATAAAAAATAAAATAAATAAAAAATAAAATGACACCAATTTCTTTTTTAAAATGTTTTTGATTCAGAAGGAAGCAATAAGAAGAAAAAGGCTCTGCAGAAAAAGGACCTTGTATCTTTGCAAATTTGCTGGTGAAGGGGATGCAGAGGTATCTGGGTTTTTTTGTGGTGGCTGTTTCCCAGGGATTACAATAGGGTATTTTGGACATAAAAGCAATAGCTGTGGAACAGCAGCATTTTTCCATTAAATTTGTTGTTTAGTTTGGGATATTATTCCTCAAGGCTTATTCTCAAGCCCAGTTTTCCAGTTCACTCAACAGTCCTGTGATCCATCTAATATTTTTAAATAAAACGCTTTTCTATTGATTCAACAAGAATCAGCGTCTGTTGTTTGGAGCCAAGAACTTTGATTAATACAGTTATATTTCCTACAAATGTGGAAACTTATGTCTTGAAAGGTTAAATTGCTCAATATGACTAAGTCAGTCAATGACAGGGCAAAGATTTGTACCTGGACTGTCATAATCTCAAGCCCATATTCTGATGCAAAAAGAGTATACCATAAGGTCATAAAACTAATGAGTTGTGCTTGAGTTGTTTTAAAGTTAGTATAAATTATAGAAAGATCTAGTCTAACCTAAAGCTCTGAATAATAAACTATCAAGTGGAGTCCACAACCCAAATCTTTTGCTATGTAATCTAATGTGCTTTCTATGACACCTCTTATCATCATAATCCTATCACATTTTGCTTTATGTATTTTGAAACTAATTTTTAAGTGCATTTGTGTTCAAGAATATTATACAGAGAAGAGATTACCATTATTTCTTGCATCCCACACCTCTCTGTATTCAATTTCCATCTTACTGAATTACACCTTTTAATAATTCTTTCAGCCAAGGTCTATTTTGAATTATTTATCAGAAAATGCCTTTATTTTTGCCTCATTCTTGAATGATGTGTGTTTTCTGGATAGTATCTTCAAAAGATGAGCATGTATGTCCCTTCTGCCTTCCTTGCAACCACCCTGCTCCTGCGCCTGCCTGGGATGCAGACCTGAGGGACACAGCTAAAGTAGCCATGTGGGATCCTAAAATAGAAGCCACAAATTGAGAGTAACAGAGCCACTCTATCAGCCCTTGACATCTGGACTGTTACATGGGAAAGAAATAAATTTCTATCTCTTTTAAGGCTCTATATTTTGGGGTCTAACTTTTTTAAAAAAAACAATGTCTACTATGTCTTAGCAGTTGTATCCCTGTTTGCTTTGCTCTCTCCTTTCCTTATGCCTTCCTCAATATAGATGTGTACGGTACCCTGGTACACACTCCCAACCCCCACCTTCACTTTTATTTCTGGGTCCTAACCAGAATCCACAGAGTGCCTTGACTGCTATGTGACCTGGCCAGCTGCAGTTTTTTCCCAGCGGATTTTAACCCTAAGCAGGGCCTTGAACATTCCCAGGTATTGATAAAGGTATCTAGGCTTACTAGAAATAAACTGGTCCTGAACCTGAGCCAAATTCCTTAAACCTTCATATAAACTCCATACCCTGACCCCCTTGCTGCTGACATACCTAAGTAGAACATCCCTTTCCTCTCGCTTTTCATGGGAAGGATTGCTGCAGCCCACTCTGTACACAAGTTCCCCTGATAAATGCTTTGGACTGGTCACCCTGGCATTTAGTGCTCCTTTCTTTGGAATCCCAAAGAGCCCTATCTCAGGATGGTTTAGGGCACTGTCTTGTGAGAACTCCCTAGCACTGCTTTTGGGGTGACTCCTGCCACCAGTTGGGTAGGACAAAACAATATGTGTGTGAATACATAAATGCACGTACCTCCTTCTTACTTCAATTTCTCCTCTTTATGTCATATTTTTCTATCTCATTATTTCTCAGTGCTGCATTTTGGGTGACTGCCTTAGTTCTTTCTTTCAGTTCACTTGTTCTCTTCAGAAGTCTAATCTGCTATTTAACATGTCCCTTTGAGTTGTTAATGTCAACAAATATATTCTTAATCTCTACACTTTCTATTTGGTTCTTTTACAAATATACCTGGTCTTTTTTAATGCCAAAATATTCTTCTGTTTTATTCCTTCCTTTATGTCTCTGACATTTAAGAGATACTTGCATTTGGCAAATGTTTATATTCCTCCCCCCCCAAAAAAAATCATATGTTGAAATCCTAATCCCCAACATGATGGCATTGGAGGTGGAGCCTTTGGTAGATTCGTGTCTCTATAAAAGAGAGCCCAGGGCGCTCCCTCATCCTTTTGGCCATGAGACTACATAGCAAGAAGACTGTCCTCTAGGAACCAGGAAGAGTGCCCTCATCAGAAACCAAATCTGTGGGCCACTTGATCTTGGACTTCCAGCCTCCAGAACTGTGAAAAATAAATGTCTGTTGTTTGTAAGCCACCCAGTCTATGGTATTGTTTCATAGCAGCCCAAACACACCAAGACAATACTTATTTCATAGCCTCATTCAGAGTTTTTAAATTAACCCAGTTCTTGGATTGTGATTTCTCTATTTATTTTATCTTCAGGTTTCCCTTCAGGGTGATTCATTTTGTTCTTAATTTTGTATTAAGGGTTCATCTTTAGCAGAGCTTGTTATCTGACCATATACCTGTGTACCTAAATCATAGAAACAGCCCAACATGGCACTTTGTTTCTGGTGAAATTCTAAGGATTCAATTGTCCTGGACCAGATTTCATGGTAATTTCTTAGAATGAGATTTCTGTATCTCCCAAATCCTACATCTACTCATGGTAAATGCCTGGGAAACACATTTTTCCCACCCACAGCCATAGACCAACTACAAGTTTCCTTCCTCCTCTTCATAACAATTGTCAGTATTTTCCATAGTCCCTTCCTCACAGATGAGGCACCCCTTCTCCTAGGCTCCAGAGATTATTGACAAGACTCTGTCACAGGATTACCACATAAAATACAGGAAGCCCAGTTAAATTTGAATTCCAAATAAACAACTTTTTTTTTTTACCATAAATATGTTCCTTTCAACTTGTAGAACATGTTTACCCTAAAAAAATGATTCATTGTTTATCTGAAATTCAAATTTAACCAGCCATCCTTGTATTTTAATTTGCTAAATCTGACAATTCTAGTCATAGTGTTCTGCCTAAACTTGGCCTGAGGCGCCATGTCCTATCTCCAGATGGGCCTCCACACCCAAGACCCCAGATCCTGGGACCTATGTGCCATTCTAGCAACATCAGCCACAGTTATTACTCTGGCTCTGAGTTTTCTTTTCACATTGAGAACTAGAAGATTTCTCTTACTTTTTTCAATACTGGTTGTAATTGATGGGTGTGGTGGCTCACACCTGTAATCCCTGCAATTTGGAAAGCAAGGTGGGTGGATCTCTTGAGCTCAGGAGTTTGAGACCAGCCTGGGCAACATGGTGAAACCCCATCTCTACCAAAAATACAAAAAATTAGCCAGGCATGGTGGCATGCACCTGTGGCCCCACCTATTTGGGAGGCTGAGGTGGGAAGATTGCTTGAGCCCAGGAGACAGAGGTTGCGGTGAGCTGAGATTGCACCACTGCACTCCAGCCTGAGTGAGACAGTGAGACTTCATCTTAAACAAACAAACAAACAAACAAACAAAAAAAAATGGTTGTATATTTTAAATTGCTGCCACATATTATCTAGATTTTCTATGTGACAGTGGTGGAGGGAAGGCTTCTCCATGTCAGCTAGTCTGCCATGTTGTCAGAAATATTTTAATTACTTCACATCTGCCCTCATCCTCCACTTGAGCACTGTACTATGCCATGAAAAAAAATGAAGCACAGAGTGGTGAATTCACCCAAATTAGTTGGAGACAAGGGAATGTCCAGGAACAAGTCCTCCTGACTTGTACTTCAGGGATGCCGCCCAGCTCATTGTTTCTACAGGACGGGTTCTCCAAAGAAAGGCAGACAGGTCCCAGTTTTGGCTAAGGTTGGACTTCCCAAAAACCTGGGTATTCAAGGATTTTCTTTATATTTTTGGGGCACAGGAAGGAAGTAAAATTCTGACTTGCTACGTTTTACCGGGCCAAGTCATAGATGAAAGGCTAAATGATGAGGTTAAAATAGAAAATTATTAACTAAAAAGGGTTGAAAAGTCTATTTTAAGACCTTAAATTAGTCAAAACCTAGGGAATGGAAGACATAGAGTCATAGGATGAGAAAATAATGTGGTTTTGTATTGAAATGTTTCAGAGAAAGGCCCCTTTAAAAACAGTTCTAAATAAAGTTCTTGGAACAGAAGAAAACTATTTTGTTTTCATTTTAGACATGGAAAATCCCCTGGACCAGAAATTCCAAAATCCTCTTTGCATATTTTCTGATTTTTTTCAATAATTCCACATCCTCTGCATGGTTTCCAGGCAGAGCCTAATTTGGCCTTGACCCTGCATGCACCAAAGATCTCAAATTCAGCCTTTGACATAATGTCACCATAAAGTTTTACTTTCTGTTCTTGTATACTGTGTGTTAAGGTATCAGTTTGTTAAAGATAAACATTTAAAATCATCACAATTTTTGAAACTCAGTTTCAGCACATCTACACTTATTTCTACATTTTTCTTATTTTTATTTTTAGTATTCTAGACGTCTTAAAAATTAATCCATGCCCTGGGCTTTCCACCCACTCTGTCAGGCTCTGCTGCTAAAAATTCACGTTGTATAAGCCTTAAAGAGTGTGTGTCCCTCCCAAACAGCTCCCACATGAATATGAGTTTAAGAAAAGAAGGTATACATTTTGCTAATAGAAATAATTTATAATTCAAAAGAAAAAGGAATAATACTTCTCGTGTTTGTCTCTGGTCCCAGAACTTACTTGTCCCACAAGACCTTTGGCTCTAATCACCTCCTAGGATTACTCCCTCTAGCTCTACGCCACTCAAAGAAGAATCATGAGATGACAGTCTAAATTATGACTATCCCAACTTTCAAAGCAAATTAAATCAGAGAACTGTAGAATTTTAATATATGTCTTATTACAAAATAAACCGTGTAACTTGGAAAACATTTGGAAATTTCGCAAAAGCATAAAGAAGTGGAAATCACATATCACTTCACCACTCAAATATGTTTCTGTGAATAAAACATGTTTTATGCATAAAACACATTTTAACAAAATGTAATCATACTCTTCAAGTTTTCAAATTTGCTTTTTTCATTTATCTATATATTGTGAACATTTCCCACAATATTACATATTTTTCTACAGTACCACTTTAGTGACTATACATTCCATTTTATAAATATGTGTTTATTTCATCAGTCCTCTCTTTGGGGGCATTTAGATTGTTCCCAGTTTCTCCTAACTCTATGATAATTATCATTGTAGTAAAGTTATTCTTGCAGTCAGCTATGATTATTACGTCCTTCGGATAAATTCCCAGAAGTGAAACTGATTGGTTGAACAATATGCACATTGTCAAAATTTTAGGCACACATTGCCAAGTTACCTTGTAAAAGGTTTATCAATCCCACCAGTAGTGTATGAGAGTACATATTTACTATTAGCTTTGAGGAATTTTGTATAAACTAAGTGATCATCAATAATGCAAAAGTATTTTTCATTTATGAAAAGGATTTACAACATGGCTCCTTTAAACAGTGAGCTTCCTGGTACATTTAAACATTCTTCAATTTAAAATATGATTTTAAGTTTCTGTAGAAATTTTCTATAACACAACTAATAAAGAAAATAAAATATTTCTCTATTTGATTTTTTTTAAATGGAGAATGCTACCTTCAAAGGACTCTTTCTCTTTCTGTGTTCATCCAGCCTGAGAAGAGATACCACAGTTCAGCACCATTATTCTGCTCATAATCCATCTTCTATTTCATATTCCATTTCCCGTCATGCACTGGATAAACACGGCAGCACTGACATGATGAGAAGCCTTCCCTGAAGACTGCAGCCCACACTCATCTATCCCTTCACTGAACTCCTATTATACTTATTGTCTGTACCACACAATTAGCACTTTATTATATACTGTCTTGTTCTCTAATTGTCTGTACCACACAATTTAGCACTTTATTACATTCTGTCAGATTCTGTAATTGTGTCATTTATTTTTATCATATCTCTCCAACTAGATTACAAGCACCAGGGTGGCAGGGATGCTGTCTGGTCCTGCTTTGCCATTCCACATGGCACCAAACACTGTGCCAGGCACAACAAGGTAGGCCTTCAATACATGCTGGTGAGTTTATGGGTTGATGGTGGGTGAGTGGGTTGGGAGATTTGTTGACTGACTTTCTGGTGGGCTTTAAGTAGGCTGAGTTATCTGGAAGATAGAGTAGGAAATATTAATTGATAAGGTACTGGGTAACAGAAGATTCAGGCACCATGGTCATTCCACCCACTGTCCATCTGTCCAACCTGCTTTGTTGCCTAGTAAGTCATTTGGTTCTCTCCACTTAAATTTTTCTGTATATAGTCACACATAACTTACAACAGGGATACATTCTGAAAAACACGTCATTAGGCAGTTTCATTGTTGTGTGACCATCATAGAATGTGCCTACACAAATGTAGACACTGTAGCCTACTGCACATCTGGGCTATATGGTATGTAGCCTGTTGCTCCTAGGCTACAAACCTGTATAGCATGCTACCATACTGAATACTGTGGGTGATTATAACATAATGATATTTGTTTATCTAAACATAGAAAAGGTATAGTAAAAATACAATACAAAACATTTAAAATAGTACACTTGCATAGAACACTTACAACGAATGGAGATTGCAGGACTGAAAGTTGCTCTGGGTGAGTCAGTGAGTGAGTGGTGAGTGAATGTGAAGGCCTATAACAATACTGTACACCACTGCAGACCTTATAAACATTGTACATGTAGGCTGTACTTCATTATTTTAGAAAATATTTCAACAATGATAAACTTAGCTAACTGTAACTTTTTTCCTTTATAAACTTTTAAATCTTTAAAACCTTTTTGACTCCTTTGAAATAGTACTTCACTTAAAACACATTGTATAGTCATACAAAAATATTTTCTTTCTTTGTATCCTTATTCTATAAGCATTTTTGTATTTTATTTATTTATTTTACTTTTTAAACATTTTTGTTAAAAACTAAGTCACAAACACACACCTTGGCCTAGGCCTGCACAGGTTAGGATCATCAATATCACTGTCTTCCTCTTCCATGTCTTGTCCCACTGGAAGGTCTTCGGCGGCAATAACACACATGGAGCTGTCATCTCCTACAATGACAATGCTTCTTCTGGAATACCTGCGAAAGGACCTGCCTGAGGTGCTTTTACAGTTAAGTTTTAAAAATATAAGTAGAAGCAGTACCCTCTAAAATAACAATTAAAAGTACAGTAAACACATAAGGAACACGTGTTTATTATCATTATAAAGTATTATATACTGTACATAATTGTATGTGCTATACTTTCATAAGGCTGGCAGTGTGGTAGGTTTGTTTACACCAGCATCACCACACCCACGGGAGTGTGCTACGTGACAACAGCTATGTTACTAGGCAATGGGGATTTTCCAAGTCCATTATAATCTTACAGGACCACCACCATATATACGGCCCATTATTGACCAAAACGTCCTTATGGGGTGCATAACTGTTATGTAGAACAGGGAAACAAGAACAAGTGACCAGACAATACCGTTTTAAAAATCACCAGAAACCACATTTTTCCTCTGATGATTTTACACTATAACATTATCTAATTGGGGAGTCACTGCTGTGTAGAGGAAAGAAGTCATGCTTTGGAATTAGAGAGACTCCTTAACAGCTGTGTGATGTTCAACAAATTGTTTAACACCTCTCCCCCTCTCTCTGCTTCCTCATCTCTGAAATTATTGTGATTATGATTATTTGTGATATTGCCACTGAGTGTCTGTAAGCCTGCTGGAGTATTCTTATTTTTCCCAATTTCTGTAACTATCATGCCTCTAAGGAAGCGTTAAGTATTATTATTACCATAATTAATACCTCTGTTTGTTTCACACACTACTTGAAGAGTTTCTGCCTAGGCTGTGATTAATGGGTTTCCTTCTCAGTATGTGTAGAGAATAAAGTCAGATAGACTTACATAAGTCATCTTTTTTCCTGATTGAAGTCATTTACATATCGTGGTCTATCACATGACATCACATTATGTCTAGTAAATAATAAGAAAAGAAATGCCCAATATTCAGCATTAACAAATTTGTGCCTCAGTCTGTCATGTTCACTTCTGCTATAAAAACTTAGGTGAATCGAGCATTGAGTTAATTATATTTCTCTGAATTTGGAATGATACAAATAAAATGTCCTGTCCCTGTGTGTCATCCATTTTCCCCTGTCTAATCAGTATGTTTTGCCATGTTCTATCCTTTTGTGTTTTTGACCTTGTTTTTTTCAACTGGCAGGTACACAATAAAATGTTAACTAGTCACCTAGCTGTTCAACATGTTATTGTTTCAAAACAAGGTCAACGAAACCTCCCCCGAAAGTGCTGTTCTAACCCTGGGTCTTCTCTAACCCTGAGGGTCCAAGGAGTCTAGAGAGCTATGAGTGGCTGCTCTATAAGAAAGTAGGTCCTCTTTAAGAAGAGCTTCTCTCCCTCTGCATGTGTTGCCTGAATATCTTTTTGGCAAAGATGGGCTGTTTCTTTCTGCATATCTATGCTAATTGGGCTGTGTTCATTTATTCTTTCAGAAATATTTATCAAGGTCAGCTGTGTAACAGACAGGGGACTGCATGCTGGAGATACAAAAATGAACACCACACAGTTAGGAACTCGCATTCAAGGAAGCCACAGTCTAACGGGGGAAGCAGACATGTTTGCAGACAATTGCCACACAGTGAGATAAGCATTAACAGAATACGCATGGCCAGGCTATCAGCTTGAGCCCAGTAGTGACCACCACAAAGAGTCAACTTGGTCTGATAAATCTAAGGGAGCAGTTGACCTGGCTGTAGGTGCTGATTATCCTGAAGGGAAGAGGACTGCTGGAAAATGGTCTCGTGGTATCTCAGGGTGGAGAAAGGAGAGTGGGAAAGGACAGCCTTGGGATGGGTATGGGGTGACTTTGGTTCCCTGTACTTGCTCCATAGACTCATGCTTGACCTCTACAGAGACAGATTCTGCAGGTAGAGAGGGAAGGGGCTCAAGTGAGACAATGAACACATGTCATGCTCTTTTGGGGCCCAGCTGAAAAAATGTGAGGCAAAGTGGAAGAGAAGAGGCTTCTCTCCACAACTTAGGAACAGTGTGATTGATGTCCTTGGGGCCCAGGGAGAAAGCAACTTTGACTGAGACGAGACACTGCCCCCCAGTGGCCTCGTGGCAGGGGGGTCAACAAGAAGCTCAAAGTGGAAGAACAGGCAAGAGAGGAAGCACATTGCAGGGATCACCATATTGTGCCTCCCAGTAATAACGGGAAGTTGGAAGGGAGCAGTGTGTCTGCATTAGGCAGGTGGAGGCTCAAGCCAATGCCATGTGAGTATTACCACTAATATAATAACTATTCTCATTAGGGCTGGTTTGTATAGGAAACTTAATTCTCCATATGCACAAAAGTTGTGGGAACACCAAAAAAAAAAAGCACTTATTTTCTGATCACAAGATTTAAGTAGAGTGATGCCTATACTGGTTAATAATGGAATTGAGGTCTGGTAGGTGGAAAGACAAGAGGCCCAAGGTAAGTAATAAAAGGAGACTCAGACACCAGTGTTGGGGTTGGGGGGAACTGACAGATGATGAGAGGGAGTTCAGCCAGGCCTTCCCTTCCCCTCAAACAGAGGGGCTTAAGAAGCTTAAGGAGAGCTCTCAGTGGAGGAGTCAGCAAAACGGAACTAAAGAAAGTGGCCCTGAGGCTGGAGACAGGCTGGAGGCAAATAACTAGACAGAAATGTCCGCAAACAAATTCTAAAAATAAGACTTATCTCCTAAGCTAAAAAAATGAAAATCTACCTATGTGCACATAAATAGAATTCAAACAAAAAATAACCTTTCAAACAGCACTAAAGGGCACGTTGAAAAATAAGTCCCTCCTGCCTCAGCCCCCTTCCCCAGAGAAGCAGTAGGTGGCTGCCTGGCATGGCCTTGGAGTGCTGCCCCCCAGAGTCTTGACCGTCATTACAGGGTGAAAGCATAAATGTTAGGGGACCTCCAGGATCCCTAGAGCTCTAAAACCAGCAACCATCTCTGTGTGTCAGTGCTGAACCAGTTGTTAAATATTTTGAACATCACTGATATCCTTCTAGAAATATGTGCACATATACAAGTATATCCCTACACACACCTCTTTTTTCCTTTTCATACAAGTGGAAGAACTGAATAAATAGCATTCCACATTTTGCCTTTTTTTGTGCCTACTTGGTCTATCTTTAAATGCATGAATATACATTGTATGTTTTTCTTTCAGAAATAACAGAATTTAGGTTATGGAGATAACAGAATACCTAAAACTGAGAAATGGAGCACAGAAGTAACATGAGAGACTTTGGAATAACCTCTGGGAGCTTTTCATTAGGCACCAGTGAACCAGGCCAATGGCGACTGGAGAAACCACTCTGAAAGATGGAATCTGAGTGCGCTAGTCCAGGCTAACAGCACCCCGCAGGCTTGGGCAAAAGGGAAAAGGAGGGACAAGATCAGTCACATTTGCCCAGGAGGGATCTAAGCTTCCTAGAGCCCTGACTCTTAGTGCCTAAATACAGCAGTTACTGAGAATCAAACCAGCCTCGGGTGGCACCAAGTTAAATTTCAAATTTCACACTCTGAACTTTTTCCAGGGAGTTTTTCCTTCATTCAAAAGAGATATAAAGTGAAGTTCTTCATAAAAGACCTAAAATTTATTTCTCCTAATTGTCCCATTTTTACCTCAAATGCTGAAGGAAACATAGAGTTTTATTCATGAGAGAGAAAATACTTATAAACTAAACTTGAACCGGATTTTAAACTATGTTCTACACATTGAAAAGTCAAGAGCACTAGGTGTACTCTTCTTACAGGTATGTTTATTTTAAAAACCCAAAGAACCAGCCGGGCATGGTGGCTCACGCCTATAATCCCAGCACCTTGGGAGGCCGAGGTGGGAGGATCATGAGGTCAGGAGATGGAGACCATCTTGGCCAACATGGTGAAATCCCATCTCTACTAAAATACAAAAAAAAATAGCTGGGCATGGTGGTGGTGCCCTCCTGTAGTCTCAGCTACTTGGGAGGCTGAGGCAGGGAAATCGCTTGAACCCAGGAGGTGGAGGTTGTAGTGAGCGGAGATCACGCCACTGCACTCCAGCCTGGCGACACAGCGAGATTATGTAAAAAAAAAAAAAAACCAATATGGGACAGGAGGCAAGAGTGTTAATTTTCCATGTCTCATTTCTGTTTCTGTACAACATATTTTCATTATTTTAATATAAATGAGAGAGAGAGGCAGAGATTGAAGAAGAACATTTAAAACTGAGGGAGTAAACTGCATAGGAGGAGTACACAGAATGGGAGCAGAAAACTATTATCTAATACTTTTGTTGTTCCCTGATGTCCCCAGAAATTTTCAGTCTAGAAAAAGTCATAAAGGAGAAATTTCTGCTGATAGACTGTCACCTAGTGGTGGGTTTTTACCTTATTCGTAATATAAGTAGCTGCTGAGCTTTGGAATGTTTTTAGAAAACATGCTCATTACTCTTTAAGATCTCCGAGGAACCTTTTACAATACTGTAACAAGCAGAATGTAACTCACTTTTGTGCTTCCCAAAGGTCTAATGTCCTTATAGGTAATAGCTAAAACAGGTTGCACATCCTTCAAAAGAAAGTTTGGCCTCTGTAATTATTTGAATATTGTCAAAGAAGCCCTGTAGGCAAAATTAATATTCGTAACTTTCTCTTCTGTTTACAACTCATAGCACCCTCAGTGTTCTTGCTAATGGTCAAACTAGGCCCATATTTTCTAAAGTTTTCTCCATTTTCAGGTGGTGATAAAAGAGTGTATGTAACCCACTGGCCACATTGGCCTAGAGATACGATTCAGGACAAGGAAGTCACAAACTCAGCAACAAGACAATGTTCCCCAGATTTAATCTATGCCAGGAATCCATCCTGCTTGGTCACAAAGAGGCATTACAGTCCTCTTTGTCCAGTCCTTACTCTCTGTGTAATACCAGCCCTCTTGGCCAGGAGGGTTCCTACTGTTGCCTTAACCGTAGTCAACGGGGAGGCACCCTGCTCCCATCAGTGATAACATCTATGTTCAGGCCACAGAGCCAGCACATAGCTCTCTGTTATCAACATCCATTCTGCATGCCATACTATTTCAACCATTTATGCAGTATAGGCACTATATGTGTCACATGAAACAGAACAGATAGACCACATCCACACCAAGAAGTTGTGATCAGAAGGGAAAGCACTGGGTGTTATGAGGAGAGGTTGTCACCTACATTGGGAAGATCTGAGTGAGGTCCCTTTTAGGAAGGTTGCATCTGAGTAGAAGTCAGCCAGATGAAAAGCATCCTTGTCACATGTCAAAGCCCGGATCTTGGTAAGGACTTGGGGCTTCTGAGGAACTGAACAGAGGCCAGATGCTATAAACTAACTCCACAGAAATAAAGAACATCACAAAATTCCGGGAGGCTTAAAATCTGTAGTCACAATAGCAGCATTATTCATAACAGCCAAAGAGTAGAAACAATTCAAATGTCCATCAACTGATGGGTAAATAAAATGTAGTATAGCCATACAATGGAAAAGATAAATAAAATGTGGTATAGCCATACAATGGACATAAAAAGGAATGAAATACTAACCCATTCCACAATATGAATGAATCTTGAAAATGTTATGTATGCTAAATGAAAGAAGCCAGACACAAAAGACCACATAGTATGGCTGGGTGAAGTGGCTCATGCCTGTATTCCCACACTTAGGGAGGTCAAGGCAGGCAATCTCTTGGGCTCAGGGGTCTGAGACCAGCCTGGGTTACATAGTGAGACCTTGTATCTACAAAAAATAAACAAAAAATTAGCCAGATGCCGCACACGATTGTAGTCCCAGCTACTTAGGAGGCTGAGTTGGGAGGATCGATTGAGCCTGGGAGGTCAAAGGTACAGTGAGCTGTGGTCATGCCACTGCACTCTAGCCTAGGTAACAGAGTGAGAGCCTGTCTCAAAACACACACACACACACACACACACACACACACACCATATAATTCCATTTACATGAAATGTCCAGAACGGGCAAATCTATAGAAATAGGTTAGTGGCGGCAAGGCACAGTGGCTCACGCCTGTAATCCTAACACTTTGGGAGGCTGAGGCGCGCGGATCACCTGAGGTTGGGAGTTTGAGACCAGCCTGACCAACATGGAGATACTCCGCCTCTACTAAAAATACAAAATTAGCTGGGCATGGTGGTGCATGCCTGTAATCCCAGCTACTCCGGAGGCTGAGGCAGGAGAATCGCTTGAACCTGGGAGCCAGAGGTTGCGGTGAGCCAAGATTGCACCATTGCACTCCAGCCTGGGCAACCAAAAAAAAAAAAAAGTAAAAAGAAAGAAAGAAATGTCGATTGGTGGCTGCTTACGGCTGGGGGTGGGGAGGGGGAAATAGAAAAATGAGTGACTACTAATGGCTAGAGTTTTCTTGGAGGGAGTGATGAAGATGTTCTAAAATTGTGACACAAGTTGCACAATTCTGTGAATAGACTAAAAACTACTGAACTGTTATACGCTTAAAATAAATGAATTGTATCATAGTGAATTATATCTCAATAAAGTTGTTACTTAAAAATCTGGAGTCACAGATCTTAGGTTAAGAACGCCGAATATGGAAGTATATCTCTTGTGTTCAACTCATTTTTTTCCTTCTAGCTCTTTCTCCTTAAGAACCCAGTAGGCATTCACTAAAGGGCTAAGCCAAAAGACAGCTGAGCATGGCCACACTATGCTGCCCCCTCCTGGGATCCCAAAGGGTCTTCTGAAACCAAGCTTATGCACAGGACTTTTCCCTTCTCAAGAGATGTCCCTCTCCTAGTTAGCACTCACACTCAGAAGATTAACCCTAAAGGACAAGGGTTTTTGTCTCAGGGCCAGCAATCAGTTCAACTTCTATTCGTGGCCTGTTCCCTTCTCTGAAGACCTCTGGACTCTGATGAAAAAATAAACCCTACCTTTTCCATCAGCCCCATTGGCACACCCATACAAGCCAGAATTTCCAGAAGTGACTCTCATACCCGGTTATGCGTTCTTCACAGTGAATGGAACAGACTCTTGTTCACCTGTGGACAGACCTTTTACTGGACCACAATGGGTAACAACACTTCAAGATCCAACTTAGGTCTCCTTCCTTCATAAGTGTTCCGCAATTTAGCAGTGTTTCAGTTGTTGAAAATCCGTTTTCTCTTTTCTGGTAAGTATAGCCTTACCAGAAGATAAGGGGAAACTTTCTGGGGGACCACCCCTCACGCACAGTCAGCTGAGGAGCCTGTGATGGGGGCATCACCTCCAGCTCCAAGGAGAGAACATATAACTGTTCTGACCAAGTTCATTGCACCATATCTCCCAAGCTCTTTCCCTTGCACCAGTGAGTTTCAAATTTGAATTGTAGCAAACAAAATCTGATACGAAACCCTGACATACATTTGTTTTAAACAAAGGAGAGTTGATGGTAGTAATATTTCCAAATCTCACCCTCTTGGCCTGCACATGGATAGGCACTATGTCCTGCACTGTGGGAAAAACAAAGTATTGGACATGATGCCTGCCTTGAACACCTTGCAGTGGAGTTGGGGGCAAGAAATAAAAGCAAGAAAAGTAATGATGATTAAATAATACTACATAATAATAGAAGAAATCTCACAGAGGCTGCCGCTTATCAGAAGGGGGTTAGAGGCCTGCAGTTCAGCATTGAGCCTTTTGCTGCCTCTCTTCTTCTAAGCCCTACTCATTGTCTGATATTTAGCTTGGCTGTGACCTTCCCCAGTAAGACGTTTCTGGAACACCCTCCTGCCTCATCACACACACACACACACACACACACACACACACACCACCGCCTTCAGCCCAGATTAGAGCTCAGTGTTCCTGTAATATCTCTGTA
Source organism: Pongo pygmaeus (assembly GCF_028885625.2). Taxonomy (NCBI): domain Eukaryota; kingdom Metazoa; phylum Chordata; class Mammalia; order Primates; family Hominidae; genus Pongo; species Pongo pygmaeus. Next base: position 67,008,401 of record NC_072373.2, on the reverse strand, counting down.
CAGGTCTATCACTGCATTTACCATATTTTAAAAGAACAATGTCTCCCCAACACTTCACAGTATAGGCTCTGAGTTTCATAAGGGCATAGAGTGGATACTGTAAGAATGCAGTGAGATTCTCCCTAGTCCACGCTCCTTTCTTCCATCTTTTGTTCCACGGATGTCAGCCCTACATCAGTCTGCAGGCTGCTCCTGTCTGCTCCAACTCCCTCCCCCAATAAGTCTTTTGCACATCTAATCCCATCTTAGCATCTGCTTCTTGGTAAACACTAACAAATTATTATAAGGAATTACTTTGCACTACCATATTTATACAAAAAGTAGCTAGTTCATGCATTTAGAATATTGGTTTGTTGGTTGACAATGTTAAGCCTAATGACCTATACCTTTTTGGGTATTGACATACTTAATTTTGCACTTATTAAACTGTGACTTTCCAAAAAAAAAAAAAAAAAAAAAACCACTTTCATTGTACCATTAGGATATAATATTCTTGTTAATATTACAAAAACCAAACCAAAACAAAAAACCATGCTGTAGCCTTAGGAGAACTTGCTTGATTTAACTAAGGGTTTTTCTTTTTCTTTTCTTTTTGTATTTATTTTTTTTTTTCCTGTAGGATAACACAGTGTTAAAAGCACAAGCTTCTGGACTGCTTGAAATCAAACCACAGCTTAACCAGCTCTATGGCTTTTGGCAAATTACTTCAACTCTTTAAACCTGTTTCTGATCTGTAAAATGGAATGATCCTTGCTCATCTGTAATATATAAATTTATAAAGCAGGACCCACCAATGGGGTTATTTTATGAATTAAATGTTAAAACGGCTAGAATGGTGCAGGCTGAGTAAGCACTGAACACAGTACTTATTAGCTATTATCTCTGGTGCTGTGTGCAATGAAAGAACTATTAGAATACATTTAAAAGCACTTTGCAAACTGGAAAGCCCTTTGAACAATTTAGTTTCTCTAAATGTAATAATAAGCATCAGCCATCGCCTTTTATGGAAAATTGAGGTGGAATCACATCAGCAAGAGAAGACTGAGGACTTGTCTCTGGCTCTGTTCCTGATTTATTTACACAGTACATGATCCTAGAATAAGACTTCTGATACTCCTGAAAGTAGAGGCGGTTGGGTTAAAAATACTTTTCCCTTTCAAAACTCTTTCAAATGTTCTCCAAAAGAAGCCAGGAAAGCTCCTGTATGAGTAGATAATTCACTTTAAAATTCGCTCATCTCTCTTTAACACGAGAGTCTGCAGGGCTTGTGCAGCGGCGTCAACCCAAAGAGAGCTGAACGCGGATGGGCAGTTGGGGTTCTCCGTACGCCTCGGAAACAGCAGCCCAACGCAGAACCACGAGATAACGGGGATTGCAGAGCCCTGCGCAAAAGAAGGAAAATTAAGACGCAGCGGAGCCCAGGAGGTGCCCGCACGCGGGAAGGACTGGCGTGCAGACGAGGCAGGGGGAGGTTTGCACTCGGCGTGGCGCGGGTGAGCGGCGTGCCCTCGAGCACCCGGCCGCCAGTTCGGATGCTCCCGATCCTCGGGGAGCCGGGGCGCTGCGCCGGAGTCACTTCAGCCCACGTTGTTCAGGTGACACCCGAGGAAGAGAAGACTCCAGTGTGCAAAACATTTCGGGGTTTCCGGGCCAGCGGTTCCGGGCGCGCCTCTCGGGCGGCGGCGCAGAACTACAACCCCCAGACTCCCCGGCGTGGCGGCACGTGGGCCCGAGCCGGGCGGCCGCGGATATAAAGCGCGGCGGCGGCTGCCGGGCTGAGCGGCTGCACGGACAGAGCGGAGGCCTGGGTGAGCGCGGCCCGCGACGGCGCGGGCGAGGACCGACGGACGCAGACGGCCCGATGACCTGGGTGTTCGGGCGGAGGGGCGCTGGGGCCTGATTCGCGGGTGGGTGAGACGGTGACGGACCCGGAGGAAAGGGGGAAGGCAGATACGCTGGGAAACGGATCTGGGGAAGGTGTGAATGCGAAAAGTGTAGGGACAGACGGGGCAGAAGGGCTTACTCCCCCGGATTGTTTGCAGACAGCATATCTGCCGGGTCTCCAAAGGTCCTTTCCTCAAAATAGAGTTAGCAATTGAGCAGAAGAGAGCTTAAAGTTAAATCTCATACATCCCCCCTTCACTTTAGGAGAAATTGGTGATTTTCTGCTTTTTTAAAAATCCCTATTTGTATCTCCTCCGAGTACCTGTCCCTCAAGATATTCTCTGCCCAGAGGTACATTCTGCCCCCACTTTCTGTCTCTTAAAAAAACAACTCTGCCATTTTAAAAAGAATTTGACTTAGGCAGCTTTAATTCTTTGCACTAAGTGTCCTTATCTGTGGATGGAGGTATAAGATTTCAAGAGTAATACCCCCCCCCCCAATGTTTCAGTAATAATCTAAATTCACATTAAGCCTTAGGCTGGAGAACATCTGAGCCATTCGCTTTAGCTACTAGCTCTGAAAACTTCAAAGCATAACATTCCCAAGTTTATCTAAAACTTGAATCTTAAAAATATTGATAATTCTCTGTTAGGCTTCAAAGCATAACTTTCCCAAGTTTATTAAAAACTTGAATCTTAAAAATGCTGATCATTCTCTGTTAAAGTCTTTTGTTGTTGTTGTTGTTTTGTTTTGTTTTTGAGACAGAGTCTCGCTCTTGTCGCCCAGGCCGGACTGCAGTGGCGCTATCTGGGCTCACTGCAAGCTCCGCCTCCCGGGTTCACGCCATTCTCCTGCCTCAGCCTCCCGAGTAGCTGGGACTACAGGCACGCACCACCACGCCCGGCTAATTTTGTATTTTTAGTAGAGACGGGGTTTGGCCATGTTGGCCAGGCTGGTCTCGAACTCCTGACCTCAGGTGATCCGCCCATCTCGGCCTCCCAAAGTGCTAGGATTACAGGCTTGAGCCACCGCGCCTGGCCAAAGTCGTTTTTATCCCATTTCTTCCTGTAGGCGTTTCACAGTTTGCAAAGGCAGCAAATTTTTATTTAGTGTAGTTATCTGTGCAAAGAAATTTTCCAAGCTGCCATTGCCCCCAGATGGCAGACAGTCTAGGAGAGGAGCCAAAACCACCCTGCTTAATAACTCTGATGTAAGGTTTTTAATGAAAAGCCAGTGTTTGGGGGAATTCTGAGGTTTAAGAAATTATTTTCGGCTGGGGTATCAGGAAATCCCCTGGCTTTTAAAATGAGGGGTTTTTTGGTTTTTGTTTTTGTTTTTAAGCTATACCTGCTGGAATGGATAAAGTGAGCTTTAAAAGTTGATCAGACTGAAGAGATTGAAGTGAGAGAACCACAGGAACAAAGGCAAGCAGACAGACAGTGAAAGGTAGGTAGGAGGAACAGCAAACAGTTTGTTCAGCTGGGCAAGTACAGTGCAGGCATGAAGATTTCAATAGAGACCCAGACCCCAGGGAGTTGGGTCTTTATTAGCCTACTGGCATTTTCTAAACAGGACAAAGACAACACCAGAAATGCTGGTGTTACTGGAAGATTAATCTGACAGCTGGTGTGGATTGAAGGAGAAGAAAAGAGGGATTAGGACAGTGATTCCTAACCCCTATCCTACACTCCCAACGGCCCCTTGTTTTGAATTTTTGAACTAATCAAACTACATTTGTGGTAATTAATTTTATTTCTTTCCATCAAAGACACATATAAAACTGCCAATTTGAGCTTCTGATGATTCTAAGAACATCAGTGTTACTGTCCTTAGTATCAAATAAATGCAGGCAAAAGCACAAGACTACAGAGTTTTATTTAGCCTGAACAGCCTAGTAGTGTTGGATTTAGGAAATGTTTAATGCTGACTCAAGCTCTCAGGACTCTTATCACTTGAACCTTCTTGGGCCCTGTGGACCTGGGGTTTTGCCTATTTGTCTAGATAAGAGGTAACGAAGGGAAAAATTATAAAGGTGAAAGGAGGAAAGGAGGAATAGCAGGGGAAGAAGATAACAGAATTGAAATGACTTAGTCCCTAAATAGACAAGAGTAGTGAGTGTTGGAAAGGAGGCACCAGCAGAGCAAAGATGACTGGGAAGATGATGCTGGTAAGGGCGTGATAGTATTTTCTACTGTCCTATACACATCAGGCAAGACTTCATGGAGAACACTGAACACGTTCTCACTATGTGTCTAGCATTGTTGTTAATCAATTTACATGAATTAGTTCATTTAATTCTCTCAACCCTATGAAATATAATTACTATTATACTCATTTACAGAAGGGGAAACTGAAGCAGAAAGAGGTTACTTAATGGGCTCAAGGTCACCTACCTGGTAAGTGGTGGAGCCAGGATGCAGATCCATGAGGTCTGACTCCAGAGCTGGCCCTCTCATCCCTCTGCAGTAAGGAACAATGGAGATGGCAGGTTCCCTTTGGGCATGTTAAGTTGAGATGATTGTGGGAGTGCTAGGTGAAGATATACAGCAGGCATAGCATCAATCTCCTTTGATGCTTAAACATCCCTCCAGGGGGGAGATGGTCTAGGTTATGGGCCTTTAAGGCTCAGAGGCTAAGTGGCCTGCTTATTATACTGAAGGTGGTCACATGAAGCTCAAAGAAGGATTAGAGCCACATCTTATGATTTCTTATCTTGTGTTTTCCCATGGGCCAGGTTATTGGATTCATCTTTCTAAACTTCCAATCTGATTTTAGTCTCATGTTTGAACTAGGAAATAGAGCAAAGCTACATGCAGGACTTGGTCTTGATTTTAGGAGCAACTCTTGCTAAGAACATGTCTGTTTGCAAGGAAGGTATCATGTTGTCTTTCTACTGAAAGCAGTCAGTGTTTCTCAAGGGCTTACCTGAGCCAAGACTCTTGGGGAAGAAAAATAGAAGATATGGTCTCTGTGTTTCAGAAGTTTATTCTCCTATTTGGGAAGATAAGATGAACAATTAGAAGAGCAAACAAAACAAGATAGCTCATAACTAAGTACTACATTATGTGGGTTAGATTTAAGTATAGTGGGCATTGGGTTTTTGAATGTGCCAGTAATGTCAGAACTATAGCATAACCCTTCTTGTTGGTCACCTACAGACATCACTTTATTTGCTACAAAGCCACTATCTTTTGTAGAATTGTCATCAAATACTATCTGATTATATTTTATTTTCATTTTAAATTGTTAGACATTAAATTTGTGGTCTGAAATTGCATTTGTGGCTTTTTATGTCTTATAGCTCAAAAAACAATAATGCTTCTAGAACTAGCAAACGTCAGAGCTGCGAGTTGAACCAGGTGGTCTGCCTGTGGAACCGAGGCTTTTAACCAGTCTGCTCTGTTGTTTCTTGTGGCCCATCCAGAGTCTTTTACACTGATTATGGGCAGGTACACTCTCTGCCAGATGGTGAGAGATCCTTTGGCTCCAAATGAGTGGTGTGAGTTTGACTCTTCCAGCAGTGTGCTCCCCATCTGTGGAAGCCATCATCCAGTCACAGTCTGTACACCTGGTTCAGTCACCCACATATTCTTCGCTCTTGAATTGAACACCTGGTGTCAAGCAGAGGGCTCACTGCAGAGAGCAAAGGCAAATGAAACATCCCTGTCCTGGGAGCCTGCTGTAGTGGGGAAGAGGGAGGTGAATATGCAGTCTACATGGTTAACTAGAACTAGGAAAACTGGACAAAACTGGGCAAAATTAGGATATGAAAAGATAGGTAAATCTGAAGGTAGTTATGTAAATCATGATGAAACCTTAAGACAGGCTTGTTTTAGGTGAGATTCTAAGAATGAAGACAATGGAAAGAGAAAATGTCCATATTTTCTTTTATGACCATATTTCAGTTTAAGTAATAGTACAGTTGACCCTTCAATTACGTGGATTTGAAGTGTGCAGGTCCATTTACACAGATTTTTTTCCAACCAAATACGGATAGAAAATCAGTATTTGCAGGATGCAGAATTCTCATATGCCAGGCTGGGGCTGACTGTGTGACTTGAGTAGGCATGGATTTTGGTATACACAAGGGTCCTGGAACTGATCTTCTGTGTATACTGAGGCATGACTATAATTCACTGTACGTTTTACTTACCTGAGTTAGGTTCAAGCTCTTTCTTGGGTCTGCTGCTGTTAACCTCTATCCTTTGAGGTTTTAGATTGCTTCCATCATCTGTATAGATAAAATGGGAGACTGTCCACATAGTATTTTCTCAAGTCTACCCTCTCCTGTCTTAAAGTTTCCTCAATAGAATTAAGCTCTAAAATTTTACCATCTTGTATTTGCTCTGTGTGTTTGTGTACTTGTAAGCACATTTTACAGTTCTAAACTAGAAATGGACTTTGCCTGGGAGTTTTATCATTGACATTCCTTGAAGAAAGAGAGAAATTACATTGTATGTTTTCCAGACCTACCAGCAGCTCAATGGCCTTCCCAAAGAAGAAACTTCAGGGTCTTGTGGCTGCAACCATCACGCCAATGACTGAGGATGGGTAACTATCATTTGGGGCCTTGAGGGGATCAGTTCTCATTCAACCGAAAAGGAGAGAAGTTCTTTGTAACAACAGTCACTTAAGACCCTGCACCTCTGTGGAACTGTTGCCAAAAGGCAGCTTCTGTCTGTCATCCCTCTGCACTGTCTCTGATCCCCAAGTCTGAGGAGGCATTATATCTCTGACCCCAAAGTCAGAGAAGCACTATATCACCTTGCAGAAAGGGAGAAGGTGAGAAATGGCAGCTTGCCTTTCTCCCAGTGTCTGTAGCGCCACAGAGCAAATTCTCCTTGGATTTCACCACAGCCTTGGCCTTTCTAAACAAGGCCAGTAGCATTGGATGAGAATCCCATTTTAGCATAATTGGATATCAAGCACTGACCTAGGCCCTCTCAGGTTGCTGTCTCTAGACGTCAGCATGATTCCACTTCAGGCTGTTCATAGACTTGATAAAAATGTCCTACCCTGAGGAAAGTGGGAGGTTATCTGCAAGATGGACTTTTTTTTTCCTGTTTACAGCCTCATTTCAACATTGACTAGATGTTGGGCAGCGGGGGAAGGGAAGTAACAACAGTTCACTGTTGACTAATCATTACCGCAAGCAAGTATTTTGACCTCCAGATGAATACAGTGGCAGTCCTTCTGCTAAAAAATCAGATAACAAAAAGGCCCTGTGACATAGGGAGCCATGCACTGTGTATAACTCCTCCTTGAACATCACCCCTGACAAAAGAGAGTTCATCCACCTCCTGGATCTACATGTTTTTGACCCGTCAGAGGAGTCAGGCTGCCAAAAAGTTAGAATGCTGGCTTATTTAAGCTTCTCCTTTCTTTCTGTGTAATATTATTATAATAATCATACCTACATAATGAATTATAAGCTTTAATGAGATAATTCATACAACAGTGCTTGGCACAGGGTCAATATGCACTTAGGTCAAAAAGTTTGAACTGCCTTTATGGCATAAGGCAGAGGCAAAAGGAAGATGTATTTAGTACACCTTTTACAAGGGACTTTCTTTTTGGTCTTCTGTTGCTGAATTTATAAACGTTCATCTTACCCTTTTAAAGGAGATGAAATTTCTTATGTCTTTTAGTATTCTCCTTCAAAGTTGGCCATTTTGCAGTTCTACCTTAGAGACTTTCCAATGACTCCAAGACTTCTGGCTTCTAAGATCCATGAAAAATCACATCCTTACTAGGTCTAAATAAGATTCTTGCTGATATGGCATTTAGATTACTCAGCTGGTTAATAATAATTTTTTTTCTGTTACTTCCCCTTTCCACAAGTTTTAAGAAAGACTGGCATCAGCTGTTTCTCAATGCATCAGTCACTTGTTCGCAGATCAAACAGAAGACATGTGATTGCATGAATCGGCAGGATTTACTTCCTGTTACAGAGTGAGATCCTTCCTGTAATCTCCTAACACTGCATCTGGTCCATACTACTTTAACCTTTTAATAAGACCCCTCTTATCCTGGAAGTGGCTTCGTAAAACAGTCTTGTTTGTTCATCAGGGACCCACGGACAATGTCAGTGTGTTCTTCCTCCCTGTTTTGCTGTTTTCCTGGAAGGCCAGATCCCATGATAGAGATAACTAAAATGACTTTTTCTGGATCTTTTTCTGTTTCCCAAAAATCTGTGGTCCTGCTGCGTCCATTTTACTATTTTCTCATCAATTCTGCGTTTTTCTTCTAGGAACCTTACTTTCCTGAGGTGTGAAATCAAAAAAAAAAAAAAAAAAGAATGCATTATGTGTAGGCTCTTTCAGAAATAAATAGTGTAGGTCAGTGTATAGCACAGAGTAGGCATGTGAGCCATGTTAGTTCCCTTTTCTCCCACCACCTGCTTCATCAAACATTCCTGTAGGTACAAAGTAGCTTTGGAACACCCACCAAGAACATGTAGGCTTTAATGTACTTACCCACAAGGGAATCTGCACTTCTGGCATGTTTCTAAGACATGAGATGGAAGGAAGGGGCGCATGGAATCTAATACCTGGAAATACTGCCAGGTGACCTGCCATTGTGGGAGTTCTAACCTGAAATGTACATATACATATCCTCCATAATTCTGAGTGGCTGAACAAAGACTATTTCCCTATATCCTTTTTTCTTCTCAATTCCAATGAAAGCTCAGTAACAATTCAGCTTTCTGCATATAAGTTGATGTCCTGGAGTAGGGTAGCTGGCAGAAAGAACATGGGTAAGTAGATATTAGTGAAACGATCTGGGTCCTGGATCCCAAGCTTTGCCACCAGTTAGCTCTCCGACCCTGGGGAGATCTTGTCACCTTTTAAGAGCTCTCTTGGCCTGAGGAGATCTTGTCACCTTTTAAGAGCTCTCTTGGCCAGGCACGGTGACTCACGCTTGTGATCCTAGCACTTTGGGAGGCCGAGGTGGGCGGATCATGAGGTCAAGAGATCGAGACCATCCTGGTCAACATGGTGAAACCCCCTCTCTACTAAAAATACAAAAATTAGCCGGGCATGGTGGCGCACACCTGTAGTTCCAGCTACTTGGGAGGCTGAGGCAGGAGAATCGCTTGAACATGGGATGCAGAGGTTGCAGTGAGCCAAGATCATGCCACTGCACTCCAGCCTGGGCAACAGAGTGAGAATTTGTCTCAAAAAAAAAAAAAAAACTCTTTCATATTCTCCAAAGAAAGTTCAACCACATTATCTCTATGACCCTTTCCAACTCTTAAGTGTCTGCAGTCCTCTCATGCCATTGGGGATATTGTGGAGATCACCATTAAATAAGAATGTATAAAGTACCTATAATTCCAGTCCATCGTCCACACTGTAGCTCAGTGAGCTTCCTAGTAAATAAATCTGATCATGTCACTCTCCTCTTTAGGAATCTTTTGACTCTCTTTTGTCTAAGCCTTGCTACCCATCATATGGCCCATGGACCTGTTGCTCCACCACCATGGGAACTTGGTAGAAATGCACAATCTTGGGCCATATCATACCACAGATCAGTCCTGCATTTTAGCAGTGTCTCAGATGATTCTTTAGCACATTAAAGTCTGAGATGAGCCGGTCTAAAGATTAAAGCCCAGGCTCCCTGGGATGGCGTAGGAAGTCCTTCACAGTTTACCTTTCCTGCTTCATTTCTTTGTCACCATACCTCTTCTGCCTTTCATGTCTTTACTCATTCTCTTTCCTCTGCCTTTTTCTACCACCATCCTCTTCTTTCTTGCTCCACTTGAACACTTCTACTTATCTATCAAAACCATCCTTAGAAATTCTTCCCCAATTCTCTTAAAAGAAGTTAGATGACCCTTCTATAGCACCCTGTCCATACTCTTCCCCTGTGATCCCATAGCACCCTTTTTGTATTGTATCAAAATTATTTGTTTATAATTATTATTACAATAACTTTTTGTTACTTGCCTATGTCTTCCAGCAGGCTTTGAGCTGCTTAGCCCTGTTCAATAGATATTGAATGCCGATAATATACAAGGACTGAGAAATTATCTTATTTATCTTTATATCTTAAGCATGTGGCATAGTTGTGGTAGCTTTTGTTATTTTATGAGTGAATATACTGCAGGAATTACTAGTGCTGATAGTCGAGAAAAAGGGAAGGAAGCAAACACTGATTGATGCTATGTCAGTCATCATGCGGGCATTTTCATTTACATGTTCCCACTTAATCTTGACAACAGCTATGTGAGGGAGCCATAGGTATCTCTGTCCTGGCAGTTGAAGAAACTGAGATCCTAAAGGCTAGCACAGCTGCCCCAAGCCGCACAGCTGCCCCAAGCCACACAGCTAGAAAGGGAGGATTTAGTGTATAAAAAGGCAATTCTACACTAGCAAGTCTAATGAAAGACTTGCTTTTTTTTTGAGACAAAGTCTCGCAGCAGGCCGGAGTGCAGTGGCGCAATCTCGACTCACTGCAACATCCCCCTCCCAAGCTCAAGTGATTCTCCTGCCTCAGCCTCCCGGGTAGCTGGGATTAGAGGCATGCATCACCCTGCCCAGCTAATTTTTGTGTTTTTAGTAGAGACGGGGTTTCATCATGTTGGCCAGGCTGGTCTCAAACTCCTGACCTCAAGTGATCCGCCCGTCTCGGCCTCCCAAGGTGCTGGGATTACAGGCATGAGCCACTGCGCCAGCCAAGACTTGCTTTCCTTATTTGTTCTAAGAACTCACTTTTTCTTTGGGCAGGCTCAGTCATTAGACCAGAAAGTCCATTTCAGATCTAAAATGTCAAGAAAAAAGTTGTGTTTTTTCCCTCAAATGTTCTCGGCATCACCCTGGGGAATCTTCACAACACCCTCTGGTAAAAACAAATCTGTTACCCCAGTGAGAAAAGGCCTGGCCTGCTAGAATCAGACTGGCATAGATTATTGTCTTTTTAACAGTCTTTGGGAGACGAGGGGACCCAGACTCCCAAAACAGAACATTTTCCACCTCCAACAGGGTGGGCAGGTTAGTCCCTGCCTGCCTCCCTGCTGAAAGAATTTTAAAATAACCAGTGGCTATTTTGCCAAGAGTACGTATAACTGCTGTCTGATTGAATGCTGAGAGATATGTATAAAAGGCAAAAGAAAATGGAAAATCAGATTTTCTGATATACATGCCACATCATGTCAGGTATGAAAATAGCCTGTCCTGTGGATTCTGTCTTCTCAGATGAAGTGAGTCTTTCATGGTGGTTCATGCACCAGGAGAGGAAACAAACAGCAATAGGGATTTCTCCCTGAAAAGCCACTTCAGAAAAATTCTATCACCCTTTTACCCTAAGAGAAGAGTTGTAGAGGCTACCTGCAGTTTCACAATCCCCCCACTCTGGACCTCAATTTGTGGCAAAAAGAACAGAAGACTCTCTTCCGCTTATGTAGTTTGGGCAAACTAAATGTCTAAAAACAGACAATTAGAAAAAGGAATTAGAACAGACGATTAGAAAAAGTAATTATACTCATCCATAAAATAGAATGTTGTTTAGCCGGTATAGTAATGGACCATCTAAAAATGTGGGAAGATGTTAAAATTAGAATGCTGAATGAAAAGTTTAAAACTGTGTCTAACATGGCCATATTTATACAAGAAAATATAATGTGTATTTGTGAATAGAAGAATATCAAACTAAGAGGAATCATCTCCAGAGATATCCTGAGTGGGTTTTCTTTTTTTATTGTATGTACTTTCTAAAGTAAACTATATAGCTCCTGTAATTAAAAAAAAGTTAAATAAAATTAATGGGGCACAGTGGCATACATTTGTAGTCCCAGCTATTTGGGAGGCTGAAGTGGGAGGATTATTTGAATTCAGGAGTTTGAGGCCAACCTAGACAACATAGCAAGACCCTGTCCTCCCCCTCCCCCAAAAAAAGCCCCAAGGCATGAATCTAAACCCAACTCAAAGAATCTGAATCCCCAGGAATTGAAATTAAGACATTAAACTGGGTTTAAATATAAAAATGACTACAGCAAGCATGGAATTTGGTTCTGGGTCACTCTCCCCTGATGTGCCCAGTTGTTAGATGCGTTCTTGGGGCTCATGAAAGAAGAGAAGGTGCAGTGCAGCCTATTCAAGTGAATTGACTTCTGTCAACTCACTTCTGTGAGTACTGAGCTCCAAATGCCCAGTGGTGGGCAGAAGAATAATCCAATCTCATTGTTTCCAGTCTCTCTAGTGACTTTCTGGTAACTGATCATGGTTAATGGCCTCTGATGATGAAAATAGACCTAGGTACCATGAGAGTAGGGTGGGAAAACAAGTGAAGGGACAGGCTGGGCATGATGGCTCACACCTGTAATTCCAGCACTTTGGGAGGCTGAGGCAGGCAGATTGCTTGAGCCCAGGAGTTCGAGACCAGCCTGGGCAACCTGGTAAAACCCTGTCTCTACAAAAAATACAAAAATTAGCTGGGCGTTGTGGCACACACCTGTAGTCCTAGCTACTGGGGAGGCAGAGGCCGGAGGATCACTTGAGCCTGGGAGATTAAGGCTGTAGTGAGCCGTGATTATGCCACTGTACTCCAGCCTGGGTGACAGAGCAAGACCCTGTCTCAAAAAAAAAAAAAAAAAAAAACGGACAGAATCCTCAAGGAGAATTATTTTCACCCTAACCCTACCTTTTGGGTACCTGTGTAACAAATATGGTAGTAGCCCTGGATGATTTCACCCCCACTTGTGCCTGGAGCTGCTGAGCATCCCAGCCCAAAGCTGCAAACTTGCACCTGCAGAGTCAGGCAGGGATCTGAAATGCCTGAGGGACCTGAGGGCATCCAGTCCTCTAAAGTAGGGCCTACTGCTGCTCTTTCTAATTTCCAGCTGTATGGAAATGTAGTCCTGGCTTTTTTTTTTTTTTTTTTCTTTTTTTTTTGAGACCGAGTCTTGCTCTGTCACCCAGGCTGGAGTACAGTGGTGCCATCTTGGCTCACTGCAACCTCCACCTCCCGGGTTCAAGCAATCCTGCCTCAGCATCCCTATTACAGGCTGAGATTACAAGTGCCCACCAATACGCCTGGCTCATTTTTGCGTTTTTAGTAGAGACGGGATTTCACCATGTTGGCCAGCCTGGTCTCAAACTCTTGACCTCAAGTGACCCACCCACCTCAGCCTCCCAAAGTGCTGAGATTACAGGCATGAGCCACCATGCCCAGCAGCCCTGACATTGTTAGATTTTTCTGGCTTTTCAAATACTCATTTTTTTAAAGAAAAAATACAATATCATCAAAGTCAAACACATTTAGAGTTAGCCCCTTTTCAACCTAGATCTCTCTAAAGAGGTCTGGTAGTTCCAAAAGGACTTAAGTCCAAGAACATTTTCTGGATGATGACCACTGCCCCCAAAATTCTGCCATTAGTGTCATTCTTCTAGGTTAGGGGCATTTTATAAGAAGCAGCAACCTACTTTCTCCTTTCTTGAAGGGACAGATAATGCAAAACCCATTAGACCTCTAACCCTGAGTGAAATTGTCAGCTGAATAGCCTGCCTCCCAGCAAGGCCTGAGGGAGAGAGGTGAGTGTAGGTGGAAGCACTATCCACTGAGGCCATCAAAACTGTGAAGTTCATGGAGAAAAAAGGAGCTTCCAGTTTCACATACTGGCCTAGACCTGCCTAAGGGTGCAGCCAACTCCCTAAAAAGAGGATGATACTAGAATAGGACCAAGCAAACTATCTCTCAAGAATGTTGGAGGGGTTGGGCTCGGTGGCTCACACTTGTAATCCCAACACTTTGGGAGGCTGAGGCAGGAGGATCGCTTGACCCCAGGAGTTCGAGACCAGTCTGGGCAACATAGTGAGGTCTCATCTCTACCCAAAATTTTCAAGTTAGCTGCACCTGTGGTCCCAGCTACTTGGGAGGCTGAGGCAAGAGAATCACTTGAGCCCAGGAGGTCAAGGCTTGCAGTGAGCCATGATCACACCACTGCACTCCAGCCTGGGCAACAGAGTGAGACCTTGTCTCCCAAAAAAAAAAAAAAAAAAAATGTTAGAGGGAAGGAGGATCATAGGGTTTTGTCCTATTTATCCAACGTCTTCTTTCCAGCCTCCCTAAGCTGTCATTTATCAGTCCTCTTCTGAGCCCCCATACAATTAATTTTTGCCTCAGTCATAACCTTCATTATATTTTGCTATTTTAATCACGTATACTGTCTTCTTTAATTAATGTAATAGTGAAATTTCAAAATATTATGCAAGCGTGTTGCTAACCTGCTTGTAAAGGCAGAGCTTGTGGTGATTTCGTCATTGTAAGTTCCCACATCACCAGTCCTTTGCCCAGCCTTTGCTGAACACCTGAGCTGTTCCAGGTGCAGACTGAGGTCAGGAGGGAGCAGTGTTAGGATATGGAGGCATGTGCCATAATGAGGGAGTTCGCTCCCCTTATAGGCTTTATAATTGCATTAACACACCTTTTCCCAAGTGGCAGGCTCAGGCCTGCTATCTTTTCTCTGAGCTTATTATAGGTATGATTGCCTGTGCATTCTTTGCATTTAATAGCTTTCCTTTTAAACTCAGAGTCAGCTGTTCTCTATCTTTCCTCATTTTGTTCTTATTCCTTTTGACATATACAATTTGATGTCTTTGTTTCCTAGATGCATCAGATTTTTTTTTTGTTTTATTTTTGTTGTTTAAGGAATTACAGTAGGTAAAGGTGAAAAGAATGTTAATAAGGCCAAACTTCAATTAGGATTCTCTGGCCCTACGGACAAAAGTGCAGTGGCAGCCAGCTAGCACTCTGTGTTCTTGGCAGGGTAACCATGGGCACAGTGTAACCATTTAACCCAGGCTTGCTGCACCATTTTCCTTTGAATTTCACTCTTCATTGCCCATCATTCCCCTCCTGCATTTTGATTGAGGACAGGTTGCCTAATACAACTTGTGAGGAGTCAGTTTCTAGATTTTGAAATCAATATGATTTGAAGAGACCTTAACCTTAAGCATCAGATCCTTACAAGGTTAGTGTGCCTCAAATTGCCAAGTGCATGCAGATCACACGGCGATCTTGTTAAAATTCGGATTCTAACTGGGCCGGACTGTGTGGGGCTTGGGATTCCACGTGTCTAATAAAGTACCCCAGATGCTGATGCTGCTGTTCCGCCTTTGAGAGGCAAAGTGATGACAAAGTTCCTAACTGCTAACCTTGTTCAATATAAAACCAGCAAATACAGATGGGTTTAAGACTCCATGTTTGTCCCAAATATTAAGTGTTAAAATTCTTATAATATTAAGATTGACTTTTCCTATCCTGTGAGCCTAAGAAATGAATGTTTCCATCCTCTGTAGTGACTTCCTAATAACTGATCATGGTTAATGGCCTCCAGCGATGAAAATAGACCTAAGTACCCTAAGAGTAGGGTGGGAAAACACAAGAAGGGACAGGCCAGGCATGATGGCTCATACTTGTAATCCCAGTACTTGGGATCAAATGGCAAATGTTAAGTTCTCATTTAACCATGTCTGCAACCATTACTCTTCCCCCAAAAGGGCAAAAGATGTGTGGCCATATGGACTTTAAAGAGAGAGCATTGGGCAAAAGTTAGTTCGGTAACTACTTTTTAAATACTGCTTGTCATGAGGTGTAAATATAAAGCCTCTATTGATAACTAACAGTGTTTTGCTCATAGAAATGAGGCATACATGGCTGAGTGAAGAAATCACCAGATTCAGGGGGGAAAAAAACCCAGGCATTATTTACAGCAGGCTAAGAATTTCACAAATTGAGTGGATTTTTAATAACTATTAGCAAGAGGGAGCAGTTTATATACCTGAGGATTTGTTGAATAATAATCTGAAAAAGACTAAATATGCCTTTTTTTCCACATGTCTTCTAGAGAAATCAACTTTTCAGTAATTGGTCAGTATGTGGATTATCTTGTGAAAGAACAGGGAGTGAAGAACATTTTTGGTAAGTCAACTTTGGGGATGTCTCTGCATGTCTCCAGCTCAGTCTTTAGAAGGTATATCTCACCTGGTTACCAGCCAAGAGGTCACACAGTCATGGTGTCACAGGTTATGATGGAGCCTGGCTAAGCTAACTAAAATTTGTGAATTTGTAGGCCCACCAATGTTAGACCTACAAAGCACCTCAAGAGATTACCTCATTTGATAGTGTGCCAACACTTAAGGTATTATTTTTTATCCCCATTTGGAGATGAAAATATATGACTCAGATATACTCTAGGTTGCCCCAGGCCATTCAGCCAAGAAGTGGTAGAGTAACAACTAAACCCTCTTAGGTAACAACTAAACCCTCTTCTCTCTTTTGTTTATTTATTTATTGAGATGGAGTCTTGCTCTGTCTCCCCCTGGGCTGGAATGCAGTGACACCATCTCGGCTCACTGCAACCTCCACCTCCCGTGTTCAAGGGATCCTCCTGCCTCAGCCTCCTGGGTAGCCGGACTATAGGCGCACACCACCACACCCAGCTAATTTTTGTATTTTTAGTAGAGACAGGGTTTTGCCATATTGGACAGGCTGGTCTCGAACTCCTGACCTCAGGTGATCCGCCTGCCCCAGCCTCCTGAAATGCTGGGATTACAGGCGTGAGCCACCGCGCCCAGCCTCTTCTCTCTCTTAAGAATGGGCTTTATTCTGTCTTCCCCTGGCCTTTCAAATTGTGAATGGAAGAAAGACTCTAAGTGTAGCACACAAAGAAATCACAGGACTAGTAGTTATCCCCTTTTATTTCATAGAAGTGAAAGTTTAAAAAAATTAGATCTTGAACATTTTAAGCCTGACAGCTATGCTTACCTGCGATTGAGCTGTCCCTTGCTTAGTGTTCTGGGCTCTCGGACCCTTGGATGCATTTTTATTCTGAGAACACTACACCTTGGCCCTGACCTACTGCTCTACCAACAGGAGCCCCTCCAGAGCCAGAGGTACCTGGTAATAATAATCAGAGCAGATTAAAACTTGTGTGAAAAAGTGTCCTGGCCACAGGTCAAAACTGAGATCTGATTACAAAACCACTCAATGTCCCTCTACAGCGCTAAACCATAGTGGAGAAGGCAGATTCTTACTCCACAAAAGGCAGCAGATCTCCCCTGGGTATGAGGAAAAAGCAGGAATATCCCTATGACCAGAGCACGCTTGAAGTCAAGACGTCAAAGGAGTGGTTAAAAATACTTTCCGACTCCCCTGCCCTGCCTCCCCAACCTCCCCTCTTCCAACCCAGTGCTGAGTGCTTAGAGATTCAGAGTGCCACCATATGCATGAGACCTCAGTAATGTATCCTACTGCCATAGGCATCTTTCTGTGATCCATTAAGAAATGATTGTAGTAGGCCAGGTGTGGTGGCTCATACCAGTAATCCCAGCACTTTGGGAGCCTGAGGCGGGCAGATCACCTGAGGTCAGGAGTTCAAGACTAGCCTGCCCAGCACGGCAAAACCCCATCCCTACTAAAAATACAAAAACTTAGCTGGGCATGGTGGCAGGTCCCTGTAATCCCAGTTACTCAGGAGGCTGAGGCAGGAGAATCACTTGAACCTGGGAGGCAGAGGTTGCAGTGAGCCAAGATGGCGCCACTGCACTCCAGCCTGGGCGACAAGAGCAAAACTCTGTCTCAAAAAAATAAAATAAAAAAGAAATGATTGTAGTAGAAGGAAAAGAGGAAAGAGGATGAGTTTTGGAATCACACAACTCTGGATTCAAACTTAAATTATTTACTGTTTCAGACTTTATCTTTTCATCTGTAAATGAGAAAAATAATTTCTACTTTGCTGGGTTGTTGTGAGAGTAAGTGGATATGTAAGAGCACTTGGTATAAGAAATATTAATATCCTTTGTGCTTATTTATGAAATATTTATCTAAAAAACGAGTTGTCGTAGAGCACTACCATCATGTCAAATTGTAAATGGAGATAGTTTGAGATCTGTAGTATACAAAAGCACCCGCATGAGTAACTCCCACTTATTTGACATCCTGGTACTAGATAGTGTTGATTTCCCTGCCATTCAAGCCCAGATATAAAACTGGGTAGTGTGTTTGGAGATTGACGTAAAATGTGGGCAGTCATCCCTGTCTTTATTTAAAATATTTGCTGACTGTCCATAATATCAAGGTCAGATTTATAATTACAAGTCACAATTAACCTTCCCACTGCCTTTGACAAGGTGAAAGGAAAAAAGATGGAGTCTGAAGTGAAAATGGAAACATGGCATTTTCGCCTCCTGACCATCCTCAGTGCAGCAGTTTCTGACCCTGCACTTTCATACTCGGGGTTGGAGGAGCAGAGGTGCTCCTTGGTCCCGCTGATTTACTCTTTGTTTGAACAGTGAATGGCACAACGGGAGAAGGCCTGTCCCTGAGCGTCTCAGAGCGTCGCCAGGTCGCAGAGGAGTGGGTGACAAAAGGGAAGGACAAGTGAGTGGCTGCATGAGGATAAAAATGCCCTTTGGCAACAGCCGTATTCAGTGAGCCTCTTCCCCAGAGAATACGCCCTCCCTGCTTTCTGGTCAGAGCCGGGGCTTGAGGTCAGCTGGTGGGAAGATGAGCAGAGCCCCCGGGATCCTGGCTGCTTGGAGAAGAGCCCCCTCCCTTTCTGTGCAGAAGGGCAGCCAAACTGCTAGACACACCTGCCACCCAGAGGTTCCGTTGGGAAACTGCTTCTTACCTGTCTACAAGGCCAATCCCCTCACAGTTACCCGTCCTTGGGCTGAAAGGTAAGAGGGGAGGGTGGTGACGGACTCTGCTGGTCACTTGGCTCTTCCACTGAGCAACTCACACTCCTTCCCTTCTTGGGATGAGCGCCTGATGCTTGTATTGGCCCACTTCTCCTTACAGGTCTCTGTGCATCCAACTCAACGTGCTCTTTTATGGTGCTTCCTCTTGCGCTGTTGGAGGACTTTCTGTAGCCCATAAACTTCCATGCAGTGATATATTTTTGTAACACCCAATTCATGCCATGGTTGAACAAACAGGATAGTATCAGTTCCATAAGCACTTCCAGTTTAACTAAGTTTTTTTTTTTGTTTTTGTTTTTGTTTCTCTTGAGACGGAGTCTTGCTCTGTCACCCAGGCTGGAGTACAGTGCAATCTCAGCTCGCTGCAACCTCCGCCTCCAGGGTTCAAGCAATTCTCCTGCCTCAGCCTCCTGAGTAGCTGGGACTACAGGCGCATGCCACCACACCTGGCTAATTTTTTGTATTTTTAGTAGAGACAGGGTTTCACTGTGTTAGTCAGGATGGTCTTGATCTCCTGATTTCGTGATCCACCTGTCTTGGCCTCCCAAAGTGTTGGGATTACAGGTGTAAGCCACCACACTCGGCCAACTAAGTTTTATTGATTTGTCGGTTACATTGTTATATGTTATGTACTGTGATAGGCACCAGCCGTATAAAGTAAGGGCTCTGCCTTCAGGTTGCTGACCATCCAGTAGGGGTGTTAGATCATGAAAACTCTAACACCCCAACCCTTCTGATGAATGTATAAACAAAAAGGGAGTAATTGATGTTGTCTTAGGTGGAGGTAAAAGATTGGAGGTAAGTTCCAAGTGAGCAGAGGTTGTCAGTGTGAAGCCCATAATGACCTTGGGAATCCTTAATGGCTTCAGGGCAGCTCCAGTACTCTGAAATTATGTGCCAAATTTGAGTGCATATCCACAGAAGCACTTTCTGGTGAGTCATCAGCTTTCAGTTAATTTTGTGAGATCTAGGGTCCAAAAAGATGAAGGACCATGGGCAGAGTGCGAAAACAGGAGGGCTAAGGGCACACATTAAGAACAGTACTGGCTGGGCACGGTGGCTCACGCCTATAATCCCAGCACTTTGGGAGGCCAAGACAGGCGGATCACAAGGTCAGGAGATCGAGACCATCCTGGCTAACAGGATGAAACCCCATCTCCACTAAAAATACAAAAAAAAAAAAAAAAATTAGCCGGGCGTGGTGGCAAGCGCCTGTAGTCCCAGCTACTCAGGAGGCTGAGGCAGGAGAATGGCGTGAACCCGGGAGTGAGACTCCATCTCAAAAAAAAAAAGAACAGTACCAAAAATGAGGGACAGGGAAGTAGGCAGAGACAGAAAGCCCTCAGAGGGTAGGAGGCTAGTTGGGAGTGAGTCCTGTCACTGCAGCCAGGGAAAAGAATGATTTCAGAGACTGTCAGTGTAGCAGGGGCCATAGAGCCCGACTGCCTGAGTTAGAGGCCCAGCTCTGCTTATTAGCTCTGGGAACTCAGGCACATCACCTAACTTCTGTGTGCTTCATCCCTAAAATAGAAGTAATAATCGTATCTCACTTATGAGGTTGTAGTGAGGATTAGAACAGTGCCTGGCAGGCACAGTTCACATAACGCATTCACACTAATGTAAGAATTCATTGTAACTATTTAGATGCAGTAGATGCTATGTTCATTATAACGTTTGTTATAATAACTATTAGATGCCATGAAAGTCAGCACACAAAAGACTGAGAAGACCACTAGGTTTGACACAGCATAGGAAGTCACTGATGACCTCTGAAAGAGCAGGGCCAGTCAGGTTATTGTAGAGAAGTCAGACTGCAGTTGAGTTACAGAATGCAGCAGACATCTGCAAGTGGGAGCGGTGAGTGCAGCTGATCCTCACAAAAAGTTTTCTGGCAAAGGGAAGGAGAGATGGAGTCATACATTAGGAAGGAAGGAATAGGCAAGATTGAAAGAAGGATAGTTTTGTTAAGTGGAAAAATGTTGAGCGTGTTTCTATGCTGAAAGGACACTGCCATGGAAGAAGAGATTAAAGATACAGAAAAAACTGGTAAACCTTGGCTGGGTGCAGTGGCTCATGCCTGTAATCCCAGCACTTTGGGAGACCAAGGCAGGCAGATTGCTTAAGCCCAGGAAATCAGGACCAGCCTGGGCAACATACGGAGACCCTGTCTCTACAAAAAATAAAAATAATAATTAGTCGGGCATAGTGGTATGCCCCTGTGGTCCCAGCAACTTGGGAGGCTGAGGCAGTAGGATCACTTGAGCCCGGGGTGACAGAGGTTGCAGTGAGCCAAAATCACACTACTGTAGTCCAGCCTGGGTGACAGAGCAAAACCCTGTCTTAAAAAAAAAAAAAAAGTGGTGAATTGATACCTTTGATGGAAGGTCTTGGATAGGGGAATTTGGCTAGGGGTTTGACATACAGATGCTCCTCCACTGATGACAGCATTACATCCTGATGGATTGATCAGAAATTCATTCAACTTACAATTTACATTGGGTTTTAAAGACATAACCCTGTCATAAGTCAGGGAGTGTAATGATGCTTTCACCCCATTGTAAGGTCAAACCATCGTAAGTTGGGGACCATCCGCACAACCCAAAGTAGACAGAGTAGCTTTAGAAGACAGCTGAAGGCCTGGCACAGTGGCTCACACCTGTAATCCCAGCACTTTGGGAGGCCAAGGTAGGCAGATCACCTGAGGTCAGAAGTTTGAGACCAACCTGGCCAACCTGACAAAACCCCGTCTCTACTAAAAATACAAAAAAATAGCCGGGCGTGGTGGCAGGTACCTGTAATCCCAGCTACTCAGGAGGCTGAGGCAGGAGAATCGCTTGTACCCTGGAGGTGGAGGTTGCAGTGAGCTGAGATTGCACCACTGCACTCTAGCCTGGGCGACAGAGTGAGACTCCATCTTAAAAAAAAAAAAAAAAGCTGAGAAGCTAGGAGGAAAGCAAATGGTGATATAGCCCCAAACACAGGTGGAGAGAAGGAAGGATAAGGGAGTCTGTGTGTGAATGCTTCTTCATCTTTGGTCTCTGGGACTCTAGGACATCTGCCCAGAACAAGGAGTTGGGTAGAATTTAGAGCTTGACAGGAATAGTCAAGATTTGAAGTAGCCACTCCAGAGAAATGAGTCATGACAGCCAGAAGGCTCGTTGGAGCCTCCTCCTGGGTTGGGAGATTACTAGGAAATGTGTATTTTAAATTTCCAACAGTGGTAGCTGTGCCTAGCAGCCCAGGAGAAAGAGGAAGAGCGAATGGATGATTGGCTTCACCTAAGCCAAGAGAAAGGGATAGTGAAGGGAGGGGTCGTGCAATAAAACTGCTGGTGAGAGTTCAACAGGTCAGTCAGCCCTCCTTTCTCCATTCAGAAGTCTTCTATTATCCTTTAAAAATACAAACCTGATCATGTCACTTCTCAGCTAGGTCCTGTTTTACCTAAGACATAGCTAGCCAAGAACCCCTGGAGGACTCTGTGATTGGGCCTAAACAGGAATGTGGTGTCTCTGTCTCATGAGGGCATGTGTTATTCAAGGTCCTTCAGAAGACTCACTGGGATGACTGCATTCACAGCTGAACATTATTAATCCCACTTTGAGAAGACCAGTCTCGCTGTGGCCTCTCTCTCCCCAGATGGGAACATGGAGTACACCCAAAAATGAACATCGGGGTATCAGAGCAAATATCCCCTTTTGGCCAAATTCTGAGGAGATTTGCAAAATAGGAAATTGCTTTTTATAGTGAATTCACTTCTCACAGGACTAGTTCCTGGTTTTACTCTTTGAGGAAACTCTTTATTTTTCTCTCCAACCAAAAATATCTCAGTATCATACCTATCTTCATTTATGTGATACCACCAAATAGAGCATCTAAAACAATGCTTAACCAAAATAAGTACTCATGTATTGATTAATCAATTATTGCGTTTCAAGTTCTGCTTGGTTGAACCTTAAATTCTATTCCCTAGACATTTTTTAAAATCCCTAATGATTCTTTATCTTTACTGTTTTCTGTATTTTTGCAGCATTGAGCGGCTCTATTCTTTTTTCTCTTTTTTGTTCTCCCAAACTTGTTTTTTTTTCTTTAAGTCTCTATTCTTAAGGCTTAACAGTAATAACTGCTAATATTTATTAAGCGTTTACTATGCCATGTACCATGCTGTGTTTTACCTGCATGAACTCACGTAATCCTTACAATAGCCCTGGGAGACAGGTAATGTTATTATCTGAATTATTCCAGGAAATTGAGGTGTAAAGGTGTTAAGTGCCTTTCTGAGGAGTTCACAGCTGGTTCATAACAGTCAGGATTCAAGCTTAAGACTCTAACTCTGGGATATAAGTTCTTAACAGCTATGTTGCACCACCTCTCAATTAGATTTCTTCCCTAGTGCTTGATTCACCCATTGGCATCTTGATTTTTTTTAATTTACATTTGATCTAAGTCAACAAATATTAGCCAGTGCCAGATATATGCAAAGCACTTTTATATAAATATATGCAATATCATTTACTTACAAAAACCATATGTAATATCTGACACATAAATTGATTCTAAACATGATTAAACTAGGTCATTTCTTTCCATTAGAATTTATTATGTATTTTATTTTTATTTTTAATTATTTTTTGAGACATGGTCTTGCTCTGTTGCCCAGCCTGGGGTGCAGTGGTGTGATCTTGGCTCACTGCAGCTTCCACCTCCTGGGTTCAAGCGATTCTCCCACCTCAGCCCCCAAGTAGCTGGGACTACAGGCACACACCACCACACTTGGCTAATTTTTTGTATTTTGGGTAGAAACGGGGTTTTGCCATGTTGCCCAGGCTGGTCTTGAACTCCTGAGCTCACGCAATCTGCCCACCTCAGCCTCCCAAACTGCTGGGATTATAGATATGAGCCACTGCACCTAACCTATAATTGATTTTTAAATTTTGTGTCTTTTATCACAACTTAGAAGTGTTTTATGTAAGCATGTATATAAGACGAATTTCTATAGACTCCAATTTAAGATAATGGGCTTGGACTAAATTATCTTTGTGATCCTCTGCCTCTGACTTAATGAGAGATGAATCCCATTTCTGTACACGTTTAACGATTTTCAGCATATATTTCTGCTGTTGGTAATATGAAACCTCCATGATACTGTATAAACATATCACCTTCCCACTGGCTCTAAATGAAGTCATTGCAGAAATGGCTGTATTCCTACAGAAAGGAAGAAATGAATACCATTTTAACCTTGCCTTTAAATACCTCCTTTGGGGGCTGAATATTCTCTGCTGTGAAATCAGAATCATCCTAGGCACAGTCAAATCACAACCAACCTCTCAGTAACATGACAAGACTTTGATATCAATGACCTAGGTTAAAAAGATCACCATAAGCCCCTTTAGGTAGATTAAATATATTGCTATAGAACTTAATAAGTGAGATTAATAAGGCATCAGTTAACTGCTAAAACCAGCACAAATCAGGATAGTGCAGCCCTTCTGCATGCCTCTAAACTCTAAGCGATGCAGCAGTGTTTTTTCTTTTGCAGGCTGGATCAGGTGATAATTCACGTAGGAGCACTGAGCTTGAAGGAGTCACATGAACTGGTATGTATGCAGCTCCATCTGGGAGAGACCACTCAAGGGGCCTCCATTTTTATGCTACAGTTAAAATCAGTACTGTATTTGCTACGTAGTGGATGGTGTGCCTGAAAAAATAAGGTGTGGGATCTCAGGGGCTCACTGCCTAGAAGCAGGCATTGAGCCATACAGAAAAGGTTGTAGCTCCAGGTGATGGTAACTGTAGGACAGGAGATGGAAGCACCTTCCTCCAAGGAGAGTAAGGATGGATGCAGCTGTAGCTGAGTTTGCAGGTAAGGAGCAGAACTGAGCCAATTTCAGTTTTCTCTGGGAAGTAGAAGGCAGTGCCATCTGCAGGGCACAGAGGGACAAAGGATAGAGTAAAGGCTTGAAGAATGGCAAATGTGAATTCTGCATTGGAGAAAGGAGGAGGGAGCTAAAACACAAAAGGATTGCTTGGTGGTGCTGAAGACCAACTTAAGTTGTAAGTTATAAATTTGTCATACCACCCTTCAGCACAGTTGTGGAATTTTTTTTTCTGGGTACACTCTTTAGCCAGAATATAGGAACAAGAACAGAGACAATTGGATTGCTCCCACTTTCGAGATTAGCAGGTTAAGTGGAGCAGAGGCAAGAGAGGAAGGGGTTAAAGTTCCTGGCAGAAAAGCCGGTGGTGTGGTGATTCTGAGGCCTGGGTGAATTGGTTAAGAAAAGAAGGCACACACTTTGGGAGGCCGAGGCAGGCAGATCACGAGGTCAGGAGTTTGAGACCAGCCTGACCTCGTGATCAACGTTTTAGTAGAAACGTTGTCTCTACTAAAAATACAAAAATTAGCCAGGCATGGTGGTGGGTGCCTGTAATCCCAGCTACTCAGGAGGCTGAGGCAGGAGAATTGCTTGAACCCAGGAGGCGGAGGTTGCAGTGAGCCGAGATCGTTGCACTGTCTGGGCAACAGAGCGAGATTCCATCTCAAAAAAAAAAAAAAAAAAAGAAAAGAAAAGCACAAAGATGTTTAAAATTGTTTATCAGAAGGCCCTGTACCTGGACTGCTGTAAATTAACCAAGTTTCCAGAACTTAGATATTCTACCTCTAAAGATTACAATGACTTTTTCTGGCCCAGCTTCTTCTTAATGGGTTTTGTTTGATTGTTTTGGCTATTTAGATTTAGAAATGGGATGTATAATATATTTGCAAAAAATTGCAACTTAGTGCTTTAGGCAAGATGCAAAGGAGTAGCTATCATTAGCCATAATAAGTGTGGAATCAGAATTTAGAGACTTGATTTATTCCTCTTACATTTGATTTGCTTCTCTTACAAAAGATTTTTCAACTAAGGCAGTGTGGTGTAGGGTATATTTTTCTTTTTTTTCTCTTTTCAATTGCTGCCTTTCCAATGTATAATACAAATTTTAAAATATTGTCATGTAATGACATGAATGACGGTATCATCCATTGGACTGAACATCTGAATAGTATGGAAATAATCTTGGAATGAATAATCCTCTGGAATAGGGATAATCTCCTGGTATAGGGATAGTCTTGCCAAAGAGACAATAACATTGGCATCTGCTTAGCCATAACTTTTTATTGGATGGTGCTTGAATGGACACTGCCATCAACTCTCTTAGGTGTTTCCTCTTTCCTTGCTTTCAGCTAAGGTTAATCTTCTACTCTTTTTCTAAACAGAGTAGTAAGCAAATGATTTAAATATGTCACATTCTGATCCTGTGTTAATAAAATTATTCCCAGTGCCTTAATTGGGCTATATCCCAGTCTTCTCCTTTTAACTATTCTAGTTTACATCGGCAGAAAGATAATCACATCTATTAGATATAGATATTACAAGTCAAAGTCTCAGAAGGAAGGCCCTTTTCCCTTTTTAGATAGTGGGGCACGTTCTGAAACAACAAGTATCTACTGGTTCCTTGCTATGTGCCCAGCACCATGATTGACCTGGACTCAAGGGTAAGCAAGATCTGAGCCCTGCCCTGAGGGACTTAAACTCTAGTTGGAGGACAGTCACCATACACAACTGCTTTAGAACCTGGTAGGTGTAGGTACTGTATTTGAAATAGATACATAGTGTTATAAGGGTCCAGCAAGAGGAAATATTACTTTTTTCTGGAGGAATTTGAGAAGATATCAGAAACATGGTGCAGAGTATCTTCTGTGATGTATATAATCTTTTCCTTTTCAGCATGTCTCAACTGCATTCCCAATCTAATATAAATTTTACAATATGACTGTCATGTCATTGGACAGAAAAGACAGTATCATCATCAATGGGCTGAACAGAACAGAAATTACATGAGCAGATATCTCAATTAATGGTTATAACTTATCAAAATGAACCATTTATGTCTCCTTAGCAAGGTTTTTTGTACTGACAAAATATGAAGTATAAGATTAAGTGCACAGCTCACCTTCATCGGGGAGCTCTACTTTGCGACCTGGAATTTTCCTGGCAATGACATTCATTAAATTTGGTTAATTTTCCCACTTTCCAGTGGTACATCAGTTAGCAAATTTGAAGAGCTTGTTACTGATCTTAGTATCTAAGCTATAGGTGACTATAGTAAATCACTTGCTCCAATATGGTCTTCTTTCTTCCTTTAAAGGCCCAACATGCAGCAGAAATAGGAGCTGATGGCATCGCTGTCATTGCACCATTCTTCCTCAAGCCATGGACCAAAGGTAAGTAGATAGGTCTGAATGCATGGCACCTCACATGGTCTACTTCTTCTTGCCTCCATTCAAAATGGTTATATTTAATTTGTGAAAGTAAAGCACTATAGA
Organism: Pongo pygmaeus; assembly: GCF_028885625.2. Taxonomy (NCBI): domain Eukaryota; kingdom Metazoa; phylum Chordata; class Mammalia; order Primates; family Hominidae; genus Pongo; species Pongo pygmaeus. Next base: position 66,981,449 of record NC_072373.2, on the reverse strand, counting down.
TTGGAGGCTTGAAGTTGCAATGGTACAGTGGTTCTCTGAAATATTTGCTCTCCCTGGATCCATAAAAGAGACTGCATTAAAGTACTTCAATTTTTTGCCAAGTAATTGATCTGATTGGGTCATCTGCTGAGCCTGGTTGATCTGTAGATGCCTGTTTGGGTCAAGTGTCTGCTCCTGGACCAGTGAGTTGCACAGGGTGTCAGTCACATGGCAAAGCATAGGACCATTTTTCTTAAAAGAGAAGAATATAAATGATGGGCATTTTGAGACTACACATCCTATTCAAGGTTGAGTAAATGATGAATTTTAAGAGGTTTCACAGAAATATTCATTGCCTTCCAGAATACAAAAGTATTGCTTTCTCTTTCTCTACTGTCTTCTCTGCGGAAACTATTTATTGTGTCTAAGTATACCAAGTCTTTTTAATCCTTTTTGATTAGCAAAAAAAGAAGTATAAATTTTAGAAGGATAAAAACAGACATTATTTGCCTACATGATTAAATAAATCCGTAATTAAATGCATAATAGGTCTAAATCATCATGAAATATCACCTATTATTGATACATAGAAAATAGTTCATTTAGGTAAGCAATTTAATATTTATAAATTGCGAGTTTAAAATGAACATTTTTAAAGTTTTAAAAATTTTTTAAATTATTTTTTAGAGATGAGGTCTTGCTCTGTTGCCCAGGCTGGAGTACAGTGGCATGATCATAGCTCACTGCAGCCTCAAACTCCTGGGCTCAAGCAACCCTCCTCCATTGGCCTCCCAAGTAGCTGGGACTTACAGGCGCATGCCACCATGCCAAGCTAATTTTTAAAAAAATTTTGTAGGGACAAGATGTTGGTATGTTGCCCAGGATGATCTTGAATTCTTGGCCTTGATCCTCCTGCCTCAGCCTCCCAAAGTACTGGGATTACAGGCATGAGCCACTGTGTCCAGCCCAACATTTAAAAATTTTTTCACATGGCTTTACAAATTTTTACGTGAATATGTTTCCTAAAAGGAAAAATAATGAATATATGCATAATAATTTGTCAGAAATATTATCATAGACTTGAATACACATCGTAACAGTATTAAGATGAGTACATAAAATTCTCCTATTACCCAGTGGCATCCAAAGCAGGAGGAGTGCTGCTGGACCTATCATCTGCAGTAGTGTTGCAGGCGAAGCTCACATGAGATGATGCAGGAAACCCCACTTCCTCAGCAAACCAGAGTGTGCTCTCTTTTGATGTATCTGGATTTCTCCCCAAAGGGAAAAGTACCAAATTTTGGTGGAATTCTTGCAAAATGTGCCACTACTGCTATAATTTCCCTCTTGAAGCAGATATTGTTTATCTTTTTGTTACAGGATTTTCTCAATTAAAATCTTATTATTATCCTATAGTAGTCTCTGTTGTTTACTGTTCACACTTAGCCTTTTTGGGGTAAGATGACAAGAGTCTCACATGATGGACTTATGTTTTTCATGATCATCTCTTAATATATGGGAAGGTTTTCATCAATTTTTTAATAGAGTTTAGTATGGTAGGAGAATAATCGTCTTATTTTGGGCTTTCTACAGAAAAGAAAATAAAACTTGAAGGAAGTGAGTTGCAAAAACATTGCAGTAGCAGTAGCAGGGATAGTAAAAGTGGTTGAGAATTTGAGGCTTCTGAGAAACATGGTTGTTTTTCATCAGATGATTCTCTTTTTTACCAGGGAAAGCCACTGTTTTACACCTGTTCACACCATGACTGTTCCTACTGTTCTTTCAGATATCCTGATTAATTTCCTAAAGGAAGTGGCTGCTGCCGCCCCTGCCCTGCCATTTTATTACTATCACATTCCTGCCTTGACAGGGGTAAAGAGTAAGTACTGCTTCTGTTGATATTTCTTTCCTTCCAACTCTCACATCTTACCCTGTTATGCTAAGAAACTCCACTCCATCCCACCCTACCCCATGCTGCAAAAGCACACCACCACTGACTGGGCAGTTCCAGTTGTTTCTAAATGTCACTCTAAAGTCCCAACCCTTATCAATCATTCACACTGCCGTATAATGGAAGTTGTTAGGTATGAAAGGAAATTTGATCTCTGGGCACTTGTAGCACATACCTTTCATCTCTATTACACACACATCCCTTCTTCTTATTGAGAAGACATGAGTTTGTAAGCCTCACTAGGACAGGAGTGTGTCTACCTTGAACCTGTTGTATTCTTAGTGCCTATAGCACACAGGAAAGTCCTCTGATCTCTTCCGACTTCTCTTCTAGCTTTTCTTTTATTATTACTGTATTTCTCCAGAGAGAAGGGTTTTATAATTAGCTGAAATTTCTTAGATTATTTTTAAAATCCCACTCTTTTCTAAATTCCATAAAAGGAAAAATGGAGGCTGTACTTTTTAAATATTCTGAGGAAAAAAAAAACAAAACTGCTTTTCCTATTCTCTACTTTCATACTTAGCAAACTCAACGCAAAACATTTTACCTCTGGCCACCAAAATGTGTGTGGGCATTTCTCCCCACCAACAACCAATTCTTCATCAGAGACGAACTGGGTGTCCTCTAATTGGATTCAGTTCTGACACTGTCTGCTGGAGTTAGCATTGGATCCCACAGGTTAAGGGCTAGTCCCACAGGACTGCCCCCACTTCAGTGCCAGTCTCAAGTCCCAGGTTGTGGCCTGTACTTCCCACCAGCTGGCTATAAATCAGGGTTGCAATTACCTCCTCCTTGGGTTCAATTAATGTGCTACAGCAGTTCACAGAACTCAAACACTTTACTTACTATTGCCCATTTATTACAAAGGAAACAGATAAACAACCAGAGAAGAAGAGATGCATCGGGTAAGATATGTGAGAAGCGGCATGGAGTTTCATGCCCTCTCTGAACAAGCCATCCTCCAGGCACCTTCACGTATTCAGCAACCCAGAAGCCCTGTCCTTTTAAGTTTTTATGGAGGCTTCATTATATAGGCATGATTGAGTACCTCATTGGCCATGGGTGATCAACTCAATCTTTAGCCCGGCTCTCCTCCCCAGAGGCCAAGAGTGTGACTGAAAGTTCCACCCAAGTACATGGTTGGTTCCCCTGGCAACCAGCCGTCATCCTGAGGCTATCTAGGCGATCTAGCCATCAGTAAACTTCATAGCATACAGAAATATACATATCACTTTGGAGATTCCAAGGGATTTAGGAGACTTGTGTCAGATGCTTCTGTCTCTCAGGAAATTACAAAGGTCTTGGGAGCTCTGTGTCAGGAATCAGGGTCAAAGACCAAGTATTAGAATAAAATATTCTCCTAGGACCCCTGTCTACAAGGTTTTGGGTACTTTGTCTCAGGAACCAGGGACCAAGACCAAATATATATTTACACTTCACAAATATCCATCTACTGCCTTCAAGGAATGGGAAGTTTACGATTATAATTGGACAAGCACATAGGAGCTGCTAGTCAGGGACCAGTGATTATGCCTAGTCTGCAGTCAGTTCTGGCTGACAGCAGCATGTGGCAGCTCACTGCAGATGCATGGCACTATATGAGATGTTATTTCCTAGAGATGTGCAGATTAATAAGGCACTTATTATTTTGAGCAGTTCGTGCTGAGGAGTTGTTGGATGGGATTCTGGATAAGATCCCCACCTTCCAAGGGCTGAAATTCAGTGATACAGATCTCTTAGACTTCGGGCAATGTGTTGATCAGAATCGCCAGCAACAGTTTGCTTTCCTTTTTGGGGTGGATGAGGTAAGTCACCCCCTAGCATGTTGCAGCAGGTCAGTTCCCTCCAAAACAATTTGTGTAGCTATATAGTCGCATCTCTTCTCTTTCTCTTTTTTATAAAAGTGAATATTTTTTGTTTCTGATTAGCAACTGTTGAGTGCTCTGGTGATGGGAGCAACTGGAGCAGTGGGCAGGTAAGCATGACTCATTTTTCCCAATGGTTATAAAGTCCCCCAGAAAGGCATTCATCACCAAAGTAGCTGTATTTCTTGCATGTGTATCCTTTCTAATAAAAGTTTCCTTTCTTTTCCACATTCTTCCAGTGAAAGGGAATTAAATAGTGCTTAGCTGTTTGTTAGAAATTCAGTTGTTGGACTGGGCATGGTGGCTCAGCCTGTAATCCCAGCACTTTGGGAGGCCGAGGTGGGCGCATCACTTGAGGTCAGGAGTTCAAAACCAGCCTGGCCAACATAGTGAAACCCCATCTCTACTAAAAATTTAAAGAAATGGGCCAGGCACAGTGGCTCACACCTGTAATCCCAACACCCGCCAAGGCGGGTGGATCACGAGATCAGCAGTTTGAGACCAGCCTGGTGAAACCCTGTCTCTACTAAAAATACAAAAATTAGCCGGGCGTGGTGGCGGGCGCCTGTAATCCCAGCTACTTGGGAGGCTGAGGTAGGAGAATCACTTGAAACCAGAAGGCAGAGGTTGCAGTGAGCCGAGATCGCGCCACTGCACTCTAGCCTGGGCAACAAGAGCGAAACTCTGTATCAAAAAAAAAAAAAAAAAATTAGCCAGGCGTGGTGGCAGGCACCTGTAATCCCAGCTACTCGGGAGGCTGAGGCATGAGAATCACCTGAACCCAGGAGACAGAGGTGGCAGTGAGCCAAGATCAAGCCACTGCACTCCAGCCTGGGTGACAGAGCAAGACTCCATCTCAAAAAAAAAGAGGAAAAAAAGAATTCAGTCATTGTTTACAAGCATCTGTTGCAGTTAGGGGTGAGACACATGAGCACATGAATTGAGCACACGCACAGGACCTACACCTTAGCAGCAGCTGACCCTTAGTGCTATAGACCCTGGTGACCAGTGTCTCAAGGATGGACTCACACTTTGTGAGTTCTATCTTTGTCAGAACTTATTTGGTTACAAGTAACAGAAACCCATTTAAACTAGCTTATGTACAAGAAGATATATTATTATAAAATACTGGGAAATCACATAGAACCTAAGAGGAGGACGTACAACCAGGCCTCAGAGAAGATGAAAGCCAAGAACTGCAGAATCTCAACAGCCAAGGCAGATTATCTTCCATATGTGGTTTTTTGGAGAGACTCACCTCCACATCTTTCTGCACATCTCTTTATTTCTCTTCTCTCTCTCTCTATCCAGATGGGCTTTCTCTGCTTCAGCATGCACATGGCCAGTCATGGCTGCCCAAGCGTGGCATCTCAGGACATCATTAGATAGCACTACCTGGGCAAGTGTCCATGTCAGGTCCAACCAGAAGCATGTGGCCCAATGCCTACTTAGCAAAAGACAGGCAATTCAATTAGCATGTCCACTGCACATGTTAACCTGATTCATAAGAATATGCTTCCAAGCAGATTGAATGAAATGTTTGCATTAACTGAAAGGTACCAGGGGAGCAAAATAACATTTATAACATGTCTTGGTGAGCCTGGCTGTGAGGAAGAGTGACTGAGTTGAATAACATAAATGGCTTGTTCACCAAGCCAAGATGGCCTATGACAGCCATTGTAACTACAGGGGTATTTCTACTGAGGAAATTTGAATGCTGTATTTGCTGACCATATGTATTAATTCATTCTCACATCGCTATAAAGAAATACCTGAGAAATTTATAAGAAAAGAGGTTTAATTGGCTCACAGTTCTGCAGGCTGTGCAGGAAGCATGGCAGCGTGTGCTTGGCTTCTGAAGGAAACTTTCAATCATGGCGGAAGGCTAAGCAGGCACATCCTACATGGCCAGAGCAGGAGGGAGAGGAAGTGAGGTGCCACACGCTTTTAAATAACTGGATCTCACGAGAACTCACTATCGCGACAACAGCACAAAGGGGGATGTGTTAAACCATGAGAAACTGTCCTGTGATCCAGTCACCTCCCACCAGCCCCACCTCCAGCACTGGGGATTACATTTCAACCTGAGATTTGGGCAGGGACATAGATCCAAACCATATCACCATTAAACCTTTTTCTGCCTGGAAATTCTTACTTTTTTGGCTCCTGCTTTTTGTCCTCCATACTAGGCATTTTAATTCTGTCAACATAATCTATAAGCAAAGTACAGTTGGTTAGACTTCATTTCCCCCTAGTTATAATCACCTTTCTGTTTAACCAAGGATACACCTAAGACGATTGGGATTCAAATGTTAGTATTCTGAAACTCCTCAGACATTGTTCTTCCTTACTCTATTGCCACAAGATAACATGAGCTTCACATTCCTGGAATCCCTTGCTGTTGACCCTGGTTCTATATATACAAGTCCAACAACATTTCTGTTATTGGTACATCAAGATAAATACATTTTCTGATACCGACTTACTATGAGAGAAGGCATTTGAATTTAAAGAACTTGGGGAAATGTCCTTACTATGAGTTTCTATAACCTTCTACCTTGCTGGTTTCTCTAAGAATTCAATGACTTAAGATATTTATCTTTATAGGTAGAGTTTTTTAAGTCCACAAAAATATTTTGTCAGATCAAATTCTCACCTTCATTTTTGTTGAATTGTTATAGAAGACAACATGAAGCAATGGAAAGTGTTCATGGAAACTCTGAAGCCCTTCTTTAATCAAAATAAAAACCAGGCCTACCTTGCAGGGTTTTACAAGGATTAGACACGATTTATGTCAAGCACCTATAATATAATAGGCACTTAGTAAATGATCCCTCATTTTATTATCATCATTATTAATATTACTATCTAGAAACTAGTCTTTAAGTAATATACACATTAGCAAGGAATATAGGTAATTTGTTGGGATTTGCCCCTATTTTCATGGTGTTCCATCCACCCAGTTTTTCAGCATAAGGCTTTTAGGACTCACCTCAGATGCTACCTTTTATCCACAGTTCTTGTCTAGCATTGCACCTGTGTGTACCCTAGGGCAAGAGCTGGCCTCAGTTGCTTCCTAACAAATACACCTCCATCTTTTTCTTCTTTATCTTTTTTCTGCTTTTCTTCCTTTATCCCCTTTTGCCTGTCTTCCTTCTCTGCAGTACTGCTTAGTATTGCTGGAAAACTCAGAACTGAAGACAGTCTGATCCCCTAACAGAAGGACCCAAAAACAGACTTTAGGAGGACTAGGTGTATTTTTTCCCTTTTAAACAGCACAGGGATTTGAAGATCTGGACCTTTCCTGTTGAGTTATTGAACCTGCAGTATTTGTTATTGTCTTGCCAGTACCTATAACTACCTGGGAAAAAAGACAAACCAGATGTTGGAGGCTTTTGAACGAAAGGACTTCTCTTTAGCCCTGAACTATCAGGTAAACGTTTTCTTCCCTTCCCATAAATCACAGCCTTTTTTCTTCCCCACTTGAGGATTCTTTTTCTTCTCTCTACCATGCCTACCCTCATTAAAATTGCCCAGCCACTTCTTTCTTTACCTTTCTTCTGTTTTGTACTTTTTCTTGTTTAAAACTAAAGCTGTCCCCATTGTCTGTGTTCCCGACATGTCTAGTCAGGACAGGACCCATATGGGGATGGCTCCTCTCTTCCTCCTAGAAAGGATCTTATTTTTACTCTATCTTCAAAGTACTTTTGTGACTATAATATAATGGTCATAGATTTCTGGGAAAATGACCACAGGCTGTCCCCTTGAGGACATCACACCAGAGTTGTCACAGAATATGAGGAAGCTATGAAGATGGTAACCTAAAATGGGGAAGGCTTCATTCAAAGTCAGGGCAGGTCAGTCTTGTCCACCCTGGAAATGTGCTGAGAACTAGGAACATCCACCAAGAAGGAAATAAGAGCCTAGTGGGTGATCCAAAGTAGATACAGGATTTGAGACAGGAAGGAAAAACCAGCAGAAGCTGATATGTTGCAGGGAAGACCTCAGAGGACATAGTAGCTGCTGTGAATGTTCCATGGAGGACAGCCTAGCCATCAGGGAAAGAAGAGCCTCAGTGAAGGGTGGAACAGTCTCAACAACTGGTTCTCTTTTATTTAGAGATAGGGTCTTGCTCTGTTGCCCAGGCTGGAGTGCAGTGATGTGATCATGGCTCACTGCAGCCTTGAATCCTCCTGGGCTCAAGCAGTCCTCGTGCCTCAGCCTCCTGAGTAGCTGGGACTACAGTCATGCGCCACCATGCCCAGCTAACATCTGGTTCTAACCTATGGTTCTAAAGTGTAAATGGAATGAATTGGAAGAAAGTAGGGTGGACATGAGAGCAAGACTTTTGGGGTCTGAGAGGCATGAGGATTTTCAGGATAGTATAAGTGGTTGAGAGGGGTATCCCAAGAAAATAAGTGGGAATGGAAAGACAGAAGCAAGATTGGAGCAAGTGGTTGGTCCTAATAAAGCTTGTCTGTGGGATCTTTCTGAACAGGACAGGCTGCCATCAGGGTAATCAGAGATTACAGATCAGAAGTACAAAGTATCCTGGGGGTTAAAGGAAGTGACCTGCAGCCCCAACCCAAAGAGAACATGAAGAAGCAGAATCCAGAGTGGTTAATTATTCCCTACCTGTAGGCCTCAAAGTTGAGCCATCATAAATCTACTTCCTCCTCAAAGTTTAAATACCATATGTAATATTCGCCTTTGTCTATCCTCAGACCAAGTGAAGCTAAGAACAGGAACAGGGTAGGGATCTAGGAAGCTATGCCAAATAAACTAAACATCGACAAGACTTTGGTTTAGATAAGGGTAAGAAGAATGAATTGTGCAGACTCTGCCATCTCCTTGCATTGATGGTTCCCCCCACCCTGCCCAGTTTCCTAGAAAAGGTTATTTCTGAAAATTCTAACCTGTTCTGAGAAGAACAGGGAAATCATAGATGGAGTAGACTGAAGCAACTATAATGCTGACCCTTCCATTCAATGGCTTCTCTTATTGGTTAATCCAGTCTCCGTCTTTTTTCCCCTCTTAGTCCCACTCTAAATAAATCATCCCATTGAAAACAATGTTGGTAAGGAACTTAGTTGACCACATTCTCTGTTTCTTCTTAAGAAAGCACGTGTGAGTGAGTCTTATTTACTCAGTACATAATTTCAGTAAAGGTGGTTTCTGCTCTTAAAGAGCTTTTAGTCAATTGAAGCAGACAAAAAGTTAGGGCTAAATTTATATCATTCACTTGAATGTACTTAAGTGCCATCTGTTATATTTACATGAGTGAAATTACACATGTACAAAGATATTCCTTGCAGCTTTGTTTGTAACAGCAAAAGATAAAAACAGCCCAAATATTCATCCATAAGGCAATGGTTAAATACATTTTATTATGTAATTGAATTATATATAGCTCTTAAAATGAGATAGCTTTATGTATTCTGACCTGGAAAGATCTACATGCTATGTTAAATGGAAAAAAGCAGCAAAGTATAAGATAGTAAATGTAATGTGCTATATTGTTCATGGGGTAGAACATATATGTTTGTAAGTCTCTGGGTATTAAAATTTTATTCTACATTAAATTTTATTTCTAGTATACAGTCAATTAAAACAAATATGTTAAGCATTTTGAAAAATACTTTTAAATATAAAGTAAAATGTTATTGAAAATGCATCTCTTAATAAGATGCATGAGGCTCTAAGGCTGGGCGCAGTGGCTCATGCCTGTAATCCCAGCACTTTGGGAGGCTGAGGTGGGTGGATCATGAGGTCAGGAGATTGAGACCATCGTGGCTAACATGGCGAAACCCCATCTCTACTAAAAATACAAAAAATTAGCTGGGCGTGGTGGCAGGCGCCTGTAGTCCCAGCTACTTGGGAGGCTGAGGCAGGAGAATGGCATGAACCTGGGAGGCAGAGCTTGCAGTGAGGCGAGATCATGCCACTGCACTCCAGCCTGGGTGACAGAGCGAGACTCTGTCTCAAAAAAATAATAATAAAATAAAAATTAAAAGATGCATGAGGCTCTTTTTTTTTTTTTGAAAATTTAAGTTTCTTGTTTAATATTAGGGTTTTTTTGCTTTAGTAATAAAGCATAATCCAAATGACATGACTTTTTTTTGTAATTTTTAATTTTTTTTAATTTTTTATTTATTTTTATTATACTTTAAGTTTTAAGGTACATGTGCACAATGTGCAGGTTAGTTACATACGTATACATGTGCCATGCTGGTGTGCTGCACCCATTAACTCGTCATTTAGCATTAGGTATATCTCCTAATGCTATCCCTCCCCACTCCCCCCACCCCACAACAGTCCCCAGAGTGTGATGTTCCCCTTCCTGTGTCCATGTGTTCTCATTGTTCAATTCCCACCTATGAGTGACAACATGTGGTGTTTGGTTTTTTGTCCTTGCGATAGTTTACTGAGAATGATGATTTCCAATTTCATCCATGTCCCTACAAAGAACATGAACTCATCATTTTTTATGGCTGCATAGTATTCCATGGTGTATATGTGCCACATTTTCTTAATCCAGTCTATCATTGTTGGACATTTGGGTTGGTTCCAAGTCTTTGCTATTGTGAATAGTGCCGCAATAAACATACGTGTGCATGTGTCTTTATAGCAGCATGATTTATAGTCCTTTGGGTATACACCCAGCAATGGGATGGCTGGGTCAAATGGTATTTCTAGTTCTAGATCCCTGAGGAATCGCCACACTGACTTCCACAATGGTTGAACTAGTTTACAGTCCCACCAACAGTGTAAAAGTGTTCCTATTTCTCCACATCCTCTCCAGCACCTGTTGTTTCCTGACTTTTTAATGATTGCCATTCTAACTGGTGTGAGATGGTATCTCATTGTAGTTTTGATTTGCATTTCTCTGATGGCCGGTGATGAGGCTCTTTTTTAAAAAATCAATTTGTCTGGAATCCGTGGATGAATATTACTTAATGCTAGGATAAGTTGAGGTTCAGCATCAATACTAGTTTTGTTTTTAGAGAAATAAGTGCTACAAAACTGTGTTCATGTAAGTTAGATAATAATGGAAGGAGTTTTGTTATAGCAGTGTCACCCAGTTCTTTGAACATTTTTTGAGTCATATGCCAAAAATCACAGAATGCTTTAATGATTTTCAGCTGAAACCTGAGTAGCAGTGTAGAAAGCAAATCATAGAAAAACCTCTGATTTTTGAGAGGACTTATTACCTATTAATTAGAGGAATCACTGACCCTCTCTTTATCAATACCAATACTGACATTTTTATTTGTATCCCAAGGCAATGATATAGAAGGCATGTCTTTATTTTTTTTTCAAAAGTAGAAAAGACTGTGACAGGAGAAACAGAAAAGAACAACCTGCACCTCCATTTCATGCAGATTCTTATGCTGATCAATTTTAGAAAACAGCATTTATGGAAATTGAGGATCTAGAAATTGATTCCCATAAATCTTAGCCTTGGCCACGTGCTCCTTAGGCATCCTGGATGGTGCCCCAGAGCTTATATGCACCCGAATTTGAAAACCACTGCACTAGCTGATAAGTTTACCTATGTAAGCCCGATGGATAAGGAGTGTGATTCCCATCTTTACTCTCTTGTAGAATTCCATCATTGAAGCTTCTTTTCTGCATTGGCCCATTCTGTAAAGCCTACATGTATGAAAAGATCTTACCTAAGCCTGGATGGATCCCAGCCATCTTCACTTGGCTATTTTTCTCCACTCTGACAGACCTTCAGTAAATGAAGGTGTGCAGACTTTTTAGGGTTTCTGTAATTTGACTTCTACATTATTTACATTGTTTACACAGTTCAATAATACTAACTATAGATATGTTTGTTCTTTTCTAGTTTTGTATCCAGAGATTTATCAACTTTGTTGTCAAACTAGGTAAGTGCCACCCATCTTCTGCTTTGCCTGCTGCTGGAGACTGTAAAGAAAATGGAATACCATCACTTACTCTGAGGGTTCAATAAGAACACCTTTTAATGGTCTGTTGCAAGCAGAGTTCTGTTTCCCTTATTAACCCTCGGGGCCAACCATATAAAACTGTGAAATAAACCTAGTTGGAAAATCTTTGGCAGCCTTCTCCATTTTAGCACATACCTACCCCATTTTCCATTCTTTCTCTCCTAAACCATCAGCACTCCCTCCCTTTACTTGTCTCTGCTCATTAAAATTCTACTACTGCATTTAGGTTGATTTCAGCCTAAGTGCTTGGAGGAAGGCAGTCTAAATACAGATTTTACTAAATTGTGAATGACTGACAGCTCTCCCAAGAGTATTTACAATTTAAACAGAGTTTATTAACACAAGTAAGCCTAAATGGATGGAGGTTTGGATAATATGACAAAGTAAAATTGGGGAGCAGTCGTGGGGAGAAATACAGTGAATTTGAGTAGAGAAACCTCTCCAGAGTGTCTTAAATCTTCTATAACAAATGACAAATGCCACTATCCACTCTTCTGCAAGAGATTGGCCCTTGGGCCAATTGAATCTGCGTTAATGCAGGAAAATTTTTAAGTTTATTTTTGGTAGACCTCCCTGCTCTCTGTCAGAGTCCTGCATAATTCTGGCAACTCCTCCCTCTCCCCCAAGCACCTCTTCTGTGTTATGCCCCTCATTCTTGCAGGGTTCTCAACCCACTCTCTTACTCCTTCAAGGACGTTTCTGTTTGTTTTTCCACTTTCATGATTTTTGCACATTTGTGTGCTGCCAGTGCTATGAACTACCTATTATTGTTCCATTTCTCTAAGCAATGTTTTCACAAAATTGTGGGTTTGGTGTGATAATTATTATGTTCCTAAAGTACATTAAAATAGGTATTGAACTGTTAAAATTTTAGACAAACTAAAAGATTGATGTGTGTAGTAGTCCCCCCTTATCTCAGGGGATATGTTCCAAGATGACCAGTGGATGCCTGAAATTGCAGATAGTACGAAACCCTATACATACTATGTTTTTTCCTGTACATACATACCTATGGTAAAGTTTAATTTATAAATTAGGCATAGTAAGAGATAAACAGTAACTAATAATAAAATAGAACAATTATAACAATATACTGCAATAAAAGTTATATGACTATGGTCAGTCTCTCTGTCTGTCTCTCAGAATACCTTATTATTTTTGGACTGCAGTTGACCACAGGTAACTGAAACCATGGAAGGTGAAACTGCAGACAAGGGAGGCCTACTGTATATTCAATCATGCTAATATTTTCCCTCCCAATGCTCAGTTTTTTCTGTAACTAAGTTAACTTAGCAAAAGAAAGTTAGTTCTTCTATCTTGAATCTGAAAGCAATAGCCAGCTAAGAAAACAAATTACAGACATTTTAGAAGATGGGGATTGGGGATTATGATGGATAATTATTAGTTATGCTTTTTACATATTAACAGTGTACCTGATCTTCCATCTGCCTCTCCAATCTGAAGGCTTTGTCTTTCTTTAGTTCTGAAAAAATTATCTGTTATCTGTAAAGAATGTTTTGACTACATTTACTCAAATCTCTCATTCTGAAAGTCTATTAGTTGTATTTTGGATTTTCTCAATCTGTATCTCAATTTTTAAAAACATTTAACATATCTTTCTATGCTGTATTCTGGATTGTTTCCTTAGATCTACCTTGAAAATCACGAATTCTTTCTTTAGCTATGTTTTTACTGTTTGATTTCCCTAAATATATATATTTTTTCAGTATTTCTTGTTGTTTTATACTCTACCATTCTTTACTTCTCTTAGGCTATGGCTTCTATTCCTTCTTTTATCTCTGAGAAGTCTGTTTCAGAATTTTCTGTCATCTACTCTCAGGATGTGAGTTTTGTCATTTTTGAATGTGCTAGTTCTCATGCTGCTGCTTTTCCTCATGGGTTTTGTAATTTTTAGCTTTGAGCTCATGTTCAGAGACTGTTGTTTTCTGGGTAACCCATTGAACATTAGGTTGTAAGGTGCCCTATCAAGTGAGTTTACATTTGCCTCTGCTAGGACACTGTAGTTCCACCAGTTCGAACCAGTCTTTGGGTTAATTTCTTAGTATAGTACCTATACTAAGTGTGTGACGTACATTGAGATCCAGCATTCACCTTTGGCTCAGGCTTGAGATTTCTTTCATGAGATCTGTTTCCATCCACAAGCCTAGTAGAAGTCAAGCTTTCTTCTTTATCCCCAGACCAGTGGGCTGGGTTTTTTTCTATTGCTTTTCATAGAAGGCTGACTACCAGTTTTATATAGGTAGTTTAATTCCAGCTTCTCACCATGCATAGATCTAAGGCTTCATTTTCCTTTCCCATCCAAGCTGTATAACACCAGCATGAAAACAGCAGCGTTGAGTCATAAGCCACCTTAAGTACTGCATTTCTCAGGGACTTCCTAAATAAGCTTAAACTAAATTTCATCCTGGCAATAAAGTCCTACCTCCTTTGATCAACAATAGTATATTCCTAAATCAGATTATCCTCAAGGGCTGTTTGGCATCAGCTTCTCCTCACCCTTCTGACCTCTTTATTCCTGACAACTTTGGCTTCTCCTTCTTGGGTTTAAGATTAACCTTGAGTCTTTGTTTTCTTTTACTGTGATCAACTTTTAAAATTTTCCATTGCTTCTATGTGTTTGAAGCAGGAAGAGAGATTTCGAATGATTGCTCATCTGTCATATTGACTAGAAATGTTCCCATCTTTTGTTTTAATCTTATCCTGTTGTAGTAGTTGCTGTTAGCATATGATCTCCTTCTTTGGGATTTTTGTGGAGAGATAGACGGTACCAGTCATGTTTCCTCATTTATTTTTCCCGTCTAGGTTTTGGAGTGTCACAGACCAAAGCCATCATGACTCTGGTCTCTGGGATTTCAATGGGCCCACCCCGGCTTCCACTGCAGAAAGCCTCCAGGGAGTTTACTGATAGTGCTGAAGCTAAACTGAAGAGCCTGGATTTCCTTTCTTTCACTGATTTAAAGGATGGAAACTTGGAAGCTGGTAGCTAGTGCCTCTCTATCAAATCAGGGTTTGCACCTTGAGACATAATCTACCTTAAATAGTGCATTTTTTTCTCAGGGAATTTTAGATGAACTTGAATAAACTCTCCTAGCAAATGAAATCTCACATCAATCAACAAGCATTGAGGTACCTATTGTGAGCCTTAAAAAGTCTTATTTTGTGAAGGGGCAAAAACTCTAGGAGTCACAACTCTCAGTCATTCATTTCACAAATTTTTTTGTGGAGAAATTTCTGTTTATATGGATGAAATGGAATCAAGAGGAAAATTGTAGTTGATTAATTCCATCTGTCTTTAGGAGCTCTCATTATCTCGGTCTCTGGTTCCTAATCCTATTTTAAAGTTGTCTAATTTGAAACCACTATAATATGTCTTCATTTTAATAAATATTCATTTGGAATCTAGGAAAACTGAGCTACTGCATTTAGGCAGGCACTTTAATACCAAACTATAACATGTCTCAACTATATACAACTCAAAATACACCAGCTCATTTGGCTGCTCAGTCTAACTCTAGAATGGATGCTTTTGAATTCATTTCGATGTCACCACTTTTCGCTCTTCAAAAACACTGGGTCAGGTGAGGACTTGTTTCAGTTCCTATAACTAAGTAAAGGGCGGCTTTCTCATAACAAAGGAAAAGGTCTTCCCCAAAGATGAATTTAAGTCTCCACTTCTTTCTATACAGAAAACTCAAAACTCAAAGTTTCAAAGAACCAAAGGGCTCTTCCTCTAGGCACCACAAACTTCCCCTTCCTCCACTGAGAAGACTGTCTCTCCCGCAGGACCCTGAATTATTGAAATTGAAGGCCGACTTCCTTTCTGCAGTGAGCCCAGGGGCTACTGTTATTATCCTGTCACACTTGCAACTAGTTACTTTTGTTTAGTAATAGAAGATTTGGGGAGGACCCAAAGGACTCACAACTTTCTCTCCATACCTCCTTTTACTCTTTTCTTTCTGTGTAATGTATAAACAACTGTTTAATCTCCCCTCTAACAAACCTTGATGTAAGTTTTCTGATATCAAAATATATTGACAGTTAACCCTTACTGATTTTAAACTTGACTATCCAGTCTGTTAATTACCTAAGATTTTGTTTTCATTTCATCTCTAATTGTTTTGATCATTGGCAGAGAAAGAGTATTTGAAATTCATATCAGTTTTGCTCCTTATTTTAATCTCTTTGAATTAAAAATAAAATATTTTCAAAATGCAAATTTGAAATTATAAGTAGACTTCAATTATCTTTGCTAATCCTCTCTTTAATTAGTCAGCTAGTTAAAAGTTGTTATATTCATATATCCTCAACCCTCTTTTTGCCTTTGTAGCTGTTAATTTCCTGAAAGAAGAAAATGAGTTTTTTGTTAGTTTTTGGTTCTGAGGATGTGATATCCTTACTTAATGATACTAAAGCCAGATTTAAATTTTAAAATTAATTCTTGGGTATCCAGTAACCAAAGAACTATTTTTCTATTTTTGCTTTTGTGAAGTCAATGCTTAGAGGATTTTTAAGATGGTTAGTGAGCTTTTGTGAACATAAAGAGAAATATGATTTTAAAATGACCAGGTCTGAATTTAGCTCTGTTAACATCCAGTAGCTTAGAAATGAATATCATGGCCAGGTGCGGTGGCTCATGCCTGTAATCCCAGCACTTTGGGAGGCCGAGGTGGGCAGATCACGAGGTCACGAGATCGAGACCAGCCTGACCAACATGGTGAAACCCATCTCTACTAAAAATACAAAAATTAGCTGGGTGTAGTGGCGCACGCCTGTAGTCCCAGCTACTCAGGAGGCTGAGGCAGGAGAATCGCTTGAGCCCGGGAAGCGGAGGTTGCAGTGAGCCAAGATCGCGCCATTGCACTCCAGCCTGGTGACGGAGCGAGACTCTGTCTCAAAAAAAAAAAAGAAGAGAAAAGAAATGAATATCATATAGCAGTAGGCTATTAATAGTGCACTTAACAAGTAAAATTTTGGAATACTATGAACTTACCATTTCGTTTATAATCTATTCCTAAATTGTTTTTAACATTAAAACTACAGTAATGGCATGTGAAATATTTCATTCAACACGGTACTAAAAGCTGATTTCCAACCTCTTTGTTTCAAGATAGAAATCTGAGATCAGTCCACTGGGGATGGTTGGAGGGACAGGAGTGATTTTAGGAATTGGTTTTACTTAAGATCTCTCTTGCCAGGTGCAGTGGCTCACGCCTGTAATCCCAGCACTTTGGGAGGCCGAGGCGGGTGGATCACGAGGTCAGGAGATCAAGACCATCCTGGCTAACACAGTGAAACCCCGACTCTACTAAAAATACAACAAATTAGCCGGGCGTGGTGGCAGGCGCCTGTAGTCCCAGCTACTCGGGAGGCTGAGGCAGGAGAATGGCATGAACCCAGGAAGTGGAGCTTGCAGTGAGCCGAGATCGCACCACTGCACTCCAGCCTGGGCAACAGAGCAAGACTCCGTCTCAAAAAAAAAAAAAAAGAAGATCTCTCTTGGGTTTATTGAAAGATGTAGGAAAATGCCATGGGGGTGAGGTGGAAGTAGGGTTGGGGGGCAGTGGGAGTAATGTATATTCTTTCCTAGAAAGGGTATTTGCCACAACTTGAGAGAAATTTCTTCTTTCTGATCACCTAAAGGGCACGGAAATCCAAACTCTTAGGAGGCTGATGTCTGAGGCTGGGTTGAGGGGCTTTGCAGAGTGACTGCAACCCAAGTTTAGGTACCCACCTGGGCTCACCAAGGCTTTTCATACAGAGGAAACGGAGTGAGATCTACAAACCCATCAAATCAAGTAGAGGAAACAACACATCCAAGCCATTTAACCATTTCCTTATCACATGCTGACTCAACCCTCAATTTCCTCCAGTGGAAGTAAGAGGGAAACTTGGAACCAAAATTATGCAAATAGCAGAGCTAAGCCCCAGGTAGAGGCAGAGCACTACCTCACACTTTGTTTCTGGGACTGAGAAATGGCTATCTGGGTGGACAAAAAAACCCAAATCATAGTTTCTCTGTGAACCCCCTTGGTGACTCTTAGGAAATTGTTTGATACATAATACATTTTAGCATGTTAAGTTACACAACTAGAAGGAAAACCTTAAAGCATTTTCTTAAGTCTTAATCACACAATTAATAAATATAATGGAATGGATTCAACAAAATACATAAGAGAACTATATCTAGCAGGATGTGTTACCTTTATCTGGAGACCAGTTACAAAGAGTGTTCAAGTTCTATTCCAGCGGGACCACCTAAGAAGATTATACATCAATCACACATTCACTTCTGATATATTTTCTCTGATATATTCTGCTAGAATGCCCTTCATGAATATCAGCATCCCACATTTGAGCCAGATGTTGGGTTAGGCCCTATAGGCACAGAAATTGTCACAAATGCCAGCCTTTGGTGTGAGAGACAAGCCTTCTCATCTATCAGCAAGCACACATAACAAGGTTATCTTTGAGGTCATGGGGAAGTGGGTTCCCACAAGCGGGCAAGTGCATCAGCATCTCAGTATGGTCTACAGTCCAAGAACAGTTTGCACCATTTTAAGGTTATCCTACCTCAGGTAGAAGGAGGTGGGATAATGACCACATACTACATTCTTGAGAATCCTCAGACTAGGGTGAAACAAAGTGATCCACCCTCAGAGCTTGAATGAGTGGACACATTTAAAGCATGTTAGAGTGGCAAATAATATTCACAGGCTGTATTAGTTCATTCTCATGCTGCTAATAAAGATGTATCTGAGACTGGGTAATTTATACAGGAAAGGTTTGCCGTTCAGCATGGCTGGGGAGGCCTCAGGAAACTTTACAATCATGGAAGAAGGGGAAGCAAACACATCCTTCTTCACATGGCGGCAGCAAGGAGAAGTGCTGAGCAAAAGGCACCCTTGTAAAACCAGCGGCTCTCGTGAGAACTCCCTCTCACGAAAACAGCAGCATGGGAGTAACCACCCTCATGATTCAGTTAACTCCCATCAGATCCCTCCCATGGCACACGGGGATTATGGAGACTACAATTCAAGATGAGATTTGGGTAGGGACACAGCCAAACCATAACACAGGCCTAGCTAGTCTTCAGGTTGCAGTTACTATCTGAATTCCCCTGAATATTGGCCAACTAGTACTGTCCTTTTCCTAAGGTAATAACCTCAATGAGGTCTGACTTCCCAATTTGAGCAGAACTCCAGAATCATTCAGTTAAAATACTAAGTATATTCTGCCTTTTGCTCTTTCATTTGTCTATATAGAACTGTACCTATCTGTATGTCTTTCAAGACCCTTCAATATGGCCAGAGGAAAGTGGTGGGGGATGGAGGTGCAGAAGAGGGACCAATTTCCACAAGGTAGTGAGAGGGGGCTTCTCTGGGTCCATTAGACTTAATCTGACATTAGAATGTTGGAAAGAAACCAGTCAGGTGAAGAGTAGCAGAGGGTGCATTCCAGGTGGTAGGACCCACATATTTGACAGTTCTGAGCCATGGGAGAGTCTGGAGTGTGAAAAACTGAACAGAAGCCAATGAATCAGAGCTCAGACACCAGGGAGAAAGAGTAGGAAGTGATTAATTTAAAGGGACTGCAAAGGAGCCAGCTCCTGTAAGGTGTTGTAAGTCATAGGAACATTAAACTCACAGTGTTTTTCTGTGCTGTAACTTTAAGTGCTATAAATTTAGAGTGTAAAATAACTATAGGCCCCCCCTAAAGACTGAAAAATTAGTACAGAAGGAAGAAAGTTTACAACAAGCCTTCATTACATTACAGTTTGTAAATAAACTGTCTTTATTATTTCAACTTGTTGATATAACCTTGTCTCTGGAAAAATTGATTTTTTTGGTCTGAAATTGTTTAGTTTTCTTGGGTTTACACAGAATGCATCATGATTTTCCAGTTAAAATATTATTTTCATTTAGTGGCTTTTCACTTAGCAGTAGGGTTTTCAGGAGTGAATTAAACATAATAATGACGAAAAGGTATATTTCTATTCAGTAGCAGATAATTCTAGTATCTAAAACATTTATATATAATTCTGTCAGTTTTCTTTTTCTGCTGGCACTCAACTCATTGGACTTTATTTGTTTTTTAAAAACAGAGACAGGGTCTCACTATGTTGGCCAGGCTGGTTTTGAACTCCTGGCTTCAAGTGATCTCACACTTCAACTTCCCAAAGTGTTGGGATCACCCACATGAGCCACTTATACCCTGTCACTCATCAGAGGTACTTAAGATCCTCACCTGTTTTATGATTTTTTGAACTTGAGCTTATGTTCAGTGGAATTTTATAGGAATTATTTGAGGTCTGGATAGAAGAATATTCCACCAAAGAGAATATAATTTTAATCCTTCTAAGTGATTTATCTCTGCTGACTAATAACCACTTTAAATAATTGGCTTGAGGTTTTTTTGGGTATCAGAGGAAGTGAGTCTTTTTTAATTCTACCTAGCATCTAGTTTTTGATAGACAAGTTTCCTTATTATACCCCTTTTCTGGTTGGTTTGGTTTTTCATTGTTGCTATTGTTGTTCACTTTTCACTGAAGATATAAGGCATTCTGGCTTATGTGTAGGTCTCCTCTCAGCCTCTGCATGTTGGGCAGTCTCTTTTGTCTCCTTTCTCCTAAGCCCCAATGCAGCTTTTATTAAAAGGAAGCTCTAGTTCATTAAAAATCAGCAGACCCTTTCAGGGTAGGTGCTTACGTCAGGGTTCTCTTGCCTCTCTGGATTCATTCATTCACTTCATTTATGTTTACCTCTAAAGCATTTTCTTTCTTGGCAGCACAGCAATACATTTTTTTTTTTTTTTTGTATTCAACATTTTCTGTTATTTTTCAATGGTAAGTTTATTTAGGGCATCTCCATTTTTTTCAAGCTTTTGGAATCTGTTGCTTTCAATTACTCTTAAATACAGCAGATTTATATTTTGCTACAGGTTCCACTCTGAGTCATTTTTTCTTAATAGATTATTACATCCCATTTACCTTTATCGAAAATCTTTCTAAAGTAGTTTGTAGACGGAAACATTAATTTGTTCAGGTAAATAAATACAGTAATTCTATACCAGTATCCAGTAAGAAATTACAAATTCTAGATATGTGAAACTAATTAACACTGGAAAAAAGTAAAACCCCATAACCTTATAGAAATGTGTTGTTCTTGTGGTGGCTCATGCCTGTAATCCCAGCACTTTCAGAAGCTGAGGTGGGAGGATCAGTTGAGGCCAGGTGTTTGAGACTAGCCTGGGCAACATAACAAGACTCTGTCTCTACAAAAAGAAAAGAAAGACATGTATTAGTCTCAGTTAAAGCATGTATAAAGCAAGCAACAAAAATGCTCAAATATACAAATGCATGGGTAAATAAAGCCCTGAACCTTAATATGGGAACCATAAAAGCAAATGTGAATATGGCATTTCAAGACTACATAACTAAGAAGCAAGCCAAACTATAAAATAAATTAATTCCTGTAGAATAAATACAGAGAAAGCAAATGTAACTGTAAAAATGGAACAAAACACATTGCAAAATCCTGTGAATGTGAATAGATTTCTTTATCGCCATAGAACTTGTAGATTAACAAATGGTTCAAGAAGAACTGGCACAATGGAGACAGAAAAATGACTTCCAATGTTACAACTGCTTATAGAAAAGACAAATATTCACTTATACATATGTACAACAAGCAATAAAAAAGGAAGAAGTCTAATAGAAATTGGCTTTTGAATGACCGTAATTATTAACAAGAAAATAATTTTAAAAGTATTAGATAGGTTCTTTTCTTCATTCTCAAAATCTAGACTACCATTTCTGCTGGAATCCAGATTATATACTTCATCTGTGTCACTCATTGCATTAAAAGAGTCATCAGTCCTTTAAACCAGCGGTCCCCAACCTATTTGGCACCAGGGACAGGTTTCGTGGAAGACAATTTTTCCATGGACCAGGGGTGTGGGAGGGACGGTGTCAGGATGAAACTGTTCCACCTCAGATCATCAGGCATTTTCTCATAAGGAGCATGCAACCTAGTTCCCTTGCATCTGCAGTTCACAATAAGGCTCACACTCCTATAAGAATCTAATGCTGCTGCTGCTGCTGCTGCTGCTGTGACAGGAAGCGGAGCTCAGGCGGTAATGTTTGCTCGCCCTTCGCTCACTTCCTGCTGTGCAGCCCTGTTCCTGACAGGCCATGGACCAGTACCAGTCTGCAGCCCAGGAGTTGGAGAACCCTTCGTTAAAGAGATCAACCAACTCTTCAATATGTTAAGGTTTATGTGGGTAATTATATTAGAGGAGAAAAGGCTCTGGTCTTGTCCTCTTATAAGGGCACTAATCCCACCATGGGGGCTCTACTGTCATGACCTCATCTAAACCCAGTTATATCCTAAAACCCCCATCTCCAAATACCATCACATTGAGGATTAGGGCTTCAGCATACAAATTTGGGGGAGATACAAATATTCAGTCCATACCTGCATATGGATGGTGGTTGGAATATAGGAAGAATAAGACTCTCCAGGTAGAGGGTATATAGAGTGCTAAGAACAGAACCTGGGTGTGACTTGCAATTGGAGTGCACACAGAGGAAGAGAAGTTGAGTAGAAGTCTAGATGGAGTGATCAGAAATATGAGGGCAGAACCATGCTCAAAGGAACTCCAAAGGTCTTAAATTTGAGCGACAGTGGTACTCAGAGAACATTTGCCTTTGGGAGTCTCATCTTGGAGGAGAAGATATCTTTGTATCTCTTATTTCCCACCAAACTAAGTGAACTGTCATCAGTTATTTCTGGTCAAAAAGGTAAATGTGAAATGTTAAGTAGTCCAGTTGAAGCAGACCTTTCATTATTTGATCATTGAGTGACCTATAGCCTCAGTTCCAAATTCTTAAGATAGGGACAAAGTTACCTGTTTTATAATAAAGCTTAAAAAAAAATTCCCTACCCTGCTCTGTCCCACTTGACTAACCTCTGAAATCTCCTAGTTGGTCAGCTACCGGGAACAGGTAATGGTTGTGTTGAAATCGGCCCACTTTCCATACTTTTGGGACATGTTTTAAGGCTTCATCTGCAAATGTTAAGATCTTAGACAGTGCTAGTTGCCAAAGGCCACCTACAAAGGTAATGCCAGTCCTCGGACCCAAATCCCAGGGGACTCTAGGTCTCAGGTGCAGAGCCTAAATTAAGAACCAATTCAGTAACAAAATTCTCCTTAATCCTTGGAAGCTAAAGATCCAGCTTTGAAAATGTATTTCCATATAATATATTGATACTTTTGTTGTGCTCATTATATACTATAAAACACTTGCAATTCATTTATGCTAGTTGAGTCTCTTTATTTATTTATTTACTTATTTTGAGATGGAGTCTCTGTCACCCAGGCTGGAGTGCAGTGGGATGATCTGAGCTCGCTGCAACTTCTGCCTGCCCCCCTCCAGGTTCAAGCAATTCTCCTGCCTCAGCCTCCTGAGTAGCTGGGATTAGAGGCACCCACCACCTTGCCCGGCTAATTTTTGTATTTTTAGTACAGACGGGGTTTTGCCATGTTGGCCAGGCTGGTCTCGAATTCCTAACCTCAGGTGATCCACCTGCCTTGGCCTCCCAAAGTGCTGGGATTACAGGCATGAACCACCACGCCTGGCCTTGTTGAGGATTCTTGCATCTATGTTCATCAGGGATACTGGCCTATAGATTTTTTTTCTTGTGTCCATATCTAGTTTTGGTATCAGGGTAATACTGCCCTCACAGGATGAGTTTGAGAAGAACTGGTATGAGTTCTTCTTTAACTGTTTGGTAGAATTCAGCAGTGAAGCCATCAGGGCCTGGGCTTTTCTTTGATGGGAGACTCTATATTACTGATTCAATCTCATTACTCATAGTTGGTCTTTTCAGGTTTTCTATTTCTTCTTGGTCCAATTTTGGTAAGTTGTATCTGTTCAGGAATTTATCCATTTCCATTTGGTTTCCAATTTGTTAGCATATAGTTGTTCATAATAGTCTCTAATGATCCTTTGTATTTCTGTGGTATCGGTTTAATGTCTTCTAGGCCCCTGCTGCTTTCAACACCCTGAAGGGTACAAAAAAAAAAAAAATTAAGGTCTTTCCTTCAATGATTTTATTCTTAATTAAGGAGAACAATCACATGAAGAAAATAATGAGTAAATGCTAAACTATGTTGTTCTGATTTTAAGAATGACAGTTTTAAAGGGAGTGATCACT
Source organism: Pongo pygmaeus (assembly GCF_028885625.2). Lineage (NCBI taxonomy): Eukaryota > Metazoa > Chordata > Mammalia > Primates > Hominidae > Pongo > Pongo pygmaeus. The sequence goes on along the minus strand of NC_072373.2, from coordinate 66,957,445 downwards.
ATCAGCTAGAAAGATTAAGAAAAACATAAGGAAAGAGGTGAAAAATAAAGATCCATAGATATAATGAGCCCAGATAATTGATTAGCCTGGATTCCCTGGAACAATCCCAGCTGGAAATGTTTTGTATCATTACCTTCATGGGAAGCACTGGAGTTCAAAATTTAACAGTGACTAGTATAATAATTAAGGATACAATTATTCCAAAGACTTGGAACACAAAAGGTTATCCAATTTAAACAAAAGCAATCTTGCAGATTTTATTCCTACCTTAAAGTAGTTTGCTGAGCACTTACAGTAATGTTCCAGGCACGGCAAGGAGCGACCTGCGTTAGCCAGGCAGAATGCCCGCCTTCACTGAGCTTATTTCTTTCATGGTTTTTTGTTTTTGAGACGGAGTCTCGCTCTCTCGCCCAGAAAATGGCGTGATCTCGGCCCACTGCAACCTCCGCCACCGCCCCCGACCCCGGGGTTCAAGCAATTCTCCTGCCTCAGCCTCCCGAGTAGCTGGGATTGCAGGAGCCCGCCCAGCCACCTAAGTAGCTGGGATTGCAGGCGCCCGCCCCCATGCCCGGCTAATTTTTGTATTTTTTTTTTAGTAGAGACAGGGTTTCACCACGTTGGCCAGGCTGGTCTCAAACTCCTGACCTCAAGTGATTCGCCCGCCTCGGCCTCCCAAAGTGCTGGGATTACAGGCACCGCGCCCGGCCAGTTTATTTCTTTCAAGAGACACTGGCATTCAGACTATCTGAATCAATCCGGTAACTACGCCCACTGAACACCTACTACGTGCCAGGTATTGAACTAAGCCCCCCTTCATATGCCATCTCATGTAATTATCTCAACAACCCTACCAAGTTAGCAGCAAGGTTTCCAGTTCTGTCTTCGAAGGGAACCTCCTCTCACCGGAGATCCCTATGACAGACACTGCGAAATATTTTGCTGCATCAGAATGGTACAGGCCGTCAACTCCCTAACATGCGCAAAAGCGGGTAGCCGATTATCCAGGGTAGTGGATTATCCAGAGTAGCAGGTCGGGCGCGCTGCCCGCCCAGCTCAGCCCATCTCCCTAGCAACGAAACCCTTCCGCGCCGCGAGGTGGCTGAGCCCCGCCCCCTCCATTGGCGCGCCCTCGCCATCCCCCGCCCCGGCACGCGCTCTGCGCATGCGTACGCTCGCTGTCCCCGCCCCCTCGCGCCGCGGTCGGAGCCATTTCGCCGATTCCTCCATGCGAGTAGCTGTGCGTTTCTCTGTTGTCTCGGTAGAAGGCCAGAGTCACACACGGTCCTAAGAGCTGCGCACCAGGAAGCGAAGGCTGGTAAGGGAGAGACGTTCCGGCCACCGTGCGGAGCGGCGGGGTCGCGGGCGGGCGGCGTGGACCATGGCTCCGCAGCCGGCTTTGTTACGAAGCGCGGGCGGCGGCGGCGGCTGGGGGTGGGGGAAGGGACGAGCCGCCAGCGGGTCCCCGGATTGCGGGTTGCGTGCGCGCCTCACCGCGATGCGCTTGCGCCGTCCGGGAAGCCTGTGGCCCCCCTCCCCTCCCCTCCGCCCAGCGTTTCCCGCTGCTGCCTCTAGAAGCCAAAGCCCGCTTCCTCCTCTGGCCTGCGTACGCCGGGGCGCCGGGGCACCGCGGCGGCTGAGGGAAGGGGGTGCTTCGCCTGTGGTGGTTGCCGGCCGCCAGGGCGCCACTAGCCTAGGGCCCTTCAGTCATTCATTCAAGCCACGAATAACTGGCGCCGTCGTGCAGGCCTTGGTGGGTAGAGCAAAAAGAAAGAATGTAAAGGGAGAGCGCCTTTGGCTAGTATAGCGAGGTAAGGCGTCTCGAAGGAGGGAGGCTTTGAGCTGATAACGTCGGCCAACGCGAAGGAAAAGCAGAGCCTGCAGAAGCGGAAGGGATTAGTTATCGCTTAAGGGCAGAAACTGGGCGGGAGCTGAAAGCAGGCCATGTGACTGGAGTGTGGCGAGAAGGCCTTCAAAGGAGAATGGGTTTTAGGGTGGCACGAGTGGAAACAGAAACCGTGTAGGACAATATTTCACTAGCCCAGGTGTGCAGTAGTGGTGGCAGGAGAGATGGGGAGAAACGAATGGATAGGGGACGTATTTTGAAGCAGAAATGCGTAGTGGTGGAAGGTGGTAGATCTGGAGTCAGGCTACGTTTTCTGGAATTCTTGTGCCTTTTTTTTTTTTTTTTTTTTTTTTGACGGAGTCTCGCTCTGTCGCCAGACTGGAGTTGCAGTGGCGCGATGGCGGCTCACAGCAACCTCCGTCTCCCGGGTTCAAGTGATTCTCCTGCCTCAGCCTCCGGAGTAGTTGGGACTACAGGCGCGCGCCACCACGCCCAGCTAATTTTTGTATTTTTAGTAGAGATGGGGTTTCATCATGTTGGCCAGGATGGTCTCGATCTCTTGACCTCGTGATCCGCCCGCCTTGGCCTCCCCAAGTGCTGGGATTACAGGCGTGAGCCACCGCGCCCGCCCGAATTCTTACTCTTACAGTTAGGAGCTCTGTCTTCCTGAGGCAAGATATTCTTTGTCTCAGTTTCCCCTTCTCTAAAGGGATAGTGATCTTGCCTGTACAGGATTACTAAGGATTAAGTAAAATGGTTCCATTTAGACGATCTATTATGGATATTGTTTGACACACATTAAGGGTTCTACAAGGGATAGCTATGGAGAATCTTCAGGGAGTGGATGACTCTCAACTTGTGCCAGGAGTAACTTGGTGGATGCCGTACCGTTTATGGAACCGAAATGTAGGGGTAGGGTGTTGGAACAGATTTGAGGGGAATTTAAAATTCTGTTTTGACTGAGATGCCAAGTTACCATGCAAATGGGTGAGTTAGTGCCACAGTTGGATGAACTTAATTTTGGACTTTAAAGAGAAACGACGGGCGGGCGCGGTGGCTGACGCCTGTAATCCAGCACCTTGGGAGGCTGAGGCGGGCCGATCAAGAGGTCAGGAGATCAAGACCATCCTGGCCAACACGGTGAAACCCCGTGTCTACTAAAAATACAAAAAATTAGCTGGGCGTGGTGGCGGGCGCCTGTTGTCCCAGCTACTCGGGAGGCTGAGGCAGGAGAATCGCTTGAACCTGGGAGGCAGAGGTTGCAGTGAGCCGAGATCTCGCCCCTGCACTCCAGCCTGAGCGACAGAACGAGACTCTGTCTCAAAAAAAAAGAGAGAAAAGACTAAACTTTCAATATGTGTATTTGGGCATCGATAGCATGTAGTTGACATTGAACATTATGGGGTTGTAAGAGACTAGGGAGACAGGAGTTTGATAGTATAGTCCTTCGTATTTCATATTACTCATTCACCATGAGGGCTTGTTGTTTAATTATTCACGAGGTGGAATTTCCAGATAAACATTTTCAGCTTTCCACGGCTTTTTTGTTAATAGGACATTCCCTTCGCCAAATGGATGACCAGAGTTAGACTGTGGCCACTCAGACGTAACAAATTTATGCTAGGGGTGCAGTTTGATGACGTTAGACTTAGGTGCTAACAAAATGCATCAAACGTGAAACGTGAAGCAGACGGTTTAATGCTGGTAATGGGATTTCTTCTCACAGCAAACTAAATTCATAGCATATTTTATTTTCTCTGGTTATAAATGTGGTCTCATATCTTGCTTACAGTTTAGACTCAGCATTTAGACTGATAGGCTCCATATCTTGTGGTATTTTATAGACTTGTTGCACTTCAAGAAAACTTTAATATTCTCAAATTTTAATAAATAATAAGGCCTAAAGGAGAGATTTGGTATAGAACATTTAAGTTAATAGGTTACTGTCTTCAGTACTGAGTGCTTAATGTATTTGAACTTTATTATTAATACATGGCCTACAATTTTGGGGACAGTGTGCTAGTGGTCATAATCAGAATGAGAATAAAACATTGAATTTATATGCAAATGATAACTGTTTCTTAATATATAGTAGTTTGGATTTGAATTTAGGCCCCACTGTGGGTGACTTGGAAGTTACTTTTCTAAGTCTTACTTTCTTACTTCCTGAAAAGACAATGATAGTACCCACCATATCTGTGTGCCATTGTTGTGAGGATGAACTGAGTTAAATATATAAGGTGCCCGTTGTAGAATATAGGGCCTTATATAAAATACTTTGTAAGAAAAGATAAAAATCACTCTTAGTCCCCAAAGATAACCATTTTAGGGGGTATTTCTTTCCAGTCTTGATCATGTATATGTACTTTTCATGAAGTTCAAATCATACCGTTTTGTATCCTTTTTCTTACAACATATAAACGTTCCAATTATGTCATTAAAATTTATGGGGAGTCTTAATAGCAACATGGTAGAATATCCTATGTTTAACCCAGATTCAGTAATCTAGATAATTGGTTTCTCCCAGTTTTTGCTATTATAAATGCTGTTTTTAACTGACTTTTGTTTTCTTAGATCTGAAGAAGACGCTTGAATCATGGGTGACGTTAAAAATTTTCTGTATGCCTGGTGTGGCAAAAGGAAGATGACCCCATCCTATGAAATTAGAGCAGTGGGGAACAAAAACAGGCAGAAATTCATGTGTGAGGTACTGAAAAATACAGTTTGCATTTATGTGATTTATGAGGTTCATTTTGGGGTTAAAAGAAAAATGTTTTCTGTTTGGTGATGTTAATGTGTTGCACATTAGGAAATGACAGTTCTTTATTGTGACTTGACTGCTATTCTAAATCATTTTCAAGTCAGCATTACTTTTAAAACAATCTGACAGGTAAATTATTCTAATTAGAGCCTATATCTTCTTCAGCTTCCTCAGTACTAGTAGTGGGGATGGGAAAAGTTGGATCAACCATTTGTAGTTGTACAAGCACCTTTAGAAAGCAGAGCAATTCTTGATTGCTTCAAATCAAAGTGCTTAAATACAGATGGAGAGCTTGTTCATGGATATTACAGAATCAGATTCTAATGTGAACCTTCTGTTATATGAGAAAAAGAATCTGAGCCACTTACATTATTTTTGGGTACAACACAATTCAAGCTTTCTCTTTCAGTAGCTCATGAATTCTCTTAGGTGTATTATTTTCAGTGTATTTATAGAGTATATTTCCTAAAGTTAGCTGTTTGTTGTCTCTTAATGGACTACTGAATTATGAATTTTTAAAATCTCAGAATTACCCAGGTCAGTCTCTTAGTACTTTTTTTTTTTTTTTTTTAAAGGTTCAGGTGGAAGGGTATAATTACACTGGCATGGGAAATTCCACCAATAAAAAAGATGCACAAAGCAATGCTGCCAGAGACTTTGTTAACTATTTGGTTCGAATAAATGAAATAAAGAGTGAAGAAGTTCCAGCTTTTGGGGTAAGTGCCTATGGCAAATCACTTGAGATGTATGTTGTAAAGTTGTACAAACTCAATATGCGTAAGAGACTCAAGATAGTAATTTTTCACTGTTTTGAGATATATTGTGTTTCATAATGAAATTTGGCATCTTGTTTTCTCTCAGCACTGGACAAAATTTCTGAAGATGTGGATTGCATCCTTATTATATACCTATCTTAGGGGCTTGAGAAATTCCATTAATCTTTGTGTCTTACGGTTTTATTTATTTCATGTATACACCAGAAATTTCAGTCTGTTATGTTCCATTCATTACCAATGATAATACTTTAAATAAAATAGAAAAATCAGTAATATTTTAGACACGTTTGCTCCCATTGACCCCCCGCCCCGTAAGCGATGAGGTCTTGCTCTGTTACCCAAGCTAGAATGCAGTGACACAACCATAGCTCACTGCAGCCTCAAACTCTTGGGCTCAAGCAGTCTTTCATCCTTACCCCCCTTAGTAGCTGGACTACAGGTGTGCATGCCACCACTTCTGGCAAGTTGTTTGTGTTTTGAGGCAGAGTCTTGCTCTGTCACCCAGGCTGGAGTGATCTCGGCTCACTGCAGCCTCCGCTGCCTGGGTTCAAGCGATTCTCTTGCCTCAGCCTCCGAGTAGCTGGGATTACAGGCACACTCCATGATGCCCAGCTATTTTTTGTGGTTTTAGTAGAGATGGGGTTTCACCATGTTGGCCAGGCTGGTCTTGAACTCCTGACCTCAAGTGATCCATCCACCCACTTCCGTCTTCCAAAGTGCTGGGATCACAGGCATGGGCCACTGCACCTGGCTGACATGTCCTTATATAACAAAATAGTATTTTATGCAATGGAGTATTTTTGTGTTTTTTATATCATGATTATCTTAATTATATTATGTAAGTATGCAACAAATACCTCTGTCTAGTAGGTTGGTTTTTTTGGGATTTTTGTTTTGTTTTTCTGCCTTTTTTCTTTTTGGGGCTCCATCAAACTCTTGGCCTCAAGCCATCCTCCCACTTCAGTTATTCCCCAGTAGCTGGGACTGTGGGTGTGTGCCGCTACACTGAGCTCTAGTAGTTTTTAAGAAATGAGCTTTTTTTTTTTTTTTTTTTTAAGACGGAGTCTTGCTGTGTTACCTAGGGTGGAGTGCAGTGCTCATTGCAACCTCTGCCTCCTGGGTTCAAGCATTTCTCCTGCCTCAGTCTCCTGAGTAGCTGGGATTACAGGCACCTGCCAACATGCCCAGCTAAATTTTGTATTTTTAGTAGAGACAGGGTTTTACCATTTTTGCCATGCTAGTCTCGAACTCCTGACCTCAGCCTCCCAAAGTGCTGGGATTACAGGCGGGAGCTACAGCGCCCGGCCCACACCCAGCTAATTTTTGTGTTTTTAGTAGAGACAGATTTTCACCATGTTGGCCAGGCTTGTCTTGAACTCCTGACCTCAAGTGATCCGCCCCCTTCAGCCTCCCAAAGTGCTGGGATTACAGGCATGAGCCACTGTGCCCCGCCTGTCTATGCCAGTTTTAACAGGGTCCTGTTACTGAATTTTTGTATTCTGACTTGTTTATGACAGTATTCTGACTCATTCTGAAAGAAATCTTATTTCCTTCCATTCCTTTGACTAAGAACTCGATAGACTTACTTTCTGGTAGATTAACTGCTGGGTAATTATAGTATCTTACAGTCTTTAATTTCATTGGTTTGCCTATCTGTAAAATGAAGGGATTGGGCAAGATCAACTTGAAAATGCCTTCTGGTTGAGAAAACAGTTTTGCAAATATCTTTTACATGTTTGAAGTCTCCCTCTATTCTTTATCTTTTAGGCTCTTCTCTATAGTCTTGTAGATCTGCTAGTGACAAATTCTCTTATTCTCTTTCTGAAAATATTTTTATTTTACCTTCTTTAAGAATATTTTCACTGGATGTAGAATTCTGGGGTGCCAGATTTTTTTTCCCCCTTTTGGTATGTAAGTGAAAAAAAAAAAAAAAACAGTTTTCCTCTTCTCATACCACAACAATCAACACAGAAGATTTCTGTGACTAAATGTGGGGTGGAGATAGGGGGCTTTTTTCCGCACACCCCAAGCAAGCAATCAGTTCTGCAGCAGACACTAGCAGGGTATCCTCCAGTTCAACTCTGACACTACCTGGAGATAGCGTCAGATCCCACAGGGTGAGGACTCAGTCCCACAAGACTCTCCAGCCCCTTCAGACACCACCTGCAAGTCTGGGCCTCTAGAACTTATGACTAACTAGCTTCAAGTTATGGTTTTCATGACTGCCTCTTTGGGGTCAGTTAACTTGCTAGTGTGGCTCACAGAACTCAGGAAAACCTACATTTACCAGTTTATTACAAAGAATACTACAAAATACAGTTGGAGAAATACATAGGGCAAGATATGGCAGAGGCAGCAGGGAGCTCCCGTGCCCTGCCTCGAACACCATTCTTCAGGAACCTCCACCTGTTCGGCCATTTGGAAGCCCTCCAAACCCTGTCCTTTGGTTTTTATGGAAACTTCATTATTCAGTATTGATTAAATCGTTGGCCATTGGTGACTTGACCTTCAGCCCTTCTCACCTCCCCAGAGGTTGGGAGGTGGGACTGAAAGTTTCAGCCCTCTAATCTTTCCTAGGTGGTTCCGGTGACCATCCCCCACAGTGGAGCTACCTAGGGCCTGCCAGCCAGCAGTTAACTCGTTAGCATACAAAAAGTCTTCACTTAGGAGATTATAAGGATTTAGGAGTTCTGTGCCAGGGGAATGGGATTGAAGACCAGATGTACTTTTTTTTTTTTTTTTGAGATGGAGTTTCGCTCTTGTTACCCAGGCTGGAGTGCAGTGGCATGATCTCGGCTCACCGCCACCTTTGCCTCCGGGTTCAAGCGATTCTCCTGCCTCAGGCAGCAGTATCTGGGATTACAGGCATGTGCCACCATGTTGTATTTTTAGTAGAGACGGGGTTTCTCCATGTTGGTCAGGCTGGTCTCCAACTCCCAACCTCAGGTTATCTGCCCGCCTCGGCCTCCCAAAGTGCTGGGATTATAGGCGTGAGCCACTGAGCCCAGCCAAAGACCAGATAGGCTTTAAAGATAATATGACACTGTCTGCTTCCTGTTTTCTGTAAGAAGTCAGCTATAATCAAATCACTCTCCCCCATATGTAATGTGGTAGTCTCTGTTTTTAAGATCTTTTCCTGTTATTTTTGGTTTTTAGTAGTTTGTGTTGTGACCGGGCATGGGTTTTTTTGTATGTGTGTGTTCTAACTTGTTCAAGGTTTGCTGAGATTCTTGAATCCGTAGATTTATGTATTTTAACAACTTTGAAAGATTTAGCTATTATTTAAGATATTTTTTGTTTTATTTTTTCTTCTTCCCTCTTGGTGTTTATATTTAAGACTTGATATCCCACAGGTCCCTGAGGCTCTCTTTCTTTTTTTTTTTCTATTGTTTTTTCCACTGTTTCTCAAATTGAATAATTTTTATTAATTATCTTCAGATTCTTTGATAGTTTTTTCTGTCCCTTCCATTTTGCTAAGCCCACACAGTGTATTTCAGACACTACCTTTTTCACTTTTAAAATCTCCAGTTTATTCTTTTTTGTATATGTTTTCTCTGGTGGCATTTCTTTTCATTCGTTATAAGTGTATGTTTGTAATATAAATATGGATTTCTTTTATGTCATGAAGCTTAATTCTAGTAGCTGCTTTAAAATCCTTGCCTACTACTACTAACATCTGAGTCATCTCAGGGTTGGATTCTATTGATAGGTATATTTTCTTGAGGTTGGATCACATTTTCCTCTTCTTGTATCAAATAATTTTTGATTGCATTCTGGGCATTGGAATATTATGCTGTGGAGACTCTGAATAATGTTATACTCCTCCAGAGAGCATTGATTTGGTTTTTTTGTTTTGTTTTGTTTTTAATCAGGCATTTAATTTGACTGGACTCGAACTGCAAATGCTGTCTTTTGGTTGTTAACTCAGATCTCACCTCAGTTTTCTGATCATTTAGGACAGCCATGGAAGAGTCCTTCAGGTCTCCTTTGCTGGGCAGCTTGGAATCCGCCCTGTACATGAGTGGTTTTCAAGGGTTAGCCAGAGATTTCGTATACAGAATTCGGCGCTCCTCCTCTCTGGCTGTTTGCTTTCCAGCATTCCCTCACTTTCTAGCAGCTTTGCTTTCCCTGAACTCTGAATTCTGATTCTTCAGGCCAAAAAGATGGTTTCATTGGAGGTTTAGCTGCCTGGGATGGCTTCTCTCAGGCTAAAAGCTACAGTAAACTGTAATTAGACCCTTGATACTCCGTGCTTCCCCATTTTAACTTGTCTCAATCTACCTGCTTTTTTCGTTCATTTTTTATTGCCTGCGTATAGTTCTGGTGTGTTGTGTGTGTGTTTGTATTTTTTTCCCCCTAAAGTTTATTTTACCTACAGGAGGGTCAGTCTTACAGGAACTTACTTGGCTACAACCAGAAGTAATCCCCTATGTGATTTTTTTATTAGTGTTTTAACATGGCTCAGGTGTTTTCTATTAAATGCTCCGTGGATTTCCTACTTTCTTCCTTATTTTCTCTGTTCCAGCTACAGTAGCTGTACTTCTTCATAGGTCTTCAAATACGCCCCTATCTTTCTGCCTCAAAACTTTTATACCTGTTTCTTCTACCTGAAGGACTCTTCCCCAGCTGTCCTACTTAACATTATAAATTCACTGTCACCCTCAGGTTACTTTCTAAACTCCTTCAATGCTTTATTTTTCTCCGTAACACTTACTTTTTAACTCAGTGTTTCTCAACTGGAGACCATTTTGTCCCCCCAAGGGACATTTGGCAATGTATGGAGATATTTTTGTTGTTGTAACTCGAGTCGGCCACTGACATCTAGAAGGTGAAGGCCAGGGATGCTGCTAATGACCTACAATGCACTTGACAACCTCCTACAACAAATAATTAACCAGCTTAAAATGTCACGAAGATGAGAAACCTTGTTCCAACGTAATTTATTTTTGTTTGATTGTATTAGAATGTAAGTTCGTGAGGGCAGGGATTTTTTTGTTTTTAGTTCGTTGCTGTGTTCCCAACATTTAGAAGGTTCCTGGTCTATATAGCAGATACTTAAATGTTTTTTGGTTGACTGAATAAATGAATGGATGAATTTGGAAAAAAAAAATTGTAACAACCCATTTCTACTTTTAACCCCACTGTATTATTAGTCCATTCTTGCATTGCTATAAAATACCTGAGACTGAATAATTATTATAAAGAAAGATTTAATTGGCTCACAATTCTGCAGGCTTTACAGGAAGTGTGGTACTGGAATCTGCTTGGCTTCTGAAGAGGCCTCAGGAAGCTTAGAATGATGGCAAAAGGTGAAGGGTAAGCAGGGATGTCCTACATAGCAGGAGCAAGAGAAAGTAAAGAGGAAGATGCCACACACTTTTAAATGACCAGATCTCACAAGAACTCACTCGCTGTTGCTAGGATAGCAGTACCAAGGAAAGTGGTACTAAACCACGCATGAGAAACCCACCTCATGATCCAGTTACTTCTCACCAGGCCCTACCTCCAACATTGAGGATTAAAATTTGACATGACATTTGGGCAGGGATACGTAACCAAACTGTTACCAGCTACCATCTTTATCTTACCTCCTCATTCTAGGGAAATCCTTTTTCATAATCACTTATTTCATCTGGAACTTACCCTTTCATGCCATAAATTGCATTTGCCAAAAGTGAGCATGTAGAAGATATTTTAAAAATTTTTTGCTGTGGACAATTGTAGATGTGTGTAGAAGAATAATATAGTGAAACTCCATGTTTCCATCATCTGTCTGCAACACTTTCAGTTTTACTCATTTCTAACTACTCCCCTTTCTTAGATTATTTTGGAGCATCCCAGACATCTTATTCATCTGTTAATATTTCAGTTTTTAACTAAAACCTAATTCTTTTTTTAAAAAAAGTATTATAATCAAACCTAAAAGAAAAATTTAAGAATAGTGTCTTAATATAATGAGATATCCAATTAATCTTTACATTTTCTTGATTTGGTAATGTCTGGAGATGTTTGAACTTGAAGGAGGTGTGTTGATGGCATCTAGTGGGTAGAAGCCAAGGATATTAAAAACTATGGTATTCAGAACAGCTTTCTGCAGCAAATAATTACCTGGTTGAAATGTCAGTGGTGCTAATGTTGAGAAACATTGGTCTATAACCTCACCACTAGTTTTAGATACCTTAGTATTCTTTTAATTTGCTTTTTAAAATTATGAGTGAAGTCAAACATCTTTTGGGCTTTAAGGATCATTTACATATATATTTTTGTGTACTGCCCCTACATATATCTTCCCTTTTTTTTTATTGGATTCTTGGTCTTTTCCTCTGTGTTTGTTAATATATTAGCAATATCAACTCCTTATCTGTGATGTGTCACAAATATTTTTTCTCAGTTTGCCCATTATAACTTTATTTTTACTTGTGTTTTTTGCCATATCAAAAAAATTGGTTCATTGTAAAGTGTACACACGTACCCCCTCCTTTTTTTTTTTTTTTTTAAATTTCATCAGCATTCAGCTTTATTGATCTCATCCTGCAACCCAACAAAATTTTTCTGTCTTCTCTGGCACTGGATTCTCTAATTATCTTTCTGTCTCTGACAGCTCCTTAATTTTTTTTAATCTTCCTCTTGGTAGAGTGTGGAACCATATCCTTAAGTATTAAGTATTCATACATAATACTACTCCAAGCTTGGGTATTCTGTCAGATACTTGTGTCTTTTTGTAATGAATACATCAGTACTTGACTATTACCTAGGCTAAATCATCCAGCCTTGGTGACAGAGCCAGACCCTGTCTCAAAAAAAAGAAAAATGGCGTGGTGGCTCACACCTGTAATACCAACACTTCGGGAGATAGAGGCAGGAGGATCGCATGAGTCCAGGAGTTCAAGACCAGCCTCAGCAACATAGACCCCATCTCTACAAAAATAAAATAGAAATATTAGCTGAGAATGGTGGTGGCTACCTGTAGTCCCATCTACTCGAGAGGCTGAAGTGGGAGGATCACTTGAGGCCCAACAGGTTGGAGCTGCAGTGATCTGTCTTTGCACCATTGCACTCCAGCCTAGGTGATGCAGTGAGACCCTGTCTCAAAAAAAAAAAAAAGTTTTTAAGTGGGAACAGATTGTGAGAATAGAAAAAGAAATAAATGGACTATAGCATTGCCAATGTTGCTAAAATCTGTGTATTTTTGTTTAGATAGTTATATGTATATTTTAATGTGATAAAATATATATCGTGTATACTATTTTATAACCTACTTGAAAAAGTATTTTCTCATATTGCTGACTCTTCCTTAGGCAGAGCCAAGATTATGCACTGTGACACTTTTAATACTCTCATACCTCACCTATTTTAATTGATTTTGAAATGTTAAAAAAGGAAATCCTCCCCATCACTGGAAAATAGACGTTACATCAGACACCTCAATTCTCATAGGTTAGGAATTTTCTTTTAGGTTGGTGTAGATACAGAGTGAGGTAGAGAGGAATTTGAGGTCCTGGAGTGGCAAAGTGGTAGAAAGAGGAGGACAAGTTAGCAATGTGGTGCCAGGACTGCCCACTGAATTTTTCCTGTGCCTTGGTTATTAGGGCTGACCCTTGAGTAGGTTCTACTTTGTCTCCATAACTCCAGCCTTGGAGGAACACTATCCTTCAAGGTATAAGCTCTCTAGAAGAAAGCAGAAAAGAAAAAAATTCACAATGTACTAATAACACAGCATTAGAATGCTGCTAAATATATTGGCAGAAGCAAAGTGGTAATGTGAAAAAGTAACAAGGTGCCCAAAAAACCCTAATAGACAATTGGAAATTTGAATTTAGATCTAAGTGAAAATTTTAAATTATGGTCATTTTAGATAACAGTGTCTGTCAAAACTCTGGAGTGGTCAGAGGAACAATCATTTATTCAAAATAATATTAGTTATACTATTGCACAAAAAACAGCTTTTTGAATGAATTAGCTTTCATCTCAGAATGAAACAAATTAATAGCGATAAAATCAGAAATTGCTGAATTAGACAGTAAAAAGTAAAATTTTTCAATGTTCTTTGCAAACAGAAATAGTTCATCCCATCTAGTTAAGGAAAAGGTTGTATAGATCTCAGTTCTTCATCCTAAAACCCATGTGGTTAGATGGGTTTAAGAATTCAGAATTTTCCTTAGTTTAGAAAACTAATATATTTTATGTAACAGCACATCTGAGGCAAAACCCTGTAATTAAACTTTCTTAATACGTAGTATTAATGACTATAAGAGAAAAATATCTACTCTGTGATCATCTTAGTAAAGGCTTTTGAAAAGGCATTTGATAAAATTAAACACTAATGACCAATAAAATACTTAAGAAATGGAGTAGAAAAATACTTTCTTGACTGCTTTAAAAGGTATTGAGGTAGTAAACACTGTACTAAAAATGAGCCCAGAGCAGTGTTACTCAAAATGTTACAGTTTGTGAGGAGGTAAGTACAGAAATGAGTAAACATTTAGAAATACAGTATTGTCACAGGTTGTTCCCAGTGGATTAGGGGAAACAGCCAGTTCTTCATTGCAGATATTTTGAGATGCACTGCTGTAGAGACTTAACCTCCTAAACAAAGATGGCAATATTACAAAGAAAGGAGATATGACACATGGGTTTCTTTTAAGTATTAAAAGAATTTACTAGTCCCTGTGAAGGCAAAAGCACTGACAACTGCCTTGACTTTTTCTTTTGCAGGTAGCATCTCCGCCCCCACTTACTGATACTCCTGACACTACAGCAAATGCTGAAGGAGATTTACCAACAACCATGGGAGGACCTCTTCCTCCACATCTGGCTCTCAAAGCAGGTAAGGGACTTGAATCCATGCACGTGGTGGAGGATAAGATATACACAATCTTGATCACCATCTCTGTTTCTCATTTTGGGTAGAAAGAACTGCAGTAAACTCTTGATGTTAAGAGACAACCCAAGGCCTTCATAAATTTGCACATACTACCAGATCATTTATTTTTTTCTTAGAACATGTGGTACAGCATAGTTCTTTGCCGTCATTAGCTTTTACTAAATTTTTCTCTGAATAAATAGGTTTTGCACAGGCTAGAATATTCAGTGAAAGAATCTTATGAATTGCATTTTCTTGTTCCTTATTTTTATTAAATATATTGTTGACTTGTTTGTTTACCCTGTGGATCCAGGCCATTGCAGAATGACTTACAGTAGGTCCTTGAATAACTTTGTTTCCTTCAGTGTTATTGTCTTACAACATTGCTTTTAGTCTTCATTTCCAAGAACCTAGCATCGACATTAATTGAGGACTTACTGTATAGTCACAGCTTTTATTGGGATGTCTACCATATGGTAGATTAGGATTTGGGTCATATTGCTTAAGTCTCATATTTACTGTTTATTGAATAGCAGTAGTATCTACTTCATATGATTGCTTTGAGGAATAAACTTTTTTAAATGCATGTAATAAACTTAGAGTTAATAGTCAGTGCTAGCTGCTGTTTTTACTTATTTGGCGTTTTCATCAATAGTTAACTTATTTCCATCACTAGTCCTAGCAGGTAGCTATCTCTTCAGTCATATTTATCAAATAAATGGTTTTATCATTTAATCTGTTGTTAACATATGTAACAAGTTTAAAACAAAGCTATATTGATAATATAGGCCAAATTATCAGCCACTTCCTGTAATTCAACACTAAGATAGCTTCCCCCCTGCATATTAGCCTCAGAATTTGTAGTTGGAACCTATACTTCAGTGATGTAGCATTTTTCAAGTAAGCCATGGACGTGTTTCAGGCTCCTTTCCAAATTGAAACCATGAATTTCTAAACATGGAGGGCCAAAATATAAATTAGGATAATTCTTTTTTTGAGGCAGAGTCTTGCTCTGTCACCCAGACTGGAGTGCAGTGGTGCAATCTTGGCTCACTGCAACCTCCACCTCCCAGGTTCAAGTGATTCTCTCACCTCAGCCTCTCCAGTAGCTGGGATTACAGGCATACGCCACCATGCCTGGCTAATTTTTGTATTTTTAGTAGAGACGGGGTTTCACTATGTTGACCAGGCTGGTCTCAAACTCCTGACCACAAGTGATACCCACCTCAGCGTCCGGAAGTGCTGGGATTACAGATGTGAGCCACCATGCCCAGCCATAAATTAGGATAATTCTTTAATGTATTTAGGATTTTTCTACAGTTATGACTCATTAAGAGAACAATTTTTTTCTTTTAACAGAAAATAATTCTGAGGTAGGGGCCTCTGGCTATGGTGTTCCTGGGCCCACCTGGGACCGAGGAGCCAACTTGAAGGATTACTACTCAAGAAAGGAAGAACAAGAAGTGCAAGCGGTAAGGCCAGCACCCTAGGTTACATCTCTGAGAATGTGATTTGGGACTTAGTTAACAGCAAGGCTTAGGATATTCACAAGTTAATAATTGGGTGCATCTTTTAAGAGGTTATTTGAGACTACTTATTAGCACAAGTCATCATAAAGCTGAACTACCCATTTACTCTTGTTATTCACATTGCCTATGGAGGGAAAAAACAGTATTTTTTTCTTGGTAGTAATAAAAAGATCTCCTCTTCAGCTTTATAGGAAATGTAATTATCTCAGGGGACCTTATTTTATGAGCACTTAGAGTAAAAAAATGTCTTTAGTAGTATAGCTTATTTTTCCACTTCATGTATTCAGAGTGTTAAAACAAGCACAAAGAAGTTGTCATATTTTTTTTTTTAGGAAGAATTTAAGCGCAATTTATTAACTAATAGCTTGTTTATATAATAGGGCCTTTAGATGCAATAAAAACTAATTCTGGTTCAGTTTTTGACTAGGATTATAAACTATCAAAAACAGCCTTTGCATTATAAAGGATAGTACAAAGACGATATTAAAAATTTCTCTGCCTGAAGTTTGTATAACTAAACTTAACACAGCCAAATTTAATTATCATTGATTCTACAGACTCTAGAATCAGAAGAAGTGGATTTAAATGCTGGGCTTCATGGAAACTGGACCTTGGAAAATGCTAAAGCTCGTCTAAACCAATATTTTCAGAAAGAAAAGATCCAAGGAGAATATAAGTACACCCAAGTGGGTCCTGATCACAACAGGTTTGCTTGTTTCGTTCTTTTCCTTCTGTAGTAAGTTAAGGTGGTTTTGGATATTCACTGTTGAATATAATCTATTTTTGTATGTTGTTTGGTTAATTGTGTGGATTAGAAGTGAATTGTTAAAAGATAACGTTAATTTGCACAAGAATAATTATTGAATTGTATTGTGCAGTTTCCATGGTTTTCACGAGTGAATTTTAGCTATGTAAGAAGTTCAGCGTAAATCTTTTTGACATGCTAGACATTTAAGATGCTCATTTGAATCTGAAAGGCAAAAGTCATAACCACAAGTGCTGGTTTGTCCCTAGTTGATTTAAAAGCCAGCCAAAGGTGGTGATTTTTTTTTCACCTTGGTATTGTTAGAGGCGGTTACTATTTCTTTAATGGGTCAGGTTAGATACTTAAGTTTTGAGTCCCAGAATTAGATTGTATTGCATCTACATCCACATTTCACTTAAGTCTTGAAAACTGCCAGCTTTCCTAGGAGTCCTAGTGAAATTTAAGGGCTTGTTGTAAGGTCGAAAAGGAACAGCCTTGGTCTTTGTATGTGGGGTGTACTTTTTTCCTGTTAAATGTATAAAACAATGTAAAGGGAGGTCATTTTAACAGTATGTTTCTCAGCCTGCTTGCTGTTCTTCCTGAGAGCATTCCAGGGTGTAGTAATTATTACTCCCAGGAAGGCTCATATGGATTAGACTTTTCTGGGGAGCGATGTATTTTTATTAGAACGGAGGGGAGGTTGTAATGGAAACCTTTTTGAATGATTCCGTTTGCTGTCCGTACTTAAGAAATAAATTATCCAAATACATTAAAAAGATTTTTCTCGAAAATCAAAGTGTTCTCCCTTGGATGCATCTAGCGACCCTGAAATAATTAATATTAATACAAAATTTTGTTACTGATCAAAATGATATTTAGAGCATGGTTCCCCCTTCCTCCCACTGTTTTGTTCAATCCTGAATTCTCAGATATTTCTGGTGTCAGCCTTTTTAAAACCGTCAGGTTGCAAAGGAGTGATACATTTGTTGAAGATTTGTTTTCATATTTTGTCTTTCTGAACGGATTGGGCTTGGTAGCACTTGGTGACTTTAAGAACAATGAGATACCTAAGTGTGCCTGAAGCTCATCGTTGCAGACATTTTTTGTTATCAGTATCTTATCATAGATTTCTGATACAAAGCAGTGAAGAATTCAGGAAAAGACAATGTGGGAGGCACAGACACTTGGGGGAGCCAGGACAGCATTGCTCTTTGTATGTCCTTTTATTTAAAGGCATAACAGACAGCAACACCAGAGGTCTGTGTTCATACACACATGTGCTGCTGCTTAGGCTGAACTAAGCAATCACATGGGAAACTATTGTAAACTGATTTCTGGTGTCGCTGTTCCCCCTAGGTGGAGGAGAATGAGATTGAGTGCTGACTTTAAGCCTGGCTGAGAAACATACTGGCATCGATGTCATTAATGAAAGGGTGGATGTTGTTCCCCTGAAAGCCAGTGGCCTTTGACCCCTGAAGCCGCTGTGCCTGAAGGTCAGTTCACACGAGGTATAGGAAGGAGTCTAACATTTATTTTTTTCTTAAGCCTCACCCAGCCTTTTATTCACACCACCAAGTCTAGGTTAGAATGTATCTGAGCAGTGAAAGGACCAGAATGCATAGTTATCAAAGGGCAGTTTTTCCCTTGCTAAAACCTAAATTCATTTTTTAGACTCTGCTAGCAGTTTTAGATATAATGTTACAACATGTGTTTTGTTCTCCAGGACCTGATTTAAATAAATGTGATAAAAATAGGCTAAGTTTTTTGTCATCCAGGGCTGCTTCCAACTGCAGGCAGATGTGAGAACTCTGCCTCAGGAGCCATTGACATGCACAAAGTGTATGTGCATGTGTGAGTTTGTGTATATTAGCTTAATAGAT
This sequence comes from Pongo pygmaeus, assembly GCF_028885625.2. Taxonomy (NCBI): domain Eukaryota; kingdom Metazoa; phylum Chordata; class Mammalia; order Primates; family Hominidae; genus Pongo; species Pongo pygmaeus. The sequence continues at coordinate 66,939,048 of NC_072373.2, read as the reverse complement.
CGCAGTCATTAATGGGTGGCCTATGCAAAGGAATCTTAAAATAATTATAACCGTAACGTAAAACATTTGGGGCCTACTTTATTTCTTGGCTCCAAGCTAAGTGGAAAATTCCTTTTCATTGAATGTGTTCTAGCTCTTGAGACTCCAGCCTTTGGAATAAGAGTAAGTAAATATAAAATCTAATACCCTAACGTTTTCCTTTCATGAACAATTGGCTCATCAACTTTGATTATAGTTGTCTTATGCCATGTTGTATATTATTTGAAGTTTATATACTTCATTTGTTCTAGGGTTGGGCAGAAATAAATGTTGGTAATTTTTTTTTTTCTGTGATTTGCCTAAGCAGTTGGAAAGCCTGCCTGACTTGGGAGACCTGGATTTGCTGGTTTCTAACAGTGAAATTTCTAACCTTGCTTGTATATGTTGTTACAGGAGCTTTATTGCAGAAATGACCATTTATATCAAGCAGCTGGGCAGAAGTAAGTGTTACTGTTTCCCCAATATTCCAAGTCTTTGTATAGAGAAGGAATCTTCACATTTTAAGTCTTGAGCCACGTATACAGAAGCTGTATTATTGAAAGAGCACATGATGTAAGACAGCATATAGGGTATATTTTAGAATATTAGTAATTATATAAATTAGAGGCAAAGTCTCCCAGTTTACATGTGAAAACAGACCATGTTAGTGTAATCTTTCAAAGGTAAGACACGGTGGGATGATTAGGAGTCTGCCAGTGTCAAATAATTTTAAACCTTTTTTATTTTTTGAGACGGAGTCTTGCTCTGTCACCCAGGCTGGAGTGCAGTGGCATGATCTCGGCTCACTGCAAGCTCTGCCTCCCAGGTTCACGCCATTGTCCTGCTTCAGCCTACCCAGTAGCTGGGACTACAGGTGCCCGCCACCACGCCCGGCCGATTATTTTGTATTTTTAGTGGAGACGGGGTTTCACCATGTTAGCCAGATGGTCTCTATCTCCTGACCTAGTGATCTGCCTGGCTCAGACTCCCAAAGTGCTGAGATTACAGATGTGAGCCACTGTGCCCGGTCTTAAAACATTTTTTCATTTTTATATAGACAATGAGTTATTTTGAGTGGGTGGGTAATACTAAGGGAGAGAGGATAAAGGCAGGCTAACTTCTGTCAGCTCACTTACCTTACTGAGGTTAATTTGGCTAGTTAGGCAGAAAGATACCTTTGTACCCCTTTGCTTTATATTCATCTCTCCTAAAGATGAATGATACTGGAGGAGAGGAAACTTTCTATTAATATTTTCTTTAAGGATATGAGTAACTTAGCTTCAGTTTAATGCTGAGGTCAGCAAACTATAGCCCTCTGGCCAGATCTAACGTACTGCCTGTTTTTATAAGAACTGTTTTATTGTAACATAGCTACACTCATATTTTAGACTTTACAGATCACACATTGTTATTCTCATTTTATTTTTACAACTCTTGAGAAACGCAAAGCCATTCCCAGGCCTGTGGTTTGTCAAACTCTGTTGTCAGTGACTGCTTTCACACATTAAAGGTAGAGTTGAGTAGTTGTGACAAGATACTATATGGCCTGCAAAGCCTAAAATATTTATTAATTGACCCTTTATAGAAAAAGTTTCCCAAATCCTGGTCTAGGTAACCACTCTGGACCCAATTACTTTTACTAGTTTATTTTTTACTCTTCGTCTTTTCAAACTATATTTTCTTCCCCTATTTTATTGTCTGATATTAACAGTGACAACTTCGTTGAAATAGGTGATTTGCTTTCATAATATTGATTTGTATGAGTCCTAGTATCAGCCAGTAATCAAAACTGTTGGTTATTTAGTTGATAAGCTGTTTGGCAATGTCTTTTGTTTAGCAGATATTAATAGAATAAAAAGGAACTAGAAGCCATGGCATACCCTGTATTTTAGGGCTTCTTGTGTACGTAAGCCCGTGGTTTCTTGTGATAAGATGTTTCTTTACTCAGGTGATTTCTTTCTGTCTGATAATCCTGACCTTACATTATAGGGATTTTTGCACGAGAACATGGATCAAATAAGAAACTGGCAGCACAGTCCTGTGCCCTGTCACTTGTCAGACAACTGTACCATCTTGGAGTGGTTGAAGCTTACTCCGGGCTTACAAAGAAGAAGGAAGGAGAGACAGTGAGTCTTTAGATTTAATAGACTTGTGAGATAGTGTGAGATTCAATTTAGCTCTTGTTTAGTATTTGGCTAAAGAAGTTTAATTTTAAGAATCTTATCTCAGGAAATGAAAATGGCCCTGCTAATCATCTCTGTGTCTGGCATGATGTTCATAATAGGCAGTGAGTAAATAATCACTGAAGTAATTCTCTCACTAAAGGGAACTGACTATTGGTTTAGGAATATTGTAGACCTAGTGTTAACTGTATAGTCTTAGCCCCATTATAGTAGATTTGAGTAGTGTTGTTACGTGTGATCCTTTTTCCATAGGTGGAGCCTTACAAAGTAAACCTCTCTCAAGATTTAGAGCATCAGCTGCAAAACATCATTCAAGAGCTAAATCTTGAGATTTTGCCCCCGGTAAGCATAAAGCTGTTCAGTTCACATTTACATAGAACTCTCAGTAGACAAGCAAATCATATTTTTTTGTTTGTTTTTCTTATTTTTTAATAGCCTGAAGATCCTTCTGTGCCAGTTGCACTCAACATTGGCAAATTGGCTCAGTTTGAACCATCTCAGCGACAAAACCAAGTGGGTGTGGTTCCTTGGTCACCTCCACAATCCAACTGGAATCCTTGGACTAGTAGCAACATTGATGAGGGGCCTCTGGCTTTTGTGAGTGCAATATTGTTTTTGAGATCAGACTTCTGTGTTTTACTCTTGAGACTATATTTGATTAGTATGTCTAGGTAAAAAATGGATTTATTTTGAAGCTGAATTATGTGCTTTTATTTGACTATGTTGGCTTTTTGTTTTACAGGCTACTCCAGAGCAAATAAGCATGGACCTCAAGAATGAATTGATGTACCAGTTGGAACAGGATCATGATTTGCAAGCAGTAAGTCTGAATTATTTAGACATGTAGTGCTCAGAGCTTCAGAATGTTCTAGGTATGGGTAAAAAGTCAATGAGCAGTACATTTTGCCCTTTTAAGGAGGGCATATCAAAAGATATGTACCAAACTGCTAATCCTAGTTACCCCTGAAGTTAGTTGCTATGAGTTGAGGGCCTGTGAGAGAATTTCACTTCTTAATGTAATTTAATAAAAGTGGAGAGATTTAAGGCAGTAACTCCTTTTGTTGTTGGTTTTTTTGTTTGTTTTAGTGTTTTCCAAATAAAAAATTAAAATGTTAAAAAGAATGGATGTGCAATGTTCAGGGACAATGAGAAAATTTAGTTTTTGGGCAGCACCAAAAGATACATTCTTCAGAAGTTTAGTGAAAAGTAGTAGTTCTATTAGAGATATAAATACACACATTCTTTTTTGAAAAAAACATTTTCATCACTAAGCCATTGGAAATGAGTAAGTTTTTATAGAGATGGAAGTTTGGTTTTTTTGTTTGTTTGTTTGTTTTCTCGAGACAAAGTCTCACTCAGTTGCCCAGGCTGGAGTTACAGTGGCGCAGTCTCGGCTCACTGCACCCTCCGCCTCCTAGGTTCAAGCAATTCTCCTGCCTCAGTGTCCCGAGTAGGTGGAATTACAGGCACGCGCCACCACACCTGGCTAATTTTTGTATTTTTAGTAGAGATGGGGTTTCACCATGTTGGCTAGGCTGGTCTTGAACTCCTGACCTCATGATCCTCAGCCTCCCAAAGTGTTGGGATTACAGGCTTGAGCCACCGCGCCTGGTCTCTAGAGATGGAAGTTTTTTAAAGGATCAAGACAGTTGCTTCTAATGTGTTGGTAGACATTTGACTGAAGTGTGACTTTTCTAATGCAGATCTTGCAGGAGAGAGAGTTACTGCCTGTGAAGAAATTTGAAAGTGAGATTCTGGAAGCAATCAGTCAAAATTCGGTTGTCATTATTAGAGGAGCTACTGGATGTGGGAAAACCACACAGGTTCCCCAGTTCATTCTAGATGACTTTATCCAGAATGACCGAGCAGCAGAGTGTAACATTGTAGTAACTCAGGTAAGTAGTAAACCAACCATGAAATACCTAGAGACCAGACTATTTCTAATTCTTTCTTTGATTAACTAATTTTTGCAATTATTTAAGATTGAGAGCATTGTGCCCTTGAAATTAAATTTAAAAAAAAAAAAAAACATAAAAAGAACATAGTCTTTTTCTAATCCCCAGTATGCTACACTAGTAAGCTAAACTGGACTATGTGAGGGATTCTTTTTATCTGGGCTAAAGAGTCTCTGGGCCTAGAATCAGACTGTCGAGATTAAGAATTCTTTGTCCTAAAGTTCATCCAAATCTTGGTCTTCTCTATCTAACCACCTTGATATTGAATAAAAACCAGTCAGACAGGTAATGGTTAACTTTTACTGTATGCCATGTTCTATTCTAAGCAGCAGCTTTTTAGAAAAAACTCAATCGAAGTTCATAATGACCCTAAGATGTAAGTACTATTTCACATAGTATTTCTTTTTCAGTAAATTAAGGCACAAAGAAGGTAAAATGCCCAAGGTTAACACACAAACTGGTAGAACTAAGATTAAAAAACCAAGCAATCTGCCTTTTAGGATTCTTCCTTTTAACTAACACTATATTACCTTACCAGCAATGAACAGCGCCTGCAAGTTTGTCCCAGTACTTAGGGAAGAACTGATTAGCTCTTCTAAGTGCTCTCAGGTTAAAGCAGTTCCGTTGGCTCTACCCTGTACTTCTGGCACTTTGTGGGAGAGCATTGCAAATAGCCAGGTACTGCCTCTCAGGTAGGCTTACATCTTGACTTAGAAATTATTTTTTTCCCCGATGGGTAATGTTGCTTAACCTGGGAAACATAATCAATTTTCAGAGGAGAGTTACAAACTTTGAAATGTGTGCATGTTCATTTACATTTGCATGTATAAAGCATATATCTGAAACTTTTTAACATTTCTGAAATTGAGATACATTTTTATAATTAGTATATTTGTATAATTGTATATTTTATGTGAGAATTGGGTTTTCTCCTGAAAAAAAAAAATTGCTGTGAAGGAATCATGTTGCATCCTAAGGCTGATGATACCTTAGGCTTGAAAAAATATGATAAATTGACATTTTTCTTGGAAAGGATTCCTAGCCTGTTCACAAAATTTTCTTTGATTTTCCGACTCACCCCTAAAACTGGCTATGGATTTTTTGACTTAGAGTGAAGGCTGCAGCCCCAGATGTCATCATACTCCAATAAAATATTCTTACTCTTAATTCTTAACCTCATCTTTCAGGGAGAACATTGTTCAAGAGTGCAGTTTTACAGAAGAGAAGCCTTGAGCTCAGCTCTGCTCTGCTCTGGTCTTCCCTTCCTCTCCCTTCTACCACTGTCCATTTCTAATCTCAAAAGCAGTTCCAGCATATAGCAGAAAGAAGTGCAGAATTTAACAAGCGAGCTGTGAAGACAGGAGTCTCAAGTTGTCTGCATGTCATGAATAGAGTAAAAATTCCTGCCCAAGTGAGAAGTGCTTTGTCTCACTGTCTTTTAAAATGTTCAGTGGCATGGAAATGTGTTAGCAAACCTGTGTCTTCTGATTTGGGGTGAATTACTTATAACTCATATTGCATCTACTTTCTGTAGCTTGCATGTTTTTGTCCTAGTGTTTGTCCCAAAATCAGTCTCATACCTCTTACCTGTAACAAGTCTTCAAAATTTTAAAGACCTATATTGTGTCCTAGTATGTACTTAGTTTGAAAGTCTCAACTAAACATTTATAGTTCAGCCATGAAGGTACAGTAAGTCTAAGATTTAAACACACTCAAATTCATCAGCACCTACCTGTAATATGAAAAGTAGGCCTCAGCATGCTGATTGGTTATTATAGAATACAGTTTTTTATTATTTTTGTTTTTAATATACTGTACTTCTTTTGGCACAGTCTGAGATAGCATTAGTTATTTTTGTAGTAATACCACTGTTGAATCATTTTTCCATTATCTTGCACTTGTAGCCATCTATAGGAAACCACATGAAGTCATCAGTTAAGTATTAGAAAGTTGTTTTATGTTCCTGATTTTAAGTGTATTATCTCAGTTCACAGAGCACAAGTTTAGAGTTATGGACTGGAGTATAACAGAATGAGTAGCTCAAACCATGACATCAGCCTTAGTGTAAATTCTCAACCAAACTCACTGAATTTTATCCTTTGGGCTATCCATACGCAAGCCACTTAAAACCTGTGGGCTGTATGCAGAAAATTTTAAGTAGGAAATAGTTGTCTTCTACCTTTAAAGTTATTTGGAAGAGATGAATTGTAATTGTAGGATATAAATCAAACATATTAATGTAATTTTATCAATCCTGTACTTACCCCATAGTACCATCATTTCAGGATAAGAGCGGTTCTTTATATAAAATAAATTCAGAACCTTAGAAGATAGAGATGGTGGAGCCTGATACATTTTGTAGTATCCAGTGCATTAGGAATCTTGACATTTTGTGGCAGCTTAGTCACATTACTGTGTATTTAATGCTCAGATGTGAAAAAGCAAAGTTGGGACCTTTTTGAACTTCAGTTTTGAAAGATAGAAGAAATTGCTGTAGTTCTGGGTAAATGGCAAGAGGTGTACATCAAAGGTATGGATTCTAGAACACTACAAAATAACAGTTTGGGAGAGATCTCCAACCTCTTATGGTATAGAAAGTGTTACCCAGTACCTGGTACATAGTAATTTCAGTGACTGCTTAGTACATATTATTAGAGCTACTTCAGTTAAACCAGACAGAAGTGTGAGGAAGAGGTTAGCACTTGAAGTTAACCTACTACTATGGCTGGACTCCAGGCAAGAGAGTAGTAAAATTCTAAAGAGAAAATGAGATAAGCAGATATGTGCAATGAAAATTAAAAGCACATATCTGGAGGATAGTTGGAACTATTCTTCCAACTTTCTGTTGGAAAAATATCCTTTGCTTTCATCACTGGTACTTTCTAACTAGTCTCACTTTTGTCGGTTATTGTTTTATTTTTAACATATTTAGTAATCCAAGTGTAACATAGTTAAAATAATAAAAAGTAAAATAATTGGAGAAAGGATTATATTGGGAGTAAAGGAAATTTGAAGTCTTAAGTCATTTATGTGTCCTTAGGCAAAATAACCTTTTTGAACTTGTGTTTTTAATCTACTAGAATGCAGCAGGAAAAGATTTTACTAGTATTCTGAAGCATAAATAAGGCATATTTGCTGCCATGGTTTTTACTGTTATATTACACAAATATGATTTCTAGATGTCTCTGTGTTCTTGATTCTTATTTATATTTGAGGAATATAGAATATGTATATATTCCTTATAATAGAAGTGGCCCTGCAGGTATAGATAGAACTTGTTTTACCTATGAGCCTTGCCTTGTATTTATTCACTGTGGCAGAATATATAAAATAATTATTGACGCACAGAAGATCAAGGGAAAAGTGGTAGATTATTTAAGGGCTAAGTAGAGCATCTTCATACGCTGTAAGGTGGCGTGCAGTCTGAGAAAGGTTTAAATATTCATTGATACGCTCACGTTAGGCATTGTTATCCCACACAAAATGCCTGTCCTGTGAATATTTCTAATGAGCTAAGAATTAAGAATTAGAAGTTTTTTTTTTTTTTTTTTTTTTTTTTTACTGCTTTTTGTGTGCTATAACAGTAATACATACACCTTGGGAAATTTTAAGAATAGAATAATTTTTTAAAAATCCAAAACCCAGGCCAGGCTTGGTGGCTCACGCCTGTAATTACAGCACTTTGAGAGTTCAAGACAGGTGGATTATTTGAGTGCAGGAATTAAAGACCAGCCTGAGCAACATGGCGAAACTCCATCTCTACAAAAAATACAAAAATTAATTAGGCGTGATGGCACCCCAGGGTAGTCCCAGGTACTTTGGAGGCTGAGGCAGGAGGATCGCTTGAACCTGGGAGGAATTTCTTGTTTCTTGAGAGACATGGTCTTACTCTGTTGGGATTACAGGGACACACCATCATTGCTCACTGCAACCTCAAACTCCTGGGCCGAGCAACTCGCCAGCCTCAGACTCTCAAGTAGCTGGGACTAGAGGCCTCTACTACCAGACCTAACTGATGTTTATTTTTGTAGAGATGGTGTCTCACTGTGTTGCCCAGGCTGGTCTTGAACTCGTTGCCTCTAGCATTCCTCCTGCCTTGGCCTCCCAAAATGGTGGAATTCATTGGCTAGCTACCGCACCGGGCTTAAAGATTGTTTCTGATATTTTGATATGTGTGCTGGGATGAACATACTTGTATACTCCTTTGATTAATTGGATTAAATTCCTAGACATAGAATTGTTGGGTCAGAGGGTATGCATATTTTAACTTTATGCATTTCGCCACACTCCCCTCAAGAAAAATGACAGATTTCTAGTCAAATCAACTAGGGATGAAAAACTCTTGTATTTTAAATGTTTTTTGTTTGTTTTAAGCCAAGGGCTGTTGAGGAAACCGGAAGTTGGTAAATCAGAGAAGCATACAAAATATGGGAAAGAGATTGCGGGGTCATTTATTTATTTGTTGTTGAAATAGTTGTCTTGATATTAATGTTCTAGTCGTACTTAGAGAAATTCAGCAAAAAAGTGCTTTTGATCATGGTTTTTTAGCACCTCCTGTATTAGTATTTAAAACCTCTATCATGTCTTCCTTGGGATTTAAGACGTTTGTGTTTTGTGGGTAGTTAAGAACTAAAATAGGTAACTGCTTGGGAAACTGACCATCTCCTGTGCATATTGAGTTTAGGAGTAATCTGGAAACCACAAGGATCGTAGACTTGAAAATAACCCCAAGGTGACAAAGCAATCTCTGAGTACCAGTTAGCATGTGAACACACCTCAGAAGAGTCAAATATCCTAATATTTTAAGTCTTTCTAGAAGCCAGCTGTTAGTAGAAGTGTTAGAAGAGAAAAAAAGAAAAACTATAGGAAAGACAGTAGTAGAAAAGGGGGACGATAGGTTGTAGAATACAAGCAACTTTTTGAAAGGACGCAGAAAACTTGGTGGTTACATTTTGTACCTTTAGTGAAATAACATTTTCACATTCCTTGACTCAAGTATGTAGAACTCTTTTGATGGACAGATACAGAGCTCATACTTTCATGTAACGCTATTTTTCAGGGTAACTGAGGTGCAGAGCAGTGTCTGTATCTCATTTTGTTCTCACTAATTAAATCTCTGGATGAAAGTGCGTGTGTATGAGATGTGTTGATATTTAAACAGCTGATCTGACTTACAGGAGTTGAACCTTCAGAACTTTGGTAATTTCTATGAAATATAGAGGAATTCAAGAAAATGGTGACATAGCTGGAAAAATCCTTATCCATTGCTAAATAAGATTATTGAAAGAATTGTTTAGTGCAAAGAAAATAGTGATCAGTAAAAGCTACCAAAATTCTACACAGTGTATTTAACAAAGTAGTTTTCAATCTTTTATCTTTATGGGCAGGATAAATATAAGCCAGGTGATAGTATACACAAGCAAGGAACTGAAATCTAGCCTGTCATCAGGAACTTATAGACAGAATCAAATCCAGGGCACCTTAAAAGCATGCAGTATATAAATCTTCGTGTACCTCTGTAGCTATACATTAGGCATGTCCTCATAGTATCCACCAAGTAAAGATTGTTTTTGTACTTAGAAGACATGGAATACTTCAGAAGAGTTTTCATAAAAAGATCCCCGTTAGAGTTGTGCAGATTGATTGTTGGAAATAGCAGTACACACAGTTTTTCCTGCTATGTGAGCTCATCAAAAACAGTGATTTCAGTTTCTGGCACCTGATGCAAGAGTACATTGAATGTTTGATTACTGAGTTAATAAGTGAGCAGAAGGTGGTCACAGTACATATGGCAAAGAAGGCAGTTGTTCACCTTCCTGATTCCCATAGGTCTCAGTGAAATAATTTTCTAAAACTGTTTTTAGTGTGGCGATCAGTTACAAAAACAAACCCCCCTACGTATGCTGTGCCCTGTTTCCTACTGGAAAATCACTTTGAATACTATTTTAAGAGTTGGCAGCAATGACAAATTATAGAATCATTTTATATGCAAAATGAAAAACAACATTTTTTAAGTGTCTGCCATAGAATCAAATAGTATTTTTTGTACATTTATTGTTTCTGTTAATTATTCAGCTGTCAGTAGGACAGATTTACTACAATAATCCAAAAATGCTAATAAACAAGTGTATCTAACTTTGTAGTTGTTAAGTCACTTTTCTTTTTTTCTGTCTCAGCCCAGAAGAATCAGTGCAGTTTCTGTGGCAGAGCGAGTTGCATTTGAAAGAGGAGAAGAGCCTGGAAAAAGCTGTGGCTACAGTGTTCGATTTGAGTCTATACTTCCTCGTCCTCATGCCAGTATAATGTTTTGTACTGTAGGTCAGTAATGTATTTTGATTTTTCATTTGGGGTTTATATTGTGGTTGTGAAGAAAACTTGATAGCAGAACAGAATGACTGGAAAGAAATAATGAGCCAGTCTCAGATTTCTTGTTTAAATAAAACTTTTGGCAGTTTTTTCCTTCGTGGAAAGTATGACATACCCGTTAGATCTTGTAACTTAGAGAAAATGAAATCATAAAATCAGTGAAAAAAACTATATTTCATAGTACACTATCACTTTTTAATAGTTTAAATGTACATGCGATTATTTTCTAAAATGATGCTGGGGTCTCTTAGTTGAAATACAGATAATTGTCCATAGATTTACTACTTTGAACTTTTCTATAGTTTATTGATTGTTTTTCTTTTCAAGGTGTGCTCCTAAGAAAATTAGAAGCAGGCATTCGAGGAATCAGTCATGTAATTGTAGATGAAATACATGAAAGAGATATTAATGTAAGTAACTTGAGAGGTACAGTAAGGTACTTAATTCTGCTATTTCTAAGAGAAATCAGTAGAATGTCTTTGTTTTCCCTTTCCCGTTTTTATCATTATCAAAACCATGAACTTCAGTCACTAAGATGTTGAAAATCATTTTTTAGCGAGATTATTCAATCTTTTTTTTTTCTTTATCGTTAAACTTTACAGAAAGCCTTATGGAGTTGAAGACCTATGTTGTAAAGTATAACTGCAGTATTAGCTGGTATAATTCAGCAATTGAACTAATGATTTATGACTAAATAGCTGATGGAATTTTTATGATTCATTTTTCTTTGATTTAGAAGTTTATTATAGATTTTATAATGGTTTTTTGTTTTTGTTTTGTTTTGTTTTGTTTTTGAGACAGAGTCTTGCTCTGTCACTCAGGCTGGAGTGCAGTGGCACGATCTCAGCTCACAGCAACCTCCTCCTCCCGTGTACAAGCAACTCTCCTGCCTCAGCCTCCTGAGTAGCTGGGACTGCAGGTGCTCGCCATCATGCCTGACTGATTTTTGTATTTTCGGTAAAGACAGGGTTTCATCATGATGGTCAGGCTGGTATCAAACTCCTGACCTCAGGTGATCCACCTGCCTTAGCCTCCCAAAATGCTGGGATTACAGGCATGAGCCATTGTGCCCAGCCTGTAATGTTTATAATTAAGGGTCCTTTTAAATGTTTTCAGCTCTGATCTTTTCAGATGTTAATGAGAATCATGCCAAAAATTAGGAAGAAACTAGAATTTATTTCCAACCTCTCCATCTTTTGGTCCTTGACAAAAACTGTGTAAAATCAACTTGCTATGCAATTAAATGATATGAAATGATATCCAAGGTAAGTAGTATAGTGACTTTCAAAGGTTTCAATGCATGAGCAGCATGCTTATTTAAACTGTCAGCGATAACTCAAAGCATTTCTATTTTTTATTTCTTTTTCTTTTTTCTTTTCCCATCCCCCATCCTGAAGTTACCCAGGGGCTACCAGCCATAATTTCAGTCAATCATTAGCAAACACAAGACATCACTTCAGAGTTTCTAAGTATTTTATGAGTTGTATGCCAGGAAAGGGGGTCAAAGACCAAAATACATATTTCATAATATCATAAGTCATAAAATTGAATAGTACTCAGCCACAAAAAGAAAGTACTGATTCATCCATCAGTATGGATAAATTTTAAAACACTATTCTAAAAGAAATAAGCTAGAGGAGACATACCTACCATATAATTTTATGCATATGAAATTTTAGAAAAAAGCAAATCTGATCTGTGGTGACAAAAATCAGTAGTGTCCAGGGATTGGGAATTTCCAAATTTCAAGCATAACAGTCAAAAAAAAATTTAACTGTTATGCTTGAAATGTGACATTATTTGATGTACTTTCTATTTAATAAAATTAAAAATAAGGTTAATAAAAGGATTTGGATTTTAGATCTCATGATAATCTGTAACACTTATTTTAATTCCTTTTTTTTTTTTTTTTTTTTTTTTTTTTGAGGTGGAGGAGGAGTCTTGCCCTTGTTACCTAGGCTAGAGTGCAATGGCACGATCTCAGCTCACTGCAACCTCTCCCTCCCGGGTTTAAGCAATTCTCCTTGCCTCAGCCTCCCAAGTAGCTGGGATTACAGGTGCCTGCCACCAGTCCTGGCTAATTTTTTGTATTTTTAGTAGAGATAGGATTTCACCATGTTGGCCAGGCTGGTCTCAAAACTCCTAACCTCAGGTGATCCACCCTCCTGGCCTCAAAGCATTTCTTAAAGATTTTCTCCTCTTACTTTTATATCTGTTTTTGTTAAACATCTTCAGTTTTGTCAAAACTAAGCTAAAGCAAATAAGACTGGTTTGGATGGTTTATCATGACTATAAATCATGTAACTTTTCAGTAGGGCAAAATTTTTGCTCTTTTGTACTTTATAATCTCTTGGAAACTTTATAGGTTTTTCCTAATTAACTTAATTGACAAATGTTTTGATGTTATCTTTGCTTGTTAATGTAGCAATGTTCTTAGGGTTTAAATTATACCAAACACTGGAATAATGTCATGGATTATCGTTGGTATTTTTCTAAAACAGTAAGTTTTGGTCAGCTTAAGCAACTTAAGATGTAAGTCTGGGCCAGGCACGGTGGCTCACGCCTGTAATCCTAGCACTTTGGGAGGCTGAGGTGGATGGGTCTCTTGAGGTCTGTGTACTATTCACAGTGAAACCTTGTCCGGTATTGTTTGGTCCAGTCCTGACCGGTCTTATCTGGTTCAGCCCGGTCTTGTCCAGTCCTGTCTGGCCTAATCTGGTCCAGATAGGTCTTGTCCTGTCCGGTTTGGGCCAGTCCTGACCAGTCTTACACTGTTCGGCCCGGTCTGGTCCTGTCTTATCTGATCCTGGCCAGTCTTATCCGGTTCGCCGCGGTTTGGTCTGGTCTTGTCTGGTCCTGACAGGTCTTGTCTGGTTTGGTCCAGTTTTGCCCAGTCCTGACCAGTCTTGTCTGGTCCTGACCAGTCTTGTCCGGTTTGGTCTGATCCAGTTTGGTTTGGTCCAGTCCTGACTAGCCCAGTCTGGCCCGGTCTGGTCCGGTCTGGTCCGGTCTGGTCCGGTTTGGTTTGGTTTTGTCCGGTCCAGTCTTGTCTTGGACTTTCACTCTTCCGCCCAGGCTAGAGTGAAGTTTCTGCATCTCAACTCACTGCAACCTCCGCCCCCGAGTTCAGGCGATTCTCCTACGAGTAGCTGGGATGGTAGGCACCTGCCACCACACCTGGGTAATTTTTGTATTTTTAGTAGAGATGGGGTTTCACCATGTTGGCCAAACTGGTCTCAAACTCCTGACCTCAGGTGATCCGCCTGCCTCAGCCTCCCAAAGTGCTGGGATTTACAGGCATGAGCCACTGTGCCCAGCCTGCAGAAACTTTTCATGTTCTCTTTCAAGATAAATCTTACCTAGTTCTGTCACCTTACATAGAAAACCCAAGTGCACTTATAGACCAATTACTACAAATAATAGAATTTAACAGTATGGCTGGATAAAAGGTTAATATACCAAAGGCAGTTGCATTTTTTATACTTACACAAATAACTAGAAAAACAAACAAAAAAAGATACCATTGCAGTAGTCAAAGTATTCAGTACCTAAGAATAAACAAAAACATGCAAGATCTCTACAAGAAAAATAAGTTTTATCACAAAACACTGAAAAAGAAAAGACCACGTTTATATGTAGAAGAATTTAATAGCATATCAATTATTTTCAAGTTGGTCCACATTTTGAATGCAATTCTAATTAAAATCCCAGCAAGGTTTTCCATATAACTTGATGAGGTGATTATAAATACTTAAAAAGATAGACTTATGGCCCCAAATAGCCCGTATTTCTAAAGAAGAGCAGAATAGAGAATCTTGGTTTACAGATAACAAGACTTGTTTTGAAGCTAAGATAATCGAGACAGTGAGGTACATGAGTTGACAGATGGGATAAGACAGGGCACAAAAGCACATTGTATGTTATATGTTGCATGCAACATTGTTAGGAGAGAGTGGTGGCATGTCAGATCAGTGAGAAAGGGAATGAGCAATTAAGTAAATGGAACTGGAAACTAATGGTTATTTCAAAGTAGTTGAAATCGGTTCCCTACCTCATAACTAAGTACAAAAATCAACTCCATATAGATTGAGAACTTTAAATGTGTTGACACATGAAAGAGTTTTTCAAACACTGAAGTAGAAAATAGAAAAATATAAATAAGCATCTTCTAGACAGTGCTGTCCAAAAGTGCTGTCCTACGTAAGCCACATAGGTAATTTAAATTTTTCTAATAACACATTTAAAAAGGTGAAAAGGTGAAATTAAACATATTTAACCCAGAATATCTAAAATATTTGCAACACACAGTTAATTTTAAAAGTTACATTTGAGATATTTTGCATTATTTTTCTTCATATGATGTCTTCAAAATTTGGTGTGTGTTTTACATACAGAGTACAAGTTCAGATTAATGCTACTGTATTGGGCAGCATAGTCTTAGACCTTCTGAAAGGATTGCTGAAAACATGAAATGCACTAACCTTGAAATAAAAGATCAGTATGTTATTCTATATTAAAATTAAGGTTATTTGTTTTTAATCAAAAGGTTATTTCCTTACTTTAAGGAAAACCACAAGCTCGAAGATTCCAATATGTTAGTTTAGGAATATATAAGCAATTCTACAAATCAGTAAGAAAGTAAACAACTTAGTAGAAAAATGAGCAAAAATACAGGCATTTTATAGAAAAGGAAACATTTGGCTAATAAACATGGAGATACTCAATGTCATTGGGACTAATAGGAAAGTATAGATCTAGATCACAACAAGACACTGCTTTATATACGTTTATTTAATAAAAAGTGACACTAAAAATGTTGGAGAGTATGTGGATCAGCAGGATTGCTTATCCACTGCTCATGGGGATATATAAATAATGGTACCACTTAGAAAAATAGTTAAGCATTATCTCCCGAAGTTCAGCAGTTACATACCCTATAGCTTGGCAATTCCATACCCACGCTTAACCTACAGAAACTTGGATATGTTTAGCACTCCTGTTTAGACTTGAACAAGAATGCTCATAGTAGCAAATGTTCACATTAGTAAATCTTGAAGCCAGATATGTGTAAGAGTAAGTGAATTAACTGATATATTCATACACTGGGACAGTAAACTGTCATCAGAAAGGATGAGTATAATAATGTGTGGATGAATCTTAGCACTGCTGTTGTATGTAAAAAAGGAAATCCCAAGACAACATAAAATATGCATTCCCATAAAGTAAGTAAAATTTAAAAATGTAGTCAGCCGAGGCGGGTGGATCACTTGAGGCCAGGAGTTTGAGACCAGCCTGGCCAACATGGCTCGGCTCACTGCAGCCTCTCCCTCCTGGGTTCAAGTGATTATCCTGCCTCAGCCTCCTGAGTACCTGGGATTACAGGCATGTGCCACCACACTGGGCTAATTTTGTATTTTTAGTAGTGACAGGATTTCTCCATGTTGGTCAGGCTGGTCTCGAACTCCCAACCTCAGATTATCTGCCCGCCTTGACCTCCGAAAATACTGGGATTACAGGTGTGAGCCACCGGGCCTGGCCAATAGCACTCATTTCTAATCTCCACAACTATTAGGCTACAACTGTTCTTAAAAATTGTTATTGTTATCTTAAAAATTGATAAAAGACCCACCGTGGTCCTTTATTTTGGCACTTCTATGAGTCATCTAAGAAACTGAATTTAATTGATGTCTTGTGGCTGTATAACTCTTTTAGGCATAGCTTGTTATATAAACTTAATGTAATTTCAAAAATTTTGTGTTTGTTTTTTAATAGACTGACTTCCTTTTGGTAGTACTGCGTGATGTTGTTCAGGCTTATCCTGAAGTTCGCATTGTTCTTATGTCTGCTACTATTGATACCAGCATGTTTTGTGAATATTTCTTCAATTGCCCCATCATTGAAGTTTATGGGAGGACTTACCCAGTTCAAGGTAATATTGTGGGGGTGGTATAGGAACATATTTTGTGCAATAGGGTTTGTATTTTCTTAATCCTGGAGATTGGAGTTACAATTTAAAGAATACTTAAAATACTGGACAAATTATAGTATCAAATGTATCATAGCATTTTTGAGGAGATTCTCGTCTGTAATTTTATACAGTAGTGAGTACAGTCTGAGAAGTGAGACCAGGTTTCATTTACTACTTGAGTAGTTTGCATATCCAGTAAGTTTCCAGGCCTTTACTTACAAAGCCAAACTTTAAGAAATTATAAAGTATAGTCAAAGGGAAATCACTGTGGTGTATAGGTAATTATGGGAATTACTATTAAAAGTTTAAGCAGCCAGGATCAAATTAAGAATGCTTTTTAGAGCCTGAGCAACTAGATTTTGAATTAAGATTAAGGGAAGTATATCAAGGTTATGTATTTCTGATAAGTGAGAGTTCTTTAGTATCTTTTTGTTTTTCTAAGACGGGGTCTCACTGTGTCACCCAGACTGGAGTGTAGTGGTGCAATCTTGGCTCACTGCAACCTCTGGCTCCCAGGCTCAACCAGTCCTCCCATCTCAGCTTCCTGAGTACCTGGGACTACAGCCGCACACCACCGTGCCTGGCTAATTTTTGTATATTTTGTAGAGACAAGGTCTCACCCTGTTGCCCAAGCTGGTCTCAAACTCATGGACTCAAGCAGTCAGCCTGCCTCAGCCTCCCAAAGTGCTGGGATTACAATCTAGAGCCACTGCGCCCAGCCTTCTTTACTGTGTTTAGGAGTTGTTATCACAGTTTTCTAGGATAGTCATCTGGTAGCTGTGGGGGGAAAAAAAAAGAATTATGGCACATTCTAATTAAGGGCATGAAAATAAGAGAGAAACAGTGTAGATAGATATGAAGTGATGTTATGGCTATGCCAGCATGCTAAGCCAGTATAATTCACTGGGGTACAGGTTAATTCTAAAACTGCTGTACATGTGTACTGGAAATGACATACAAGTAAATGGATGGCAAGTGGTGGGAGCTCAGTTTCTTACTACTAGAAAGAGAAGTTAAGGATAAGTGGGATTGCTAGAACAAACCATATGGTACTGGATTATACTCAAAGAGATCAGTATGAACTTGTGTTTAGCTAAATGGAGATACAAATGGATAGGTATAGAAATAATTATAGATAGGTGTGGATACATGTGTTAGTATACATACACATTTTTTTCTAGCTCTGTGTGCTGAGTGGGAGTAGAAGCAGTGACACCCAGTAGATAGGGATATGCCCCACATCCAGATTTTGTTTTTAATGTCATTCTCCAACTAAAGGAGCCAGATATTCCTGGAGAAATGGCTGCTTCTAGGATGAAACAATATACAAAAATGAGCCTGGAACATCTTGTCCCTTAAAGTAAGGAGGTGCCTAAAAGAACCCCATAACAATGAGGATAAAGGGACACAGCCAACCTGAAAGCTCCCAATGGCCAAGGCTGGAACAGTTTGAGGAAAAAAAATAACATGGTATTAGATTACCAAAATATAAAATATTTGTGTGTCTATACTGATATGTAAATAAGTGGTTTAATAAAAAGAATAGTGACAAGTGTTTCTTACAAAAGAATTTCAAATAATTTGTGTAAATGGTTTCTCCATTTTTCAAACAAGTGGGCCTAAACTACCTAACCCCTGAGTGGGCTGTGTTTAATAACTTCTAAAGACTACAGTGTGGGAAGAAGGAAAAATGAGTAACTTTACAGTGGAGAAACTTGGCAGGCACTACCACAGGTGATCAAGTTTTAACATCATGAGGAGTAAGTTACATTGATAGGATATGCCCTTAATATGATGTGATGAGACTGGCACTTTGGGAGTCTTTGGCTATAGAGGGTGTTTCGATTATAAAGACATTCTGGGGCCATCTGAGAATCTCGGGCATAATTGATCAACAGATCTTCCAGAGATCTTCCATTGAGATCCTTCTTCAGATTAACCAGAAGCCATTTTGTGTGTGCATACTGATAGAGGAAGGATGGACTGTGGTATATTGTATTGAAGTTACTTCTTTCCATGTATAACTCCCACACAATGGAAGTGTATAGATAAATGTTTGATTGAATGTTATACACAGAGGATACCCCAACTGACTCTGGGAACATGTATAAAAGACATCTCACCCTCCTTCAAGGTCTAAGAGAGGGAAACACTGAGTTTGATTAGGAAAATAAGGTTATTGCTACTGGAACTTTTTGGCATTTGTGAAGAATCAGACTAGAGGGGTAGGGGTATTAAAGTAATTTTGAACTATGAATTAGCAGATGAATTTGGGTCTGCTCCATTGTGAAAGTTGATAGTATTTAACCTGACTGGATTGTCCCTGGCAGAATATTTTCTGGAAGACTGCATTCAGATGACCCACTTTGTTCCTCCACCAAAAGACAAGAAGAAGAAGGATAAGGATGATGATGGTGGTGAGGATGATGATGTAAGTGAATTTCATGAAGAATTTCCATTATGGGCAAATTGTCAATGTAGAGAAAAAAAATGAGTTAGTGTAACATGCAATGTATTAGCATTACAGCAAACTTTCTTAAAAACTGACTAATGTCTGCCTTTGGATTAATTGATGTATTTTACTGCAAAAAAATTCCAGGTTCAGTGACAAGCTGTTTTCTATCACAAGTTAAATTATTTCTGGCATAAAGATCAAAGGAAAAAGAAGAAAGAATACGATGTTTAAAGGCCAGGCATGGTTAGGGACAATGCTGTTGTATAAGGTTTTGCTACTCAAAGCTTTTCAGTAGGCTGCAGCACCTGGGAAACTGGTAGAAAGGTAGAATCCTGTGCCCCACCCTAGATCCACTGAGTCAGAGCTACAGTTTAACAAGATCCTCAGGTGATCTGTATATACAGTAAAGTTTAAGAAACAGCAGCTATAGCTTTAGCTACAGGAGACTGGAGATGACATTATCAGGTGGACAGAGTATTAAATCAGGGAGCAATGAGGGATTTCCTAGGAGAAACAGGAAAGAAAAGACTTATCTTGTAGTGCTTGAGAGTTGGACAACGATAGTATAAAAATGGATTATCTGCAAATACAGACTGAGACAGCCAGCAATGCAGAATTTGCTAATAAACCTAAGATTATATCTTTTTAATCAAAAGATCTGAAGATGTAAATGAACAGCAGATTAGAAAATTCAGGAAAAAGACCAGTTGCAACAACTGTTTCTCAACTTGTTTTATCATTGATTCTAATGTAAACTTTTTGGAAAATACATTATTTCAATAATAGAAAGAAATATACTCAGTAGAAGGCTCTATGAGAGGTTTGAGTCAAATTTAAGTTTGTGTTTGAATTTTAGTCCTATCATGTGAGAAATACTAATTAGTGGAAAAGTTCAGTATATTAATGTAAGTTCTACATTTTTGGAAGTTAAATTTCTTCTGTATTCTATAGTGTGTGACTAATCAACTAGAATAAATAATGACATTACAAGTAATTAGAGTCACTAGAAGAAATCTAGAGGACTTATCTCATGAGCCGTAGTAACTGAGACAATCCAAAAATATGTCTACCTGTTTTTTACAGGCAAATTGCAACTTGATCTGTGGTGATGAATATGGTCCAGAAACAAGGTTGAGCATGTCTCAATTGAACGAAAAGGAAACTCCTTTTGAACTCATCGAAGCTCTACTTAAGTACATTGAAACCCTTAATGTTCCTGGAGCTGTGTTGGTTTTTTTGCCTGGCTGGAATCTGATTTATACTATGCAGAAGCATTTGGAAATGAATCCACATTTTGGTATGAGTCTTTGAATTCTCACATATTTTAGAGTGAAAATGAATGTTTTTGCTAGTGCCTTAGCCAGTATGTGAAAACAAAATTTTGTGTTGTTTCTACTTTCGAATAAAAATATGTATAATGGAGAGCTGTTTGAAACCAGCTCCTGTTTTTAGTCCCTGATTGTTCTGTGTTGTTATATAGGAAGCCATCGGTATCAGATTCTACCCCTGCATTCTCAGATTCCTCGAGAGGAACAACGCAAAGTGTTTGATCCAGTACCAGTTGGAGTAACCAAGGTAAATATAAACATTACAGTGATGGGATTGGAAGTGACATAGATACTAAACAAATGTTACAAGCCTTCAAAGAGCTACCCAAAAAATTGTAACCCACCTAAATTGAGGAAGAAAAAAGGAGTCTTCTCTTTCTGAGCTTAGTAGACTGTTCATTAATCAGTTATTGGGTGATCTTTTTAGGACTTCTGTAATTTTCTCGTCATTTGTTACATACATAAGCAAATCAGTGCTTTCAAGTAACTAGTAAGAATATTTTCTGAAGTGTAATTTTTCTTTCTTCACAGGTTATTTTGTCCACAAATATTGCTGAAACAAGCATTACCATAAACGATGTTGTTTATGTCATTGACTCCTGCAAGTAAGTTACTGGGAAACCTGTTTGCCTGCTCCATTGTTACTAACTGGAAACTTGTTACCAGTTAACAGAATCAAAAACACCTTATTTTTAAACTCCTGTGTTCTTAAATCTCCAAAATTATTGTGCATCTATATAGCATTATAGGTAATTGATAAGAGTAATTATTTCTGTTGATTACTGCAAATCAGTTATGGTAGAAAGTGACAAAGCTTGAAACTGTAACTGATGATTACTTCTCATTGCTCTTGGCTGCTGGTGTCTCACTTATTTCCCATTGGGTGTTTCCATTGATCACTGCCATACTATAGCATGCTGTTTGATGAAAAGATGACCAGTGTTTAGCACATGACAAATATCCTGCCTTGAAGGACACTCCTTTAAGGATTAAAGGTCTTCATTTTGGTATGAGATGAGCCTGGAAAAATACACCAGGAGACATTCTGTGTAGATATAGGAATTACGTGGTAATTGATAAATTGAAAGGACAAAAAAGTTGAAACTTGGTTATATCTGGCCAACTTGTGCCCCATGACTTTTCTATATAATTCCTTAGTCTGTCCTAACAATGAAAACAATTTGCTGCCAACATCCATTTTAGGAAATGATGAATAGCATTCTGTGCCAATCCCAGTCATTTAGTGGCAGCTGTCTCTGTATGTAACATTGAAGGAATCTGAGGTTACTTGGGGGTTCAAAAGGACCACACAGGCATCACTAGATATAGATATCCTAAAAGTTACACTAAACTTTGGAATAGAGATGACTTAAATAATTACTTTCTTTTGTGTATGTGCCATATTCCATTTAAATGCTTTGCATTTGTCAATTTATTTAATGTTTACCAAAAAAATTATAAGGTAGATAATGGCATGGAAAGTTTGGCCAAGGCAGTTCAGCTGGTAAGTGGCAGGTGAATGTTACATTGCCTTTTAGTAGGTTGACAACTAGGAGTTTGCAGTCAGATTGCTGATTCTTACTTGTGCCATTCATGAATACACATCACAAGTAGGTATGGCTTTAACTACATAGTGGAAAGCATTCACTACTTAGTGGATTAACAGTTATTGATAATACACATGGGTCTTAGAATTAACCACTTTTTCCTATGTAGGCAGAAAGTGAAACTCTTCACTGCTCACAACAATATGACCAACTATGCTACCGTATGGGCATCAAAAACAAACCTTGAGCAACGGAAAGGGCGAGCTGGCCGAGTACGGCCTGGATTCTGCTTTCACCTGTGCAGTCGAGCTCGTTTTGAGAGGTAAGACCCATTCTTGACCTTTAGTAAGGGATTTTTGTTCTGTTCTCTGTAGGGACAGATGTGTGCAGTTATGTAAACCTGCCAATATAAGCTGATCTAAGTCTTGCCAGCCATGTTGGAATCAGGTGTAAATGTTTTGTAAGAATCTTCATCACAAATCATTTACAGAGAATAAGCCAGATTTAGAAATATAGAGACCTAGATTTTAATATTGTTTGTGCCTAATACATTGTATAACACTAAGTGGTTACTCCTTAGGCCTGCATTTCCCTCATTCTATAAAATATTAAGTTACTTAACCTCTCTTGTTTCCTTAGTTGTAAAAAGAATATGGTAAATAATGCCTAACCCATAAGGTTGGTATAAGTATTAAATGATTTAATAATGTAAAATACTTTGAACGGTGTCTGGCATATCATGATCTCCCAATAAGTGTTTGCTGTTGTTAATTTATACAGGTCAGATATCTCTTTTAAAACTGAAATGCTTGGGACCAGATGTGGTTTTGGATTTTTTTTTCTTGGTAATATTTGCATTGTATTTACCAATTCGGCATCCCTTATCTGAAAATATGAAATCCAAAATGCTCTAATGAGCATTTCCTTTAAGTGTCATGTCAGAAGTCAAAAAGTTTCGGATTTTAAAGAGTTACATCTATAAGAGCCTTTCTAGTGGCACTAAAATTACATGAACTGGGAAGGTGGGGAGGTTGTAGAGAAAGGTTAGTATGAGTTATCATCCTACAAAAAGTCTTGTTGTCATTTTTAACCCATGTTTGTCAACAGGCAAGGCCTGAAGAGACCATGGGTGGAGCTAATAACATTCAAGATTTTGGATAATTTTTTCATTTTTCTTCTCAGCCTAAAAGGCTATCAAGCTGTGAGGATAAGTCAGAAACCACTATGCAACCAGATCAAATTTTGTCAACAGTGTGTATAGTGAATGATAAAAGGTTCAGTGGTAATTGTAAAATAAAAGGATGAGGAAAGGGCAGCTCTGTATCCCTGATTACCTTGCTGCAAAAAGTTTATTAAACTAACATCTGTGTATACATAAGGCGGATGGTTATTTTATGCTTGTTTTCTCTTAGACTTGAAACCCACATGACACCAGAGATGTTCCGAACACCATTGCATGAAATTGCTCTTAGCATAAAACTTCTGCGTCTAGGAGGAATTGGCCAATTTCTGGCCAAAGCAATTGAACCTCCCCCTTTGGATGCTGTGATTGAAGCAGAACACACTCTTAGAGGTACTTAAAATACAAACCTACTTGACACAGATATTAATCATACCATCTGTCTTGTCCTGGCAGATAACACTTAACAAATGAATCAAGATGAAGATGTAGTCAACAGGGCTGTGATAATAATAGTAAGGCCTCCGTCTTACCTTAGATAGTATAGTCACTGTTCTAATGAGCAATGAGGAGGAAGAAAGGGACAATGTGAGTCTTACTTTAAAAAAGAAAAGAAAACTTAAAAAGGCATCTCTTAACTATGTACTAAAGATCAGAACATAACTTACTCATGATACCCACAGTATTTCATATGAATCTCTTCGAACTTTTTTGTTTTTTTGAAACGGAATCTCGCTCCATTGCCCAGGCTGGAGTGCAGTGGCGTGATCTCAGCTCACTGCAACCTCCACCTCCCAGGTTCAAGCCATTCTCCTTCCTCAGCCTCCCGAGTAGTTGAGACTACAGGCATACACCACCACACCCAGCTAATTTTTGTATTTTACTAAGACAGGGTTTCACCATGTTGGCCAGGCCGGTCTGAAACTCCCGACCTCAAGTGATCCACCCACCTCAGCCTCCCACAGTGCTGGGATTACAGGCAGGAGCCACTGCGTCCAGCCTGGAACATTTATGTTTTCTTGCTAAACTTGTTATAGAAGCAGTGAAAATAGTACAGTGAAAATTAAGGGCATTGGAGCTAGATCTGAATTTGAATTTTGAATCTAACATTTATCTACTATGTAACTTCAGAATTTTCTCTAGATTTTTTTTTTTAAAAAAACATTTAACAGCTGGGTGTCAGACTTCTTACGGCGTGTAGAAACTTACGCTGCTACATATACAGTATATACATATATACATATACAGTATAGTTAATACTGTATTTATAGACTTCATATGAATTGTATTTGTTTTTATAACCTACAGGATTTAGTTGTAGTACCTTCTTTATGTTGGGTGCTCCAGATTTTGATTTTGTTCTATTTTTGAGTACAGAGAATTGTTGGCTGTAGACATGGTATTAGCGATTGGCTTGACAAAAGAGGAACTCTAAACTACCATCTTAACCTTAATTTAGAGTAATGTTTTGTCTGCCTAAAATTAGTGTTCATTTGTTTCTGCTCACAAAGAACTGTCTCCCCACAGAGCTTGATGCATTAGATGCCAATGATGAGTTGACTCCTTTGGGACGAATCCTGGCTAAACTCCCCATTGAGCCTCGTTTTGGCAAAATGATGATAATGGGGTGTATTTTCTAGTAAGTGCTTTTGTTTTATTTCTCTTCGTTAAGTGGTAGAATAATTTCAGAATCTTCTCCTCCCTGTAAAAGCAGTATTGGCTCAGATAGATGAAAAAAATCCTAAATGTTCTTCAGGCAAGTAACATACCTAGTAGATATTGAGAGAAGTGTAACACTAAAAAAATGAACAGTTCTACTATATGGATATCTGGCCCCAACATGGGGAAAAGGGCACTGATTTCTCAAAAGTTAAAAGCAAGCAGGCCAGGCAATGTGGCTCACACCTTGAATCCTAGCACTTTGGGAGGCCGGGGTGGGAGGGTCCCTTGTTATTAATAGTCGGTCTTGAAAGAGCAGCGTCAGGAAAAGAGGTTTATTTTATCAGAAAATGTTGAAGATTAAGAGGTTTGGTATGATGGGGAAGAGAGAATATAAAAGGAAAAATATACTTGGTCATAATTTATGATAAATGTGTGGCCATTAGAGCATCAGAGCACTTTTTTCTTTCTGATTCTGAAGAGAGCAGCTATAAAGTTCTTTGTTAAGCCAATTTCATTGCAAATAAAAGTGGAATCATAGCCATAAAGAGTGCAACCCACAGTCGACAGTACTACCTGAGCTGCTGGCAACAACATTGTGATCTAGTCTGGATTTAACTGTCTTTGTGTATTTCAGCGTGGGAGATGCTATCTGTACCATTGCTGCTGCTACCTGCTTTCCAGAGCCTTTCATCAATGAAGGAAAGCGGCTGGGCTATATCCATCGAAATTTTGCTGGAAACAGATTTTCTGATCACGTAGCCCTTTTATCAGTATTCCAAGCCTGGGATGATGCTAGGTATGAGTAAGATTTGGGTGAGCTGTCTGTAGTTTCTCATTTGTGTTTAGTTTTCTGGTGTTAGAGAATGATTTCTCATGCCAATTTATTTTAGAATGGGTGGAGAAGAAGCAGAGATACGTTTTTGTGAGCACAAAAGACTGAATATGGCTACACTAAGAATGACCTGGGAAGCCAAAGTTCAGCTCAAAGAGATTTTGATTAATTCTGGGTTTCCAGAAGGTAAGACTTCTTCCATTGTTAAGATGTCTTTAAAGTGACATTTATATAGTACATGCAAATTGACAGCAAAGTGTATTTTAGTTTCAAATTTTAGACCCTATGATTTTTATATATTCCCGACTATTTCTTAGTTCTCATGAACACTGGTCTAGTTCCCAGAATGAGTACTTTGCTGATAACCTTACAGTGGTTTGCAAAGTAATTTATTAGCATTTAGACTTGAAGTAAATTCTACCACATTAAATTTTAAATGGCTTTAATTTATACTTTCGGTGTACAGATGATTAAAGGAGTTTATGACATCTAACGTAGAAAAAAACCAACCCATGTTTCTTGATGAGCTGTAGTACTTTTCTTTTCCAACTAGGTTAAAATATAGAATTATTTCCTAAAACATTGAGAACTGGAATGCATAACCAGAAATAAGACTGTTGAGAGACAGAAGGTAGTTGGGCAAGATGGTAAATTTGTAAAGGCTGTGATTGGAATAACAAAGTAGTGAGTAGTTCTCTTCTGTCATAAGCCAGCCGAAATTTTAGTTTTTCCTCAAAATTATAAGAAAGGGAAAACTTCATATGCTAGAGTCTTGAGATGCATTTTACAGGTAATGAAACAGGCACCAAGGTATAAATTGTCTTTAATTCATCCAATTACGAGGCTATAAGACTAGAACTCGTTTGTCTAGAACAAAATATGTCTGTGCTTTCAGCGGTTGACTGTCATGCTTTCCAGTCAGTAGCTAAGTACTCAAAGTGTAGACTGGGTAAAAACGTCAGCCTTCATTCTAGTAGGTGTCCTCTTAGATTATCTCCATCTTCTCTACAACTAACAGCTATTTAAGAGTAGCAGATAAATACTTTGTGGTCCTATCAGTCAAGCTCTTATTCTCAGAGTAGATGGTTGATTGGGGGACTTTAAAAAGTAATGACCCCGGCCGGGCACGGTGGCACACACCTGTAATCCCAGCACTTTGGGAGGCGGAGCCAGGTGGATCACGAGGTCAGGAGATCGAGACCATCCTGGCTAACACGGTGAAACCCGTCTCTACTAAAAATACAAAAAATTAGCCGGGCGTGGTGGCAGGTGCCTGTAGTCCCGGCTACTCGGGAGGCTGAGGCAGGAGAATGGCGTGAACCCAGGAGGCAGAGCTTGCAGTGAGCCGAGTTGGCACCACTGCACTCCAGCCTGGGCGACAGAGTGAGACTCGTCTCAAAAAAAAAAAGTAATCACCCCAAGCTTATTTATGGTTGAGTCTATAAGAGAATAGAGACGTTTTTGTTTTCTTATGTGGAAACTCAGTAACATTACTCCTTGAACTTAATCTGGGTGTAAGGATTCTGAGAAGAGAAAGTTTTACAGACAGGTTATGTGAAAAGAGTGAGGAAGAGTCAGTTCTCTGAATTATCTTGAATAGTTTGCATGTAATGTGAAGATCAGTCAGTTATCTGATTTTTCTTTTCACTCTGCTCCTCTTAACAGATTGTTTGTTGACACAAGTGTTTACTAACACTGGACCAGATAATAATTTGGATGTTGTTATCTCCCTCCTGGCCTTTGGTGTGTACCCCAATGTGTGCTATCATAAGGAAAAGAGGAAGATTCTCACCACTGAAGGGCGTAATGCACTTATCCACAAATCATCTGTTAATTGTCCTTTTAGTAGCCAAGACATGAAGTACCCATCTCCCTTCTTTGTATTTGGTGAAAAGGTAAGAAAAGACTGGAAAAGTTTACATTGAAAGTTGAAATTGTCTTTATAATCATTAGGAACATGAATTTTGATTTTCAAAGCACAGTGTATAGTGGTATTTGGAAGTTGGAATGTCAACCATTTTGTATTGTCTCTTTCTCCATTTGCAGATTCGAACTCGAGCCATCTCTGCTAAAGGCATGACTTTAGTCACCCCCCTGCAGTTGCTTCTCTTTGCCTCCAAGAAAGTCCAATCTGATGGGCAGATTGTGCTTGTAGATGACTGGTATGGATTTTCAGATGTGAACTCCAAACTGAATTCTTAGAATTACAATATGATGGAAATCAGCTGCTAATCTAACTTAATTATATACTAATTATAACTTAAATATATACTAATTATATCTAACTTAATTATATGCTATATACTTAATCTTAAATTGATACCAGTAGAAGCAAATGCATTAGGAATTTGAGCCATGTCTACCACTAGGCACACTACCACTGTGGAATCAGATTAAGTGAAGCTTGAGTACCCTTTCATATACTCTGTATATTGATTCAAAACTAGTGGTAAGCACTGGGCAAAAATGGAATAGAGCTTAATGGACAGCCAGTAGGCTTAGCCACCATATTCTTGAAAACCTAGAAAATGCCAGCATTCTGGGTCTCTTAAATTCATTATTTTAAAGTCTGGATGATCTGGCTGGGTGCGGCACATCACTTGGGCTCAGGAAGTTCAAGATCAGCCTGGACAACATGGTGAAACCTGTCTCTACGAAAAATACAAAAAAATTAGCCCTGTGTGGTAGCGCACACCTGTAGTCCCAGCTATTCTGGAGGCTGAGGCAGGAGAATCACTTGAACCTGGGAGTTGGAGGTTGCAATGAGCTATCACGCCACTGCACTCCAGCCAGGGCAACAGAGGAAGACTCTGTCTCAAAAATAAATAAATAAAGTCTGAATGATCCATATTGCTGGACTTTGTTTTTTGTTTATTATATATTGCATATATTTTTATTATAGTTTATTTGGCTTGATAGGCTTTTTGGC
Source organism: Pongo pygmaeus (assembly GCF_028885625.2). Taxonomy (NCBI): domain Eukaryota; kingdom Metazoa; phylum Chordata; class Mammalia; order Primates; family Hominidae; genus Pongo; species Pongo pygmaeus. The sequence continues at coordinate 66,910,625 of NC_072373.2, read as the reverse complement.
TTAAGACTCCTGCTCATAGCTAGCAGTGAATTTTAAGAAGCTATTGCTGATTATTACTACTCTTCATATCTGTGTTTGCCTAAGTTTGGGGCCATTATAAGTAGGTTTTTTTTTTTTTTTCAATATTAATGCTTAAGAAGTTAAATTTATTCTATAACGTGCCATGTGTGAAGTTGAGAGATAATGGTCTTTTTCTACATATACTCCCTCTCTTATTTTTAATGTATTTCGCCACTTTAGGATTAAACTGCAAATATCTCATGAAGCTGCTGCCTGTATCACTGGTCTCCGGGCAGCCATGGAGGCTCTGGTTGTTGAAGTAACCAAACAACCTGCTATCATCAGCCAGTTGGACCCCGTAAATGAACGTATGCTGAACATGATCCGTCAGATCTCTAGACCCTCAGCTGCTGGTATCAACCTTATGATTGGCAGTACACGGTGAGTACAATATTAACTTCTTACTGAACCAAGTAGAGGGGAGAGATCTTACGTAGGCCTAGAATTCCTAAAGTTAGTGATAGAAGCCCTATCACTTAAGTAAAATTCTAGATATAGATAGAGCTATAGATAGTTTAGTTGCGGCTAACATACTCAGAACAAAGAATGTCATTTACTTTTTTGTTAGTAATTGGTCTACTGCATCAGTGCATGTTGGTAGTGTTAGAAAAGGATCTTACAAATACACATTCATAGTTCAGAGTGGGTCACATGACAGGGAAGTGACACAGCCCAGATAGCCCTTTTTCCATGGTACTGTTTTGGCATCTCTAAAGAAAAATATTGATGAGATGTTAAATTGCTTCTTTATCAAATGTATATGTGTTTTTGTTTATCTTAAACAACTAGAGCATGGATATCTTAAAGAAATGAGAAATTTATCTTAATTCTTAAAATTTTTATTTGCTTCAGGTTTTCAAATTTTTTTTCTTTGCCCACTAATTTTTATTTACAAATACTTGATACTTACCAAAAAGGCAGAAGAATGATACAGTGTATAGCCATATAGTCTTTATTTAGGTTCACTAATTTTCAGTGTTTTGTACATTTGCTTAATATTTGTGATGAAGTAGCAGGCATTGCCACATTTTACGTCAGTACACTTCATGTCTTTTAAGAACATGGCCGCAATACCACAATCACACCCCAAAACCTTAAGTGTTTTAGTAATACTATAATATACTAATGTACTAAAATTCTTCCAGTTATCCAAAAATGACCTCTAATTCCTCATCAAAAATGATGTGTTGGCATTTGGTCTATCTGTAAGATGGGTTGATTGTTATCCTCATCCTCTTTAATATAAACAAGGAAACTGGGCACAGATAAGACCCAAGGTCATACAGCTAATAACTGATAGAACCAGGTTCAAACCCAGGCAACATGGCTCCTGAAACAGTGCTCTTACTATGCTATTCTGTGGCCCTCCCAGGTGGTTAAATGCATAGAATAATTCAATAAGCGTCATAGGCAGATAACAAATGAAGTATTCATGGGTGTTTAGGAGAAGAGAGATTATTTTTGGTAGGACGGCTGGTAAGCAAAGAGCCTCTGTGTATATAATCTGTTTCTAAGAAGGATAATAGTCCGGAAACTAGAAAGAAAGGGATGCATGCAAGAGAGTTTAGGATGTATGAGTATGTGGTGGCCTAAATTACAGTAGTAGATAGAATTGCAATGGGGAGATGTGACTGGATTAGACAGATTTGTGGTAGAATCAATAGGAATTCGTGATGGACTAAAATGGAATAGTGCAATGAAAGAAGGAAGACAGATTACAGTCATTTATTTTTTATTTTATTTTTATTTTATTTATTTATTTATTTTTTTTTGAGAGGCAGTTTTGCTCTGTTGCCCAGGCTGGAGTGCAGTGGTGCCATCTTGGCTCACTGCAACCTCTGCCTTCCGGGTTCAAGCGATCCTCCTGCCTCAAACCCCGGAGCAGCTGGGATTACAGGCACACACTGCCACACCCAGCTAATTTTTGTATTTTTAGTAGAAACAGGGTTTTGCCATGTTGCCCAGGCTAGTTCTAACTCCTGACCTCAGGTGATCCACCCACCTCAGCCTCCCAAAGTGCTGGGATTACAAACCTGAACCACTGCACCCAGCCACACAGCCATATTTCTGACTTAGCTGCTGAATTGGTAGTGTTATTCTCGAAGAAAAGCTGCACAGGAGTAATAAGCAGATTGGGGATATGTTTAATTGAAGTTGTTGACGGTCCATCTCGATTTCTGCAATTTTTCATTAGCTTTATTTTCCTTATTTGCCACATGAAACAGATTTAGGCATTACCAAGGACATTTTTCAAAATCATATTTCAGAATTATTGCAGGAAAACATTTGGTGATAAAGACCAAATAGTTTATTGGCAGCTCCAGGAACCCTCTCCTAATGCTTGCCTTCTTGGAAACACTATTGTTATTGAACTGAGTAAGAGGACTGTCTTAAAGTTCTGATGACATACTGCCAAAATTCAAAACCTTTGAGATCGAACCAGAAAGAACTTCAGAAAAACAGATGGATACAATTGATAACTGTTTTAGAATAGCAGATCAATTTTATTTCAATTTCTATTTGTGCATTTGGCTTCATTCCCTTTATGTATTAAATTTTCAAATATAACTAAATGTGTACATTTGGTGAGTCGTTGGGAAATAATAAGAATGCTTTGCTAAAGTGATGGTTTTGTGCTTTTCCTAGGTATGGAGATGGTCCACGTCCTCCCAAGATGGCCCGATATGACAATGGAAGTGGATATAGAAGGGGAGGTTCTAGTTACAGTGGTGGAGGCTATGGCAGTGGCTATAGCAGTGGAGGCTATGGTAGCGGAGGCTATGGTGGCAGTGCCAACTCCTTTCGGGCAGGATATGGTGGTGTTGGTGGAGGCTATAGAGGAGTTTCCCGAGGTGGCTTTAGAGGCAACTCTGGAGGAGACTACAGAGGGCCTAGTGGAGGCTACAGAGGATCTGGGGGATTCCAGCGAGGAGGTGGTAGGGGGGCCTATGGAACTGGCTACTTTGGACAGGGAAGAGGAGGTGGCGGCTATTAAAACTTGGTTATGTCAGTTCCTGTGTGTAGACAGTAAGGAAAAAAAGGCATGCTATGTGTTACGTGTTTCTTCCAGTATGTTTATTTGCCACCAAAAAGTAAATGCATTTTCACCCATTCTGTGGTTCATTGTAGTTTAAGGAAACCAAGCATATAGATGCATTAGTGATTTTGTTTATATTATGTAAAATATAACGATCTCTTAAAAATACCACAGTTTGTATTTTTTCTTTAAGGAGTAAAGATTTGCCTTTAAATAACTTGGTATTTTCCTGGCTTTCGTTTAATACAATAGAAAATAAAGTATTACACCGAATACTTGCCGTGTAGTTTGTTTGTTGACCTCATATGTTAGAAAATTTTACAATGCCAGTTACATCTGTTCATTTTAAATGTCAGAGAAGTTGTACCCTGTTTCAAAAGTATACTAAGTGATACTACTTGTAATAGAATAAATCACCTTGGAATTGAATTGTTACCTTTTGAAATAAATACTGGCAAGTGCACAAGCCACATAAACCTGAATAAAACTTTTGACCTAGGGCTGAACATTTGGCTTCCTCCCATATTCTGTCTTTGAATAAGACCAAGGCCAGCATTTTCTTTTCTAAGTTAGTTTCCACAATGACAATTACAAGCAATATAATCAATCCATAGAACTCTTGAATAAAAGGTAAATGAAGCTTCACTGATGTGACACATTTACCTACCTTACTGTGTTGCAAAAGGTTTTTGTCAAGCTACTTTGTTTTAATAGAGATGTTCATACATTTATAGCACTTTACAGTTTCCAGTGAATTCTCAGATTTCTCATTTGAGCAAGATACAGTGGAGAGGGCAAAGGTACTGGATTACACAGAACTGGGTTTGTCTTAATTCTGTTCTCAACCATGTGGATGATCTTGGGCATATTTTTGTCTTGGTTTCCTTTTCAAAGTCTTTTATCCTGCATATATGTTTTAGATCACCTTCAGCAATTATTGTTAAGCTGATGGCACCTATCTGCAGACTCACAAGTCTATCTCCAACCGAGATTTCCTTTCTGAGCCATGTAAACAACTGCACACTGAACATGCGTCTCTGCTTAAATATCCCACAGAAAAAAATCTCAGTGCTTTCCAAACTGACCTCTTTCCCCTCCCAACCTACCTTATGTCCTGACAGTACTGTGTTCTCTGCTCTGCTCTTTGGAGTTTCAGCTGCTTAATTGCTTAAGCCACCACCGCTGGTCAGCTCAAAACATCTTTCAATATACTTTTATAGATCAGTTGCCTCTGTTGTATTCAGTCTTAGTTTGGACATACAGTGCCACAGCAACTTAACTGATCCTGCCTACAGGCTTGCCTCAATCTGATCTCCACTACAGCTACAGTAAACATTCCCAAACAAATCTAGTTTCATACCCCCTCTCCTGACTTAAACCAATGGTTCTTAACTGCCGTCAGGGTAGAGGCTAAACTCCCTTCTTAGCTGCTCACTCCGGCTCTACCTTCATTTCTGCGGTACAGCTGTAGCTAGCCAAACTAGCACCATCGATGGATCATGAGCTTTCTCTCCCTTTGCAAGTTGTGAAAACTCCCATAAAAGGTATAAAATCAATAATGGTTCATTTGAATGGTACTCATCCCTCCAACAAATTCAAGTAGAAATGTAAATTGAAAAATGGCCAAAAGTTGTCAAAGTGCATTCTCTAAAGGTTGAAAGAAGCACTAAGGCACAGTTCTAATGTTACCATATTCAGCTAAAGACCTGAGGAGCTCCATATGTAGCTCCCCCCTGTCTTGTGCCCCACGTATTCCAGGTGTCCTCCCTAAACTCCAGTTTGTCTCTTAACTGCAGTGCTCTGCTTGGTACTTTCTCCCTCTGCCATGACCCAGAAAGTGCTTCCACATAGCCATGGACTTGTCTTATTTGTTTTCCTTCTTGGGGGATCACAGTTCTGCATTGCCTGTTACCTAATGTCTGAAAGCAGCTGTTTAAGTAGTTGCTTACATGGGAGGAAAAGTTCAGTGCCATTTGCACTTGTCATAGCTGTAAGTGGGAATCCACTTCAGTTACCAAAGAATCCATTATAAGGTCCAGAAATCATTCCTTTTCTTAGATGAGACTTAGCAGAAGGCTATATATTTTGTGACATATTAATACCTTGAGGCATCAACCACTGTTTAATTTCTTTTTTGAGGCAGGGTCACCCAGGCTGGAGTGTAGTGGCACAATCTCAGCTCACTTGCAACCTCTACCTCCCAGGCTCAAGCAATCTTCCCACCTCAATCTCCTAAGCAGTGGATAACTGGGACCACAGGCCCCTGCCACCAACACACCCAGCTAATTTTTGTATTTTTTGTAGAAACGGGTTTTCACCTGCCCAGGCTGATCTTGAACTCTTGACCTCAGGCAATTCACCCGCCTCGGCCTCCCAAAGTGCTGGGATTACAGGCATGAGCCACCACAGCTGGCCTTCATTTCCTTTCTTAGCCATCCCTACCTTTTGCTTAGAACAAAGACAATAGTTAAAGAATGTCACAGCAAGTGTGCAATGACTGAAAGTTCTTCCAAAATGAGAGCTTGAATACACACCGTTCCCATTCAGGAAATGGGAGAGAATTCGGGGAAAAAATAATGTAGAAAGGTTTCTGCTTACCACCCATTCTCTCACAGCACATATCTGCTGGGGTTTGGGGTAATAGAGTTGGCAGTGACAATTGAGTCCGCCCTTCTAGAAGTTCAGACAGGAAAGAGTGGCCTGATTTGCACGTGTTTGGTCCGTGGTTGACAGCTTGAAAGTTAACTGGAAGAAAAAGCTGATGTGCCAATTTCAGGAAGCCATGCTGCAGACCTCCGTGTGTTAACAGAATGTGTAGGTACAGTGTCCTGAAGTAAGCAGCTACAATTTGGTGGGATCTGCTGTGCTGTGAAGCTACACTCCAGACCCTCTGAACGTCACCAATGCCATAGGAACAGATCAGAATATGAATAGTTGTGCCAACTTAGGGGTCAGCCCAGACGACAAGAAAGAAGACATCAACTTTAGCCAAGCATGTATTTGAATACCAATTTCCCTCTTTCTGAATCTGGAAACAGAATTGGGACAGGAGGATAGTAAAGAAAACCAAAAATGGAATTTCTAATTTGGAACTGATGTGAATTTTGGTTTTGACTGGGAAAACGGCTCCTGAATTCTACTGTATTTATCAGAAAGACTTAGACTTGAATTACTGTCCAGAAGACAAAAAGGAAAGTTTTTTAAAGTTGTATTTGTGTAACTTTCATATTTGCAGACTGTTTTATTACATGTAGCATAAAATATTTCTGGACCATGTGGGGAAAATTTAATATTGAATCTCAAAGTTAACTGAGGTTACCTGAATTTCTGAGACTATTTTAGTGATAATTTAGCTTCTAAGAAAAGATGTTGAGGAGAGGTGGAGCAAGATGGCTCAATAGAACCCTCCAGTGATCATCTCCCCGCAAGAACACCAAACTGAAAACTATCCACACAAAAAACCTTTGTAAGAACCAAAAATCAGGTGAGCGATCACAGTACCTGGAAAGAGGTATATTGAGGAAAGAGGCATGGAAGAAGGTAGGAAAGACAGTCTTGACTGGCCTACATCACCCCTTCTCTAAAGACAGTCTTGACTGGCCTACATCACCCCTTCTCTATGCCCTGGCAGCGGCCACATGGCTCAGACAGAATCTGTGTGCCTGGTAGTGGGGGAACAGATTCTGAGACTGCGTTGGAACTCAGTGCTACTCTATCACAGCGCAAAGAAGAATTTAGCCCACGCCCATGGAGGAAACATTTATACCTAGCCAGAGATAGCTAGGTATATTGATGCCTAGACACCTAGATATTTATAGCCAGAGATGAATTGTGCTTCCCAGTGGCTGGAACCTGACTTCTGGCAAGCCCTGCCACTGCAGACAAAAGTGCTCTGGGGTCCTAAATGAAAGGCAGTCTAGGCCACAAGGACTGCAATTCCTGGACAAGTCCTGGTGCTGTGCTGGGCTCTGAGCCAGTTCACTTCAGGTACACACAACCTAGTTTGAGACACCAGCTGGGGCAGCCAATGGAGTGTTTACGTCACCCCTCCCCCAAAACCAGAAAGCACAGCTTGCAGCTTCTAGAAAGACTCCCTCCTTCAGCTGAAGAATGGTTCAACATACGCAAATCAACCAATGTGATACATCATATCAATGGGATGAAGGACAAAAAACATGATAATTTCCATTAATGCTGAAAAAGCATTTGTTAAAATTCAGCCATCCTGTGGGGTGGGGGAGGGGGGAGGGATAGCATTAGGAGATATACCTAATGTAAATGACTAGTTAATGGGTGCAGCACACCAACATGGCACATGTATACATATGTAACAAACCTGCACGTTGTGCACATGTACCCTAGCACTTAAAGTATAATAAAAAAAAGAACATCCCTTCATGATTTAAATAAAACCCTCAAAAAACTGGGTATAGAAGGACATACCTCAATACAATAAAATCCATATATGACAGACCCACAGCTAGTATCATACTGAATGGGAAAGGACTTTCCTCTAAGATCTAGAACAAGACAAGGATGCCACTTTCACCATTGTTATTCAACATAACTGGAAGTCCTAGCTAGAGCAATCAGGCAAGAGAAAGAAAGGGCATCCAAATTGGAAAGGAAAAAGTCAAATTATCCTTGTTTGCAGATGATATGATCTTATATTTGGAAAAACCTCAAGACTCCAGCAAAAAAACTACTGGAACTGATAAATTTGGTAAAGTTGCAGGATACAAACAGACATACAAAAATCAATAGCATTTTTTGCCAGCAACAAACAATCTGAAAAAGAAATCAAGAAAGTAAGTCAATTTACAATAGCTACAAATAAAATAAAATATCTAAGAATAAACTTCACTGAAGACGTGAACGATCTCTACAATAAAAACTATAAAACATTGATGCAAGAAATTGAAGAGGACACCAAAAAATGGAAAAATATTCCTGTTCTGTTTGGAAGAACTGATATTGTTAAAATGGTCATACTACCCAAAGCAATCTACAGATTGAATGCATTCTCTATCAAAATACCAATGACATTCTTCACAGAAATAGCGAAAATAATTCTAAAATTTAAATGGAACCACTAAAGACCCAGAATAGCCAAAGCCATCCTGAGCCTAAAGAACAAAACTGGAGAAATCACATTACCTGACTTCAAATTATACTGCAGAACTATAGGAACCAAAACAACATGGTACTGTTAGCAGCAGAACATACCTGAGTCACACAGCACCAAAGTATGTTACTGGCGATGAATTCATATGAGTCTGCAACAACCTCATTTCTTGCCTCCTCAGAGGAAAGAATTTGAGGGGCATAAGGCAGAAGGAGAGACTGAGGCAAGTTTTAGAGCAAGAGCGAAAGTTTTATTAAGAAGTCTTATAACAAGGGCCAGGCCCGGTGGCTCACGCCTGTAATCCCAACACTTTAGGAGGCTCAGGCAGGTAGATCACCTGAGGTCAGGAATTTGAGACCAGCCTGGCCAACATGATGAAACCCCATCTCTACTAAAAATACAACAATTAAGGCCAGGAGTGGTGGCTCATGCCTGTAATCCCAACACTTTGAGAGGCTGAGGTGGGCGGATCACCTGAGGTCAGGAGTTCGAGACCAGCCTGACCAGCATGGAGAAACTCCGTCTCTACTAAAAATACTAAAAATAGCCGGGTGTGGTGGTGCACGCCTGTAATCGCAGCTACTCAGAAAGGCTAAGGCAGGAGAATCGCTTGAACCCGGGAGGCAGAGGTTGCAGTGAGCTGAGATTGTGTCATTGCACTCCAGCCTGGGCAACGAGCAAAACTCCGTCTCAAAAAAAACAAAAAAAACAAAAAATTAGCCAGACGTGGTGGAGGGCACTTGTAGTCCCAGCTACTCAGGAGGCTGAGGCAGGAGAATCGCTTGAACCCAGGAGGCAGAGATTGCAGAGAGCCGAGATCATGCCATTGCACTCCAGCCTGGGTGACAGAGTGAGACTCTGTCTCCCAAAAAATAAATAAATAAATAAAAGTTTTATAACAGGAATAAAAGGAAGGAAAGTACACTTGGAAGAGGGCCAAGTAGGTGACTCAAGAGGCAAGTGTGCGGCTTGACCTTTTGACTTGGGGTTTTATACATTGGCATACTTCTGGGGTTTTGTGTTACTTCTTCCCGCTTGCCAAACTCCTGAGCTCTTATCAGGAAGCTGCTGATCACCAGTTTCAGGTGTTTTCTATTTATTAGAATAGACTGCCTTTCCTTGGCACTGGCTGTGACCAATTATTAGTTTAGAGAGACAGTTGACCACCTGACCATCACCTGATGGTTGCCTGACACTCCTGGTGTATCGTGGGGGGTGGGGGGAGGGGCGGAGCGCTCTTCTGCCCCACTCATACCCAACTAGCTACCCACTGTAACATTACTTGCATAAAAACAGGCACATAGACTCATGGAACAGAATAGAGAAATTAAAACAGTTGAACTCATGGAGATAAAGTAATGGTTACCAAAGGCTGGCAAGGGTAGTGGTGGTGGTAGGAAAGTGGGGATGATTAATGGGTACACAAATATTGTTAGATTGAATGAATAAGATTTAGAATTTGGTAGCACAACAGGGCAACTACAGGCAACAATAATTTACTGTACATTTAAAGAAAACTAAAAGTGTCCTAGCCAGAGCATCAGACAAGAGAAAGGGCATCTGAGTCGGTAGAGAGGAAGTCAAACTGTCACTGTCAGTGATGTGATCACATACCTAGAAAACCCTAGGTATGCAGTAAGACTCATCCTAAAAGCTCCTAGATCTGAAAAATGAGCTCAGTAAAGTTTCAAGATAGAAAATCAATGTACGCAAATCAGTAGCACTGCTATAAACCGACAACAACTCAGTTGAGACTCAAATCAAGAACTCAATCACTTTTACAACAGCTGCAAAAATAAAATACTTAGGAATATACCTAACCAAGGAGGTGAAAGATCTCTTCAAGGAAGACTACCAAACACTGCTGAAAGAAATCATCGATGACAGAACGAAATGGAAACATATCCCATGCTCATGGATGGGTAGAATTAATATTGTGAAAATGACCATACTGCCAAAAGCAATCTATAGATTTAGTGCAATTCCCATCAAAATACTATCATCATTCTTCACAGAACTAGAAAAAACAATCCTAAAATTCATATGGACCCAAAAAAGAGCCGGCACAGCCAAAGCAAGACTAAGCGAAAAGAACAAATCTAGAGGCATCATATTACCTGACTCAAACTATACTACAAGGCTATAGTTACCAAAACAGCATGGTACTGGTATAAAAAAAGGCATGTAGACCAGTGGAACAGAATACCCAGAAATAAAGCCAAATATTTACAGCCAACTGATCTTTGACAAAGCAAACAGAAACATAAAGTGAGGAAAGGACACTGCATTCAACAAATGGTGCTGGGATAATTGGCAAGCCACATGTAGAAGAATGAAACTGGATCCTCATCTCTCACCTTATATAAAAATCAACTCAAGATGGATCAAAGACTTAAATCTAAGACCTGAGGCCATAAAAATTCTAAAAGATAACATCGGAAAAACTCTTCTAGACATTGGCTTAGGAAAGAGTTCATGACCAAGAACCCAAAAACAAATGCAACAAAAACAAAAATAGATGGGACCTAATTAAACTAAAAAACTTCTGCACAGCAGAAGAAATAATCAGCTTAGTAAACAGACAGTCCACAGAGTGGGAGAAAATATTTGCAAACTATGCATCCAACAAAGGTCTAATATCCAGAACTCAAATCAGCAAGAAAAAAAAAAATCAAAAAGTGGGCTAAGGACATGAATAGACAATTCTCAAAAGAAGTTATACAGGCCGGGTACAGTGGCTCATGCCTGTAATCCCAGCACTTTGGGAGGGTGAGGTGGGTGGATCGCCTGAGGTTAGGAGTTCAAGACCAGCCTGGCCAACATGGTGAAACCCCATCTCTACTAAAAATACAAAAACTAGCTAGGTGTGGTTGTTGTGCATCTATTATCCCAGCTACTCGGGGGACTGAGGCAGGAGAATGGCTTGAACATGGGAGGCGGAGGTTGCAGTGAGCTGAGATCACACCACTGTACTCCAGCCTGGGCAATAGAGTGAGACTCCATCTCAAAAATAAAAACTAATAAAATAATAAAAATTTTAAAATTAAAAAGATATACAAATGGCCAAGAAACATATGAAAAATGCTCAACATCACTAATTATCAGGGAAATGCAAATTAAGACCACAATGAGATACCACCTTACTCCTACATGAATGGCCATAATTTAAAAATCAAAAAACAATAGATATTTGTATGGATGTGGTGAAAAGGGAACACTTTTACACTGCTGGTGGGAATGTAAACTAGTACAACTACTATGGAAAACAGTATAGAGATTTCTTAACTAAAAGTAGATCTACCATTTGATCTAGCAATCCCACTACTGGGTAGCTCCCCAGAGGAAAAGAAATCATTATATGTAAAAGACACTTGCACACGTATGTTTATTGCAGCACAATTCACAACCACAAAAATACAGGACCAGCCTAAATGCCCATCAACCAAGTGGATAAAGAAAATGTAGTATATACATACTATGAAATACTACTCAGCCATAAAAAGGAATGAAATAATTGCATTTGCAGCAACCTGGATGGAATTGGAGACCATTATTCTATGTAAAGTAACTCAGGAATGGAAAAACCAAATATTGTATGTTCTCACTTATAAGTGGGAGCTAAGCTATGAGGACACAAAGGTGTAAGAGTGATATAGTGGACTTTGGGGACTCGGGAGAAGGGTAGGAGGGAGTGAGGGATAAAAGACTACACATTGGATACAATGTACACTGCTCAGGTGTTGGGTGCACCAAAATCTCAGAAACCACAACTAAAGAACTTATTCATGTAACCAAACACCACCTGCTCCCCAAAAACGATTGAAATAAAATTTTTTAAAAAGATAAATAAAAGTGTATAATTGGATTGTTTGTAACAAAAAGAAAGAATAAATGCTTGAGGTGATGTGTGCCCCATTTATTGTGTGTGGTTATTACTCATTGCATGCCTGTATCAAATTATCTCATGTACCTCATAACTATATACACCTACTATGTATACACAAAATTAAAGATTAAAAAAATAAATTTTAAGACATAAAAAAAAAGATGTAAAAAGAATCTTTACTTCCTGGGAACTGACTAGAGTTGCCAAATGTCTCAATTGGCCCAGGACTATCTGTTTTCCTAAGACAGAAGAAGCGCTAAAACTGGGAAAGTCCTGGGCAAACTGGGATGAATTGGTCACCCTAGGATTTATCTTAAATGGAAGCACTTTTAGGAATTTTCAAACTTTGAAATTCCATATTTCTTTCATACCTAGAAATAAATTTAAGATAAAGGTAACAAAGCAGTTGGCTATATAATCAAATGTTTAATGTTTCTCATCTTAACAGGCATAACTGTAAAACATTTTTCATGCTAACATGTAAAAATAACCAATAAATACATTATTTTACAGTTTTACATTTTTGTATTAATATACATTATATGTACATTATAATATATCTCTCTATTATATAATAAGTAATCTCACATCTCAAGATTTTTTTTTTTTTTTGAGACAGAGTCTCACTCTGTCACCAGGCTGGAGTGCAATGGCACCATCTCGGCTTACTGCAATCTCTATCTCTCCCAGGTTCAAGCAATTCTCCTGCCTCAGCCTCCCAAGTAGCTGGGATTATAGGCACACGCCACCATACCCAGCTAATTTTTGTATTTTTAATAGAGACGGGGTTTCACCATGTTGGCCAGGATGGTCTCGATCTCCTGACCTGCTGATCTGCCCACCTCAGCCTCCAAAAGTGCTGAGATAACAGGCGTGAGCCACCGCGCCAGGCCAAGAATCTTATTTTTTTTAAATATATGTATTTAAATATACATAATATATAAGAATATATACATATTTAAATATTTAAGAATATGTACATATTTAAATATTTAAGAATAAGTATATATATTACACTATATATTATTTATATATTTAACTATATAGTTTATAGATTATATTATCTAGTATGTAATCATATATAGTTCTTATATATGATTATTAACTTTTAACATATAAAAATATATATTTTAAAAGTTAAGAATCATATATATATAATTATATATATATAATTAAGAATCTTGAGATGTGAGATTACCCTGGATCATCCAGGCAGGGTCAACCTAATCATAAAAGTCCTTAAAAGTGGAAGAGGGAGGTAGAAGAAGGAGTCAGGGAGATGAGACAAAAGAATAGACAAGAGACTCAGAGGAGAGACACTCGATCCACCGTTGCTTTGAAAATGGAGGCCATGAGCCAAGGAATGAAATCAGCCACCAGAAACTCAGCTGTCAACCGTCAAGGAAACAGGGAGCTGAATCCTACAACTACAAGGAACTGAATTCTGTCAACACCCAAATGAACAAGGAGACAGATCCTTCCCTAGAGCATCCAAAAAGGAATGCAGGCCTGTCAACACTTTGATTTTGGCCCAGGGAGACCCATGTCAGATTTTTGACCTACAGAACTGTAAGATTATAAATCTGTGTTAAGCCGCTAAGTTTGTGGTAACTTACTATGACTGCAATGGAAAACTAATACAATATATAAATTCAGTCTTTCATTTATTAAGGTATAGGAGGAAAAGTAGGGATGGAAAGGTAGAAGAGGAAAAAAGTTAATTTTATGAAATATCAAAATTCTTAGAAAATCTTAAAAATGCTTTATGCATGTTTTAGAATCATGAAACGAAAAAACAGCATCACTATATTCTGTAGTTGGCCTGGGAAAAGACAAATAGGTTAGAAACCAGTGGCAGCAACAGAAGGGAGGTAGATGGCCAGAGTAAGAAGTTTATTTACACAAGGCTACTGCTTTTATTGTATACCTTCAAAGATATTAGTTTGCCCATTACCTATTCTTTCTGAAGGCAAAAACAGAGAAAGGTAGGGGAAGAGGATGGAAAAGGAAAATCCCCACCCTTAACACTCACTACATTCATTATAGAAAGATGTTTCTTATTAAGGCCCCCAAGGACAATCCTGGAATTATTTTAACAAGTCTTTGTGTACACAGACTACGTATAATCAAAATCTATGGAACTGCCTATAGGTTTTCTTCTTTTAAAAAAGTGCTGTTGGGCCGGGCGCGGTGGCTCACACCTGTAATCCCAGCACTTTGGGAGGCCGAGACGGGCGGATCACGAGGTCAGGAGATCGAGACCATCCTGGCTAACACGGTGAAACCCAGTCTCTACTAAAAATACAAAAAAAAAAAAAAAAAAAAAAAAAATTAGCCGGGTGTGGTGGCAGGCGCCTGTAGTCCCAGCTATTCGGGAGGCTGAGGCAGGAGAATGGCGTGAACCTGGGAGGCGGAGCTTACAGTGAGCTGAGATCGCCCCACTGCACTCCGGGCTGAGTGATAGAGCCAGACTTCATCTCACAAAAAAAAAAAAAAAAAAAAAAAGATCAACTCTCAGCCTCAAGAGATTGTTTATGGCAATTCAGCGTAACCTTTGTTAGGTTACAGATAACATGAAGTAAAAGTCAAAAGTTTTAAGTATTTAAGCCTGAGTGCTTAAATTTCTTTTTATATTCTTAAGTCAACATAAGCTCTGCTTTGGGAAAAGACCATTCGTTGTTTCTTAGAAAATCAACTCTCTATTTTAGAGGCCACATGACCATCCAATGTAAAGATTATATTTCTCATTTGCAGCTAAGTGTAGCCACATAATAACATTCTAGGTAGAAGCATGAAAGTCCAAATAATGTGTGCAGCTTTGAAGAAAGGTTCTTTCCCTTCTGCTTGGCTGAAAACCAGGCATGAAAGCTTGATTACCAATTGCTGTCTTAGATTGTATGGTGATTTTTCATGGAAATCTTACAATCGTGAAACAATGTAGAAGAAACCTGAATTTCTGACAACGCAAAACACCTACCTACCTACATACCTACCTACCAGCCCTATGCTGAGTTCCCACAAGGAACATCTATTAGCCCTCTACTCTGCACTTCTTGACTATGAGAGAGAAATACATTTCTGTATTGTTTACCTCTCTTATTTTGGATTTCCTTGTTTCTTGCTGTTGAATCTATCCTATTTTTTTCTTTTTTTCACTTTTTTCTTCTAAAATGTATGCCTACAAGAATGAGCTTAAAGAACCTATCTTATTTTAATATATGACATATTATCTTATTCTGGTTATTGTGAATTAGTGATAAATTAAATTTTGTCTCTTGTCTACATAGAACACCTAATGCTTTTTATTGGAGGAGTATTAGAAAACAATATTTAAAACCATATTTGTTTCTGGATTAAATAGTGATGACTGTACTGTATACTAAAAATATACTAATATCATTGAATTGTACGCTTTGTAATGTGTGAATTTTATGGCATGTGAATTATATCTTAATAAAGCTGTTATTTTAAAAATATGTAAAATGAATCATTCAGTGAAAGCATTATGATATTTAAATATTTTTTAATTAAGCTTTGAATTGAAACTACCATTTCAGTGGGATATGAGAATCATTTATTAAACAAATTTGTGAAATATAAAACTTTAACATCAATTCAGACACTTTAACTTGTGACTATTCTGATATCCCCCTTGACGTTTGCTTCTATCTTATTATTATTCATTTCCAGATTCAGATTTTGCATTACTTTGAAGAGCATTTTATCATCTTTTTTATCTCCTGAAGAAGCCCTTTTGTTGAGAGCTTCTTCTGCTACGATAAAAAACTGTTCCATTGGTTGAAGAATGCTTACTCCATAGCCTTTGTTGCTATAAATATGATTATTAGTCATCTTCAATTTGGGTGCTGGAAGAACCTATTAAATTATTTGAGGAAATTAGTTTTTCAATGATTTTATTTAAAAAAATGAAGTAATGAACATATAAAAATTAGCTTAGACTTTATTCTTGGATTAACAGACTTTTTAAAACAACCGAGACTCTCAATTTTGAACAAGTGTTAAGTAGTGTTTTCATGACACCAACTAACATAATATTAACTACAAAAAATATTTAATAAGAATTTTTTTTTTTTTGAGATGGAGTCTTGCTTTGTTGCCCAGGCTGGAGTGCAATGACACAGTCTTGGCTCACTACAACCTCCGCCTCCCGGTTCAAGTGATTCTCCTGCCTCAGCCACTCAAGTAGCTGGGACTACAGGCGCGTGCCATCACACCCGGCTAATTTTTATATTTTTAGTAGAGACAGGGTTTCAATATTTTGGCCAGGCTGGTCTCAAGCTCCTGACCTCGTGATCCACCCGCCTTGGCTTCCCAAAGAGCTGGAATTACACACGTGAGCCACCGCACCCAGCCAATAACAAAATATTAAATGAGCCAGGTGCGGTGGCTCATGCCCTGTAATCCCAGCTCTTAAGAAGGCAGAGGCAGAAGGATAGCTTGAGCCCAGGAGTTCAAGACCTGCCTGGGCAATATAGCAAGACCCTATTCTCCACAAAAAGAAAAAGAAAAAAAAAAGTGTAAGAAAATATTAAATGAAGTTTTCAATTTACTTTTATCAGTTATTGATAAAAACAACTAATTCTGTATGGGGACACAACCCATGAAGCCGATCTCTTATAACATAATAAACATGAAAATAAGTAATTTCAAATAATATGTGATTTGGAGAAAATAAGGTAATGTGATAGCATGACTGGCTGGGGAGAGGTCACCACTTGAGTGTTCTTTACATTAAAGGCTTCTTTGAAGAGGGACAACCACATTCAGATACTAATAAGATCTATAGAAAGAGTGTTTCAGGTCAGGCATGGTGGCTCACACCTGTAATCCCAGCACTTTGGGAGGCAGAGGCGGGTGGATCACCTGAGGTTGGTAGTTCGAGACCAGCCTGACCAACATGGAGAAACCCCATCTCTACTAAAAATACAAAATTAGTTGGGCGTGGTGGCACATGCCTGTAATCCCAGCTACCTAGAAGGCTGAGGCAGGAAAATCGCTTGAACCTGGGAGGCAGACACTGCGGTGAGCTGAGATCGTGCCATTGCACTCCAGCCTGGGCAACAACAGCGAAACTCCATCTCAACAAAGAAAAAAAAGAGTGCTTCAGGTGAAGGTAACAGCCAGAACAAGTTTAATAATTTCTGGGAAAACAAACAAAGCCAGTGTGGCTCGAATATAATGTATAAGAGGAAGATTGGAAGGAGATTAAGCTGGAGAAAGCAGGGGCCAGATCTTGTCAGATTTTATAAAACATGTTTATCAAATTTTAATGTATGTATATATCATCTGGGGAGCTTGTTAAAGACCACATTTTGTTTAATAGGTCTGGCGTGAGGCTCAAAATTCTCCACTTCTAACAAACTACCAGGTGATGCCAATGCTGCTGGTCCATGGCTCACACTTTGAGTATCAGGAATATGATTCTTAAAGTGTGAGTTAAACCAGCAGTATCAGCATCACCTAGGAAATTACTAAAACAAATTCTCAGGCTTTACCCTAGACCTACTGAATCAGAAAGCAGAGTAGGCCTCTGCAAGAATGATTCTGATGCATGCTAACATTCAAGGACCACTGAAAAATTGAAAAATATTTAAGAACAGAAAAAATGTTTTAAGATAAATCAAAGATTTTAAAACTGCTCCCATTTACCATTTGTACCTTCTTTTCTTTTCTTTTATCTTTTTTTTTTTTTTTTTTTTGAGACGGAGTCTCAATCTGTCACCCAGGCTGGAGTGCAGTGGTGCACTGCAACCTCCGCCTCTTGAGTTCAAGTGATTCTCCTGCCTCAGCCTACTGAATAGCTGGGACTACAGGCATATGCCACCACGGTTGGCTAATTTTTTTTGTATTTTTAGTAGAGATGGGGTTTCACCATGTTAGCCAGGATGGTCTCGATCTCTTGACCTCGTGATCTGCGCACCTCGGCCTCTCAAAGTGCTGGGATTACAGGTGTGAGCCACCGTGCCTGGCCTTGTACCTTATTTTCAACCAATTATCTGACTTAGTGTCCAGAATCATACAGAGAGTGGGAGGCTACTAGTAATATATAATTCCTGCCCTTAGATAATTTATAATCTATTTGAGGAGACAAAATGTACATTCATAAAACAAACAGAATGTTCTAGAAAAAACTTCATTAACATAAAAGTTCATTAACTACACAAGCCTAGAGAGGGACTTAGAAAGACAAGATTTATAGAAGCAGA
The DNA here is from genome assembly GCF_028885625.2 of Pongo pygmaeus. Classification (NCBI taxonomy): domain Eukaryota; kingdom Metazoa; phylum Chordata; class Mammalia; order Primates; family Hominidae; genus Pongo; species Pongo pygmaeus. Next base: position 66,892,290 of record NC_072373.2, on the reverse strand, counting down.
AAGGATGGAAGACATTTCACCTAGAAATTATTGCTATTAATGTTTTAATTGATTAGCTTAAATCACTTAACACAACTTTGAAAGTAAGACTTCAAATGCTTCTTAATATATTATTATTCTTAATTTGCTTTACTTTGTAATTTGAAATACCAAAATGTATTACAGATCTGATCAAAGAAAATTCTAAAATGTCTTTAAGAGAAAAATCTATCCCATTTCTCATATTCAAGGTTATTTGCAAAGAGTTTAAGTACAAATTATTAAATTATAAGGCTAAACTTATTTCCTAGCAGCCATCATTTAATCATATCTTATTACTTGTACTATTCTTTTCCAAATCAGTGATAATATTTAGACTGCCTTTTAAGACTAAAACTAATATTTTAGTACTTATAATTACTTACAATTCTTATAACAATGCTACATCAAGAAATAAGAGAATACCTTCATATTAACTCCACCTAAGGTGCTTTTTGAACTGTCACTGGTTCTGAGGTTATTACAGTGATGAATTTCATTTCTTTCCAAAATAGCTATGCTTCCAGGATACAGTTCAACACCAGCACCCTGTAAATTAAAAGCAAATAAAACTATCTACAAAATATATACACAAACCTCTCACCAAAATCTTCTTTAGACTTGAAAATTGTAATTCTGTATTACCAATATAAACATTGAGTTACATGAAAATACATGATCATGCATGCAACTGTTAATTGTAAAGATAATATTTAAAAATATTGAAAATTTAAATATCTGTTAAAGAATCATTAGACTTAGAAGGTTGAGGTCATATAATCCATTATCTTACTCTTCCACCCAAATGATTCTCTAGAAAGGAGTCCACTCTTTAAGCAATTGTTTCAATAGTTATAAAAATTTATATCTACTGTAAATCCCACTTAATGCCACTAAAGTATATTTCCTCATTTTAGTGGAAATTTTAAAAATTCTTTAAAAAGATGCTCTTATTTTTCTACTTCCTTTAATCCTTTTTCTCATTCAGTTCTCCAGTCCTTCAATGATCTTTGTGATTGTTATCTAAAGACTCAAGCTCTTAATTTTTAATTATTTATTGATTTATTGTTAAAGACAAAGTCTTTCTGTGTTGCCCAGGCTGGTCTCAAACTTCAGCTCAAGTGATCCTCCCGTCTCAGCTCCTAAAGTGCTGGGATTACAGGAGTGAACCACTGTGCTTGGCCTCAAGTTTTTTATGTCCTGATTATTCAGAAGCTGTTAGAACTAATCACAACACCTAACAGCAACATCTGATAACTTACATGTCTTATTTCTTTAAACTGTCAAATGACTGACTCATGATTTATGTTATAGCCACTCTTTTCCAGATTTTAAAAAGTCACCCGTATAAAACAAAGCTAAATATTCTTTACTTTGGACCTAGCATTTCATTTTTCCTAAATGTACTATGACACTCTAGTACTCATTTTGTAGATGTCTACCAGTTACTAAGTTTAATTAGAATTCCGCTAAAAGATGAAGAAATTGCTACCCTTTATTTGTATATTAAGATCACTCAAAGCTGTTATCTATAGTCATATAAGGCCATACTTTTTAAAGAATGAAATACCTGGGCACCAGTTATTTCACTGTCTGTAATTGTCAAAGCAGCTCCAGTAAGAACACACACTCCTGTTCCTTCACATTTTAATATGCAGTTTTCTAGAGTCATGTGACCAGACTCCACCACCACAATACCATCAACCGTCCCTTGTTGTATCAAAGATAGATGCATTAGTTTCACATTGTCAGCTTTGGACACCACAAAACTGTCACGAGAAGGTTCAGAAGTAATCATAATTTCCTCTCTCTTTCCAACTCCTGATTCATAGGGATAAAAATACATTAAATCAGTAATCTCCCATTTTAAGGCCCTTTATTGTCATTCAACAATACTGCTGTTACTAAAGTTTTTCCCTGTGTGCGTGTGTGGGTGTGCGCGCACATGTGCATTTTTAGAGATGGGTCTCGCTATGTTGCCCAGGCTAGTCTCGAACTCCTGGGCTCAAGTGATCCTCCTCCCCCACCTCCTGAGTAAGTTGGGACTACAGGTGCATAGCACAGTGCCCAGCTTCACATATTTTTAACAAATAATATATAGTACCTACATAACTATAGTGTAATCTTTTTCTTTTTCTTTTTTTTTTTGAGACAGTCTTGCTCTTTCACCCAGGCTGGAGTGCAGTGGCTTGACCATGGCTTACTGCAACCTGGGCTCAAGTGATTGTCCCACCTCAGCCTCCCAAGTAACTGGGACTACAGGTGTGTGCCACCACATCCAGCTAACTTTTGAATTTTTTGTAGAGATGGGGTTTCACTATGTTGCCCAGACTGGTCTCAAACTCCGGGACTCTAGCAATCCACCTGCCTCAGCCTTCCAAAGTGCTGGGATTACAGGCGTGAGGCACCATGTCCAGCTTTTGTTGTTGTTGTTGTTGTTGGTTAGACAATGAGAATACTCTTACTTCAACATCAAAAAGAGAGAAAGTTTCTAAATACGTTCAGGACCTAAAAGAAATTTAGTAAATTCTGCTTTTCTACTTCTGTTTTGGAGAGTTAGCATGTGATATTAGCCTTTTTGAGAAAATGATGAGCATATTTTAATATAGCTTTACATCTGGGTTTTCCTTAGTAAAGTGATGTGAAAAGCAGTAAAGATAGATAAGAAAAAAGTGCTTTGGGTAAAAAATATTAATGGAGCTAATAGAAAATATAAAGAACACGTCTTAATTATAAAATGAATATAAAGGATTTTTGTAAAACATAAATTCTATTGTAATTTCCAATAATTCCATTAAGCATGTTTAGAATACACAATTTGTCCAGTATACATTGCTGTAAAAAAACTACAAAGGATGCCCTGCTAACCCTTTATAATGATGTCATCTGTCAACAAAGCAAGATTTGCAGCTTGATATTCTCCTGGAAAAATTATTACTGTATCTCCACTATAACAATTATCCAAAGCCAAATCCAAATCATCATGCTGTTGGAGAAGTGTGTCTGAAGATAAATCCTTTATCTAAAAAGAAATAAAACACTTGCACTTTCAATAATAGGTTAAACTGAAACATGTCATTTTAATCAGTTACTTACTGGACAAGTGCTTTTCCCAAAAGACTTATCATTTATTAAAGACTAGCATTTATTAAATGCTTAAAGTATCAGTTCATCGATTAATGTTGAAATAAAATTTTTCTTTACAATCGTTCATCATTTTATAACTATTAAATACTGGGTATTAGCTATGTGCCATATTTTGAACTTTACATATTACCTCCTTAAGCCTTGCAACAGTTCCTTGACATATTATTATTATTATTTTGAGACGGAGTTTCACTCTGTCGCCCAGGCTGGAGGGCAATGGTGCAATCTCGGCTCACTGCAACCCCTGCCTCCCGGGTTCTAGCGATTCTCCTGCCTCAGCCTCCTGAGTAGCTGGGATTACAGGCGCACACCACCACGTCTGGCTAATTTTTTGTATTTTTAGTAGAGATGGAGTTTCTCCATGTTGGCCAGGCTGCTCTTAAACTCCTGACCTCAGGTAATCTGCCCACCTCGGCCTCCCAAACTGCTGGGATTACAGGCATAAGCCACCGCGCCCGGCAACATAAGTATTATTACCCCTGCTATAACGTTAAGGAAATTGAAGCTTGGCAAGATTAAATGAACCGTCAAAATTAGTAGTGAAGCTAAGCTTTAGATACAGTTCAATATGACACCAGATCTCATGCTCTTCCCTGTGTATCATTTTGTTTTCTTTAACTCAAAATGACCCTCCAATTTTAGTAAATGAACAAAATTCTTTTTTTTTTTTTTTTTTTCGAGTTCGAATTTCACTCTTGTCACCCAGGCTGGTGTGCAATGGAACGATCTCGGCTCACTGCAACCTCTGCCTCCCGGGTTCAACCAATTCTCCCAACTCAGCCTCCCCAGTAGTTGGGATTACAGGTGTCTGCCACCACACCCAACTAACTTTTGTATTTTTAGTAGAGACAGGGTTTCGCCGTGTTAGCCAGGTTGGTCTCGAACTCCTGACCTCAGGTGATCCACCTGCCTTGGCCTCCCAAAGTGCATGAGCCACCGTGCCCGGCCCCCAAATAAACAAAATTATACATATCAAAGATTCTAAAATATGCACTGGGAGTAGAAAAGAGGAGATAACTTCGTTATTAGTGTCGTAAAGACTGAAGGGCTTTATTTATTTATTTTGAGACAGGGTCTCATTCTGTCGCCCAGGCTGGAATGCAGTGGCACGATCATGGCTCACTGCAGCCTAAACCTCCCAGGCTCAAGTGATCCTTCCACCTCAGCCTCCTGAGTAGCTGGGACTACAGGCACACATTGCCATGCCTGGGTAATTTTTGTATTTTTTGTAGAGGTGGAGTTTCTCTATATTGCCCAGGCTGGTCTCAAACTCCTGAGCTCAAGTGATCACCCACCTCAGCCTCCCAGAGTGCTGGGATTACAGGTAGGAGCCACCATGCCCAGCAGTGTGAAGGACTTTTAATATAAAATATAAATCCAGGCTGGGCACAGTGACTCACACCTGTAATCCCAGCACTATGGGAGGCCAAGGTGGGCGGATCACTTGAGGTCAGGAGTTCGAGACCAGCCTGACCAACATGGTGAAACCCCGTCTCTACTAAAAATACAAAAATTAGCCAGGCATGGTGGCACATGCCTGTAATCCCAGCTACTCAGGAGGTGGAGGCAGGAGAATCGCTTGAACCCGGGAGGCGGAGTTTGCAGTAAGCAGAGATGGTGCCATTGCACTCCAGCCTGGGCAACAAAAGCAAAACTGTCTCAAAAAAAAAAAAAAAAAAAAAGTAAATAAATAAATAATAAATCCAAATATAAAATTTGGAAATATATTCTGAAAAAATGCCTATCATTCTTTGATCCCAATGAGAATGGCATTATCATGCATGTATCTTTCTTCTTCTTCTTCTTCTTCTTCGTATTATTATTATTATTTTGAGATGGAGTCTTGCTCTGTTGCCAAGGTTGGAGTGCAGTGGCACAGTCTTGGCTCACTGCAACCTCCCGGGTTCAAGTGATTCTCCTGCCTCAGCCTCCCGAGTAGCTGGGACTATAGGTGTGTGCCAGCACACCTGGCTAATTTTTGTATTTTTAGTGGAGACGGGGTTTCACTATGTTGGCCAGGCTGGTCTCGAACTCCTGACCTCAAGTGATCTGCCCGCCTTGGTCTCCCAAAGTGCTGGGATTACAGGCGTGAGCCACTGCACCCAGCCTTTTTTTATTATAAAAGTGATACCTGTTATAAAAACGTGGAAAAGAAAGCATAACAAAAATTGAAAAATTAACTTGTAAATTCTTAACTAAAGAAAACCTTCATTTATATAGATATTTCCTTCTAGTATATTTCCCATGCATATATTCATTTATTCATATGCCAATCAATCATACCATACATTGTATATACTTTTGAATTCTGATTTTGTCATTATATCACCTTCCCCATGTCTTTAAATAATTTTTCAAAGCCTATTTTTTTAATGATTAAAGTTTCAACTTATTTTAGATACGGGGGTACATGTGCAGGGTTTACTATGTTCGTTTATTGCATGCAGGTATTGAGCATAGTACCCAATAGGTAGTTTTTCAACAGACATCCCCTCCCTTCTTCCTCCTGCACCAGTAGTTAGCAGTGTCTATTGTTCTCATGTTTGTGTCCATGTGTGCTCAGTGTTTAGCTCCTGCTTGTAAGTGAGAACATGCGGTATTTGGTTTTCTGATCCTGCATTAATTCACTTAGGATAATGGCCTTCAGGTGCATCCACGCCACTGCAAAGGACATGATTTCATTCTTTTTATGGCTGCATAGTATTCCATGGTGTGTATGTACCACATTTACATTATTCAATCCACCATCAATGGGCACCTAGGTTGATTCCCTGTCTTTGCTATTATGAATAGCACATCAAAGCCTAACTTTTAACAATTACATACTAATGTATCAAACAGATATATTACAACTTATGTTATGAATTTCTCACTCTTATTTTAGATGGTTTATGAGTTTTCAACATTATGAAAATACTATAACAGATGATTATGTATATCTCTAGTTATTTCTTTAGGAAACATTACTAGACAGGAAATTGCTGAATCAAAAGGTATAAACATTTTAAGACTCTTGGATATACTTTGCCAAATTCCTCTCCAGAAAAGCTTAATCAATTAAAATTGGGTTAAGAATGCTCGTTTTGTTATAAACAAAACAACATGAGATTTTTAAAAAATTTGTACAATATTTGCCATTTTAATGGACAAAACTCCGCCTCACCTCATTTTCATTTCCATTTATTTGATAAGTGAGATTGAACACTTTTTCCAGGTATATGTAAAATTCCTATAAACCTTACTAAATCAGCAACCTACAAATTCATTTGTGCAGGTATTACATACATTGGAAGCAGATAGCACAAGACTACCTCTGTAAATAAATAATTTGTAAGAACTATGAAACCCTCCTCATTTATATTTTTTTTATTCACTGAAATAAGAAACACAGGAGAGAGAAAAAAGTGTGATAGAGGAAGACAATGAGTTTAATTTTGGTGCCAATAAATTTGAAATGCCAGTGGAGTCACTAGAAAGAGGTATCCAGCAGACTATGGATATAAGGGTCTAGAATATAGGACCTGACTAGACATAAGGTCATAGAATTATTTACTTATATGATAATTTGAGCACAGGAATGGATGAAATTAGCTACAAGAATGTGTAAAGAGGGAAAGATAGCAACCTAGAACAGAACACTGAGGAATATTTAACAAACTGGCGGAAACACAAGATCTTACAAAGAATATTGAGAAGTAGGCAAAGAGGTGGTAAGAAAATCAGGAGAATAGGATGTCATGGAAGGAGGAAGTACAGTTGACCCTTGAACAACATGGGTTTGACCTGCATAGACCCACTTATACACAGATTTTTTCAACCAAACACGGATCAAAATACAGTATTTGCAGGATGAAAATCTGAGTATATGGAGAGCAGACTTTGAATTTTGTATATATGGGTTTTGCAGGGCTGACAGCAGGACTTGAGTACACACGGATTTGGATACATGCCAAGTGTCCTTGGACTAATCTCTGTGTATACCGAGGGACAAATGTAGTTGGTAGTGTCAAATGCTGCTCAAAGATTAACAAGATGGTAATCTCTGAGTTGTACCTACGGCAATTGGCCAGAGGGAGATTCTACATGACCACAACAGCATTTTCAGTGATATTCCGGAGACAGAAGCCGGATCACAGTGAGTAGAGGAATAAATATGAAGAAGTGGAAATAAATGCAGACAAATATTTCAAGTAGTTTTTCTCTGCAAGGTAAGAAACAGATGTGGTGTTTAGGGTAGATATTGTTTTGCTATTTATTTATTTATTTTTTTTTTTGAGACGGAGTCTCGCTCTGTTACCCAGGCTGGAGTGCAATGGCACGATCTTGGCTCACTGCAACTTCCACCTCCTGGGTTCAAGTGATTCTCCTGCCTCAACCTCCCTGAGTAGCTGGGATTACAGGCACCCACCACAACGCCTGGCTAATTTTTGTATTTTTAGTAGAGACGGGGTTTCACCATGTTGGTCAGGCTGGTCTCAAACTCCTGACTTCGTGATCCGCCCGCCTTGGCCTCCCAAAGTGCTGGGATTACAGGCGTGAGCCACCGCGCCCGGCCTTGTTTTGCTATTTAAAATAGAACAGAATTGAACATATCTCACTGTATTCAGGAAGGAGAGAGTAGAGAGGAGAGGTTAAAGACACAAGGAAGAGATGACAGCACAGAAATGGTGAAGTAATGGCTCTTCCACTGAAGCAAACATTAAGTTGGCAAAAACTATGGAATCAACTTTTGGGAGCTCTAGAACCTAAATCAAACACAGCAACAAAGGAAATGCTTAATGAAGTGGCTGCTAAAATTCAGTAAACAAGTGTGGCATTTTTTTTGCTTACCCACCTACCATCCCCCAATCCCCTGCTCTGCAGCAGCAATGGAAATGGCAGCCCACATTCCTAGTGTAGCTTACTGGTGCCAGCAGGACACCAGGTGGTAGGGTGCAATATAGGCTTTGTTCTCAAAATACTATGGTTGTAAATTCTGACCTATCTGGTAGTTCTCTGATAGACTGGCAAAGAAAGATGATATTTTTTTCACCCCTCAGGCTGGAGTGGCTTTCCCTTTGCCCCATAGATGCCTAGCGCAAAGAACACAGAAAGAGACAAGCAAAATTCCTCAAAGGAGGGGCTGAGGAGAAAGATTTTTGGAGGAATAAGGGCTTGAAAGGAATCAGGGCTTCCCATACACCAGGAAATCAGTAGTGAAATGCACATGCACTGCAGGGCTAGACGTATGCTCAGAAGATACCCAAGAAGAACCTAGGCTTGCACCTTTGGCTGCTCTTTGGGCCTTGTGCAAACAGGAAGCAAAAGCTAATACAAAGTTTTAGGCAGCCTGGCTTAGCTTTGAAGGAGTGTCTCAGCTCAGAGACAATCTGCAAACACTGGGAGAGTTTTTGTTTCTGTTTTTTTCTAGTTATTTATCCATTTTTTGTTGTTGTGTTTTTTTTTTTTTTTGAGATGGATCCAGGCTCTGTCGCCCAGGCTGGAGTGCAGTGGGACAATCTTGGCTCACTGCAACCTCTTCCTCCCGGGTTCAAGCGATTCTCCTGCCTCAGCCTCCCAACTAGCTGGGATTACGGGTGTGCACCACTATGCCCAGCTAATTTCTGTATTTTTAGTAGAGGTGGGGTTTCACCATGTTGGCCAGGCTGGTCTCAAACTCTTGGCCTCAAGTGATCTGCCTGCCTCAGCCTCCTGAAGTGCTGGGGTTACAGATGTAAGCCACTGCACCTGGCCTTGTTTTTTCTTTTTAGCTGAGCCATTTAAGGAAATCTCTGTTAGATCACTCACTATCTACTGAGATAACACAACAAAGACTTCAAGTGCCACACAGAAAACGAATACAGCCTTTGCAAATTAGTTTAGAAAAGTCATTAAACAAACATACAGCTGCAGTCTTCAACAACTGAAACAAACCCTGGGGAGGGGTAGAATCCAATTTCCAGAGTTACCATATTATAATATCCAAAATGTCCAGTTTTCAACAAAAAAATTGCAAGGCATACAAAAAAAATAAGATACCATGACCCATTCACAGGAAAAATAAATTGACAGAAACTATCCCTGAGGAAGCCCAGATAAGACTTTGGACTTACTAGACAAAGACTTTAACTCAACTATTTTAAATGTGCACAAAGAGCTAAAGGAAACAATAAAGAACTAGAAGCAACCAGGAGAACAATGTCTGAACAAATAAAGAATATCAATAAAAATATAAACAAAATAGAAATTCTGTAGTTGAAAAGTGTGATAGCTGAAGTGAAAAATTCACTAGAGGGGTTCAACAGCAGATTTGAGCAAGCAGAAAAAATAATCAGCAATCTTGATGAAAGCACAATAGAAATTATCCAGCCTGAGGACCAGAAAGAAAAGAACTATAGAAAAAAATGAACAGCATCAAAGGGACCAGTGGGATATTATGAAGCATATAAATATACTTATTAGGAAGTGTCAGAAGAAGAGGAAAGAGAGAAAAGGGTGTGTTGTTACTTTGTATATATATATGGGTTTTCATTCACAGCTCCTGACTCATAACTTCCACAGTCCTTATTACAGTTTTTTGTTATAATGTTGGGTGCTTTAGGCCTCATGAGCAGCCCTCAGGAAACAGAATCTCTCTAACCTTCTCTTGCTCTCCTTTCACCTGCCCCAGGGCAGGACTCTAATATTCCTGTGCTTTTCTGATTGTGGGTCATAAGACCCTCATTCTAAACCAGGTTCCGCCAGGCACGGCTGCTCGTGCCTGTACTCCCAGCTCTTAGGGAGGCAGAGGTGGGAGCATAGCTTGAGCCCAGGAGTTTGAGACCTGCCTGGGCAATACAGCAAGACCCTGTTATCCACAAAAAAGAAAAACAGAGACAAAACTAAATAAATAAACTAGGTTCCATCCCATAACATGAGTCCAATCACGTTTTAACACAGTTGTCCAAAGAAACCCAAGAGGACTGGGTTCAGAGAGCCTTCAAAAAGCTGACCTCATAACATTTCCTGGAGGATGACATACCTGGAGGAGGGCATGGGAGCTCTGTGTACCTTTCCCTGATACCTTCCCCTACACATCTTTTCATCTGTATCCTTTGTAATATCGATTTTTATTCTTTTTGAGACACAGTCTCACTCTGTCACCCAGGCTGGAGTGCAGTGGTGCAATCTTGGTTCATTGCAACCTCTGCCTTCTGGGTTCAAGTGATTCTCCTGCCTCAGCCTCCCAAGTAGCTGAGATTACAGGTGTGCACCACCACACCCAGCTAAGTTTTGTATTTTTAGTAGAGACGGGTTTTCACCATGTTGGCCAGGCTGGTCTCAAACTCCTGACCTCAAGTGATCCACCTGCCCCAGCCTCCCAAAGTGCTGGGATTACAGGCATGAGCCACTGTGCTTGACTGTAATATCCTTTATAATAAACTGGTAAACATAAGCCAGGCACGGTGGCTCACGCCTGTAATCCCAGCACTTTGGGAGGCTGAGGCAGGTGGATCACAAGGTCAGGAGTTCAAGACCAGACTGACCAATATGGTGAAACCCCTTCTCTACTAAAAATACAAAAATTAGCTGGGTGTGGTGGTGTGCACCTGTAATCCCAGCTACTCAGGAGGCTAAGGCAGGAGAATTGCTTGAACCCAGGAGGTGGAGGTTACAGTGAGCCGAGATCGCGCCACTGCACTCCAGCCTGGGTGACATAGCAAGACTCCATCTCAAAAAATTAATTAATTAATTAAATTAACTGATAAACATAAATGTTTCTCTGAGTTCTGTGAGCTGCTCTAGTAAATTAATTAAACCCAAAAAAGGAGTTGTGAGAACCCCAACTTGAAGCCAGTCAGTCAGAAGTTCTGGAGGCCTAGACTTGTGACTGGTATCTGAGGGAGAGGGGCAGTTTTGGAGGCTGAGTCTCCAACCTGTAGAATGTGACACTATCTACTGGTAGATATGCTGAAATAGAATTGTAGGACACCCAGTCGGGGTCTGCTGGAGAACTGATTGATTACTTGCTGGTGGGGGGAAAGCCCCACAAATTTTGGGGTCACAGAAGTTTTCTGTGTTGATAATTCTTGTTTTGTTGTGAAAACAGAGGGAAAATATGGTTTGAGTGTTTTCCTAACAAAGGCAGAAAAAATACTTGAAAACATAATGGCCAAAAACTTCCCAAATTTCATTAAAGACATGAATCTACATATCCAAGAAGTGTAATGGACTTTAAGTAAGATAAACACAAAGAAACACACATTAACATATATTATAATCAAACAATTAAAATCCAAAGATAGGCAGGGCATGGTGGCTCACACCTGTAATACCAGCACTTTGGGAGGCCAAGGCAGCCAATCACCTGAGGTCAGGAGTTCCAGACCAGCTTGGCCAACATGGCGAAACCCCATCTCTACTAAAAATACAAAAATTAACCAGATGTGGTGCCACATGCCTGTGATACCAGCTACTGGGGAGGCCGAAGTAGGAGAATTGCTTGAACCAGGGAGGCAGAGGTTGCAGTGAGCCGAGATTATGCCATTGCACTCCACCTGGGCAACAAGAGCAAAGCTCCATCTCAAAAAATAATAATGATAAAAAACAATCCAAAGATAAAGAGAGAATCTTACAAGCAGCAAGAGAGAAGCAATGCATTAAGTATAAGAGATCTTTAATAAGATTAAGGCTGCTTTCTCATCAGAAACCATGGAAGCCAGAAAGCAGTGGGATTTAAAAGTGCTAAAAGATAAACAACCAAAAATTCTATATCTAGAAAAAATACCTTTTCAAAATGAAGAAGAAATTGACATTTCTAGATAAACAAAAGTTGGGCCTATCCTAAAAGAAATGCTAAAGGAGTCCTTCAGACTGAAATGAAATAGACAACAGAAGTAACTCAAAGCCATATAAAGAAATAAAAAAATTCCAGTAAAGGTAAAATCAAGGGTAAATATAAAGGCAGTATTACTGTATTTTTGGTTTGTGACTCCTCTTTTTGTTTCCTATATAATTTAAGATACCGATGCCTAAAACAATCCTTGTAAATCCATGCTAATGGGGAAACAATGTATAAAGATGTAATTTGTAACAATAACAACATAAAGGGACGATGGAGCTGTATGCTATTAAAGCAAAGTTGGCGTCAATTCAAACTCAATCGTTATAAATGTAGGATGTGAATTATAATTCCCTTGATAATCACCAAGAATATAACTAAAAAATACACACAAAAGGAAATGTGGAGTAAATCAAAATGGTACACTAAAAAAAAAAATCATAAAACACAAAAGAAGATGGTACTGAAAGCACTGCATAACAAAATAAGATATTACTTGTAGGAAAAACAGTAGCCAATGGCAGAAGTAAGTCCTTACTTATCAGTAATCATTTTAAATGTAAATGGATTAAGATCACCAATTAAAAAAGACAGGTAGAAAGGATAAAGAAAAATAATCCAACTATATGATGTTACAAGAATCTCATTTCAGGCCGGGTGTGGTGGCTCATGCCTGCAATCCCAACCGTTTCGGAGGGTGAGGTGGGCGGATCATGAGGTCAGGAGTTTGAGACCAGCCTGGCCAGCATGGTGAAACCCCATCTTTACTAAAAATACAAAAATTAGCCAGGCATGGTGGTGCATAATCCCAGCTACTCAGGAGGCTGAGGCAGGAGAATCACTTGAACCTGGGAGGCAGAGGTTGCAGTGAGCTGAGATCGCACCATTGCACTCCAGTCTGGGCAACAGAGGCAGACTCTGTCTCAAAAAAAAAAAAAAAGAATCTCACTTTAGATTCAAAGACACAAGTAGGTTAATAGTGAAAGAATAAAAAGATATTCTGTACAAACAGTAATTGAAAAAGAGCTGGGGTGGCTATACTAACATTAGATAAAATAGACTTTAATAACACAATTGTTGCTAGAGACAAAGAAAGGTATTATATATTAACAAAAGAGTTAATTCATCAAGAAGATGTACCAATAAGCATATGCAAACCAAACAACAAGGTCTCAAAATGTATGAAGTAAAACATTCACAGAATTGAAGGAAGAAATAGTTTTATAATAGTAGTTGAAGATTTCTAAACCACTTTCAAAAATAACTAGAACATCTAGACAGAGGACCAATATGGAAATAGAGGACTTGAACAACAGTATAATCCAACTAGACCTAACATACATATATAGACTGCCCCCCAAGTCCAACACAAAAGGATATGCATTCTTCTGGAATGCATATGGAACATTCTCCAAGATATACCATCTATTAGGCCACAAAACAAGTCTCAATAAATACATCTTCTCTGACCACAATGGAATTAAAGTAGAAGTCAATTATGGAAAGAAAACTGAAAAATTTAGACATATGTGAAAATTAAACAACGTATTCTTTTTTTTTTTTTTTTTTTTTTGCGACGGAGTCTCGCTCTGTCTCCCAGGCTGGAGTGCAGTGGCGTGATCTCGGCTCACTGCAAGCTCCACCTCCCAGGTTCATGCCATTCTCCTGCCTCAGCCTCCCGAGTAGCTGGGACCACAGGCGCCCGCCATCACGCCCGGCTAATTTTTTGTATTTTTAGTAGAGACGGGGTTTCACCGTGTTAGCCAGGATGGTCTCGATCTCCTGACCTTGTGATCCGCCCCTCTCGGCCTCCCAAAGTGCTGGGATTACAGGCATGAGCCACCACGCCCGGCCTGACAACATATTCTTAAATAACAAATGGCTCAAAGATGAAACACAAGGAAAATTTGAAGATACTTTGAGATAAATGAAAATGAAAACACAATATACCAAAATTTATAGGATGCAGGAAAAGCAGAGCTCAGAGAGAAATTTATAGCAGTAAATGCCTACATTAAAAAAGACAGATCTCAAATCAGCAATCTAATTTTACAACTTAAGAAACTAGAAAAAGAGCAAATTAAACCCAAAGCCAACAGTAAAAGGAAACGATACAGATTAGAGTTCAATGAAATAGAGAATAGGAAAAATAAAAACAAAATAAAAAATTAATTATTTGAAAAGATCAACAAAATTGACAAAAGTTTAGCTAGACTAAGAGAAAGAGAAGGCACAAATAACTAAAATCAGATATGAAGGTAGATACATTACTACTGACCTTGAAGAAATAAAAATTATTTATAATCATGTTCTATGATTATACTATCATTATATGTACACCTATGAACAATTGTACACCAACAAATGCACTGATTTCATATCAACAAAAATTAAGTATACAAATTCCTAGAAACACAGAGTTTACCAAAACTGGCTCTAGAAGAAATATAAAATCTGAACAGACCTATAACAGTAAAGAGATTAAAAAATCAGTAAGCAAAAATCTCCCAACAAAGAAAAGTCCAAGATCAGATAGCTTCATTGATAAATCTACCAAACATTTCAAAAATTAACACCATGAACACTAAATAATAACTGATGAATGCAAAGAGGAAAACAACAGACACTGGTGTCTACTTGAAGGTAGAGGATGGGAGGAGAGACAGGAGCAGAAAAGATAACTATTGGGTACTGACTGGTCTTAACACCTGGGTGATGAAATAATATGTATAACAAACCCCCATGACACGAGTTTACCTATGTAACAAATCTTCACATGTACCCCCAAACCTAAAATAAAAGTTAAAAAAAAAGAATTAACACCAATCTTTCCCAAATTCCTCCAAAATCTGTGAGAACACTTCCTAATTCTCAGGCCAGCATTATCTGATAACAAAGCTAGACAAAAATACCAGAAGAAAAGAAAACTATAGAGCAATATTCCTTTTGAATATAAATGCAACAATCCTCAATAAATCCTAGCAAACTGAACTCAACAACATATTTAAAAGGTTATACACGATGATGAAGTGAGATTTATTCCAAGAATGCAAGCGTGATTTAATATAAAAAATCAATCATAACACACCACATTCATAGAATGAAGGGGAAAAATAAATTACACAATAATCTCAATTGATGCAGAAAAAGCTATGCCCAGCTAATTTCTGTATTTTTAGTAGAGGTGGGGTTTCACCATGTTGGCCAGGCTGATCTCGAACTCCTGACTTCAAGTGATCCGCCCACCTCGGCCTCCCAGAGTGCTGGGATTACAGGTGTGAGTCACTGCACCCGGCCAGAAATTTATTTTCTTACAGTTCTGGAGGATGGAAGCCCAAGATCAAGATGTCAACAGATTTGGTTTCTTCTGAGCCTCTCTCAGCTTGCAGGTGGTTGTGGTTTTGCTCCCTCTTCACATGGTCATCCTTCTGTGCACATGCACCCCTGACATCTTTTTCTGTGTCCAAATTTCCTTTCTTTTAAGGATATCAGTCAGATTGGAGTAGGGCCAACCCTAATGGCCTCATTTTAATTTAATCATCTCTTTAAACACTTGCTCTCCAAATATGCCTACATTTTAGGGTACTGGGGTAAGGACTTCAATATATGAATTTTGGAGGGACACAATTCTGCCAATAACACCCCATAGTATCAGAAAAGACAATGATGCCCACTTTTGCCACTGCTGTTCAACATTGAACCAGACGTCCCAGCCAGAGCAACTAGGCAAAAAGAAATAAAATGTATCCAAATTGTAAAGGAGGAAGTAAAACTCACTGTTTGCAGATGACATGACCCTATATATACTCTCCTCTCTCTATATATATGTATATATACACATATATGTATATATACACACATATACATGTGTGTATATACACGTGTGCATATACAAACATATATATACATATATATACACATATATACACACACATATATCTCCAAGGAATGCACCAAAAACATATGATAGCTAATAAACAAATTCAGCAAAGTTGAAAGATGCAAAATCAGAACACAAAATCAGTTTTGTTTTTATATATCACTAATGAACAATCTGAAAAGAAAATTAAGAAAATTCCATTTACAATAGCACCCAAAATAATAAAATGCCTAGAAATAATGTAAACCAAGGAGGTCAAGGACTTGTATACTGAAACTGCAAACCATTGCTCAAAGAAATTAAAGAAGGTCTAAGTAGATGAAAAGCCATCTCATGTTCATGGATTGGAAGATTTTAATATTGCTAAAATAGCAATACTACTTACATTGATCTACAGATTCAATGTAATCCCTATCAGAATTTCAATAGCCTTTTTTTTGAAGAAATGAACATGTTCATCTTCAAATTAATAATGAATTGCAAGGGACCCTGAACAGCCAAACAATACTGAAAAAGAACAAAGTGGAGGACTCACTCTTCTGATTCCAAAACTTACTACAAAGCCACAGTAATAAAATAGTGTGGTACTGGCATAAAGATAGGCTTATAGACCAGTGGGATAGAACTGAAAATCCAGAAATAAACCCAATTATGGGCAAGTGATTTTCAACAAGGGTTACAAGATCATTCAATGGGGAAAGAATAGTCTCTTCAACATATGGTGTTGGGACAAATAAGTACCTACATGCAAAAGGATAAAGCTGAACCCAAACCCAACACCACATACAAAAATTAACTCAAAATTGATTAACAACCTATATATAAGAGCTAAAACCATAAAATTCTTAGGAAAAACCATAAGGGTAAATCTTCATGATCTTGAACTTGGCAGCGGATTCTAAGGTATGATATAAAAGCATGAGTAACAGAAGACAAAATAAATTTCTGCCTTAGTCTATCTGTGCTGCTGTATAACAGAATGCTACAGACTGTGTAATTTATAAAAGAAATGTATTAGCTCACAGTTCTGGAGGCTAGGAAGTCTAAGGTCAAGGCACTGGCAGGTTTGGTGCCTGGTGAGGCCATTCTCTTCCAAGATGGCACCTTGCCTGCCGCTTGGATCCTCACATGGCAAAAGGCAAGAACTCTGGAGAGGAACTCTGTCTTCACATGGCAGAAGAACAACAGAGGGAGAACCAGCTCCCATAACTCCTTTTTATAGGGGCATTGATCCATTCGTGAGGGCCCCATCCTCTTGAAATACCTCCCATTAGGCCCCATCTCCCAACTCTATTGTGTTGAGGATTAAGTTTCCAAAACTTGAGTTTTGGAGGGGGGCAAAAACATCCAAACCAAAACAGCTGAATTTCCTCAAAGTTAAAAACTGTAAGGCATCAAGGGACATTATCAAGAGTGTAAAAAAGCCTAGGCACCATGCTTAGACCGCTGGGTGAGGGATGAGGTAATTTTGGGCAGGTCAATGGGTCAAAGCTAATTTCAATTATAAGCATAAAACTGGAATGGTCATTCAGTGAGGAAGATCAAACTGGGTGTTTGTTTTAACATTTATTGAATTTTCTAACTATGGATCCATGTTTCTTATTGTTACCAAACTTGATAACGATCTGAAAGTTGGAGGCCATGACTTGCTTGTTGTAATATATTAAATCAAGAAAGAGGGATTCACACAGCCTCCCCCTACCACATCATCCCCCACTGCTTTGGAAGTGCGCACATGCAGGCAGACGTCACCACCCCTCCCCTACCAGCACACATGCATGCACACTTTGTTGTCCTGCCACCACTAGCACTAATGCATACATACAAACACCACTGTCCCACCCTCGCTGGCACCCCGCCCCTGCTGATACATGCACACCCTGCTGCACCGCTGGCACTGTTGGCACATATGCAGGAGCGCAGACCTGCTGCCACTGCCCCAACAAAGGGCTTTGGTCAGCACTCACCATTGAAGTGTTGTCACCAGCAGACTGTGAAAACCTCAGCCCCTCCAGTGCAGGAGGTGATTAACCTTGAGAGGCCAGAGAACAAACCTGTGCTGTGGGCCTGGTACCAGCCCCCCAGGGTTGCACATGCAGCCCAGTAGTACTGAGGTGAGAATTGGACCCCGACATCTTCCAGAAATGAAGCCAGTTGACTGAACCCACCTTATACCACAGTAAAACCCTCACACGCATCAAAGAATATAAAAGCAAAAAAAACCCATCCAAAGGACATCAACTTCAAAGGAACATCAGCCCAAGCAGATGCAAAAAAAGCAGTGCAAGAACTCTGGCAACTTAAAAAGCCAGAGTGTCTTCTTACCGCCAAACAACCACACTAATTCCCCATCAATGGTTCTTAACCAGGCTGAAATGACAGACAGAACAGAGAATCTGGATATGAACAAAGATCATCAAGATTTAGGAGAAAGTTGAAATCCAATCCAAAGAATCTAATGAATCCAATAAACAATACAAGAGCTGGAAGATGGAACAGTCACTTTATGAAAGAATCAAACTGAACTGATGGAGCTGAAAAACTCACTCCAAGAATTGGAAGTATTAATAGCAGAATAGACCAGGCTGAGGAAAGAATCTCAGAGCTTGAAGACTAGTCCAACAAAAATAAAGAAAAAAGAATAAAAAAGAATGAACAAAACCTCTGACAAATATGGGATTATGTAAAGAGACCAAACCTACGACTCATTGGTATCCCTAAAACAGAGGGAGAGAAAGCAAGCAAGCAAGCATATTTCAGGATACTGTACATGAAAAATTTCCCAACCTCTCCAGAGAGGTTGACATTCAAATTCAGAAAAAGCAGAGTACCCCTATGAGATACTATACAAAATGACCATCCCCAAGACATAGTCATCAGATTCTTCAAGGTCAACATCAAAGAAAAAATATTAAAGGCAGCCAGAGAGGAGAGGCAGGTCACCTACAAAGGGAACCCTATCAAGCTAACAGTGGACCTTTCAGCAGAAATCCTGTAAGCCAGAAGAGATTGGGGGCCTACATTCAGCAATCTTAAAGAAAAGAAACTCCAACCAAGAATTTCATATCCACCCAAACTAAGCTTCATAAGTGAAGGTAAGAAAATGCTAAGAAAATTCATTACCACCAGACCTTACAAGAGGTCCTTAAGGGAGTGCTAAACGTGGAAATGAAAGACTGTTATTTGCCACCACAAAAACACACTTAAAGACATAGACCATTCACACTATAAAGTAACTGCACTATCAAGTCTGCATAACAACGAGCTAATAGGTTTGTTAGGTTTGTTTTGACAGGATCAAATCTGCACATATTAATATTAACCTTGAAAGTAAATGGGTTATATGCCATACTTAAAAGGCACAAAGTGGCAAGTTAGATAAAGAAGGAAGACTCAACTGTATGCTGTCTTCAAGAAATCCATCTCAGGCAGGGCGTGGTGGCTCACAACTATAATCCCAGCACTTTGGGAGGCCAAGGAAGGTGGATCACCTGAGGTCAGGAATTCAAGACCAGCCTGGCCAACATGGCAAAACCCCATCTCTACTAAAAATACAATAATTAACCAGGTGCGGTGGCAACGTGCCTGTGATCCCAGCTACTTGGGAGGCTGAGGCAGGAGGCAGAGATTGCAGTGAGCTGAGATCACACCACTGCACTCCAGCCTAGGCAACAGAGCAAGACTCAGTTCCAAAAAAAAAGAAATCCATTTCACACGCAATGACACCCATAGGCTCAAAGCAAAAAGATGGAGAAAAATCTACCAAGCAAATGGAAAACCAAAAAAAGCAGGGGTTACTATTTTAATTTCAGACAAAATAGACTCTAAACCAAGAATGATTTTAAAAAGACAAAGAATGGCATTACATAATGATAAAGGGTTTGATTCAACAAGAAGAATTAACTATCTTAAATATATATAATCCCAACACTGGAGCACCCAGATTCATAAAACAAGTTCTTAGAAACCTATGAGGAGACTTAGATAACCACACAATAGTGGTGCAAGACTTCAACACCCCACTGACAGTATTAGACAGATAATTGAGGCAGAAAATTAAGAAAGATGTTTGAGACCTGAACTCGACACTTGACCAAATGGACCTAACAGACATCTACAGATCACCTGAGGTCAGATCACTTGAGGTCAGGAGTTTGAGACCAGCCTGGCCAACATGGTGAAACCCCATCTCTACTAAAAACACAAAAAATTAGCCAGGCATGGTGGTGCACTCCTGTAATCCTAGCTACTTGGGAGGCCAAGGCGGGAGAATCGCTTGAATCTGGAAGGTGGAGGTTGCAGTGAGCCAAGATCACGCCACTGCACTCCAGCCTGGGTGACAGAGCAAGACTCCATCTGAAAAAAAAAAAAAAAGAAATCAATACTAAGAAGACCTTTCAAAATCATACAATTACTTGGAAATTAAGCAATCTGCTCCTGAATGACTTTTGGGTAAACACTGAAATTAACACAGAAATAAAAAAATCAAAAAATTCTTTGAAACTAATGAGAACAAGGATATAACATACCAGAAACTCTGAAACACAGCTAAAGTAGTGTTAAGAGGAAAGTTTATTCTGCTAATCGCTCACATCAAAAGGTTAGAAAGATCTCAAATTGACAACCTAACATCACACCTGGAGGAACTAGAAAAGTAAGAGTAAACCAATCCCAAAGCTAGAAGAAGAAAAATAACCAAAATTAGAGCTGAACTGAATGAATTTGAGATGTGAAAAACCATACAAAAGATCAACAAAACCTTTGTTTTTTGAAAGAATAAATAAGATAGACTGCTAGCTAGACTAAGAGAGAATATCCAAATAAACACAACAAGAAACAACGAAAAGGACATTACTACTGACACCACAGAAATACAAAAAAAACCCTCAGAGGCTATTACAAACACCTCTATGCACAAAAACTAGAAAACCTAAAGGAAATGGATGAATTCCTGCAAACATACAATCTCCCAAGATTGAACCAGGAAGAAACTGAAACCCTAGACAGACTAATAATGAGTTCCAAAACTGAATCAGTAATAAAGAGCCTACCTACCAATCAGAAAAAGCCCTGAACGAGACAAATTTACAGCTGAATTCTACCAGACGTATAAGAGTTGCTACCAATCCTACTGAAACTATTCCAAAACATTCCTCCCTAACTCATTCTTTGAGGCCAGCATGATTCTGATACCAAAACCTGGCAGAAGCATCAAAAAAAGGAAACTTCAAGCCAATATTCCTAATGAACATAGATGCAAACATCCTCAACAAAATATTAACAAACTGAATCTAGTAGCACATCAATGACCTAAGTGGCCATTAGTCAAAAAGCTAATCCACCATGATAACATTAGCTTTATTCCTGGGATGCAAGGTTGGTTCAACATACAAAAATCAATAAATGTGATTCAGCACACAAACAGAACTAAAAACAAAAACCACATGATCATCTCAACAGATGCTGAAAAGGCTTTCTATAAATTCAACATCTATTCATCTTAAAAACTCTCAACAAGCTAGGCACTTAAGGAATATACCTCAGGATAACAAGAGCCATCTATGACAAACCCACAGCCAACATCATACTGAATGGGCAAAAGCTGGAAGCATTCCCCTTGAAAAACAACAAGACAACGATACCCACTCTTACCACTTCGATTCAACACAGTACTGGAAGTCCTAGCCAGAGCAATCAGGCAAAAGACAGAAATAAAAGGCATCCACATAGGAAGAGGGGAAGTTAAATTATCTCTTTAGAGACTATATGATTTTATACCTAGGAAACCTCATAGCCTCTACCCAAAAGCTTCTAGATCTGATAAACAACTTTAGCAAAGTTTCAGGATACAAAAATCAATGTACAAAAATCCATAGCATTTCTATACACCAACAATGTCCAAGCTGAAGAACTAAATCAAGAACACAATCCCATTCACAATAGCCACACACACAAAATAAAACACCTAGGAATACAGCTAACGAGGGAATTGAAAAAGCTCTACAACAAGAATTGCAAAACTACAAAATGCTGTTGAAAGAAATAAGAGACAACACAAACAAATGGAAAAACATTCCATGCTTAAGAATAAGAAGAATTAATATTGGTTTTTTGGGGTTTTTTTGAGACGGAGTCTCGCTCTGCCGGCCAGGCTGGAGTGCAGTGGCTGATCTCAGCTCACTGCAAGCTCCGCCTCCTAGGTTCATGCCATTCTCCTGCCTCAGCCTCTCGGGTAGCTCGGACTACAGGTGCCCACTACAATGCCCAGCTAATTTTTTGTATTTTTAGTACAGACGGGGTTTCACCGTGTTAGCCAGGATAGTCTTGATCTCCTGACCTAGTCATCCGCCCGCCTTGGCCTTCCAAAGTGCTGGGATTACAGGCGTAAGCCACTGCGCCCCGCCAAAAGAATCAATGTTGTTAAAATGACCATGCTGCCCAAAGCAATGTACAGATTCAGTGCTATTCCGATCCAACTACAAAAGAAAGAAAAGAAAGAAAGAAAGAGAGAAAGAGAGGGGGGTAGGGGAAGGAGGGAGGGAGGGAGGAAGGAAGGAAGGATGGAAGGAAGGAAGGAAGAAAGGAAGCAAGCAAGGAAGGAAGGAAGAAAGGAAAGAAGGAAGGAAGGAAAAGACAAAGAGAGAAAGAGAGAAAGAAAGGAAAGAAAGAAAAGAAAGGAAGGAAGGAAGAAAGAGAAAGAAAGAAAGAAGGAAAGAAAGAAAGAGAAAGAAAGAAAGGAAGAAGGAAAGGAAGGAAGGAAGAAAGGAAGGAAGGGGAGGAAGGGGAGGAAGGGGAGGAAGGGGAGGAAGGGAAGGAAGGGAAGGAAAGGAAGGAAAGGAAGGAAAGAAGGGAAGAAAGCAAGAAGGAGGGGGAGGAAGAGGGATCACATATGAAATAGTGAATAAGGTTAAGAGCAATGACAGTGATCATGGGCAGGCAATGCTCCTAGCATCCCCTAAGTGGCAATAAAGAGCACAAAAGGAAGTGAAAAAGCCTAAGGGATGGGGGGTAAAAATTTGCAGAGCATATATCTAATAGGAGTCTAGTATTCAGAATATATAAATAACTCTTATAGTCAATAACAAGAAGACAAACAACCCAATTACAAAATGGGATATGAATTTAATAGACGTTACTCCAAGGAAGATACACAAATGGCCAACAAGTCCATGGAAAGATGTTCAACATCTTCAACATCATTAGTCATTAGATAAATGAAAATCAAAACTACAATGAAATACCACTTCACACTCACTAGGATCACTGTAATTTTAAAAATAAAAGAAACAGAAAAAGTAAATAATAAAAAAAGATAAAAGTTTTGGTGAGGACTGGAGAAATTGGAACTCTAATACTTTGCAGATGACAATGTGAAATGTTTCAGCCCCTGTGAAAAACAGTTTGGCAATTCCTCATAA
Organism: Pongo pygmaeus; assembly: GCF_028885625.2. Lineage (NCBI taxonomy): Eukaryota > Metazoa > Chordata > Mammalia > Primates > Hominidae > Pongo > Pongo pygmaeus. Next base: position 66,869,027 of record NC_072373.2, on the reverse strand, counting down.
AGTCACACATATGACCCAGTAATTCTAGTCTGAGGTATATACCCCAAAGAATCGAAAACAGGTAGTCAGACAAACTCTTGCACACAGATGTTCACAGTCCCACTTTCCTCAATAGTCAAAACGCAGAAACAACTCAGATATCCACCAACTGATGAATGTATAAGCAGATCGTTGTATATACATACAATAGGATATTATTCAGCCAGAAAAATGAATGAAGTACTGATAAATGCTACAATGTGGATGAACCTTAAAAACATCATGCTAGATGAAAGAAGCCAGACATAAAGGTCAGATATTTTACGATTCCATTTATATGAAATGTCCAGAATCATGAATCTACAGAGATAGCAGATTGTTGGTTGTCAGGAGGTGGGGGAAAGGGGAAATGGAGGTATGGGGTTCTGGTTTTGGGTAATGAAAATGGTTGGGAACCAGACAGATGTACACAGCATTGTGACTCTACTAAATGTCACTAAATGTCACTTTAAAACAGTTAATTTTGCTATGTAAATTTCACCTCAAGTTTTTTAAGAAAGGAAAAAAGATACAAAAAAAAAGAAGGAATAACAGAGCACACTGTCTCTGAGGAGGCAGATGGCAACAGAATCAGTAGTACAGATGGAAGAAAACTGATTAAATTCTTCTTTGTACTTCGTATATTTTCAGACATGGTTATCACCTTCTGTAGCACTTCAGGCAAAATCTGGCAAAAATGATGGTTATATTATTGGGATATAAACTGCAAAATAGTAATAATAATATCAGTTGACATTTATTTATGTGCTAGGCATTTTGCTAAAAGATTTATATAAATTATTTCACTTAAGCCTAACACTCTATGAGACAGACTTCATTATTCTCTCTTGCAGATGAGGAAATAAGAGAAACCATGTAATTTGTTTAATCTCATAGAAATATTAAGAAGCAAAACTGTGAATCAAATCCAGGTTTTTATGATCTTAAAGTCTATGTTCTCCAACATCACACTATACCATCTCCAGATTGAAAGAAGGAACAGCCTGTGATCAACAAGAGGATAAAGGCCTATGATACACAATGGGGATACCACTGTTTCTCCTAGATCTGGGAGAATGACTAATGTTTAACTTTAGTTCAGAAACTGAAACAAGTGGTAAACATTTATTGAGCACTTACTATGTGCTGGGCATTATTCTAAGCATATTACAAATATAAACTCATTTAATCTTTACAACAACTCTATAAATATGAAACATAGGATTATTATCCCAGTTTTACATATGAGAAACTAAAGTACAGATGGGTTAAATAACTGGTTGAAAATCACCTAACTAGTAAGTGGCAAAACCAAGAATCCAGGCAATTTGTCTTTACAGCCCATGCTCTTAACTAGCACCGTATATATATATATATTTTCTCTCTCTCCTTTTAAAGCATTCTGCAAGTAAGGAAATTGAGGCTTAGAGGTTATGCGCTTTGCCTAAGATTATTTGTTAAGTGGTCTCAGGGTATTTGAACATTGGGTATCTAACTACAAAGTCCATGCCTTTCCACTGCACTGCTTATAAAGATCACCAACATAAGATGATGGGCATGAATAAACTGCGTCTAAGGGGTGGGTATAGAGCAAGAATTCTCAGTCAAGAATCTTCAAAGATGAGGAAATTGTTAAAGCTTATATGCACAGCAGCCGGGCGCGGTGGCTCACGCCTGTAATGCCAGCACTTTGGGAGGCTGAGGAGGGCGGATCACGAGGTCAGGAAATCGAGACCATCCTGGCTAACGGGGTAAAACCCCGTCTCTACTAAAAATACAAAAAATTAGCCGGCGTAGTGGCGGGCGCCTGTAGCCCCAGCTACTCGGGAGGCTGAGGCAGGAGAATGGCGTGAACCCGGGAGGCGGAGCTTGCAGTGAGCCGAGATCGCGCCACTGAACTCCAGCCTGGGCGACAGAGCAAGACTCCGTCTCAAAAAAAAAAAAAAAAAAAAAAAAAACTTATATGCACAGCTATACTACTATCAAACTATAATATTTCATGAACCTCAAAAGTAAATCTAAAATCCAAGGTCTAAGTAAAGTGGAAGCTGATGATACTTTCTCCTCACAGTAGTCTCCTTCTAATTATTCTGGCCTCCAAATTTCAGGTATAATTACACAAATGAAAACAGGATTGCAAAGCACTGAACAAAAAAAATCATAGAAATTTCTGTCATATAAGAAAGTGAATAAAGCCAGGACCTATTTAAAAGTGAAAAGGAGAAGTAAAAATAAAAATGACAAAATAAAGCTGAGGATAAAAGCAAGATTTATACATTTTTAAAAAGATGTTTTAAAAGGTGTTTATAAAGATGTTAGTAGAATAATCAACATGATTGAATAATATGCTCCAATAAGTAATTAAAAGGAAAATTAAATTTTGTTGAAAAGAATAAAAATTGGTAGAATAGCAGACAAGACTGTCTAATATGCCAGCTTTATCTTTCATCACTCTCTTAGATGTTAACCACCAGCCTTGGTGGCCTTCTTTCAGTTCCTTATATATACTAACCTCTCTTGTTACACACACTAATTTATTCATTCACCAAAAATTGCTGGGCACCTACCATGTACCAAGCATCATGCTAGGTGACTGGATGAGTGGTGAATACTCTTTGCTCTCAAGAAGCTCACATACTAGTGAAAGAGACAGACATTAAATAGCCACAAAAGTGTTAAATGTAGTCAAGATAAAGGAAAGTGCCAATAGGGAAAAATACAAGGTACTATAATTGTATACGGCAGTCTAATGTATTATGAAAGGTTGAGAAGGCCTTTTCCTGTGGAAATATTTAAATCAAGACCTGAAGGATGAACAGTGGCTCAGCAGGCAGAGGAAACAACACAGCTTATCCCAGGATGTGGGGTGAGTGAAGGAAAAAAGTGAGTGTGTATGAAAGTGATGAGAAGTATGAACAAGATAACTCCCAGAAAATTGTTATTAGCAACCAAGTAGATGATGGTACCACTTATTGAAACAGAGAACTCCAGAATGAAAGCAAGTCAACGGGATAAGATTATGAAATTAATTGCAGACAATTAATTGATGTACTGGTGAGACAATTAAGTGGTCATAAGCAATAGGCAGTCGGACACATAGGTTTGGGGCTTAGAGCAAAAGTTTGGGCTATGCAAATACATTCTGGAAAAGTACCTGTATATATAAGTGAAGTTATGAGAGAAGATTAGCTAAATCACTTCGGGATAATATAGTGCATAAAAAAGACAAGTACCAAGCATTTAGAGGACATGAGAAAAAAAGTAACTAGAAAGAATGAAAACCAGGAAAGTATACTAACATAAAACAAGGAAAGAGATTATTTCAATGAGAGAGCTTTGAAATGCTACTGAGAGGTCAAGTGAAATGAAAATATTTGCTCTTTGGCCTAGAACATTTGTTTGTTCTTGGGCTGGATAAATTTATATTCATCCTTCAGGATTCACCTGAGTTATTTCTTCTATCCAGCATTTCCAGACTCCTAATTCTGTCTTATGTACCCATCCTACACGTACTCTGTACATACCCTTATCATAGCATTTATCTTTCTGTGTCATAATTGTAACTGCCTATATACTTGTGTCCATATTTCCACCATGCTTGAAATTTTCAAATGTGTGAAGAAGGAAGACTGTGGGTCTGGATCAACATTTTGTCTCCCCTAAATACAGTCTTTCTCACGTTTATGTCTCATCTTCACCATAGCAACTAACACAGTACCAGGATACAAGGTTAGTACTCAGTAAATATTTGTCACCATTTATTTATTTAGTATCTATTATATGGCAATAACTGAGCTGGAGGTAGTTGAGAAAATAAGGCATTAATAATTAGACAAGGACTCCACCCTCAGGGAGCTTCTTTTCCGATTATACACAGCTAGTACTTAAATAACAAATAAGAATAGTTTAATTCTTACCATTTCAGTAGTCATCACTTTTGCTACAATATGTGTTATAGTCTTTCCAAATTCTCTTTTTCCTTTCCTACGCCTCAGAATTCTTGGAAAGAAAGGTCCATGAACTCTATAGTTGAAAATATTTAGTTATAATTAAATTAACATGAAAAAGACTGACCTTGTCCTTACTTGTAAATAAAAACTTGGTACTAAGCATCTTAGAAATGTTTTCATCAATTATAAGTTTCTTGAGAGCAATGAGCAACTTGAGAATGTAATGATTCAGATCTTTTAGATAACTGCATGTTTAAATCCTTAAACTCTAAAATATTTTCATTTTAATTGATAGTACCTGGAAATCTGCATGCAACCCTCTGCAACAATTGCCTCAGCTACCTCAACCTTCCAATACAGTAGAAAAATTTCCTGGGTGTATTTTCATCATCCATTGAGTTGTAGACTCACACAAAGATAGGTTATGCCTGTGACAGGGAGGCATCAGAATATTTTCGAATATACCTAATTTTAGATACTATGCTCAATTAACATATCGTTTTGTTTCAAAGGATATTATCTCCATAAAATAGTTGGCTGTTGGCCTCCCAGCAGAACTGTTCCAGCTTCTCTCTTAGTTGTTTTTATATTGTTTGCTATTCAGCACTTCTAATTAGTTCTTTCTCTTCTTCCTGCTTTTCTTTATGTTTCCTGTTCCTATCTCTATCATTTAAGTGTCTCCAACAGAAAGTCAGATAAAAAGTTTCAGTATAACTGTTGGCTTTTATCATTACTGTCAGCCAAAAGGGACACTCTTTTTCCAATAGATATGGATTTACCAGTAATCTCTTTAGTATAATCTTTTGCATTCTCTGCAGCACTTTGATTATTGCTTTATGCTAAGAGGATGTGGCTTTAGTGTGCATATATATATATATTTTTTTTTAATTAAAGACAGGGTCTTGTCCTGGAGTATGTATATATATACATATATATATACACACATACATATATATACACACACATATATATACACACACATATATATATAATACACACATATATACACATATATACACACATATATATACACACACATATATATATACATATATATATATATATATATTTTTTTTTTATTAAAGACAGGGTCTTGCCCTGGAGTGCAGTGGTGCAATTATGGCTTACTGCAGCCTTGACCTCCTGGGCTCGAGAGCAATCCTCCCACCTCGGCCTCCCCAGTAGCTAGGACTACAGGCATGTGCAACCTTGCCTGGCTTTTGTTTTTTTTGTTTTTTTTTTTTTAAGAGGCAGGGTCTCATTACATTGCCCAAGCTGGTCTTGAACTCCTGGCCTCAAGCAATCCTCCCACCTTGGCCTCCCCAAGTGCTAGGATTACAGGCATGAGCCTGGCCAGTACCAATATTTTTGAGCTGTATCTCAATTATTATATATTTTTGTAAAACTTATGATTTCAGGAAACTTTCTAATAATTTTCTATGCAAGTTATTAAAAACTGAATTTAAACATATAGCAGTATCCTCCAAAAGTTTCAATAAACATTTCAAAATCAAACCCACTCGGCATTTTTATATCTATTTAAGCAAGTGGTCTTGATCTTGAGAAACAGGGAACCATTCATACATTTTTTTTTTTGCTATATACCAGTTAATTAGCTGCTCCAAAAGTAAGACATCCTAAACATTCAGGAAACCACAGTAGTTTATCATGCTATCCTAGTTTTAAAATCAAAGGTATATATAGGTGTTTTTTAATCAAGTTTATTAAGGTATAATTTACATAAAAGGTATTCATTTTAAGTGAACTATTCCATGAGATTTCACAAATGTATATATGCTTTTAACTCAATCACAATAATAAAGATATAAAAAATTTCCATCATACTGATAAGTTTCCTCATGCATCTTTGCAGTCCTGAACAAACATTGGTCTGCTTTCTGTCATTACGTATTTCCCTTTCTTCAAATTTTTCTTAATAGGCTTTATTTTTCAGAGCAGTTTCAGATTTTCAGCAAAGTTGAGCAAAAGGAAGAGAGTTCCTGTATATCCCTTGTTGTTCCCCCGCACACACAACCTGACCCACTATAAATATCTGGCACCAGAGTGGTACACTCGTTACGACCGATGAACCTAGATTGACACATCATTATCACCCAAAATCCATAGTTTACATCAGAGTTGACTCTTGGTGTTGTCCATTATAGGAGTTTGGACAAATGTATAATGACATGTAGCCACCATTACAGTATAATACAGAAGAGTTTCACTGCCCTAAGAATTCTCTATGCTCTGCCTCTCCCTTAATACTTGGGAACCACTGATTTTTTTTTTTCACTGCCTCCACAATTTTATCTTTCCAGAATGTCATATAGTTGGAGTCATACAGTATGTAGCCTTTTCAGATTGGCTTCTTTCACTTAGTAATATGCATTTAAGTTTCTTCCATGTCTTGTCATGGCTTGACAGGTCTTTTTCTTTTTAGTGCTGAATAACATTCCTTGTCTGGGTGTACCACAATTTATACATTCACCTGCTGAAGGACATTTTGGTTGCTTCCAAGTTTCGGCAATTATGAATAAAACTGCTATAAACGACCATGTGCAGGTTTTTGTGTGAACATAAGTTTCCAACTCATGTGGGTAATTATCAAGGAACGTGATTGCTGGATCATATGATAAGAGCATCTTTAGTTTTGTAAGGAACTTCTAAACTGTCTTCCAAAGTGACTATACTATTTTGCATTCCCACCAGCAATAAGTGAGAATTCCTGTTGTTCCACACCTTTCTAGGAATTTTTTATGGAATTTTATTATTTATTTATTTATTTATTTGAGCAGAGTCTTGCTCTGTTGCCAAGGCTGGAGTGCAGTGGCATGATCTCAGCGGCACGATTTCAGCTCACTGCAACCTCTGCCTCCCGGGTTCAAGCGATTCTCCTGCCTCAGCCTCCCAAGTAGCTGGGACAACTGGCCTGCACCACCATGCCTTGCTAATTTTTGTATTTTTATTAGAGATGGGGTTTTGCCATATTGGCCAGGCTTGTCTCGAACTCTTGACCTCAGGTGATCTGCCCACTTCAGCCTCCCAAAGTGCTGGGATTACAGGCGTGAGCCATCCTGCTCAGCCTCTCAATGGAATTTTAAAGTGGAATAATATACTATGCATTCTTTTGTGTCTGCTTTTTTCACTCAGCCTATTTTTGAGATCCATCCATGTTATTGTTATTGTGTGTGTTAGCAATTTACTTCTTTTTTTTTTTTTTTTTGAAACAAAGTCTCACTCTGTCACCCAGGCTGGAGTGCAGTGGTGCGATCTCAGCTCACTGCAACCTCTGCCTTCCAGGTTCGAGCAATTCTCCTGCCTCAGCCTCCTGAGTAGTTGGGATTGCAGGCACACACCACCACGCCTGGCTAATTTTTGTATTTTTAGTAGAGACGGGGTTTCACCATGTTGGTCAGGCTGGTCTTGAACTCCTGACCTTGTGATCTGCCTGCCTCAGCCTCCCAAAGTGCTGGGATTACAGGCATGAGCCACCTCACCCGGCCAGCAATTTACTTCTTCATATTGCTGAGCAGTATTTCATTATAGGATTTTCTATATACAAGACCATGTCATCTGTGAATAGAGATAATTTTACTTCTTCCTTTCCAATCTGTATGCTTTTTATTTCTTTTTCTTGTCTAATTGCTCTGGCTAGAACCTCCAGTACAATTTGAATAAAAGTGGCAAGAGTAAATATCCTTATCATGCTCCTGATTGTAGGGGGAAAAACATCTCTTCTTTCACCACAAAAAATGATGACTGTAGCTGTGAGTTTTTCATAGATAGCCTTAAACAGGTTGAGGAAAATGCCTTCTATTCCAAGTTTTTTTTAGAGTGTTTATCATGAAAGGGTGTTAATTTGTCATATGATTTTTCTGTGTCCATTGAGATGACTGTGTGTCTTTTTTTTTATTCTATTAATATTATGTATTATACTGATTGATTTTCATATTTTAAAACAACATTGGATTCCTGGGATAAATCTCACCTTAGTCATAGCGTCTGATCTTTTTATATGTTGCTGGACTCCATTTGTTAGTATTTTGTTGAGGATTTTGTATCTATATTCATTAGTGATATTCGTGTAAGCTTTCTTTTCTTGTGATGTCTTTGCTTTTGGATTCAGAGTAATATATTGGTCTCACAGAATGAGTTGGGAAATCGTTACCTTTTATTTTCTGGAAGAGTTTTTGAAGAATTAGTGTTGATTCTTCTTTAAACATGTGTCACAATTGACCAGTGAAGACATCTAGTCCTTGACTTTCCTTTGTGAGTAGTTTTTCATTTGCTAATTCAATCTACTTGTTATAGAGCCAGTCAGAATTTATGTTTCTGCTTGAATCATTTTTGGTAGATTGTGTCTTACTAGGCATCTGTTCATTTATTCTAGGTTATCTAATTTGTTGGCTTATTTATACTATTCCTTTGTAATCCTTTTTATTTCAGTGTAGGTTTTTATGTGGACCTAAGTTTTCAAATTAATTGGGTAAATACCAAGTAGGATTGCAACTGCTGAGTCCTATGGTTAAACTATGTTTCGCTTTGTAAGAAACTGCCAAACAGTGCTCTAAAGAGGCAGTACCATTTTGCATTCTAACCAATAAAGAATGAGAGTTCCTTTGCTCAACATTCTCAGTAGCAATTAATATTATCAGCTTTTTGGATTTTAGCCATTTCTAATAGGTATGTAATGGCATCTCATTGCTGTTTTAATTTGCAACGTACTAATGACAAATGAGGTTGAGCATCTCTTTATATGCATTTTTCTGTCTGTGTGTCTTCTTCGGTAAAGTGTCTATTCAGATCTTTGCCCATTTTTAATTGGGTTGTTTGTTATGTTTGAGTTTTATGAGCTCTTTGTATATTTTAGATACAAGTCTATCAGATATGCATTATGCAAATATTTTCTCCTAATCTGTGGCTAGTTTCTTCATTCTCTTAATAGTGTATTTTTCAGAGCAGTTTTCAATTTTAACGAAGTCCAACTTATGACTTTTTTCTCTCACATAACATACAGTATTGTTGTGGTACCTAAAAACCCACTGCCAAACACAAGAATATCTATAATTTCCTATGAGTCTTATGGTTTTGAGTTTCATGTTTAGGTTTATGGACCACTTTGAGTTAATTTTTGTGAATGGTCTGTATCTAGGTTCACGTTTTTGGATATAGATATTCAATTATTCCAGCACCGTTTGTTGAAGAGAATATCCTTTTTCTATTACATTTCTTTCGCCCTTTGTCAAGTCAGTCTACTCTATGTGTGGATCTTATGGACTCTCTAATCTGGACTATATAAGGACTCTATTTATGGACTCTATTTCCTTCCACTGATCTATCTGTCTATCTATCTGTCTCTTCCATTAATCTGTTCTTTCACCTATATCATACTGTCTTGATTACTACAGCTTCACAGTAAGTCTTAAAATCGAGTAGTATGAGTCCTTCTACTTTTTGGCTATTCTAGGTTTCCTGCCTTTCCACATGAGTTTTAGAAACAGTTTGCTAATCTCTACAAAATATTTTGCTATGAATTTCACTGGGATTGCACTGGATCTACAGATCAAGTTGGGAAGAACTGACATTTTTAAAATATTGGGTCTTCCAATCCAAGAACATAAGATATCTCTCCATTTATTGTCATCAGTGTATTGTAGCTTTCTGCATTATAGGTCCTATATTTTGTTAGGTATATACCTAAGTATTTCACATTTTTGGTTCTACTGTCTATAATTTTTAAAATTTAAAATAAATTGTTCACTGCTGGTATATAAAAAAGCAGTTGATTTTTGAATATTAACCTTGCTTCCTGTAAACTTGCTATACTCATTTATCGGTTTCAGGAGTTTTGTTCCTTTTTGATTCTTTGGGATTTTCTACATAGACAATTACGACATCTGCAAATAAAGATAGTTTTATTTTTTCTTTTCCAGTCTGTAGACCTTTTGTTTCTTTTTCTTGTCTTATTGCATTATTTAGAACTTCTAGTATGAAGGTGAATAGGAATGGTAAGGAATTGTACATCTTCCCGGAGAACCAAACCCTTTATCATCATGAAATGTCCCTTTTTGTCCCTGATAATTGTCTTAGTTCTTAAAGGCTGCTTCATCTGAAATTAATATAGCCACACCAGATTTTTATTAATTAGCATGAACATGAAATATCTTTCTCCATCCCTTTACTTTGAACATATCTGAACCTTTATAAAGTGGGTTTCTTACAGATCACATATAGTTGGATATTGTTTTCTTGAATCCATTTTCATAATCTCTGCTTTTTTATTTAGACCATTTACATTTACAGTTATTTTGACATAATTAACATTTACCATATTGTAGCTGGTTTCTATTAATACAGAGGTTGCTCTTGTCCTTTGTTTCCTTTTTCCCTTTCTTTTCTGCCTCTTCTAGTGTTTTGGTTGCTTTTTTGTTTTTTGTTTGTTTGTTTGTTTTTGAGACAGAGTCTTATTCTGTCACCCAGGCTGGAGTGCAGTGGCATGATCTCAGCTTACTGCAACCTCCACCTCACAGGTTCAAATGATTCTCGTGTCTCAGCCTCCTGAGTAGCTGGGATTACAGGCATGCACTGCCACAAATGGCTAATTTTTGTATTTTTAGTAGTGATGGAGTTTCACCATGTTGGCCAGGCTGGTCTGGACTCCTGATCTCAGGTGATCCACCCACCTTGGCCTCCCAAAATGCTGGGATTACAGGTATGAGCCACCACACCCGGCCCTGCCTCTTCTAGTTTTAATTTAGCATTTTACTTTGTTCCATTGTATCTACTCTCTTAAATCAATTATACTTCTTTTTTTAAAAAATTAATATTTGCCCTAGAGATTGCAACATATATTTTTAACTAATTTAAGTCCACTTTCAAATAACACTATACTACTTCACATGTCATGCAGATACCATGTAACAGAGTATTCCAATTCTATCCTCCCATCTTTTATGATATTGTTTCATTTATTTCAGTAATCCATAAGCTTTAATTACCTAATGAATCATTACTACTATTCTGTTAAATAGCTATCTTTTAGATCAGTAAACAATAGGAAAATTGAGGCTGGACACAGTGGGTTACACCTGTAATCTCAGCACTTTGGAGGTCGAGGTGGGAGGACCGATCACTTGAGCCCAGGAGTTTGAGATCAGCCAGGGCAATATAGTGAGACCCTGTCTCCACAAAAATAAAAATAAAAAAATTAGCCAGGCATGGTGGCACACACCTGTGGTCCCAGCTACTCAGGAGACTGAAGTGAGAGGATCACTTGAGCCTGGGAAGTCGAGGCTGCAGTGAGCCATGATCACATCACTGCACTCCAGCCTGGGTGACAGGGCAAGACCCTGTCTCAGAAAAATAAATAAATATAATATATATAAATAAATAATATATATAAATATATAAATTATATATATTTATATTAATATATATTATATATTTATATAAATATATATTTATAACTATATATTATATATTTATATAATATATATTTATAACACATAAATATATAAATTATATATAATATATATAAATAAATAATACTAATAAAATAATTTATTTTACCTTTATTCCTTCTCCCACATTGTTCCTTACTATATGTAGACATGAGTTTTTGTCATTTTTCTTCTCCCTGAAGAACTTCCTTTAACCTTTCTTGCAGAACAAGCCTACTAATGATAAACTCTCAGTTTTGTTTGTTTGTTTGTTTGTTTTGTTTTGTCTGAGCAAGTATTTCTTGCTCACATTTGAAGAATAATTTCACTAGATACAGAATTCTAGTTTGGTGGTTCTTTCAACATTTTGAATATTTCTCTCCACTCTCATCTTATTTTCATAGTTCCTTCTGAGAAATTCTTGTTCACTATAGTAGGTAATGTGGGTTTTTTCCTTTGGCTTCCTTCAAGATATTTTTTCTTTATTTGTCGTTTTATGCAGTTTAAATATGATATACCTAGGTGTTGATTCTTTGATATTTATCCTGTTTGGTGTTCTCTGAGCTTTATGGATCTGTGGTTTTGTGTCTGTATTTAATTTTGGAAAATTCTCATCATTATTAATTCAAGTATTTCTTCTGATCCATTTGCTCTTCCTTCTTCTTCTGGTATTACAATTACACATATGTTAACACCTTTTGAAACCGTCCCACAGTTCTTGAATGTTCTCTTCAGTTTCTTTCATTCTTTTTTCTTTGCATTTCAGTTTGGGAAGTGTCTATTGACAAATCTTTAAACTCATTATTAATTCTTTCTTCCCACAATAGATCATGTATCCCAGCTATTGATGAATTTTAAATTCTCTGACTGATGAATTCCAAAATCATACCTGAGTCTCTTTGTGATATTTGCTTTGTTTCTCTGAACTGTTTTTTTTTCTTGCCTTTTAGCATGCCTTATAATTTATTGTTCAAAGCCCAACATGACAAATCAGGTAACAGAACAGGTTAAAAGGCCTTTAGTGTGAGGTTTTATATTAATCTGGCCAGGTTGTGTTTAATGGGTACTATAGCTGTAGGTGTCAGAAGCTTCAAATTCCTCTAGTTTCCTTGTTTTTGTCCGCCATCTTGTCTTTGTGCTTCTTATTTTTTCTTTTTTTTTTTTTGAGACGGAGTTTCACTCTTGTTGCCCAGGCTGGAGTGCAATGGCGTGATCTCGGCTCACTGCAACCTCCGCCTCCCAGGTTCAAGCAATTCTCCTGCCTCAGCCTCCCGAGTAGCTGGGATTATAGGCATGCACCACCATGCCCGGCTAATTTTGTGTTTTTAGTAGAGATGGGGTTTCTCTATGTTGAGGCTGGTCTCAAACTCCTGACCTCAGGTGATCCGCCCACCTTGGCCTCCCAAAATGCTGGGATTACAGGCGTGAGCCACCGCGCCCAGCTTGTGCTTCTTCTTCTTCTTTTATTTTTTTCTTTTAAGAGACAGGGTCAAAAAAACAAACAAACAACAACAACAACAACAAAGAGACAAGGTCTCGCTCTGTTGCCCAGGCTGGAATGCAGTAGCATGATCAATGCTTACTGCAGCCTCAAACTGTTCGGCTCAAGTGTTCCTCCTGCCTCAGCCTCCCAAGTAGCTGAGACTACAGGCACACCCCACCACATTCCTAGCTAAATTTAAAAAATCTGTTTGTTTATTGTAGAGATGGGGCCTCAATATGCTGCCCAAGGCTGGTCTCAAACTCTTGGCCTCAAGTGGTCCTCCTACCTTGTCCTCCCAAAGTGTTGGGATTACAGGTGTGAGCCACCATGTCCAGCCTGTCTTTGTGCTTCTTTTAAAAACTGTTATGTAGACAGACTCTGTCTATGTCTTGCTACTCTTTTAGCTATAATCCAGTTATCTTATTTGCTTCACATATTATATATAGAGGAGGTCTACCTCTTCCTTTCTTATGCTTTGGCCAAAATCAAAAGAGTTAAAATGAAAGATAAGGAAAGAAATGGATTAATGAGTTCTTTTGGTCAAAAAAAACAATGATTTCAGTGAATTCAGCTAATACAATTTTCCAATACTGATAGTTGTACCTTGTGCTTACCTCATAAATTAGACATCTAATTTTATACTTCACTTTAATCAGAACATATACCACAAATTAAGTGCTATGATAAAATAATAACCATGTAAACTTTTGCTTCTATTTGAAATAGAGCAAATTATTACCGGAGGCGTAAATCTTCCCACATTTTCAATAATCCACAGAGCATGACTATCTCATAGTATTTTTTCCAGCATTCAACAGCCTCTGCTGCAGATGGATCTTCTTTAATATTGCTCTGATACTCAATGAGCTCGACACGTTTGTTTTTATATTTCTCCAAAGTTTTTTTAAAACGTTGTGCGATAGGACCAGGTATTGTTCCATCCTGTATATCACACCACCTGAAAATTATCAACATAATTACAATGTTTATTTTTTCTAATGTGCGGTATAAGTTTATAAACTATACTTACAAATTAATTCTTTCTTCAATAAGTGCAGTATAATTCTCACAACTTTCTTCATCATCCCAGTCTCTCCAAAGAAAGTCATAAAAAAACCTACGATAAACCAAATTAAGATGACAGTAATCAAAAACAGCCACTACTGATTTAGAGCTACACGGATATTTTGATGTCAGAATTCTCTACCTCAATCTTAATTCTTAAGCAAAATATTTTAAAATGACCTTTGAGTGAACTAAAATAAAAGGTAAAACTTTAAAAATTAGATGATTTGCATCCTATTTTAGGTTACAGTAAATGAGATAATGAGTGGGACTGTAAAATTGTTTCTAAATTTTATAGATTTTGGCTATTATTTGCTCAAAAAATAAATAATATGTAAGATACTACCAAATTTGTATGGGAGGAAAACATTAGAAAAACAAAAACATGACAAAAAATATTCTGTATTTTGTTTGTGGATAGCTTCCCTCAAATTGTATCAACTTATAAGAAGCAATCATAATGTGAATGATGATATCTAGTATTTGTAATGCCTTTAAATTTGAGAAATGAATGCTAATAAATTTAAGATGCTTAAATATGAATAAAAGTTAATGTTACTTATTTCAAGAATTCTTTTAAATTTTATTTTTATAAAATGCAAGATCAAAAAATTGCAAACTTTTCATTACCCATATATAATGTTTCTGCAAGGAAATGTTTTTACTAAAAGTTACAAATACAATATGTTAATTTAAGATGGACAAATTTAATCCAGCAGTAGTGAGTGAAAATTAAATCAGTAAATGCTTATAAAGTGATTATATGAGCAAAGCCTTCACATTAACTTTTGGATATAATAAATTTAACTTTCAAAAGTAAAGGCCCTAATACCTGACAACTTCCAAGGCCAAAGCAATATCATGTATATCAGTATCTTGTCCCTCAACAGGATACACTTCCAAAAGAGGCACACTGTGTTCCAGTTCCTCCAAAATCTCATCAACCAAATCTCTTGGAATATTTGCAATGTTGGAAGAAAAGGGCTCAGCAACAGAAACGGTAACTTTGAAACGAGATGATGAGTCTTGGTATGGCTCACAAGTTACCTAAGATAAATATCATAAGAGATAAGAGATATAGTTACAAATATCAGTAAACCACAGGATTTCTTTCTCATATATGAGATCCTTATAAAGTTTCTTCTTTTAAATTTATGACTTCTTCAACAATCAACATACAGAATAATTATAGATCAATATTAAGTATACTATCAATAGTTTTACAAACCCTACTTCTTAAACACATTTTTTTTTCAGTTTCATGAAAGGAATTCTGTGTCTCCTAAATTATTTGTTTTCTAAGATTGAGTTGCCAGACTTTGAGATTTCATAAAACAGTGTGTGTGTGTGTGTGTATATACATATAAAGCAGGGTCTTACTGTGGTTGCTCAGGCTAGTGTGCACTGGCTATTCACAGGTGTAATCATTGCACACTAATCCTCGAATTCCTGGGCTCAAGCCATCCTCTTACCTCAGCCTCCTCAGGACCTGGGACTACAGAAACATGCCACTGTGCCCAGCTAATATTATCGAAAAAATTTTGAACAAATTTTGCCATAAAAGTATGTTAAATATAATAAATCATAATTATAAGCTTCCAGTGGGCATCTAGCACACAGTAAGCACTGAATAAAGTAGCGAAATAATAAAAATGACGATAATAACAAAAAAACAAACACAAACAAAAGCATGTTAAAAAAAAAAGCCCTGCTATCTGTATTACACCATTGGTAGAAGAATGGCTATTCAAACACCAAAAAAAAAAAAAAAAAAAAAAGGAGAAAGACATAAAGAGTAAAATTCTTTTTTTTTTTTCAAAATTGAGATTTTATTGGTTGAGGATCAGTTCAGACATTTCAATTTGTACACAATTCTTAACACATGTAACAAAAATCTAAAAAGCCATTTATTGTAATTATTTTTTAAAGTTATTCCAGTGACTTTCCAGCTTAAAATTTGGAAGCAAATTTTCTTTAAGAGGCTATCAAGTACCAGTATCTTCACATGTTGGTCAGCTGTTACATACAGCTCACCAGTTCACAACTGAATAGCACCTACACTACATATTCAAATTTGTAACCTTTCACAGCACAATAACAAAGTTATTAGGAAAACAGGACTACTACAACCAAAGACGTTACAGAGTGCACACAATTCTGACAGGGAGAGCCATGATCAAACAGTGGTTTTCTTTAGGAAACAATTCTTCTAAAAAACATGGGAATGGAAGTAATTTAAAATGTTCAAGACATTAAATGCAGGACTGATTCCACACTGCCATTTAATATGTTTTGTATTATAGGATATAAAAACTAACCCCCCACCTATGGAATGTTAAGCTGACACCCGAGACAGTCAAAGCCTCCCGTAATTCAATATCCCACACTATTTTCTGGTTGTACCAAAAAATAAACAACCAGCAAATGATTTCACCTCTTAAAAAAAAGCATTTACACTTAAAAAATGGGATGAGGT
This sequence comes from Pongo pygmaeus, assembly GCF_028885625.2. NCBI lineage: Eukaryota > Metazoa > Chordata > Mammalia > Primates > Hominidae > Pongo > Pongo pygmaeus. The sequence goes on along the minus strand of NC_072373.2, from coordinate 66,852,593 downwards.
GGGATTCCGTCCTTCTTAAAAATGTTTCTAGAGCTACTAAAAAATTTGAATTTACAAAATAGTTGATAAAAATATTCCTCTGGATTGTACAAGAAGGGAGACAGGGACCACTGATAAGACATGGTATATGGTATTAATCAGACTTGGCTTCTTTCTCTCCTGCTTCATCAGAGGCTGGACTCTCCTCAGTTTTCGTTTCCCCATTTTCTGCAGGTAAATCTTTAGTTTCTTGGTTAGACACTTCGGCCTGTTTTCCCTTTGCTCCCCTTTTCCCTTTTGTTTGCACTTTTTTGTCGGAAGATTTATCCTTCGCTGCTGCCTTTTTCGGCTTCGCTTCCACTGTTGCAGGAGGCTTAGCTGACAACCGCCCCGATCTCCTGTTGGGCTCTTCCTTGGCGGCCCCTTCGGCGGAGCTGACCTTCCTCTTGGGCATCCTGGCGGCAGGGAGGGAGCATGCCGGGTGCCTGCGGGCCGCGGCGCGCAGAGAGCCTCCGCGAAACTGGGCTGCCTGGCCGCTGCCACTCCTCCCGCCGCCCGAGCTACTGAGACCCACCAAGAGTAAAATTCTTAAGTTGATTTAGCTTCATGAACAACATGCTATATTGTTTATTCATCTTATTTCACCATAGTATAGTGATACTTCCCTGCACTTGTCTGAAAATCAGTGCTTCAGAACCAAAGTTGATAGTTTTTAAAAAATTTAATAAATTACATATTAATACAAATTTTAAAATGTTGGCACAAAATTTGTATTAACACAAACACTTCCAAAATCTGTTCTGAAAATTTTCAAGTACAGCCAGTGAAATTCTTTATTTTTTGGTAGAGTTATGTCACAAAAAATATTTTAAATATCAGTAAGTGTTATATCATCAGCACATAAAACAATATTCATTTAAATACAGGAAATATCTTCAAATCACTAACCAAACTTTGAAATACAAAGTTTATAACTAATTTAATATAAATTATGTTCTTCAAAGCAGTTATGGGACAGAAGAAAACTTAGAAAATAGAATAACAACTTAAAAGTGTGTGTTTGAAGATAATAAATGATCTGCAATCCATATTTGTGACAGGACAAAAATATATTTCCAAAGAGTCATTATGAAATATGATACCGAGCTTTATATTTTAATATTTTAGTTCTCTCTCTTTTTTTTAAGAAACAAGGTTTCACTCTGTTGCCCAGGCTAAAGTGCAGTGGCACAATCATAGCTCACTGCAGCCTCGAACTCCTGGGCTCAAGCAATCCTCCCTGCTCAGCCTCCCAATTAGCTAGGACTACCTGTGCCACCATGCTCGATTTTTTTTTTTTTTTTTTTTGGTACAGACAGGGTCTCACTATGTTGCCTAGGCTGGTCTTGAACTCCTGGCCTCCAGTGATCCTGCTGCCTCAGTCTCTCAAAGTGCTAGGATTACAGGAATGAGCCACCATGTCTGGCCTAGGTTTTTTGTTTGTTTGTTTGTTTGTTTTTGTTTTTGTTTTGAGACAGGGTCTCACTCTGTTGCCCCGGCTGGAGTGCAGTGACACAATCTCAGCTCACTGCAACCTCCGCCTCCCAGGTTCAAGCGATTCTCCAGCCTCAGCCTCCCAAGTAGCTGGGATTACAGGAATGCGCCACCACAGCCTGGCTAACTATTGTATTTTTAGTAGAGATAGGGTTTCACCATATTGGCCAGGCTGGTCTCAAACTCTCAACCTCAGGTGATCCACCCGCCTCAGCCTCCCAAAGTGCTGGGATTACAGGCATGAGCCACTGCACCTGGCCTGGCCTAGTTTTGATTTTTTTCAGTATTATACATGCATACAGTTTAGAATCAAATAGCTGTACCAGGTTTGTTATGAAAAATAGAATTCAGGCTGGGTGCGGTGGCTCACGCCTGTAATCCCAGCACTTGGGGAAGCCGAGGCGGGTGGATCACCTGATGTCAGGAGTTCAAGACCAGCCTGGCCAACGTGGTGAAACCCTGTCTCTACTAAAAAATACAAAAATTAGCCTGGCATGGTGGTGCGTGCCTGTAATGCCAGCTACTCAGGAGGCTGAGGCAGGAGAATAGCTTGAACCTGGGAGGTGGAGGTTGCAGTGAGCCGAGATCGCACCACTGCACTACAGCCTGGGAACAGAGCAAGACTCCTTCTCAAATAAATAAATAAATAAAAGAGGCCGGGAGGCCGAGGCAGGCGGATCACCTGAGGTCAGGAGTTTGAGACCAGCCTCACCAACATGGTGAAACCCCGTCTCTACTAAAAATACAAAATTAGCCGGGCATGGTGGCGTGCACCTGTAGTCCCAGCTACGTGGAAGGCTAGGGCGGGAGAATCGCTGGAACCCAGGAGGCGGAGGTTGCAGTGAGCCGAGATCACGCTACTGCACTCCAGCCTGAGTGACAGAGCGAGACTCCATCTCCCATCCAAGCACTAACCAGGCCCGACCCTGCTTAGCTTCCGAGATCAGACGAAATGGGGCGTGTTCAGAGTGGTATGGCCGTAGATGATACTCAGTCTCAAAAAAAAAAAAAAAGAAAGAAAAATAGAATTCCTTGACGGTCTTCTATCACCCTCTAATTCTTGCTCCTCAGAGGCAACCATTTTTAACTCTTTTAGCTGATTATTTTTGACATTTATATCTTTATCTTTAAATAATACGCTTATATTGCTACTTAAAGTTTTGTTTCCAGTTTTGGCATTGGATATTGACTTCCAACTCTGAAAGATAAGAATTTAGTTATCTCTTTCATTTTGCCTCATTTCCTTAATATACAACCACTCTTTCCTGGCCTTTCATTCACCAATATGGTTATATCTTAAGTATTCAGCATTTATTTTAATATGTTTGAAAAATGTGATTCACAGGTGAGCCATATGGTGTGAGCTGATTTTTCTTTCCTGCAAAAAATGTTGTTTTCCCAGCAGTCAATAACTGTATTGCTTTTCATTTGCTCATTTTCTTTTTTCTTTTTTTTTTTTTTTTTTGAGACGGAGCCTTGCTTTGTCGCCCAGGCTAGAGTGCAGTGGTGTGATCACTGCAACTCCTCTGCCTCCCGGGTTCAAGCAATTCTCCTGCCTCAGCCTCCCACGGATCTGGGACTACAGGCGTGCGCTACCACATCCGGCTAATTTTTGTATTTTTAGTAGAGATGGGGTTTCACCATGTTAGCCAGGCTGGTCTCAAACTCCTGACCTCAGGCAATCCGTCCATCTTGGCCTCCCAAAGTGCTGGTATTACAGGCGTGAGCCACTGCGCCCAGCCATTTGCTCATTTTCTGCGTGGCTTTCATTAATTTAGCCCCAAATTCCTTAAGTTGTAAAAATCTCCTTTCAATATGTTAAAAGCCAATAGATTGTGTTTGAAATAAAAGACTGGTTTCATTTTATTTAAAGCACTCTTCCAGAGTTCTCTGACCAGTTCTATTTTGAAGTGGCTCTCTAGGCCTGCTATGTACATAGCTGTTATCACTGTGCCATCATCCCAGGAATTCTCTTTGTTTTTCTCTTATGTTGTGGCTTCTCTACATTTTGAATCTGATGTCTTCATATTTCTTGATTTACTCCCTTGACTGTAGATAACATCCATTAACTTCCTAAGAAAGGGTGCATTGGACATAACTTTTGAGACCTCACATATTTGAAAATGTATTTTTTCTACTCTTAACTTATAGTGTGCCAAGGTATAAAATTATACAGTGGGATATCACTTTCCCTAATATTTTTGAAAATATATTTTCATAGCTTTTTAAAACTAAGAATTACTTTTGAAAAGTCTGGACTGGGTGTGGTGGCTCACATCTGTAATCCCAGCACTTTGGGAGGCTGAGGCGGGAGGATGTCTTGAGGCTGGGAGTTCCAGACCAGCCTGGTAAACATAGTGAAACCCCATCTCTACTAAAAATACAAAAATTAGCTGGGTATGGTGGCACATGCCTGCAGTCTCAGCTACTCGGGAGGCTGAGGCATGAGAATTGCTTGAGCCTGGGAAGTGGAGGTTGCAGTGAGCCAAGACTGCACCACTGCACTCCAGCCTGGGCAACAGAGCAAGACTCCATCTTAAAAAAAAAAAAAAAAAGGAAAGGTCTGATGTCTGATGCCATTCTACCTCTTGATTCTTTATATAAACCTATCTTTTTTCTCTCTGGAATCTTATTGGACCCTCTCTTTGATCCCAGTATTCCCAAACTTCATTATGTGTTGGACACTAAGTGGGCCCTTTCTGTCTAGAAATTTATGTCCTTTGGTTCTGAGAAACTTTTACAATTTGACAATTTGCTTTCTTCTGTTCTTGCCACCAACCTCTTCCCCCGTCTCTCTTCTCTCTTTCTTTCTTCTCCTCCTTATCTCCTCTTCACTGGTTGATCCACCCAGGCTCTTTCTGTGGTAAGTCAGTATCATTAGGTCTTTTTTTTTTTTTTAGCATATGATCATACAAAAATATTTCAAATCTCATTCCTGGAGTGATATGCCTTAGCTGCCTGTGTTCTAGAAGCAGAGTTGGAGGGTAGAAGATAGAGGATCCCAACATTCAGTACCAGCACATTTTCATGTAATTCCCTTCTTCCCCAATGGGGGTACTCCCACCCTTAACCATGCTCCTCAAGTTGGCTTCTTAAATTTGTAGGTTTATATCTTTTGCCAAATTTGGTAAATTTTCTGCCATTCTTTGAATATTTTTTAGCCCTCCCTCTTTTTTCTCTCCTTCTGGAACTCTGAAGACATGAATGCTAGGTCTTTTGTTATAGTCCAACATGTTCCTGAGGTTCTGTCCTTTTAAGTCTATTTTCTTTTGTGGTGTTAGGATTTGATAATTTCTATTTTTCTATCTTCAAGCACAATAATTGTCCTGTCTTCATTCTGCTTTTTGTTGTTGCTGTTTCACACATGTTGATGTTTCCATGTTGATGTTAGCTCTTCTAGTACCCCATCTAGAATATATGATGCAAAGAAAAGCCCAGGTGGCTGGGCACAGTGGCTCATGCCTGTAATCTCGGCACTTTGGGAGGCTGAGACGGGTGGATCTCCTGAGGTCAAGAGTTCGGGACCAGCCTGGCCAACATGGTGAAACCTCGTCTCTACTAAAAATACAAAAATTAGATGGGAATGGTGGCTCGCGCCTATAATCCCAGCTACTCAGGAGGCTGAGGCAGGAGAATCACTTGAACCTGGGAGCTGGAGATTGCAGTGAGCTGAGATCGCGCCACGGTACTCCAGCCTGGGTGACAGAGTGAGACTCTGTCTCAAAAAAAAAAAAAAAAAAAAAAATCACCATGATCACCTTAACACCTAAATCTTTTTCTGCATTTCTACACTTGGATCTTAGGCAAAAGGCCAAGAAGCAATGTTTTTCCAGATTTCCGATTTTCATAGAAGACATTTCCAGAAATAAAGTGCTAGTTTAAAGTTCTTGATATATTTTGCCAAACTGCTTTGTATAGAAGTTATAAAAAAGTTTTCTTAATTTCTGGACCATTTTATAACCAAAATTAAGGATATGCTAGATTTCCTTCCCATCAAGTACAGTTGACCCTTGAACAACACATGTTCCAACTGGATGGGTCCACTTATATGCGTATTTTCTTCTGCCTCTGCTACCCTAGTGACAGCAGGACCAACTCCTCTTCTTCCTCTTCCTCCTTCTCCTCAGCCTATTCAGCATGAAGACAACAGAAATGAAGATCTTTATGATGATGTATTTCTATATAATGAATAGTAAATATATTTTTCTCTTCCTTATGATTTTTCTTTTGTGAGACAGGGTCTTGCTCTCAAACTTCTGGGCTCAAGTGATCCTCTCGCCTCAGCCTCCCGTGTAGAGAGGACTATAGGTGTGCACCACAACCCAGTTCATTTTAAAATTTTCAGTAGAGATGAGGTCTTGCTATGTTGCCCAGGTTAGTCTCAAAGTTCTGACTTTAAGCGATCCTCCTGCCTTGGGCTCCCAAAATGCTGGGACTACAAGCACAGACCTCTGTGCCCTGCCTTTACAATTTTCTTAATAACATTTTCTTTTCTCTAGCTTACTTTATTGTAAGAATATAGTGTTTATCATATTTATGACATACAGAGTATGTGTTAATCAACTGTATATGATATCAGCAAGGCTTCCAGTCAACAGTAGGCTATTAGTTAAGTATTTGGGAAGTCAAAAGTTATACACGGATTTTTGACTGTGCAGGGCCCTGCACTGTTCAGGAGTCAACACTATGTTTCTAAGTTTTTTGTTTGTTGGTTGGTTATTGTATGAATTCATGATAGGCAGAATAATGGCCCCCAAAGACGTCCATTCCCTAATCCTGATCTGTGAATATGTTACCTTACATGGCAAAATGGACTTCACAGATGTGATTACAACTAAAGACATTGAGATGTGGAGGTCATCTTGGATTACCCAGTTGGGCCCATTCTAATCACGAGTCTATTAAAAGGGGACCTCCTTTTTAGCCTGCAGTGAACCAGAAAGATGCAATGTGAGAAGGACATTGAAGATGGAGGAAGAGGGCCACAAGCCACAGAATGCAGGCTGCTTCTAGAGGTTAAAAAAGGCCAGGAAACAGATTCTCCCACACAGCCTCCATAAAGGTATGCAGCCTTGCATACACCTTGATTTTAGCTCAGTAAGGCCCATGTCAGACTTCTGACCTACAGAGTTGTAAGATAATAAATTTGTATTGTTTGAGCTACTGAGTGTGGTAATTTTCTGTGGCAGCAATAGAAAACTAATACAGCATCTAAAGAAAAAGCGATCAGGGGCCCATAGGAATAAATTATTGTGACATCAGAACAAAGAGTACTATATAGCATTAGTAATACTTCAATTGAAGTAAGACTAAAGAAGCAGAGTCAGATAAAACAACAATATGAATTGTGCAGCACTATCTTAAGAGGTCCCAAGAGCCATTCTCACTTGTTTTTCTGCCACAAAATTATTAGAATCTTCCAATATACTGCTCTGCTTTTTCCTCTGTTCTTATGTTTCGTCCTGTCTTTCTAACATTTAGAGGACATTACTAGACCCTCACAGATTCTAAAGCAAGGCAGGGACAGATTAAATAATCAATGTATTGCAGGTAAAACCTTAGAAATTGATAGAACTTTTAGTTTACCTAATCCACTGAGTTTCCATGGAACTTTAGAGATCTTGAAAAGTTTTATGGAGTATAGGGGCTATCATGAGGTATTGAGAGAGATGCTAAGACACCATCATCCATTTCAATCAGAAATGTTCTGCTTCAATATTAAGCTTCCACATAAAACCTGATTGAAGAAAAACCCACAAACTTATACTGCTTAAAAAAAAAAAAAGCCATAAAGCCAGATGAAAACCATTTTTATCCAGATGAAAAAAAATCCAGAGAAGTTGTGAAAGATCTCGGCAAAGCTACTCAGTCTGAAGATGAGCAAACCTCTAAAAAACAGAGTACTACTGGCTGGGCATGGTGGCACCACCTGTAATCCCAGCACTTTGGGAGACTGAGGTGGGTGGATCACTTGAGGTCCGGAGTTCAAGACCAGCCTGGCCAACATAGTGAAATCCCGTTTTTACTAAAAATACAAAAATTAGCCGGGTGTGGTGGTGCACACCTGAGGTCACAGCTACTCAGGAGGCTGAGGTGGGAGGACTGCTTGAAACCGAGAGGAAGAGGTTGCAGTGAGCTGAGATTGCACCACAGCACTCCAGCCTAGGCAGAGTGAGACCTTATCTTGAAAAAAAAAGAAAAAGGAAAAGAAACAGTATTACTGAAAAATTAACTAATAGAGCCTTATTGAAAAATTAACTAATCCCAATAATCTTTTACATTCCTTTGTAATCTCTATGATTGAAAATATGGTATTCTTTTTTTTTTTTTTTTTGAGATGGGGTCTCACTATGTCGGCCCAGGCTCACTGCAACCTTTGCCTCCCAGGCTCAAGCGATCCTCCCACCTCAGCTTCCTGAGTAGCTGGGACCACAGGTGTGTGCCTGTTTTTCTGGTAGAGACGGGGTTTCACCATACTGCTCAGGTTGGTCTCTAACTCCTGAGCTCAAGTGGTTCACCTACCTTGGCCTCCCAAAGTGCTGGGACTATAGGTGTTAGCCACCACGCCCAGCCGCCATTCTTTATCTGTAAAACTGACACTGATTTTTCCATAGAACACATATTTTTAAATTGTTTTCAAGTAGTATATAACATAACAAGTTACATACATAAGTTTTTCTTGTATCAAAAAATACAGATTTAAACTAACTATCTGGGGCAAGGGTGTCATTTGTAATTATAAATATTAATTTCTATATAAGGATAATTGACCTTTAACAGAATCAAACATGCCACAATGTTTAGCCTAAAGGCCTAACAAAGAAAAATCTTATCAGGGCCGGGCGCAGTGACTCATGCCTGTAATCCCAGTACTTTGGGAGGCTGAGTCAGGCAGATCATGAGACCAGGAGTTCGAGACCAGCCTGGCCAACATGGTGAAACCCCTTCTCTGCTAAAGATCACAAGGTTAGGAGTTCAAGACCAGCCTGGCCAACATGGTGAAACCCCGTCTCTACCAAAGATACAAAAAATTAGCTGGGCATGGTGGCATGCGCCTGTAATCCCAGCTACTCGGGAGGCTGGGGCAGGAGAATCGCTTGAACCAGGGAGGCAGAGGTTGCAGTGAGCCGAGATCACACCACTGCACTCCAGTCTGGGCGACAGGACGAAACTCTGTTACAAAAGAAAAATCTTATCAGATAAAGGCTTGGAAGATATTATACTAAAAGGGTACTTTTTTTTTTGAGACGGAGTCTCACTCTGTTGTCCAGGCTGGAGTGCAGTGGCATGATCTCAGCTCACTGCAAGCTCCGCCTCCTGGGTTCACACCATTCTCCTGCCTCAGCCTCCCGAAAAAGGGTACTTTTCAAAGGAAAAAAATTTCAAATTTTTCCATAGTTTTCTGATCCATTTCTTTTTCTTTCCTCATCTGAACTAAACTTCATAATTCAGATAAATGAAGATTAAAGGGAAAAGACAGAAAAAGAAGGTCAAAGACTGAATTACTAATTTTATAAGAAATGCATTTTTGTTATTTTTACATTAGTTGAGCAAAAACTAGGCTAATAAATATTGTCTGATACTACTAGATTCCATTTAATGATAATGGTTTACAGGCACTAATATTCCCCTAACCTTCTTTTTACACTATTAATTTTCTCAGAAACTTAAAACAGAAGTAAAATGTGTCAACTCTTATGTATCAGTCTCCAAATAATAAAGTCATATTTTAGTCTTTAAAAGAGCTGATTCAAAAAGAACAAAGATCAAATAAAATTTATTTACCTCAACCAGTATACCAACAAAAGGGATAGAAGCTTCTTCATATTTCACAAAGAATACACTGGGATTAGTCTTCCAGACTCCAAGCCATTGGTCTTTCAACTTTAATTTTTCTGATAGGTATTTACCCATAACTTCATCAGCATCTTCTGCCTAACAAGAGAAAAAATGGATCTACATATAAATATATGAAATTATAGATTTTTAACTAAGTGTTTTGTTTTTTTTTTACTGATTTCTATTTTAAAATGGAACCTATATAGCCTTAAATAATGAATGATCTGGAAAATTACAGATTTTAACTGAAACCGCATCTAGTGGAAAACATCACCAACAAAAAATTAAACTTAAAAGAGATCTATTCACTCGAATAATTCATAGATAAGACAGCTAGTTATTGTTTATGTCTTAATTTTCAACTTTTTATAAATATCACTGCAGTGAATATGCAGGTACACAAATTCTTCTGCTACAACTTAAAAAAATAGAAACATGAAATATTTGCTCTATTCCATTTTATCACATATATATTTTCTATAAGAGAAAGTCATGCCATCAGGCACAGTGGCTCACCCCTGTAATCCCAACACTTTGGGAGGCCGAGGCGGGCAGATCACCTGAGGTTGGGAGTTCGAGTCCACCCTGACCAACTGGAGAAACCCCGTCTGTACTAAAAAAAAATACAAAATTAGCCAGGCGTGGTGGTTCATGCCTGTAATCCCAGCTACTTGGGAGGCTGAGGCAGGAGAATTGCTTGCACCCGGGAGGCAGAGGTTGTGGTGAGTCGAGATTGCCCCACTGCATTCCGGCATGGGCAACAAGAATGAAACTCCATCTCAAAAAAAAATATATATATATATATATACACACACAGACACACATATATACACATATATACACACATATATACACACACGTGCACACATATATATAAATATATATATAATATATTACGTAATATATTATATATAATATATTACATATAATATAAAATATATTATATATTATATATTATATCTATTATATAATATATTATACATATTATATAATATATATTATATTATATAATATACATTATATATTATATATAATGTATATTATATATAATATAGTATATAATATATGTTATATATAATATAGTATATATAATATATTATATATAATTATATAATATATAAATATAATATATAATATATTGTACATAATATATAATTACATATAATATATAATATATTGTATATATAATATTATATATAATATATTGTATATATAATATTATATATAATATATTGTATATATAATATTATATATAATATATTGTATATATAATATTATATATAATATATTGTATATATAATATTATATATAATATATTGTATATATAATATTATATATAATATATTGTATATAATATATTTAATTATATATTATATTATATATAATATATATAATTACATATATTATATTATATATAATATTATATATAATTATATATATTATATTATATATTATATATTATAATATATATAAAATATAATATATAACATATATAATATATAATATATAATATATATCATGCCGCATGATATATATATATAATATATTATATATTATATATATAATATAATATATTTAATATATTATATATTATATATATAATATAATATATATAATATATTATATATATAATATAATATATTTAATATATTATATATTATATATATAATATATTATATATATTATATTATATATATAATATATTATATATTATATATATTATATTATATATATAATATATTATATATTATATATATTATATTATATATATAATATATTATATATTATATATATTATATTATATATATAATATATTATATATTATATATATTATATTATATATAATATATTATATATTATATATATTATATTATATATATAATATATTATATATTATATATAATATTATATATATAATATATAATATATTATATATATTATATTATATATATAATATATTATATATTATATATAATATATATCATGCCGCATTGTGGACTGCTGAGTGGGAAGTACCCTTAAAGTAATTTCTAGCATTCTAGTGTGAAAGTCAAGGCGAAGTGATCTTACTCATGTTTGGACATAAACTGTTAAATAAAGGTACCAAGATTCATGCCTGTGCAATGATAAGGCCAATATATCTTCATTTTTTAGGAGCTCTCAGAAAATTCTCTCTCAGGGCTGTCCCGTTAACTGACGAATTTTGTCGGAAACTCGAACCTTAACTCCTCTAGGGCAGGACGTGGGCACCTCTAACAAGGTGAACGCTCTATACATGTTGACTCCATTTACTTTTTTGAAACGCAAGTTTTCGTTGTGCCCTGTGGACCCCCATCCGCCTAAGAGGGAAGCCCCAGATGCCTGTCGCCAGGTTCCGGCAAGCTTCCGACCGTCGTCTTCCTGTCCCGGATCCGCTCACCTTACAGTCCTGCAGCACTTCGTCGCAATACAGCGACACCTTCTCGTCCCGCCACATCCCCCTCATACGGGACACGCAGACTGGGGGCAGGGGCTGCGCCTCCTCTTCATCCTCAGGCACTGGCAGAAGGGGCTCCTCCTCCTCTGCCGCCGCCGCCTCTCCCGGGTGCTCGGCCTGAGCCGCGGGCAGGTGCTGGAGCCGCAGCCTGGCCGTCTCCCGGCCCGCTTTCCCCTTCACCTGGCGAGGGGAGGCCACCACCGACCGCACTGGGATCGCGGTGCCCTTCAGGGTGGTCGCGGCCGCCGCGTCCCCGGGGACAGCGGAGGTAGCCTTCTCGCCTCGCCTGTCCGGGCTGATGGTGCGGAATGAGTCCGCGGGCACCGAGGCCTTAGAGCCCGACGCCATCTCCTCAGCAGCCCGAGGGCCGGGGCAGCAGTTAGCCACTTTTCCCGCCCTCGGCCGCTCTGGCCAATAGGCGCGTTGCGCTTCAGGCCCGCAACAAGCGGCTGCTCGAGGGAGTCCCGCCGGGTGGGGTGTTGCGGCTCTGGGAGGGATGTGAGGCGCGGCCCAGGACTAGGGGGTGCGGGGCCTGCGGGTACAGCGCGGGGTCCTGCGGAGGCATTCAGGGTGCTGGGGGACGCTGCTCAGAGCTAGGTGGGACAGGGCGAAGCGCCTGGGCTCAGGACAGGGGTGGGGGGCCCGGGGCAGTGTTGGGTGCGGCTCCGTGCCGAACCCGCACCAGGTGCAGCACACACCAGAAGGTGCCAGACGAGCCCCAACGCACTGGCTCTAACCCCAGTCCTCTGTCTCCCCCAGGGGAGGTTTCCTTAGGGTCCTCATACCTTTCAGGGTGATTATGAGTCACCTTCCAGGTCATCAGGACCTAAAAAAATGCTCCACCTACCACTCCACAAACAAAGCCTGAAAGAAAATTTATTTTCATACTGGGAGGTGACACTAACTGGAACCCTCTGGCTATTACTAGAGGAAACCCTAGTGACAAATCCAGCAACCTAGATTTCCCTCTCAGCCCCCACCTATTACAGGGTTCACCAAATAGGATATCTTTACATTTTAAACAGGACTCTCACTTTTTGCCAAGATGTGGTAATACCAAGGAGAAGTTAGTCTGTTTTCTTGTCTCTGTTGTGCTATTCAAAATTCTCACATAAAAGATTATATTATATAACTGTTAAACTGGACAGCAACTTCCAGCTGGGAGTGATGTGTGCAAACTATGAACACTTTCACGATAAAAGTCTGTTCAAGATCATACATTTTGGAGAACAACAGAGACCACTCATTTCTGGTATTTTACTGTTGAATGTATATTGAGCCAAATGGAATTAACCTTTGTTTACAGTCTAGCTGTGAAATACTGCACTGAAGCTGACAGCTCCCAAGGAGAACAGCATTGGGAAAACACCTGCCTTCCTTCACATTCCTCTGGAAGAACACTATGTTAAATTCTGAGTTTATTTTGAGGAAAATATTAACATCATGTTACTGTAGTTTAGGGAATAATTACAACATGCATCATGTTTCAACTCTATTCTTACTTTATTCCTTTCGTTGAGTCCTGGACTTTGTTTACAACGATACTAACTGCATATTTCACTCACACACACACACACACACACACACACACACACACAAATGTTTTACTCTAGTGTTTCTTCAAAAAAGTTTGTTCTTGATAAATTATGGGTTTTTTAATTCTTAGGTTCTGAATAATAAAGACCACCTGTCCTGGTCCAAAGTTTAAAAACAGCAACAGCTCCCTTTTCCTCCAAAAGGCAAATACTTGTTAGAAATCTGTTACATGCCACACAACGCGTAGATGCCACAGTTATAGAGGTAAAAGACCAAATCCCCGCCATCGTGATCCTAGTGAAAGATACAGATGGGTCAGTAGATGATTGTGTTTGGTAAGGACCATGCTTTTATTTATGTATATATACATAAATACATATATATACACACACACACAGATAATTTGTATTTATGTGTGTATATATGTGTGTGTGTGTGTGTGTGTGTATATATATATATATATATATATATATATATATATATTCCACATTGTAGGAGAAAAGGACCTTTCTTCTCCAAAGAAGGGATACTTAAGCTGAGTTTTTAAAACAACTTTTTTCTGTTTTTTGCCTCCCAAAGAAATTTAGCTTGTTTCTCCCACCTCCTGTCTCCTCCAGGATGCTTTGACAAATGGAATGCCACTGTCCCTTTTTCCTACAATGACTCCCTTCTCCCTGGGTCCAACACAGAGCTCCCAACACCTAGGCTCAAGATCGGCTTTCAGTTCCACCCATGGCCACTGCGTTTCTTGGTCATTCTTCAAGGGGTCTTTGTGTTCTCAACCTTCTCCCGCATTCCCAAGTGGAAGCTCTGTTGGCTCACCCTCTAGTCCTCTTCCTGCTGAGCCAGTCTTCAACTAGGAATCACACCAGAGTCACCAGGACAAGGAAAGCTAGGCCCATCTGAAGGAGATTCTGGGCAGTGTGGTCTCAGAGGGCACAGTCTTTTTGGAGTCCTGTCTCTGGTTAAAAGGTAGGTGTCCCAAGAGCCAGAAGAGGTGGGGTCTGCTGGTGTTCTCAATGTCACCTGTGATCAGGAGCTTCGCCGGTTCACTGGGGAAAGACCACACATGTTTGTTATAGGAGCCAAAACATCGGTATGTCCCTCTGTGGGCTGTGGTCACAGGGCCCATGGGGAACTCCGCCTGGACGTTCCCATATCTGCGCTGTATGCGGCTGGATCTTCCCTCCTGTTACCACCAGATCCAGAGTCCGACCAGAGCTCGCCAGCCAGATAGAAGCAGCTGTATAGCCCTGCCGTGCGGGAGGTCATGAGTAGGATGTGGAATTCAACTTTGTTAATCCATTCAGGGGGTTTTGGTCTCTCCATGGCAGAAAGGCTTCCTTCAAAGTACAGCTGGTATTCAACAGCCCCAGCATTTCCCCAGTGACAGATGGTCACCGGCTTTTCATTTGGAATCATGAACTGGGTTCAGCCCAGATGATGGGTTTTGGGAGAGTCTGCTGCTGAGCACTGATCCTCTGGCTCAAACACAGCCAGTGGCAGAGCAGGGCAGGGAGTGTAGAAGGCATCGCTCAGATTCTGCCAAGCAGTGGGGTGGGGACTGAGCCCAGCAGGCCAGGAGATGCACAATATGTGGTAGGTGAGGCCCAGCGCCCATCACCATGGGGCAGCTTTCACCTTGACTTTTTTCACGAGAAGGTTCACAGCTCCTCTCCGCCTCTGACCATGAGCCTACAGAAAGGCCATGGTCCCTATGACACATCTGACCACAGCTGTGGTCTAGCCAGCTCCTCTGATAATTGTCTGCTCAGCCTGAAATGCATTTCTGGGTCAACTTCTCAATTCTGCAATGTGGAAGTCATGCCCAGGGCATGAGTCAGTATTCAGACCCATGATACCCCCTGAGAATCATATAAAAATATAGGGAATTTCACAATGAGATACCATCTCACAACAGTCAGAATGGCTATTACTAAAAAGTCAGAAATTCACAGATGCTGGTGAGATTGTGGAGCAAAGAGGAAGGTTTACACACCGTTGGTGGGAGTGTAAATTAGTTCAGCCACTGTGGAAAGCAGTTTGGAGATTTTTCAAAGAACTACAAATAGAATTGCCATTCAGCCCAGCAATCCCATTCCTGGGTATATATCCAAAGGAAAATAAATAATTCTACCAAAAAGACACATGCACTTGTATGTCCATTGGAACACTTCACAATAGCAAAGATATGGAATCAACCCAGGTGCCCAACAGTAGTGGATTGGATTAAGAAAATGTAGTACATATACACCATGGAATACTATACAGCTGTGAAAAGGCACAAGATTTTTGCAGCAACATGGATGCAGGTGGAAGCCTTTATCCTAAGCAAATTAACGCAGAAGCAGAAAACAAATTACCACATGTTCTCACTTATAAGTGGGAGCTAAACATTGGGTACACGTGAACACAAAGAAGGGAACAACAGTCACTGGGGACTCCAAAAAGGAGGAGAGAAGGAGGGGGGCAAGACTTGAAAAACTATGTATTTGGTACTATGCTCACTAGTTGGGTGACTGGATCATTAAAAGTGCAAGCCTCAGCATTACATAATATACTCATATAAGAAACCTGCACATGTATCCCCTGAATCTAAAAAAAGTAAGTAAAAATAGGGACTTTTTAACGGTGGCTCTTCTGTGTACAGCATGCACATGCTTGGATAAGTTAATTGGTTTCATCAGAATGGAATGATAACACTATCTTCTTCAATGATTTGTTATAATGTTTCAATAAAATAAAAGTGAAAAGAAAAGCTTCCCACTTAAAGACTTAATAAGGGCTGGGCACAGTGGCTCTCACCTATAATCCCAACACTTTGGGAGGCCGAGGCGGGCTGATCACAAGGTCAGGAGTTCAAGACCAGCCTGGCCAATATGGTAAAATGCTGTCTCTACTAAAAATACAAAAATTAGCCAGGCATGGTGGCGGGCACCTGTAGTCTCAGCTACTCAGGAGGCTAAGGCAGGAGAATCGCTTGAACCCAGGAGACAGAGGTTGCAGTGAGCCGAGATCACACCACTGTACTCCAGCCTGGGAGACAGAACGAAACTCTGTCTCAAAAAAACAAAACAAAACAAAACAAAAAAAACCTTAATAAGAAAAGAAACATTTCTAAGTAAGTAACTAACTCTCCACTTAATAAAAAAAAAAAAAAAAGAAAAAACTCTCTACTAAAGTTGCGAAGATCTACGGTAAGAACAAATGTTCTATCTGTGAAATTGTGAAGAAGAAAAAAGTAATTGGTGCATATATAGGGTATGGTACTATGCACAGTTTCCGGCATCCACTTGGGCCTTGGAATGTATCCTGGTGGATATGGGGGACTGCAAAGAAATGTGCTAATTCGAAACAGTGAGCAACATTGGAGAGTCTCCCTGCAGGTACAAGAGGATGGACTGAGTGAGAAGTAGATTTCCCATATACTCTTGGGAGATGAATAACAATAATAACAATTAGAGTGATAAAAGCACAATAGTTGAAAGGGATCCCTCTTTTTTTTTTTCCAAGACAGAATCTTGCTGTGTCACCCAAGCTGGAGTACAGGGGCGCAATCTCGGCTCACTGCAACCTCCAGCTCCCTGGTTCGAGCGATTCTCGTGCCTCAGCCTCCCGAGTAACTGGGACCATAGGCATGCACAACCATGTCTGGGTAATTATTGTATTTTTAGTAGATACAGGGTTTCACCATGTTGCCCAGGCAGGTCTCCAACTCCTGAGCTCAAGTGATCTGCCCGCCTCGGCCTCCCAAAGTGCTGGGATTACAGGAGTGAGCCACTGTGCTCAGCCTGATCCCTCTCTTTCTTCACCATCAAACTACTCTGTGCTATATGAGAAGAAAGGGGTGGAAGAGTTTTTTGCACTCTTCCACGTGGTCCTGAAAAGTGAAGCATGCACAGCCACTGAAGCATGCACAGCCACTGTCCCTCTTCTTGACAGAAAAGCCTTGTCTCTTTCTCACTTCCCAAATTTGGCTTGACTCTCATGGTGTAGTCAACTTCTTGAAGGATGCAGGATAAGATGCCAGGCAGGACGAGGGTTCAAATGCCAAGTCTCTTTTTTCAGTGCCTTCAACTCTTAGCCTCAAATTCCAGAATGTCCTTCCTCCATCCGTCCATTCTACTTGTCTAGATAGTCCCTACCCAAATGTCCTTATAACATTTTGAGGGATGGCATCATTCTCATTTGTCTATAACATCTTGCCTAGAGCCATCGGTTTTACAGGCTGTACAGAAGGCACAATGCTGGCACCTGCTCAGCTTCTGGGGAAGCCTCAGGAAACTTCCAATCATGGCGGAAGGAAAAGAGGAAGCAGGCACATCTTACATGGCTGGAGCAGAAGCAAGAGAGCCAAAATAAATTTTATTGCTTTTTTTTTTAACCTCTGATCCTTTTATTAGCCTCCTGCTCCCCAAGGAGTATCCTGCTTCTGCCAGTTTAATGTCTCAGAACTTTGGTGTCGTTGGTCTCAGACACCACGTTGCCATCCACTATCCAGCGGGTGGTGGTCTTTTTGATGGTTTGCATGGAGTTGCTCCTCTCCAGGGTATCACCAAGATTGAAGTCCTTGACATCTTCCAGCAGGCCGCGGTAGGTGGTGATCTCAGCCTCCAGCTTGACTTTGATGTTCAGCAGGGCCTCGTACTCCTGGGCCTGGCGCTGTCCCTCTGCCCAGGTCTGTGCTAGCTCTGACTCCAGGTGCAGCAGGATACCATTGAGCTGCTCCATCTGCAAGGCGTAGTGGGCCTCCGCCTCCCTCAGGCTGTTCTCCAAGCTGGCCTTCGGATTTCTTATGGAGTCCAGGTTGATCTCCAAGGACTGGACTGTATGTCTCAGCTCCATGAGCGTCATCTCAGCAACTCCAACCTCAGTGGACTGCATGGTGACCACTGTGGTGCTCACCTTAATCTGCTGAGACCAGTACTTGTCCAGCTCCTCTTGGTTCTTCCAAGCCAGCTAGTCATACTGGGCCCAGATGTCTGCCATGATCTTGGCAAGGTCCTGAGATTTGGGGGCATCTACCTCCAAGGTCAACCCAGAGCTGACAATCTGGGCTTGTAGGCCTTTTACTTCCTCTTCGTGGTTCTTCTTCATGAAGAGCAGCTCCTCCTTGAGAGCCTCGATCTCTGTCTTCAGCTGCAGCCAAGTGACACTGGTGTCATCAATGGCCTTGTGGAGCCCCTGGATGTCACTCTCCACAGACTGGCGCATGGCCAGCTCTGTCTCATACTTGACTCTAAAGTCATCAGCAGCAAGATGGGCATTGTTGATCTGCAGAACAGTGCAGGCATTGTCCACAGTATTTGCGAAGATCTGAGCCCTCAGGTCCTTGATGGTCTTGAAGTAATGGCTCCAGTCTCTGACCTGGGTCCCTTCTTCTCCAGGTGCTCCCAGATTTTGCTCTCCAGCTTCCGTTTCTCGGTCTCCAGGCTCCTCACTCTGTCCAGGTAGAAGGCCAGGTGGTGGTTCAGGCTTTGCATGGGCTCCTATTCATTCTGGATGCCTCGCATTCCTGCCAGACCCCCAGCCATCCCCGCGGCCAGGCCCCCCGACCCCATGCCGCCCTGGAAGCTGGTGGAGCGGGACATGGAGATTTGGGAACCAGAGCCCCCGACGCCTGCATAGACGCTGGCTGTGCTGCTGACTGGCGAAGGGCCATAGCTGGGCGCCTGGACAGAGCCCAGGGACTGGTAGTTGGTGGAGGTGGAGCGAGTGGTGAAGCTCATGCTGTCTGCAGAGGAGAGTAAGAGGACGGGACTCCGGCTTTGCTGACGACCTACTTTTTACTAATTATGAAAGCAATGCCTCTACCCTGAGCCAATTTGGACAATACAGAAAAGCATAAGAAAGAAGAAAACTTAAATGAACTGTAATTCCAATGCTCAGCAATAACTACTACTAGATTTTGGTATATTTTCTTTTAATATTTTTTTCTATCACACTATTACAAAGTTTAGATCATATTAAATTTTATAGTTTGTTTTTCTATCTAGATAAGCATTTTCATATCATTAAAAATTACTTAAACACATAATTTTCAAGAGTGGCATGTAATTTCTTGGTATAAATATAATTTGTATAACCTTATATTTTCAAGCATTTGGGCTACATTAATTTCTATAGCATCAAATATGCCATTTTGAATATCTTTGTGCATAAGCTTTTGCTTATATTTCAGATATTCCTCTAGGGGAAAGTGGGATTACTGAGTCAAGATGTAGAAACATTTTAACGCTCTCAGTATTGCCAAGCTGTTTCCCAAAAAGAATGTAATTAATTTCTACTTCTGTTAGCAGATAAAATTCCCAGGTTGGCTGAGTTATGAAAGAGAAGGAAACTATAGGCACCTAAAGCAGGGACAGAATGAGGGGATGGAGTAAAGTAAATATTCTAAGCAGAGAGAGTAGTTAGTGGCTTTATCCAGGGGTAGAAGAACTTGGTCTAGGTAGCTGAATATAACAGGAGTAGAGAGGACAATTTGGGACAAAAACTCAGGCTGTAGAGATATGCATAAGCCATATTACAAAGAGTCACGTATATTATGTTAAGAAGTTGAATTCTAGCCTTACTGATAAACTCACCCTTATTCAACTTTATGTCCCACCCCTGCTCTAGCACCCTCAGCATTCATTCCCATATAAACTATCCCAGCTCCTGCCAGTATATATTGACTAGCTCCTTCAGGGTATACTTATTTTCCTCCCTTAGCCACTTCAGCAGTTCCCCAGCCAGTTATGTTGTGTCCTAACCCTGTTTATTGGATTAGTGGCCAGGAGTAGATCCTCAAAGTGGTGGCTGTCATCTTCAGAAGCAGAAGTTTGAGTGGGCTCAAGTGAGCCTGATGTTCGAGTGGGGGCCTGGGTAGAAAGGGGAGGTGCTGCTGGGCTTGTGTGGGCACTAGGGATCAGGCCTGCTTCAGAGCAACAGGAGGGTCTTTGGTTTCTGCATACAAGGGCTAGTTTTCACATTAGGTTGTGTGGCCAAAAACTCCTGGTCTTGTCTTGCTCTTGCAAAGACCTTAAATGGAATGTGTGGCTATGACAGAATTGAATTTGAGAATTTTAAGGTCCTGGGCATCTTTCTTTATCTCTTGTTCCCAAGGATCTGACCAGTAGCCGTTGTCCTGGCTTGCTCATGCTGTTTTCTTCACCTGGAATGCCCTTCCTACTCCTCTCCACCTACCAAAATGTTTCTAGGTCAGGTTCTGTTACATGGCTCTAGTCAAAATCAACCCTTCCCTCCTTCATGTTCTCAGAGTACTTTCTGCCCCATATTATACACTGGAAACACTTCATGTGCTAGCCCAATGACATTCATATTTTTTCATCCCGGTACTTAACACAATGCTTGACATTTAACTAGTGAAAGTTTAAAGAACTGTACAACTATAGGAGTACAATTTTTTTCCCCAATATTTGGGCTGAAATGTGTATCTGTCCTCCTCTCACCCCCAGGTTGTGACCTCCTTGATGCCAGGATCAGATTTTGTTAATCTTTATGTCCGCTGGAGAGTTTACTTAGCACAGGGCTGTCACACCACAGGTTCTCAACAGATGTGCACTAAATTCTATA
The DNA here is from genome assembly GCF_028885625.2 of Pongo pygmaeus. Lineage (NCBI taxonomy): Eukaryota > Metazoa > Chordata > Mammalia > Primates > Hominidae > Pongo > Pongo pygmaeus. The sequence goes on along the minus strand of NC_072373.2, from coordinate 66,831,655 downwards.
AATCAATGTGAATATTTGTATGATGTTATTATCTATGGGTTGGGCTGTCTGGCAAAGTTCTGGGTTAAATCCACAGGCTGTTTCCACATACGAATGATCTAAGTTATACATGTTTATTTTAAAATTAGAAGTCACTATTTTCTACCAGAAAATTCTTCTCAAAACTTATATTCTTCCTGGTTCACTGTGAAGCAGAAAGTAGTCTCTGGGACTGCAACCCTGCAGTCTCTGGGCATATAACTCTTTGAGATCTTTTTTCTTTTAGAAAGAAAAAGCTAAGCACTAACAAGTAATAATAGCTGGCTCTCAATAAAACAAAATAGATAAGAGTCACTGACATTTCAGAGATCCACCCAGACTCAGAGCTTCCTTGATATTTCATTATTATCTGGAGTAGGGACTTGGGGTTGACAGCAAAGCAGATCTACCTGATATAAGAGCAGAGGCATAATAGGGGCTGGAGTGTAATGTAAACAGCTCTGGAATGGGTGGGGGGTGTATTGAAGAGACAGCAGTGACCTGGAGGACTCATCTCCCCTTTATTCTAGTAAGGACTTCTAAACTGGCTTTAGGTAAAAAGTTGGGACCAAAGTTAAAAGGAACTGAGGGATCTCGTTGGCAACAGGCTTGAGATTCTGCAGAGGAGAGAGAATAGCTCATTTATTTTACAGATATGTATTGAGCACCTATTCTGTGCTGGCATGGTATTTGGTGCTGGTGCTGAAGACAGACAATAAACATGATTTTTTACGTAAAATTGTCAAGAAAATAAAAACACATATCTACCCCAAAACTTGTACATTCACGTCCATAGCAGAATTATTTATAATAGCTAAAAAGTGGAAAGAACTTAAATGTCAATCAACTGATACACAGATAAATAAAATGTGGTATAGCCATACAATAGAATACTATTTGGCTATTTAAAAAGGAATAAAGTACTGCTGATACATACTACAACATGGATGAACCTTGAAAACATGCTAAATGACAGAAGATGAGGTCACAAAAACCCATATAACATATGATCCCATTTATATAAAATGTCTAGAATAGGCAAATCAATAGAGACAGAAAGTACATTAGTGGTTGCCTAGGGCTGGGGGTCGGGGGTTGCCAGGGAAGAGGGGCAGAGCTTGAAAAGGAATGGGAGCTCACTGCTAATGGGCCCAGGATTTCTTTCTGGGGTGATGAGAATGTACTATAATTGATTGTGATGATGACTGCTCAACTCTGAGAACTGAAACCATTGAATTAAATGGGTGAACCGTATGGTATGTTAATTATATCTCAATTTTTAGAAGTAAAATTTATGGCACATTATATGATAGTTAGGTGCTATGGAGAATGATAAAAATATGGAGATGGATAGGGCAGAGCAGGGATGAGGACATTTTGGAGAGTAGGCCCGGGATATAATTTTTGTACAGAGCACAGAAGGAAGGTCTCACCCGTAAGATGATGTTTGAGTAAAGATCTGAAGGAGGTCAAAAGGAAAATCTTGGACTTTGACAGCTGCAAAATAAGGAAAGTTTTTTCCATCACCAAATCATTCCCAGGGTACAGTTCAGATATAAAGAACATAGATGCATTAGTAGTAACACAGTTTTAGGAAGTCTTTAATACTAACACATTATTTTCATATTTCCCTATGTAAGAATAAATAAGTCTCACATCAGTCAGAAACACTAAATAAGTACACTGGGGATTTAGGTATTTTGGAAGTTTTGTATGGTGGAGATTTGGTTTATATTATTTTGGAGGTGCACACCAGGATGCTGTGAAATGTAGTTGTATTTCTTTTTCCTTTTGTTTTCCTCAATTGAAAAAATAAGTATTAATGAACACTTCATTCGGACATTTATTCACAAAAAATTTTTCTCTCTTAGAACACTAATTTTTTTCCTCCTCAACTCTTTGACGTTAACTTTGTAAACCACAAAAAAACTAAAAAAACAAAAACAAAAACAAACAAAACACTTTGTAAACAAATACTCAATGGCAGTAACAAACACAACGGTTCTTTGAAGCCTGTACCTCCTTATTTTGACCAGAGGAGAGCACTAGAGAGCTTTCGGGCTATTGAAGGGCTCCCAATCCCAAAGGGCTGGGTGGAGCCTGAAGCATTCCTTCAGCCAGGCGTAGCCTTAAGTCCTGACTCAGAAGACAACAGCACAGCACTTTGCTAAAGGGCAAGCTCAGACACATTTCCGTAACATATAACACTTCGTTCACCTCAGACGTGATGTTCTGCTAAATTTTCAACATGTCTTAATGTGTACTAACCCCTTGATACTTGTTTTGTGTTCTGCTTTTGTTTTCAGCTCTTTGGGAGGTAAACAATGATTTTAATTTCATTTTACATAAACCACAGAAAAAAGAAAGAATCACCATACGTGTTTAAGGGCACATGAACTCCACTAAGGAGAGGCAGTACTGGGTATGGACAAGACACAACTTAAAACTTCCGACTAAAGCTACCCTAGTGAAAAGCCAACGGCCCAAACTTGTCTTAACTATCAGAAGTCTTAGGTTTCAATTTTGATAGGAAAAGACACTAAGAATAACATCAGCTAATTAGCCTACAATTTGAACAGTGTATAAATATCTAATAATGGAGCAGACACTTAAAATGTATAATAACTGGGGTATCAAAGGCAGAAGACAACAGACACTCTCAACCACTGTTGATGGAAATAGAAATAGTTAAAATCTTATTGGAAGGCATCTTGTTAAAAAAAAAAATCTTTCAAAATTTTAAGTGTGCATAATTTCAACCCAGCAATTCCATCTCTAGATATAAGTTCCCCAGAAATGCTGCGCATGCACACAAAAATTTTATTTATAATAGTTTTAATAATAATGATAATAGCATTTAGCACTTACTGTGGGCTAGGTGCAGTTCAAGAACTTTACATACGTTGACTAATTTATCTCTAAAAACAGCCTGGCGATCCCCATTTTATTGATGAGGAAGCTGAGGCAGGGACAGGTTAAGTAACAGCTGTGAAGAGATGGAGCCAGGATTCGAATGCAGGGAGTCTGATCCCAACGCCCCTGCTCTTAACCACTATGCTATGCAATACAAGGACATTTATTGTAGCATTGTTTATAGTGGTGTAAAACTGGAAACAGCCCATGTCTAGCACTAGTGGAATCGTTAAATAACCAATGATGTATTCATATTGTCAAAATGAAGTCAATCTAGGTGCCCTGACTCGGAAAAGTCCCCAAATGTATGCTGTAGAGAAGGGGAGGGAGAGAAGCAATTCTCGGAATAATACATATCATATGATTCCATTTGTGTTCTTTCCAATTACACGTTTGTATTTGGACATATATTCAAGCATAGAAAAAGGATGGAAGAACATACAGACACCAAACTGTACCAGTTGTAGTCTTTGAGGAGAGTGGTATTGGGAAGGGGGTGGTTGTAAAAGAGGAATTTCAATTTCATATTTTGCCTTATGTAATTCTGTATTACTTGAAAGTTTTAAAATAAAATATATTTACATACTACTTCTGCATCTTTTAAAAAACTGGAACACTCTTTCAAAGACTAAAAAAGGACATACTTGGGCTGGGTGCAGTGGCTCACACCTGTAGTCCCAGCACTTTGGGAGGCCGAGGTGGGTGAGCCAAGAGTTTGAGACCAGCCTGGGCAAAATGGTGAATCTCCATCTCTACAAATACAAAAAAAATTAGCCAGGTGTGGCAGCGAGTGCCTGTAGTCCCAGCTGCTCGGAAGGCTGAAGCCGGAGGATAGTTTGAGCCCTGGAGGTCAAGGCAGCAGTGAGCCATGACTGCACCACTGCGCTCCAGCCTGGGCAACAGAGTGAGACTCTGTCTCAAAATAAAATAAAATAATAAAATAAAATAAAATAAAGACATAGTGTAAACATCGAAGGGAATCTTAGCAAACAGTTCAGTCAACTCCTTCATAGTACTAGTGAAGAAACCGCAGTTTTTGGAAGTAAAATGGAGCCTGTATTGTTACGCCTATAACGGCTGCTCTAAGCTAAAGGCTGCCTGGCTGACTCCTGCCCCAAAGCTCTTTCTGTGTTACTACTTTGCTTTCACCTGGAGAAACCTCTAAAAGAGAGTTATGCACTATCTTAATGTGATTTGACAGTTACATTTTATTTCATAGATTCATAGTTATGTGGCCTTTTAAAACGTTTTGGAGGAACATATGTCACTCATTCATTCAACAAATATTTATTAAATAAAATAATTAGATATTACTAATTAGGTGCTAATTGTTATATGCCAGGTACTATTCTAGGCCCTGGAAATATAACATTGCTCAACATATACACAGTTGTCGCCCTCAAGAATTATGGGAAAATGTTCACCACATAACCACATAGGAAAAAACACATTATGAAGCTGTATGTCCTAAATGAAAATGCACAAAAATGTTAACAGTTATCTCTGGAGTTTTAGGAGATTTTTATGTGGTTCTTTATGTATTTCTATGTTTTCTTTCTTTAGGAAGTTTTCAATTGGCATGTATTTCCTTCATAATGAGAAAAATATATTTTAAAGAATCAAACAGTAGCTCTTTGTGTAAGTTTTGAAACCTGTTGAACTATATGAAAAGAGAAAAGGGTCATTATACCAGGAGAAAGAAAATGTTTCCCTGAAAAGGAAAGGCTTGGACAAGCTCTTCTGTTCTTGATGCTGAACCATAAGTCTATGGAATTCCCAGGGAAAAGGCTTTTCAGAGGGCACTTCTGGAGCTGTGAGACATCTTTTGTCATATTACTAAGGAACATCAGACAGTACACTTTGGGGGAAAGAGCTATGGAAGCCAGTCCAGGCTAGTGGTTTAGTCTTCAGGCTTTGGAGACAGACTGTATGGACGCAGATCCCAGCTCAACCCCTTTCTAGCTATGCAACCTCAAGAAATTTGTTTGCCTTTTTGAACTTCGGTTTCTCCATCTGTGAATGTGAATAATAATGGAACATACATCATTTGGTAGTTAGGAGAATTAAGTGAGATAATGTATATAAAGAGCTTAAAACTGTGGTTGGTACATAATTGTGTTTAGTTTATGTTACCTGCCACTTAGCTCAGAAGCGGAATCAAATTCTCACTTCCCTGACTACCCACCTCCCCACCACACATACAGTCTGCACATTCATATGCACCCACACACCAAAGAAATACAGGTTATACCTTAGAGAAAATGTCTTCAGTACTGTTTCAGCAATTACACAAATTAACTCATCTACCTAACAATTGGACTAAAAATAGAACAATCCTGCATATTAAAATATAATAAATAGAAAATGATACACTAAAATGTTTTTCTTTTCACAATGTGTTTTGGGCTTCTTCAATGTCCACAGAAATCAGTCTCAATATTTTATTATATCTTTTGCTTTATTTTCCAAATCCCTTAAAAGTAACTAATAATGGAGGAACTCTGGCAACAAAAGAAGGCTTAGCCCTGTGTGCCAGAGCTCCCAATTAAGCTAAGGTCTAGGCGCTGCCCTGACATATGACAAGCAGAGCTATCCAGCTTGAAGAGACCTTATAGGATTGGACAATGAGGACATCCACAGCACCCATGATACCTTAACCCTTACCCCTTGCCCATTATCAGAGGGTTGATGCATCAGCACTTTGATACTTTGAAGAACCATTGTCAAAGACCCTGCTTTTGTGTAATGCAGTGTGTTCTAGATTTTGAAGGAAAGTAAAACAATTTATTAAACCTACAATGAAATAATAAGATTATTTTCCAAGAAGTAGTCCTATTGCTGAGAGCCCTCTTGTAACCACGATGGAAGCCAGCCTGGGTACAAAGACAGCAGATGACATAAATAATGGCAGAAAGAAGAAAAGCCATACTTCTGACCCAACTATGCCTGAAGCTTGGAACAACCTCCGGACTCCTTAGTTATGTGGGCCAATAAATACCCAAGCTTTTTTTTTTTTTTTTTTTTTTTTGAGATGAAGTCTCACTCTGTCGCCCAGGCTGGAGTGCAGTGGCCCAATCTCGGCTCACTGCAACATCCACCTGCGGGGTTCAAGTGATTCTCCTGCCTCAGTCTTCCGAGTAGCTGAGATTACAGGCACTGGCAACCATGCCCGGCTAATTTTTGTATTTTTAGTAGAGACAGGGTTTGACCATGTTGGCCAGGCTGGCCTCAAACTCCTGACCTCAAGTGATCCGCCCATCTTGTCCTTCTAAAGTGCTGGGATTACAGGTCTGAGCCACTGCGCCCGGACAGTTATTATTTTTTTTAATTAAAAAATACAAAAATTAGCCAGGCGTAGTGGTGCACGCCTGTAATCCCAGCTACTTAGGAGGCTGAGGCAGGAGAATCGCTTGAACCTGAGAGGCAGATGTTACAGTGAGCCAAGATTGTACCACTGCACTCCAGCCTGGGTGACAGAGAAAGACTCTGACCCAAAAAACAAAACAAGACAAAAACTAATAGTTTATGTTGTAATGAAGCAATCAGGTATTTGGTAGAACAAGTGAGTTTCCCATTTTGGTGTTTTTGTTGTTTTGTTCTTTTGTTTAAGAAAGAGTCTCACTCTGTTGTCCAGGCTGGAGGGCAGTGGCGCAGTCTCAGTTCACTGCAACCTCCGCCTTCTGGGTTCAAGCAATTCTCATGCCTCAGACTCCCACGTAGTTGGGATTACAGGCATGAGACACCACGCCTGGCCAGTTATTTTTTAAAAAGTTTTTGGCCAGGCACGGTGGCTCACGTCTGTAATCCCAGCACTTTGGGAGGACAAGGCAGGTGGATCACTTGAAGTCAGGAGTTTGAGACCAGTTTGGCCAACATGTTCAAACCCCATCTCTATTAAAAATACAAAAAATTATCTATAAAAATTATTACATTTATTTTAAAAATATTATAAAATTATCTATAAAAAATTAGCTGGGCATGGTGGCCAGCTCCCGTAATCCCAGCTACTCAGATGGCTGAGGCAGGAGAATCGCTTGAACTCAGGATACAGATGTTGCAGTGAGCCGAGACTGCGCTACTGCACTCCAGCCTGGGAGACAGAGCAAGACTCCATCTCAAAAAAACAAACAAACAAACAAAAACTAATAGTTTATGCTGTATGTACTAGCAAAGCAATCAGGTATTTGGTAGAACAAGTGAGTTTCCCATTTTGGTGGGTTTTTTGGTTTTGTTTTGTTTTTTTGAGAGTCTCACTGTTGTCCAGGTTGGAGGGCAGTGGTACAATCTTGGCTCACTGCAACCTCTGCCTTCTGGGTTCAAGCAATTCTAATGCCTCAGACTCCCAAGTAGCTGGGATTATAGGCTCACCCCACAACACCTGGCTAATTTTTGTATTTTTAGTAGAGATGGGGTTTCACCATGTTGGCCAGGCTGGTCTCTAACTCTCGGCCTTAAGCGATCTGCCCACCTCAGCCTCCCAAAGTTCTTGGATTACAGGTGTGAGCCATGGTGCCTGACCCCTATTTGGTTTTGAGTCATAGACCCAAATTTACAGAGCATGGACTTTCATGCACAGTCACACTGAGTTTTTAACAAGAGTATATTCTCTATCACTAAGAATTCCAAATCCTGTTTCTTTTGGAGTACTCTTTAACTTAGATTCATTTTATGTTTTAAAAGTCTAAGCCATAAATGTGTTTTGCTGGTAAAATGTTTCATAGGTCAATTCATTGGTTGCAGGTTTGGAAGGCTCGCCACATGAAGGAATTACTGCTGGATGAGAGATGCTGGAGCTTTGGACTGACCAGGGACTCTGGCCAGACCTAGGCTGGCCCAGGGACTTAAGGCCCAAGGGAACATAAGTGAACAAGTGCTGTTCAAGGGAGCCACTCACCCATCTTTTTCTGTGGATTTGTTCCTGCTGGGAACATACCAGACACGAAGGAAAGGGGATATAGCTTCATTTTAGATAAGGAACTGCACGACTTAAACTTTATTTCTCCATACCATTCTCTTTGATCTTAGGGTGAGTAAGAGGGAAAAAAATGTGCTTGTAGAGAGGTGAATGAGGAAAGTGGTCATATCTTTGCCTCATAAATGCTGAAAAACTTGAATCACTGAATAGTTTTAACTGGCTTTTGCCTGTTGAGATAATAACAATTACCTTTAGGCAGCTCAGAGAAGAATACAGTTATGGGGAATTTTAAAACTCCAGTCAAGATCAGTTCAAAGTAGGTTCCAATTTGTCTTATAAATATAATTCATTTCATCTTGCCAACTTGAAAAGATATTTTTCCAAAGAACTTAGAAATGGAGGGTAACTATGGACTAGAAGAAAATGGAACAGTCTGGGATAGAATGATGTGGGATGAGTTGAAGGTCCCCAGGCACAAAACGATTAAGATTTCATTACATTCATCATCAGGTGCCTCTCCCCCAAGTAGCATTTAAAGCACTCCAAAGTTTGGTCCAAGCTGCCTTTTCTAGCCTTGTATCCTACTAACCTTTCCTTATCTCACGCAAACACCTGTGATTCCTTTCATATCATTTCTTACCTCTGGGCTTTTTTTCAAACTGCTCTATTCCTGTTTGGAATGCCGTCTTTCCCTTCCTTCCTGCAATATCTGCCCATCAAATTTGCACTCTTTATTTAAGACAGTTAAAACCTGACCAACTCCAAAATGTCTCACAAGGTTCTTGCAGAGAAGAATCTCACCATCCTTAATAGTTACATAATATTTTGTGTGTACCAATATCGTACACTTATCACCATCACTCTCTGTCTTGTATCACAGTTTATGTGTTTATCTTCCACATTTTCTTTCCAATGCATTGAGTGCAAGGGTCACATCTCGTTCATCTCTGAGCCTCCATCTATGTGCTTTGCACGTATTCTATAGTTCATACGTTCAGTACGCTCCCATTTGGTTGTAGTACTTATTCATTACCCATGATAATAGCTCACTCTGATTCAGTCAAGCACTGTTTTAAAAGCTCTGCATACATTGACTCATTTAAAACATGCAATGCGGGTTACCATTATTATCCCCAGTTTACAGTTCAAGAAACAGATTACGTAAATATCTCCAAGGTTACACAGATAATAAGGAGCAAAACTGGGATTTGAATCCGGAAGATCTGCTTCCAGAGATCATGCCCTTAACCACTAGGAGAAACACAGTCGGCCCTCCATATCTGTGGGGGGATTTGTTCTAGGACTCCTGCAGGTACCAAAAACTGTGGATGCTCAAGCCCCTTATATAAAATTGTGTAGTATAGTCCTGGCGTACTCCATACTCTATCGGCAGGTTTCCAACTGGTTGGTTGAATCCTTTGCAGATACAGAGGGCTGATTGTATATACAGTCACCACCGATTTTCTTGTATTCTTTTGAAGAAATCAGAGATTTGATAAGCCACACACTGGATGTGGAATTCTAGAGCTCTGGTATCATAAGTCCTGGATTAGGAGAATTTGACTGAACATACATACATCCACTGAAAATTGTAAGCTGTTGATATAGATATTTCTTATGTTTTTAGGCTGCCCAGCATTTTTTGATCACTCTTGCTATTTTTAGGAAATCTCTGGCCTTAGGAATTCTGCTCCCCAAGATACAAACCCAGAAAACTCAGTTCCCTGGGGTCCTTTGTAGCTAGAACATAAGCATGTGAAATTTTATTTCAGAAAGGTTCTCACCCAGGAGATAGCTTTGGTGCTGGGCAGCAGTACATAACACTCTAAAGTCAGTCCTAGGCAGCAGGGCCAATGGTGTGCCCCTCAGTAGTGGGAAGGACAGAGGCAGCAGCAGCAGCTTCCTCATCAGCCAGTTCTGTACCATGGTCTTCAGTGTTATTCCTGGAAACGTAGCCTTAAGCCAGTCCTCCCACTCTTCTGTTAGCTACCCAGTATCCTTTTCTTCTTTAACAGTTTTATTGAGAAGTAGTTTACTTACCCTAAAATTCACCTGCTTTAACCCAATATCTTTTAAATAAACTTATGTTAATAAACTGCTTAAATATCCAGAGTCAGTTTCTCTTGCTTGTAACTGAAAATGCAAATTGAGTTGTTTATAATCATAAATGAAAGGGCATTTTCTTTGGAATGTTTTGTTGCTGCTTTTATTATTATTGTTAAGTTATTTATCAATCTCTCTTCATTTGTTCAACTGCATTTCTTTGGCACACTTTTTCACATTTATGATACACTTTATACTTTTTTTTTTGTTTGAGACGGAGTCTCGCTCTGTCGCACTGGCTGGAGTGCAGTGGCACGATATCGGCTCACTGCAAACTCCACCTCTCAGGCTCAAACGATTCTTGTGCCTCAGCCTCCTGAGTAGCTGGAACTACAGATGCGTGCCACCACACCTGGCTAATTCTTGTATTTTTAGTAGAGACGGGGTTTCACCAAGTTGGCCAGGCTGGTCTCGAACTCCTGACTTCAGGTGGTCCGCCCTCCTGGGCCTCCTAAAGTGCTGAGATTACAGGCATGAGCCACTGCACCCGGCCCATGATATACTTTTCCATAGGAATATCATAAAAACAGCTTAAGTCAACACTAAAGTGTACTTTCTTAACAATCTCCACCTATCTGAGCTACCTGATGCCTATAGCATTAACTCTTGTAGCCAGGAGGTGGCTACTCCATTATGCTTGAGGCGTTTGTTCTGAGACTTTTTTATATCAGTTTTTTTAATATTGTGTCACCCACATCTAATTTGAAAACTAAAAACGTTTAAGTGATTTAATCAATCAAGTGGTTCCAACGCATTCAACTTAGTTCTCATAGAAACAACTTTTCTTTCTTTTCACTTATATTTTATTTGCTTATATAATTTTAAAAATTAAATTTTGTAATTAGATAATGCAAATGGAAATGCCAAACTGAAATATTACCAATTAGGAAATCTGTTCTTGGAGGCTACTTCTGCCTAATGTCACTGTGATATAATATGAAACACTGCATAACTCATGAGAGAGCGAAGGCTGTCCTACGTCAGTGTTGAAAGTCAGGTTAGCTCAACAAATGTGTTTTGCTTATCTCCAGAGAAACTGAAGATGAACTGAGGAACGCAAAGCAGTTCAGGCCATTAACTGAAAACTGACAGTTACAGCAGAGGAATGAAGAGTCCCATTCCATACAAGAGTTTGGTATCTAAATGATAGCAAGATTAAGTTAAAAATGACAAGCTGTTGGGGGGGTTTGTTCTTCTTCTTTTTTTAATCTAAGGTCTTAGGGGTTTTAAACATTAAATCAGTCTGCTTATAAATCTTGCTGTAAAATGGGCTGGGATGAATTCAAGACACTATAAGACATGAACAGTATCTTCAAATGGCATATTTTAGATAAACCTATCACTTATCTTTTCAGCATTCAGAATTCAACTGAAGTCCTCCCATACACAGCAGTACCCTATAAACAAAGGTGCAGAGTCTAAGACAAATAGGGAGGATCAATGCCCCTTGGAAGTTCCTTCTAACAAGAAAGTAAATATGGTCAAACGGTGGAGAAGGGCTGTGGTATTTTTCAGATATGGGCTAAATTCATCATGGTTCATTTCCAGTCCACTCTTACTCAGTATGAAATGTTTCAGTTCACAAGAAGGTGTGAGGAGTTGTCTCAGTTTACTTAACTCGCAACTGTAGTTTTGGAAAAAAGATAAAGTTTAAAAGTTGTTTTTCTCATTCTAAAGTTTATTTTTGGTTTTTAAGGACTCCGTGGTTTCTAAGGACGTTGGGGCAAGGCATGCTTATTTTTTTATTTTTTATTTTTTGCCATGAAGTTACAGGATAGCTTACAATTACAGTAACTAGCTGGTGGTTTTTAAGAAGACATGGAATAGGGTTGCCTTTGTCAGTACGCTATTAGAAATAGACTGTTAATCAACCACTGCTCAAAGTCTGATGTTTAACTTCTTGAAGTAAACATTTGAGGTCACAGCAGTCCCTCCTTGTAAGTTTTATATATTACTTCAGTTGGAGAGGTAAAGGCATTAAAACAGTTAACTACACATTTGATCAATGAATCAGTCTCCCATGTTTGATTTAAGGCTTGAAAGTGAATTAAACTTATGAATAAAATCAGGCTCTTAGATTCTAAACTATAAGTTCATAATAATTTCATTAAAATGTTTATAACTTTCAGAATTTCAATATGAAACCATGCTTTTTTGACATTAAAAAGTTTGCGGCAGAAAGTAAAACCTTTAAAAGGTTTATAAAACATTTTAAATTTGTTTGTTAAATTTCTATCAAACAGTAGGAATCTAAACATTCTAAGAGTTGCTACACTTCTGGAAATAATTACCTGAAAGGAGATTAACATTTCTCAACTAGTTAGTGGCCCAGATCTCTGCTATTGTTTGTTAGTGAAGGGGCTATTCATTCATAAAGCTGGACCCACCCAACCGAACAAAGAGACCCTTGGTGGCTGTTCAGGTGGACTCCAAGCCAAGAAAAAGGAATTGCTTCATTTCCTCAAGACTGAACTTTTGATCAACGCTGTGCGGTCAGGCTAAGAACTTAGATGGAATTTTAAATAAGGCAGTAATGGCATTTCAGAAGCCACCATCAAACATCCTCCAATTAAGGAAGCAACGTAACAAGGTAAATTGAACCAGACAGGAATTTATTAAGGAAATTCACCTCTATTACCACAAAACACATCTCCTGCCAAGGCCAATGAATATTTCACAGATAATAATCAATTATTGACTCTGGTACATCTCTGAATGTGATGTGGGTCTTACTTACAAGTGTGACATTTTAGTAACCAAAACGGGATTAAGTTTTCAAAATGCTGGGTAAACGCAGTGAAAGGACTGACAAGGCTTCTGCTCCAATGGGGTTTATGTTCTAATGGAGGAGGCAGACTGTAAACAACTTTTTCAAATAGATTTTTACAAATGTGATTACTGTTTTGAAGGAAATACAAAAGTTGCTGAGACAGAAAATAACTCAGGGGAACTAAATAAATAGGGTGGTCAGAGAAGTTCTCTCTGGGTTGGGGACTTTTAATTGAGACCTGAAAGATGAAAAGAGGCCATCCATGGGAACCCTGGCAGGAGGAGCATTGTAGGCAGAGGCAGTGCAAGTACAAAGGCCCTGCAAGGCAAAGGGCTTGCCATGTTATGGAAGGACTGACAGTAGCCCTGTACAGCCACGGTGTCAGACCCTGGGAAAGGTGGCACCAAGTGAGGTTAGAGAGGCAGTTGGGGACAGATCACGTAGAGCAGCTTTTCTCAAACATGTTTGACCATGGCTCATAGTAGGAAATATATTTTATGTCTCACCCACTACTCAAATAAAACAAAATGTTTACATAGAAAATCCTACTCTTACAATGTATAATGCCTATGATATTTTCTATTCATTTTAAAATACTAATCAATATCCACTAAATTCATTTCTTCACCAACTAATGGACTTTTGCAAAAGCATCGATAAGAGTCTGGGAAACTTTTGGAAGTCTTTTTTTATTTTTATTTTTATTTTTTTTAATTTTTATTTATTTATTTATTTTGAGACGGAGTCTCCTTCTTTCGCTGAGGCTGGAGTGAAGTGGTGCGATCTCGGCTCAATGCAACCTCCATCCCCCAGGTTCAGGTGAGTCTACTGCCTCAGCCTTCCCAGTAGCTGGATTACAGGTGCCCGCCACCATGCCTGGCTAATTTTTTTGTTTTTAGTAGAGGCAGGGTTTCTCCATGTTGGCCACACTGGTTTCGAACTCCTCACCTCAGGTGATCTACCTGCCTTGGCCTCCCAAAGTGCTAGGATTACAGGCATGAGCCACTGCGCCCAGCCAGAAATCTTTAAGGAAGGGAGAGCTTGATTGACAAATGGAAACTTCATTTTAGTCACTATAGAAAGATTGGATTTAAGGATAACAAAAATAAAAGTGGAAGGATCTGTTACGGTATCATTGCCAAAGCTCAGGTGAAAGATAATAGCTCAAGCTATGTTGGTGGCAATCGAAGTGGAGAGACATTCAGATTCAGGATATATTTTAGAGGTAAAGCCAACAGGACACAGTGAGGAATTGACTGGGTAGTGGTGAAGGAAAGGAAGGCATCAAGAGTTAGTGCCAGGCTACTGGCTTCAGTAGCTGAGAGTATGATAGTGCTGTTTATTAGGAGACTAGAGTTAGCACTGGATGTATGGGGAAAAATTTAAAATTCCATTTTAAACATGTTAAATTTGAGATGACTCTGAGTCATCTGAGCAGTTAATTACACAAATAGAGTTCAGAGAAGAAAGCTGAGGGTCAATAGAATTAGGGTCTGAAACAAACAAATGGTATTTGAAGTCGTGGTAATGATGCGTTCTCCTAGAGAAAGTGTGGATAAAGTTGAGAAAAGAAAGCACTCGCTGAGTACTTTCAAGGAGCTCTGATTTTAAGAGGTAGGATAGAGAGGATTAAGAGAGCTGGTAAAATACAGTGAGAGGAGTTGCCTTTAGAATGGGAGCTATGTCAGGGGTGTGGTGCCTGAGAACCACTGTAGTAGAATGTGAACCAAGGGGGGAAAGACTGCATTGAATACTGTTGAGGAACGAAGCATAAGGAGAACAGAACATTGCTCATCTGGCACTATAGAGGCCTTTGGTAACCTTGACAAAGGTGTTTCTGTGTCATTGAAGGGACAAAAGCTAGATTGACCCTATACCCCAGAAATTCCACCTCTAAGTTATAGCAACTAAGAAACTTGTGCACATGTGCACCAAGAGAACCGTATACAAAAAATTCATAATTGCTTTGTTCACTGGAACAAGAAACTGGAAATGACCCAAATTTGTATCTTTGGGAGAATAGATAAATAAATTATGATATATTTATACTGTGGGATGAGTGCTTTAACTTGGGCAGGTATATTAACAAAAAACACACAATAAACAAACAAAAAAGTCACAGAGTATATCTGTAGCATGATTCCATTTATACAAAATTCAAAAAATGAAAAATAACACATTGTTTAAGCATACATAATAAGTAAGGGAATGATAAGCAAAACTGAAAAGGGCTATTACCTGGGTATGGGAATACTCAAAGATTAAACTCTATCTGTATTACACACGCATTTTGGTGTATATAACATATTTCATTAAAAATAGCTACTTAGCACTGTCTCCTGAATAGGTCTAAATATATTGACCGACTTGGTAACAATAAACATTGCTAGTATCCTACCTGTGGTCTCCAAATACTATTTTTTACTGAAAGAAACAAGAACTCTCTGAAAAAGGGCTGATTTTAAGAAAAAGAGATTGGGAATATACAAGACAAAGCTAGACAATCTTGTCTTTGGGGAACGGCTAGAGCTGTGTAAAAGGACACAGAAGCCAAAAAAAAAAAAAGAAAAAAAAAAAAAGAACACAGAAACCAACTTGAAGTGGTTCCCACTGGCAAAGATGGAAATGCTTGATTATCATTAAGGATATTTACTGCAATGGATTGAAAAACTCATAAAATATGCTTATCCTGCTTTTTAAAATATAAACTATTACTGTTGGTTATTCAAATAGTAAGTGAAAGAAGTTTCTCTTTATAGTATTCCAGATAATAAAAGAAGAAGAGCTGGGAAAATATAACCATTTTTCAATTTGTAATAAAATAATGGGTTTAATTCTCATCAACTGCTGCTAACGTCACAAAAGAGAGAGAAACAGACATTGTGTGCCTCCTAATGGAAGAGCACAAACCAACTGTGATGTCTAGCCAAAAGAAACTGAACCTGAATCTGATCAATCTTCTAGATCCAACTACCAGTTTATAGAAAATACAGAGGACGCAGGAAATCTCACCTATACCACAGGGATGAATTCATTCTATGAAATCCACATTGTGGAAAATTCTAAAAGACAAATAGCTCTGTTTTTTCAAAAACAACAATAAAAACACTACGAACTAGCATAAGAAAAATGAGAGATGAGGGGAAAACAATAGCTTCAAAGGGACTTAAAAGATATCCAACCACTCCCAATATGTAAACCTTATTTAGATTCTGATTTGGATCAACTACTAAAATTTTCTAATAAATGTATGAGACGATTGGAAATTTCGGATACTAACTGTGATATTATGATACTGGTGATATTGAGAAATTATTAAATATTTTAATAAGTGATAGGTGTATTGTGGTTATGTTAAAGATAAATTTTACATTTAAAATGAGTTTTATTTAAGGGTAAAAATTAATCATGAATAGATTAATTTGCTAAATTAGTTTAATTAATTAATTAGTTAAAATAGCTGACTAAAGGTACTTTTACAGCTGCTTCTTCCCAAATAAACTAGAATGAGAGAAAATATGTACATACATGTATGAACTTTAAAGTCATAAATCCACACATGTAATATAAAAGATAAAGGGGACCGAGCACGGTGGCTCATGCCTGTAATCCCAGCACTTTGGGAGGCCGAGGGAGGCAGATCACCTGAGGTCAGGAGTTCGAGACTAGCCTGGACAGCATGGTAAAGTCCTGTCTCTACTAAAAATACAAAAATTAGCCAGGCATGGTGATGAGCACCTGTAATCCCAGCTACTTGGGAGGCTGAGGCACGAGAATCACTTGAACCTGGGAGGTGGAGGTTGCAGTGAGCTGAGATCTTACCATTGCACTCCAGCCTGGGCGATAGAGTGAGACTCAGCCTCAAAAAAAAAAAAAATAAAATAAAATAAAATAAATAAAGGGAAAGAAACAACAACAGAATTTCGGACTTCAGAGTAGATCAAAAACAGTATTAAGTGAAAGTTTCCTTGGCCAATCCAACTTGGAGAGTGTTCATTTGTTATTGCTTTAATTTCCATTTCCCTAATTACAGTCATGTAATAATTAACAATGGGGATACATTTTGAGAAACTCATTTTTAGGCAATTTTGTAGTTGTGTGAACATCATAGAATGTACTTACACAAACATAGATGTTATAGCCTACTACACACCTATGTTACATGGTATAGCCTTGTGCTCGTAGGCTATAAACCTGTATAGCATGCTACTGTACTGAATACTGTGAGCAACTGTGACACAATAGTATTTATGTATCTAAACATATCTAAACACAGAAAAGGTACTGTAAAAGTACACTATAAAATATAAAAAATGGTACATCTGTATAAGGCACTTACCGTGAATGGAGCTTGCAGGACTGGAAGTTGTTCTGTGTGAGTCAGAAAGTGAGTGGTGAGTGAATGTGAAGGCCTAGGACATTACCGTACAGCACTGTAAACTTTATCAACACTGGATACTTAGGCTACTCTAAGTTTATTTAAAATTTTTTTTTCTTTAATAATAAATTAACCTTGGCTTGCTGTAACTTTGTTACTTTTTAAATGTTTAAATTTTTTAAATTTTTGACTCTACAATAACACTTAGCTTAAAACACAAACATGTTGTATATCTGTCCAAAAGTATTTTCTTTCCCTATATCCTTATTCTATAAACTTTTCTCTAACTTTAATTTTTTTAAGCTTTTTTGGTGAAAAACTAAGACACAAACTTACACATCAGCCAGACCTACACAGAGTCAGGATCCTCAGTATCTCTGCCTTCCACCTTCATATCTTGTCTCCTGGAAGGTCTTTAGGAGTAACAACATGCATGGAGCCGTTATCTCCTATGATAACAATGCCTTCTTCTGGAATACCTCCTGAAGGACCAGCCTGAGGCTGTTTTACAGTTAACTTTTTATTTTAATAAATAGAAGAAGTACACTGTAAAATAATGATCCAAAGCATTATGAATACGTATGGCAGTAATATGGTCACTTATTATCATTATCAGGTATTATGTACTGCACATCATTGCATTTGCTATACTTTTACAGGACTGGCAGCACAGTAGGTGTGTTCCCACCAGCATCACCACACCCATTGTGCTATGACATTTCCATGGCTATGTCAGGATAACTACAATGTCACTAGGCAATGGGGATTTTTCAGCTCCATTATAATCTTATGAGACCACCGTCATGTATGTGGTCTATCATTGACCAAAACATCGTTATGGAGCACATGACTATACTAGTGAGGCTGATCATCTTTCTTACTGACCATTTAATTTCCTTTTTTATGAGTTGGCTGCTCATGTATTTTGCCTGATTTTCTATTGGGTGGTTTGTTTTGAAATATTCTGAGTACTAATTTTTTATTACTCACATATGTTGCATATATCTTCTCTGAGGTTGTCATTTGTATTTTAAGTTGTTTATGCTGTCTTTTGTCATATAGATGTTTTTAATTTTCTTTTTCTTTTTTCTTTTTTTTTCTTTTTGCCAAGACAGGGTCTGGCTCTGTTGACTAGGCTGGAGTGCAGTGGCATGATCTTGGCTCACTGCAACCTCTGCTTCCTGGGCTTAAGCTATCCTCCCACCTTAGCCTCCCGAGTAGCTGGGACTACAAGCACATGCCACCACCCCCAGCTAATTTTTGTATTTTTTGTAGAGTTGAGTTGTTGCCATGTTGCCCACACTGGTCTCCAACTCTTGAGCTCAAGCAATCTGCCTGCCTCAGCCTCCCAAAGTGCTGAGATTACAGACGTGAGCCATTGCACTCTGCCTTTAATTTTTATAGTCAAATTTATCAACATTTTTCTTTGTGATTTATGGTGTTTATGTCTTGTTTAAGAAAACCTGCTCCTTTCAAGTTCATAAAGATTTTCTTCTAAATGTTTTAAGATTTTACCTTTTAACTGGGTGCAGTGGCTCACGCCTGTAATCCCAGCACTTTGGGAGGCCAAGGCAGATGGATCATGAGGTCAGGAGTTCGAGACCAGCCTGACCAACATGGAGACCAGCCTGACCAACATGGTGAAACCCCATCTCTACTAAAAATACAAAAATTAGCCAGGCGTGGTGGCATGCGCCTGTAATCCCAGCTACTCATGGGGCTGAGGCAGGAGAACCGCTTGAACCCGGGAGGCGGAGGTTGCAGTAAGCCAAGATCACACCATTGCACTCCAGCCTGGACGACAGAGCAAGACTCTGTCTCAAAAAAAAAAAAAAAAGGATTTTACCTTTCATATAGAAATCTTTAATCCCATCTGAAACTGATTTTTGTGTAAGATTTGCTGTAGAGATCTAGTAGTTTTTAAAAATATATGAATTACCAAATTGTCCCAAGATCATTTATTGAGTAGTTATCATGTTCCCCCAATAATTCACACAGCTTTGTGTTACAAGCAATCCTTTTGTTGGATTGGGCAAGTAAAAGAAGACTTTGCCTTTTCAAGTGAAATCAAAACATATTATTAGAAGAGAAAGGAGTTAGACTGAGGAGAGAAATGGATACAAAAAAAATAGAATGAATAAGACATACTATTTGATTGTTCAACAGGATTACCATAGTTAATAATAATTTAACCATATATTTGAAAATAACTGAAAGAGTGTAATTGGATTGTTTGTAACACAAAGGATAAATACTTGAGGGGATGGAACTCCTGTTCTCCATGATGTGATTATTCACATTGCATGCCTATATCAAAACATCTCATGTACCCCACAAATATATACATCTATGTGCCCACAAATTAAAAATAATTTTTTTTTTTTGAGACAAAGTCTTGCTCTGTTACTCAGGCTGGAGTGTGGTGGCATGGTCTCGACTCACTACAACCTCCGCCTCCCGGGTTTAAGCAATTCTCCTGCCTCATCCTCCCGAGTAGCTGGGATTACAGGCACCCGCCACCACGCCAGGCTAATGTTTTGCATTTTTAGTAGAGATGGGGTTTCTTCATGTTGTCCAGCCTGGTCTCAAACTTCTGACCTTGTGATCCGCCCGCCTCAGCCTCCCAAAGTGCTGGGATTACACGTGAAAATTGTTTTTTAAAAGAGTGAAAAGAGAAAAAAAGGCCATAAAATGCTACACTTTAAATAATCTATAATGGCTCATTGTCACTTTCGGTCTTTTTGTTTGTTTGTTTGTTTTTGAGACAGAGCCTCACTGGGTCACCCAGACTGGAGTGCAGTGATGCTTCTCGTTTCACTGCAACCTCTGCCTCCTGGGTTCAAGCGATTCTCATGCCTCAGCCTCCTGAGTAGCTGGAATTACAGGCACACACTACCACGCCCAGCTAATTTTTGTATTTTCGGTAGAGACGAGATTTCATCATGTTGGCCCCAAGCTAGTCTCAAACTCCTGACCTCAAGTAATTCGCCTGCCTTGGCCTCCCAAAGTGCCGGATTACAGGCATGAGCCACTGTGCCCTGCTCATTTTCAGTTTCCTTTTTACAGAGAAGAATTTGTTCTAGAACAAACTGAACTTTTTTTTTGTGCTGCAACTGAAAACTAACAGAGAATTTATATTAGACAAAACAAGAACTTGTTCTTTTGTAGCTAATGTGTTGATGCATGGACTTAATTTTCATCCAAGTACTGATCAGATATTGGTTAAGCTTTTGCCAAAAGTGAACATACTATGAGTAAATTATCCAGATGAGTTACCTACTTTTTATCTAAAATGCCTAAGTACAACTTGCTATAGCGAAGCATATGCCACACCATGATTAGGAAAACCAGAGATATTCTGTTTTGAAAGATTTCTAAGTTGATAGAACCTGTGACTTCTATTAGTGGTTCTTTTAATAATTGTCTCACAAACAGCTCAGATCTGATATCCACTTGAAACAGTAAATCACTTTTTTAAGCAAGATTTTTTACATGATAGAGGCGGTTTTATGACAAACAGTATATTATGAGCCAATAGCCATAGTATAGAGAATTTAGACAATTGAGGCCAACAAATCTCATACACTCTTAATGCCCTAACACACAATTTTTACTATCATTTTAGTGAACATTTTCAGTATATTTTTCACCTGAGTACATTTTTATTAATAACTTTTTATTGCATTATACATAGACAGGTAAAAAGGAATCATTTTCTATTTGATTTTTCACCTTGAATAGCTTGCTTGTTATGTATTCTTTTACTATTCTTCTAGCAGTTGCACTATAGATTCCAACGTGCATTGTTGACTTTCCTAAAAAAAAAGTTGTAAAATATACATAACAAAATTTTGGATCATTTTTAAATGAATAGTTCAGTAACATCAAGCACATTCACATTATTGTGCAACCATCATCACTCTCTACCTCCGGAATTTTTCATCTTCTTAATCTGAAACTCTGTACCAGTTAAACCATAATTCTCTATCCCCAGTCCCCTATCCCCTGACAACCACCATTGTTTGTTTCGTCTGCATGAGTTTGACTACTCCAGGTGCCTCATATTAAGTGGAAGCACACAGCATATACTCTTTTGTGACTGGTTTATTTCATTTAACACAAAATCTTCAAGGTTTATCCATGTTGTAGCATAGATCAGAATATCATTTCTTGTGGCTGAATAATATTCCATTGTATGTATAGACATTTTGCTGATCCATTTATCTGTTAATGAAAATTTAGGTGGCTTCCACCTTTTGGCTCATGTCAATAATGCCGCTATGAACATGGGTGTATAAATAACTTTTCGAGACTTCCGTTTTTAATTCTTGGGGGTATATACCAGAAGTGGAATTGTGGGATCATATGGTAATTCTATGTTTAATTTTTTTAGAAGCCTCCATACTGTTTTACATATTAGCTACACCATTTTATATTTCCAATTCAAATTCACGGACACAGAATGAAGAATGGTGGTTGACAGAGGATAGCAGGGAGTGGGGATGGAGAGTTACGGTTTAACTGGTACAGAGTTTCAAATTGAAAAGATGAAAAATCCCGGAGACAGGTGGTGGTGATGGTTGCACAATAATGTAAATGTGCTTGATGGCACTGAGTTGTACATTTAAAAATGGTTCAGGCTGGGCGCGGTGGCTCACGACTGTAATCCCAGCACTTTGGGAGGCGGAGGCAAGTGAATTTCTTGAGGAGACCAGCCTGGCCAACATGGTAAAACCCCATCTCTACCAAAATACAAAAACCAACTGGGTGTGGTGGCGGGTGCCTGTAATCCCAGCTACCAGGGAGGCGAGGCAGGAGAATTGCTTTGAACCCAGGAGGTGGCTGGTCCAGTGAGCTGAGATAGCGCCACTGCACTCCAGCCTGGGCAACAGAGCAAGACTCTATCTCAAAAAAAAAAAAAAAAGATTCAAACAGTACATTTTATGTTATGTATATTTTATATAGGATTTCAGTTTCTCTACATCTTCACCAGCAGTTGTTATTTTCTGGTTTTCGTCTTTGTTTTAATAATAGTCTTTCTAACAGATGTAAAGGGGTAGCTCATTGTGGTTTTGATTTGAATTTCTCCAATGGTTAGTGATGATGAGTCACTATTGACCTTTTGAAGTCTAATTCAAATTATCACTTTTACTTCTTCCTAAACAGTGGAAGAATCTTAGAACACTTAATCTCCATTTTCCCTCTTACTGCTGTATGTGCTGCTATCATCATGTAATTTAATTTAGATTTTTTAATTTTTTTTTTATTTTTTGAGATGGAGTCTTGCTCTGTCACCTAGGCTGGAGTGCAGTGGCATGATCTCAGCTCACTGTAACCTCTGCCACCCAGGTTCAAGCGATTCTCCTGCCTCAGCCTCCCGAGTAGCTGGGATTACAGGCGTATGCCACCAGGCCCGGCTAATTTTTGTGTTTTTAGTAGAGATGGGGTTTCAGCGTCTTGGCCAGACTGGTCTTGAACTCCTGACCGCGTGATCCACCCGTCTCGGCCTCCCAAAGTGTTGGGATTACAGGCATGAGCCACCGCACCTGGCCAATTTAGTTATATTTTTAAACCCTTCAAAGCATTATGATTATTTCATATAGTCAATATTGATTTATATTTTTTGAAATATTTACCCTTTCCATTCTTATATTTGTTCTCTCATTTTTAAGTTTCTATCTTAGGTCATTTTTCTTCTATACCAAGAACATCCTTTAGTGCTGGTTTCTTGTTTTTTTGTATTTGAAAAAAAGTTTTTATTTAGTGTTTTGTTTGTTTGCTTGGTTGTTGGTTGGTTGGTTGGTTGGTTAGTTTTTGTAGCGATGAGGTCTTGCTGTGTTGCCCAAGCTGATCTTAAACTCCTGGACTCAAGTGATCCTCACACTTTGGCCTCCCGAAGTGCTGAGATTACAGGTGTGAGCAATTGTGCCTGGCTTTAATATTTATTTTAAAGTATATTTTTACTGGATGTAGAAGTCCAGGTTGGCAGGTTTTCCCACCATCATTTTGAAGACATGATTCACTGTTTTATGGCTTTCATTGTTTCTGTTGTGAGTAGTCAGTCACATTGTTGCTCTACTGCAGGTATCTGTGTTTATTTGACTTCTTTCGTATTTTTTTCCCCTTTGTGTTTGAGATTCAGCAGTTATACACTGATGTGCTTAGGTGTGATTTTCTTGTATTTATCTTGTTTAAGAGTCTCAATATTTCTTGAACCTGTACAGGGCTCAATTTTTTTATTGGTTTTGGAAAATCCTCACCCATTATCTCTTTAAATATTGCATCTGCCCATTTTCTCTCTCTTCTCCATCTGCATCTCCACTTATATGTAGGTTAGACATTTTTAGTGAGTCTCATTTGTTTTTTATGCTTGTTTTGGTATTTCCCCTCTTTTATTCTCTCCATCTTCAATCTGTCTCTTTCATCTGACCTATATTTCAGTTCATTAATTCTGTCTGCACTTACGTATTCTGTTGTTAAATCCATCCTTTGAATTCTTAATTTCAGGTTTTTTCAGTTCTAGGATTTCCGTTTGATTCTTTATATTTATTTTTAGTTCTCGTTTGATTCTTTATATTTATTTTTAGTTCTTTGCCAAATTTCTCCATCTGAGATTTTCCTTCTATTGTTTTTATCTCTTATTTTGGGCAGACTTTTAGTTCCTATTTTGGAACAGTTGAGGCCGGGCTCAGTGGCTTACGCCTGTAATCCCAGCACTTTGGGAGGCCGAGGCGGGCGGATCACCTGAGATTGGGAGTTCGAGACCATCCTGACCAACATGGAGAAACCTCGTCTCTACTAAAAATACAAAAACATTAGCTGGGCGTGGTGGCACATGCCTGTAATCCCAGCTACGCAGGAGGCTGAGGCAGGGGAATCACTTGAAACTGGGAGACGGAGGTTGCGGTGAGCCAAGATTGTGCCATTGCACTCCAGCCTGGGCAACAAGAGCAAAACTCTGTCTCCAAAACAAACAAACAAACAAAAAAACCAGTTGAATATGGAAAATTGCAGCCTCAAATGCCAGCTCACCCTCTCTTGGTTTGTATGTCTGGCTATTTATTATTCTGTGTCAGATATTGTGTATTAAAAATTATGCAAAAAATTAATTTTGAGGCTCTGGATGACATTATCTTTTTCCACAGGTGATCTCCTTCTGCTCCTGACAAACAGGTAAGCTAGGGAAGATCAGTTTAATTCATTCAGGATTTAAGGTTATTCAGTGTTTGGCTTCAGCCTTTGTGAGGTCTGGTCTCTTTCTGATCTACCTTTACTTCTAGAATAGAGCCTGTCAGTTCTCATTCAAAAGCCTAGTGTTTACTGGGATTTCTCCTCCTCCTTCTTGGGCCTAGGATTCCAATTTTTGTCTTTTATTTACCATGAAATAACAAAAACTCTGCTAAGCATTGCACCCTTTGGCTGCTGCTTCCACTTTCAGAAGTGACAAGCACATCAAGGGAAAAAGCAGTCCTAAAAATCAATGGCTTTTCTCCTCCTCACAGATCTCGGTCCTGCAAGGTTTTACAGGATTGGAAACTTTCTCTTTAAATCAGTTTGCTTGACCAAGCAATACATTACCACATGTGAGATAAAGCTTTATTTAATGATGCTTTTTTTTTTTTCTTAACAGACAGGGTCTCACTTTGTTACCCAAGCTGGAGTACAAAGGTACAATCATACAGCTCACTGCAGCCTCAAACTGCTAGCCTCAAGCTATTCTCCCACCTCAGCCTCCTGAGTAGCTGGGATTACAGGCATAAGTCACTGCTCCAAGCTTTAATGATGCTTAATAGTTAAATATGTTAGCTAACCCAGTTTCTACAAGGTACAGTTGAAATTTTTAGTCTCGCCAATAAATGGTCATATAGCTTCTGCTTAAACATTTTCAGGAAGGACAAGTAGTCACACTCAAGCCAGTCCATTCCACTTTGGGATGGCTATAATTATAGGAATGTCTTATTACATTCAACGATAACAACAATAAAACCCACTTATTTTCTCATAAATTTCTTAGTCCTAGTGTTAGCTTCTAAAACAACAGAGAACAAATTATTTTCCCTCTTTTCTAATGCATTCTTTAAAAAACATTAGTGTGGCTGCTGCATTCCCTTTCATTTAAAACAAACAAACAAACAAACTTCTACTGGCTGAATATTACTAGCTTTTTTTTTTTTTTTAACCTAGTCTCTATCAAGCCAGGCCTTCCCCTGGCTATGATGGTGAGTTATTTTTAGACATATATATGGGATTTTATATTTAGAACTACTAACTTTCTTTTTAAAAAATTTAGCTTAATATCTCAGTCTATTGAAATCACTTTAAAACTAGGTTTTTGTCATCCCTATAAACTTTGTGTCATCTTAAAAGTGGCAAACATTCCTCCAAATTCTTAGGGACATTTATAAAGATTGTTGAATATTAAAGTGCCTTGAATAGATTCCTGTGGAAGTTGATGAGAGACTTTTCCAAGCTTGCTCCTCAGCCATTAATCACGTGTTTGCGCACATTCTACAACTAGATTTAAGTCCACCTAAAATTTATTGTCATTCCTATTTTTCAAACATCTTATTCACTAGAATATTTTCTGTGCCAAACTCCTTAGAGAAAAAATTATTATGTCTATAGCTTTCCTATAATCAATCAACTTAGCAATGCTATGAAAAAAAGAAATGAGTTTTATGTGCCATGACTTATACTCAATGAACAAATCACACCAGTTAATCCAGGTTTTTGGAAGGTGGGACACACATTTTTAAATGAATAAATACAAATAGAATAACATGTAGGCTAAGTAAAAAACTAAGAAAAGACATTATTAGAACTTGGAATTTTATAAATGCTTGTTGAACGTAATAGAAAATTTTACTTACTAGAGTCAACTGAATGAATTACCTAATTATTTTTATTTACTTTGTATCTGCACATATTTTCTCTTTCCAATTGGGTTGTACTCTAATTGTATTTCTTTTGTTCCTCATTCCTACTTCCATCCCCAATATCTAGTGTAATACCAGGCACATTATAAGAACTCAATTGTTGGTTGATTCACTTTCTACCAGTGACATCAGTGAAATGCTTTATTCATTCCTTCAGTAAATATTTATTTATTTATTTATATTTTTTATTTTTGAGACAGAGTCTCACTCTGTCACCCCAGCTGAAGTGCAGTGGCATGATCTCGGCTCACTGCAACCTCTGCCTCCTGGGTTCAAGCAATTCTCCTACCTCAGCCTCCCTAGTAGCTGGAATTACAGACACCCACCACTTCGCCCAGCTAATTTTGTATTTTAGTAGAGGTGGGATTTCACCATGCTGGCCAGGCTGGTCTCGAACTCCTGACCTCAAGCAATCCACCCGCCTCAGCCTCCCAAAGTGCTAGGATTATAGGCGTGAGCCACCGTGCCTGGCCAGTAAATGTTTATTGAACCCTTAATTTATTCTAGGCATTGTACTAGGAACTGGGCTACATTAGCACAATGCTCCCAAGTTGTTGTCAGTCCGATACAAAACTGGTGAGCAGACATCCAGACAAGTGGATAGGCACTTAGAATCCCATATATTAAAAAGCTAGTAAGAGATAGAGTTCCTTTACTTTTAAAGGCAGATTCTAAATCTAAGAGACCATTCTAAAACTAAGGGAAAAGTCTCCTTGGCAACATATATCCACCGAATATTTGAGTCACAATATATTAATAGATTAATTTAAATATAATCTTTACCTGAGCTATAATGTCTACCTTCTCCTGCCCCATGAGGTGGGAAAGTATTTCATCACATAAAAAAGTTATTGGTGGGGCATGGTGGCTCACGCCTATAATTCCAGCACTTTGGGAGGCCAAGGTGGGTGGGTCATTTGAGGTCAGGAGTTTGAGACCAGCCTGAACAACGTGATGAAACCCCATCTCTATTAAAAATATAAAAATTAGCCGGGAGGTGGGCACACACCTGTAATCTCAGCTACTCGGGAGGCGGAGGTTGCAGTGAGCTGAGATCACGCCACTGAACTCCAGCCTGGGTAACAGAAAGAGGCTCTGTCTCAAAAAAAAAAAAAAAAAAAAAGTTATTGATCTTTTAATCTGTTAGGAAGTAGAAATTGGTGGTTACAAAAGAGTATGTAAGAGATTGCCGCAATTTTTTAAAAAATATAATCTATGAATATAAAAGAAATGGGCTTGTGAGGGGTTTTCTCACTCTAGGCCGATTCTTTAAGCAATCACTATGTCAACAGAAACAGATGTTTCCCTTTCTTCATATGATGATCAGGCAACCAAACTTATTTGAAAAACTAGAGAGGCACCATTTGTCTGTATTGTAATGGCAGGTTTTGCAGCAATTGTTGCATATGGATTATACAAATTGAAGAGCAGGGGAAATAATGTCCCTTCATCTGAACCACATGCATGTGGCAGCCCAAAGCTTTGTTGTAGGATCAATGATTGTTGGTAAGGGCTATTCCATGCATCAGGAATTCTGGGCAAAACCTAAGCTTTAGAAGAAGAGATGCTGTCTTGATCTTGTTGGAGGAGCTCGCTTCAGTTAAACATCTCATTATCGAAGTTACATATTAATGTTGAAAATAAACTATTTGAGTAGATTCAGATGATGATAACATGGTATTTGAATATCAGCTTCCTTTCTTGTAGGCTTGATCTGCCTGTGACCGAATTACTAGTAGTCACTAGTTTACTAACAAAGTCATTTGGGGGACTCAAGTTAACACTAAAGAAACACGTCACTTAAATCCACTTGGTGGTGTTGAAATGTCCAGCTTCTTAAACTGTTCAGATGAAATTAGTTCTAAAGAGGATAGCAGGCCAACCCTGAAGTACTCCCAGTTTGCTGCAGAAGCTCACATATTTTGGATGTTATATGAGTCTTATTTGCCCCAGTTAATTTAACTTTTTTCTGCCTGTCCTGTGGACTAGCTTCTGCCTTAGAACTCTGGCAAAAAAGTGCATGGAATATAACTTGTAAAGCCTCCCACAACTGAAAGTGTATATATATATGTGTGTGTGTGTGTGTGTGTGCGTGTGTGTGTGTGTGTTTGATACGGAGTCTCGCTCTGTTGCCCAGGCTGCAGTGCAGCGGCGCCATCTGGGCTCACTGCAAGCTCCGCCTCCCGGGTTCACGCCATTCTCCTGCCTCAGCCTCCTGAGTAGCTGGGATTACAGGCGCCCGCCACCATGCCCGGCTAATTTTTTTGTATTTTTAGTAGAGAAGGGGTTTCACCGTGTTAGCCAGGGTGATCTCGATCTCCTGACCTCGTGATCTGCCCACCTCAGCCTCCCAAAGTGCTGGGATTACACGCGTGAGCCACTGCGCCCGGCCTATATATGTGTGTTTTTAAACCAAATCCAGAAAGCTTACAATAGAACTGCATAGTTGTAGTATTTATTAAAGAATCACAATTGTAAGCATGAGAATAATTTATGAATTCTAGTTTAGTTCTTTTGTAATTGCAGAATTATATTTTTGCTGCTGTTATATTAGAATACTTCTTAAATATCATCTTGAAATAGAAGCATGTATTTTAAGCACGTGTATTTAAGCAAAGGTAAATGAAGAAACTTTTAAAATGTATGGGTTGTTTATTTTCTCTGTAAGAATTGTAAACATTAAATAAATTACTTATAATGGAATTGATTAATAATTTATGAGAAAGCTAGCTTGACCAGACATTATACACAAACTTTTATATGCTACAGAATGCCATTACACTTGTGAAATTCTCTTGTCTAACCTGAATTTACATTCCATGGTGATATCATGGTATATGCATTGTTATTAAAATAAGTGACCATGTCAAAAAAAAGAAGAAATTAGAAGGTTGCACCTCAATATGCTAATAGTGGCTGACTATGGAGGAATTACTACTTATTTTATTTTCTTTGGGCTTTTTTGATATTTCCAAATTTCCTAAAATTGGCATATTTTATAAAATATTATTTGCAAAGAAGGTCATAGTTCATGAATCTCCCATACTTTGAGAGGAAGAACTACTTTTAATTTCAATATTGAGAATGCTGTAAGGATTAGGAACACAGAAAAAAGACTGAATGAAACTAAATAAAATTCTTAGAATGAGAGAAGACATTGCTGCTTTATTTATCCAGGAACTGACTCTGAGTTTTAAATCCTAGGACTGTTACCACATGTGGTATTTCTCTGGTAGAAAATGAATGATCTCCATTTTGAAAAATCTGGTTCAAGCGGCAAGCTGCAAAAGGGTCCTTTACCTTCCCTCATTCCAACATAAAAATATTGAGGTTTATCCATCTGTTCTAGGGCTCCCTACTTCATAATTTGTCTATAGGTATAAGGCCATTTAACCTATGTCACATGACTGGCATTTGAAATAGAAACAGATGTTAGCATTTTCTTCCTCAGCCCCCCACCCTTATAATTTTGATGTAGAGGATTCAAAGACCATGAGGATGCCCTATGTGAGACATGAAAATTTGGATAGACAAAAGTTACTTTAATTGGATGGCAAAAATGCCATGAGTGGTTTGTTTTTGTGGCATCTGCTATCTCCTACAGCACCCTAGAGTTATCTGTATACATTGTATATTTTTCATTTTGTTTTTAACCAGTAGGGTAAGCCTCCGGACAAAATTCTATTTCGATTTCTTTTGAAATTTCTTTTTCTTCTTTCTCTTTTCTTGCATAGGTTCCTCTCTCTTTAGTTGCCTCCTTTGGGTTTTTCTCCCTTTTGTCCTTAGTATCCAGTATCAGTCCCAGTCATTGCTTAATCATACTGGGGGTCAGTCCCAGTCATTGCTTATTCATACTAGGGGTATGGAAAGCTAAGGAACACAATAACTCAATGTGCCACATTTGCCATTTGTTCTCATCTCCCTTTCTCTCTACTGCCCTGCTCTATTCTGCATCACAAGAATTGTGTTTCCCAGGATTCCTTACTAACTGCTTAGGTTCATCCAAATGGGTGGCAATAGCAAAAGACTGGAAGGTAGGAGAAAGGGTGCTTCAGGTGATATCTCCAGCAGTCACTGTGCCTCCTCCGTGGCTGCAGCTCCTACTGGACATTCCTTCCCTCTGGGGTCCTAGCACCCACTGAGCAGTCCCAGTTGTGGTGCTAGTTCCCTGTTGCACCCTGGCCTCCAGACTCTGGGAAGAGCTCCCCACTGCATTGCCCCTGCTAATATCTCGGTGGCTACACTACCCCCTGGGATAGTGCAGCTTCTCAGTTCCTCCATTACCTACAGAATCCATTTCTCATATTTAAGTCTCTTGGTTTATAAGTCTTAGAGGGGTTTCCATTTCCTGACTAGACCCTATTGTTATACTCTAGAAAAAGATATTATATAGTTCTGAAAAGAGACCCAAAACGATGAATGTAGTAAAGTCCATGTTAATTTTAATTCTTGGGAATGGTGTGGGTTGATTTCAGTTCTATTGTAAACTTTGGAAGCTTCAGATCAATGTTTGCCAAATAGGAAAAAATAAATACATTGGTACTTAGGGGAAGGAAATGTTATTTTTAAGAGTCTAAGCTACATGTTTAAAACAATAGACTGCTTTAAAAAGAAAATCTTAAGATATATAAAAATAATCCCATTTCCTCTGAAATATTGCAAATCATTATTTCCTTTATGAAAAATTCAGTCAATATCTATTTAGAAAATAAAAATATTCAGCTGTGCTTTTACAAACAAATTTAAATTTATTATGTTTTAAAATTAAAGTTTTAAATTTGAATTAAATAATTAAAAATATATGGGGTACCTGCTGTGTATTATGAAGCATACAAAGATGAATAAGACAAAAGTAGTTCAAAAGACAAAATACCAGAAAAAAAATGCATATGTATGAAGACAAAGTCCACGTATAAAATCACCCTTCGTTTAAGTTAAATTTAACTGACATTTATATGATACCTATTTTTGTTTTGTTCTGGAATCAGAACAAAGATTTACTGTTAGTATACTAGTGATATAATGCTTTTATCTTTTTTTTCAATCAGCTTCCTCAGGTTGAAAATATAATGCTGATTTCATCTTATACCACCTTCCTTCTTGCTCCCCTCACTCCTGCTATACAGGCCTTATTGCTATTCCTTAAACAAGCTAAACATGCAGCAGAGGCAGTGAAACGACGGTTACATAACAGAAGATCAATCAAACAACAAAATATATTAATGATGATGGTTGGGTGCCAAGTTCCTCATTGTCAGAGAAGAGAGTTACAGATACGTGAAGGAAGAAAAGTGGAATGAACATTCTGTGTTGGATTGCAGTTAGAGATATAAGTGTGAATCCCTGGATTTCAGTATGTATAAAAATAAATGTAGACATAACATATATGCATTTCCTAATTCTGGCCTGGAATGGCAATTCCCCAGTGCTAATGAGTACACCAAGTGTCCAGAAGTTGGCTCCTAAATACTATTCTCCACTAAAAAATCATCAGGACTCCTTATAAAAATGGCTGATTCCAGGGTGGTACAGGAAGGTTACAAGATGATCCTGGAACATTTTCTTGTGCCACTGAGAAAGAAAATACTTAAAAAATGATTGAGATATGTCAAAGGGACACAAGCCAATCTGAAAGAAGTTTCCATTGGCCCCAAATGGGGACTATTTTAACAAGAAAATAAACACTGCTTGGAACATAAACTAATAAACTGAATTTTGGTGAAACTTTATATAGTTTCAAAGTACCACTTTACAAAATACTTATTAATTATAAAGGGAAAAAGGGTAACTGTAAAGTGGAGAAACTTGGCAGACATCACGTTAATCAAGTAATCAGAGTTAAATGGAACAAATCTAAGTTCTCTGCCCTCTGATAGGATGAGACAGGAAGAACAAAGCATTACTTCCTGACAAGGATTCAATACCTGAACTCATGAGGATCCCTCAGACAAATCCAAATTGAGGAATATTCTACAAAATAACTTGCCAATAATTCTCAAAAATATCAAGGCCTTGGAGGTCAAGAAAGACTGAGGAATTGTTTGGTACTGAAGGAGTCTAAGGAGATGTCACAAGTAAATTTAGCAGGTGATTCTGTGCTGCTTCCATTGTCTGTAAAGGAGATTTTAAGTGTTAATTTTCTGATTTTGATGGTTGTACTGTGGTTATGAATTCATAATCTATTCCAAGTTATGGGGCAAGTTAGCAATTTGACTCTCAAATGATATAAAGAAAATTTCTTTGTACTGGATTTGCAACTTTTCTCTGAGTTTCAGATGGTATCAGAATAAAATGATGTATACAAAGAAAAAGAATACAAGTCTTATAATTCTGTAGGTCAGGTATTCAAGTGGGACTTAGCTGAGCAGGTTCTGTGCTCCGTGTAGCAAAGGTTTGGTCACTCACTCGGCTGCATTTAGCAAGATGCTGAGCTAGAAGTTCCAAGAAGTCTTCACTCACTGTCTGGCTCCTCTCTGCTCCTCCATGTGTACCACCCTCTTCCCCTGCATGGAGTGTCATCATTCAGGAGTCCAGCCCAAGATTCTTTCAGTCTGATGGCTGGATTTCCAGAGCCACAGAGGAAATAGCCAGGACTCTTAAAAGTCTCTTCACCTAGATGGTGGTTACACAGGAGTGTTCGCTTTGTAAAAAATTAATCAGGCCATATATTTAAGCTTTTGTGTACCTTATAGTATATATGAAATACTTCAACAAAAAAAGTAAAAATAAATTATAGTTACTGTTTTTCTAATTGCACATCCTCCTTTTTCACTTTTCTACTTAACACCATGTGATGGGGCAGATTCTTCCTCGGATAAAGCCAAGATGGTAACATAAGCATGGGTATTTGATCACTTCCCTATCCAACCCCCTACAGACACAGCCTAAGCAAATATAAAATGGGTAAGTTTTGACTTACTCTAGAAAATAAAGATCTCTCTCACCTCGATATCTCAAGACTCAAAGACTCTTCACTGAGCTAATGTAAGAAAGAAAGGCCTATCTGTCAGCAGTATACCTTTCCCCATTTTCTGTAGGGACAGGTAGGGAGGATAGCTTTGACTCATATCATTTTGCTTGCTATGAGAACTGGCTGGTCCACAATGTTAGTCTCCCACCTTGGAAGAAGCTTCTTCACAGGTCTGCCCCAGGGAAAGACATGCCTGGCCTTGCTCTCAAAACCACTCAACGAGGAGGAAGCCTGCTTGAAGACTCGCTCCAGGGAGATAGAATCTACCACAGGCTCCACTCCTGCTCAAAGGAAACAATCTGAGAATTCGAAAGAAATACATTTCTTATTTATTTATTTAGAGATGGAGTTTCACTCTTGTTGCCCAGGCTGGAGTGCAATGGCGCAATCTCGGCTCACTGCAACCTCCGCCTCCCAGGTTCACGCAATTCTCCTGCCTCAGTCTCCCAAGTAGCTGGGATTACAGACACACACCACCACTCCTGGCTAATTTTTTTATATTTAGTAGAGATAAGGTTTCACCATGTAGGTCAGGCTGGTCTCGAACTCCTGACCTCAGGTGATCCACCCACCTCAGCCTCCCAAAGTGTTAGGATTACAGGCGTGAGCCACCGCACCCGGCCCAAGAAATATATTTCAAACAAACCCAGTTAAAATAGACTGCAACTGAATGAGTACCAAATTATGAAAAATTAAATGTATAAATTAGGTCTTGGTCAGTTTTCCCATAATAGAGAACAAACAGGCTGACGAAAATTATTAGGAAAAGGTTAGGCCGTGTGTGGTGGCTCATGCCTATAATCCCAACATTTTGGGAGGCCGAAGGGGGGGATCATCTGAGGTCAGGAGTTTGAAACCAGCCTGGCTAAAGTGGCAAAACCCCATCTCTCCAAAAAAAAAAAAAAAAAAAAATACAAAAATTAGCCGGGTGTGGTGACACATGCCTGTAATCCCAGCTACTCAGAAGGCCGAGGCAGGAGAATCACTTGAACCTGGGAGGTGGAGGTTGCAGTGAGCCAAGATTACATTACTGCACTCCAGCCTGGACGACAGAGCAAGACTCCATCTCAAAAAAAAAAAAAGAAAAGAAAAAAAGAAAAAAGGGTTAAAACATGAAATATAGATGAAAGTAATTTAAAAAAATGAGTTGCAGAAAGCAAAAAAAGGAAGAGAAGTAAAAATAAAGTAAACAACAAAAAGAAGTTTATAAATAGATATGCAGTCAGGCACTGAAAAAGATATGTATACTTGAACACATTCTAATAAAATTTATAAATTCCAAAGATAAAGAAGTTTTACATTGTTGTTGTAGCTGGGACCACAGGCACACGCCACCATGCCCAGCTAATATTTTTCCATTTTTGGCAGAGACGGGGTTTCACCGTGTTGCCCAGGCTGAACATATGAATTTTGAAGGATACAAACATTCAGATTATGGCATCCACCATCCTTTTACTCCCATCTCAACTGATTGCCCTGTGGGCCTCGGGTATAGCTGTTAAAATAAGGCATTCCTGCATGATTTTCCTGCGGTGGATCCCTGTTCCCCTGTTTTCTGGCTCCCTATGGATTTTTTTTTTTTTTTGAGACAGTCTTGCTCTGTTGCCCAGGCTAGAGTGCAATGGTGTGATCTCGGCTCACTGCAAACTCTGCCTCCTGGGTTCAAGCGATTCTCCTGCCTCAGCCTCCCGAGTAGCTGGGATTGCAGGCGCACACCACAGGCCTGGCTAATTTTTGTATTGTTAGTAGAGATGGGGTTTCACCATGTTGCCCAGGCTGGTCTCAAACTCCTGACCTCAGGTGATTTGCCAGCCTTGGCCTCCCAAAGTGTTGGGATTACAGGTGTGAGCCACTGTACCAGCCAGAGATAATCAAATCTTAAGCAGTCCATTCTATATTCTGTAAGTTCAGCTGCTTTAAGAAAATGAATACATGGTGAGATAAGTATATCTCAGTAGTATCAGGTCACTCTTGCTTCTTTTGCTGTAAAACGAATTATTTGGACAGAAGCAGTGTTGTGTGGAATACTATGTTGGGGATTAAGATATTCAGTAAACCCATAGGTAGTACTGCTGGCAGAAACATGGTGAGTAGTAAAGAGAAATCCATATTCAGAATAAATGCTTACCTTTGCCTTCACCATAATGGGAAATGTTGTTAGCCCCTGAGTGTGCCACATTTCAAAGTGTCAGTGCTGATTTCTGTGTCACTGAGCATTGATGCATGGGTTGTTCTCACGATATTCTTTCTTTGTTATACAATAGTAGAGTTTTTTAGCTGCCCACTTGGTTGCCCAAAATAAAAACTACATTTCCCAGTCTCACTTGCAATTTGATCTCACAAATTAAATTCTAGGAAATAGGATGTGTAATCTCCAGTTCGTGCCCTTAAGGGAAAGTAGTGGGCTCCCGTCCTATTTTCTTGATTTTAGCCAGCTAAACTGTGGACTTGATTGTGGGAGCTACAGTAGCTGCCATCAACCACAAAATGAAAATTGCATTTTGAAAATGACAGAAAAGCAAGCTGGAAAGAATCAGGATCCCCAAAACTCTAAAGCCTGGATTACCTACTGGGATTTTAATTTAATTTTAATTTTTAGAATAATTTCAACTTTTATTTTAGATTTAGGGGATACACGTGCAGGTTTGTTATATGGTTTGATTGCCCGTTGGTGAGGTTTGGGGTATGAATGATCCCATCAACCAGGTAATGAACATAGTTCCATAGGTAGTTTTTCAGCCCCTGCCCCACCTCTAGCAGTCCCCATTGTCTATTCTTCCCATTCTTATGTCCACGTATAGCCAATGATTAGCTCCCACTTGTAAATATATGCAGTATTTGGTTTTCTGTTCCTGTATTAATTCACTTGGGATAATGGCCTCCAGCTACATCCATGATTTTATTCTTCTTTATGGCTGCATGGTATTCCATGGTATGTATGTACCACATTTTATTTATCCAGTCCACTGTTGATGGGCACCTAGGATGATTCCATGTCTTTGCTACTGTGACTAGTGTTGCAACGAATATATGAGTGCATGTGTCTTTTTTGGTAGAATGATTTATTTTCCTTTGAGTATACACCCAGTAACAGGATTGTTGGGTCAAATGGTAGTTCTAAATTCTTTCAGAAATCTCCAAACGCTTTCCATAGTGGTTGAAGTAATTCACATTCCCACCAACAGTGTATGAGCCTTCCCTTTTCTCTGCAGCCTCACCAGCATCTGTTATTTTTTGACTTTTTCATACTAGTCATTCTGACTGGTGTGAGATGGTATCTCACTGCGGTTTTGACGTGCATTTCTCTGATGATTAGTGATGTTCAGCATTTTTTAATAGGTTTGTTGGGTGCTTGTATGTCTTCTTTTGAGAAGTATCTATTCATGTCTTTTGTCCACTTTTTAATTGGGTTATTTATTTTTTGCTTGTTGATTTAAGTTCCTTATCCTACTGGCATTTTTATATGAGAGAGAATCATACTTCATTCCTATTACTTTTGCTTTGTTTAAGCCACTGTATTTTCAGACTAATTTGTAACCTATTTTGTACAAGTACTTTGCAATAGCAATCATGAAATCAACTTTGATAAGGGGAAGTCCATTTTGCTGAGCTCACACATAATCTCCATTATTACCATCATAGCTTATTTGTACTTGTGCCCATTAAACATTAGAAGGCTGGAGAAAAAAGTTGACTGACATTCATTATGCAAGTCCACTTGTTCACCTAATTATTTCTCTATAGGATACGGTAGAGAGTTGGGAGCTCATTCAAATGGGACATAAAGACCTCACATTCTGAATCTAGTCTGAGAAGCTCATATATATAGTTTACCCAAATCTCGTTGTTACTAATTCTTCCAATGAGCATTATTCCCAAGTTCCTGACCATTGGATAGCACCCATAAATCATTAGTGTTGTTCTGTTGTTGTTGTTGTTTTTTGGGGGGATTTTTTGTTTGTTTGTTTGTTTGTTTGTTTTGAGATGGAGTTTCGCTCTTGTTGCCCAAGCTGGAATGCGATGGCATGATCTCGGCTCACTGCAACCTCTGCCTCCTAGACTCAAGTGATTCTCCTGCCTCAGTCTCCCTGGTAGCTAAGATTACAGGCATGTGCCACCATGTCCGGCTAATTTTGTATTTTTAGTAGAGACAGGGTTTCACTATGTTGGTCAGGCTGGTCTCAAACTCCTGACCTCAGGTGATCCACCCACCTTGGCCTCCCAAAGTGCTGGGATTACAGGTGTGAGCCACCACTCCCAGCCTATTTGTTTTGTGACAGAGTCTTGCTCTGTCCCCTAGGCCAGAGTGCAGTGGCATGACCTCAGCTCCCTGCAACCTCTTCTTCCCAGGCTCAAGTGATCCTCCTACCTTAGCCTCCCAAGTAGCTGGGACTACGGGTGTGCACCAACATGCCTAGCTAATTTTTGTATTATTTGTAGAGAAGCAGTTTCACCATGTTGCCCAGGCTGGTCTTAAATTCCTGGGCTCAAGCTATCCACCTGCCTCAGCCTCCCAGAGTGATGGGATTACAGGCGTGAGCTACCGTGCCTGCCTCATAAATCATTGTTTATGTTTGCCTTTGGTCTTCCATCATTCCAGGCAAAGCAGGTAACCACATTGCTGCTTGAAGTTCCTCTTACCAGGAAGGGAACTGTCTTTCAGGGCCACTTCCGGGCAGAGGTCTAATTCCATAGCAGCCTACTTCTTGCCAGCACCAGTATATATTCCAAAATCATCTGTAAATCAGGCTTGAATTTTTCCTCCTCAGTTAACCAATGATACTGAATCATGAAGTCATATACATGGATTAAGGGAAGGGGGCCAGTGTACAGCATGAACTGATGCATTGGAAGAGTGAGCCACTGTGCTTTAAGGGCCTACTTCAGATGAAACTCTCAGTTTTTGCTTTCACTGGATGATGAAGCACAGGTCATGCCCAACTTTACCCTATAGTGGATTAGAGAAGAAGCACCCTGTTTGTGATGAGTAATCAGGCCGATTAATCACTTAGTGTCCTATGGCCATGTGAATAGTCTTTATCAGGTGAAGATTGAGGAGAGAATGTCTTTGTGATAAAATCCAAAGGGGCTTTGATGTGATTGTCTTGTTTAGAGCTGCCCCAGATTTCTACACAGCATTCTAAATTCACCATGAATACCTCTATCACCATTGTATCCTCTGGGACTCAAGGACCAAGTACTTTCATTGCAGCCGGGACCAGCTGACAGCTTCTCTTACTCTAAGCCTTACTCAGCATGAATGGCATTATCAGTTACTTGGTAAAGAGGCCAGAGCAGTACACCCAATGATGGCACACATTAACTCCAGATGAAAACAATCCCACCAAGTGTTGTGTATTTCTCAAAGTAGATTTGCAAGGTGCATCAAGATATCTTTCCTTTTGGAGGGTATATCCTGATGTGACTCAAATAATTAGAATCCCAGAAACTTTACTGAGGTGACATGACTGTGCACTTTTATGAGATGTATCTACCACTCTTTGGCACACATGACACCTGCCCACCAAGGTTGTGATAGTGTACTGCTGTCCTTGTTAGTGAAAGTAGGCTATTTCTAGTGTTCTCAGCTTACAGGTAGAGAAAAAGTGTATTTATAAGATCAATAACTATGTACAATATGTGATATTTTGTTGATTTGATCCAGTGAAGAGATCATAGCTACAATTGTCAATTCTTCCTGATTAAGCTTGTAATGCCAAGACCTATTTGTCTTTAGCAAAAGTCAATGTCAAGTTCAATGTAGATAAGATGAGGATTACTACTTTCATTTATTTCAAGTATTTTAAACTCTTTCAAGCACCAGTTTCTATGATTCTTCCAGGAATGCAGCATTGCTTTTGATTTGCTGTTTTGATTGTGAGGGACCTTCTACTTGACGCTTTCTACCATAATAACACTTACTACTTGAATTAGGGTGTTAATGCTAGAATTCTACCAGCTGCTGAGTATACTATCCCAATTCTACACTCTGGAATCAGGAGAGTAACCATAGGTGGGTTTTTAAGTGTCAAGACCCCTTGTGAAATGGACTTAAGATCAACTCTATTTATAACCTGACCCCTATAAGTTAAATTCCACTAGTAATAATAATGTTTTGGGATCTCAGAGATTCATGGCAGCCCAGAGCTGCCAGTGTCCACTAATCCCTGAAAGTTATTTCTCCTCCCCCAGTGCACAGCTGTCTCAGTAAGTAACACAGGCTCTTTTTGGGAAAAGATAGGAGCTCTAGATTTGAAACAGTATTATGGTGAGGGGTCATGACTATTGGGGTGTCTTAAATCAGACTCCATATACCAATTCAAGGGACAGACTCAACAAAGAATTATCCTGCATCCTGCGTAACATTCAATGTTCTCCCAGATATGACTCTATGTGAAAAATCTGTATAATGATCTGAACCTAGAACCTAACACCATTTACTATATAAACAGAAAAGCATTTTTGGAAGGTTTTAATATACACTAAATTTTCTGTAATACAAGAATTATGTGCATACAGCTATTACTATGTTTTGTTTAAAACTTTATCAAGAGTTGTTTCATCATTTTGGAAAAATCTCATCACTGACTGCAATACTGCCTGCAAAATTTTATCTTCAAAACAACACATCTGTATAAGTCTGCATATGGAGTTGTTGTAGTTATAGTGATTCCACATATATATGCAAACACATGGCTACTTTGCTGTGTCTTCTAGTAGAGTTGTGCCTAAGAATTCACACGTAGAAATACTAATACTTTCCTTTTATTTCTTCTCCATGTTATAGTTAGAATATTAATGTTGATTTAAACAAAGGTATAGGTAGGTCATATTAACTGTGAATTTCATTTGAGAATAATAAAAGTTGTGTTGTAAAAAATTATCAGAAAGGGGGCATTAGGTCCATAGGGTTGAGAATCATTGTTTCATATAATACGAAGGAATTTCTCTTATCGCAACTTAACTCAGCTTAGGACACTGTTAAATCCTAGCCAACAATTAGAACTATTCTCAGCTGCTTGAGTTAGCTCACTGATTCCAGAATTTCTTATAGACACATGCCAATTGAGAAACTCAGCCTAGTCTAAAATTATGTGCCCGCCTCCTGATCTAACACCCTTAGAATCCATTGCCACACATATTCACCAGGGTTTGGATGATAAAATTAGCACTTAGAAAAAGCCAGCCCACACAGTTTTTGACTGCTTTTGCCCTCACTTAAGGTATATTGCAGCAGACATGATGTCTCCTAAAGCCTTGCCTTCAATGGACACTTCCTTCAAAGTAATCACAGGTGGTAATTTAACTGTTTTGTCACTAGGTGCTTGGACTACCAATGTCTCATCCTTTCTTCATTATTGTTTTCTGATACTATTTCATACAGAATATGTCTTCTGGCATTTTATGGAGAAGGCAAAAAAAAAAAAGAAATTTTCTTCTGAATAATGCTCTAGATGATTTTCAGAAGTATATTTCATCTCACTCTCTTCTTTTGGATTGTCAGTCCACAAATGTTTAGATAATGTCCAGAATCTACTATGTGCTGGACATTAGCTTGGTGTGGGAGGCAATAAGCCTGGCAATGTCCCTGCTCATATGGCATTTTAAAAATACTGTTCCTGACCGGGCATGGTGGCTCACGCCGTAATCCCAGCACTTTGGAAGGCCGAGGTGGGCGGGTCACAAGGTCAAGAGATTGAGACCATCCTGGCCAACATGGTGAAACCCTGTCTCTACTAAAAATACAAAAATTAGCTGGGCGTAGTGGCATGCGCCTATAGTCCCAGCAACTTGAGAGGTTGAGGCAGGAGGATCTCTTGAACCCGAGAGGCAGAGGTTGCAGTGAGCCGAGATCACGCCACTGCACACCAGCCTGGTGACAGAGCAAGACTCCATCCCAAAAAAAAAAAAAAAAAAAAAAATACTGTTCCTTTCCTCTTGTTCTGCAGAATTGTTTCCATGGTCCACACTTGATTTTTCTCTCTTTCCTCATTTATCTCTGGGATGAAAGCTTTCCAGACTTTACGTCTGTCTTTGTCAATAACAGTGACATTTGAGTAGATCTGATATCTAATCCTGGGTTATGCCTAAGTGCCTGCTAATGTAATTCAAAGAGAATGTATCTACGACGTGAAGAACATTGTGCTGAGGGCTGGGCATGGTGGCTCACCGTGGCTCACGGAAGGGGATGAGGTGGAACATCTAATCCCAGCACTTTGGGAGGCTGAAGCAGGAGGATGGCTTGAGCCCAGGAGATCAAGACCAGCCTGGGCAACACAGTGAGACCTGTCTCTACACAAAATTTAAAAAATGAACTAAGTGTGGCAATGCACCCTGTGGTCCTAGCTACTTGGCGGGCTTAGGTGGGGAAAGATTGCTTCAGTCCAGGAAGTCAAGGCTGCAGTGAGCCAGACGGTGTCTCAAGAAAAACAAAAACAAAAGCAAAACAAACAAAAAAACCACTGTGCTAAGAGGTGTGGCAGATAATAATATATAATAATAGCTAACACTGAATGCTAAATAAATACCAATCACTTTTAAGTATTTTGCATGTACAACTTGGTTAGTCTTCAATCACTCTATGAGGTGTTGCTGTTATTACCTGTATTCCCATTTTACAAATGAAAGAATGGAGGCATTAATAGTGACTAAGAAGCTTGCTCAAGGTCACACACCAGTAATTAAACACAGGTAGTCTGAATCCAAGACCAACTCTTTTAACTACTTCCTTGTGATAAATAAGATATTAAGTTGAAAAACATGCCTTGCCTCAAACAACTTGCCATCAAGGGAATGCTGAGGAAATGACTAAAACTTATCAGTTGTGAAAAGAGTCAACCAAGAGTCTTGAAGTTTTTTAGAACAGCTAGCTCAGGTAACCTTTCTGTTTATTTTTTTCTTTCTCTCTTTCACTTTTTTTTTTCTCTGGTGATTCACTTGACAATTCATGGAATCGTGCTTCTGTATTGTCACCTTTTGATCTTACTGCTTCTCTTTTCCACTAAAATGGAGAATTTCTTAAAGATAGGAACTATATATTATTTCTCTTTTTATCTTTAACCCCTAGCATATAATAGAGGACCACTCAATATAAAGACTCAATAAGATATTATATTCAAAGAAATGACAGTAATTATTCATAATTAGTATCTATGAATACATTGCACCTAGGGGCACTATAGTATTTTAGAGCTTTTGATTGAGTAAGTCCCAATACTATTCTGGTAAGAGAGTTAAACATTAATATCCATGTTTCACAATCAACGGCTTAATTGTCAAAAGGTCAAGTGGCTTACTACAAGTTAGTCAGTAGGGGAAAAAAGAGAATCTAGGAGTTTTTTTTTTGTCTTATTACAAGAAAAAAAAGAAAAAAGATTTCCTCAAAGTTAAATTAATGCACATAAGAATATCAAAAAATATAGCAAAGATACTTTGTCAAAATCAAGCAAAACTTAAACACAAAACATTAATTTATGTTAACTTTATGTAAGTAAGTTATTTTGAAAGTCAACTCTAAAGATTATGTTCAGAAACTTCTATTTATACTATTTTTGTTTTCTACACATTATTTTAGTAATAAGGGCTGTATCCTCCCATGAGATCTACAGGGCGGATATTAGATAAGCCACAGATGAGTTAACTTGTTTTGGCTTGAATGAGGAAATGTGGCCGCTCCAGATGCTTCCATTCTCTGAGCACATCGGATCCAGTAGGCAAGAGAAACTGGGCTAAGACTCAAAGAAGGGAGGTGTTTTTAGCTAATGACAAAGTCTACTCTTCCAGTGTTTCTGTAGGCAAGGATTTTTTTTTTAAGAAAAATATTATTACAACATAGTTATAGATTTGTTCTTGATAAACAAACTTCAACAAAGGATGATCCAAAAGGCTTGAATTTCTAGCTGCAGAAAGAGTTATTTTTACTCTTCAGTCTGTTCCAGTGACTTTTTTCCCTACCTTTGTTAATGGCTTCACCATCCATTGAACTGACCAAGCTAGAAACCTCAAATTCATTCTCCACAGCTCCTTCTCCCTCACCCTCATATGCCACTGGTTTTAGTTTTACTCATATGCCCATTCTGTCATCTAAGTAGATATATTTATTATATCTACTTATATATCTACTATATCTACATGTATAACACATCTGTTATAACCTCCATGGCCTCTTCTAAAGATTGAGCCTCTCCACCTCTCTGGACTATATGCCCATCTCCTAGATGGTTTTACTGCCCCTGATAAAGTTATTTATTTGCCTAAAAACCACCAATGGCTCACCCTCATCTACAGATCAGAATACAACCTCCTTAGCATATCTGTGCTCTCCCCAATCTGTATAATCACCTATTTTCTTCTACTTCCCTGAAAACCTCTACTCT
Organism: Pongo pygmaeus; assembly: GCF_028885625.2. NCBI lineage: Eukaryota > Metazoa > Chordata > Mammalia > Primates > Hominidae > Pongo > Pongo pygmaeus. The sequence continues at coordinate 66,788,276 of NC_072373.2, read as the reverse complement.
GTCAGTTTCTTCTCACCATTCCCCAGACATCTCCAGCATATCCAGCTCTTACATGTTTCAGTGTTTTTGTATGTGATGTTCCTTTAACTTGCAGTCCTTCCTCTGCCTTCATTACATGACCAATCCTAAGGCTTCCGTTACTCCCAGCACAAATGTGGCCTCTCTCTGAAAGATGTCTTGACTCCTCAAATAATTAACCACTCCCATTTCACATTTGTGGCAGAGATTCCTGCTCCTCATTGAATAGAGTCTTTTGATGCTGCACATTTCCCAGCTCCTTTCCAGTGAGGTAAGGCCATGTGACTTCTTCTGGTCAAAGGGCTGTGAGTGGAAGTGAGATGAGCCACTTCTGGTCCAAAACACCAAAGAGTTGGTGCATGACCCTCCAACTCTCTCTTCTCTTGGCAAGTGTAAAGGTCTGGTGATGGGATGGTAAAACCACAAGATGGAAATGGCCTAAGCAGACCACATGTAGGGAGCTGCTCTGAGAAGTCCTCTGATCCTGCATTAGGCTTCATGTAAGCAAGAAATAAACTTTTGTTGGTTAAGTCACTGAGCTTTGGGGTTTATTCACTACCACAGTGTAAACTCCCCTAACCAGCCTAACTCAACATCCTACATATCTCTATTTAGCCTTTTGTTTTACAAAACTATAATAATGGATATTATTCTGTACTGTTAACCCCAAGGTCAGGCACTACACCTTATTTAGCATCTAACACAGTGTTGTAAAGAAAATTGAACTTGAAAACTGGACTCTGCGTCTTCAAACTTAATTTCCAAACCTGTTCTCCTTCCAGTGCTTCTAATCTCAGTAAATGGCATCATCACTAACCCAGTCTCTCAATCCAGAATATAGAAGCATATTTCTTATGTCTTTTCAAGCTTCTAAAGCCAGAAAATACCTTGGAGGTTCTTATTCTACCTCCCAAGTATATCTTAAGTTTGCCATGTTTCTCCATTCTCTCACTCATCACTTTCTACCTCTTACTGGAGTGGTAGCCACCAGCTTTCTTTATGTGTGTGTATATATATATATGTATATATATATGTGTGTGTGTATATATATATGTATATATATATGTGTGTGTATATATATATGTATATATGTGTGTATATATATGTATATATATGTATATGTGTGTGTATATATGTATATATGTATATATGTATATATGTATGTATGTATATATGTGTATGTATATATGTATATATACACACACACAGAGACATATATATACACACACACACGCACATATATAAGCTTTCTTTTTATATACAAATATATAACATTATTAGGTAATATATATGTATATTATCATACATATACATTATATATACATATATTATTAGGTAAATATATATGTATATTATATATACATTATATATACACATATATATTATTAGGTAAATATATATGTATATTAACTTCAATAGCTTTTGGGGTAAAAGTGGTTTTTGGTGACACAGATGAATTGTATAGGGGTGAAGTCAGAGATTTTAGTGCACCTGTCTCCCAAGTAGTGTACATTAAACCCAATATGTAGTTTTTTTTTAAACCCCTCTTTCCACTCCCACTCACTCCCCTTCTGAGTCTTCAAAGTCCATTATACCACTCAGTATGCCTTTGGGTACCCATAGCTTAGCTCCTATTTATAAGTGAGAACATGCAGTATTTGGTTTTCCATTCCTGAGTTACTTCACTTAGAATAATGGTCTCCCGCTCCACCCAGTTCATTGCAAAAGACGTAATTGTGTTCCTTTTTATGGCTGAGTAGTATTCCACGGTGTATATACACCACATTTTCTTTATCCACTCATTGGTTGATGGGCACTTAGGTTGGTTCTATATCTTTGCAATTGTGAATTGTGCTGCGATAAACATATGTGTGCAGGTGTCTTTTTGATGTGACTTCTTTTCCTTTGGGTAGATACCCAGGATTGGAATTGCTGGATTGAATGGTAGATCTACTTTTAGTTCTTTAAGAAATCTCCATACTGTTTTCCATGGAGGTTGTACTAATTTACATTCCCACTAGCAGTGTATAAGCATTCCCTTTTCATCACACCCATGTCAACATTTATTGTTTTTTAACTTTTTTTTTTTTCTGCCTGGTGCGGTGGCTCCCGCCTGTAATCCCAGCACTTTGGGAGGCTGAGGAGGGCAGATCACAAGCTCAGGAGATCGAGACCATCCTGGCTAACACGGTGAAACCCCATCTCTACTAAAAATACAAAAAATTAGCTGGGTGTGGTGGCGGCGCCTGTAGTCCCAGCTACTTGGGGGAGGCTGAGGAAGGAGAATGGCATGAACCTGGGAGGCGGAGCTTGCAGTGAGCCAAGATTGTGCCACTGCACTCCAGCCTGGGCAACAGAGCAAGACTCTGTCTCAAAAAAAAAAAAAAAAAAAAAAGAAAACTTTTTGTTGTTGTTGTTGAGATGGAATGTCACTCTGTAGCACAGACTGGAGTGCAATAGTGAGATCTCAGTGCACTGCAACCTCCGTCTTCTGGGTTCAAGTGATTCTCCTGCCTCAGCCTCCCGAGTAGCTGAGATTACAGGTGCGAGCCACCACGCCTAGTTAATTTTTGTATTTTTATTAGAGAGGGGGTTTCACCATTTTGGCCAGGCTGGTCTCGAACTCTGACCTCAGGTGATCCGCCCGCCTTGGCCTCCCAAAGTGCTGGGATTACAGGCGTGAGCCACTGTGCCTGGTCAGTTTTTTAACTTTTTAATAATGATCATTCTGGCTGAGGTAAGGTGGTATCTCATTGTGGTTTTAATTTGCATTTCTGTGATTAGTGATGTTAATCACTTTTTCATATGTTTGTTGACCATTTATACATCTTTTTTTGAGAAGTGTCTATGCATGTAATTTGCCCAATTTTTGATGGGATTATTTGTTTTTTTCTTGCCGATTTGTTTGAGTTCCTTGTAGATTCTGGATATTAGTCCTTTGTTGGATGCACAGTTTGCAGATATTTTCTCTCATTCTGTGAGTCGTCTGTTTAATGTGATGATTGTTTCTTTTGCTGACCAGCTGTCTAAATAGCTCTCTTCTATTACTTCTTTGTGATTCATTTTTTTTTGCAATAAGATAAATGTTTTTTAAAATTTACAAATATGATCATATTATTTCCATGCTTAAATAATTCCCAGTTGTTTAGTATTTAGTATTCCTTTCAATAATTTCCAGTAGTGGCTGTATTTCTTATATCATATACCATCTTACTTTATTTTAATTGTTTATTTAAATTTTTGTCCTTCTCATTAAATTTCAAGTGTGTTCAGGGCATAGCATAGCCCTGTCTTGCCTATTCACTGCTATATTTCCAGCTTCTGACACAAAACAGGCAGTAAATAAGTATTTCTTGAATGAATGAATGAATGAATACCGGGAAAATAGTACATAGTCAATAGGAGTTTACTGAATAGATAAGCAACCACATATCTTCAAGCAGGTATGAATGTTTCCATACATTCTGAAATATTTTATCAGCATATATTTTTACTTGCAACACTCTTTCCTTTCCTTTATGCTAGCCCACAATCCTTGCAACCTTTAAAATTCTAATTCATGGCTGATTTATTCACTCATTCATTGGGGGTGGAAGCCCTTTGCATATTAATTCATACCCACTTTATACATTTGAGTTATATAATATGACTTAGTTTTTGTTATTTTGTAAATGTGCTTGAATAATTTTTACACTTATATACTCTATCTTCTAGACTAAATTATAGATTCCCCTACAATTGAGACCATGATCCCTATTTGTTTTGAAACTCTTCCCTCTCCTCATACCTGTAACCTCCAGGTACTTAGCATGGTGTTCTGCATTTAGAGATCACTGAATTTATTGAAGGATTGGCAAGAGTTAGCTTGTAAGAGTGAAAGCTGGATGGGAGAAATGCTCAACAGACAGATACTGGAATGGATCCTGGCTTTGCCTGGAGGGAGAAATGAACTTTAGGGAGGCTTCTAAGGCTTGAGTCAGAGGTACAAGGTGTTTGGTTTTCATTGTCTTAATTTTGCTGGACTCTATCCCAAGATTCATTTTTTTTAACAACTCAGTCAATCATACTTTCATGTATGTATGTATGTACATATGTATGTATTTATTTATTTAAGACAGAGTCTCGCTCTGTCACCCAGGCTAAAGTGCAGTGACAGGATCTAGGCTCACTGCAACCTCACCTCCCAGGCTCAAGCAATTTTTCTGCTTTAGTCTCCGGAGTAGGAGGACTACAGGCATGTGCCACCACACCCGGCTAATTTTTGTATTTTTAGTATAGACAGGGTTTCGCCATGTTGGCCAGCCTGGCTTCAAACTCCTGACCTCAGGTGATCTGCCTGCCTCAGTCTCCCAAAGTAACAACTCAGTCAATCATACTTAACAGGCCTTTGATATATGTAAGACACATTAAAAACAAAAATGGAGAGGAAAAATAAGTTTCTCTAATGTTCTTTTAAATTGTATTGAAAACCCACAATATCCAAGGTAAATTGCATTTACTTATTAGAAATAAGTTAATGTTAAGATTTAATTTATCTGGCCGGGCGCAGTGGCTCACGCTTGTAATTCCAGCACTTTGGGAGGCCAAGGTGGGCAGATCACCTGAGATCAGGAGTTCAAGATCAGCCTGGCCAACATGGTAAAACCGGTCTCTACTAAAAACACAAAAATTAGCTGGGTGTGGTGGCACGCATCTATAATCCCAGCTACTTGGGAGGCTGAGGCAGGAGAATCGTTTGAATCCAGGAGGCAGACGTTGCAGTGAGCCAAGATCGTGCCACTGCACTCTAACCTGGGTGACAGAGGGAGACTTCGTCTCAAAAAAAAAAAAAAAAATTGGTCTTTAACTTCAGATAATCTGGAATATAAGAAACATACTATCTGAATGAAGTCAGGCATTCCTGCAGATGTATTCTTTGTATGTCACTGGTCATGGCCCTGTTCTGCTGTGCTAAGAGGGACTCCTTGCTTGGCAGTTCTGCTGTGGCAGTGGGAAACACACTCCATTTTCTGTAGCCTCAGTGCTGCCATGTAACTATATAACTAAGGATGGTGCATAAGACCCATCAAGGGGACAGCTTGATGACAATGATTCTTTCATGTGCTCAAGAGACATTGATATGATGTCTTTTTTTTTTTGAGACAGAGTATCGCTCTGTCAGGCTGGAGTGCTGTGGCATGATCTCCGCTCACTGCAACCTCTGACTCCCTGGTTCAAGCGATTCTCCTGCCTCAGCCTCCTGAGTAGCTGGCATTACAGGCACGCACCACCACGCCCAGATAATTTTTTGTATTTTTAGTAGAGACGGAGTTTCACCTTGTTGACCAGGATGGTCTTGATCTCCTGACCTCATGATCTGCCTGCCTCGGCCTCTCAAAGTGCTGGGATTACAGGCATGAGCCACCTTGCCCGGCCCTTTTTTTTTTTTAATTTTTAAATTGAGATAGGAGTCTTGCTGTGTCACCCAGTCTGGACAATGGCATGATCTCGGCTCACTGCAACCTCTGCCTCCCGGGTTCAAGCAATTCTCTTACCTCAGCCTCCTGAGTAGCTGGGACTAAAGGCGTGCACCACCACGTCAGCCAATTTTTGTATTTTTAGTAGAGATGGAATTTCACCATGTTGGCCAGGCTGGTCTTGTTCTCCTGACCTCAGGTGATCCGCCTGCCATGGCCTCCCAAAGTGCTGGAATTACAGGCATGAGCCACCGTACCTAGCATGATGTCTTTATAATGAGTGTCTTAAGAAGGAAGTTCCAGTGTAAGAAATATTCCAGTATTTAAGAATAATGGTAAAGCTATCTTGTTGCTTAAAATGATCCTATACACAAAATAAGGGAAAAGTACTATTCTTAGTTTGTACACCTAACCTCCATGAAAATGTTTAAATGTCATACACATTGGACAAAGAAAATCCATTCTTATAATTACTAAAATTAAATATCAAATACATAAAATTATAGCATTTCAGAGCTGAAATATACCTTAGAGCTATAGGCACACAGGATTTTGGCATTTTGTTGTTGTGATTAATTACTTGAACTTTACTGAGTTACTAAGGAGCTACTTTTAATGGTGTATTTTAGAGGGCAGTGATTACTGGATTGTGACAAACTTTGGCATTTTAGGATATAACTTACTTTTACTTTTAGTTTCCACACTGATTTAGAAAAAAAGCAGGCTCATCTTTTGTACACACAAAGGGTCACAATCTCTGAGATGTAGCTGGTTCATTTTGTGTCTACTGAAATCTGGAAGGTAGTTTTTAACAATTGTATTAGTCAGTTTGGGCTGCCACAACAAGTACCATAGACTGGGTGGCTTAAACACAGAAACATATTTTCTCACAGTTCTGGAGGCTGGAAGTCTAAGATAAGAGTGCCAGCCAGTTGGGTTCCTGGTGAGGGCTCTCTTCCTGGTTTGTAGACAGCCTCCTTTTTACTGTGTCCTCACACGGTGGAGAGAGCCAGCTCTCTGGTGCCTCATTTTATAAGGGCACTAATCTCATCAAAATAGGGCCCCTCCCTCATGACCCCATCTATCGGGGAATCTGCCCCGATATTCATGTAGGTTCTTTTCTATTTTCCTTAAGCGTTAGCCAGCTTGAGAAATAAAGGGACAGAGTATAAAAGAGAGAAATTTAAAAGCTGGGCATCTGGGGGAGACATCACATGTCGGTAGGTTCCATGATGCCCCACAAGCTGCAAAAACCAGCGAGTTTTTATTAGGGATTTTCAAAGGGGAAGGAGTGTGCGAATAGGTGTGGGTCACAGACATCAAGTACTTTACAAGATAATAGAATATTACAAGGCAAATGGAGGCAGGGCGAGATCACAGGACCACAGGACTGAGGTGAAGTTAAAATTGCTAATGAAGTTTCGGGCACCATTGTCATTGATAACATCTTATGAGGAGACAGGGTTTTGAGATCAACCGGTCTGACCAAAATTTATTAGGCAGGAATTTCCTCTTCCTAATAAGCCTGGGAGCGCTATGGGAGACTGGGGTCTATTTCACCTCTGCAGTCTTGACCATAAGAGATGGGCACACCCAGGGGGCCAGTTCAGAGACCCACCCCCAAGCACGTATTCTCTTTCCCAGGGATGTTCCTTGCTGAGAAAAAGAATTCAGCAATATTTCTCCCATTTGCTTTTGAAAGAAGAGAAATATGGCTCTGTTCCACCCGGCTCACCGGTGGTCAGAATTTAAGGTTATCTCTCTTATTCCCTGAACAATTGCTGTTATCCTGTTCTTTTTTCAAAGTGCCCAGATTTCATATTGCTCAAACACACATGCTGTACAATTTGTGCAGTTAATGCAATTATCACATGGTCCTGAGGTGACATACATCCTCCTCAGCTGACAGGATTAAGAGATTAAAGTAAAGACAGGCATAGGAAATCACAAGGGTATTGATTGGGGAAGTGATAAGTGTCCATGAAATCTTTACAATTTATGTTTAGAGATTGCAGTAAAGACAGGCATAAGAAATTATAAAAGTATTAATTTGGGGAACTAATAAATGTCCATGAAATCTTCACAATCCACGTTCTTCTGCTGTGGCGTCCACTAGTCCCTCCATTTGGGGTCCCTGACTTCTTGCAACACCCATATAACCCTAATTGTCACCCAAAATCTCCCTCTCACAAATACCATCACATTAGGAGTTGGGGCTTTGATGTACGAATTTTGGAGGGGACAGAAACATTCAGTCCATAACAATAATTTGAAGTTCTTTTTTTTTTTTTTTTCTTGAAGCACTTCTGGCTTCAAGAAGTGTTTAATAACATTTAAAAATTTTTTTAAAATTGGTTATTGCCATGGTGCCAATTTCCCGGGAGTTACTTTCATCTATCTATTTATTTATTTTTTGAGACAGAATCTCACTCTGTCAGCCAGGCTGGAGTGCAGTGGCACAATCTCGGCTCACTACAACATCTGCCTCCCTGGTTCAAGCGGTTCTCCTACCTCAGCCTCCTGAGTGAGTAGCTGCGATTACAGGCATGTACCACCATGCCCAGCTAATATTTGTATTATTAGTAGAGAAGCGGTTTCACCATGTTGGCCAGGCTGATCTCAAACTCCTGGCCTCAAGTGATCTGCCCACCTCGACCTCCCAAACTGCTGGGATTACAGGCATGAGTTCCCGGTCATGGAGTTACTTTTAAAAATATTTTGCTGATTTTCATGTCCCCAAATTTAGCAATTTGCTTTGATCTTGCTGAATGTTCATGGGCTGTTTATTTTGTGAAACACTAAGAAGAATTCTTTGAGGGTGATCATTTTATTTTTCTGCTTAAAGTTTCAAAACCTATGAAATATTTTTTGTTTACTTGCCTTATGTAGTGATTATACTGAATTCCTGCTTTATAGGCTGGATTATTTTCTTCGCTAAAGCTGCAATGATGTCACAGAATTCTTTTCTATTCAGATTGTCCTTTTCACAACTCATTCCAGAACAAGTGATCAATGCTTCTATTAGCACAAATGTTCAGATGCTATTAAAAATAAGACAAGGGTGCTTTATGCCTGAAAAATTCTGTGGATGCTCATACAAACTGGACATCCAAAAAGTCATCCAGCTCTTTGAATGAAAATGTCATTCTTGTATTCAGTGAGTTCTCTGATGTCAAATTAGTTCCTGGAATGACCTTTCCATAAATTCAGTTTGAATCAGTAGCAATCCTTGCTTTGGAAAAGCATATCCTGTGTGGATAACAAATGGATATAGTGAACATACACCAAAGACAAGAGGTGAAAGGTTAATAGGAAATTATCATTACTGCAGTAAAAAAATGATTGGATAAAGGATTTAAAGTCTTATACCTGGCACACTAACATTTTAAAAATTTTTTAAAAACTGAAAAAGAAATTTTTTGAGACAGGGTCTCACTCTGTTGCCCAGGCTGGAGTGCAGTGGCACAATCTTGGCTCACTGCAACCTTTCCTTCCCAGGCTCAAGCAATCCTCCCACCTTAGCTTTCCAAGTAGCTGAGACTACAGGCATGTGCCACTATGCCCAGCTATTTTGTTTGTTTGTTTGTTTGTATTTTTAGTAGAGACTGGGTCTTGCCATGTCGCCCAGGCTGGTCTCAGACTCCTGGACTCATCTGATCCACCCAATTCGGCCTCCCAAAGTGCTAGGATTACAGGTGTGAGCCACTTTCCATTACAATTGAAGGACTGTGTAATTTGCTGAACAGTTTTTAAAATGTGATGTATGGGGAGAGGATTCTTTGGCTTTGCTGCCAGTAAGCTTACTTGAGTATGGCCATCCTGTCTCTGGACTTGGATAAAAATGGACCCTTTTTTCCTTCCTGTGGAACTAACATTGAATAAGCCTTGTCTCTACAGCATATTTATGAAGTCTTTGAGTGGTTTAACATTAAAGTTTAAGTTTTAACTTTAATAATTCAGATTGCAGCCAAGGAAGAAATAATCTGTGTGCATAAATTAATGGAAATTGAATTTTTATTTCCCTGAGCTGATCTTATCTACAACAGTGATTCATTTTTGCCACAGAATACAAATTGAGAATACATGTATTTTTATTTAATGATATTTATCAACATTATTGTTTGTAGGTTATTTCTATTATGCCTATAAATTATGTTTTTACATTTTTAAAATTCAAAAAAACTTTATGAAGATATTATTTATTAGCAAAACATCCATTCAAAGATTAATGTTTTGTTATTTCGGACATAAATATCATACCTAGGTGAATGTTAATTTGTGACTGATAGTATGACAACATACACATGAACCGATGTTTGACACTTGCTGTGTCTTTGGTAAGTCAATATAATTTGAGAGGCAGTGTTATGTAATGGTGAAGACAGAGACTGCAGCCAGACTGCCCGTGTCTGAATCTCAGCTCTGCCACTTATTAGCAGTATAATCCTAAGTTACTAAATCTTCCTATGCCTCTGTTTTCTCACCTATAAAATGGGATGATACTAAAACCATATATCTCATAGGATTATTGCAATGATTAAATGAGTTAACATACACTGAGCACTTAAAATGTCATTGCTACAAACTCCAAATAAGTATTTGTTATTGTTGTACATAAGGGGTAAGAACATTGACTCTAATGTCAGACATCCCCAGTTTGAATCCAGCCTTCACCAGCAGCTGAATGACCTCGGAGAAGCTACTTAAAATCACAGCACTTTAGTTTCTTCATCTGAAAATGGGGATAATAACAAATACGAGCACTAACTAAAATAATAGAGGCAAAAGTCATAGAAGAGTGCCCAACATATAGTAAGTGGTGAGTGAATATTAGCTATGGGTATTATTTTCACATTAGAGAGACTAAATTATATATATCTCTCCTAAATATCAAACGCAGTGTGAAATGGTAAGTATGCTATCAAATGAAAAATATTATTTCCTGTTTCACTAGCTTGGAGAATAACTTAAGGTCACATATTTTTAGTAGTAATATGACTCCAAATATCTATCCTGCTTATTATAAGAATGTCTTTCCTTTTTTAGGTCCCCATATCATGGTAAGTCCAGGAACCAGGGGTTGTTACTCAATTTCAAGGCATTGATTCTGATTATTCTTTTTTGCCAGTGAAAGACCATTGCTACTTCTACAGTAGCTCCTCAGAGTAGTGGGTCAAACAGGTTCTGGTGCCAGCCCTCCTTTTCCAATTTGTTCAAACCACTGAGTCTTTCTTCTCATCTCTCTAAAGCACAGCTAGGACAGACTCTATGATCCATGCAAGGAAGAAAATCAAGGTCCCAGTTATTTACTTTTAAATAACAATATATAGTAATAACAAACAGTATACTAAGAAAGATAACTAGAAAATCTCCTAATGTTTGGAAATTAAGCAACACATATAAGTAACCTATAGGCTAAAATAGAAACTGCAACCAAAATTAGAAAATATTTTGAACTGAAATAATAATAATAAGCCACATCAAAAGTCATGAGATGTGGCCAGGTGCGGTGGCTTATGCCTGTAATCCCAGCACCTTGGGAGGCTGAGGTTGGCAGATCACTTTGAGGCCAGGGGTTTGAGACCAGCCTGGCCAACATGGTAAGACCTTGTCTCTACTAAAAATATAAAAAATTAGCCGGGCATGGTGGCACGCACCTATAATCCCAGCTACTTGGGAGGCTGGGGCATGAGAACTGCTTGAACCTGGGAGGTGGAGGTTGCAGTGAGCTGAGATCATGCCACTGCACTCCACCCTGGAGGACAGAGAGAGATTCTGTGTCAAAAAAAATAAAAATAAAAAAGTAATGAGATGCAGCTAAAGTGGTGTTTAGAGGGAAATCTATATCCTTTAACATGTGTTAGGAAAAAATGGCTGAAATTCATTATCTAGGATTTCATCTCAATAGGTTAGAATATGACATCCATTGTTTAGCTCCCACTTATAAGTGAGTACGTGTGGTATTTGATTTTCTGTTTCTGCATTAATTCACTAGGATAATGGCCTCTAGCTGCATCCACGCTGCTGCAGAGGACATGATTTTGTTCTTTTTTATGGTTGTGCAGTATTCCATAGTGTACACACACCATATTTTCTTTATCCAATCCATCGTTAATGGACACTTAGGTTGATTTCATGCCTTTACTATCATGATTAGTGCTGTGATAAACATATTAGTGCAGATGTCTTTTTGATAAAACTATTTATTTTCCTTTGAGTGGATACCCAGTAGTGGGATTTCTGGGTTGCATGGTAGTTCTATTTTTAATTCTTTAAGAAATCTCCATAATATGTTCTATGGAGATTTAACTAACTTACATTCCCATCAACACTTTTGCTTATGTTTGACTTTTTTCATAATAAAAATTTCAAAAGGAGAAACACTATTAAAGAGGGAAAAGGCAAACCACAAAGAAGACATTTGCAACACATAGCACCAGAAAAGGGGACTATATCCAAAACATGTAAAGAATCCCTACAAATCAATAAGAAAGAGAAAGACAACTCAATAGAATAATTAGCAAAAACATAAAGTGGCACAAAACAAGATACCCAAATGGTTAATAAATATATGAAAAGGAGGCCAGTTGAATTAGTAATCAAGGAATTAGAAATTAAACCCACCAATTACATAGTACACATCCAATAATACACATAATTTATCTTTTGTGCAAATATGTACATAAACTGGAGTTAGAGTACCTCAAGTTCTGTGCCAATATCAAAATAACATTAGCCTAGAATAGCTACAATTTAAAACACTTGAAAATACCAAGTATGGTTGAGAATGTGGTGAAACAGCAACTTTTTTTTTTTGAGACGGAGTCTCGCTCTTTCGCCCAGGTCATACTGCAGTGGAGCTATCTTGGCTCATTGCAAGCTCCACCTCCCAGGTTCACGCCATTCTCCTGCCTCAGCCTCCCGAGTAGCTAGGACTACAGGCGCCCGCCACCGCGACCGGCTAATTTTTTGTATTTTTAGTAGAGACGGGGTTTCACCACGTTAGCCAAGATGGTCTCAATCTTCTGACCTCCTGATCCACCCGTCTTGGCCTCCCAAAGTGCTGGGATTACCGGCGTGAGCCACCGAGCCCGGCTGAAACAGCAACTCTTGTATGCAGCGGATTGGAGCGAATATTGGTACAATTAATTTGGAAAACAGTTTGGTAGTGTCTACCAAATTTGAATATATGCCTACCCCTATGACCCAACAATTCCACTCCTAGGTATATACCCATCAAAAATATGTGCGTGTAAAAAATGTGTCTGCAAAAGACAAGTAAGAATGTTGATAATAACATAGTAACATTCTTCAGAATAGTTTCAAACTGGAAACTACTGAAATGTCCAACAACAGTAAAATGAATAAATAAATTGTAGTGTATTTATACAATATTATAGCATACAACAAAGAAAAATAAGGAATTTCTGCACATACATCAATTGACATGTCAAAACCTAATATTGACCAAAAGAAGCCATTCCCACACAACGTACAATGGACAGGGCTTTGGGGTTAGGGTAATATTTCATTTCTAGACCTGGGTAGTGATCACAGGTGCATGGGCTTTGTGATTCCCTCATCCGACTTTCAAACTATACCCTTGGGTTTTGTGTATTTTTCTGTATCTACACTGAATTTCAATGAAAGTTGTCTATTACAACAAAAGAATGATATGAACTAGGAGAGAGTTCTGATAAATGAAAAAGCCATTTACTGCATAGAATTACGGGGGAAATGTTTTAAAATCTTGCTTTAATTTGGTTGTTACAATAAACACAATTTGGGTGGGAAGAAAAAGTAATTAACATTTGCTCAAATACAGATATGAACTAGAGATGGAGGCCATTAAGTTCTGTGCCAGGACCATAATAATTTCAGCTGGAAATTTTCTTTAAAGCTGGTGTTATAACATTCCACCACAGCCCCAAAAAAAATCTTACTCAAAGAGCTGTGAACTTCTAATTTTGAACAATATAACTTCTAGGCACACCCTCCAAAAAAATCTGTTGCAATACATACCAACGTAATGGAATGAGGTAATAAACTATTTAATATAAGGCAATTAAATTCTGGGGGAAACTACCAATAATAATAGTTCTGGTTTTAAAAGAATTACTCGGTCGGGTGCAGTGGCTCATGCCTGTAGTCCCAGCACTTTGGGAAGCTGAAGGGGGTGGATCACGAGGTCAGGTGTTCAAGATCAGCCTGGCCAAGATGGTGAAACCCCAACTCTACTAAGAACTACAAAAATTAGCTGGGTGCAGTGGCAGGTGCCCAGCTACTCAGGAGGCTGAGGCAGGAGAATTGCTTGAACCTGGGCAGCAGAGATTGCAGTGAGCCAAGATCGCGCCACTGCACTCCAGCCTGGGCGACACAGTGAGACTCCATCTCAAAAAAAAAAAAAAAAAAAATTACCCTTTCTTTCTAAGAGTAATCAGTTGATCTTGTCAGGGTCAACAACTTATTAAGGAAATTCTGAGTTCCCATGACAAAACCATGTTATCTACACATAAAAGATTATTTATCTCTATTCTTTATAGTGGGATACAGTTCGCATTTGGTTAGTGGAATAATAAGATTTTTGAGATTTGAAGTTCTCTCTTTTCTTCATGGGAAAATTTTGGGTAGGGGTGAGGTTGGTCTTTGCTACTCATTTTTGGAAATACTTCCTTTTTTATTGTACTTGTATATTGTTATAAATAAAATTCTGGTTTAAATATTATGAATTATGGATGTGTCCTTTTGTCTCTCTTTTAAAACTAGTATCATGATATAAAGATAGTTTGCATTGAATGCATGGGTAAAAACAGGGGAACCCTTATACACTGCTGGTGGGAATGTAAACAAGTACAGTCATTATGGAGAACAGTATTGAGGTTCTTCAAAGAACTACAAACAGAACTATCATATGATCCGGCAATCCCACTACTGGATATATATTCAAAGAAAGGAAATCAGTACACCAAAGATATATCTGTTCCCTAAGTTTACTGCAACATTACAACAGCTAAGATATGGAACCTACCTACCTGTCTGTCAACAGATGAATGAATAAAGAAAATGTGGTATACACACACAGTCACACACAATGGAATACTATTCAATCATTAAAAAGAATGAAATTCTGTCATTCATAGCAACATGGATGAGCCTAGAGGACATTATGTTAAGTGAAATAAGCCAGGAACAGAAAGACAAATACCACATGTTCTCACTCATATGTGGAAGCTAAAAAAGTTAATCTTGTAGAAGTAGAGAGCAGAATAGTGGTTACTAGAGGCTGGGAAAGGTAGTTGGGATGGGGGATAGATGCAGATTGGTTAAAATATATAAAATTACAGCTAGTTAGGAGAAATAAATTCTAGTGTTCCACATAGCACTATAGGCTGACTATAGTTAAAAATAATTTATTAGATATTTTTAAATAGCTAGAGGAGAGGATATTGAATGTTCTTAACACAAAGAAATGATGACTGGGCACTATGGCTCACACCCGTAATCCCAGCCCTTCGGGAGGCCAAGGCAGGAGGATCGCTTGAGCTCAGAAGTTCAAGACCAGCCTGGGCAACAAGGTGAGACCACATCTTTACTAAAATTAAAAAAAAATTAGTCGGGCATGGTGGCCCATGCCTGTGGTCCCAGCTACTTGGGAGGCTGAGGTGGGAAGATTGCTTGAGCCCTGGAGTTGGAAGCTGCAGTGAGCTGTGTTTGTGCCACTGCACTCCAGGGTGGGTGACTTAAAAAAAAAAAGATAGATGTTTGAGGTGACATACACGCAAATCACGCTCATTTGATGAATATACACTGTATGTATCAAAACATTATGTACTCCATAAATATGTATGATTATTATTAGAAAAGTAAATCTTTTTTCAAAACAAAGGAGTTTGGGCAATTCTGTTAAAAAAAAAAAAGAATTGGGTGCATGGGGCTGGGTGGGAAGGAAGGGTTTTACTTCATACAAGAGGAATCCTGTCTTTACCTGAGCTCGCCACGAAAGATACCTTATCTTGTTTTGCTTGGATTTGTACCAAGGACCTAGGCAGGATCTATAAACCTAACACAAAGCATCATGTGTAGTCATTGTAACTTTGAAGAGGGATATTGTCATTCTCTTCCAGTATCACATTAATTTTTACCTAATTTTAAATTCTTATTTGATAACCTAAAAACCTTGGAAATATGAGAACGCTCTTCCCTTATCCTCTTTCCTATCATGACGCTGACATAACAGAAAAGGAAACAGCATTGGTCAGGGAGCCAGAAAGAGCAGGTTCCTGGCCTGACTTTCCTCCTACTTGTCTACAGAGGTTACTTAACCTATTTGAACCTTAATTTCTTCAGCTCTGCATAGGTGATAACATTCTTTGCTTCAGTGTAATTTTGAAAAGTGTAACATAGAATGTAAATATAGGCTAACATTGTCAATCATTATTAATAATTATTATGTTTAGGTTGCATTTCTAAATATAAAAAGATAAAGCATATAGTATAGTGATGCTTAGGCTTGGGAAGAATACAAGGAAATGAGGTCAGAAAGAATAAGGACTGGAAAAATAAGTGCGTTGGTAATTATAAAAATATAAAAAATCACAAAGTTGCAATGGAAAGGTCAATGCAAACTTTTAAATTATTTTTCTAATTATATCACACATTCTAAATCCTGCTGTAGTAGACATCTGTTGTTTTTTCTGCCTTGTAACCTGCCCTCTTATGGCAACAGCAAGCTTTCCTTTCAATTGCTTTTCCCATATTCCATGGTTTTCTGGTGGGCTGCCAAACACCACACACGGTATTCTATTTACCTAGCTTTAGGGGTATGCCAGGTGACCAAAGCCAAGCCAATCAGCATCCTTCCTTGAAATTATTTATATAGATTATGAAGGGAGAAATCTCTTTTCTCTGGACTTTCAAATTTTTTTTTTCTTTAATTGGAGCTCTCTTGCCTGTACAATAAACAATAAAAAACTACATTTCCTCATCCTGCCTTTGTTGCTGCATAGAGACACTGATGACTGGGCACTAAGATCATCTTTTGAGGGACCTGAATAAAATTTTTCTCATCCCTTCACATTTTTCTTCTAAGTACCATGTCTGGTAGATAATGAAACTCCCCTCCCTCCCCCCCATCCCTCCTTTTTCTTTCTCTCTCTTTCTCTCTTTCAGATAATAGAATTCCTCTCTCTCTTTCTTTCTTTTTTTTTTTTTTGAGACAGAGTCTCATTCTGTCGCCTAGGCTGGAGTACAGTGGCGCAATCTCACTCATTGCAACCTCCGCCTCCTGGGTTCAGGCAATTCTCCCGCCTCAGCCTCCCGAGTAGCTGGGATTACAGGCATGCGACACAACGCCGGGATGATTTTTTTTTTTTGAGACAGAGTCTTGCTCTGTCGCCCAGGTTGGAGTGCGGTGGCGCGATCTTGGCTCACTGCAACCTCTGCCTCCCTGGTTCAAGGGATTCTCCTGCCTCAGCTGCCCGAGTAGCTGGGATTACAGGCATGCGCCACCACGCCTAGCTAATTTTTGTATTTTTTTAGTAGAGTTGGGGTTTCACCACGTTGGCTAGGCTGGTCTGGAACTCTTTACTTCAAGTAATCCACCCGCCTCGGCCTTCCAAAGTGCTAGGATTACAGGCGTGAGCCAACGACCCCAGCCGGCCTGGCTAATTTTTGTAATTTTAGTAGAGTCAGGGTTTCACCATATTGGCTAGGCTGGTCTCGAACTCCTGGCCTCAAGCAATCCCCTGCCTCGGCTTCCCAAAATGCTGGAATTACAGGCGTGAGCCACCGCGCCTGGCTGATAATGAAATTTCTAAGCACTTAAGAACATGCATTCAAAAGACTGGAGTTTTTTGAAAAACAGGGTAACCTGCAGTAAAAGAAAATCTTACACACTTTCACTTTTTTTCTTTAAATACTAAGTCTATTTAGTAGACTGTGGCATCTCTAGGTGGCTAAAATAATTTGTCGATAACATCAAACATCTAGTTAGTGTTCAAATTTCTCAAATTGTCTTAAAAATTTTGTTTTAACCGTTGATTTGTTTGAATCAAGATCCAAATAACGGAGCAAAATTTTTATCATCAAGCCCACTGGCTGGTTACACTTTACCTCTTTTCAAAATAGATGTTTGTCACTGTGACACATTTCCATAAGTAAGAGAATTGAGAGATTAATTCAAGGTCTCTTTATGTGCTTTACAAATATCAGATAGGCTCTGGTAATTAAGTTACGGAAAATTCGCATAAGTAATATCTTGATGTTAATCTTGGACATTAGGACTCAAAAGGCAGCAATGACAAACCCATTTATGTTGATTTCACAGCCTTTGGGGGTCTCCTTGTCTTTATTTTGATTGTTGGAAACAGAGACCCACGCTTTGGCCACTATATAATGAAGTACTAAAAATGTATAATAATGCAAATTCACTAATATGTTTATTATATATTACAGATTATTACATATTACAGATTATTACAAATCTGTAGCTTTATTTACAACTGACATCCTTATTTTTGTCCTATATGCCCACGTTTGTTCTCAAGTACAACGAAGGACTGAGAGAGCATATAATCCCCTCTAGGTGTAAATGAACGTATTTATTTTGCTTCAACTCATGTATGAAAGGATTAAAAAATTATTAGTCCCCACAACTTAATTCTCCCAAAGAGAAGGTGCCAAGAATGAGGCACCCTTAGCCATGCATAATCTCCACCCATCCCATCAAATAAACGGAACAGTGATGAACATAACTTGCTAAGTAAGCTCAGCGGTGTAACAAGTCCCTAGATTCCCCTCCCTTCTTCATCCTACCAGAACATTATCCTTAAGGTTTTCCTTATCAGTAGTCTGCGTCTAACTAACCCTAACTATCCAGTCACCTAACATATACTTATTTCCTTGTTTCAGATTCCCATTATGCCTATCTTAATGGGACAACTGGGTCCGAAACTATGCATGTGTTTGTTTTGTTTTTGCGGTGTACTTATTATCCGCACCTTACCATCAAGTTCCTGAAAAGCTAGAACAAAACAAATCCGTGTCATTCACTATGTGCATCCTCTCTGCTTGGGGACGCCAAGGGTTTCAAGCTGCTGCCTCCCTGCCCTGGTCTCTGCTTGCCGTATCAGCACTGGGTAAGCGCCCAGGTTCTGCTCCGGGACTAAAACTCATGATTTTCTGGCTCAGGTTCTGTGAACTGAGTCATTCTGGCACTGAGAATATTCCGTGACTCAGCAGGCCCGAAAAGGAGGATGTCAGAATCCACATAATTTCGAGTCTTTTAAAGGCAAGCCGAGGAACACAAACAACACAGTGGAAGAATTTCGCAGTGGGTCGTGCGTACCCAAGGGAAAAATTCATTCCATTCCCAGCCTTTTCACTTCCTTCCTTGCCCCGGTAAAACGACTGGTTACACTTTAAATCAGCGGCAGGAAATCGCTTCACGAAACTCATCTGGCTGCTGCGACCAGGCCCTTCCGATTCTCCAGGGACCGTGTCGGCCCCCTGAACGCGCCGGGACCTCTGTTCGGGAGGGGCTGGAGCGGGGCCCCGGGCAGCAGCGGGCGCTCCCGGTTGGAACCCATACCTGGCTGGGTGGGGACCCTCTTGCCGCAGCCCAAATTGGCGCGAGGCCTCAGGGACGACCCCGAGCGACCTCCTGACCCGGCATCGCCCCTCTAAGGCGCCCTCCCCGGACTCCTCCTGCAACCCGGAGTCTCCCAGGCCGCGGAACCCGAGGACCCCAGCGACTCCCGCGCGGGGAGCGGGTCTGCGAGGCCGCCCTTCCCTCCCGGCATGCACCACCCAGCCGCCCTCCCCTCCCCTCCCCTGCCCTGCTCTCCCCTGCTGTCCCCTGCTCTCCCCTCCCCCAACCCCCTCCCCGGATCCCCGCCCACCTCGCGCGCCCCTCCCCCCGGGTCGCGCGCCGCGGGCCCGAGCGCGAGGCGCCGCTGCTCCCGCCCCCGCTGCCTCCTGGAGTCGCCGGGGCGGACGCGCAGTCCATGGGGCGCGGAGGGCCGGGGAGTTGCCTCAGGGGCCGCAGGAGTTGCTGAGAGGACACAGGGTTGGGCTTCTCCTCGCCCAGACCCCACCCCACCCTGCCGACCCCACCCCCTGCTCCTTCCTCCCCGGGGGCGCGCACTCGGGCACGCGCTCGGAAGTCGGGGGTCGGCGCGGAGTGCAGGCTGCTCCCGGGGTAGGTGAGGGAAGCGCGGAGGCGGCGCGCGGGGGCAGTGGTCGGCTAGCAGCGCGGTCCTCGCTAGGGGCGCCCACCCGTCAATCTCTCCTGCACTAGCCGCCGCCACCGCCCGCGCCGGAGTCAGGCCCCTGGGCCCCCAGGCTCAAGCAGCGGAGCGGCCTCCGGGGGACGCCGCTAGGCGAGAGGAACGCGCCGGTGCCCTTGCCTTCGCCGTGACCCAGCGTGCGGACGGCGGGATGAGGGGGAGCCATCGGGCCGCGCCGGCCGTGCGGCCCCGGGGGCGGCTCTGGCCCGTGCTGGCCGTGCTGGCGGCCGCCGCGGCGGGCTGTGCCCAGGCAGCCATGGACGAGTGCACGGACGAGGGCGGGCGGCCGCAGCGCTGCATGCCCGAGTTCGTCAACGCCGCCTTCAACGTGACTGTGGTGGCCACCAACACGTGTGGGACTCCGCCCGAGGAATACTGTGTGCAGACCGGGGTGACCGGGGTCACCAAGTCCTGTCACCTGTGCGACGCCGGGCAGCCCCACCTGCAGCACGGGGCAGCCTTCCTGACCGACTACAACAACCAGGCCGACACCACCTGGTGGCAAAGCCAGACCATGCTGGCCGGGGTGCAGTACCCCAGCTCCATCAACCTCACGCTGCACCTGGGTAAGCGGTGACAGCCCCGTCCCCTGCTACTGCTCGCCAGCAGCCCAGCTCCCGGACCGGCTCCGTCCCAGTGGCCGGCCTCACGGGCGCAGACAGCCGCGTGTTTGCTCTCTGTTCCCCGGCATGGGCCACACAGAAACTCCTTTCTCCAACTTCTTAAATAGATCTCGCTTTTAACATCCCGTGAGGGCCAGGATGTTCCGCACGAGTCTCTCTGCTTTCCTGTTCTTTCTGACTTAACGGGATTCTGGCTCTCTGATTATTCTGCATTTCGCCTGTTAGGATTGTGATTCCCCCCTTTTTTTTCTGAAGTGTTAATCAGAAACTCCCATCCCCACTTTTCTCTTTGCTAGCAAGGTCATCACAGCGCATTCTTGGATCGGAAACAAGAAGGTCCGCCTTAAACACTTTCGCCTTTAAAATGTTTAGATGTCCTTCCAGGGCTGAGGGTGATTGCTCTGTTGAGTTAAGGGGGAATTTGAGGGGAGCAAATGCCTTCGCTGCCTATATTGCCTATGTGTAATTAAAACATAAATTCACTTTTGAGGTTATTGTTCTTTATAGCTGCTCAGCCTTAATTAAGAGCCACAAAGCGATTTGACTGCTAATCCTGGTGCAGAATAAACAAAAGGAAGTGCACTCACTGTAATTGCTGGGCATAGCCTTGTCCCTGGGTAAAAAGGCTCTCCTTTACTGTCTTCCCTTTTGCTTTCATTCAAAGCAAGTGTAGAAACACGTGTAAGTGATCTTTCAGAAATCAGGAAAGGGATGTGTAGAAAACTTCATGGCAGGGCAGTGGATTGAGGATGGACATGTGTATCTGGAAGCACCAAAAATAATGTTCGATCTAGCTAAGGTTTTCTTCATCATTGAGATATGTAAATAGGCAGAAAGTTTCATTATTGTGTTTAACAGGAATCGATGTGTGAGAAACTGACGTTTGACTTAGCACTTCACTCCCCGTTGCCTTGGAAGGCTTGATTATTACCAGTAGCTGGTACTGATGAACTTCCAGAGAGAACAGACTGCCCCAAGCCATTCTTCTGTCAAGGGAGGGTAATTCTGTGAGGCTAATATCACTTAGGGGTGTTGGAAAGGAACATGTTGTAGGCAAATGGTTCTTTTGATCATGATTTTACTGCTCTCCGGTACACTAAACTTTATGTAAGTATCAGGATTCCAGAGAAAGAATTGAACTTAACAAAAAGTACTTTGAAAAGTGGGATTAAATTATTGTATGTGGAATAAGTGTTAGAAAAGCAGAATTATTTACCATCTTGTTTGCAGTTAAGTCATTAAACAAATGAAACATTTTGAAAATAATTTCATAAAATGATACTGTGAGGTATCTGTTTTTCAGGGATTGAAGAAGTAAAGTGCACGGAGTTCAGTTTTTTAAAGGTGCCTTTCTAAAGACATAGCTAGTGACCGAGGATTTCCTAACATCTGTGAGATTGCTCTTTATTGTCTCCTGTTATATTTTTTAAGTTGGCCAAAATTATTTTTGAAATTTGTATCTAAGTATTTCTGTTTAACTTTTGACTTGTTAAAGTTTGTGTTCAAGTTTGAATACTCTTGAAGTCTTATTTTTTTCATCTTCAGATTTTAAAATTTTCAAAGAAAAGGCGTTGCCTGATGTCTCAAATCTCAGATGGCTGAAATTCAATTGACAATTACTGAACAACAGTCTCTTATTTACATAAAGGTGGGGTTGTCAATCTTGGCTCTCAGAATTTTCTCGTATAGGCACTGTGTAGCTAAAGGTTATTTAAGGTGATTTCAGAGGTAGATAGATTACTCAGTGCTTACTAGCCTGTTGCAAAGATAATGTGGTAGAGTAACCCGGTATCAGTTAAGTTAGATTGCTCCCACTGGGAGGCAGATGTGTTAACTTTGGGTCATGGTTGATTAAAAGGTCAAAAGAGATCTTAGAGTTTACCTCTAACATCACTTTTTACTATAAAATGTTTTATGCTTGGACTTGGTTTTGCTGAAATTTTCCTCAACTTTTGGTAGTATTCTTGCTAAATGAAATTCATAAAGCTATGAGTTTAAAACTTGTAAGTTAAAAGTTATTTTCTTACAAGCATTGTGATTAACTGTAAAAATATGTACTTTAAACTTTTAGTTTAAACCAACTTGACTAGGATACTTGACTTGTTCTTGGATGAGAAATGACATCCTGGAAGAAATCATGCATAGTGGAGGAGGTGGGAAGGGAGAAAGGTTTGTGTGTAGTGAGGTTGAGGTTTCTCTTTCTCTCCCCCCCATCTTAATGGCAAGGTTATATGTATACATGTATGTTTTGATCAACAATTTATGACAAGTAGGCAAGGTGTTATATGTCACTGTGTGTTTTGATGTTCAGCATATTCACTCCCCAACTCCAGTTACTCCATGGGCTGTAGCTAACTAATTATTTCCCATGAATTAAAGTACCATGACTGTTTTGTGCATCTATTAAATCTCCCTTCCAGTTCAAATTTCACATACCCTTAAACAAGTGATGCATATTGTGCTTCGCTCTTACAGAGCATGTGAAACTAGAAATGAGTAGTGTGAAAGAACTAGGTCTAGCCACCACTTTTCTAGCCTTTCTTTTGATGTTGAACTTTAAATACAGTAAACTTTAAAATAAGCAGTCAAATCATACGTAAGAAATGTAAGTAGTTATGTAAGTGTTTCGGCACTGACTTTTTTAAATTATAAAAATGAAACATGACATTGTAAATTCAAACAATAAGTGTAATGACAAGTGAGTTTCTTTATCACTAGCTGCTAAGCTCCATGCCCTAGAGACCACCCTTCACAATTTCTTACATTAATATGACCCTCTGGAAATTTTTCATGCATACACATGTATATATAAAATTTTAGGATCATTTTAACTGGCACTTTTTGGGAGGCTGAGGTGTATTTTAACAGATGGCCAATACAAATCTGATTATTGTGCCCGTATCATCACTTGCTGTACAAAAGCCAGGAAAATCAGTGTTGATTCTGAAAACAGCTGTCTCTTAAGCACCATACATAGTCATCCAGGGTGCAGGGTGCAGTGCATCCTCGGATAAAAAGAGTTAAAGTTGCTATGGGAACCAGAATTGCACTTCCTGCTTATTGTAGGGAGAAATCTCAACCAGCCACCGTTTTCTAAAAAGAAGTCTTTTTTGTTTCGCCTTTAACTTCTGGATGGATTATTCAATTGCTGTTAAAAAGTTTGGGTTTTATGTCTTATAAGTTATAGTAAGTTTTTATCAGTACCAGTGGGGTAGTAGTTGATACTAAGATTGTAGCTAAGGATTTGCCTTTTATCAAACAGCCCCATTAATTAATGTGATAATCATTGTGGATGGAAACTTGGCAGACAGGATCCTAATCTTGAGAAAGGTAGCTTTTCCTCTTTCTAAAAACAATTAGATTAAGGAAAAGAGTGCTTATAAAACCAACCCAATCAAAGTTTATGGAACTCCTAAAATTAACACTGAAACCAGATTAGTTTCCAAGCTCCTCATAAACTGTAGGAACCAATAGTGATTAAATGAAGCTTTTAAATCTGCATCTGAATTTTTTTTGTGTGTGTAAGTTAGAATAATTGATATATAAGGCTACTGCCTTTTATTCTTTTTGGTCCTCTGCTGAGTGTGTATATATTTAACATGGAACAAATGGCAATTTTTCCCCCAGGAAAACCTTTGCAAGGTGGGTTCTGACTATGTCAGGGAATAGCTCACTGTGGTGACTTCAGTGTGGTATTTGCGCACCCTGAGGGGACACTATTTTAGTTTGTCTCACAAAGGCCTGATTTACATTTTGCAGGTTTCAACTTGAGAAGTTAAGGAGCTCTTCCTTAATGGCCAGCAGTTGTTGAACACAGTTTTATAAAGTTGCTGTTGGCTGCTTTCCTGTTCTACAGTTCACTGCTTTTTCTCCAAATTCCTTCTCCATTCTAAGCGCATTCAAAAAAGAATTTACACATTAGGGGAGAAGTTGGAGCTATAAGGCATCCCCCCCTCACCTCTTCCATTTGTCATTGGTCACATTTGTGGGAGGAATCAAGTTTTGACTATTTCAATTCTAAATAATTTTAGAAAATTGGGTGTGCCTTTTGCTATGCACTCCTTCCTCCTGTGCATACATTCTCATGTTATTGCCGGATATTCTGCAAACATTTTTAAAAATACTCTTGAAATACATACCACTGTACCTGATAGAAAGATGTAGAAGATTGAGGGTCCTATCTTCAGAAGATTATACTCTGTTAGGAATTTACACACTCATAATGGCATTACAATAACAAATCAAGGATGTCTATATAATATTTTACAGCTTATAAGGCCTCCAATTTATCACTGATGAGATTTCTCACAACGCAAGGAAGGCAAAGATGCCTAAGGTTGTGATTTGCCCAAAGTCATGGGGGAGATAGGTCTTTGACTACCTAGTTGATTGCATTCATTCTTGCAGCTTGCAGCTTCTCTAACGAGTCTCTCAAAAGAATGTCTACTTTATTCTAAGCCACTTTTAAAATTTCATGTATACCCTGGTTCAGAGATACCAGACTCCTTTGGTTTTCCTTGTTTTTTCTTCTGCGTACTTCTTTTTATTTATGTTTCTGGATTCCTCTCTTTTCATGCTTTTCACGCTTCGTGGATGAACTCATGTTTGTCTCAAGGCTTTATTTGCAATTTCATTTGTAAATTTTTAAATTCTAAAGTTGTATTTCTAGTAAGCTCTTTTTCCAGATCTAAAAACTTGTTGATTATGGTCAATTTGGGATGTCCAGAGACCATATTCAAAACTAAATTCACTCCTTGTTGTCTTACCCAACTCAAAGCCCTTTTGGTATTCCCTATCTGAGTGAACTACACTGCTGTCTAACACTGAGGCTCTCAACCGATGTTGCCCGCGTCTCTACTGAAAGAACCGTGCTTGACAGGCTTCATAAGTAAAGACTACTCTGGTGAACAGATAGGATCCACTGCTGTGAGGTGGGTCGGTTCTGCGTAGCTGTAACTTCACCCCTTTCTTTCCCACCAATCCTTACTATAATCTATCCAAGACTCTACTCTTACCTTCTATATCCAGACACTATGTGTCTCAGATGCTTATCTTTCTCTCCATCCTCTTTGTCTCTGCCTTACTGTAAGTTCCCATTGCATTTCACCTGGATTGTTGCCACAGCCTCCTAATAAACTGGTGGGCTTTCCGCCTCCAGTTTTGCCCTTTATATTTGGACAGCCATCCTTTGGACTGAGTGATGATTCTAAAATGCAAATCTGATCATACAATTTTGCAGCTAAAAATTCTGCAGTGGTTCCTCAAGGTTTTAAGATAAAGTCCAAACTCCTTGGCGTGGTGTACAGGGTACTTTAGGATCTGGGCCTTTTTGTTGCTTCACGTGTTCACAGGGCTGTCCTTTGGTTTGGAACACTTCTCCCAGGTGTTAGGACTCCTTCCCCAGTTTCTCTTTCTCTCTCCCCTTTCTGCCCCACTTCCTAGCTTGGATGAGGTCTCCCACTCATGCCACCCTGTAGTAGGTATTTATCACAGTCCCTGTCACATAGGATTGTCTGTTTCTTGACTTGTCTGTTTCTACCTTTAAACCATGAAGTTTTTGAAGGACGAGTCAGGAGTTTAGTAATCTTTTAGTTCAGTTAAAGATGACTAATATTGGTTAATTGCTTGTTATGTATTAGCACCAATGCAAATTCCTGGATGTGTAGTGATTCATGGGACATTGCCCTGACCTCATTCTTAGATGAGGTGTAGATACAGAGACCCATGTCTCTTGATTTGGGGGTAGGCAAATGATGGCCTTCTTAGCCAAGTCCAGTCCAGTCCTGCCACCTATTTTTGTATGGGCTATGAACTAAGAATGGTTTGTACATTTTTAATTGGTTCGAAAAAAATCAGAAGAATAATATTTTGTGACATGTGAAAATTTCATGAAATTCAAATTTTAGTTATCCATAAAGTTTTGTTGGAGCACAGTTTAGCCCATGTAACAAAGCATTGTCTGTGGCTGTTTTTGCACAATAAAGGCAGAGTTGAGTAATAGCGACAGATTCCATATGTCCCAGCCCACAAAGGCTGAAATATTTACTATCTGGCTTTCATAGCACAGGTTTGTTGACCTCTTTTCTAGAGCAGTACTTTCATGTTATATAGTAAGTCCTAAGTGAGAGATGCAAGCACAGAGAGGATTCACTTCACTAACTGTTTGGGTGGAGGCTGGAGGCATTCTGTCTCCAGGGACACATGTCTGGCATAGTGTTCATAAAAATATATGTACAGTGAGTGAATAAATGAATGCCTGAATTATAAAACTCCCAGAACATTGAACATTAATTTAAATTATTCAAAGTAAAACTTTTGAGCTTGTGTTTATTTTTTATCAGTGCCATCTCTCCATTTTATAAGATATATGTCACTGTAATAGCTCATGTTACATGCAGTATGTGGTTTTATTTCTGTAAATTTTTTTAAAAAGTACTAAGGTATGGAACTGGTATGGAATTGGAAAGGCCTATGACTGTCCTTTTTTGGGTAAAAATTAGACTGTTATGTGACTTGAAGGCAGCCTAGATAAATCTTAGGAGAAAACTCATGAATTCTCACATGTGAATATGTATTTCTGAAATGTTAATTTGTATTTTTTTTCCTTTAAAAATGGACATAAGCAAATTTTATTTAAAGTATATATATTCTATAGTTTCAGTTACTTGGGAGGCTGAGGCAGAGGGATCACTCGAGCTAAGAAGTTTGAGGCTGTAGTACACCATGATTGCGCCTGTTGAATACCCACTGCACTCCAGCCTGGACGACATAGACCCTATCTCAAAAATTAAATAAATAAAATATATATATTCACATGAACATTGTTGAAATAGATTCTTAAAGGGAATTATTAAGCAGCTGAGGGGAAAGGTTACAATGAAATATCTTATTTGCTTGTTGTATATAGCATCCTTTTAAGTTTAGTGAAGTCATCATGAGTAGATTTAGAAGATAGGCATACTGTTTCTTTAGGACAGTAAAGGAACTGTAAATGTAGAGTACGGTATAGCCCAGTGTATTCCACATTAAAGTGGTTAGGCCGATGAGCAGTAACCACATATTCATCTAAAGTTAATAGGCAGGAGCAACAGTTGCTTCTTTTTTTTTTTTTTTTTTTGGAGATGAGTTTTGGTCTTGTTGCCCAGGCTGGAGTGCAGTGGCATTATCTTGGCTCACTGCAACCTCTGCCTCCTGGGTTCAAGTGATTCTTCTGCCTCAGCCTCCTGAGTAGCTGGGATTACAGGCATGTGCCACCACACCCAGCTAATTTTGTATTTTTAGTAGAGACGGGGTTTTACCATGTTGGTCAGGCTGGTTTCGAACTCCCGACCTCAGGTGATCCGCCCATTGTGGCTTCCCAAAGTGCTGGGATTACAGGCATGAGCCACCACACCCGGCCTTGCTTCTTTACTTGTTCATTTTTCCTGCTGGACTTTATTGACAGGTGTACCACTGTTCTGTTTGGGTTTTAGGGAAAGGTGTTAAAGTTTAGAGCAGAGCTGTTTATTTTTACTGCTAAAAATTTCTGAGAAGGTTTTTAAAAGTATGGGATTAATATTTCTTCAAGTTGTCAGCTTGAAAGTGTAAAATTTCAAGATGATTTTGTGCTGATTCTGTTACTTTGCCTTGGTTGCTTGCTATAAGACTTGTTTAGGATAGAACTTGCCCTGTGGAGAAGAATAGAGTAGAATAAAATAATTTAAAAATAAGAAAAAAAAAAGATTAAAGAAAAAAAAACAGATGTGTAAGAGGGCCCTGCTGGAATTTGCAGGCATCTCCTTTCTTGTGACATAAAGTTAGGTGTTTGCTCATTTGGGTCTAAAATTGACAGCTTGCTAATGGGGTTACCAGAAAACCCATTTATAGAAACATTCCTGAGATTTTGGAGTATTGCATCAGACTAGGGTGGCACTAATTAAGTATGTCTGCTTTTCTATGCGTGTGCTCTTCTAGGGGCCAGCCTGAAATAAGTGGGCCCAGTCAGCCTGGTACAGCTACATATTCATGAACTAAAATAAAGCAGACTTCTCACTTTCTTAGAGAATGGCACCCTCAGATCTCCTGTGGGAGAAGAACCTTATGGTAAGGCTGGGAAATGAATAAGGGGATTTACCTTATTTCTTTTGAACTTTAGGAGCTACGTTTCCTCAGTTCCCTCCTTTTACTCTTTGTTTCCAACTGTGTGTGGCCGCTTCGTCTTATATTGAGGGCAACATTAGATTGTTTTATTTTTAGATTTTTGTTATTTTATCTTTTTGTTTTGAAAGTTGGAGAAGATATTAATTCAAAATCAGTCTTCTTCACATTGCTTGCTTTTTTTTATTTATTTTTTTTAAAGAGACAAAGTCTCACTCTGTTGCCCAAGCTGGAAGTGCAGTGGTGCAATCAGAGCTCACTGCAGCCTTGACCCTCCCAGGCTCAAGTGATCCTCTTGCCTTGGCCTCCCACAGTGCTGGGATTATAGGCATGAGTCACCATGCCTGGCCTCTTTTTTTTCTTTTTTTGAATTTGGTACGTGGTCTTATATAGAGTTAAGGACTCAGTAAATTTTGTTTTATGATGATAAATCACAGTACTGTGTATATATGAAAGTTTCTGCTAACCAGAATGATTGTTTGTGGCAGTGACTATACAGGTACCTGTCTGTTTTCAGAGACATGGTTAATGAGCAGTCTCTTTTTTTCCCATCTTCTTTAGAGTTCTGATTTTGTGTTCTATTCTTGAACTGGGTGGAGCTCAAGAATAAATTTTACATATGTAAAATTTCAGAGCTATGCATTTAATATTTGTTTACTTCATTATATGTAAATTATTCCTCGAATAAAAAAATGAATTAAGAAACTTTCAGCCAATTGTAGTACAATATAATATAGTTGATTTTGTTTTTCATGATTTTTGGCTTAGGAGAGAACACAATGTGAGGCTTCATCATCTAAAATATATTTCTCTTAGTGTCTTTCTTCTCTCTACCAGAAGTTGCTGGCATTAATAGGCATTAACCAGATATTTGTTGAGTGATCAAATCAGTGAACTGGCTGGTTTTAATTGAGTTATGAGCCCATTTTCATTGAAGTAACTGCAGAGCCCTCTCATACAATCAAGCTTGATAGACAGCTCAGGCAGTGGGGCATGGGAAACCTGGGGAAGAGCTGTCCTCTGTTCTCACCTCACTTTAAGCAGGTAGTGGTTTTGGTTGATGCTTCATCGTTTGATGTGGTAAGTCTGTGGGTTTTGCTGCAGGTTTAGAGAATTCTTTAAGAATGTCTTTGTGTGGCATATGCTTTGGTCACAATGTCTGGTGCTTAGGTAACAAATTTCCATGGTGAAATGTAAATGTTCCACATATCACTTAAATAATGGGAAGACCCCATCTTCATTCATTTAAACATGGTCTAGGTAATGGCTTTCTCTTATTGAGCCTTTTAGAAATAAAAAGTCTGAAGTTTGAATTATGTGGCTTTCTTGGAGAAACTTATTTTCTTTTTTTTTATTTTTTTTTTGGAGACAGAGTCTCACTCTATTGCCCAGGCTAGAGTGCAGTGGCATGATCTTGGCTTACTGCAACCTCCACCTCCCCGGTTCAAGCGATAGTAGCTGGGATTACAGGCACACACCACCATGCCCGGCTAGGTTTTTTGTATTTTTTTTAGTAGAGATCGAGTTTCACCATGTTGGCCAGGCTGGTCTCGAACTCCTGACCTCAGGTGATCCACCCTCCTTGGCCTCCCAAAGTGCTGGGATTAACAGGCGTGAGCCACTGTGCCTGGCTGGAGAAACTTATAAAGCTATGAAATATTTCCAGTGATCTGAAAAGATCTACCCACTTAAAATGAGATAAGCTTATTGCATTTTTATTCTAATTAGTGGACAAAGGACTTATGTAAATAAGACTGCTGGGGAGAAAATGGTTCGCTCATAGCTGTTGTAGTATGGGATGTGTGAGTTATGGTAGATGTTGAAGATACTTTTTATATCCTAAAGATACATTTATTCGTAATGTATTTGAGATCAGACAAAAACATTGACCTGTAGAAAAAAGAACTTTTTTTCTGAGATGGCGTTTCACTCTGTTGCCCAGGCTGGAGTGCAGTGGCAGGATCTCAGCTCACTGCAACCTCCACCTACCGGGTTCAAGCGATTCTCCTGCCTCAGCCTCCTGAGTAGCTGGGACTCTACAGGCGCATGACACCATGCCCAGCTAATTTTTGTATTTTTAGTAGAGTCGGGGTTTCACCATGTTTGTCAGGCTGGTCTCGAACTCCTGACCTCGTGATCTGCCTGCCTCAGCCTCCCAAAGTGCTGGGATTACAGGTGTGAGCCACCGCGCCCATCCCAGTTGAAACTTTTTAAATTGTTGGGAGAATACCTGCAGAGCATTTTGAAGAGTAGGGATTGAAGTCAGCCAGGAAAAGCTTCCCGGATCTTGAAGAAAAGTAATAGACATGAGTGTAGGGTGTTTCCAGGAAGGTTGAGTTGTTTAAATAAAGATCTAAAAATAGTTAGATAATGGTGAAGGTATTATTTGCCATTCATGGAGCAATGAGGACGTGCCAGATGGATTCTGAGGAGAAGAACTTGAAAGCTGGGTGACAAAAGAAACTAAATTACCTTTTGTCAAGTGCCTCCTGGTTACCTCTTTGAATTCTTCAGTCTTGAGAACTATTATTAGCCCCGGGGAAGAATAATATGACTAGTGACTTTTCTGAGGTTGCATAGGTTGAAATCCAGAACTGCTGTGGTACATAGATTATGTTTTTGCCACTCTGCCATGTTAGGTCAGACCTGCTGTAAGTGATAGTGAATTCTAGAAAGACCTCAAATTGAGGAGTAAAATCAGAGTGCTAAAGAACTGAGCATTGTTTCTCTGAGAGACCACTGCTTGAGGATCTCTGGATTTAGATTGCTTCTATTAAAAGGGCTTTACACTTATTCTTGAAGAACAGAGGATTTTTTTTTTAATTAAAAATATATTTTTTTAGACAAGGTCTTGCTCTGTCATCCAGGTTGGGGTGCAGTGGCACTATCCTATTTCATTGCAGGTTCAAACACATGAGCTCAAACAAACCTCCCACCTCAGCCTCCTGAGTAGCTAGGACTACAGGCGTATACTACCATGCCTAGCTAATTTTATTTTTTTGTAGAGATGGGGTCTCTCTATGTTGTCCAGACTGGACCTGAACTCCTGGCCTCGAGCAATTCTCCTGCCTTGGCCTCCCAAAGTGCTGGGGTTACAGGTGTAAGACACCATGCCCAGCTGTGGATTGTTTTCAATGGAAGAATTTTAGGTTTTGGGCACATGTACTAGTTGTATGATATTTAGCTGTTAATGCTTCTAGAAATTTCTAAGGAATTTATTGAATTTGAGAATGAGGTCCTGGATTTTGTCAGTGTCTATTGATAGAAAAAATATCCTCTACCTGTGAAAAGAAAATTTCTACATGCTCTGAATTTATTATGCCAAGGGGAAAAGTTAGGCCCTGGAAACTGAGTCACATAACATGGCTGTTTTTCTTCTCTGGTGCGTGACTGTTGCTTAGGGACCTTTGTGTTGAGATGTTACATATAACCAGATACCCTATTCTTTATTCAAACCTAGACTAAATGAAGCTGGAGGTAGAGACCCCTGTGATTGTTACTGCTTTACAATGGAGTGTTAAGCAACCCCCTTAGAGTATAATAGTAACCAATCAAATCTTGTATCTATATGTTAGCCTTATGTAGAAAATCTTGTAATCCTGTTCCACTCCCCTGTTTTTGCCTATATAAGTGATTCTCACCTTTCCCAACGCTGGGGAGTGCTGAGCACCGTTCTTCAGTGTCCATGTTTCCTGGAAAACTACCTACCCTCACACTTTGCACTTGAATGAATTCTTTTTTTTTTTTTTTAAGACAGCGTCTTGCTCTGTCTCCCAGGCTGGAGTGCAATGGCGCAATCTTGGCTCACTGCAGCCTCCGCCTCACAGGTTCAAGTGATTCTTCTGCCTCAGCCTCCCAAGTACCTGGGATTACAGGCGCTTGCCACTGTGCCCAGCTGATTTTTGGAGTTTTTAGTAGAGATGGGTTTTGCCATGTTAGCCAGGCTGGGCTCCAACTCCTGACTAGGTGATCCACCCGCCTTGGCCTCCCAAAGTGCTGGGATTACCGACGTGAGCCACCACGCCTGCCTTTTTTTTTTTTTTTTTTTGAGACAAGAGTTTCGCTCTTCACTCAGACTGGAGTGCAATGGCGTGATCTCGGCACACTGCTACCTCTGCCTCCTGGGTTCAAGCGATTCTCCTGCCTCAGCTTCCCAAGTAGCTGTGATTACAGGCATGTGCCACCACACCCAGCTAATTTTTGTATTTTTAGTAGAGATGGGAGTTCACCATGTTGGCCAGGCTCCCGACCTCAAGTGATCCGCCTGCCCTGGCCTCTCAAAGTGCTGAGATTACAGACGTGAGCCACTGCGCACAGCTGAATGAATTCTTTTAAGTGGATCCTCTAAAAAACACGTTACACTTATTTGTGAAGAACAAAGGATTGTTTTCTTTTTTGTTTGTTTTTGTTTTGTTTTGTTTTGTTTTTTAGATGGTGTTTCACTCTTGTCGCCCAGGCTGGAGTGCAGTGGCACGATCTTGGCTCACTGCAACCTCCACCTCCTGAGTTCAAGCAATTCTTTTGTTTCAGCCTCCTGAGTAGCTGGAATTACAGGCGCCCACCACCACGCCCAGCTAATTTTTGTATTTTTAGTAGAGATGGGGTTTTGCCATGTTGGTCAGGCTGGCCTCGAACTCCTGACCTCAGGTGATCTGTCTGCTTTGGCCTCCCAAAGTGCTGGGATTACAGGCATGAGCCACCGCACCTGGCCCCAAAGGATTGTTTTCAATGGAAGATTTGTAGGTTTTGGGTACTTGAACTAGTTGCATAATATTCAGTTCTTAATGGTTCTAGGAATTTCTAAGGAATTTATTGAATTTCAGGATGAGGTCCTGGATTTTGTCAGTGTCTGACAGGAAAAGTGTACCCTACCTCATTTCCTGAGGGATGATCAGTGGCTTCATTTATACAGGGAATGCCACCATCTTATCTCCTTTCTGCCTTATCCATGACTTCTTTCTGGTTGTTGAGAATTGCTGAGTTTAGTTCACTTGCTTATTTTATCTGACATTATTAAAGATAAGGCTGTCTGGTCTGTCTTCACATTGTAGTTCTTTCCTTCTCTGCTCCAAGTAAATTCTAACCCTTACATGGTATGTTTTGTTGTTAAAGTTTGCTAACTGAATAGGTCTAACCCACCTTTTGTTAATTGATGGATAGATAACTACTGTAGTCCCAGGAGCTTTCTTTGTCAGTATTAACATTCAGGTTCAGAAGTTCACTTTGATGTCTGTGTATGTGAATTTGCAAATCTGTAAGTCTTTCTTTACCTCTTCCCCTCTCTCTTTCTGCCTCCCTCCTTTTCT
The DNA here is from genome assembly GCF_028885625.2 of Pongo pygmaeus. Taxonomy (NCBI): domain Eukaryota; kingdom Metazoa; phylum Chordata; class Mammalia; order Primates; family Hominidae; genus Pongo; species Pongo pygmaeus. Next base: position 66,754,452 of record NC_072373.2, on the reverse strand, counting down.
CTTTAGTTTCCCCAGAGTGTTGCCGAGCTAAGGTTCAATCAGAGGACTCTTAGATACCTTAATTTTTTTTGGCTTTATTTTTGAAGAAAGGGATCATAGTTCCCATTAGGACATGTATTTACGATGTGTTTTCTTTTGCTCTCACACCACACTCTACCACTACTTCTAGAACTTAAAATTCTAGGATTGTTTTTTCTCCCTCATGCCCTATCCCCTTTTTTAAAAAAACTCTTCTTATTATAGTAGAACTTCACAGATTTGAAGTTGGCTGATTAAATATACTAAGTATTACTGAACCACTGCCCTGCCTTTTCTGCTTTCTTTACAGACCTGTTTAGTATACATTGTATGTATTTTTTTTTTTTTTTTTTTTGAGACAGAGTCTTGCTCTGTTGCCCAGGCTGGAGTGCAGTGGTGTGATCTCAGCTCACTGCAACCTCCGCCTCCTGGGTTCAAGCAGTTGTCCTGCCTTAGCCTCCTGAGTAGCTGGGACTACACGCATAGGCCACCATGCCTGGCTAATTTTTGTATTTTTAATAAAGATGGGGTTCTGCCATGTTGGCCAGGCTGGTCTCGAACTCCTGACCTCAGGTGAGTCACCCACCTAAAGTCCTGGGATTACAGGTGTGAGCCACCGCTCCTGGCCCACAGATGATTTTTAAATGCTCTTGCTCAGTTTCCTTTCTTACAGGGAGAGTGGGTGGCACCCTGTGCTACACTGGAGGGCTGAGTGTTGGGTTTAAAATGTCCTCAATGTCCTCCCTTCTCTCTGCTGTTTTTTTTTGTTTTGTTTTTGGTCAATTGGTAAACTATAAATGCATACATGTTTTCTCAGGACTTTTCCATCAACTTTCTTCAGAGAGAATGAAGGGATCCCAATGATTTCCAAGAAAAGAGTTTTGCAGTTTTTAGAAAGAGGGTAGTGACAGCATGATGAAATGAGCTGAACAGCTTTTTTTGAGTTTTCACTGGCAGGGACTGGGAAGTGATATTTTCCTGCCCTGGCATCACAAATCCCAATTAGAGGCAGGAATCTGCTGCCCACATGTTCTCAAAATCCATGACCATTTTATTATCAAAAACTGTAAGGAATAAATAATTTGACAATGTAAAATGGTTAGATTGAGATTTGGAGTTTAATAGACTCTTAGTTTTCTGGAATGTTGACATCAGTGGACTCTTAAAAATATGTGGCTAACTAGAATAATAAAATCATAAAATTTTGGAGTTGAAAATTTAAGCTATAAAAAAAAAGAAAGAAAAAAAGTTTTAGGGATAGGTCCTGGTTTAATTTATTTAATCTCTTACCAAATAATTTAAGGTAGGCGTAGTTGCCTTGGGTGAGCAGTTTTACCTGTAGACTCGTGCATCTGTGCTGCTATTCCTCGGTGGTTCCCATCCATCATACCCCTATTATGATGGTGCTGGTGACATTATCTGTTTTGATGCCACTAAGTTTAAAGAATTTTTTCTAAAAAAATTCTGGACTATGATCTGATAGAGCTGAGCATGCCGGAATTTTCACTGAAATTGTGTTCTTTTGGAGGTGGGAATAAACAAGGGACTAAGGGTAAAGATTGTGGTGGCGTTGGGGGAGGGTTAGAAACCAAAAGAGCAATTGTGTACTTGAATTGCTTTGGTCATGTGATTGCCCCTTCTTGGGTAAAGGGTCATGATCAGTGGCCTTCAGTGTCTTGGATTAACTTTCGGAGCAGTCCATACATAGTTTTGAATTTGTGGTATTTTAGATAAGTTCATGGGATAGAAAGTCTATTGGAGACTATAAATTCTTAGAATTCTACAAATTATGAGCATTTGTGGGAACATCTGTAATGCAGCTGTAATAAAATTTGTTTATTATCAGGATTGCTTTAGAGGCTCTTGCTGGGTTGTTTATTACTGTTTTCAGCATTTTTGCCACACGCCCTGAAATAACATCAACTCCTGGGTAGACTTCAGGATCATTCAGTTTTGTAGCCATTCTAATCAGGTTTAGGTTTTAAACATATGTCCACTTTAGAGCTCTTATGTCCTGGCACAGACGTCAATGGTGAATCCAGGCCATTTCAAGATGGACACTGATTCTGGAATTAACATACTTCCCAGATGTTTGTAGTACAGATTTGTTTTCTGTGCTGTCTTTCATGTGTTCTTCTGTGTCTGTCTCTATCTGTGCTTTCCTCTATTTTTCCTTTTAGAACCCCTGGGGAAAGGTAGGTATCTGCTTTTTGGATTGGGAAATAGAATAGGTATTAAATTTTTGGTGAAAACCTTTGAGTTGGTATGGACATTTCTGTGAGAGGAGAGGCTGCTTTGTTCCCTTGAGGGAGACTGTTGGTGAGGGTGGTGTTGGGGGTGAGACTCTGAATGTAACTAGACACGGACTTCTTCACATCTCTAGTGGTTTTCAATTATGAAATGGGCAACTGGTGCTCTGAGTCAGCAGCCTTTTAACCATGCCTGACTGAAGAGACCTTGTGTTTGAAATTCACAGCATTGCCTGGATCCCTGCTGTCTTTTTGTGCCTCCCGCTAACACACAGCTGTTTTTGTTCATACATCATTTTGTGTTCAACTGCCTGGTTACTTCCTCAGGTCCCTTTTATGGTGAATAATGGACACATGGGAGTTTGAACACCCAAGTGTGTGGTTTTTCAAACAGGAAGTCTCGAGGAAGCACAGTAACTTTGTCAGAGGAACAAAAGATGGGACAGGAAAGGCTATTGATGATTCTAGGCTTCAAACATCTGCTGGGAAATCTGACAATTTCTGAAATACAGATATTCCATAGCTTACAAACAAGATGGCTTGTTTATTTGGAACTTGTTCCATTTTTTAAAAATCAGGGTATTAAATCTTAATCCATAAAATAGAAGTGGAGGGGAAAAAAGGATATAATGTGGCATCATTAGTGTTAAAAAGAGGAGAGAGGCTCTGCCTGTGTCTTGACTGGATTTCAGGAGAAAGGCCAGAGCAGCTCATCTTGACTGAAGGTAGCCCTGAGGCTGTATCCCCGGGTGAGCACATAGGTGGAACTTGACAGAGGCTGCTAGAGCTGACAGAATTGGATTAAAAGATGATTTTATGCAGAGCTTTTGATGATTGAGCACTGGAGGAATATGAGATAAAGAAGAATGTAGGTTGCACTTAAAGAGCATGCAGTCCAGTGGGAGAGTAAGAATGTGTGTATCAACAAATATTCTCTGAGACAAAACATAAAGTGCCGTGAGAGAAGGATGGAAATTCCATGTGATTGCAAAGAAGATATGACTATAGAAGATCAAAATAAATGCTTCCCAGAACGTTTATCTGGTGACTGTGAAGATTCCTTATGACCTTGGGATTCCTTGTTTATATGATAAAGGACTTGCCAGAAATAGTCAAATAAATCCTGATTTTAGATTTAAAAATGAAAATTAAATCTGGAAGTCAAAGAAGGGGGAGCTCTGGGTTCATAGCAATTTATATTAAGCAAGCGGGGTGATGCAAATGCTAAAGAAAAGAGTACTGTGTCAGGCTTAATTAATGGAAGTGATAGTATTCGAAGGAGTACAAGTTCTGTGCATCTTATTCCCCTGCCTTTAATTTCAGTCATGATAAACTGTTCATAGTAAACGTGCTCCCACCATGTGGGTACTACTACATTGTTTTCTTGACTCTTTTCTGTTTTTTCCTTTGGCTACTTCCTAATCATCTTTAAAACTCCTGACAAATTTCAACTCCTCCAAGAAGATTTTGCTAATTTCTAATTCCTCTGTTCCCTCCAGAGCACTTGCCTTTATGTCATTTGATGTTTATATGTCCATTCACTTCTAAAATCTAGTAAGCATATTGCATACCTAGGATGTGAGGGGTGCTATATTGTATTGTTTTCTCTCTTTCCCCCATTAGCTGAGTTCATCAAAGACAAGATGAATTCATAGATTTCTTAATTCATTCATTTACAAATATTTATTAAGCACCTGTTACGCAAAAGGTACTGCATAGTACCGGAGACAGGGCAGAGAAGACCTAGAGCTTAAGTTCTGGGTAAAAAAGCATGCAGTACAAAGGACCTGACCTAGGGAGGATTTCATTGGCTTCCCCCCACCACCCCACTGACTTTTATGTCCCTAGTGTGTGGCATAATAGCTTTTATATGGCAGTAGGGGATCAAAAAAGTTTGCTGAATGAGTAAATTTCTATTTCTTTGAGGCTATGGCCACAGAATGCAGATGAGTGCAAGAAACAGCAATTTTGTTTAGGTTTTCCCATGATGGAATTTGCCTTGTAGATAGGGTTTTTAAAATTGGTCAGGCAGAACAGGATGGCTAGTACATGGTATAGTTTCCTCGCCAGCATTGTTAGATGAAGAGTAAGTCACTGTATCAAAGAGCCCCAGTATAAAGTAATAAAGTAATTAAAAACCCAGTTTTAAATCATTGAAGTTTGTTTCTCCTTCAGGTGGTAGTTCTGAGGTCAGCGGTTCAGGACAGCAGAGTAGTTCTCCACACTGACATTCTGGGACTCATGAGTGTTTCCTGGAAATAATCTGGGATCCTTTAGGGTATCATTCTTATGTGCCTGGTTGAGGCTGGGTGATAGGCCCCTGTGCTTTCCAATTGGGAAGATATTGAGGAGTGTGTGCCTAAATCTTAACACTTGAAAATCTTACCTCCCCAAAGTGCCATAACACCTGAAAGTGTATTATCTGCCACCAGAGAGAGCTTAGTCACTTGGCCACCTCATAAACACAGTAGAGGCTGGGAAATGGGGTCTAGCTGGGTGGTCTTGTGCCTGGCCACAGATCTATTACAGTGATGGATGGGTTGGTGGGGAGAGGACAGATTTGTGGCAGACAGCTCTGCCATGCCAACTCCTGTGCTGAAGAATCTGGTTTCTCCCAAGTTTTGGTCTTTCTGGAGAGTCTTCAGAGGTTCCCATTCTGTGGCTGGCAGTTGTAGAGAGTGGATATAGAAAAATAGTGACCATGCTCACTGTGGATCCTCACAACTTTAGCTTTTCAGGAAAAGAGCCTCTGAAGAAAGGGTGTGTACTCATTCTGCTCTTAGTGCACAGCCTTCACTCCCTGACTTTGCAGAATTGGTTTATTCTTTGACCTTTTCCATTTTCACACCCCCAGCCCTCTCCTGGCACTGAGATCCCACTGTACCTTCTTGGTGTTGTGTACTTAACACTGATGGGCTCTGTGTCGATCTGCCTCAGAGGAGCACATCCCACATGGGCATTGTCTCAATTCACTTGACGATGCTGATGGTGTTTACCTTCAGCTGTGACAGACCAATCAGAGCTGTTTTAAAATCCAGATGTCTTTTAGGAATGAGAGTTCCAGAAGTGATAAATCAGTGCTTTTTGTGGCTTGAACATATACAGTTTTGTTGTGGAATCTTCTTAAATGTATATTTATCTTTTTCTTCAGTGCAAGTTCATTGAAGGCAGGAATCATGTTTTAACCATTAATTAGGTGTCCAGCTTAGAGTGGGGTGCTTATGACCTAGTAGATTTAGGAAGATGGGTGTACGTTACATAATACCCTCAGCAGTACCCCCATCTCCAAGCAATTGAATGTATCTGCAGTAAAATGTATTCATACGAAATAGGCTGATGAAAGGCTATCATAGCTTCACACTAGGTCGTGTTTTGTTGTCACACATTATTAAAATCTTCTGCTGTTTAGGGCTTTTTGAATTGAGAATCACAGATGAAGGATTATGGACTTATATCACATTTGATTACAGAAGTTATATCACTTTTACAGATAGTGATAAAACTACTGAAGACTATATAAAAATGTGAACAATAGGCATCTGGTAAATTGGTTATCTAAATAAGCAGATAAAGTTTAATAGGAAATTTCATTTCATTGAAAGGGTGAATTTTGACATGTTCTAACAATTTGAGTGAATGGGTTATTAAATTATGGTAACAATATTTAGAACTACAAATAGGGCATTACATAAATGTTTAAAAGAAGAAAAGAAATAGGGTTGAATTCTGATAAAAAGTGACCTATTAGGAAAGTATTTCTATTCCTCTAGGGACATCAGTTCAATTTTTGTTGTTGCTTCATTGTTTTTTGTAAAAAGGCATTGCCTTTTAAAAATCTTTGTAAAAAGGCAGTGTCATTTTTAATGACATTACTACCATGCATAGTTTTGTGAGAAACCTGGCTATGTTAAAGCCGTTTCATTTGAGATACATTTTGAATTGGAAGTTATTCTGTTATTCTTGTTTTCAGAAGCAGATAATTTTGGCGATGTCTGTGTCCTTCTTGTCTGCTCTTTATTTGTTTACCTACTTGCTTATCACAACTAACTTTCTGTCCAGTTTTTTTTTAATCCTTAGTAAATCAGTGTCTAGGAATCTTTAATCACTCAATTTTGAGGATGACTGTGTAAATGGTTATAAATGATTGCTTTTGCCTGTTGTGTTCTGTCAGCTTGGTTTTTGCTTTCTAAAAGATTACAGTCTCCTTGAATTGACATCTTTCTTTTTTATTTTTTTAAAGTCAAACTCATTCTCTTTATTTGTGCAGCGTCCTTTGCCCAAAATACATCATGTTGTCCTCTGGGCTTTATTGTCCTAGTTTCTTTTGGAAGAAAAATGCCTTCTCTATAAATTTTTCCCCACATCTTAGAAGTGTGACACAGCAGTGCTTACTGTATCAGTCATTGGTCACTTGAGCGTACCATCTTCTTTGGGAATCTTTTTTATGTTTATTTATTTATTTTCATATGCGCCCAGCGTGGGAACCGTGTTTTAAACCATTAGGTCAGTAACTTAGAGCTGGGTACTTGACTCATAAAACGATAAGCCTTTAAATATTCTTTGGCTCTTTTGATGAATCAGAAGACTCAATTCTAAACTGACAGAGAAGCATAGGACTAAATTAAAAAAATATATCCAGACCATGGCTTTGGAAGGGTGTTTGAAAGAGCTGTGTTCACTAATCATTGGAGAAAGGCCACGGAGCTATTTTCTCAAGATTTAAGACATCCCCCTTTTTGTGGACAGTAGTAATAGAAGACCTGTCTGTTTGTTCTGTTGAACTTTCCTTTAAGAACTGGAAAATAACTGAAACCAACCACCCAACCACAAAATTGTTTCTTTTTAAGAAGCGTTGTCTTCCTTTCCAGGATCCACAATGCCAAGTTAAATACCTTTCTTTTTTTAGGATAGCAGAGTTTCTCACACTAAGACTTTTAAACGTTTCTGTTATATTAATTGTAAAGTGTCATGAAGTTGGTGTCTCAATGCTTTAAAAAAAAAAAAAGATCCACTAAAGCCTTCTTCTTGTCATTTGAAGGTTATTAAAATATAATACTTCCCTTGTACATTCTTAATACTGATTTCCAGTAAACCCAGGGATTATTTCTCAGAGAGGAAATTCTGTTGTCACCTAGGCTAATAATTACCAAGTGCTCACTAGTAACAAGTAGAATCTTCTCAGTAGGTTTTTTTTTTTTTTTTTTGCTTTTTTTGTTTTAAATATATATGACCAGTTGATTAGTATGAATTATTGTTTTGTACTTACAAGTCAATACAAAGTAAAATAGATAATTGTTTGTGCAGCCAAGTATTCTGTTTTAGTGCACATAAATATGGAGTAGAAATAAAAGTTTCCATATGAAGTAGATTAGTAACTCTAGGGACATTTCTTCCAATTTTCCTCACCCCAGGTATCTATTACTGTGGATTTTATGTTTTAGTCTTTTGCTTTTAAAAGAAAATAGTTTTGTAATTCCTAAACAATGTATTGTTTGTTTTTGAGCTTTGTAAAAATGGTATTCTATATGTGGTAATTGGCAACTTGCCAATTGAAAAAAAGTTCAGTATATTTTTGAAGTGTAGCTGTAGTTCATTCATTTGCATTCCTGTCTAGTTAAGATTATATACTACACCTAAGCTTTTGACTATCCTGCTGATGGATTTTTTTGTTGTTGTTGTTGTTTTACGAATAGAATGCTTCTGTGGGCATTCTCACACATGTCTCCTGATGCCTATGTGTGAGATTCTCTCTACCTGGATTGCTGGGTCATAATACTTGAGTTTTTCAATGTTATAAAATAATGCAAATTGTTTCCCAGAGTGATTGTGCTAGTTTAGATGCTCAACTAGCAGTGTTAATAGGCCTGTTGATCCACTTTGGGTATTGTGAGAATTCTCAAATTTTGGTCATTTGGTGGTATAAAATTGTATCTTAGTGGTTTTATTTATAAAGGAGAGTATCTTTTCATGTGTTTATTGGTCTTTCATATTTCCTTTCCGCAAAATGTCTCATCATGTTTTCTTTCCCATATTGATTTGTAGAATTCTTCATATATTCTTTATACTAATCCTTTGTCAGTTATGTGTTTTCCTTATCTTCCAGTGTGTCCAGTGTGTAATTTGTCTTTTACATTTTTTCTATGATATCTTTTGAACAAAATGTCTTAATTTTAATGCGGTCACATTTGTGGGTACTTTTTCTGTTAGCCCTTTAGAGTCTTATGTAAGAAATCTTTCCTTATATTTTCTTTTAAGGATCTTCTAAAGTTTTGCCTTTCTACTTTTAAGTTTATCTGGAGTTGATTCATGTGCATTGTCTTTATCTGCTAGGACAATTTCCTTTCCAACTTATTCTTCTATTTTAGAAATATCTTAGCTATGTTTAGGCCTCTGCTTGTCCATGTAAAATTTAGAATCAGGTTGCCAAGTTCCTCAGTAAGCTGTTTGCATCTCGATTGAAGTTGCATTGACTTTGTATATCCATTTGGATTGAATCGACATCTTTATTATTGATTTTTTTCTCCATGAACATGGTATAATTTATATCTTCTCTATTTAACTCCAATAATATTTAATAGTTTTCTCCTCATGAGCCTTGCTCTTTTCCTGATGGATTTATTCCTAGATACATTTTATTTTTTGTTGCTATTATAATTTTTTCTTAATTATACTTTCTAACTCTTTTGTCACTGGTATATAAAAATAAAACTTTTTTTTGTGTATTGACCTTATAACCACTTGCTTAATTGTTTTATTCTAATAATTTGTCTTTAGCTTCTATTGGGTTTATATGTAGGTAATCATCATCTGTAATAATGACAGTTTTGTTTCTCCTTACCAAGCCTTAACTCTTTTACTTTTTTCTTCGTTGATTAGAACAATATACAAAATACATTTTAAAAAATTCCCCTTAAATATTATGCCTTTACAAAGCTCTGCTAATTTGATAGGTGAGATATGTTTTAAAGTTTATCTCTTTTATAATTGTGGAGGCCATTTTTAATTCTGTTGCATAATATTTATTCTGTAAGCTACCTCACTTTTTTTGTAAAGAGGTATGATACTAACAGTTTCTTTCAGCTTAGTTTTCAACTTCTTTTGCTGTAAGGCCATTTTAAGAAATGTTTTGGGTACAGGTTTCAGTTAATTAAAATAGCTCTAAAATATCAAATTAGGTAGTATACAGATATTATTCAACTTTTTGGTAAAATTAGCTACCAAATTAGTTGCTGTTCATATGGTTTGATGCAGTAAGTGGTAATTGAAAAATGGAAACATTTCTATTCATAAAATTCACTGGAGATTTGATTAATACATGTATTTCCCTAAAAAACAAAGCAAACTGAACCAGTGGTAACTCGAGGAAGCATTGATAGAGAGACTTGGGTTTTGTTTTGTTCTTCATAACTAAATCACTCAATTACAGAGTGTGATAAATTTCTCAAGCTTCTGAGATGTTTTAGGTTAGTCTTTATATTTTTATATCAGTTCTGTGGATCATGTATTTTAAGCTTAACTTTCTTTTTCTTACATTTTCATCTCTTTATCCCTCCTGCTCATGTCCCTTCCTCTCCCTCACCTTAAGCACAGCCTGCTTGGGTTTTTGGGTGTGTGTATTATAATAATATATCACTTAGTAAATTATAAGCAGCTTGAGAATAGAGAAGTTTCTATTCAGTCATAATGCATAAGAGTGTTCATCAAATTATTTGGGTTAAATAAAACCCTTTTTTTCTATTTCCATTTTCTTCTCCCTTATTGAGAAAAGCTACACTAATGTTCCCTAGGGGTGATGTGCATAGAGATTGGGAACTTAAAGAATTATTGTCTTAAGGGTATATGGGTTTCCTTATCCAAACACAGGTAAACGAGGCAAGAGACTTCACAACGATTACTCTGTTCTTCCTAGTGTTGGTTGGAGTTCTCTGTACTTCTGTTTCCTGTCCAAGGAGGGAGAGATCCGTCATTCTGAATTTATTTATTTGAATTTATGGGACAAAAATGCTATAAATCAAATTCCTTGTTAGGGTTTTCCAGTGCGTTAAATGTAAAAACTTGAAAAGTTTGCTGAAAAACTTGGTTTCCGTGTCCATATTTAATAGATCATTTTTTCCCCAGATATTTTCGACTATAGCCATTATAAGAAATATATTTTGTGTTGTCACCTAGTCAGTGCATATAGCTGAAACAGGTTTATCAAAGCAAGTCTAACCATTATTTCCTGTATCATACTCTGATATTTTCTATTCACTTCTAATTCTTTTTTAAAAATGCTCATCTGGATCTGTTTTTTGTGTGTTTTTTTTTTTCATTTCAAACTAATGGGTTGTTTGAAAAGTACTGAGTTACATAATAGGTGCTTGAATGGTAAGAGTCTGATTCTGAGGCTCATCAGCTCTCCTGAGAGAATTGGTGTTCTTAGACTGCATTGGTGGATGAATCTGATCAGAACATTTACATTTTGTGAAGATCTTGTATAATTCAAAACATTCATAATGAAAGATAGTTTTTTTTTTTTTGACAGAGTCTTGCTCTGTTGCCCAGGCTGGAGTGCAGTGGCACGAACTTGGCTCACTGCAACCTCCATCTCCTGGGTTGAAACGATTCTTGTGCTTCAGCCTCTTGAGTAGCTGGGATTACAGGCGCACACCATCACGCCTGGCTAATTTTTTGTATTTTAGTAGAGACGGGGTTTTACCATGTTGCCCAGGCTGGTCTCGAACTCCTGAGCTCAGGCAATCCACCGGCCTCGGCCTCCCAAAGTGCTAGGATTACAGGTGTGAGCCACTGCTCCTGGCCAAAGATAGGTTTTATTATTGGGAAAAAGTGTTAAGGTAGGTGAAATCTATAGTCTTTGCTCAAATGTTGCTTTTTATTTTCTAAGCGTCATCACTAGTGTTTTGCAGAATGTTCTCTCAACAAACAGTACTGCCTATTGAGGTGGGTTGATTTGTTATTCTAAATAGTTCTGCCACCTCCAATTTCATGTTAAAGTCATTGATTTTCAGGTGCATTTGTAAGACTAGCATCATTAGTATCAGCACTTAATAGCTAACATTTATTAACTACTATGTGCTATGCATGGTGTTGAGTGCTTTTCTTAGATTAATTTAATCCTCAGCACAACCCAGTGCGGATGGAGCACTCTCCCAGTTTACGGAGGAGGAAGCCGAGGCATAGAAGCCACACAGCTATTTGTGAGGATTCAGGCTGTGCACTCTAGGGTCTGGTTATAGAGGCTATTCTCTGAATCACACTGTGCTCTGCCTCAGAATAAAATGCCTTCTATACAACGTGGCTGTAACGTTAACTTTTGGGGACTGGTACCACTTGTTACTCTTTCCTAAATTTGGGGGTCATTTCCAGTATTCTAATGGCAACGATGCTATAACACAGCCCCTAGGTTACTGATATTCTGTTATATTGAGAAGAAACTAGGGGTAAATAAGGTCTTTTGACATTTTAATGAACTGATTGCTTGGGGCTTCAAGATTAACCCACCCCGTATATTGCAAGGTCGCTTCTCAGCCTGAAGTTTACTTAGGTGAAAAACAACATTTTCTTTCTTTAGTGTCTACTTTATGCTAGACATAGTTCCTGGCTTGGAGACTACAAAACTCAATGTGGAGCATTTGGCTTTGATTAAGAGGGAAGCCATTGATTATTCATAGACTTCTAGGACCACAGCCACCTTAGAGCCTTAGGGGCTTTTCCCACCTGACCCCTTCTACTGAAGAGGAGCAGGCCAGGAGGCCAGTAGTTCCGCATGGTATCAGGATTCCTTGTTCTTGGTGCTCTACTGTGTTGCCTTTTCTTCTGCCATCTTATTCCTTTGATTAGTGAGAACTTTGTGCATCCTTTTTTTTTTTTTTTTTTTTTTTTTTTTTGAGGTGGAGTTTCGCTCTTGTTGCCTGGGCTGGAGTGCAGTGGCGCAACCTCGGCTCACTGCAACCTCCACCTCCCGGGTTCAAGCGATTCTCCTGCCTCAGCCTCCCGAGTAGCTGGGATTACAGGTGCCTGCCACCACGCCCGGCTAATTTTCTGTATTTTTAATAGAGACGGGGTTTCACCATGTTGGCCAGGCTGGTCTCGAACTCCTGACCTCAGGTGATCCACCTGCCTTGGGAGGCTCATGCCACCGCGCCTGGACGCATCCTTTCTTTATCATTTCTCTTCCTAGTATGTGAAATGTGGCGATAGATGTTTATAACCACTTACTAGGGATTGACTCAGCTATGAACTTGACACCTGCTTAGGGTGACTAATTTAGCCTCTTGAAGCCTCAGTTTTCTCGTTTAAAAAAAAAATAGGGTAAAAATTTACCCTATTGTGTAAAAAAAAAAAAAAAAAAAAAAACCCACTTTATAGGATTGATGTGAGGATTAAATGAAATAAAGGCATTAGGCCGGGTGCGGTGGCTCATGCCTATAATCCCAGCATTTTGAGAGGCCAAGGTGGGCAGATCACAAGGTCAAGAGATTGAGACCATCCTGGCCAACGTGGTGAAACCCCATCTGTACTAAAAATACAAAAATGAGATGGGCATGGTGGCGTGCACCTGTAGTTGCAGCTACTCGGGAGGCTGAGGCAGGATAATCGCTTGAACCTGGGAGGTGGAGATTGCAGTGAGCTGAGATCACGCCACTGCACTCCAGCCTGGGCAACAGAGGGAGACTCTGTCTCAAGAAAAAAGAAAAAAAAAAAATAAAGGCATTAATAGTGTTTATGTGGTGTTTGGTGCAAAGCAAGCATACAATTGATGATTATTTTTCATGAGCTTAATAAAATTGAGGGTCTAGCTGGGGACACCTTTTGGAAGAGAGAGATTATAGAGTTACTGTTGCATTAAAAAGTCTCTTGTGTATGGAATAAGAATCAAGTGGCATTTTTATATTTTTATATTTCAGTCCTCTTTCTTTAGTAAAGGTGGAGTAGAACTGGTCCAGTCCCCTCTGCTGCTGCCCAGTGCTGCTGAAAGGGCAGTGTGGTACAGTGGTTAGAGCATGGGCTGTAGAGGCAGATGGATCTCAGGCCAGCCGTGCTTCAGCTGCCTGCTGCCATATGTCAGGCCTCCTTGGATATAAAGTTCCATAATTTCCTCAGGTATTAAAAGTGAACCATAGTGTTTCCCTTATGGGATTGTAAGGATTAAATAGAATGGTGAACATAGAGCAGCCAGTGCAGCACCCACCCCATGGTCGATCCACCCTCTGCTTCCTTTTCGTTTTCTCTGATACTTGACCCTTGCCATATATGGGCTCCTCTTGCTCCCAGTTTGTTTCTTCCTTGTATGTCCTTACCAAATCTGGTGTGTATATTATCCACCAGTCACGTCCCACTGTCTTTCAAGGCCTGACCTGAGCCATCTTCATTCATCCTTGAAGAGTTCTTCCACCCTCCTCCCCCCACCCCCCCGTTCACCAATTCATTGATCTGTCCTGAATTTCTCCAGTAATACCTGTTTGGCACTTAACTAGTCCATGAGGGGGCATAAAGGGACCTTGTAGACCTTGGAAGTTATTTAGTCGACCACGCTCATTATACAGGTGAGGAAGCTGAGGTGCAGGGAGATAGCAGTTGCCTAAGATCAGGTTTCCCACTTCTAGACTAGAGCTCTCTCCACCACCCTATGTACCGTTTCTGTTTTTAAGCCTGTAAAACAACAAACACCAGAATAAACACCAAAACCTGGAAATAGGAGATTACATATGCAGACTCGTACTTCATGGGACAGAGAGCTGCTTCTGGGTTTGTACTCTGCTCAGAAGCTATATGCCTTATTTTACTTTAGTTGGTAGGTATACTATATGAGTAATTCTATTTTCTTTAAAATTGTAACACATGAATTAATAAACATACATTTACTAAGCATCTCCTGTGTGCAAAGCTTTGAGGACTGTGAGCTTCATAAAAGAGTCTGCGCTTTCAGGGCCTACTTGGGCTGTTAAAAAGCTGTAAGGATAAGGAAAATGCAATCCGTATTGAGATTCTTGAGCTTTCTAAAGTGTTGTTTCCCCACAAGAACTAAAAGGAAACAGATTCAGAGAAACACAGATTGGTGTTCTTACCTTGTTCTCTCCTGTACCCTCTCCAAGAAAAGGTATTTGGTAGTGGAAGGTGTATTTGTTTATATTTCAAAGGCACAATGATGTCTGTTTCACAGCTTTCTGGATGTGGTGAGGGACTTTATTTGGTCAACCCTCATTCCTTACCACTTCCTTTGCTATCTTTGATGGGTAAGCAGGTTTCATGAGGCAGGCCAGTCTCTCGTTTCACTAGGTTGTCTGTCTCTCTGAAAACTTCCTGACTATCCCAAACCATATAGAAATTTATTTTAAAAATTTGACAGCTGGCCGTGTGCCATGGCTTACGCCTGTAATCTCCGCATTTTGGGAGCCCGAGGTGGGTGGATTACCTGGGGTCAGGAGTTTGAGACCAGGTTGGCCAACATGGTGAAACCCCGTCTCCACTAAAAATACAAAAATTAGCCGGGCATGGTGGTGGGCACCTGTAATCCCAGCTACTCAGAAGCTGAGGCAGGAGAATTGCTTGAGCCCGGAGAGGTTACAGTGAGCCAAGATCACACCACTACACTCCAGCCCGGGTGACAAAGCAAAACTCTGTCATACTTTTTTTTTTGACAGCTGTCAAACTGTAGCCTAAGCCTGAAGGGTTGGTAGTTGAAAATATATGTCATGTATATCACCCTCATTTAATCTCTATTGAGGATGTTCTTTTTTTCCTTCTTACATAAATATTATGTGCTCTAACTAAACATATATATATTTTTATGTGCAGTTCAGCGCATAAGGAATTGAATCACAATTGGAAGTCCTCTTTAGAAGGATTTGCTCGTTTGACAGATAATAGCAGACTTCATCTCTTTTTAAAAATAAACCATCAGTTTATGTCATTGAGTATATTTGATCCTTCTAAAAAGAGGTTCTCTCTCATATTTATTTTTTGTCTATGATGTAGTTTTCTAAAAGTTCATCTCTATTGGCTACTTCATTTCTGTTCTAAATGTAGTAAGTTCTTGGAAGTGTACTTAGAGGCAATTTAAGGATTTTATCTTAAGCCTGCTGACTGTGTAGTTGAGTGGATGCTAGTTTTTGGTCAGTTGTTCTATTTCATACCTGTAACATAAGGATATTGAGGGTGACTAAATTTTACAATGCTTTGCATTTTGTACATCTTTATACGTGTCTGCTTCTTGAAATCATTGCTTTTTGTGATAAAGACCCGTCTATGGTTATTTCAATTTGCTTGGCAGGTGTATATTTAAGTCTGTTTTTTTTTTCTTCTAGACAGTTATTTGATAATAGAGATTCATATTGTTTTCTGTCTCCAGCAAATACTCACTGAAATGAAGAATGATGGATTTGGTGATTTGGGAGTCTGGTGTGTGAAAACACATCTTAAAGGATTCAGGTTTAAGTTTTTTGGTTCTTATACACAGTTCCCATTTTTCTGTAATGTCTTCTTATGTCTCAATATGTAAATATTTTGTCTTTACTTATACTAATGTTTCTTGTTACCCAAATTATCTCCTAAGACTGTTTATGTAGACTTGAAATATTTCTTCTGTCTGTGGGTGTGGGTGTGAGTACCTTCCCAAAAACATCCAGGAATTTTTGCCCACCTACTTGGTTTCCCTGGAGCATGAAAGAAGGTGATTAATGGGGGAGAAAAAAACTCACAAAAGCCACCAACAAAAAGCTACCTACATGTTTACATGTATTTTAAAGGAAAAGCCTGTCAGCTGCAATCAAAGCAGCAAGGGCTCTTCAAGGAAGGTAATATCTATATATTGTTCTGTTTTATAACATGTAAAATTTTCTCCCCTCGGGAAAAAACGTCTCACAGAAGATTTTCTTGCAAGATGACTATGATATGACAGGCTCTGTTTTTGTTATGCATAGGCAGTTGCTTCTGTTGTGTTCCCTGCAGCCTAGTGCGTGTGTATTTTCTTAGACTCATCTGGTAGTGAAGTGGCCTCTAGCTCAGGTCTTCACAGGCAGAACATCCATGCTTTGAGGAGGCTGTATTAGCAAAATAAGGAACCTACTCAGAGATAAGGGAGAAGCTTCATTGTTGATGCTGTTATTAACTCAGGCTCAGCTTCCTGGTTTGAGAGATGTTCTGAATACATATTGATGGATGGGCTATTAATACATTACATCATGGTGGAACTTGGCATCCTAGACTGGATAAGCCCACTTGCCCTGTTATATACCAGCATTTGTGGTTTGTATTAATAACTCTGTAATCCCAGCTACATGGGAGGCTGAGGCAGGAGAATTGCTTGAACCCGGGAGGTGGAGGTTGCAGTAAGCCAAGATCACGCCATTCCACTCCAGTATGGGCAACAAGAGCAAAACTCTGGCCCAATAATAAAAATAGCTAACCCGATTGTGTGACAGGAGATAATGGAAATGATCTGAGTGGCCACCTAGTTTCAGTGAAGGAACTAGCCAAGGTAAGTGACTTGCTCAGCGTAAGTCCACAACTAATTTGTGGCCACTCAGGACATTGAACTGGGTCTCGGAGCAAATTATAAGATAGGTAAAACAGAGGGGACACAAATGTGGAATAGTGAGAGGATGAGGAGAGTGCAGTTCAGGCTGGGATCATGTGTGGCATATTCGTAGGAAACCACAGAATCTGAAGTTAGTTAGGTTTGGATTCCATTTACCACTTACAAACTACGTGCATCAGAGGAAGAAATTTAATTTCTTTGACTGTAGGTTCCTTGATTATAGAGATGTTGTAAGGATTAAATGAGATGACATATCGGAAGTGTCTGGCACTGTGTAGGGTACATCACATGTTCCGTGAAGGCAGCTGTTATTGTTCTGGTACCTGAAGTGGGAAGGGGAGCAAGGAAGGAAACGTGAGGATTGTGATAGTAGGGAGGGCTCTGTTGATTTTGAAAGGAGAGTCCTTTCAAAGCAAGCCTTTAGAAACCTCACATCTGATCATGCCACTCACTGTCTGCTTAGAAATCACCCTTGGCCCCTCATCATGTAGCTAGACTTTTAAGTCCTTATGAATGTGCCTTTCCCACTTGCT
This sequence comes from Pongo pygmaeus, assembly GCF_028885625.2. Taxonomy (NCBI): domain Eukaryota; kingdom Metazoa; phylum Chordata; class Mammalia; order Primates; family Hominidae; genus Pongo; species Pongo pygmaeus. Next base: position 66,737,113 of record NC_072373.2, on the reverse strand, counting down.
CTTTGCATTCCATTTGTGCTGTATCTCTGGCAGTTCCTAGAACATGACATGCGTTTTCATTTTCATCTTAAGTAGTATGGCATGCACCAATAGTTCCAGCTACTCAGGAGGCTGAGGCAGGAGGATTGCTTGAGCCCAGGAGTTCAAGGCCAGCCTGGGCTGCATAGCAAGACCCCATCTCAAAAAAGAAAAAAAAAAAAAAAGCAATTACCCCTTTACCCTATATCCCTCTGTCCTGCATTTGCCATCCTTTAAGACTCAATTCAAACTTTATTTCTACTGTGAAGTCTCTTGGACCAGGCTCTCCTCATGTCTTACTTTCTCTTGCAGTGACTCACTATGCCTATTGTGTTTCCATAGTACCCTGTACACAATATTACAGTGCTTACTACACTGTGTCCTAATGATTTGTTTACATGTCTGACTCATAATTATCATTACATTCCCTGGGGACAAGAGCTAGATCTTAATCATCTTTGTATTCTTATCACTAAGTTGATGCCAGACACACAGTAGGCACTTATTAGATGCTTATATGACCGAATGAATGGGTGAAAAGCAGAAGTAGAGAAGTTATCTTAAGTTGATATAACAGTATGAGCAAAATATGGATGCAAAATTAGTGCTATTGTGATGGCAAGAATGAGACAGTTTGAGAAAATATTGTGTTGAGAAGTAGGTTTGTGTAAAATAGAGATAGGAAGATATGATCACTTCATGAAAGGCTTTGAATATGAAGCAGACCAACTGAGATGTGTTAGGAAGGGTAGCCATTTTAGTTTTTTTGTTGGAAGTGACATGGTTAGATAGCAGAGTTGCAGGAAAATTAGTCTAATGGTACTAGGTTAAGTTATTGTAGCAATCCAGGTGTGAGTTAATGAGGGGTAGGACTAGGGTGATGTCGATCAGAAAGGCAAAAGGAGAGACACTGAAAACAGCAAACCACAAAAACTCTGGCAAACCAGTTCACTTTTAGATATCTCACATTTTGGTGTGCCAAGGTTCCCAGCTCCCATACTCCCTTCAAAAATAAAGTCCTTCCCATTTTAGTCTTTAGTTATTAGTGTGTGAACACTCTGCCTAAATCCTGAACTTTCTACTCTGGTTTGTCAGAGGAACAGTTCTTTCAGTTTTAATTTTTGTCTTTAGATTTTTTGGTTGGTGTTTTTTTTTTTCTTCCCCTAGTCTCATCTGTATAGGGCTGTGAGCCCAGAAGGAAAGTTGGGAAATAATTTCTCAGTATTCTTTGGCATTTACAAGATGTTCCTGTAGTCTCATTATAACATGGTTTCCTGACATTTTGTTATGGGCATGTTGTTGTTGATAGTGCTTTTTGGAAAACAACACCTATATCTTTTTTTCTTTTTTAAAAAGTGCTTATATCTTTTAAGTTTTATGTTACTTTGAGATATTCCTGTAAGTTCTTTTGTTCATAGATTATGAAAAATGTCAAAAGGAATTCTAATCAGAAATCAGTTTTGCTCTGTGAATTTGTACATTGAAATATAAATGATTCTAGTTGATACATTCTATCTCTTATTTTCATTTAATGTTGAGATAAATACACACATGTAAGGCCATATAAGAAGGGAATAACTAATGAGTGCCTATTCTGCCCAGTCTTGGGCTTCACAGACATCATTTATATTGAATGCTCATAATACCTGGTAAAGTAAATATTAATAATCTAGTAAGGCAGTTAAGGCTTTGGGCAATTAAATTCTCACTGTACATCATTGGGACATGGCAGAGAAGGAAGCCTATGTCTTTTTCTGACTATAGTGCCAGTTGACTCTGCACATTTGCATACAGCAGTTCTCAGATCTTCTTAGTAACAGAATCCTTTATCCCATGAAATCAGACTCCCAATATATAAAACAGATAAGAATAGTGTTCAGTTATATACATTTATTGTATTTGGTACATTACACTTAAGGTGGAAATCTATGTTTCAGTCTTCACTTGGTTTCATCTTAAAACTTATTTCTATATATTTTGTTTGCAAAATTAAAAAAGTTCAAAGTTTCAAAGATACGAAGATTCTAATAGCTTTTTTGCTGCATCAATACTATTTTCTTGTCAGAACATGATATCAAGATTACAATGTGGAACTTTAATAGCTTTTTAAATAGTTTGTCTTGTAGTTTCAGGGCAGCATTTGATTATATGGGTGCAGAAAACTTGAGAAATAGGAGGAAATTTTGTTTTAAAGTTGTATTAGGTGAGGCGCATGGATCACCTAAGGTCAGGAGTTCGAGACCACCTGGCCAACATGGCAAAACCCCTTCTGTACTAAAAATATAAAAATTAGCTGGGCGTGGTGGGGCGTGCCTGTAGTCCCAGCTACTCGGGAGGCTGAGGCATGAGGATCGCTTGAACCCAGGAGGCGGAGTGAGCCAAAATTGCACCACTACATTCCAGCCTGGGTGACAGAGCGAGACTCTGTCTAAAAAAATAAAAAAGTTTTATTACTGGCCGGGTGCGGTGGCTCACGCCTGTAATCCTAGCACTTTGGGAGGCTGAGGTAGGCAGATCATTTGAGGCCAGGAGTTCAAGACCTGCCTGGGCAATATGGCGAAACCCCATCTCTACTAAAAATACAAAAAAATTAGCTGGGCTTGGTGGTGCATGCCTGTAATCCCAGCTACTTGGGTGGATGAGGCTCAAGAATTGCTTGAACCCAGGAGGCAGAGTTGCAGTGAGTCAAGATCACACCACTGCACTCCAGCCTGGGCAGATAGAGCAAGACTCAGTCTCAAAAAATAATTTAAAAAAAAAGTAGTATTACTAATCATATTTAGTGACATCCACAGTAATTATCAGTTAAGTACATTTTGGGGGCAGGAAGGGAGTTAGTGAATGCCTCCACATCCAATATTAAATTCATTGTTTGGCAGAAAAACAGTTTTTGAATGTACCTTGTAATATTTTAAGATGTTACTTTGAACAGTCAAAAAAGGCCGTCAGCTTTTTACTCAAAGTTCCAGAATAGTCAAATTTCTTTTGTTTTACATGTTGAGTCTAAATGAACACTTTTCTGCAGTCCTTAGTGTAGTAAGGTTGGAGCTTGTTCAGCAAGATAGGCAAGTTCATGCATATGCGTTTTATTTCAGAGCTAAGTAATTGACATAATTTGTCAACCAAAGTGATTTATTTTTAAAACACCTCATTAGAAATACTCAGATCTGCATATTGCCACAAAGCAAGTGAAAATAAGTTGGAAGTTGGAGTTGTAATGTATTGGGTGTACATACCCTGAAAGTGAGAACTTCCAAGGTGCCTTAGTGAAAATGACAGCTTAAATGGCATTGTCTGTTACTATTTGGAAGATGCTGACATCTGATGTTTCTAACTGACCACTAGAACATGTGTCAGTAGTTGCTTTTGTAGGGGCCATGCTGTTCTCCTGCTCTTTCCTATCATTGCTTTAAACAGTACACTGTAATGTCTTATAAATCTTCCATGTATTTTTTCTGCAGAAACAAACACAAACAGGAAGATAGAGACACATCTGTCTCAAAAATTCCATTTGAATCATTATAAAGAGTTTAGTCAAATTCATACATCGGATGAACTTATCAAATACAGAGGGTGCTCTTGCTTGAAATCTTCCCCAGGTGGTATTGTGAGAATAATGCTCTTAATTTTATTAATTTTATTTTTGTAATACCTTGCTTATCCATCATAATTGATACGGATCCCTCCATTGCCTTTGGATAATGTTTACCTCGCACATAGTTCATTCTGTGTTATGGTAATTTACTTTGAATGACAAATTACTTAAATTTTTATTGACAGTCTTTAAGTATAAAAAAGACCTGAAATTTGAAATCTGTATTAGGTATTATGAAGCAAAGTGGGTAAACTTTATTATTGTAGAATTGACTCTTAAACTATGGCCAAGTACAGGCACCAGCCAGGCAGGTGTGTTTAGGCTTTCTCTGGCATTGGAGCATGGTACAGGGCAGTAATGATGTAAGTGCTTTTATGTATATGTATATATAGTCATGCATTACTTAACAATGGAGTACGTTCTGAGAAATGCTCGTTAGGTGATTTTGTCATTGTGTGAATGTCATAGGGTGAACTTAGACAAACTTTGGTGGTATGGGCCTACTACATACCTAGGCCATATGGGATGGCCTATTGGTCCTAGGCTATAAACCTGTATAGCATGTGACTGTATTGAATATTGGAGGCCATTGTAACACATTGGTAAGTATAGTAAGTCCTTACTTACTGGCTTCAATATGCTTCTGGTCAGAAAAACATAACCAAACATAAACACTTCTAAAACGAAACTTTGAAATAAGCATGAGTTATATGTATATTTTTAAAAGATTAATAAAAACAAGTAAGACAATTTTTACCCAATTTTTGGTGAATCAGTGAGTAACAGTGGCCGTAGTGGTGGTGGGTTAAATCAAGGATTAAAGTTTGTAAAGCAAAAATTGTAAGGGGCACCTCCTGTTACCATATAATGAAAAAACAAACCAAAAAGCCAAAACAAAATAACAAATATGGCAGGTCACCACATACTTTTGTACTGTATTGTTCATTGTGATACATTTATATGATTACTGTATATTCAATGAATTTGTAGTTTACAATAATTTGTATTCATTTTCTGACTTATTCTAGTTTAGGGTCATATGTGGCTGGAGCCTATCCCAGCAGCTCAGGAACCAGCTTTGCTAGGATGCCATTCCACTGCAGGGTGCACTCACACACACACCCACGCTCACTCAGACTGGAACCATCTAGACATGCCAGTTAACCTAACGTGCACATCTTTGGGATGTGCACATGGGGAGAATGTGCAAACTCCATCCACAATGACAGTGGCCCTGGCTGGGAACTGATTTTTTTTTTCTTATCAGCATTGTAACTGAACAGTGTTGAATGAAACAATGTTGAACGAAATGACACTACTTAAGGACCTGCTGTATTTGTGTATCTAAACATACCAAAAGATAGGAAAAGGTACAGTAAAAATACGGTACTATAATTTATAGGAACACCATCTTATATGTGGTTCGTCTTTAACTGAAACATTGTTATGCAGTGCATGACTGTATGTATAGCGAGGGAGACAGAGACTGTGTGTATATATATATATATCGAAAGAGATTTAAGTAATTGACTTATCTGATTGTAGGGGCTGGCAAGTCCAAAATCTGTGGGGCAGGCCAGCAGGCTGCAAATTTGGGTAAGAATTGATGTTGCAATCTTGAGTCCAAAAGCTGGAAACTCAACCAGAATTTCTAGGTTGCAGTTTGGAAACAGAATTCCTTCTTCTGGAACTTAAGTCTGCTATTAAGGCCTTTGACACATTGGATGAGGCCCACCCATATTATGGATTTGTTTTACTCAGAGCCTACTGATTTAAATAGGTTAATCACATCTAAAAATGCTTTAAAAGCAATGGCTAGACTGGTGTTTGATCAAGCAGCTGGATACCATAGCCTAGCCAAGATGACACATGAGATTAATTGTCACGTGTATATTTTTGATTATAAATTTTGAAACATTAATATTTTAAAATTAAGTTTGATTCAGTGTGAATATGTCTTTGGAAGTCTGGAGCTCTGAGAAGAATGAAAAGTAGTTGTTTACTTTGAGAGGCAAATGGTATTGAAAGAGCCAGTGATTTGCAGCTGGGTGATTTGGATTCAAATAAATTCCAGCTGTGCCATTTACAGTTTGTGTGACTTTGGTCAGGTTTCTTGAACTTGAGTCTCAATTTCCATGTTAATAAAATAAGGTATTACTTTATCAAGCTACTTTAATAAGCAAGAGAATGCTTGTAAAACTCCCACTGAAGTGACTGGCATATAGTGGCATTTAATACATGATAACTCATTATTGTTGTAGTGATTATCATTATAAGCTTAGGTTTATATTACAAAGTTTTTTATTTACCTTTATATCTTTTAAACTATATCCTTTTACCAAGTGTACTGTACTTTCTATAGTTTATGGGAAAAATTGAATCAAAATCTAGCATTCTCAACTTTAGAGTTCTTTTTTCTAAGAATGTTGTAATTGAACAACTAAAAGAGGCAATTGACATTATGCCATCAGAGGGTTGGACGAAGGTTAACTGAGGTATCCTGAAAAGCTTCTGCCATGCTGGAGAGGATGTGGGGAAATACGAATGCTTTTACACTGTTGGTGGGAGTGTAAATTAGTTCAACCATTGTGGAAGACAGTGTGGTGATTCCTCAAGGATCTAGAACCAGAAATACCATTTGACTCAGCAATCCCATTACTGGGTATATCCCCAAAGGATTATAAATCATTCTACTATAAAGACACATGCACACATACGTTTATTGCAGCACTGTTCACAATAGCAAGGACTTGGAACCAACCCCAATGTCCATCAGTGATAGACTGGATAAAGGAAATGTGGCACATAAACACCATGGAATACTATGCAGCCATAAAAAAGGATGAGTTCATGTCCTTTGCAGGGACATGGATGAAGCTGGAAACCATCATTCTCAGCAAACTAACACAGGAACAGAAAACCAAACACTGCATGTTCTCACTCATAAGTGAGAGTTGAACAGTGGGAACATATGGACACAGGGAGGGGAACATCACATACTGGGGCCTTTCAGGGGGTTGGGGGCTAGGGGAGGGATAGCATTAGAAGTACCTAATGTAGATGACAGGTTGATGGGTTGATGGGTGCAGCAAACCACCATGCACATGTTGTGTACCTATGTAATGAACCTGCACATGCTGCACATGTATCTGAGAGCTTTAAGTATAATTAAAAAAAAAACGTAAAGAAAACCATCTGCCACAGCTTGGGACAATAAGTTTGGTTTATTGTGTTTTAGTCATTGGTATATAACTTTTCTGAAGTTATGCGTTACAGTTAAGTACATTCTAAGAGTGCATTATAAGGTTAATTTCTTGTTTTGATACCAGTGTTTGTTAAAATGGAACAATATTTTCTAGAAAAGCTTTAAAGTAGTCGTATTCTTACAGATTTTAAATCTAGGACTTTGTCTAACTATTGATGATTAGTTGAGTAGCTCTGGGATTTTTTTCAGAAATTAAAAAAATCTTTCATCTGTACAATTTTTCAGTTTTGTTTAGAATTCTTTTTTTTGTCATTGCATTTTTAAAGCACTCATTTTAATTTAATAAAATGATGAGTGTGTCTCCTAAAGTTGACCACACAACTGCAAATTGTATTTTTTGCATTTCTTTGTTGGCAGTAGTAGTTTCCTATTGGCTGTTCTGTACTTACATATATAGATATATATATATATATATATTTTGTTGTTGTTGTTGTTGTTGTTGTTGTTTTTGAGAGACGGAGTCTCGCTCTGTCACCCAGGCTGGAGTGCAGTGGCACGATCTCGGCTCACTGCAACCTCTGCCTCCCAGGTTCAAGTAATTCTCCTGCCTCAGCCTCCTGAGTAGCTGGGACTACAGGCGCACGTCACCACATCCAGCTATTTTTTTTTTGTAGTTTTAGTAGAGATGGGGTTTTACTGTATGGGCCAGGCTGGTGTCAAACTCCTGACCTCGTTATCCACCTGCCTTGGCCTCCCAAAGTGCTGGGATTTACAGGCGTGAGCCACCGCGCCTGGCCACTTGTCAATATATTTTAAAATTTTTTTATTTTTTGCTTGTCAGTATTGACCTTAATATTTGTAGTATTGGGAGTATCATGATAGCTGAAAGGACTGTGGAAAATCTGTTATTAGAGGGCTTCACATGGGTGCTTCTGTAATAAAATGAACGGTGAAAAGAGACTTAACCATTTATAGTTGTTGGCTTTGGATAAATCTCCCAGAAAATAAGTGGATTGGAGTCCATTAACCCGAGCTTCCCATAGCATAATGGGAGTTGAGCTTAGAGCCTGTTTCCTAGTAAGTAACCTACTGTGGCTTAGGGGCTAGATCAAAAGGATCTGGTAGTACTGAGTTTCTTAGTACTAAATTGAAAATGGATTTCTTTTTTTTAAAAAAGGCCTTTGTTACAACCTTATTGCCTGAGATGATGTAACATGTTAATGGGCTATCCATTTTGTATTGTTTTGTGTGTGTGTGTGTGTGTGTGTAAAGAATATACACAATCTCAATGCTGAAATGAATTTGAAATGTAAGCTAATTATTTTCAAGCACTTAGGATATTACAGTCTAAGGTAAGAAACAGTAAGCTAGTACTCATTTGTTGTGCTAAGCAAATTACTAATTATTTAGGTGAGCATGAAGAAGAAATCCAAACCAGAAAGGTTTAGGGATATTAATGTTCTTCAAATTAGTTAAGAAAGTTAGCAGCAGCCACTGAATGAGGACCTACTATGTGTAAGCACTATACTACTATTTTATGCTCATTTTTCTCACAAGAACTCTATGAAGTAGATATCAAATTATTGCAGGTCTCTAATTGCATATCCAGCACTCAAGGCAAGACGTGTTTCACAATTCATGACTTTTAGGTTTTTAGAAAAGTGACACATGGGCTGGGCGCGGTAGCTCATGCCTGTAATCTCAGCACTTTGTAAGGCTGAGGTGGGTGGATCCATGAGGTCATGAGATTGAGACCATCCTGGCTAACATGGTGAAACCCCATCTCTACTAAAAATACAAAAAATTGGCCGGGCATGGTGGCGGGCGCCTGTAGTCCCAGCTACTTGGGAGGCTGAGTCAGGAGAATCGCTTGAACCCAGGAGGCGAAGGTTGCAGTGAGCCGAGATTGTGCCACTGCACTCCAGCCTGGCAACAGAGTGAGACTCCATCTCAAAAAAAAAAAAAAAAGAAAGAAAGTGACACATGTATATACTTTATATCAGTGGTCACCAACCTTTTTGGCACCAGGGACTGGTTTTGTGGAAGACAGTTTTCCACTATTGAATTCTGCCTGGAGTATATGTTTTAAAATTCAATATGTACCTTCATATTACAGACTCTCTACTGTACCTGCTATATTGTGTATTACAACAACATCTGAACTCAGGGAATGGTTTTAGGTTCATTGTCAGGACTCTGGGTCCTTTTATATGGCATATAAGCATTTTAACTTGTTTCTTGCCATATTTTCAAAACAGCCTTGTGTATGTCTGGGAACAGTAAATAGGGAGTTTCATTATCACTGTTGTGCTAATGCATGTTTAACGTTAGACAGATGAGTAGCTGTTCATCAATATATGTAAAACCTAGAGAACTGATTAGCTATTCATCAATATATGTAAAACCTAATTATTAGAAAAATGTCATGTCCTATGTCTGTGCACTGGGAGATCCAGGAAAGGTAAAAGTTAAGTCATTATCCTCAAGGAGATTGCAGTCTAGTTGGAGGTGTATATTATACTATTTATTCTGTTGTTTCAGTGGGATTTGTTGTGGGAGAGAAAGATATGTTAAACAGAAAGCCTGAAGAGAGGTATGGGTGTCCAGTGTGTCAGGGAATGCCTCCTTCTTGTAGCATCCAACCAGATTGTTTTGGGAGTTAGAAATGTAATGCAGTCAGTCCCCCAACTTACAGAAATACAACCCAGACCATCTGGTACATCACAGTTGTGTGGTAACAGCAGTAAGGAGCATCGGCTGAGTCTGAGGGGAGAGCTGGGTGCTCCTTGCACCTCCCTGGCCCTGGCAGGTCTCTTTGCTGATCTTGTGCTGCTTTCTGAGAAGCCTGTTTTTAGAATGCTTCTCCGGGTAGCCAGCACCAGTGGACCACCATTGAAGTAGGAGTGGGAGTTGAAAGAGATAGGGAGGGCATTCCAGGTAGATAGTGTGGACAAAGCCACCGAGCCTGAAAAGAGAATGGCCCGGTTGAGTAATTTTAAGTAGTTTGAGATGGCACAGTGCCCGGCACACAGTCTCTTCATAAATGATTACTCAAAGATTGAGTGAATGGACAGATGAATGAATGGGCTAGATTGTAGCATGTGTGTGGAATTAGGTAAGAGATTCTTAGACTTGGTCATAAGTGCCTAGTAAATCATTCTTCCATAGCCCCTTTATAAGGTAAATACCTAGTCATAAAGTTCAATCTGTGATTCACTAGTTATATTTGCAAATTATTTAGTCTCTGGGCCTGTTTCCTCACCTATAAACAAGGTAGTTAGGCTTGAGAACTCCTCTATTCCTTCCATCTTTAGAATAGCTATGATTTTAAGTAAAGGGACAGGGACCTACTAGTGCTTCTGTTGGGGGTTCAGAGCTGAACCTCTTCTGCTGTCCTGGCTCTTTAGGCATCTCTCTGGCCTGTTACAGAGGTTGGATGACTGGGATGCCTTGTGGATGCCCAGATGTTCCTGGGATACTTCCAGTTTTGTGGGTGATGGCAATGTCTGTGTGTTCTTCCTTTGTCATCTGGGCTGTGATTTGAAGGATATACCACCATTTGTATTTAATGTCTAGGGTGGTGAGATAAGAGCTCCTATTAGATTTTTTAACTAGAAATGGAATAAATGCTGTATCTAGTTAATAATTAGGAAAACTTTACTCATTTTTTATTTGAGGCTTAAGGAGAAAATAAACTTTAATTTAGGGATTTTTTTTTTTCCTGCTTGAATTCAGTGGGGTCTTCCTCAAAATCTTAAGTGGGAGTTCTCAGTTCCCCTTGTAATGTCAACCTCGGCAAATTTCTTCTGTTGATATGGAAAGAATTGTTGGACAGGTGGTAAGGGTAACTGAGCAGTGGGTAGGGGTGAGTTCAAAGAAGAGAAATCCTACAGACGATGGTTGGTTGGATGATAAATATGAAGGATTGTGTACCGATGTATTCCCTGTGGTGGTCTGCAAGAGTGTGTGGGAGACATTTGTTCTCATTTCCTGTTTCATCACAGCCTGCCACCTGCTGTGTCGCTATACAAAGTAACAGTACTTTTAAAGATTGCTGTTTAGGAAATCATGTTTTATGTGTCAGGAAGCTGGTTTTTTTTTTTTTTTTTTTTTGAGTCCCATTAAAGACTGATCCAGGAAGCATCTCTCTATATGAAAGTTGGTGTGTATGTGTGTGTCTGTGTGTGTGTTGACAACTTAGGATATTGGTGATTGATGCAGAAAGGAAGATAATGAGTAACTTGGGATTGTGCCTGTGTGGATGTTTTGTCTACACGTGGGTGGAGGAAAATACTTGACGCTGTGTTCTGTAGCTATTACCCTGTGGAGTTTCTCACTTGAAAATTGAAGCTGTGTCCAGATACAGCTGTAATTCGGAATAATAGCAAGTATAGTACTGTCTTTGTTTTTCTGGGCCCTGGGAAGACAAGTCAACAGCTCTTTGAGGTTCATGTGTGACTCTATATTCCGGCCTCATTATTTACAGGTTTGATATTTGCATGTTTGCCTACTTGCTAAGCTTTGAAACCACAGAAATCAATCTTTATGGTAGTTTTGTGGTCATTTGGGGACATCTACAGAGCAGTGAAAAATGTGAGTCCCTGAAACACACACAGCTCAGCTGAAGTGAAAGGAGGTGATGTTCTGCCTTCTTGTTTCAGCTGCACTGCTGTAAATAAATATCACTTTCTTAGCCTATTTAATGCCATATTTTCCCCATTTCTGTCCTTTTTATTGGTGATTTCACTGCCTAACATGACCCTCAAGCATAGTGCTGAAGTGCCATCTTAAGTTCCCAAACACAAGAAGGTGTGTGCCTTAAGGAGAAGGTGCATGTGATGGGTAAGCGTTGTTCAGGCAAAACACATGGAAAACAAGGTTATATTCTGTCCAGTTGACGAAAATGTTGAGACCAGAGGTTTGCAGATGTCAACTTCTGGAACAATGATTCTGTATTCTCTAATGCAGTGTTATGTTATAGAAATACAAGTACCATGAGCAGTAAAAATTGTATTTAGAGTAGAAGCTAATTGGTCCTAGTCATGGTTCACATGTCTGGGTGAACATGGGGAATTTTTATGCCTTGTGAAACATATTTTAAAAGTTACCTTTTGAAAGTTAAAGGAACTGTTTGGTTTGGAGCTAAGAACAAATAATAGCACATAGGTAGTTTGACTTTCTGAATTCTTTTAAGTCTGCTATTTGGAGGCACTGTTTGTGATAATGTGACCATAGTGAGCTTCTGCGTATGGATGAAATCTTGTTACAACACATTCCAAAGATGATGAGGCATGGGGACATTTAATTCAAGTGTTCCTTGCAGGGTCTACAGACAGCTCTTTGAATATCTTAAACTCCAAGGGTCCTTGGCTGACTTACGTATCTATCTGCTTCCTTAGAGGCCAGCTTCATAGAGAGCCCTCTTTCCTCAGATTTTCAACATTGTATTCCGTTTGCAAAGACCCTTCTTTATGGGTGTGGTCACTTCTAGAACGAATGCCTCAATTGAAGCTAGGAAATGGTGGAAGAGACTTTTTCCAAGTTGCTGTTACTGGGAGCTGTGAGAGACTATTGGGGTGTGATTGATGAATGTCTTTTGGGTATTGCAGGTTAAAACAGGGGTCCCCAACCCCTGGGCCACGAACCGGTACCAGTCTGTGGCCTGTTAGGAACTGGGCTGCACAACAGGAGGGGGGCAGCAGGCAAGTGAACGAAGCTTTATTTGTATTTATAGCCGCTCCCCGTTGCTTGCCTGATGGCCTGAGCTCTGCCCCCTATCAGGTCAGCTGCAGCATTAGATTCTCATAGGAGCATGAACCCTGTTGTGAAATGTGCATGGGAGGGATCTCGGTTGTATGCTCCTTATGAGAATCTAATGCCTGATGATCTGTCGCTGTCTCCCATTGCCCCCAGATGGGACTGTCTAGTTGCAGGAGAACAAGCTCAGGGCTTCCACTGATTCTACATTATGGTTAGTTGTGTAATTATTTCACTATATATTACAATGTAATAATAATAGAAATAAAGTGCAAAATAAATGTAATGTGCTTGAATCATCCTGAAACTGGTTCCTGGTGCCAAAAAGGTTGGGGACTGCTGGATTAAAGGACAGAGTCAGCTGGTCATCATTGTAACATCATTGCTTGGTGTTTTAGTAGCATTAAGACTGAAGTTTTGCTTTTTAAATTTACTTCTATATGTTGCTAGAGGGGATTTACTTCTGCCTCTGGTGATATTCAGCTAGGTTTTTTAGAATGGTCTTTCTGTGGGACAAGAAAAAAATCTCAGAAAGCTAACAAAATAGGTAGGGATTTCTGGATATAAACCTAGGAGAAGTTAGGAACTACAGAAGTAAGCCTTGAATGCCTTTTCCGATCTGAAAGAAATAGCTATAAAAACAAAGGTTTTGGCAGCCTTATGGGGAGACAGAGTCAGAGTTCAGGGCCTTTCAAAGATAGGTGGTCTGATAACCTCCCAAACCTTTCAACTTGTTCTCTAAAAAGCTTTTATCGTCTGTGTAAAGGGAAAACAGAAATACACCATTCTGTGAGTAGAGTTGGAGCCAGCTTTGCATCACCTAGGTAACCCAGCGGGCACTCAAGCCTTGAACTTGTGTTAGGGTCAAGCCAGTTTGGTGTTACTCCCAGGTGTCTGGTATAAGCAATTGAACATTCTTTTGGAGCAAGATACTAGGCCTCAAAGTACTCATATATATGTGTATGTCTTTTTTAAAATACAGTGTCCAGCACATAGTCAAAGATGACTAGGCACATTAAAAAACAGGGCTATAAATGAAAGAAAACCTAGCAAAATAATAGACAAGAGAAGCAGATACCCAAATTTCAGGTATAGAAATTACAGCTGTGTTTAGTATGCTTAACAGAAAAAAGGACAAGTTTGAAGATCAGGCCACTGGAAACAACAAAAAAGTGGCATAGATTACATAGATTAGAAAGCAACCTTGTAATTCTGGAACTAAAAAAATCCATTGCTGGGTTTAATTTGCAGGATTTATACATGTTGACCTATAATTTTTCTTACTCCTTTTTCCCTTATCTGATCTGATATCAAAGTTATACTAGCTTCATAAAGTGAAATGGAAAATATTCTTTATTTTTCTGTTCTAAAAAAATGAAATTATGCAATTATTCAAATAGAATACATAGTAACATTAGTCATATGTATCTTTTACAGACTGACAGGTTAGTGCCACCAAGTATTCATAAGTTTCTGTTCATAGAGTATTTTTATACAGAAAAACAGTGAATTTAATAGCACTTTTTATTCTCTTGAGTTTTAGGGACCTACAACTCAGGAAAGGCTGAATATTTGGAATCTAAGAGTGACATGTGCATATGTAAAACAAGTGCTGTTATCTAAAAAATACATCATAAAAGTTTACCATACAGGGTGTGCTTTACCCTTGGACATGAATAGAAGACAAAAGCAATAAAGCCACTTAGTAGTGGTTTACTAAGTGTTCTGCCACTCTTGACAGGGTCCTGGTCTAAAGCTGGCACTGTCAGCAAGTGAAAGACTGCAGTCTGTAAGGACCTGGGCAAGAGAAGACATTTTCTGTATGAACATAATTGTACAGTAATATTGAGCCTGAGTTGCAGGTTTTATAAAGGAAGTGGAGGCTAAGTACTTATTGAAGGAAGAGCTAGATATAGAACACCTTTTCCCTTTATTCTATTATGGGAGATTTTTGACATTTTATGAGTTAGAAAAAGTTATCTTTTTCATTCTGATCTGTTAGTTTTATACCTTTAATCCCCAATCTTACTGTGAATTACTGGAGTCTATTTTTAAAATCTTGGAAATTTTTTATTTAGTGCTGCAAAAAAGAAAAATGAAACTTTACCTGAATACTAGGTAACTGAATAGACATAACGGAAACCTCTTCCATTTGTCTACCTTGGGTGTATATATTGGCCTTCATCTCATTTAGTTTTTATTTCCTCCCAAATTCAGACACAACCTCAATCCCACTTAAGACTAAAAGAATTATGCTGAAACAAGATTTGCCCACTGCTTATATTTTTCTTGTCTAATGGAAAGTATTTTCCAAGATAGATTATTAAAATTATAGATACATTTGAGCAAGAATGAAAAAGAAAAGGGTTACCTCAGAGTTCTGTCTGATGCGGGCTTTGTTGTTGTTGTTGTTGTTGTTTGTGGGGTTTTTTTTTTTTTGAGACAGGGTGTTACTCTGTTGCCCAGGCTGGGGTGTAGTAGTGTGATCACAGCCCACTGCAGCCTCGACCTCTCCAGGCTCACGTGATTCTCCCACCTCAACCCCAAGCAGCTGAGACTGCTGGTGTGCGCCACCACACTTGGCTAATTTTTACAAAGACAGGGTTTTGCCATGTTGCCCAGGCTGGTCTCAAAGTCCTGGACTCAAGCAATCCACCCATCTTGGCCTCCCAAAATGTTGGGAATACAGGAATGAGCCACTGCGCCCGGCCTATCTGATGTTTTTAATCTCTTTACAAGCATGGGTTCTAAATGGCTATCAGTCCTGTGGTCTCTAAACTTTGACTAAGCATGCTAGTAGTAAAATATTTCTTGGCATACTCCTGTAATGCCTGTAAATTGATTTATACTTACAAATAATACACATATATGGTATAGTAATATATGTATTACAAGGATAGGAAATAGCTTAGAAGGATGTGGCAAAACTAAATATAGTGTTTTTAATATTTTCTCACACATCTCAAGGGACCTCTTGTTTACTCATTTTGGATGCTGATGATCCAGACTCCCCACTCCTTCTCTCAGAAACAGGGAATTTACACTTTCTAGAGTTAGCCCATTTCAAGTGTTGTGTTAGTTTGTATAGTACAGTGATTGGAATGAGTAGCCACAAGCATTTGATGGAGCAAAACTGTCATATTCTGGAAGAGTTTTTAAAACTTAATTTCCTTTCAAACAGATCTTTGAGTTCTGGGTATTTGAAATGTTTGGTTTGTGACTTTCAGCAACCTCTTTTGTGGAGAGGAAGAATAAGAGCTATTACAGTAACAGTTTCTTAATTTCTTGGCACTCTGGGACATATGAAATCAGTAGATTTGACATTATGTTGTCTGGTCAGTTTCTCTAAATGTTTCTGCAGCTGTCATAAGCAATGGCTCATAAAACCTCACTCTGTCATTTTACTACATCTTATAGAAATGGATAGAGAGAGAACTTTTTTTTCTTTAGCAATTCCTTTCCAACAGTAAACCTGTAACTATGCCTCCACAGTAAAGAAGGATGGACATGAAGAATCCCATCACCCTTTGGAAGTTTGTGTGCTTTCCAAGCTTTTTTTGTTATTGTTGGGCACACTTTATATTCATGCTTTCAGCTTCCTTTCGTTTTCCTTTATCCCTGAGTAGGGAAGAAGGACATTTTGTCTAATTGAGATTTGTCATTTTTAATTGTTAGCAGTAAGGAATAAAAGAGTGCTGCAGTGGGATTGTTGATGAAAAATGAGAAACTTGAGGGAAAGTACCTCAGTAGTTGTACTTTGCTCCTTCGATGTTTTCCATGACCGTTTGTTCATCCTTCTTTACCATCTTTGTCCATCAGCCCAGGGGAGCAGTGGAACCAAGCTGGGTGAGAAGGCAGGAGGGGCTAGCCTCCATTTTCTCTTCCCTAGTTCTTCCCCCTCACATCAGCATATCCTACCTTTGTAGCCCTTTAGGAAGAGACAGTGTACCCAGACCATATTTCATCAAATCCCCCATCAAGACAAAGTCCGTCTGCCACTTGCTTTCCTTCTTTTCTGCCATTTGTTGCCAGTCCATCATGTGGACATACTCTCTAATGTTGTAGGTTTGACCATTGGTTATTGAAGCTTGGATATACATTTGTATAGAAAATCACTGGCACTCAAAACATTTGTACACATGCAGAAGAAAAATCTCTTAGAGACCCCACTGTGTCTCCCCTTACCATCTAATACCTGTCCTAAATACTTAAACACAGAAAAATAGTGTAACTTTATACCCAGGTACTTAAAGAAGGACCTCTTGATTTTAGTTGTTACCTAGTGACTTTTCACTGCAGTCTCTTGAAGTAGCCAAGATTGCATTTCTCATTTTGGTAACTGATATAATTAAGAGATACTTTGGAGAACAGTGTGGGTTGCTTTTGTCTAATTTAGAGAAAACAGAAGAAAGGACCTAAAAGGAAAACAATCTCAAACCTAACTTGCCCGTGCATTTCTCCTTTTTTTTTTTTGAAAAGCATGTATACTTGGTGAAAGTCTTAGGGAAGTGATTCCTTTGAAGTACCCAGCAGAATAATTATATAGCATTTTCATTTTACATTGTGATCCTGTTAGTCATTTTGGAGAGGGAAGACTAATGATAGCAGACAATGCTGGCTATTTGCAGGAATGCCTTTCACTGTATCCTCTTCCCTGTTGCTTGTTCTCAGTGCTGTTGCTTCTGATGACTAGCTCTTTTTCCAAACAAATTTTTCATTTTTCCATAGGTTATTGGGGTACAGGTGGTGTTTGGTTACATGATAAGTTCTTTAGTGGTGATTTGTCAGATTTTGGTGCACCCGAGCACTATACACCACACCCTATTTGTAATCTTTTGTCCCTTGCCCCCCTCCCACCCTTCCCATCAAGTCCCCAAAGTCTATTGTATTATTCTTATGCTTTTGCATCCTCATAGCTTAGCTCCCACATATCAGTGAGAACATATGATGTTTGGTTTTCCATTCCTGAGTTACTTCACTTAGAATAAGAGTCTTCAGTCTCATTCAGGTCACTGCAAATGCCGTTAATTCATTCCTTTTTATGGCTGAATAGTATTTTTATGGCCACCATATATATATATATATACCACATATATATATATATACCTATATATATATATATACCACATATATATATATACCTATATATATATATACCATATATATATATATACCTATATATATATACCATATATATATATATACCACATATATATATATATATATACCACAGTTTTTTTATTCACTCATTGATTGATGGGCATTTGGGTTGGTTCCATGATTTTGCAATTGTGAATTGTGCTGTTATAAAACTGATGACTAGCTCTTATCAGTTTTCTCTCTCATGTGTTTGGGGCAATAAGTTGTCTCTTAAATTTATTCAACCCTGACATTATATTTTTCTTATCCCTTAAAAGTTGTGTTTTGCTTTTTGTTTGCTTGTGTGTGTGTTTGTGTGTTTGCATTTTAGTGTACTTATAAAAGGTTTTGGTTCAGAAAGGTTACTCCCAACAAGAATTTTATTGTATTTGATATTCTTGACTAGTTATGTATCCTGTTGTTTTCTGCATCTGGAGATAAGGTGTTAACTGGAAAGATATTTATCACATTGGAATGTTAATTGCTTTTTTAAATGTGCTTAAGGCCCAAAGCCCAATTAATAAGATAGGATCCTCATATCCCAAAATCTTGAGCCAAGGGAGGGAACTAAACCTTTAACAGATGAGCTGGTCAGGCGCGGTGGCTCATGCCTGTAATCCCAGCACTTTGGGAAGCCGAGGCGGGTGGATCACGAGGTCAGGAAATCGAGACCATCCTGGCTAACATGGTGAAACCTCGTCTCTACTAAAAATACAAAAAAATTAGCCGGGTGTGGTGGCGGGCACCTGTAGTCCCAGCTACTCAGGAGGCTGAGGTAGGAGAATGGCATGAACCCGGGAGGAGGAGCTTGCAGTGAGCCGAGATCATGCCACTGCACTCCATCCTGGGCGACAGAGTGAGACTCCGTCTCAAAAAAAAAAAAAAAAAAAAAAAAAAAGATGGAGTAATTTTAACTCATTCTTATGTTGTTGTTTAAAGGCAACACTGTGAGATGAAGGGGATCATGACATGTAATTCATGTAAGAAATTTTAATAATAGAAGCTTTAATAACATATAAAGAATATTGAGTCTGGGCATGGTGGCTCACCTCTGTAATCCCAGCAATTTGGGAGGCCAAGGCAGGTGGATCACCTGAGGTCAGAAGTTCGAGACCAGCCTGACCAACATGGAGATATCTCATCTCTACTAAAAATACAAAAAAAATAGCTGGGCATGGTGGTGCATGCCTGTAATCCAGGCAGGAGAATCGCTTGAACCCGGGAGGCAGAGTTTGTGGTGAGCCTAGATCGCACCTTTGCACTCCAGCCTGGGCAACAAGAGCAAAACTCTGTCTTAAAAAAAAAAAAAGAATATTGAAAATAAGGAGGAGTGAAGAGTGAAAAGTTTAATCTCTTTCCTGCTCTCTGGGAGAGAGAGTGCTCTAATTTTAGACAACTAGACACTATTTTTAGATAGAACCATTGCTACAGAAGGGCAGTTTGCCATAATTTGATATAACTGTTGCCTAAGAATGTTCAACTTTCATTTGTTCCAATTCTCTGCTTATCAAGCAACTTTCTGATCTCTAATCTGGTTTTTTGTTTTTTGTTTTTTTTTTTTTTTTGAGATGGAGTCTCACTCTGTCACCCAGGCTGGAGTGCAGTGGTGTGATCTCAGCTCACTGCAACCTCCACCTCCCAGGTTCAAGCGATTCTCCTGCCTCAGCCTCCCAAGTAGCTGGGACTGCAGGCACATGCCACTACACCCAGCTAATTTTTGTATTTTTAGTAGAGACGGGGTTTCACCATGTTGGCTAGGCTGGTCTCGATCTCCTGACCTCAAGTGATCTGCCTGCCTTGGCTTCCCAAAGTGCTGGGAGGCAATTCACCTTCCTCAGCCTCCCAAGTAGCTGGGATTACAGGTGTGAGCCACTGCACGTGCCCAGCCCTCTAATCTGGTCTTCTGTGAGGACTTGTCCTGTGCAGATATCTATTCCCATTGTTTTAACAAAAATAGCTTTCATTGAAATTTTACATATGATTGTTTATGGTATTTAAATTAGTTTGGTTATCACAAGTCAGTTCCCTAGAACCTAATCAGCATTTAATGGACTGATAAAAATTCTGAATTTGAAAAGCAGTAGATCAGGTGATTTTACTTGAAATAACTAACCAGCATTATTAGATTACACAAAATTCTGCCAAAAAGAAACATAAATGTTTTTATTACTGTAGTTGTTTTACAATGTTACTCAAGATCTCATTAAGTAATGATAATGCCATCCATGACAATGTTAAAAAGGTGTTTTTTTTTTTGGATGGATGTGGTGGCTCATGCCTGTAATCCCAGCACTTTGAGGAGCCGAGGTGGGTGGATCACCTGAGGTCAGGAGTTCGAGACTAGGCTGGCAACATGGTGAAATCCCATCTCTACTAAAAATACAAAAAATTAGCTGGGTGTGGTGGTGCACATGTGTAATCCCAGCTACTCTGGAGGCTGAGGCAGGTGAATTGCTTGAACCTGGGAAGCGGAGGTTGCAGTGAACTGAGATTATGCCCTTGCACTTCAGCCTGGGTAACACAGACTCTGTCTCAAAAGAAAAAAAAAATTTTTTTTGCTTTTTAAAAATTGTACTAGCTATTTTTTCCACAGCTGTTTAAGTTATTACAGTTTCTAGGCTGTGTCCTTCATCATTGATTATCTACATCCAGATAGCTGATCACCGATGAAATATACATGTGCAAAACTTGGAGATGTGGACACTAGTTTTAGCTGCAGCTTCTGAAGTGGCAGGATGGGTTGGGGCAGGGTGAGGTAGTGGGTATACCTGGAGTCTTCAGCGGATCAGCCCCACTTTTGTCACCTCCCTTTCTCTGGAAGCTAAGGATTTCCTCAGCTGCAGCCTTGGGGCTTAGGATGATTGATAATAACCCCAGCTCCACTTATTGGTCACTGAGTCGAGTCAGACCTGCTGGGGATCAGAGGTTTTGTTTCTTCCTGTTTACTTTTTCCATACTCAGTAGCTAGTTAAATCTCAACTATTATAGTTTGATGCCAGTGTTTTAAATCCTGTGTTAAACAAGAAACTTACCTTGTTAGACTGTGTGGTAAGGTTTTAGTTTTTAGTTTGTTTTTTTTTTTTTTTAACACAGTCCTTAGCTTTGCTGATATGGACCTAACAGCTGGCCTTAGGACAACTGTTTGGCAGTACTAATGTTCTCAGATATTTTTTAAATGTATTTTATTTGTTTATTTTTTTGAGACGGAGTTTTGCCCTTATTGCCTGGGGTGGAGTGCGCTGGTGCAATCTCAGCTCACTGCAACCTCCATCTTCTGGTTTCAAACAGTTCATCTGCCTCAGCCTCCCAAGTAGCTGGGACTACAGGCGCCCGCCACCACGCCCGGCTAATTTTTATATTCTTAGTAGAGATGGGGTTTCACTATCTTGGCCAGGCTGGTCTTGAACCCCTGACCATGTGATCCGCCCGCATCGGCCTCCCAAAAGTGCTGGGATTATAGGCGTGAGCCACCGCGCCTGGCCTGTTCTCAGGTTTTAATACTTTTAAATGTAAACTGCCTTTGAAAGGCTATAACACAGTTCAGTTGGCTTCTAAAACAAGTGTTTTAAATGAAATTTAGTAATACTGTTTAGAAAAATGAATAACTTTATGGCCAGGCATGGTGGCTCACACCTGTAATCCCAGCACTTTGGGAGGCTGAGGCAGATGGATCACTTGAGGTCAGGAATTTGAGACCAGCTTGGCCAATGTGGTGAAACCCCATCTCTACTGAAAATGCAAAAATTAGCTGGGCGTGGTGGCACACACCTGTAGTCCCAGCTACAGTGAGATGAGATTGTGCTACTACACTCCAGCCTGGGCAACAGAGCGAGACTCCGCCTCAAAAATAAATAAATAAATAAATAAATCTTTAGAGCGTTTTTAAGTTCACAAAAAAATTAAGTCAAAAGTACAGAAATCCCACATGTTTACTTCCTGGATCACCACACACAGCCTCTGCAATTGTCAACATTTCCTATCAGAATGGCATAGTTGTTATAATCAATAAAACATTAACATATCATAATCCCCTAAAGTCTATAGTTCAGGCTCACTCTTGGTGTTGTGCATTCTAAGGATTTGGACAAATGTTTCATGACATGTGCCATTACAGTATCATTCAAAATAGTTTCACTGCCCTAACAATCCCCTGCTTTGTCTTTCATCCTTCTCTCCTTCCCCACCTCCAGGCAATCACAGACCCTTTTACTATCTCCTTTCCCAGAATGTCATATAGTTGGAGTCATATATTATGTAGCCTTTTCAGATTGGCTTCTTTCATTTACTTATATGCATTTAAGTTTCCTCTGTATCTTTTTGTGGCTTGATAGCTCCTTCTTTTTATCACTGGATAATATTCCATTGTATGCATGTACCACAATTTATCCATTCAATTACTGAAGGACATATTGGTGGCTTCCAAGTTTTGTCAATTGTGAATAAAATTTCTATAAACATCTGTGTAC
This sequence comes from Pongo pygmaeus, assembly GCF_028885625.2. Taxonomy (NCBI): domain Eukaryota; kingdom Metazoa; phylum Chordata; class Mammalia; order Primates; family Hominidae; genus Pongo; species Pongo pygmaeus. Next base: position 66,714,933 of record NC_072373.2, on the reverse strand, counting down.
ATATTTTTGTGTGGACATACATTTTCAACTCAGTTGAGCAAATTCAAGGAGTGGATTACCATACATTTATCATACCATTCAGCAATTGTATGCTAAGAGTATGTTTAGTTTTGTAAGAAACTGCCAAACTGTCTTCCAAAGTAGCTGTACCATTTTGCATTCCCACCAGCAATGAATGAGAGTAGTAATGCTTTTGAATCCTAAAGAGATTGCAATGTTAAATGTATTTTTGATGATTTCCTTGTGGAGATATCATTATGGCAAAGGACCATGAAGCCTGAAGGGTCACGGTAAAGGAGGTGACTGGTGATAGGTGTGTGTGTGCGCAGGAGTTGAAGGGCAAGGGCTTCCCAATGTTTTCCCATCTCCAAATTACCACAGCCCACCCAGAAACTGTGTGTTACATTTTAGAATCGTTGCTGGAAATGGTGTTACATTGTTAATGTGATTATGCACTGATGTGCTTTCATTATATTAGTATTGATGATGAAAGTATCTCTGTCATTTTAGGCATGTAACTAGGCCTGTAAAGATGTCTTAATTGGGGGTTTATTAGGATTAGTGTCAACTGTATGGCAACCATATCCCAGTGCTGGGAGTCAAAGTTAGAACTGTGACTTTGGACATTGCTCTTTAAGGTCAGGGTAGTGTCCTGTGAGGTTCCGCCAGCCTCAACCTTGATGTGGCTAATATCATCATTTGTAATGTTGTGATATGGTGGAGCAAGAGTTCTCTGGCCTCAGCTCTTAGCCAGGTGGCGTGACTGTTTGCTGTGCCGAATTAGCTGCCGCCGCGCCTTGGAGCCCCGAGCAGCTTGGCCAGGCTGGCCCCAAGCGGAACCAAAGAATTCTGAGGCTCTAACCATGGAATATTCGGAATGTCCCATTCTATGAAGGAGGTTTGCCGGCCGCAACAGGAATATTCATGAACATGGAGGGGTTGGTCATGTTCCAGGATCTGTCTATAGACTTATCTCAGGAGGAATGGGAATGCCTGGAGGCTGCTCAGAAGGACTTATACAGAGATGTAATGACGGAGAACTACAGCAGCCTGGTCTCACTAGGTCTCTCTGTCCCAAAGCCTGATGTGATTTCCTTACTGGAGCAAGGGAAAGAGCCCTGGATGGTTTCAAGGGACGTGCTGGGAGGATGGTGCCCAGGTTTGGAGACCAAGTATGACACAAATACATTATTTCCAGAAGAAAAAATTTTGAAATACATTAGCTGGAATACTTCACAAAGAGAAGCTGCCCACTGATGCTACTTGGATACCCCCACTGGTATTGTTCACATAGGATAACCAAGATATATTTTTTCCTTTTAGATACCACTTTTTAAGATAATAACTTTGCTCCTTATTGTTCTGTGATCACTGATTCTTTAATATTGCTATAAATTTGGGAATTTAAATGTATCTGGTGTTACAAATATAAATTTTTATAAATATATAAAAAAAAGAGTTCTCTGGCCTCAGAAAACATAGCTCCTGTGAAGTTAATGAAATGCTCATGCTTCTGCTGTCTGTGATACTGAATCTTTCAACATTTTTGGCCTTAACTGTGACTTGTTCTGGTGGGAGAACTTGGAAGAAGTGAAAAAAAATCAATAACTTTTTGAATTGGTGCAAGACAGGTAAAGAAGAGAAGTGTTGGGCTTTCTTTTACATTATTCTGTTACCATCAAAGGTAGATTCCCTACTATTGCCATATACAAATGTTCTTTCATTCCACAGGATTAGAGTTGATGATGATCTATCTGCCTTTAAAGGTAGATCTCAACTTTAAACTTTAAAGTTGAGTTTTCTTTTGTAAAATAAGAGTAAAATGGCAAGCAGATGGAAGCATCTCAAGCCAAGGCATCCTTCCATCTGGGTGAATTGTAGCTAATGTCCAGAAACAGTAAGAATCACACCTGGACGAGTTGCCGGCCAGCTGCCCATATGCTACCTGATGTATGCTGGTATGTCCTGAGACTGAAACTTTGGTATAGGTACAGCCCAGTTAAATGTAGGTCATTCTCACACAGAATCCCATTTGGGCTACCATCTTGTTTCTTTTGAATCATAACATGAAACTTACTATATAAGTATGTGTAAAATATTAGGCTATTTATCATTTTTCCTTTTAGAAGTTTTTTAAAAAGGTTTTTGCCAACTTGAAGGTGTAAAAATTTTAATATAGGTGAAATAATCAGATGTATATTTAAAATATTCATTTACATATTTTAAATCACATATATACAGAATTGGGATTGTTTTCCACATTCTTAACATTTTACGGGACAATTTTATTCCAGTTTTTTTACATACATCTTTGATATCAGTAGTTATTGAAGTCACTTTTTAATCATCAACATAATTTCCCAGATCATATTATATTCATTTTCATGAATACATTGTGATAACAGTACTTTTTAAAATTTGTGTAAGATTGCTGTCACTAGAAGTTTTATCTCAAGCCATGCATACTGATCTACATAACATTAGGATAGTTTTTCACCCTATTTCTCTTATTGGTTTATATGTGGGATCTTTACAATGTAACTACTCACTCTCCTGCCTCAAAGTATTCTTTAAAAACCATATTATTGGCCAAGCGCCGTGGCTCACGCCTGTAATCCCAGCACTATGGGAGGCCGAGGCGGGCAGATCACCAGGTCAGGAGATCGAGACCAGGTGAAACCCTGTCTCTACTAAAAAATACAAAAAATTAGCCGGGCGCAGTGGCGAGCCCCCTGTAGTCCCAGCTACTCAGGAAGCTGAGGCAGGAGAATGGCGTGAACCCGGGAGGCGGAGCTTGCAGTGAGCCAAGATTGCGCCACCACACTGCAGCCTGGGCGTCAGAGCAAGACTCCGCCTCAAGGAAAAAAAAAAAAAAAGCATATTATTTACAACATTCAGCACTTTTAATTTTAAAGCCATACCTACTAAGAATGACTACTTAAACTTGGGTTAATTTATTTTTCTCTTAAAAGCAAAAGAAAACGAAACAAAACAAAATTTGGGATTACATATCCAAACAAAATTTGGGATTACATATCCCAAATAAGTTTCTGAGACTTCTATTATCTGAAGTCATATTAAGCTAATTTGATTTCCCCACAGTAATTGGTGGTCTAAAATGAAGTACTTGGGAAGCTCTGTAAGAACTAGAAGATAAGACAGTTCTCCCTTTTCTGAAAGGACAACTTAGAGGAGAAATTCTTTGATTATATTAGGCATATATGGTATTTAGAACTAGACTCTGTCCCTATCTGTACATGTATTCATTTAAATTCTCTGTGGGTTCCTTACAACGCATCCTTTTTTTATAGTGTCATTAAGAGTGACAATGCTAGGCATTTTACTCAATGTGAATATTCTTAAAATTCATTTATGAAAATGTCAGGAGAAGCCCTGAAAGAAAATGTAGTTGAGGGTGTATATTTTATTGGTCCATTGTGTCAAAACCATCCATTCATATTTTATTACTTATTCAGAAGAAGAAATGTAAATTTGGCCAGGCATGGTGGTTCACGCCTGTAATCCCAGCACTTTGGGAGGCCGAGGCGGGCAGATCACGAGGTCAGAAGTTCGAGACCAGCCTGGCCAACATGGTGAAACTCCATCTCTACTAAAACTACAAAAATTAGCTGGGTGTGGTGGCATGTGCCTGTAATCCCAGCTACTCGGGAGGCTGAGGCACGGGAATTGCTTGAACCTAGGAGGTGGGAGACTGCAGTGAGCTGAGATCACGCCAGTGCCCTCCAGCCTGGGCAACAGAGTGAGACTCTGTCTCAAAAAAAAAAAAAAAAAAAAGTTTATGGAATCATCCATTTGGGCTCAGTTTTTGCTGTTTGTACCTTTCCTAAGGCTTAGCACACCCTGCTCTGTGTTGCTCCCTGACTGGTGGTTTCACTGAATTGTCCCCATTTTTTTTGTTTGTTAGTTTGTTTTGTTTTTTGAGTCAGGATCTTGCTGTATCACCCAGGCTGGAGTGCAGTAGTGTGAACATAACTTACTGCAGCCTCGACCTCCCAGGCTCAAGGGATCCTCTACCTTAGCCAACTGAGGAGCTCGGACCACAGGTGCAAGCCACCATGCTTGGCTAATTTTTGTGTTTTTTTTCTGTAGAGATGGGGTTTTACCATTGTTGCCCAGGCTTGTCTTGAACACTTGGGGTCAGGCGATCTGCCCGCCTTGGCCTCCCAAAATGCTAGGATTGCAGGCATACGCCAGCGTGCCTGGCTGTATACTTTTTGAGGGGCGGGGGGAATGCACTTGTCCTTATAGGCTCCGTTACTGTAGGCATTTAGTACTGCTTGAAAATTAAATTAGAAAGTAAGTGCCACTTAAAAAGTTTGTAAATATGCTTTATAAATTCTAAAGGTGTGGAAAATTGGTGATAATTGGTTTAGCCTCATACCATTCTTTTGCTCTTGTTTTCTACCACTTAGCTCTTTTTCTCCTTCTCATATGCCTTTTATTTTTCACACTAATATTTTTCTTTTTCACTTATCACTGGACATTTAAGAACTTGGAGTGCTTGATCCTTAGCATACATTTGTGTCCACTTAGGTCTTTTAGGGGATCCCTTGAAGGGCACTAAGTATAAGCAGACAATAAAAACAGGAATGCCTATATCCATTAATAAATAAATAAATAAATATATATGTATATACAGGCCTCATTTATGCTAAATTACACAATTATACTATATAGTAGACTTGAAATTATATTTTTATGGAAAGAAGGAAAGTAAGGAGACAAATCTAGTGAAGGCTGCCTTAACAGTGCAGAATCACTGTGCAGCAATGTGCTATATGGCCGCATTGCGATTATAATCCGCCTACATGCATAAGTCAATGGGGTCTTTGCTCCAAACTTGTGGAAGAATGAATGAGCCAAGTAGTGGTGGGAGTTCAGTTTAGTTCCACTGTTTTGTAAATTGGGCTAATTTTCAAAGGTATTCAGACATTTACCTTTTCAAGTGATAGAAGCAAGAGCAGAGAATTCATCCTTTCTTTCTGCTAAAGAATTTATTCTAAAACATTACATGTCACTTGTCCCTTGTGGCTAGATGTGGAGATGTTGGATTGTTTGTTTGGAGCATGCAGATTGCACTGTTTCGTCTTTTGTAGAATCAAGAGTTATCTTTTTTCATCCAAAGATGGAAACAACTATTTGAGAACCCTATCATTAGAAAATTTTAAGCCTTTAAAATAGAACCTTACCTTCTGTTATTCATTGCAAATTATTTTAACACAAACTTACCTGCAGCTGGGCATATAGGACTCAACTGAGTACAGAATATTGGCAAAAGCATGTAGAGGGTCAGAAAATTACTTAAGTCTGAACTTGATTGGAAATCAGCTGGTATTTCATGTCTCTGATGTCCTTCATCTTTGCAAAATCAGTTCCTGTGGCATTTTAGCATTTCTCTAGAACATTACTATGAGAAAGGAAAGTATTAAAAAGATCTAGTAATAGAGATATTTTCAGAAATCTAACAGATAAGATGGTAGAGTCAAGCTCTTTGGAGCTAGATGTATACATTAAAGTTCATCTTGTATAAACTCTTTATTTTACACTTAAGAAAATTGAGGTATGGCTGCTTCTTACTCCCTAGTACAGTACTTCTCTCACTGTGTATCTTAATTATTTGTATCTTATCTCATCTGTCGTATGGAATTCCTTTAGGGCAGGGACTCACCCTTATTTTATCTATGTATCTTCAGTACTCAGCCTATTGCCTGGCACAGAGTAAATTTCAGGGTATGTTTGTAAATTGAATGAATCATTGACTGAATTAACCAAACAACAAGTCAGACTCACCTGGGTTCACTCTCTTCTATTGGGTTGCTGCTTATTTTACAAATCAGACAGTTCTCTCCCTATAAAAGGCAACAACAAAAACATACCTCAAAATAAAGAGATAGCTGGGGATGAGTCCTGGCCCTCAAAATCTTACATTCTTATGTGTGTATGTGTGTGACATGTGAATAAAACATTCAGAAAATAAAGGAGATAATTCCAGGTACTGATAATACCATGAAAAAAATGTCATGAGCATCAGACAGTAATTATCTAAATGTCTTCTTTTTAGTAGAAATCTAACCCCATGCACTGGGCCTCAGTCCACCTATCTCACAGAGAGGAAATCCTTGCTACTACCATGAAAGCTTATCACATGCTCATGGCTGAAGGAGTTCTTCTGGAAAGCCAGAGCTGCTAAAAGGAACTTAGGGGATCCGTTCCTAAGTTCCTCTAAGATCCCATAGAGGGCTAGAGGCTTCTTTCCCTCTTGGGGGATGCCATGTTGATTAATGAAATTTTTGCTACTTGGCTTTAGGAAGAGGGCATTTATTTTCTTTTTTTCTTTTCTTTTCTTTTTTTTTTTTTGAGACGGAGTTTTGCTCTTGTTGCCCCGGCTGGAGTGCAATGGCGCGATGTCGGCTCACCACAACCTCCACCTCCCAGGTTCAAGCGATTCTCCTGCCTCAGCCTCCCAAGTAGCTGGGATTACAGGCATGCCTCACCATGCCCAGCTAATTTTGTATTTTTAGTAGAGATGGGGTTTCTCTGTGTTGGTCAGGCTGGTCTGGAACTCCTGACCTCAGGTGATCCACCTCCCAAAGTGCTGGGATTACAGGCATGAGCCACCACACCCGACCAGAAAGGTCTATTTTCTTTGATCTTATTAAAGGCTGCCATATACAAAGGTTTTCTTTTAATGTTGATCTGTTTTTAAAATATGGAAGAAAGCCTTGAAAGGCATCATCATAAGCTCTACGTCAATATCCAGAAAATATCGTCTTGTTTTAGAATTCTAGCCTGTTTTGTTTGGTAGATGAGTCAGTCTACTGTAAATAAATATTTATTGAGCACTTGTTTTGTGCCAAGCACAGTGCCCTAGGGATTGTAGTGTTTTTCAAATTGTGGGTCACAGGTCCCTAATGTCATAAAATCAATTTAGTGAGCTATAACCAGCATATTCAATCAAATGGAATGAAAAATAGAATATCAGATTGCATCATGGATAGTATTGTATTATTTTATCAAACGAGTTTCAATTGTATATGTATGTGTGTGTTCAAGGTTGCAATGTAAAGTATCTTTTTTACTTGTGTCATGGTTAGAAAAGCTTGAAAAGCACTATTACAGAGCATACCCAAAAGTATATATTCCTTGCTTTTAAATAAGTTAAACTCTTGTTGGAGCAAAGAAACACAAAAGAATAAATACTCAAGTAGTGAATTATAATAAGTGCTATGTGTTCGGAAAAGTAAGATGATCATACAAGTTGAAAGTGGCATGGATGTATATGGTGGAACTTGAACTAAATCTGGAAAGATGGATAGGGCTTGGAAGGAGTGAAGACTAGAGAATGGCTTAGAGGTGAGACGTGGCATATGGATAATAAAGATGGCAAGACTGGAACAGAGGTTTCAGTTTACATTAGAGAACTGTAGGATATAGTTTGGAGATAGAAAATGAAGCACAGTTGTTCAGACTTCTGGATGCCTTGTGATAACATGCCTGAGGAGTGTGCATTAGATCAGGTAAGCTGCACAGATTCTTAAGCTGGGGAGTGATAATGATATAGGGTGGGTTTATAGAATACTTTCCATCTTCTTCCTAACTCCTCTTTAGTCATGGGGAGCTCCTAAGGGAATTTCTTCTAGGTAGGTGTTGGATACCAAGTCTCTGGCATCAGATCAAAGAGAGCCAGAAAGGACTTTGGCTGTTCTCCAGAATGTAAATACAAAGGTAGAACAAGTCCCATTGTGGGTGCATGTGAAATACTCCCATGGAGGAGAACTGCAGTGCTGTCTGTTTGAAATATGGCAAAGAATGGATTGAAGAACATTTCTTCTGATATCACTGTTTAATGTTTGCTCTCAATGTAAAGGGAAAAGCAGATTAAAGGGCCCATGTTTTTGAAGTACTGGGAACCTGACTGACCTACCTGAAATATGCTATGTAAATAATTTGTCATGTGATCTCCTTACCCTCAAGACACCTTCACTGAATATGCTATATACATAATTTATAAAACAGTTTCAAGTGTGATTGCAAAAAGTTTCTCCTCATTGGAAAGGGACATTTGATATTTATCTGCCAAACTCTTTACTACTTTCCAATTAAAGATAAATTTAAAGAAGTTTCTGAAATGATAATGTGCTTTACGGGGAAGGTGATTTAACTAGAAAGAAGCTTTTAAAAAAATGACTATTTAATCTATAACACTAAATACACCAATAATTTAGATTGACTTCTGATTGAAAGTTATGATTCTGTTGTGGCAGATTATCAAGTGTTCTAAATTGAGGCTATTCTAGGACATAGTTTTTAATCTAAGTCATATTAAATAAAGTTTATGGGGGCCCATTGTTTTAGACTAGCCTCTTGGACTAGGCCCCAGCAGACCAGACTAAACTAGAATGGAGTTGCCCATGCTAGGTACCACATAATTAAACTGAATTCTGAAACAGGCCTAGTTTGTTTAAGTAACAAACCAGAAGATTCACAACAACCAGTCAAAAGGGGCCTAGTTTACCTGGGCATGATAAGAAGTCTCCTCTGTTTTAACCCTAAAAGGAAAGTAACTTTTGAAACAGTCAATCTGCTTTTTGTTCTGTTCCTGCTTTTCTCAGACCTTTTTTGTCTATAAAACCAATTCCTCTGCTCAGCTCATTGGAACACTTATTCTATTTTATAGAGTAAGATGTTGCTCAATTCTGGAATCACAAATAAAAGCCAATTAATACCTTTAAATTTGTTGTAATTTTGTTTCTTAACAGTCATTAGAAAAAATAAGCAGATGCATCTAGGAGTGCAAGATTATCTACATGTAGTCGAGGGGGATTACATACATTTTAGCTATTTTGTAGAAGGTATAATTTAATCAGGAACACAAGTTCAAGCACAGCCCATGAGAGATGAAGGGATATGAAGAACACTAACTTTGGTTTCTAAAGGAGAGCGTGTAGAGTGTACATTCTTACTCGTCTGCAAAGAGGGTGGATCGTTTATACTTATGAAGGCATCTGCTCACAATCAGTCGCTTGTAGAGAGAGTGCCAGCTGGCAGGGTACTTGGGTGATGTAAATTGTCCATCCGCTCAGAAGAGCAGAAGTACAAGGAGGCCTTGTGCGAAGGACTGAATTCCTACCCAGAGGACAAGGGAGGGAGGTTCTTGTAGATATTTAAATGAGATCTACTTCCATTTTCCACTTTATTTGCAGTTTTCAACATGTCATTTTTCCTGCTGTCCCAGCTACGATTACTGTTTGTCTTGAGTAATCAGTTTCCCCCCTTCACTGCAACTGCTGCTTATTAAGCCTCTGCCTGGTGGGGGGAGGGTGGGTATGGGAGGGGGCACTGCTGGAAAAATGGTGTCACTTTTTCCAAGAGTGTTGTTTTCCTTGTCTTTCTGCTTCACTGGTTCATTTTTGTGAGCTGTATAAGAGCTAAAGGATATTATTACAGATTTGATTTTTTGAAATGCATCAAATCTCCATCCCCTCACCTACCTGCTAATCTTTTTGCTTGTTAAGAAAGAAAGTGCTTCTTTCTGTGAAATCATAAGCAATTCTAGGAGTATCAAATGTAATTGAATTAAATATTATAAAATTTCTGAATGGACTTCCTTCTGCTTTTTTTTTCATGAGAGTGGAGAAAAAATTCAAACTTCCTTGGACCAAATTTTAAAACAGTATACCCTGCAGAAGAGGTTTTAGTAGAAATCTTTGTTTTTATATTCTTTGATTTCTTAGGTCTGGATTGGAGTGGGTCACCGAACTTTTTCTGTAAAAGGCCACTAAGTTAATATTTTAGGCTTTGCTGGCCATGCAGGGTCTCCACAATTGCCCAACCCTGCCATTGTAGCCAGAAAAGCAGCAATAAACAGTGTAAAGCATTGTTTACAAAAGTAGGTGGTGGGCTAGATTTGATCTACCAGCTGTGGTTTGCCAGTCTCTGTCTTGGATTCTAAGCTACTTAAAGTGTGTCCTACCTCCCTCCCTCCCCTCTTCCTCTTCCTCTTCCTCCTTCCCCTCGCTCTCTAATTACTATATGAACATCTGGCACTTTGTACTTAAGCCCCCCTTTTAATATATATTTTTTAAATACCTACAATTTCTTCTCTGAAAAATAAATATTTCTATGCTAGTCTGTAGCCAACAGAATGTAACGCCCTCCCTGAAATGCCAACATTACCCGACACAGACGGGGATTAAACAAGTCTAGGCTTCTAGACAAATAAGAAAAAGTGTTTTCTTATCTTTTTGAGTGTACCAAAGCAGAAATTAACTCTTTGCTTTCAAATGTGTCCCTTATCATTGAGAATTGCTGGTGGTCCTGTATCATTTTATTATAGGAAGGAAGGATGGACCCCAGAGAGGGTGGGGAATTTGGTTTACAGGGAATCTTGACCAGTGCCTGCCTATAAAGGATACCACTGTGAAATCCCCAGCAGTAAGCAGGTTTTCTAAAAATCAAGTGTGTATTTCTACTTGCCTAGGTTTTAGGGCCTTATGAATGCAAGTTGAATGATAGAGGAAATTGGCTTGGAGGAAAATGTTGGGGAGTTTGGGTTTAGCTGGTGCAGTCACCCCTAGACTTGGATGTGGAGTGAGTACCCCTGTTGACTTTAACATCTGTGTGTGTCTTAAAGAAGACTGCTACTTTTCTGGTTTATTGTGTATGCCTACAGTTGACACGTGGAATAAATTGCACCTTAAAATGTCTGACATGAAAATCAGAAGAGCTTAAGTTCATTCCACAGAAGCCTTTTGTTAGAATCTTCAAAGGATGAGAACCAGGATGAAGAAGAGTTTACAGTAGGGAAGTATTTCTCAACTGTAATTGCACATAAAAATTGCCTATGGTGCTTTAAAAAAATACAGAGTCTGGGGACACATGTTCTCGGGATCTCCTAAGGGCTGTCACAGACCATAAAGTTTAAGAAGAAAAAACAAAAAAATACAGAGTTTGGGACCTCACCCAAAACCTACCAAAATGGAACTTGTGGAGATGAGGCTCAACAATTTGCATTTTCAAAAGCTGTGTGGGTGATTCTAATAGCAAGTCTGGGACCTTATTGTGGGCCAGATTATGGGAACTACTGTAACAGGAAGACATAGACCTGGGCTGGCTCTAATGGAAAGGGGCCTTCTAGAGCGCCTGGGGGTTTTGAACTCTTTGGGTACAAATAACTCTTTTTAGTGTGGATACTTACAGTGATCCTGAAAATGTATATTATGCCTTTTCTCTTTAGGAAATCTTTGGGAAGGCTTTTTTAGAGAACGTCTTTGTGGATGAAAGGGGCTCTCTCCACATCTCTTAGACCCACTCCAATCCACTCTGTACCACCAGAGAAAGTCCTCATTGTTCAGTAGAAATCCAGCTACCACACTGGATCATTCCCATCAGCACAACACATGATGTCTTCCCATCTTAAAAAGCAATTTGTTCTTGAACACCCCTTTCCCCCTCCAGCTACCACCTCATTTCTTCATAGAAAAATTACTTAGGGGGCTGGGTGCAGTGTTTCACGCCTATAATCCTAGCACCTTGGGAGGCCCAGGTGGGAGGATTGCTTGAAGCCAGGAGTTCAGTGTTGCAATGAGCTATGATAGTACCATTGCACTCCAGCCTGGGCGATTTAGGGCTCTCCCCTGTCTCTAACAGAAAATAAGAAAAATTACTTGGAAAATTGTTTTTATTACCCATCTCCAATGCCCCCTTCCCTTGTGCCCAGCATTCTCTCTGGCTTTCATTCCTGTAAGTTCTAACAAAGCACTTCAAGGTCAGACCTCCAGGTTGCCAAATGCAGTAGCCAATGCTCAGTCTTCATCTTTCTTAGCATTTCAGGAGTATATGACAAAGTTCAGTTGATCACTCTCTTCTTTTTAAAAGAAGCTTTTTAAAATTTGGCTTCTGGAATTCTACTCTTTTGGTATTCTTTCTACTTCAGTGACTTTTCTCTCCAGTCTCCTTTTCTGGGTCCTCCCCATTTCCTCCATTGCTAAAAGTTGGTATGTCCCGAGACCCAGTCTGTATACCTCTTATCTGTCTATATCCATTCCCTAGTTGTTTTCCTCTAATCCCATGGCTTTGAATACTAACTGTATGCTGACGACTTCCAGATTTCTCTCTCCTGCTGCAGCCTCTTCCTGAACTCCAGACTTTTATATCCTACCTGCTGAATTGATATTTTCACTTAGAGGTTTCATGGGCATCTTCAACTTAGTATATCTGAAACTGAACTCCCAGTTTCTTACTCTCCATCCCCCTACGGCTGCTTCATCATTCCAGTAGTATAAGCCAAAGCTTGCACCCCACATCCAGTCCATCAGTAAAACTGGTTTGTTCCACCCTCAAAATATGTCCAAAATAGCATTATTTGTTAGCTGGATTGTTGCAAAACTCATCTAACTCATCTTCTTGTTTCTCTGTCATCCCTTCTGTAGTCTTTGTTCAGTACAGCAACCAGTCACCCTTTTGAAATACTAGTTAGAGCCTGTTACTCCTTTGTATAAAATTCTCCAGTGGGTTCTCATCTCATTCAGAGTAGAAACCAAGTCTTACAGTGACCTACAAAGCCCTCCATGTTGGCATTCCCTCCCCCTCTCAGCTTCTCTCACCTCATCTCGTAATACCTTTCCACCTTACTCACTGCTGCTTCAGCTGCACTGGCCTCCTCACCACTCCCTGGAACTTGCCAGCATGTGGCTGCCTCAGGGTATTGCACTTGCCTTTCCTGGAATGCTCTTCCCATTCCTGGAATGCTCTTCCCCCAGATGTTGCACTGTTTTACTTCTTCAGGACTCTGCTCAGATATCACCTTATCCATGTCATGAGACCATCTCTGATAATGCTGAATTAAATAGGCTCCCCACAAACTTTCTATTCCCACTTCATTTTTCACCGTCATCTGACACACAGAATTTTCATTTTTATTTTAAAATCTATCCCTTACCCAAGCATGCTCCCTACTTTTACTGTAAGTTCTACAAGGTTGAGACCTTGTCTTATTCTCTGCTGATCCCCAGTGCCTAGAACAGAGACTGGCACATAGTAGGTTTTCAGTAAATGTTTGTTGAATGAATGGAAGAATTTGGACTTGAGCAATTATCAAGACCAGTCATAGCCGTTAACCTTGACCTAATGGGTGGCTGTGGTAAGAAATTAATAAGCAATTGTGAAAACTGAGAAAGCTGTTTTAGTATGTAAGATATCTTATGGTATTTGTAATTTGTAATTATTTCCTCTTTTAAGGACAGATGCAAATAGTACATGATCTAGGGGAATTAGGGACCAAGTTTATTAGGAATGAAACTAAAGAATAAAAGGCACTCTAGCAAAATGAAGGATTGGAGGGGTTTTTTTTTTGGTTTTTTTTTGAGACGGAGCCTTGCTCTGTCACCCAAGCTGGAGTGCAGTAGCGCGATCTCAGCTCACTGCAACCTCTGCCTCCTGGATTCAAGTGATTCCCCTGCCTCAGCCTCCTGAGTAGCTAGGATTATAGGCACCCGCCACCACACCCAGCTAATTTTTATATTTTTAGTAGAGACAGGATTTCACCATGTTGATCAGGCTGATCTCGAACTCCCAAACTAAGGTGATCTCCCGCCTTGGCCTCCCAAAGTGCTGGGACTACAGGTGTGAGCCACCGCGCCCGGCAGATTAGAGTATTTTAAATAGCACATCACAGTGGACTTCTAAGTTCACTTAGCAAATAGTTGTTGAATAAAAAAAGTAAACTATTGGTCAACTTTTTGTGACTTTGTGGGATTATTGGAGTTGACCTTAGTCTATTACTATACCACTGTGACTAGGTATTAGAATCTTGTTTTTCTAATTAGATTGTTTTCTCTTTTTTAAAAAACTATTTTTCACCCTTCTGTTATAGATAAAAGCCAAACTATAGCCAGCTTTCAATAGCATATGAATATCACAGAACAAGAAAGAGCTTCCCACAAAATTATGGTGTCTTTTTCATATCTTAACAATTGCACATTTCTAAAATATGGGCTTATGTAGCTTATATTTAATTGCCTTTTTATTTCTTTAATGTTATAATTAACTTAGTTGCCTTCTTTGTGACTCCATTAAATCTCATGTCAGTCAAATCCCTGTAGTGGGATCTTTGTTTAGCAGAGTGAGTGGATTTTTTGCCTCAGCTTGCATGAGTGGGGGTGAATATTGACCTTGTTCCTTTAGCCCAGCTCAAGGACTTATTGATGCCTGTGGTCTACCACCATGAATTAGGTCTGGTATGGAGTCTTGGAAGCATGGGGTTTGGGTTAATAAGGCATATTACCCAGTTCTTGGCTTAAAATTTCACTTGGGAATCTTATCTTTTTTGGTGAGTATATCAAATAAAATGGCAAAGATATGCAGATTAGGATGAATTTATCATATGTTTTGATAGTGGAAATTGTTTGTACCCTCTAACAGTGATTTGCACTTATTTGAAATTACTCTCCAAGGGTGTTTGACATTCTAGTGTTCAGTTAAGAATTCTCTCTGTATGCATGTAATGGCTGTTTTATGATCACATTTTAATTACCATGATAAGTCAATTTTGGCCCTTCAGTTTACTGAAGTGTATATGGCATTTTGGGGCATTGCAGTTAGGCAATGCAAGCAGAAAGCTTTTATTTTTTAGAACTTCTACATTAGGTTAGTGCTGTGATCTTATTTAACCATAGCACCAAGTAGTATTTTGAGGGTGATAGGGAAAGAGAATTGTCGTTTTTGGCTTAAACTTTAATTTTGATACTTCATCGAAAAATCTGATTTCCATAGAGATTATGGGTTTATCTTCTCCAAAATCATACCGTCTACTTCAGAACTTTCGTTTTCCTCTTAGCTCCATAGTGATAATCATACCATTATTTTTATAAATAGCTTTTGATACAGAATTCTGTTAGCTTTAAAAAATTCTAAAATGATATCTTCTGTTTTACCTACCTGCTTTGTTATATTTCACTGTGGCAACATAGAATTGAGACTTTCCATATTCCATCT
Organism: Pongo pygmaeus; assembly: GCF_028885625.2. Taxonomy (NCBI): domain Eukaryota; kingdom Metazoa; phylum Chordata; class Mammalia; order Primates; family Hominidae; genus Pongo; species Pongo pygmaeus. Next base: position 66,699,918 of record NC_072373.2, on the reverse strand, counting down.
CTGCTCATCTTAGTTAGCGTGTCTTTCCGTTATTAACAATGGCCCAAGTGTGATAGGAAGTGCTTATTGCCTGTACTCAGAAAACATGACTGTTGAAGCCCTTTGTTCATTCATTTGAAAGGGATGCTTTCTCAGATTGTAAGTTCCATTGCATTTGTTGTCATAAATTTAGTTAGGAATTACTATTTTATACAAAGCTGTAAAGGTTACTTGTCTGCATTTTTAAGTTGTGCTGATCTAAATATACTTTCTAAGGGATTGTCCTCTTGCACTGTCGGCATTTGACTGATTGACAAGGGGGAGGCCATGAAAAGGGAGTACAGAAATTTAGGGATAAGGAACAGGATAATAAGTTTTTAAAAACAAACAATTTTGAAGATAAGTTTTAGCCAATAGAAACTAGCCCTTCAACAGGCAATAATGAAGACTGAGTTTTTCAGCATCTGGAGTGACTGACTGCACTGTACCAGATCATCTTAGTATATTCCTTATGTGCTTAGTTGTTCTGTAGTGCTTCCGATCGCCTGCCTGTGTCTGCTTGAGGATCCCACAGTCAGTATTAACTTGGCCTTGGGTCGTCTTAATCGGTGAGGCTCTATTTGTGCAATCCATCCGCTGAGGTGGAACAATAACAGCTGGTGTGCAGCTGGATATGTTGTCCTGGGAACTCTTGTTTCAGCCAGCAGTTATGCTAACAAAATTGAAAACATTTTCAAATAGTTGCTTTCTGTGACTACTGTTTGTGTTAACTGTTTGCAGAATCCCATTTAGTAGCCTAAATACACCCCATCTCTAATTGACTTTGTGCTACAACTTTATTAAAGTTTTATATGCCTAAAATCAAGTCTGGCTTCAAGGAGAGCATTCCTTTTCTGACTTCCAAAGAGTTAACACATAAGAGCCAGTAGTGAACCAGTGACTCCTAATTTGATACTTTAGAATGAACTAGTTTTCTTTTTCTAATTCAAGCTGTGGAAGGGCATTTTGCAATTTTGTAAAATTCTATATGGCTATTGTCATTCATTACTAAACTCTAAAGGAGGTTGTTTCACAAGATCCTTATGGAATTTTTCTGAGTAGCACATAACAGAGGAGCATTTATGTTCCCCAGCAGTCAGTGCTTGAATCCAATTCTAAGACAAGAAGAGTTTCTCCCTTATTCAGAGAGATTAGAAATACTTCACCACGTAGGAGGCTTAAGCAGAATTCCTTGGCTTGGTCCCACATGAACAAAGGCTGGATTCTCATTGTTGATGCAGCCCATTCCCCTCCTCTCATTCCCTCAACCAGCATGAATTGTAGGACCTAGAGCAGGAAGTATTAGTTAATTTTGTGTGCTTCATTCTAAACATCTGCCCTTGAGTTTTTTGTTTATGGAAAGGATATGGCAGGGGGAGGAAGAGGGGCAGTAGAACACTCAGAAGCTAAACATTTTCTTGGTGGTGTGTATATCCATGGTTAGTCTTTGTGTGTGTGAACATGGGGTGGGGAGTGGAAGATGTTCTGGTTGAATAGCTGCTGGAATACATCCAGAAATGCACTTACTGTTTTCCTTAATCATTTGGCTTGGCTACTTTACCTTAAAGCCATACTGTCTACTTTCACTTGCTCCCGCAGCATGTTGATAATTTAGTAGTGTCATCAGACTGGAAATTAGAAGACCTGGTCCTGTTTTCTATTCATCTACCTGTTAATTGGATCTTCTTACTTTGTCAATTGTGAAATGAGTAGGATGGACAGAGTAGGGAAGTATAGTGAGAGAGAGGACATGGTAACCCTCAGGTAGAGCTATTTAACAGAATAAAAAGCTCCTTAGTGTTCCAGTTCTGGTTGTAGTTAATTCCAGATAACACACATACCTCGCACTTTGACCCCTCTATTCCATTTTCTGTATTTGCCTTCTTATTTATCCAGACTGAATTCCAAATTCCTTGAAGCAACTTTAGTCCCCTTGTCTTGTTGTCTTTCTTTTACATTGTCAGAGGGGATGCTGAATGCTGCAGTAGAAATCACACCTCCACAGAGATGTTTGTACAAAGGCGTGGCCTCCTGCTCTCTTCTCAGCCACCTGGTCTCTGCCCAGTAAGCCGCCTTTTTTCTAGTCAGCTATCTTTGCTGGACTTTACAGTGGCTATTATAAAGTTTCTACACTGTGTTCAGATATTCCCCACCCAACATTACTCCCTGTCTTTGCCGCCAGTCTTTAGCAGGTATCCTTAATTTTCACTACACAGAAAAAAAGTCATCAGTAGAACTCGAATTTTAACTTCTGTCCCTTAAAACCTACAATGTCACTTTGCATATGCACCCAGACAGAGAGCAAAGAGGCAGGTTTCCTTCTGTAGAGAACCAGTCTCCCAACAAACATGGAATCCCATTCTTGTTTTCCAGCTTCTATTTTTCACCTTTCCCTCTCTGCTGACTCAAGTACAACAGCATTTAATGCACGTTCATCTCTATCAGAAAGCAAAAAAGAAAAAAAGAGAAAAGTCTTTCCTTGGCTCTGTAACCCTTCCAAATACCATATTCCCCTCCTTCTCCTCTTCTTTAGCCAGACCACATGGTAGATTAACTACACTCACTGTGTCTGCCTGCTGTCTATTCTCAATTCCTTTGTTTTCGTTGTTGTTTTTTTTTGAAAGGGAGTCTCGCTCTGTTGCCTAGGCTGGAGTGCAATGTCGCGATCTTGGCTCATTGCAACCTCCACTTCCTGAGTTCCAGCAATTCTCCCACCTCATCCTCCTGAGTAGCTGGGATTACAGGCGTGTACCACCATGCCTGGCTAATTTTTTGAATTTTTAGTAGAGATAGGGTTTCACCATGTTGGCCAGGCTAGTCTCGAACTCCTGACCTCAAGTGATCCGCCTGCCTTGGCCTCCCAAAGTGCTGGGATTACTGGCGTTAGCTACTGCACCCGGCCCATTCTCAATTCCAACCACTGCCATCTTGTCCCTGGCACTGCTTTTGGTGCAGCTGTGACCTCTGTAGCTTGAAGCTGACGGATACTTCTTAGTCATTATCTTACTTGACTCTCCTAGCAGATTTGAACCCCATTGATTCCTCCCTCCTCGAAACCATCTTTCCTTGGCTTCTGTGACATTTTTATTCTTTTACTTGCCTTCCTCCCTCTGGCTGCCCCTTCATAGCCTCCTCTGTCATCTTCCTCTGTGTGTGCTGTGAATGTTTGTGCACCTCAGGGTGGTCTCAGAAGTCAGCTGTTACGCAACACACTTGCTCCATAGGCTTCAACTGTACTCAAGTCTCCAGTGTCCATCTACATATTAGTGAGTCCCAAGTCTCTGTCTCTAACTCAGACATCTCTCTCGGCCTGTCAAGCTGCTCACATCCAGCTCCCTACAGACATTTCCTCGTCTACATGACCTGCAGGCATCCCAAAACTAGTGTATCTGAAACGGAATTCATTTCCCATCCTGCCCCTGTGCCTGCCTCCAGTCCTGCCCACCCTTCTCTGTTCTCTATTTCAGTGAATAGTACTACCGTCCACTTGGTTCATTTGAAACTAGAAAACTGAATGTTATTCTTAATCCTTCCACCTCATGGAATGGGAAAAAGCAGCTTTGACAATGAAACAGGGTACTAACAGTGACAAGTGGAGGAGGCTTTCAAAAGCAGCTCCCTATTACCTTTGTAGTACATCAGTTACTAAGTTACTATTGAAAATGGCTTCCTGCACCTCACTGAGGTCCATTCATTTCTCTCCGTTCTTCTGTTCCCATTCTTAGTTCAACCTCTGTCATCTCTCCTGCATTACTGCCACATCTTGACCTCCCCATCTTCGTTCCTGTCCCTTCAAACCTAATCTCCACACTGATCTTTCTAAAAAATCAAACCTGATCATGTATTTTCTGGTTTAATGCCTTCAGTGGCTGGCCATTGCCTTTAAGCTGAAGTTGCTCCTTAAACATGACCGTAGCCTGGTGTGCTCTGCTTCTTGTTTGCCTCATCTCCAGCCACTTCTCTAGTTCTAGCTACCCTAGACAACTCTTAATTCCTACAGTGATCTCTCCTCTGTGTTCTCTGGGCTTTCATACATGCCATTTCATGTGCCTGGATGATGGGTCCCTGTTTGCTTAGCTCATTCTAAGCATTCCTCGTGTCTTGGATTTAGATGCCACTTCCTCTAGGAAGCATTTCTTGAACTCATAAATCTGTGTTAGATGATCTTCTCTATGCTTTCCAAACATGATGTACTTCCCCTTCATGGAATTACCTCATGATGATTTGTAAATTGCAGTTGTCTGTATGCGCTGTTGGGTTGACTGCAACTCTGAGGGCAGTGCACGTGGCTCTCTTGTCATGGAGGTGTGTGAGCCTCCATACAGACTGCCATAGAGCTCCCTCATTTACAGCTGTGGCTGTAGTTTGGCAAGGGAAAGGTAGCCCTGCAAATGAAGCTCAGTGCCAGCAAGGCCAGGCCAGCACCTGCAAGTAGACTGCATCAGAGTTTAATGCTAGCATAATTGCTTTCTGGACATTTTGCTACTTGTGGCTCTGTGTCTGTGGCCGCAGCAAGAGACATATGCCTGGTTCTTTCAGAGGGTGACTTTGTAGTACAGATGTCGATTGGAACACAGGATGCCTTGATTGATTTTACCTTCTCTCCTTTGGCCCAGTCTGCTGCCGTTGGGTTGCTAAAGAACAATGAGATATCAGAAGGATAGAGAGAAAATAGAGAAGCAAGGATAATCTGTAATCTACAGACTAGTGAGCAAGCCTTTGAACAGTCCAGGCCACCTACTCATGAGTAAAATTACATTGTTTAACTATTCTGGAATGTCTTAGATAGTGAGTCTCTGGAATGCCACAGATACTGTACTATAACCTCGCCCTCATTCAAAGGTGATGTCTTGACATTTTTGACGCGACAAAGAGATACAGGTAAAACTTGCATTCTTTTAACAGGAAGTGTGTAAACTGTATTTGTGTGACCTGTGTCTAGGCAAAATGCTCTGCATCCTAGATAGAATATTCATGTTTGTATAATATCCTTTGGTAACTGTACCAGGAACAGTCAGGTCCTTTTATGTGAACATATTCAGAATCCCAGTTCAGGATTTTCTTTATAAACCCTACTGTGGTAATGCCTTATATTTGTATAGAATTTTACAATTCGTCAAGTATATGTAGATCTTAGTTTGACCTTCCAACAACTCTTGAAGTAGGTGGGGCAGGGACTGTCATCATTTTTACAAAGAGAAAATGGCAGAGCAGAAATCATATGGTTAGTAAAGGAGGGAGTCAGGACCTGAACTCAGGTCTCAAAATGCCCTGTCCTGTGTTCTTTCTGTCATGCCACATGGCTTTGTGTTGAAGCTAATGCGTGTGCAAGTATGTTTCATGTATGTGGGGGACAGTTAATCCAACCTCCTCTAAGATTTGGGCCAGTTGAGAAGTAGTCAGATATGGCTCATCCTGTCAGTTTTATTATAGAGAACGCTCAGTTGAAGAATGTGGCCTGGACACATAGCTCGAATGGGCTTTCTGCTCTTTTCCTCCCTGAATTGACCTCACCCACTTACTCCCAGATCCAGCAGCAGGACAGCGGCAGGCCCCACCCCACACAGAGGCAGAGCCCCACTCTATTGCACTGAATGCAGGAGAGGAGAGAGGGGGACTCCAGCCGGCAGCCAGAGAGAGACAAAGCAGGGTCCAGGCCACACATGAGGAATCACTCCTTGTCTCTCAGGGACTAGTGGGTACGATGAACTGAAAGTAGCAGAAGTCTCTCCTCAACACTTCTGAGAGCACAGAAGTTGCTGTTCTGTGGGTTTTGTAGGAGAGGGTTGGGATGGTTCTTGAATTAATTGGCTTAGGGAGAAAAAACTAAGCTCCTTGAGTACAAGGATCTCTGTGTCTAACACATTCTGTCCCCTGATGTATATAGCATAGAGCTGAGCATAGATTTCTGCCCCACAAATTCTTGTTGACCAAACTGGGATCTTCACTATAACACAGAAGTAGCAAAGTGTAGATATTGTTAGAGATAGCAAGACCCATTGTGTGAATGAATGGTGATTATATCTTTTACCCATGTGAAGACACACTGGCTGGCAACCAAGCCATCCTGACCATAAGACCACACTCTGGCTTTTGCAGGGAACTGTCTGCCCCAGTGACTGCTGTCTTTTCCTCTCTGCTCAGAGCTCATTTCTCATATATTCTCTTTTGAACATATTCAAACAACCTTTTTAAACTTCCTTTCTCCCTTTCTCTTTTTTTCCCCATTTCATTGTTCATCCACTGAAGGAATTTTTTTTTCCTCTTTCTTATTCTACTCCATGCTACATCTCTCAAACACTGTCCTCCCTTCTTCAAATGTCTGTATCTTAACTTGGTAGATAAGTAGAAGAATAGTGCTGATGATATTCTTTCTGCATCAAGAGTGACGTTACAGTTAATAGAGAATGAGGTTTTTTTAAAGTCTTAAAGGGCTTGGAGACCCATTTAGAAAGTTAGCATATATTTGCTTTTGTATCTTTTAATTAAGCTTTTGCTGAAGTACCAGCATTAAGAGTAAATGTACCTTTTATTCAATTTTAGTTTTAATTAATAGTATAAGTACAGTACTAACATATGCCGCCAGTTTTCATTGCACACAAAATTTCCACAATGCACATCACGACAGGCCTTTATGAGCCAACTTATGGACCCAACTGCAGTTTGTCATTTTGTGGGAAAATATGTAGTTTTCTGTTTTAGAATAGCCTGTCTTCTTGGTTTAACGTGTACAAGGAGATTTGTATCCTTTGTCAAATTCCAAACTACGCTGGGAATAGAGGGCATTTCTTTGCTTCATACATGTGACTTATGACTTTTGATGTGTTTGTCCCACAGGAAAAGCTTTTGACATCACCTATGTGCGTCTCAAGTTCCACACCAGCCGCCCAGAGAGCTTTGCCATTTACAAGCGCACAAGGGAAGATGGGCCCTGGATTCCTTACCAGTACTACAGTGGTTCCTGCGAGAACACCTACTCCAAGGCAAACCGCGGCTTCATCAGGACAGGAGGGGACGAGCAGCAGGCCTTGTGTACTGATGAATTCAGTGACATTTCTCCCCTCACTGGGGGCAATGTGGCCTTTTCTACCCTGGAAGGAAGGCCCAGCGCCTATAACTTTGACAATAGCCCTGTGCTGCAGGTAAGTTCTCACAGGTTGGCCTGAAGCCAGCTAGTTCTACAACATGCGAGGTGCAGGAAGATTATTGTAGTGGGGCCTGTGGTCCCACTTCTGAGGTACGGGGTAAGAGTAGAATACTTGAGCAACACAGACAGAGAGCTTGATTCTACTCTCTGTGTACTATTAATAAGTGAAGGAAAGTAGTTTTGTTCCTGCTGCCTGGTTGATGTTTGTTCTTATGCACTTGCAGGTCTATTCTTGGATGTAAACTTTACACATTTTTTAAAAAGTCAAACAATTTTAACGTTAGCCTCTGAACCTGAGGTGGAAACATTTTCCTTCTGACCTTTTGAAGAGAACATTTGACCTAATTACCCAGATTTCTTGGATCTTTTCTTGCCTATTTTTGATTTGACGAAATAAAATGTATTCTTTAAAATTAGCAAAGGGGAACAGTTGAAGCAAGATATTTAAGAGTGCCATCTTCTTTCATTTTTACAAAAGAAAATTTTGATTAGATTTGTCTGGCACCATTGCTGATCATTAAAGAAACTCCTCATCACCTAAAAGGATGGATGTTAGTAACAGGATATTAATTTAGGTACCCATAGCATTGTATTTAAACATTGTGATAGAAACATTTCCCTGTTTGAGAAGGATTTCTTTTTTCTCTTGAATTCTACATGCATATTCCTTATACACCATAATACGGAATTCTTCTGTGTTGCTCAGATTTCTGCGAACTTTTCATATGTCCTGGCTATTTGATTATGGAAAAGCTGGTGAGCCTCATGCTGTACTCAGCACTTTAACACAGAATTGGAGATGCTGCTGCATGTGGCTGAAGTCAACAACCACATGGGAATAGCCTATGTCAGTTGACTGAAACAAGAAAGTCTGATAGTGGGTTTTCAAATGCTGTATACATTATATGAAATGCTATTGTGATTTCTAAATAGGAAATACCCCATTTTTCTAGGGTTTCTAATTTGGATCTTCTTATTGTTTCTCACCATTATTATGTTCAGGAACTCTCTTTCTAATTGTATGGTTTTGGACAGTGACAAAAGATAAGAATATATTTTTCTATGGGTCCAGTTGCCTCCCTTCCATTGTATTTCTGTAAGTTGCTGGGAGAGTATGAATGTGAAAGCTGTTGGTAAACTGAGGTTATGGTGAGCAATGAGTGTGCTTGCCAACACCTTTCAAAAAAGTGTTTCTTGCAATGGAGATAAGTTGTGTTCAAAATAAACGGCCGAGAGAATAGCTAATTTTGATAGATGAAAAAGCAGGGCCGGGCGCAGTGGCTCATGCCTGTAATCCCAGCACTTTGGGAGGTCGAGGCAGGTGGATCACTTGAGGTCAGGCGTTCAAAACCCACCTGGCCAACATGGTGAAACCCTGTATCTACTGAAAAAAAAAAAAAAAAAAAAAAAAAAAAGTTAGTTAGGCATGGTGGCAGGTGCCTGTATTCCCAGCTTTCCTGGCTGGGAGGCTGAGGCAGGAGAATCACTTGAACCCGGGAGGTGGAGGTTGCAGTGAGCAGAGATCATGCCACTGCACTCCAGCCTGGGCAACAGTGTGAGACTCCATCTCAAAAAAAAGAAAAAGAAAAGAAAAAGCAGAAGACCGAATGCCCAGTGGAGAGGTGACCTACAAATACACTTTAAGTTGATCAGCTAGCAAACATTTGCCAGACTTCTTTCTTTCCTACAGCAAATTATTGCATTTTCCTGTCCTGATGAGGCAACAATAGAAAGAACAGTGTAGTCAGTAGAAAATGCAGTGATACAAAGTTGTAACTGTGGTTTTCTGGCACCTTTGCTAACTGTACAGCCGGTCAGCCTGTCTTGAGCCATTTCCCCAACTGTAAGAATTGTGATGTTTGTTGCTCTTTATGCCGTAGAAACTAGTGAGACTATATGAGGTAATGAGACTATGTGTGGTAAAAATGCTATGGGTTATGACCTCGGATTTAAAAAAAAAATGCTGTGGGCATCTGCATAGACGTGGTCAGTCAGTTTCATTATGCAGTAACATGAATTATGTGTCTCTGGATGTAAGAGCTCTGTCTCTGATATCCAGTTGCCAAGGAGGTTGAGCTAATTTGACTTTTAGCTGATCTGACAATGAGAGAGAACTCTTGCCTCTCTCCCTCTTTTCATTGCTCCCTAAACCTCCCTGCAGAAGCTGTAATCTCCCATATGGGGAAGGAGACCCTTCTTTGTTTCACCATATTATAAGTATTACTAAGCATGTATTGATTTATGGTAATAATTTACATTTATTAAAGCACTTACTATAGCATACTATAATGTGACAAGCACTGTTCTAAGCCCTTTGATTTTCTACCTCAGTTAACCCTCACGGTAACCCTGTAAGGTAGATACTTTTATTGTCTCCATTTTACAGATGAGGAATCAGAGGCCCAGAAAGGACATAACTTGCCCCAAATCACACAGTTTAAGTGGCAGAACTGGGATTCAAAACCTGCTGGGTCTAGCTCCAGGGTCTGTTCTTTAAAGATGCCTATTAGAAAAAAAAATGGCTTAGCTTTTTGAGAAGCTCTTATTCAAAGAGAGCTGTGATAAGGTCGAAGCCTTGTAGAAGATATAATAAGCATTAAACACAGAAATATGTTTAGCTATTTACATTACAGACGACTAAAAGATTCCTACCGTTGTGGCCGTGAATAGGAGTTGTTATTGGAGTTCCAAGTTTGGATATGGTGAAATCATCGTCTCTTTTCCTTTCTAATTATACTTGAAGGCTTTGTGGAGATTAGCTTTTATGAGCTCTCCATGTTGTTCTATATGCCAGGTATTTGATGTGGCTTAAGGCAGTGGTTCCAAATCAGAGCTGTGCCTCCCAGACTCACCTGGAGCCTTCTGAAAACATAGATGTCTGCACCTCTGCACTTGCTTATTACGTCTCCAAAGGTGATTTTGTTGTGCAGTCCCTAGGAAAGACTTAAAATGGAAATGCTGTCTTTGAGTGGTTATATGTCATACACCACCCCAAAACCTAATGGTTTTAGATAACTGTGATTTATGATTTCTCATGATTCTGTGTTAGCCTGGGTCACTCACCTGACAGGTCAGCTGGGGCCTGGGTCTCTGTCTCCCTGTGGTCTTTTATCATCAAGAAGCTAGACCAGGATTTACACCACAGCGGAAGTGATCTGGGAGGGTGAGTTCCTGTGCACAAGTACTTGTCAAGCCTCTGCTTATGTCACATTTGTTGATGTACCCTCGGCTGAAACCAGTCACACACCCAAGCCTAGAGTCAGCAGAGAAAGAGACTGCACTGGGTGTGGGCCCTAGCAGACATGATTCACTGGGGTCATTAGTATAGCATTCTACCACACATGTAAACATCTGCCTAAAATTAGCTCACTATAAGGGCTTAGATCTCATAAAACCTAGGGAAAAAGTCTACAGCCCCCATTCTTGTCCTCTGCCATTATGGTACACCTACCAACTTGATAAGTTGTGGTTTCTTCAAATTCATTCATTCACTTAGCAAATAATAGTTCGCATACCTACTGCATGCTAGGGAAATCGCAGTGGACGAAACAGAAATTTCCTGCCCTCATGGTACTTACAGTGTGGTGGGAAGGGGAAGGTGTGTGTGGAAAAAGACAATGTAAATAAAGTGAGAGTGGGAAATAGGGAGTTGGGGAGGGGTAGCAATGTTAGATAAGGTGGCCAGGGAAGGCCTCAGAGAGAAGGTGATATTGTGGGGAGGGTCAAGACAAACACAGACAACATCCTGTTGGTTCAAGCCTATGTAATGATTTATTAGCAAGTACTTGGGCGTCTCCCTCAGATCTGTCAGCAGGGGATTGGGTTGGCAGGGAGGAATAGATGCTATAAAATGGGCAGGGGTGGCCAGGCACGGTGGCTCATGCCTGTAATCCCAGCACTTTGGGAGGCCGAGGCAGGTGGATCACGAGGTCAGGAGATTGAGACCATCCTGGCTAACACGGTGAAACCCTGTCTCTACTAAAAATACAAAAAATTAGCTGGGCGTGGTGGCGGGTGCCTGTAGTCCCAGCTACTCGGGAAGCTGAGGCAGGAGAATGGCGTGAACCTGGAAGGTGGAGCTTGCAGTGAGCTGAGATCGCGCCACTGCACTCCAGCCAGGGCGACAGAGCAAGACTCTGTCTCAAAAAAAAGAAAAAAAAAAAAAAAAAAAAAAGGGCAGGCAATGACCAGCATCTCTGATCCAAGTGTGGTGCCCCATGAGTTCTGAGCTGGTATCCCTTACTGGATTTGGGGTGCAGATACAGGATGGAGGGAAGAGGCATGTGTATCGAGTCCCTAATGTATGCTGCACATTATATTTTATTTAAGCCTCTCAGCAGCCTTGCAAAGAAATTAGTTATTATCCTTGTTTTTGGAGACTCCGAGTAGTAAAGTAACAAATTAAAGAAGGGAAGAGTCAAGAAGGAGAAAAATATTAGAAAATTGAAGAAGTCATTGAGTATTATAATAGATTTAGTGGTGGAAGAGGGCATAAGTTAAATGATAAGTTAGTGATTTAGAACATTTTGTCACATTTATATCATTTTCAGTCCCTCCACTTCTCTTTTATGTTTCTATTTTTGCTTCCTGACAGGAATGGGTAACTGCCACTGACATCAGAGTAACTCTTAATCGCCTGAACACTTTTGGAGATGAAGTGTTTAACGATCCCAAAGTTCTCAAGTCCTATTATTATGCGATCTCTGATTTTGCTGTGGGTGGCAGGTAAGTAAACTATTAAATTAGTCTTGAAAGTGTTTGGAGCTTTTGCATAGAGGTGGATCTAGCAACTTGTTTACAACTATGGTAATACCATTGTTAGATGTTTTCTTTACCAAGAATAGGAGCGGCAGTCCTTCCTGTGTGATAATGCTTAGCTGAAAGGACAGACAGCAGCCTAGGATATTTTCACTGTGAGATCTTCTTGTTGTTCTGGAAACTAAGCATGTAGGTTTTCCAAAACCTTGTCAAATCCACACACTTAGTGAATTCTTATTGACAATTCAAGTGCAAAGGCACTGTGAAGCACTTGAGGAAGGGTAAGACTCACCTTATCCTACTGAGAAGTCCTGACCTTCTCCGATCTTACAAATGAACAGGGTAGGCAATGTATGAATATGTGAAAACTGAAATACTGGTAATCACCTGTTTTTAAAAAATAGATAAAGCAGCAGTAGAAAAGATGCCACATATCAAGAATGATCCCAAACTGCCAGGCTAGAGAAGCAGATGGCATCTGAGCTGGGTCTTGAAAGCTTTGGATAAGGAAGGAGAGGATGCCTTGGTTGGATGCAAGAGGATGAACATGTCATAAGCAGAAGTTTAGAGACAGGAGAGTATAAACCCATTTGACTGAAGGAAAATCTCTTATGAATTTGTAGAGTTGTAAACCAGAAAGATAGTTTCGTGGCCAGAGACCTTAAACAGCAGGTGAAGAATCTTGGACTTACCTCCTCTGTGTTAGATCATGAGATCCCAAAAGCAGAAAACATATTTTTGCTTACGTTGTTTCCGGTATGGGATTGGTGCTTAGTGAAAGTTGATGGGAACTGTACCCAATGAGAAATCAGGCAGAATTTTTGGAGTAGGACTCTGATAAGAAAACAGTGGGCCAGGAGGATTAATGTGCAAACAGGGTAAAAATAGTGTGCAATTGAGGGAATTTATATTCCTGTTATGATGCTGGGTTAGGCAACAAATACATGACATTAAGCTGGTGGCAGCAGAATGGAAAGGAACATATAGATGCATTTTATTGTGAAGGAAACGTTACCAGGACTTCAGTCAAAGGTGCTTTTAAGATTTAGTGATCAGGAGAAAGGTTGGTACCATTAACAAAATAAAGAAGATGAGCTAAACTGAAGAGTTTGGTTATACATATGTAAAATTTCAGGTCATGGGGGACATCAAAGTTTGTGCAGCAGTCAAGGATAAGAGCTTAAGAGAAGATGAGAGCTGGAGATCTAAATCTGGGACTCGTCCTGCCACACTGTCAATGATTCTGAAGTATTTTAGTGTATCAGTGAATGGTAGTTGAAGCTATGAGACTGATTGCTGTCATTAAGGAAGCAAGTGAGGGGAACATTACGACTCCATGGTGCACATTAGTATTGATGGGAATTTCCATGAGTCCTTAATTTGTTAACATACTTGCATCTAGGGAATCCTTCAGGGATTCTTGCTCCAGACAACCTCAGGGGATATTAGTCTGACTACCAAACATCCATATGGGGGTGAGGTATCTAATGTGTCTCACCACCTTTAGGTCAGAATACTTTAAAATCATTATGGCAGATAATTGCTGATGTTCATCAACTTATTTTGTGGTTTTGCAATCCTAAGCACATAAATAAAGCACTCCTTGATCTTCCCAATAACCTTATGAAATAGGCATTATCATCATCCCTGTTTTACAGGCGAGGCACAGAGGTTAAGTTACATTGGTAAGTGACAGGGAAGGGTTTCAAACCCAGGCAGCCTGGCTTCAGAGTCCATGCTTTTCTGAACCACTACATTCTGCTACCTCTTGACACACAGGTTTGACTTCAGGAATTGATCCTACAGATAGCCTCAGAAATTGTTAGGGACTTTCTTTTCATATCTGGTTAATCCCTACCCCTGTTAAGTAAAGCTACCTTGTTTAATTTTTTTTCATCCTTAAAAATTCAGACATCCATTACTTAATCTTGCCCAGTTCCTCAGTTTACACTTTTGAATGGTAAAACTTACTTCTTTGTGTACATAGTTTTTCTGTGTGCATTTCTGGGACTTTGCAGCTGTTCCATTTTTTGGAGTGTCTCGTCTCTCCCCAGATGTAAATGTAATGGACATGCAAGCGAGTGTATGAAGAACGAATTTGATAAGCTGGTGTGTAATTGCAAACATAACACATATGGAGTAGACTGTGAAAAGTGTCTTCCTTTCTTCAATGACCGGCCGTGGAGGAGGGCAACTGCAGAAAGTGCCAGTGAATGCCTGCGTGAGTGCCCCATGGCATCAGTCTGTCAATTGTCTTGAGGACTTCCAAGGGTGGAAGAAGGAATGGGTGACTTCTTTTATTCCTCCTTGAAGGGAAAGCTCTGAAAGGCCATGCTTTTTCTGTAATTTGAGTAGTATTCAAGTCAGAGGAAAGTCATAGATGAGGGCAATTCACTGTAAAGGCAAACTCTGAGGGTTTTGTGTTTCCTTAATGAACACATGTCCCAGAGTTGGAGCAGCATCTGCAAGGTTTAGAAATTTGTTTAGATCCAAATACTGGGCCAGTGTAGTCTACTCCAGAATATGGTTTCTCTAGTCTTCTTTGTTCCCCTTTAAAATACTATTATTTTTATCAATGCTCAGGCAGCCAAGGTAATTAACATGTATCAAATATAATGAGTTCTAGGCTAAGAGGGGCCATTCCAAGATTATTTCTTTTTTCTTTTCTTTTCTTTTTTTTTTTTTTTGTTCTGAGACTGAGTCTCACTCTGTCACCTAGGCTGGAGTGAGTGATCTCAACTCACTGCAACCTCTACCTCCTGGGTTCAAGTGATTGTCCTGCCTCAGCCTCCTGAGTAGCTGGGATTACAGGTGCGTGCCACCACACCCAGCTAATTTTTGTGGTTTTATTAGAGACGGGGTTTCACCATGTTGGCCAGGCTGGTCTCGAACTCCTGACCTCAGGTGATCCACCTGCCTTGGCCTCCTAAAGTACTGGGATTACAGGTGGGAGCCACTGTGCCTGGCCGCATAAGATTATTTCTCAAAACTATTTTTTCTTTATCTCACTAAAGAGTACAACGGGGAGAATTTTCCCACTCCCCCGATGGAGAGGTGGGTAGCTTTGGGAAGAAGAATAGGTCCTAGTATTCCTAGAAAAAGGTAAAAATGAAAAAAAGGTAAAATGAAAAAACTTAAAACATTGTTTATCCCTTCATAATGTCATGGTTTATTCTGAACAGATAGAGAAAGAAATCTCAGGAGAAGGGAACCTTTTAATCATGATTTTAAATGGGCAATAATTTTCTTATGTCCTTACAAATATTCTTTGTCATATTCTGTTAAGAATAAAGAGAAAAAGAAGATACTCTTAACTTGCAGAAATTATTGGCAGAGGCTGGGAATGGTGGCTCATGCCTGTAATCTCAGCACTTTGGGAGGCCTATGGAGTTGGATCACCTGAGGTCAGGAGTTTGAGACCAGCCTGACCAACATGGTGAAACCCTGTCTCTACTGAAAATACAAAAATTAGCCAGGTGTGGTGGTGCACGCCTGTAATCACAGCTACTCACTTGGGAAGCTGAGGCAGGAGAATTGCTTGAACCCGGGAGGCGGAGGTTGCAGTGAGTCAAGATTGCGCCACTGCACTCCAGCCTGGGCAACAAAGCGTCTCAAAAAACAAAAACAAACAAACAAATTATTGACAGAAACCCCGAGAAGGGACCACTATCTTAACTCAAGACTATTTCCACTGAACTGCCGAGAGGAGATTTTCTTATTCATCTTTTCAACAAATCCTAAGATTTGCAAGTAAAATTTACAGCCTCCTCTAACATTTGTAAGCACTTGCTTGACCTTCTTTAATTCCATTACTGAACTGTAATATTCAGTGTTGGAAGCTCTACAATAAAGGCTGGTGCAAGAATGAAATACTCCTAATATGTGGCATCTAAATAAATGGACATGTCTGCTTGAAAAGCATTCTGCTTAATAATGTCACATTTTGAGTCTCTCCAGAAAGTTACTTAAAGAACCAAACATTGCCATTTCACCTCTAGCAAATGAACTGAGTACTGTAGCTAGAGGACTTTGATGAGGAACTAAGTCAATTTGCTTTTCTCGTTGGTCCCTTCAGCACTGTGACACTTCAAAGAGTGACATTTCTGGATGTTGTGACAGTACTACATTAATTGTCAGGATGCTAGGGCTAGGGAAGAGAACTACCTTCTCTCAAGGAGGGAGCCATGGCATTTGCTTTAGCTGTAGGTTGGGACAGTGTGGACAGTGGTGTTATTCTGCTTCACCATCTCAGAACATCAGATCTTCAGGTGGGTTGGGCTTGGTGAATTGAGGGATAAGCTAGGGCATCTTGAGGGAAGAGAAATAGCTAATGAAGGAAGGAAAAGGGCACTTCAAAACTAACTTAACAAAACTCTAATTTTTGGTGGCAATAACTCAAGTTTCTAAAAAAGTTTTCAATTGTAATACTGTACTATGAAATAACTATGCTGCTATAAAGACACATGCACACGTATGTTTATTGCGGCACTATTCACAATAGCAAAGACTTGGAACCAACCCAAATGTCCAAGAATGATAGACTGGATTAAGAAAATGTGGCACATATATACCATGGAATACTATGCAGCCATAAAAAATGATGAGTTCATGTCCTTTGTAGAGACATGGATGAAATTGGAAATCATCATTCTCAGTAAACTATCGCAAGGACAAAAAACCAAACACCGCATGTTCTCACTCATAGATGGGAATTGAACAATGAGAACACATGGACACAGGAAGGGGAACATCACACTCTGGGGACTGTTGTGGGGTGGGGGGAGTAGGGAGGGATAGCATTAGGAGATATACCTAATGCTAAATGACGAGTTAATGGGTGCAGCACACCAGCATGGCACATGTATACATATGTAACTAACCTGCACATTGTGCACATGTACCCTAAAACTTTAAGTATAATAATAATAAAAAAAAAAAAGAAATAACTGATCATAAGGAAGAGAGAAAAAGAACAAAAGGGGCTGGGTATGGTGGCTCACACTTGCAATCCCAGCACTTTGGGAGGCCAAGGTGGGAGACTCATTTGGGACCAACCTGGGCAATATAGTGAAACCCTGTCTCTGCAAAAATAAAAAATAAAATAATTAGCCAGGCATGGTGGCATGTGCCTGTACTCCCAGCTAAGTGGCAGGATGAGGCAGGAGGATCACTCGAGCCTGGGAGTTTGAGACCAGCCTGAGCAACAGAGCAAGACCTTATCTCTACAAATTTTTTTAAAAAAATTAGCTGAGTATAGTGGCACACACCTGTAGTCCCAGCTACTTGGGAGGCTAAGGCAGGAGGAGGATCACTTGAGCTCAGGAATTTGAGGCTGCAATGAGTTATGGTGACACCACTGCACTCCAGAGTGAGACCCTGTCTCCAAAAAACAAACAAATCAAAATGTGTTCATGATTTTGGTTAGAAGAAGTCTGCATTAAAAAAGAAAAATGTATTCCAAAAAAGATGTATTCGAATATTTTTTTAAAACAACAATATCCTGTTCAATTTGAAACCAAATAAAACTTCTTTTTATTTACTCTTCAAGATACTGCCTACATTTTGGGAAGAATCAATAACTCAGAAAAAAATCTTTTTATTATAAACATAGTAAGGAATTTTTGTGACTACAGATACTTGGTCTTGAAATATGGTTGTGCCCTGCAGGGAATATAGCTACTTAACAGATCACCCATTTGGAGTTGAGGCTTCCCTGTACATGGATGTTTCTGGAGGATCTAGATTTCTTTTTAATTCTGCTTTCATCTGTCGTGGCACTAATTTTAACCCATATGTCTCAAGTTACCCCAGTCTAGTTATATAAATAATCTGGCACTTTGGAAGTTAGTGTCTTAATGTATTTGACTCATCTGAAGCCTAAAAAGTTAAGGTAAATTGAAGCCTGCATATAAAATGGCACTTTGTTTTTGGAGTTGATACTAGAATAAAGGCTAAAGATTCAGGAGAATTGTAATTTGACTTGACTTTTACTTGTATATGAGCAATTACCTGGAGGCAGATTATTTTCTAAGTACGAGAATTCCTTGTATGTTATGATGGTGCTATTTTTTAGAGGGAGGAACATTTATCATCTGGCTATATATACCCTTTATTGGCATACTGTTGGGTTTTGTTGTTGTTGGTTTGTTGTTTGTTTGTTTGTTTTTGAGACAGAGTTTTAGCTCTTGTCGCCCAGGCTGGCGCCCAGTGGTGTGATCTCAGCTCACTGCAACCTCTGCCTCTCAGGCTCAAGTGATTCTCTTGCCTCAGCCTACCGAGTAGCTGGGATTACAGGCACCTGCTACCACACCCGGCTAATTTTTTGTATTTTTAGTAGAGATGGGGTTTCACCATGTTGGCCAGGCTGGTCTCGAACTCATGACCTCAGGTTATCTGCCTGCCTCAGCCTTCCAAAGTGCTGGGATTATAGGCATGAGCCACTGCACCTGGCCTTCTTGTTGTTGTTAATGAACAGTGCATCTGGTAATCATTCTTAGTCTACCACCATCTGTCTGCCTCAGAGATGTGGGAAATTATGTTTGGTTTTAAGTCTTAAAATGCTCTTCTTAAAGGTACCCAGATCTGATGTAACTCATGTGTTTTGACTGGCAGCCTGTGACTGCAATGGTCGATCCCAGGAATGCTACTTCGATCCTGAACTCTATCGTTCCACTGGCCATGGGGGCCACTGTACCAACTGCCAGGATAACACAGATGGCGCCCACTGTGAGAGGTGCCGGGAGAACTTCTTCCGCCTTGGAAACAATGAAGCCTGCTCTCCATGCCACTGTAGTCCTGTGGGTAAGTGACAGGAAGATGGATTGAAAGACAAAATGATAGTTCTGTGGACCCCCAGAAAGGAAAGCTTTGTTTCCAAGGCGTTTGGACAACTAAATGTGGAGGTGTGTACATTATTATAACACAGAAATGAGTCAAGATCTGTCTCTACCCCACGCCTCCACCTTTTTTAACCAAGTTGAACTTTCAGATGAGTTTCTGGTGTGTAAGGGGGGGATGGTGGCCTGAGTAATGGTTCTGCAAATAATTAGCAACAGGATCATAGAGACAATTTGAACTTTGACTGTAAAAGGTTAACTGCTTTGTGAGTTCTTCCTTGTTAATGATTTTGTTTAGTCTAATCTCCTTAGAGTGCTGAAATATTCTTAGCATGTTGGTGTGTGTACAGAGATTGATAGCATTCTTAGTCCAGCCCATTCTTCAAGAGTTTGACCTTTATTTTTGTCATTTAGGCCTATATATACCTAAATTCTAGACATGGGCCTTAAGGGGCTGTGATCGCCCACAGAGAAGTAACTGATCTTGTGTGCAGTGTTTCATTGGGTACAAAGTGATTTTCAACATTGATGAGTAAATTCATCTTAGCATGTGTCTAGAAACTTAAAATGCCATGGCTTAAAGGGTCATGATTTTGAGAAAGTTCTCATTTAAAATTTGGTTTTTATTATCTTTGTGACCATCAGGAGATTGCATACTGGTTCTCAGGCATTGCTTTTAATTACCAGTTATCTTTCTTTAACACATTGATTTTACTTACGTATCTGGCCGAATTTTTCTTTGACAATAGGCATTTTACATTTTAGGCTCTCTAAGCACACAGTGTGATAGTTATGGCAGATGCAGCTGTAAGCCAGGAGTGATGGGGGACAAATGTGACCGTTGCCAGCCTGGATTCCATTCTCTCACTGAAGCAGGATGCAGGTAAAATATTTTCAAAGCCAGAAGAAGGGGGCAGAATCTATATATAGTCAACACATATTAATAGATCTTATGGCTTATTGGCAGCAGGGTAAACATTTTTCCTGTAATAATTGTCAACAAGACTGAGGACTAGCTGTAATGGTGAGCCACAAGGGGTTTGGCTTGTACAAAGAGTAAGCAGAGTTTTAATGGGATGACTATCTTAAACTGAAACCAAATATAAAAATGACTTTAGGCTCACGCCTGTAATCCCAGCACTATGGGAGGCCAAGGCGGCTGGATCACGAGGTCAGGAGATCAAGACCACGGTGAAACCCCGTCTCTACTAAAAATACAAAAAAAATTAGACAAGCGTGGTGGCGGGCGGCAGTAGTCCCAGCTACTCGGGAGGCTGAGGCTGGAGAATGGCGTGAACCTGGGAGGCGGAGCTTGCAGTGAGCCAAGATCACGCCACTGCACTCCAGTGTGGGTGACAGAGTGAGACTCTGTCTCAAAAAAAAAAAAAAAAAATGACTTTGGTGTCCTTTTTGTTCTATGTGTATTTCTTTTAAAAAAATCTGTTGGCTGGGCACCTGTGCCTCACGCCTGTAATCCCAGCACTTTGGGAAGCTGAGGCAGGCAGATCACGAGGTCAAGAGATCAAGACCATCCTGGCCAACATTGTGAAACCCTGTCTCTACTAAAAATACAAAAATTAGCTGGGTGTGTTGGTGTGCGCCTGTAGTCCCAGCTACTCGGGAGGCTGAGGCAGGAGAATCGCTTGAACCCTGGAGGCGGAGGTTGCAGTGAGCTGAGATGGCGCCACTGCACTCCAGCCTGGGCGACAGTGTGAGACTCTGTCTCAAAAAAAAAAAAAAAAAAAAAAAAAATCTGTTAACATGTAAAACAAAGGGCTGACTTTAAGAGTGGAAGTTTTCTCCCTTCTCTGATTGTTTTATCCATTTTTCATTGAATAGGCCATGCTCTTGTGATCCCTCTGGCAGCATAGATGAATGTAATGTTGAAACAGGAAGATGTGTTTGCAAAGACAATGTCGAAGGCTTCAATTGTGAAAGGTAGTGCATTCTTTCTCTAGCTGCATTGTGTTTTCTCTGTTACCATATTTCAAGTAAAAAAAAGTAACTGATTGTGTCTTAATCTTTTTCAGATGCAAACCTGGATTTTTTAATCTGGAATCATCTAATCCTCGGGGTTGCACACCCTGCTTCTGCTTTGGGCATTCTTCTGTCTGTACAAATGCTGTTGGCTACAGTGTTTATTCTATCTCCTCTACCTTTCAGATTGGTAATTTAGACCTCATCCCCCAACCTGTTAGAACTGTGAGACTACACTTAAAATATTTTTAAAAATAAAATCAGTAATTCTTTGAGGGCTTTTTGATGGTTGGCAACACTTTGTATTATTTAGCATGCATAGTTTTTGTAGTTTGGCCTTTTAATTTAATGAAAATGTACTTTTGGCTTTAGAATTTATCTCAATAGTGATTACAAATGTTATATAAATAGTAATAAAGTAAAATATAGTTTGAGTGGTATAGCATATATTGGTACTGTTGTAGGATCCATTTATTCAAAAAGGTTTATTGATGCCTTTCTTTATACAAGGTGTGGTCTTACACATTTTTATGGTACATAGAGGACCTGAATTCAGGATATTTACAGTGTAAAGTGCTTGTGTTTTCCTTCTCTACCTGCAGATGAGGATGGGTGGCGTGTGGAACAGAGAGATGGCTCTGAAGCATCTCTCGAGTGGTCCTCTGAGAGGCAAGATATCGCTGTGATCTCAGACAGCTACTTTCCTCGGTACTTCATTGCTCCTGGTAAGTAAGGCTAGAAAGCAGTCTGACCTGCTGTGTGCCTCTGTTTAATCTCAGTCTCACATTCTTGCCCACCATTGTGTCTGTATTCCAGCAAAGTTCTTGGGCAAGCAGTTGTTGAGTTATGGTCAGAACCTCTCCTTCTCCTTTCGAGTGGACAGGCGCGATACTCGCCTCTCTGCAGAAGACCTTGTGCTTGAGGGAGCTGGCTTAAGAGTATCGGTACCCTTGATCGCTCAGGGCAATTCCTATCCAAGTGAGACCACTGTGAAGTATGTCTTCAGGTAAGATAGCCTTCTTCGTAAAGTGAGACTTGACGAACATTGTGAAAGTGGTGTCTTTATTTAAGTTTAACTGGCCTCTAGATGTATTTTAAAGAAAAACTTCTGGGTTATTGTGGTGATTTTGTAAAAGGGAGCCTTCCTTTCTTTACCTTTATCTTTTCCAATTGTACTACCAAACCAATAGTCTTATTTTTTATTTGATTTGATTGTTAGAGTATTGCATTGTTGGGGCATAAATGAATAAGAAATATTTCCCCAACATCCAGAATTATCCTTAGAGAGGTTAATGTGGCCCTTTCTTTCTCTCCAGGCTCCATGAAGCAGCAGATTACCCTTGGAGGCCTGCTCTTACCCCTTTTGAATTTCAGAAGCTCCTAAACAACTTGACCTCTATCAAGATCCGTGGGACATACAGTGAGAGAAGTAAGTTATGATATAATTTAGGAGAGTTGTTTAAAAAGATGATTGGTTAGAAAGATTCATGATAATATAAAAGTTTCTCTTTCCTAATAATATAACACTGAGAAGTGTATAACAATCACATTATACATGAATTATATATAAAGACAATGCATTTTTTAACTGCTTTCAAGGACCTGGAAAAAATTTGGTAAAATTAGTAAATAGTATTATTTACTAATTGATTACTCAATTGATCAGTAGGTCAATTGAGGTTACATTGTATATAAATAGATTTTCTAAAAAACCTAATTATAGGCTAGGCACAGTTGCTTACACCTGTAATCCTAGCACTTTGGGAGGCTGAGGTGAGCAGATCACTTGAGGCCAGGAGTTTGAGACCAGCCTGGCCAACATGGTGAAACCCCGTCTCTATTAAAAATACAAAAATTAGCCAGGTGGGGTGGTGAAAGCCTGTAATCCCAGCTACTTGGGTGGCTGAGGGATGAGAATCGCTTAAACCCGGGAGGCAGTGGTTGCAGTGAGCTGAGCTCATGACACTGCATTCCAGCCTGGGTGACAGAATGAGAATCTGTCTCAGAAAAAAAAAAAAAAAAAAAAAAAATCTGATTATAATTCTACTGGCTTAAGTTGCCTCATCTTCATTTCTTTTTATTTACTGTTGTGTAATTATAATTTATAATTTGAACCATTGGTTAAATTATTAAAAGTCATAAATTATTGAATGATTTTGTTATAATTTTAGGTGAACAAGAGTTTAAGACTTAAAAATTTTTTTTTTGAGACAGAGTCTTGCTTTGTCACCCAGGCTGTGGTGCAATAGCATGATCTTGGCTCACTGCAACCTCCGCCTCCTGGTTCAAGCGATTCTCCTGCTCAGCCTCCCAAGTAGCTGGGATTACAGGCACGCCCCACCACACCCAGCTAATTTTTGTATTTTTAGTGGAGATGGGGTTTCACCATATTGGCCAGGCTGATCTCAAACTCCTGACCTCAGGTGATTCCCTCCGCCTTGACCTCCCAAAGTGCTGGGATTACAGGCATGAGCCCCTGCACCCGGCCAAAATTTTTTTCTTAAAAAAATGGTTTAAACAAGGATCTTTTTCTCTAGCAAGGTACAGCTGTTTGGGGTGGTGGAGTTAGTGATGATGTGGTATTGGGAGAAGCATCTGCAGCTTAGATGTGTTGATTTTTGAAATGCCTGCGTGAATATCCAGATAAAAATGGCTTATAAGTAGTTAGAAATATGAATCTGGGGCTTAGGAAGAGATTAGGACTAGTGATCCAGATTTAGAAGGTTGTCAACATATGGGCAATAATTTTTAAACTTGGAAATATGACAGAAAATATAGATGGGAAAGAAGGATGGAATCCTGGAAACAGTTAAGTCCATGCTCTAAGACCCAAGGGCAACATGGCAAAACCCCATCTCTACTAAAAAGTACAAAAATTAGCAGAGTATGGTGGTTCATGCCTGTAGTCCCAGCTTCTCTGGAGGCTGAGGTGAGAGGATCATGTGCACTCAGGAGGTCAAGGCTGCAGTGAGTGGTAATTGTGCCACTGCACTCCAGCCTGGACAATGGAATGTGACCCTGTCTCAAAAAAAAGTAAAATAAATAATAAGACCCAAGAGAGAAAAAGAATTTTAAGAAAGAGAAACAATTAACAAGTTTAGGAAGCTAGCATCATTGGGTTTTGGATTGGTGATTCCTTAATCACTGCTGAGTTTTTGTTTTAAGAAGTGTTAAAACTGTCCAGGCGTGGTGAGTCATGCCTGTAATTCCAGCACTTTGGGAGGCTGAGACAGGAGGATTGCTTGAGGCTAGGTGTTCAAGACCAGCCTGGGCAACATAGCAAGATTCTGTCTCTCTAAATCAAAAAAATTAGCTGGGCATGGTGGCACACACCTGTGGTCCTAGCTACCTCGGAGGCTGAGGGCAGGAGGATGCGTGAACCCAAGAGGTTGAGCTCGCAGTGAGCTGTGATCATGCTGTCGCACACCAGCCTGAGTTTACAGAGTGGATCTATCTCAAAAAAAAAAAAAAAAAGTGGCGGGGTGGTGTTGAAACTGAAAGATCACAGTGCTTTAAGAAGTAATTTGAAGTTGAGTAAGTAAAATAAAGAATGTTCTGTTAAGAAGTTTGGCTATAAGGAAAAGACATGGACTATAATTTGGGAGTAGGAACAAGATTGAAGAAAGAGTATTTTTAGAATGGGGAGACTTAAGGATGTTTAGAATTGGAAGCACAGTAACCAATAAAGCCATATCTCATGACCTAACTAGGCAAGGTAAACCTGTAAACATACTAAAAGTAGTACATTTAGGGCAGTAATGGAGGTGTCCTTCAGCCTTAGGTGGTTAATTTTCAAATGAATTTTATAAACAGCAAGTGCTATTTCATAACATGAAAAATACGCTTTAAGCATAAGACTGCAAAACACTAGAGTGGAATGGAGATTACATGGAAATATGATGATGTTACTGAGGACTGTATCTCTCTGATAAAATGTTCCTGTTGGTGCTTGTATCAGGGCCACCACTGGATTGGATGAACCATTGGTCTAAGGCAATATAAGGTTTCCTCTGATTTCTTATAGAAATGGAAAAGCATTGAGCTTTGGAGTAATTGTATACTTGTAAGAAGTAACCCTGAGTATTAGAACTTTACTTGAGAGTTTTTGTTTTTTGTTTTTTGGGGGGTTTTTTGGCTGTTTTACAGAGGGCAGAAATTATATAACCTGAGTATTACCTGTTGACAGGTGCTTTCCCTTCTGTCTTATCCTTGAACTCTGTAGTGCCTGCTTTTGTAGCAAAAGAATGAAAACACTCCTTAATGGCTGTAGACGTAAACTCTTCTTTTCCCCTCGCACTCTTGTTCGTATCTCTTCTCACTCCAAATGATTGTCTAATGCTTTTCATTTTTCACATTGGTGGGGACTGTAAAATTCAGCAAATCTAGGGCTACGTGTGTGTGTTTTAAACAAAATAAGTTTGGGCCGGGCATGATGGCTCAAGCCTGTAATCCCAGCACTTTGGGAGGCCAAGGTGGGCTGATCACCTAAGGTCAGGAGTTCGAGACCAGCCTGGCCAACATGGTGAAACCCTGTCTCTTCTAAAAAAAAAAATACAAAAATTAGCTGGGCATAGTGGCACACGCCTGTAATCCCAGCTGCTCGGGAGGCTGAGGCAGGAGAATTGCTTGAACCCAGGAGCAGAGGTTGCAGTGAGTCGAGATCGCACCACTGCACTCCAGCCTGGGAGACGGAGTGAGACTCCATCTCAATAAATAAATATATATATAAACAAACAAATTAATTAATAAATAAAATAAAAGTTTGCTGTACCACCACTCCAGATACTTGGCACTCAGTACCACATGATTGTTCTAAATGCTGTTTTCTAATTCTCTTCTCCAGGGGGTAGACGTGGATATCTCGTTTAGTGTATCAGAGCCCAGTTAAGCTAATGGCTGATTTTCTCTGGAATTTGGGGTCTAGTTACTTTTTAGTGTTACTTACTTTACACAAGGTTTGGAAAACAAGCCAGTTCGGTGATTTTCTTTTCCTCACTATACACAGGTGCTGGATATTTGGATGATGTCACCCTGGCAAGTGCTCGTCCTGGGCCTGGAGTCCCTGCAACTTGGGTGGAGTCCTGCACCTGTCCTGTGGGATATGGAGGGCAGTTTTGTGAGATGTGTCTCTCAGGTTACAGAAGAGAAACTCCTAATCTTGGACCATACAGTCCATGTGTGCTTTGCGCCTGCAATGGACACAGCGAGACCTGTGATCCTGAGACAGGTGAGATGATCTTTGGCAGCTCTTAGACCTAACTTCTCTTTAGCAGTTGTGTAGAAAGTGCTCATTGTCTTATATGCTTGTACACTTGCCTGTTTTCTCACACCTGCCTTCCAAATAGGTGTTTGTAACTGCAGAGACAATACAGCTGGCCCGCACTGTGAGAAGTGCAGTGATGGGTACTATGGAGATTCAACTGCGGGCACCTCCTCCGATTGCCAGCCCTGTCCGTGTCCTGGAGGTTCAAGTTGTGCTGTTGTCCCCAAGACAAAGGAGGTGGTGTGCACCAACTGTCCTACTGGCACCACTGGTAAGTCTGCTCGCTTTGTCTGCTTTCAGTGTTCCCTTCTATAAAAAGACCTAGGGGAAAGGGGCTTCGGAGTTGTTTTGGATCTTTGTGTTTGGTTCAGTTTTAGTGGTTATGGTTTTCCTAATAGGAAGCTGAGGCTCACTCTCCTTGTTTCCTTCCATCTCTCTTTTGGGTATCCCCTGATTGTCTCCATCTCTCAACCAAGGGCTTTCATGTCACCTTGATCTACCGTCTCCCCTTTAGGTGATCAAATCTCATCTTGAGGCTTCGAAAGCCTTTCTATATCTATGATAGCTAAGTTTGTATTTCCAGCCCTGACACCGCTCCTGAGCTACCTACTTGTCATTTCCACTTAGATGGTGGGCTAGAAGCCTTCCACTTGCTTTTCCACATCCCTGTTCACCTTTCTCCACCCTGACTGAGACCTGCATGCACTGCATCAAATGTCAGGCTCCATTTGCATTCAGACAGTAGAAAGCACATACAAGAGCTCACAGAGAAGGAGGAGGGTGAGGACAGAGTATTTATCCCATGGCCGCTTCTCTGTGGGGTTCTCTGGATTGATGACCTCAAATCCATCATTGATGAGCCAAATCAGCTCCTGGGAGGCCATCTCCAAACAGCTCTTTTTACCTTTAGATTCTGCTAGCTGCCCCACCCACCACCTGAGGCCCAGGGTATGGAGCCTGTCTCAAGTGCTGCACTCTTCTCGCAGTTTCCCTACACTCCGTGCTGATTTGATTGTGTCAGCCATTTTCTGCTGTGATTTTGATTCACATAGCCAAAGGAACTCAAATTTAAACAAATCCAAGTTAAATATTTGATTTCCTCCCTTTTTCTTCAACCCTTTGTTTCTCCTCCAGTCTTGTTCATCTTAGTAAATATGCTGCCATTAGCCTAGTTGCTCGAGCTGAAACCTTAGGGCTTATACTTGATTCATCTTCCTTTCAAGTCCTAGAAACAGTCAGCAAATCTTACTGATGTTATCTCAGATCTGACCACTTTTCACCACTTCCACTATCACCAACCTGATTCAAACCTCTGTTACCTCTCACCTGGGATTGCCTAATTGTTCTCCCTGCTTCACCTGCTCCCCTACAATGGATCCAATCTCAACATGAAAGCCAAAATGGTCCTTTCAAAATGAACCTCAGATTACACCACTTTTAAACCCTCCAATAGCTTCTTGATACACTAAAACCAAATCCTTTACTCTAACTTCCATGCTTCTACATGGGTTTGAACTGCTTCCATGGCTTATCTTGTTTTTCTGAAGCTTTCTTCCCTTGGATATTATCCTGGCTGGTCTCTTCTCTATCTTTCCATTGCTATCCCAATGTCTCCTTCTTACAGAGGCTTTCCCTACCCACCAGTATAAAGTAGCTCTCACCTTCACCCCATCATGCTGCTTTATTTTGTTTAATTTTTTTATGCTTATCCCTATCTGAAGTAATCTTGTTTATTTGTATGTCTGTGTATTGGTCTTCACCAACTGCTGCATATGCTTTGTGAGAGCAGAGACCTTGTCCACCTTGTTAACATCATCCTAATGACCTAGAACAGTGCTGGTATATAGTAGATGCTCAGAAAATACTTGTTGAATGAATTAATAAACCTCGGATTCACCAGAAATTTGAGTCTAATTCAGGCCCTGCTGGTTACAAAGATATCACAAGCCCAACTTGAACTAATCAAGGTAGGAAAGTGGAAAAGGAAGGATGAGGAGCAGTGAGTTTAGTAGAGTGGAAAGAGCTCTGGATTCTAACTCTCCCTCTCTACCTGTCACTTCTTTGGTTGCAGGCAAATTACTTATCCTTTCTGTTCCCTGAGCTATAATATTTAGTACAAGCAGTCAGCAACTGATGATTTCTAAGTTCTCTTCTAACATGCCCTGATTCTGTACCAATTGATACTGATTAACAAGGATTAGCACATGCCTCTTACATTTTAACAGAATGGTTCTGCTCACCCTGTTGTGTGGGAAACTTATGGTGTCAAGAGTGGCACTTCACCTCTTTTAATATCATCTGCCAAAACAACATATATGAATGTGCCATCCTTTGAGACTGGAGAAGTTTATAAACCTTGGGCTTGACTCATTTACTGAGCACTTTTAATACATGATTTGGGTTGATTGTCACAACAATTAAAGTGAAGTAGGCAGACCAGGTGCTTCCTTTCTAGTGAGGAAATAGAGATGTGCTCAAGGTCACTCTGGTGGTCTGGCCCCGTGCCAGGGCTGCAGCCCAGGTCCTCTGCCCTCCACTGCACCATGTCTTCTCTCATGTGATGATTACACTAGATTACCTGTAGCCAGTGGTAATCTATCACCAAAAATGTCTAAGGCCTTTCTTTCATAACATCAGATTGTCTCATCCCCAGGTAAGAGATGTGAGCTCTGTGATGATGGCTACTTTGGAGACCCCCTGGGTAGAAACGGCCCTGTGAGACTTTGCCGTCTGTGCCAGTGCAATGACAACATCGATCCCAACGCAGTTGGAAATTGCAATCGCTTGACAGGAGAATGCCTGAAGTGCATCTATAACACTGCTGGCTTCTATTGTGACCGGTGCAAAGACGGATTTTTTGGAAATCCTCTGGCTCCCAATCCAGCAGACAAATGCAAAGGTAATCAGCCTTCGACCAGATTCTGTCACAGCTAAATGCCCCTTTATTGTGAGAATTCTTGTGTGTCTCTTAAAATATGTATAGTTGTTTAGTCTAAGAGAAATACATTGTGAACTGCTTTTGTCTTTTAAAATTTTCATCACCACATTAAAAAAGTATAAAGAAGGACAGTCATGGTGGCTGACACCTGTGGTCCCATAAAAAGAAACAGGTGAAATGAATACTAATGTATTTTATTTAATATATCCAACATATGATTTCAATAAGTAATCAGTAAAAATTGTTAATGAAATATATGTTCTTTCTCACGCTAAGCCTTCAAAATCCAGTGTGTATCTCACGTTTATAGCACATCTCAATTCAGACTCGCCAGCCACATTTAAAGTGCTCAGTAGCCACATGTGACCAGCAGCTACCAACCTGGCAACACAGGTCTAAAGAATCTCTTTGGATTGTTTATATTTTAGTATTTCTCTCAGGTGATTTGTGTCTTTTGCCGTCTCTGTCTTCCTGCCTTAGCCTGCAATTGCAATCCGTATGGGACAGTGAAGCAGCAGAGCAGCTGTAACCCCGTGACGGGGCAATGTGAATGTTTGCCTCACGTGACTGGCCGGGACTGTGGTGCCTGTGACCCTGGATTCTACAATCTGCAGAGTGGGCAAGGCTGTGAAAGGTGAGACATAGGTGCCTTTGGTGAAAGTAATCTTTGCTTTTTCTGTTATAAAAAGTGAATTTTTGTAAGTACATTTAATAGTTGACTGTTCAGAAATTACTGGAGTGCCTAATGTAGGCAAGGCATCCTTCAGGGGCAATGCTGGAGAATTGTAATAAAGCTAATGAAAGAAAGGAGTGGAGCACAGTGGCCCCAGCTGTGCCAGAATCACCTGAGCAACCTTTTAAAAGCACAAATTGCCAAGTCCTTTCTGAGGCACTTAGAATCAGACCCTTCAGGGTTGCAGCCTGGGAACTTCTGTTTTCAAAGCTGCTACTTAGTGTCCATACAGTCCCAGGTTGGAGAGCACTGGTAGAAGTTAAGTTAGGAAAAGAGGTTCTGAATAGCACTCATGAAAATTACTTGAACCTTAGGGGCTTAATAACCCTTAACATTCCATCTTAGTAACCCTTACCATTCAGTTTTCTGATACAAGTTACAAATTACATCAGTGCTATACTAAAAAAAAAAAAAGTTGTGCTTAAAGCCTGTTTTTCTTGCCTGAGAAATGTCCTGTGTTCATTTTCAGGTGTGACTGCCATGCCTTGGGCTCCACCAATGGGCAGTGTGACATCCGCACCGGCCAGTGTGAGTGCCAGCCCGGCATCACCGGTCAGCACTGTGAGCGCTGTGAGGTCAACCACTTTGGGTTTGGACCTGAAGGCTGCAAACGTAAGGGGTGTTGGTGGCATACAACTCTAAGCTTCCACTAATTCCAGTTAGTGTCTTAAGGCTAGAAAAGACTTTGACAGCCTCAGTCTAGCCACTTGGCTCATAGTCAGGGCTGTACCTAAGTCATCGTAGATGCTTTATTTGATGAATATTATCCATTTCTAAAACTCTGCAGATCAAAGGCTTCTCTGGTTTCTTTGTATGTTTTCTTTTATAACGTTTCTGATTCTTCCTTTTTCCAATCTTTTATTTTTTCCAAAGAAGTCTTCCTTTGATTACTGAGCTTTCCCACTGTGGTTCATGAAACTTCTTTATTGATTGCATTCTTAGTGCAGATAATGAAATAGTGGAGGATTCTGTTCACAATGTGTTTGTTGACTTGCTGTAGTTGCTTCCCACCCTTGGGGCCCTTTTGGTATGATTACGTGTAAACATCTGCTTCTTCTTGGCATAAACACTTGGCTGGAATTGGGCCTCAGAACAAATTGGCTTTTGCTTTCTGAATTCTTTCATTTCTCCTGTGGAATGTAGCATAAGTAATTGACTCAGTTCAGAGAACACAGTGAATAAACAAACTATAAGATAATGCAAAAGAAGCATTAGCATTTGGGTTTTCTAGTTCCTTAGAGAAATATTAAACAGTGGAGAATTGAAGGTAGAGATGAATTCTTGAAGTGCATGAAACAAGCACTGATAGTTTCATAACTTCTCTAATTGCTAAGTAACCTGAAGTGTGTCCCAAAGGTTGCACGTTTTACTTTAAAGCTCATTTTGACTTTAAAACATGTCAGTTTTCTCTGCTAAACAGACTTAGCCATTTAAGACCTCATAAATAGTCCTATTTTTCAAAAAAATTATAATGACAGTTTAGTCAGCTTATTGTTATCAGTCTGAATTAAGAGATATACTCTTCCTTCTTTTGCTAATTATGTATTATTTTCTCCTTATTCTGCAGCCTGTGACTGTCATCCCGAGGGATCTCTTTCACTTCAGTGCAAAGATGATGGTCGCTGTGAATGCAGAGAAGGCTTTGTGGGAAATCGCTGTGACGAGTGTGAAGAAAACTATTTCTACAATCGGTCTTGGCCTGGCTGCCAGGAATGTCCAGCTTGTTACCGGCTGGTAAAGGATAAGGTAAGCTGTCAATAGTGCATTCATTCATTCATCCAGCAGACGTCGAGTGGCAACTTACTGTGCACTAATCTCTATAGAAAAAGTGGTGAACAAGATAGATGTGGTCCCTATTCTTAAAGACTTATGTTCCAGTTGGGAGGCAAATAATAATAAATAAATAAATAAACAAAACAAACACTGAGATAAGTGCCAGGAAGAATACAAATGGAGAATAACTGGGGGAAACTACTTTATACAAGGTCTCTCTACAGAATTCATCTAAGGTGAGATCTGAGGGATACAAAGGAATGAGCCAAGTGAAAAGTAATGGTAGGTTTGTTCCAGGCAGAAGGAACCTGGTGTACAGAGGCCTGAAAGCTGGAGAGTGGCTGGAGCCTGCTGAGTGTGGAGGGTGTGGTCTGTTTTTTAAGACTGGAGAAGTTGGTACGGACAGGTTATATGGGACCATGATGACCATAATAAGAAGTTTAGATTTTATCCCAAATCCAATAAGAATGCATTGAAGAAACTCTTAAAATCTAGGAAATCCAGATTATATTTTAAGAGGAGCGTTCTTGACTGCTGTGTGAAGAATGATGGTTAGGAATGGGGCTTAATGGGAAGCCTCAATTGGATTGGATAAATATGCGTGTTTGGGGACAGGATAGGAAAAGAGAAGAATAAGGATGTGTCTTGGGTTTTTTGCTTAAGGTAGCTGGAGGCCTTATTTACTGAGATGGAGATTCCCCAGGGAGAATAGAGGTAAGAGGTATAATTTTGGATGTTAAGTTTGAGATACCTATCAGAGAGCTGAGTGGAGATATCACGAAGGTAATCTGACACTCAAGGGAGAGGTCAGAGCTGAAGAATCATCAGCATGCAGTCTTTAAAGTCAAAGGAATGGCTCTAAAGGTTTTTTTTGAAGTTAGAAAAATAAACTAGCCGTGTCTTCTCTTCAGAAGTAGACATGCATGGAGTGGATAGAACTACATATTCATGCAGCGCACCAACATGGCACATGTATACATATGTAACAAATCTGCATGTTGTGCACATGTATCCTAAAACTTAAGGTATCATAATAATTAAAAAAAAAAAAAAAGAACTACATATTCATGGAGTGCCTATGATTGCTGCAGGAAATGTGATTGAGTTCTTCAGGAATACTTGTGTGTCCTACCTTTCCCTTTTCTTTCTTCCTTATGTTTAGGTTGCTGATCATAGAGTGAAGCTCCAGGAATTAGAGAGTCTTATAGCAAACCTTGGAACTGGGGATGAGATGGTGACAGATCAAGCCTTCGAGGATAGACTAAAGGAAGCAGAGAGGGAAGTTATGGACCTCCTTCGTGAGGCCCAGGATGTCAAAGGTACGCATGATTGAACAGTGCGTGACTTCTGTGAGATGGACCAATCTTTAGATGTGGCTCCTAAAGCAAGGTTATTAGTATGGTTTTATAAAATTCTTTCTCAATTTTTAAACTACTTGTAGATTATAAATAATTTCATTTTTTAAACACTAATTCAAAAAGCAACCTGACAAATTTACTGCTTTAAGCTACAGTAAGCATAGGGTGATTTTCCAACAGATAAAAAACTATTCGATATTCAAATTTCAAGCATTTTATGAATCTGTTCTATTACAAGGTGTCTTAAAATAGTTTTAAAAATCATTAAAGGCATGCGGGCATGCGTTTTCATAAGTTTTTTTTTTTTTTTTTTTTTTGAGCCAGAGTCACTCTGTTGCCCAGGGTGGAGTACAGTGGCGTGATCTTGGCTCACTGCAACCTCCACCTCCTGGGTTCAAGTGATTCTCCTGCCTCAGCCTCCCGAGTACCTGGGACTACAGGCACATGCCCACCATGCCCGGGTAATTTTTTGTATTTTGAATAGAGATGGTGGTTCACCGTGTTAGCCAGGATGGTCTCAATCTCCTGACCTCGTGATTTGCCCGCCTCGGCCTCCCAAAGTGCTGGGATTACAGGCGTGAGCCACTGTGCCCAGCCAAAAAATTTTTACATTATCAAATAATTGAGTAACCCTCCAAGCAGGACCACCATATATAGTTAGGCAAGAGTTTGTAGAATATCACCCCTGCACATGCATTTGGTAGCTAAGTTCCAAGTTGTTTTTTTCCAAACCTGTATTCATCTTCATTGGTCTTACCTTTGACTTCTCATCTTTTTTTTTTTTCCCACATTCCTTAGAAAATTTAGACCCCAACACTGAGCATGATGCTGAAATATGAATTGGTCAATTTACTTAATGGTTTTTATATATTAATAAAACCTCATGATACATGAGAGTTTTAATAATAACAGACTTAAATTTATCTTTTGATTTGTTAGGACCTGAGTATGAGATTTAAGTTGAATGAGCATATTAATAAAGAATAATTTGAAGAACTATTCAAAAACAGAGATCAGTTTGAAGGAAATTACACAGATATGCTGGCGCATGGGGGTGGCAGAAGAGTCTATTTAGTTTAAAATACAAAATGAGTTTAATTTGTCATACTTCAACTTAATGTTTTAAACCTAGTTTTTTCTGGGTTTTGAAAAATGTTCGGCTTTTAGGGCTGGCAGCATTTTTAACAACATTGTATATTTATGACTAAATTGCATGTGCTGGTATTAAAGTCAGTCATTCTCGCCTTCATTAAACATTCCTTGGATGTCTTCTCTTTGCCAACCACTGCATAAGACCAGCGATATAGTGATGAATAAGAAAGAGTTCATAGTCAAGTGGACAGATGGGCACACGGTTGGAGGTGTGATGAGTGCACAGTGAAGGACCTACTGGGCGTGGTAAAGGCTGTCCAGCTATGCCAGGGGCTTTGCGGAAACCTGGTAGTAAGTTGCGACGTTTAGAAGAGTAAAGATACATAGGGCCTCAGATTTCATGTGAGATGATATGATCCTCTTCAGATAATTTACAGACTTTCTTCTGCAAACCATTTTAGATGTTGACCAGAATTTGATGGATCGCCTACAGAGAGTGAATAACACTCTGTCCAGCCAAATTAGCCGTTTACAGAATATCCGGAATACCATTGAAGAGACTGGAAACTTGGCTGAACAAGCACGTGCCCATGTAGAGAACACAGAGCGGTTGATTGAAATCGCATCCAGAGAACTTGAGAAAGCAAAAGTCGCTGCTGCCAATGTGGTAAGTGATTGCAAACGTCTGAGATGGGGATGGGGGAGGCCCTTGGAATTTGTAGCAAGTCTGTTACTGGCAGTGGAGTGCTTCTTCAACTAAATTGACTCCATGCATCTTTTTATTTGTCTCTAAATATGGAGCAAGAAAGCCACGTTGCTCATAGTTGGCATGAAACAGTTATTAAAAACTGGATAAAAACCAAGGGACATCTGGGTTATTTCTCTAGCTTTGTTCCTTCTATGGTACTAGGCAGTTTAATCTTCCTTTATCCTTTACTGAAAATAGAAAGAATCTGCAATCAAGAGTGCTGATATTAAATAAAAATCTCTGAAAATAAGAAGAGGCATTCTTGGGGCCGGGCGCGGTGGCTCACGCCTGTAATCCCAGCACTTTGGGAGGCCGAGGCGGGCGGATCACCTGAGGTCGAGAGTTCGAGACCAGCCTGACCAACATGGAGAAACCCCGTCTCTACTAAAAATACAAAATTAGCTGGGTGTGGTGGTGCATGCCTGTAATCCCAGCTACTTGGGAGGCTGAGGCAGGAGAACCACTTGAACCCAGGAGGCGGAGGTTGTGGTGAACTGAAATTGTGCCATTGTACTTCTGCCTGGGCAACAAGAGTGAAACTCCATCTCAAAAAAAAAAAAAAAGGAAGAGGCATTCTTTTTGCCCTCTAACAAAAATTTAGTTTTGACTCTTGCTTTATTAAATTTAAATAATTCAGTCCTTTGAGAATAAGTGCTTTATTTCCTGTGCAGTCAGTCACTCAGCCAGAATCTACCGGGGACCCAAACAACATGACTCTTTTGGCAGAAGAGGCTCGAAAGCTTGCTGAACGGTAACTTCTAGATCCCTGTTTAATGGTTAAGTTGTGGCTTCCGTTATGGTGTGTGTGTGTGTGTTGTCTTATCCCATAACCCACAAACACTTCCTACATAACCCACTTTTGCATAGTTTGCTCTCTTTTCTAAGATGTTATCAGCTGTGTATACTCTTTTCTTCCTTTTACTTTGACATTAGAATATTCACTTTGAATATTAGAATACAATGGTTTGAAGACAAATCATATTTATATATCTCAAAACCATAATATTTTTAGATTTTTAACTTATTTAAGACTGTAGTAACTGAATGAAACTAGCAGATTATTGTTAATAAAGATTAGGCGTGAGATTTGTTTTTAACTAGATAAATGATTTCTTGCTGGCATACACAATTTTATATGTACATTACTGTCAAATAATTAAATTTAAAAGTAGTCTTTCTGAAAAATTATAAATATTTTCTCTTATAAATGTACACCAATAATTTTTTTGGAAAATATTCTCATCTCAGTTTTAGAATGCTATTCATAAATTCAGCCCCAAATGATCGCAAAATTCCAAATGAATGAGGTTTTCCAATATTTGTAGAATTCTTGCCCATGTTTGTATACATACATATAATAAAGTAGGCCGGAAGCAGTGGCTCATGCCTGTAATCCCAGCACTTTGGGAGGCCAAGGCAGGTGGATCACCTAAGGTCAGGAGTTCAAGACCAGCCTGGCCAACATGGCGAAACCCATCTCTACTAAAGATGCATTAGCTGGGCATGGTGGTGTATGCAGGTAATACCAGCTACTCAGGAGACTGAGGTAGGAGAATTGCTTGAATCGGGAGGCAGAGGTTGCAGTAAGCCAAGATCACACCACTGCACTCCAGCCTGGGTGACAGAGCGAGACTCCATTTCAAAAAATAATAATAAAGTAAGCATTACCTAAATTTTACTTATTTCCCTATCAGATGGTTGTTTCATGGCTTATTTTTTGTTTTATCTGTATAGTCATAAACAGGAAGCTGATGACATTGTTCGAGTGGCAAAGACAGCCAATGATACATCAACTGAGGCATACAACCTGCTTTTGAGGACACTGGCAGGAGAAAATCAAACAGCATTTGAGATTGAAGAGCTTAATAGGAAGTGAGTATAATTTAAAAGTGGTTTACACCCCTTCAGATGTTCTGGTAAGTAACACTAGTTCAATGAAAAATTAAATGCTGGTGCATTCAGGGCATACATTCATGCAGTAAGATTTCCTTTGTTAATCATGCTTTTGAAATGGCACAGTAAGTAGAGAAGGGCATGTGAAGCCACAGAGATTTGGTTTGATTCAATTACTGTAACTACAGAGAATAGTAACAAGATGAGCCATGATACATAAAATTCTGCACAAATAAAGAAGAAGAGAAAAAATGTAATAGACTAAGTAGAGGAAACATAATTGAACTACAAATCTTTAAAGGGTGTCTGAAATAAGAAAGTATATGGTAAGCCATACATTATAGAAAAATTTTTCTTTTTTTTGTTGTTTTTGTGAAATGAAGTCTCACTCTTGTCCCCCAGGCTGAAGTGCAATGATGAGATTTTGGCTCCCTGCATCCTCCGCCTCCTGGGTTCAAGCGATTCTCCTGCCTCAGCCTCCTGAGTAGCTGGGATTACAGGCGCCTGCCACCACACCCAGCTAATTTTTGTATTTTTAGTAGAGACGGGGTCTCACTATGTTGGCCAGACTGGTTTTGAACTCCTGACCTGAGGTGATCTGCTCACCTCAGCCTCCCAAAGTGCTGGGATTACAGGTGTGAGCCACCGTGCCCAGCCAAGCCATACATTATAAATAGAAATGATAAAAGAAAATGTAAATATGCAAAATGTTGGTATTAAAATGCAAGCATTTTAATGTAGCATTTCCTTTGAGGTTTTGGGCATATTATCACATGATCATGTTAATCTGGTTAACATTAAGATGCTAAAAGCAGCTAAGATTGTCATTAAACCACATTATTTGTGTCTTAGGTATGAACAAGTGAAGAACATCTCACAGGATCTGGAAAAACAAGCTGCCCGAGTACATGAGGAGGCCAAAAGGGCTGGTGACAAAGCTGTGGAGATCTATGCCAGCGTGGCTCAGCTGAGCCCTTTGGACTCTGAGACACTGGAGGTATGGGGGCAGCCTGTACGCACAGCCCCACCCCGTCTCTCCCCCAAGTCTATGTGAGAGCCGACTGCTCTGCACCTCCCTCTGTCCTCCCACTGACTCGCTGGTAAAGTTGAGTCTTATTTCACATATGCTAATAGAACTTACCAAGGTAGCCAGATGTGTTGGCTCACACCTGTAATGCCAACCCTGGGAGGCTGAGGTGGGAGGATTGCTTGAGGCCAGGAGTTCAAGACCAGCCTGATCAACATAGTGAGACCCCATCTCTTAAAAAAACAAAAACAAAAACTTACCAAGGTAAAGAATCCTGTGATTGTAAACATTAAATAGCAAAGACTACTTTAATGATATGAACAATCACTCCTAAGTCTTTAGTGCAAATCCAAATTATAATAATACATTTGAATTGCTTAAAGCAGAGTACATGTAGACATTTACTCCCAGGCTCTGTCTGGTAGAGACCTAGAGAGAAATAAGAGAGAATGGTGTAATTAAAAGACTATAGCAGGATGTTCTGAGGCAGGTAAAATATTTTGGAATTGGTAGGATTTTATTTCATATCTGTACTCTAATCATGGATCCTCACTCCAAGCTCTGTATAAATGGTATATTCTTTTGCATTAAGCTTGAGATTTACTAAGTTTCACTTCTTATATCTGAGGTGTTGACTTGATTTTTACCATAAAGGTTTAGGTCTCTTTAGACATGTACAGATTGTCTGATTCTATATATTTAGAATTAGAAAATAGGCAGAATTAGTCTATGATGATAAAAATCAGAACAATGGCAGACACAGTGTTGGAAAGTAGAGTGTGGAGTAGAGATTGGGTGGAAAGGGAGAAAGGGGAGCTTCTTGGGTGATGGAAATCTGTATCTTGATTGGGGTGTTGGTTATGCAGAAATGCATTTGTCAAAACTCATCAAACTGTATGTGGATGCTGTGAACTTCAGTGGGTGTAAAGTATATCTCATTTAAAAAAAAAGTCCATAAAATCTTGATCTGTGCAGTTCTTTTAAAAATATCATTGAGTATTAGGTGTTACAGAGTTCCTAAGCCTACCTTTTCATTAGTTTAAATGTTTTATCCAAAGTGTAGTGATCTTACTTGCTTTTCACAGAATGAAGCAAATAACATAAAGATGGAAGCTGAGAATCTGGAACATCTGATTGATCAGAAATTAAAAGATTATGAGGACCTCAGAGAAGATATGAGAGGGAAGGAACTTGAAGTCAAGAACCTTCTGGAGAAAGGCAAGACTGAACAGCAGGTTGGTTTGATTTGCAGGTTGCTTCATTTCTTGAGGCAACATTTGAACAGTGCAAGTGGGTCTGTGATGACACTGTACTTGCAGAGACAGCAGACGACAGTGCCGAGAGAGCAGCCTAACATGTTTTATGCTGGCAAGTCTCAGGGTGGCACCTCTGGAGAGCCTTGTCTGTCCAGGAGACAGAAGGGATTTGCTTTGAGGGTTCATCGTCTCATCTGCCATGTGTTTGCAGACCGCAGACCAACTCCTAGCCCGAGCTGATGCTGCCAAGGCCCTCGCTGAAGAAGCTGCAAAGAAGGGACGGGATACCTTACAAGAAGCTAATGACATTCTCAACAACCTGAAAGGTAGAAAAGGCTGAGATAATAGGGGCAAATGCTTCCACCACTAGAGTGATTTTTTTTTTTTAATCATGACTTTTACCATATTTATTACTTCATCCCCAACTCCCTACTTTTTTTATGCTAAAGTATTTCAAAGGGAAATCCCAGAGCTCCTGTCATTTTATCCCTGCATACTTCAGTATGGATTTTTTTTTTTTAAAAGATGTTTTCTTATTAGGCAAACTCGCATAACCAAGATGCCTATTTAGAGGACTTATATAGGTAAATGGAGATTATCTTTCATTTTCTCTGCCAGTGGCATCTGATCCTTTTTTTTTTTTTTCTTCACCCCAGATAGAAGAGAAATGTGACCAATTCGCTGAGCAACTGTGAATTCTTGTCTGATAAAATAGTCATAGGTTCTATAAATAGAGAAGCTTTACAGGATGCTTTACAGGATACTAGTTGAAAGTATGGGCCAGGCACGGTGGCCTGTAATCCCAACACTTTGGGAGGAAGGATCACTGGAGGCCAGGAGTTGAAGACCAGTTCCTCACTGGGAAATATAGTGAGACCCCATCTCTATAAAAAAAAATTTTTTTTAAATTAGCCAGGCGTGCTGGCACGTACCTGTAGTCCTAGCTACTTAAGAGGCTGAGGTGGGAGGATCCCTTGAGCCCAGGATGTCAAGGCTGCACTAAGCAGTGATTGTGCCACTGCATTCCAGCCAGGGTGACAGAGTGAAACCTTGTCTCCCAAAAAAAAAAAAAAAAAAAAAAAGTAGTACTTCAAAGTATGGACTCTGGTGTCAGTGGGCCTTGGTTCAAAACCCTGCACCCTGCACCACAGGTCATCTAACTTCTTTAATCCTCAATTTTCTTATAAAAATGATACAGCCTATTTTATGTCAAAGACACAAAGCTCTTAACTCAGT
Source organism: Pongo pygmaeus (assembly GCF_028885625.2). Classification (NCBI taxonomy): domain Eukaryota; kingdom Metazoa; phylum Chordata; class Mammalia; order Primates; family Hominidae; genus Pongo; species Pongo pygmaeus. Next base: position 66,659,865 of record NC_072373.2, on the reverse strand, counting down.
ACCCGACACACAGTAAACACTAAATAAATTGCAGCTTTTAATAATGGTTGAGGTAGTGGTAATGGGATGCTCAGCGCTCTGCATTTTAAAGCACGTTGTTGAAGTAAGAATTCTATTTCCAGAAACAGGGAACATTTCTATAACACTAACTGGGAGACCTATTCTGTAGAGATGTGTAATTTCTAAAATTTCAGCCCATGCTGTCTTCCATTTTTTACCCTGACTTCCATTGTTCATAAAACAAAATCCAGTTGGAACTCCCTGAAAGGCCCCCTTTTTACTTGTTGGGAGTTTAGCTCAAATGTGTCCTTGAACTTGTTTCAGATTTTGATAGGCGCGTGAACGATAACAAGACGGCCGCAGAGGAGGCGCTAAGGAAGATTCCTGCCATCAACCAGACCATCATTGAAGCTAATGAAAAGACCAGGGAAGCCCAGCAGGCCCTGGGCAATGCTGCAGCGGATGCCACAGAGGCCAAAAACAAGGCCCATGAGGCGGAGAGGATCGCGAGCGCTGTCCAAAAGGTGTGCGTTTCCTCTTCTCCAAGAGTCCCTGCCCATATCTTTCTCTGGTCACCTTCCAGTTTCTTTCCAGACCCTCAGAGCCCTTGCAGATTGTTTTCCTGAACTTCAGTAAAATTGTCTTAAACCATATTTGTCTTTTTTTTTTCTTTTGACTAGGCATGAGAGTAGGTATCCACATTGATTGAGGAGGGGGAATCAGTAAAAGGGTGCTTTACTCTAAAATTTCTGCTATGTCTCAGTGTGAGGTCTGGCTTCAGAGGTCTATAGAGCCCATTCCCACAAAAAATCAGACTTTTTCTAAATAAACATTCTTCTTTGACCTAGACAGGTGGTGTTTATTTCAGTACTATGTAGTGTGCCTTATCAATATAACTTTCAAGTCCCCCTTTCAAGCATGTCGCCATATGTAAGCCACTCCTAGGAGAGACTTCCCATAGCTCCATTTTTAGGATTCTTTGAAGTCATCTTCAAGAATAATGTTTTTTAGTCTGGCTTTCTCTTATTTCAAGGTCAATCTGTTTGTTTTATTTAAAAGAGAGATTGGAGCAATTTTAGAATTAGGTATTTAAGAATCAGAGAAACCTCTTAGTTTCCTTAGAACAATTGGCTTTTGGATTAATTATATTTTGTAAAATACTCATATTTCAGGATTGTGGTCTTTTTGTACATTATGATGAACTGCCAAGAATGAACCAAGCTAGCTTTGAATTTAAATTTTACCTCAGTGAAAGCATCTAATCAATATGATGTCATAGAAAGTATATGCCATTAAACGTTTATCATTTGCTGTCTGTGTGACCCCAACTAAAAATGGCAATAATAGAACAGAAGTTTCCAGGATTAAAGAAGAGGATACAAATGAAAGCGCTAGATAAAATACAAAATGTTATTATGTGGGTAGTAATGTTATTATTTTGTGATTATTTATAACCCAAATTGATAATGTAAGTCATGAGATAGTATAAATCAATATATTATTATTTCTGGATTATATTTTTAAGACATTTTATAAATTATAAAAGGAGCAGGAGCATACTTGAGAAAAAGGAAAGCTTTTTTAAAAAAATTGCAATTTTCTTTTGTGCCTAGAATGCCACCAGCACCAAGGCAGAAGCTGAAAGAACTTTTGCAGAAGTTACAGATCTGGATAATGAGGTGAACAGTATGTTGAAGCAACTACAGGAAGCAGAAAAAGAGCTAAAGAGAAAACAAGATGACGCTGACCAGGACATGATGATGGCAGGGATGGTAAGAGGTTTTGGTATATTTGCTCCTTGGCAGAAAGTGAACAGTGTTTAATAATAAAGATCCCCCACTTGTTGAGATGAGTCTTTTTTATATTGACTTCTGTTTTTCATCACATTGTCTCGTCAAGAATTGGGTTAGTAGCTTACATAGAAGACAAAGAATTTGGATCTTCTGCCAGGTATTTTTGTTGCACAATTGTCCTGTCTCAAAGTTACTCAGTTAAAAGTAAAACATTGCTTTACACATTTGAGGTTTTAGGACATTAAAAGTATGTGTTTATATTTTTCACTGGGTAATTCATAAATGTTAATAAAAAAGGAATGCAATGAAGTTAATTTTCTTCTTATTCTTGTTCTCCCAGCACCTTGCTCCTTAGAGACAAAGACAAGTTTCTTGCATATAAGAAATTTTTGAAGATGGCATTGTCTACCACCCCACCAAAACATATGAAACTTACATCTAGTTTAATTTTTCACGTTTTGTGATAATGTATATGCAAGGTACCATTTATAACAAAATTGACTTGTCAATGGATGGCCCAAGGAAGAACTAAGGTCCATTTTTCTGTTCTATGCTATATTTTGCTTTGTCTTTTGTTTTTTTTTTTTTTTTTTTTTTTTTTTTTCCTTTTTCTGGAGAACGGGGTCTCGCTATATTGCGCAGGCAGGTCTCGAACTCCTGGGCTCAAGCTATCCTCCCGCCTCTTGCCTCCCTGAGAGCTGGGATTACAGGCGTGAGCCACCGCGCCCGGCCGCTATATTTTGCTTTGAAAAGACTTTAATAGAGTCACAGTAGGAATAGTCTTTTTCCAGTTGGGTGTAGCAATCACGGTAATGACATACACGAACTTGTGGTTACTTGCTCACTTTCAGTGGCAAGGAAGAGGCCGTCGTTCACTGCTGCAAGAAAACAGAGTCCCTCAGTGTGGGTCATTTTCACCTTGGGATGGAAAAAAGAAGTACAAAGCCTGTTAATCTCAGTAAAGGCTCTAGGGAAGTGATAAAGGAAACTATTCCTGTGCAAACACCTGATTTTATTATGCTTTTTGCAGGTTGGGGGGGTGGATGTTGGTTTGGATTGTCCTGATTTTCTCTGTTATGGTGTGGCTCAAGTAAAAATTCCCATAAAGGTGTCCGGGCGCAGTGGCTCACTCCTGTAATCCCAGCACTTTGGGAGGCCAAGGTGGGCGGATCGCCTGTGGTCAGGAGTTCGAGACCAGCCTGGCCAACATGGTGGAACGCTGTCTCTACTAAAAATACAAAAATTAGTTGGGCATGGTGGTGGGCGCCTGTTACCCCAGCTACATAGGAGGCTGAGGCAGGAGAATTGCTTGAACTTGGGAGGTGGAGGTTGTAATGAGCCAAGATCACTCCACCCTGGGCCACAGAGGAAGACTCCATCTCAAAAAAAAAAAAAAAATTCCCATTAAAAAAATAGATGTTTCTCACATATGTTGAGCATATATGGATTTCATTTTTAATATGGTTGTAGAAACATTAGATTTAAAGCATATTGAAAAAGAAAACAGTATATTCTTTAGGAGCTTCAAAAAAGGGTTTTGGTTTAATTCAAAGGGTGAAAGAAGATCTTTTATTATTTTGGTAAATAACTTCTAAGGAAACAAACCACCCTCACATTCACTATCTCATTTGTATTTCTGTCAATTCTGAAAGGCCAGCATTTGGCCAGTATTATTTGAATCTGTAATGTATTTTTTAACCAGAAGAATGAAGGTTTATAGCTTCATTCTTTTGGAAGAGGAGGCTGGAGACCACAGGTTAAATGCAGGGGCATCGCTCTTGGCAGGCCCTGGCAGGGTCCTTTCTCCCTCCTTTTATGCTCGCAGACAAGCTTATGGATGCTCAATAAGGACAGCTGCCATTTGGACAGAGATTAATCATTTATTTGTGAAGTTTTTTTCTGCCTTGCTTTCTTGTTCTTTTTTAAATCTTCACATTGTTTTGATCCCAAAATGTTTGCGTTGTCCTGACCCAAAACTAGGAAAAACAATTATGTGGTAAGAGGCTCAGAGCCACTTACTTAAATCTCAACTAGATTTATTTGTGAGAACATCTGTTTTCTGATATTTAGACACTTCCTCTTCCATTGCTGTTTCCTATGACTCATGCACATTTATTTGTTCAGGTTTCATGGAATTTCCCAAGTGTATTTACCTTTGTTTGGTTTTTAAAATGTAAATTGTATTGCCCCAATAAACGAGTATGTGTGTCAGGGGGACTGTGGCTGGATCATTGCATGTGGAAGGGGAGTTTACAGAAGAGCTTTACTTAACTATGAAAATTTTCAAAGAATAGGACATTTCTAGTAAGTCCCTAAGACTGTCCCGAAGGACATGTTTTGGTTCTGAAACATAGTTTCTATAATCATCCTTAAAAAAATAACTTGTTTCTGCTTAATAGGCTTTACTATGAATATACCTCCATATATTATTGAGTGAGAATGTGAGAAAAGGAGATAATTTTTGAAATACAAATACAGTGAGTTAGTGAGTGTAGGCAACCTGACTACCTAGTCATAACTTTGATGAAGTAGAAATACCAACATCCTCAATATGAAGATATGCAGCAGTCCCACCAAAAAAAAAAAAAAAAGGCAGTGAGAGATTTCAATTTCCTAAGTTAGAACAGGGAAGAAAATCTGGAAATTAGATTTGTTGGGTCATTGGGAAAAAAGATTTAAAGAAGATGAAAACATACAGTAAAGACTCTTTGCCTCATTTTTCCCTTACAGGCTTCACAGGCTGCTCAAGAAGCCGAGATCAATGCCAGAAAAGCCAAAAACTCTGTTACTAGCCTCCTCAGCATTATTAATGACCTCTTGGAGCAGCTGGGTACGTAGCCATAGAGTCATTTTTGTCAGTCTCTGAATCTTTTGTACTGTTCTTAGGATCTGATATAGTACAGTTGACTCAAAAGCAGATGATACAGGTTTACATGAATCCCTTTTAAGTCATTAATTAAATTATTAATATTTCCTTTTGCTCTTGCTTATTTTTGAAAGCCTTATAAAATAAATGTTTGTCTTGGATGATAGGGTCTTTAAGAGCAACTTGCTTCTTTACCATAGTGATTATTTGTCAGCTTTACAGTGTGACCTGAATCATGACTTTAGGCTGTGTTAATGTGACAAGTACTTACTAGGTGCCTTCTGTGGACCTTGCCCTAAATAGAACATTGTGGTCTGAGGAGTTTCTTTTTATATTTTGAAGATATATTGCCAGCTAGGGTAGCATTTATGGTCCAGTATCATTGTACAACTAAACAGTGATTTTTCTTAACTTATCTTGCTGGCAGTATCTTTAAGGGGTTTAAAGTAAAGGATTTCAATAGTAGAATAAAAGAACACAGGCTGGGTGTGATGGCTCACACTGGTAATCCTAGTGCTTTAAGAAGCCATGCAAGGAGGATAGCTTGAGGCCAGGAGTTTGAGACCAGCTTAGGCAACATAGCAAGATCTCACCTCATCTCTTCAAAATATTTTAAAAATTAGCTGGGTGTGGTGCTACACTCCTGTAGTCCTAGCTACTTGGGAGACTGAAGCAGGTGCATCACTTGAGTTTGAGGTGATAGTGAGCTGTTATTGTGCCACTGCACTCCTCCCAGGGCAACAGAGCGAAACCCTGTCTCAATTTAAAAAACGAAAAAGAATACTTGAAACTGGTCATGACTTATGTATACATATGTAACAAACCTGTACATTGTGCACATGTACCCTAAAACTTAAAGTGTAATAATAATAAAATTAAAAAGAAAAACCAAAAAACTGGTCATGACTTTACTGCCTAGAATTCTCTTCATTTGCTAAGTAAGAACAGTCCGATGAGGGGAAAGCTTTCATGCCAGAAGAGAGAAAAACCTTGATTTTTCAAGGAAATCTATGCATACGGAAACCTTCTTTTAATCCAGTTTGATAGGGTGATAGGGAGCAGGCTTCATTTTAGGACAGATGCACTTTTGTCACCAGACTCCATTATAAAGTGTCAACACTCTAGCCAGGACTCTTTATAACAAGGCATTATATTTTAATTTGCCAGCCTTTAAAGACTGGTGCATTTTGTTTTGGTGGGGGGCTACAGGGATATTTTTTATCGGTCTCAAATGTCAAGAATAAGTTATGTGCCAACAGATGGATATAAAATGAAAGTAAGCTAGAAGAGAAAGCTTTTTGTGGAACAGCTAGACTTTTAACATTAGTCTGACTTGGGTTAGTATCTTTGCTTTGTTGCCTATAGGCTGTGCAAACTTGGGCAAATTATTTAACATCTGAAAATCACTGATGTAAAATGGTCTTGTGAGACTTTAATCAAGTCAAGTATGCATGAAATGCTGTCTATTGTGTCTGCTTTTGTTTGTTATGGAAACATTTCATTTCTTTCAAAAGAACCTCTTTTTCTTGCTAAGCTTAAAGTGAAGACTTGCTGAAATTATTTCAGCATTTTACTCCTGGCCATTTTCCATAGGAAGCCTCCTAATAGTGTCTAACTCCTGAAAGCAGAAAGTGACCTTCAAAACTAACCCATCTTCCCTGGAATCTCTCTAAGAGCTGAGGGATTAGGGTTCTTAGGGATTTGTATATCTTTGATGGCACTAAAATGACATATAGTTTACATGTATACACCTGGAAAAGGTATTAAATGTTATCAGATGGCCCTCAAAGGTCTAGAACATGGTAGCTGTGCATTTAGGAAACATTCTGCAAAAACCATTGTCTCAGAAAAAAACATCCAGCTCTATATTAATTATATACTCAGACCCATCCCTGCTGGGTTAGGTCAGCATTTGTACTTGGTTTGCATATTTTGTACCATTGTGTGACATCAACAATCTGCCAGTCACATTTGCTGGGCTGCCTGTGCAGAGTGGCAGCTGCTGGGCCTAGAGTCTAGTGCAGGTACTTGTGAAGGGATCATTCTTACTGAATATGTCTGTTCTCTTCTATGTACTTTCTGACCCTCCAGGGCAGCTGGATACAGTGGACCTAAATAAGCTAAACGAGATTGAAGGCACCCTAAACAAAGCCAAAGATGAAATGAAGGTCAGCGATCTTGATAGGAAAGTGTCTGACCTGGAGAATGAAGCCAAGAAGCAGGAGGCTGCCATCATGGACTACAACCGAGATATCGAGGAGATCATGAAGGACATTCGCAATCTGGAGGACATCAGGAAGACCTTACCATCTGGCTGCTTCAACACCCCGTCCATTGAAAAGCCCTAGTGTCTTTAGGGCTGGAAGGCAGCATCCCTCTGACAGGGGGGCAGTTGTGAGGCCACAGAGTGCCTTGACACAAAGATTACGTTTTTCAGACCCCCACTCCTCTGCTGCTGTCCATCACTGTCCTTTTGAACCAGGAAAAGTCACAAAGTTTAAAGAGAAGCAAATTAAACATCCAGAATCGGGAACAAAGGGTTTTATCTAATAAAGTCTCTCTTCCACTCACGTTGCTACCTTACCCACACTTTCCCTTCTGATTTGCGTGAGGATGTGGCATCCTACGTTACTGTACAGTGGCATAAGCACATCGTGTGAGCCCGTGTATGCCGGGGTAGAGCAAGTAGCCCTCCCCTGTCTCATCGATACCAGCAGAACCTCCTCAGTCTCAGTACTCTTGTTTCTATGAAGGAAAAGTTTGGCTACTAACAGTAGCATTGTGATGGCCAGTATATCCAGTCCATGGATAAAGAAAATGCATCTGCATCTCCTGCCCCTCTTCCTTCTAAGCAAAAGGAAATAAACATCCTGTGCCAAAGGTATTGGTCATTTAGAATGTCGGTAGCCATCCATCAGTGCTTTTAGCTATTATGAGTGTAGGACACTGAGCCATCCGTGGGTCAGGATGCAGTTATTTATAAAAGTCTCCAGGTGAACATGGCTGAAGAAGATTTTTTCTAGTATATTAATAATTGACTAGGAAGATGAACTTTTTTCAGATCTTTGGACAGCTGATAATTTAAATCTGGATGGGCAGCTTGCACTCACCAGTAGACCAAAAGACATCTTTGGTATTCTTATAAATGGAACTTACACAGAAGAAATAGGGATATAATAACCACTAAAGTTTTGTTTTCAAAATCAAACTAATTCTTAGAGCTTTTTTATTAGTTAGTCTTGAAACTAATGTTAAGTATCTGGCAGAGAACAGTTAATCCCTAAGGTCTTGACAAAACAGAAGAAAAACAAGCCTCCTCATCCTAGTCTTTTCTAGCAAAGGGATAAAACTTAGATGGCAGCTTGTACTGTCAGAATCCCGTGTATCCATTTGTTCTTCTGTTGGAGAGAGATGAGACATTTGACCCTTAGCTCCAGTTTTCTTCTGATGTTTCCATCTTCCAGAATCCCTCAAAAAACATTGTTTGCCAAATCCTGGTGGCAAATACTTGCACTCAGTATTTCACACAGCTGCCAACGCTATTGAGTTCCTGCACTTTGTGATTTAAATCCACTCTAAACCTTCCCTCTAAGTATAGAGGGAGGACCCTTATGTGGAGTTTCCTAGTGGGCTTCTCAACTTTTGATCCTCAGCTCTGTGGTTTTAAGACCACAGTGTGACAGTTCCCTGCCACACACCCCTTTCCTCCTACCAACCCACCTTTGAGATTCATATATAGCCTTTAACACTATGCAACTTTGTACTTTGTGTAGCGGGGCGGGGTGGGGGGAAAGAAACTATTATCTGACACACTGGTGCTATTAATTATTTCAAATTTATATTTTTGTGTGAATGTTTGTGTTTTGTTTATCATGATTATAGAATACGGAATTTATGTAAATATACTTGGTCCTATTTCTAGAATGACACTCTCTGTTCACTTTGCTCAATTTTTCCTCTTCACTGGCACAATGTATCTGAATACCTCCTTCCCTTCCTTCTAGAATTCTTTGGATTGTACTTGTTCCCCACTACTTTGCTCTCTGCCTTGTGTTTGCAGCATCTCCATTCTCTAAAATTAATATAATTGCTTTCCTCCACACCCAGCCACTGTAAAGAGGTAACTTGAGTCCTCTTCCATTGCAGTCCTGATGATCCTAACCTGCAGCACCGTGGTTTTACAATGTTCCAGAGCAGGAACGCCAGGTTGACAAGCTATGGTAGGATTAGGAAAGTTTGCTGAAGAGGATCTTTGACGCCATAGTGGGACTAGCCAGGAATGAGGGAGAAATGCCCTTTCTGGCAATTGTTGGAGCTGGATAGGTCAATTTTATAAGGGAGTACATTTTGACTGAGCACTTTTAGGGCATCAGGAACAGTGCTAATGATGGGTAGACTGGGAGAGGTGGTGTAACTTAGTTCTTGATGATCCCACTTCCTGTTTCCATCTGCTTGGGATATACGAGAGTTTACCACAAGTGTTTTGACCTGATATACTCCTGAGCTTTCACTCTGCTGCTTCTCCCAGGCCTCTTCTACTATGGCAGGAGATGTGGTGTGCTCTTGCCAAGTTTTCACATCATCGTTTTTCCTGGCTAGTTCATTTCATTAAGTGGCTACATCCTAACATACGCATTTGGTCAAGGTTGCAGAAGAGGACTGAAGATTGACTGCCGAGCTAGTTTGGGTGAAGTTCACTCCAGCAAGTCTCAGGCCACAATGGGGTGGTTTGGTTTGGTTTCCTTTTAATTTTCTTTTTGTTATTTGCTTTTCTCCTCCACCTGTGTGGTATATTTTTTAAACAGAATTTTATTTTTAAAATAAAAGGTTCTTTACAAGATGATACCTTAATTACACTCCTGCAACACAGCCATTATTGTATTGTCTAGCTCCAGTTATCTGTATTTTATGTAATGTAATTGACAGGATGGCTGCTGCAGAATGCTGGTTGACACAGGGATTATTACACTGCTATTTTTCCCTGAATTTTTTTCCTTTGAATTCCAACTGTGGACCTTTTATATGTGCCTTCACTTTAGCTGTTTGCCTTAATCTCTACAGCCTTGCTCTCCAGGGTGGTTAATAAAGTGCAACACTTGGCATTTTTTATGTTTTAAGAAAAACAGTATTTTATTTATAATAAAATCTGAATATTTGTAACCCTTTATATTTGGTGTGGCCTGAGTGTGGTACTGGGGACATAAGATGATTTAAAAGGTATAATGAATGAAAAGCCATACATAATACCTTCTTTGGGTGACTTATTTTCTTGAGAACAGTATACATTTATATATATATATATATATGCCTCTCTCAAGTTGGGATACTGCAGTGTAGTCTGGAAGTTGGTGAACTTTTTCTGTAAAGAGCTAAATAGTAAATGTTTTAGGCTTTGCAGGCCATGCGCCTATGGGCTGTAGTTTACTGGAACCCCAGTGTAGCCTCAATACTCAATAACAACTGACAGCCAAGCACAGTGGCTCACGCCTGTAATCCCAACACTTTAGGAGGCTGAGGTGGGCTGATCACTTAAGGTTAGGAGCTCGAGACCAGCCTGACCAACATGGTAAAACCCAGTCTCTACTAAAAATACAAAAATTAACTGAGCATGGTGGTGCGTACCTGTAATCCCAGCTACTCAGGAGGCTGAGGCAGGAGAATAGCTTGAACCCGGGAGATGGAGTGCAGTGAGCTGAGATCGTGCCACTGCACTCCAGCTGAGGCAGCAAAGCAAGACTGTCTCAAAAAAAAAAAAAACTAACATTTGTTGGACTTACTAAATTAGCAGATGTATGTTAAAAGTTGTCTTTCTGTCTCTCAATACACACGTGTCTAGCTTAAGGTGGTTTCTTTAGATGATGAGAAACTCTTAAACCTATGATTTAATAAAAAGTAAGTAATGTGCTGCACTAACAGGCTAGAATCGGGTAATTTTACTAGAATTTACCTCACTCTTTCTGGAGGGCGGACCCATCTGAAGTTTCCTGAGACCAGGTGAGGCCTTTGGGAGCTACAGAGACAGCAGGAAGGCTTTGGGCCTGCAAAGGCCTTCCCTTTACTCTTTGATGCCCTGTTTATTACCCTGGGTCTCCGTGAATTCCATGCCACCTTCCCAATCTTAGGAATTGTTGTAACTATGATACCTGTAAAGAAGAACCTGAACTACTTTCATTAGACTTCCTCAGAGAAAGCTTTAGAGGGCACTAATTACTAATACTATTATAGCTTTCTTACATGCCCTGTTTTTAACCTTTATTGAGGACCGTTTCCTCTCATTTGTAGGACTAATTCAGATGCAGCTATGTCTCCTTTATCATTACTGGCAGAGTGATGAGTGAGATTTTAAAATTTTGCTCCTATTCCATCAGTGATTTTCAGGACAGCAGTTTCTCAAAAGTTGCTACTAGCATAATCTGATTCAGAATATCCCTAGAGGTTTACTCCATAAATAAATAAACGTCCTAGCCCCTTAATACACCTGAACTCATCAGCTCTGCTTCCATTAAGCTGAAAATGGAATGCCTGAAGAAGACCCCAGGCACCCAGGAAGGTGAGGAGGTGGGAAAGCAGGTGGATACATTCATAGGGTAAGGAAGGACAGGCCCGAGGAAAGCTCAGATCTTTCCAGGCACATAGATTATGAAAACAGAAACAAGAGAATTATAAATGGCAGATAATTTTGTCCACACTAAGCAGGTTTAAATGAATAATAATAGGTAGAGTAAAAAACACGAAGCTTTTTAGAAAGTTATCTGTCCAAGGCTCCACTAGGGAGCTATGATCAACTATAGTGCCTTGTATTTGTAGTGAGTCTCCTAGAATGACTGTATTTGTTCTACATTAGTGAATGAATTCTAAATAATAGAAGTCAAATGCATACTTAAGAGAATTATTTTTCTTTAAATCCAATGAAAAGCCAAAAGCCCTGACTAGGAATTCAAACATTAGAAACATCAACATTTCAAAAGTTACGACACCTCCATGTCCTTGTCTTAACTCCTCTCTCTGCCTTGAATGTCCTTTCTTTCCTCTGCCCAGTAGTACAGTAAAGCCTAAGGTCAAAGTATCACCTGTGTTGGGATTGGCCAGTCCTTCTTGTGTCCACCACTTTTCCCACCTTTGCTCTGTTCTAGAATGGCCCTTGGACACATCTTTATAGTTAGGTGCCACTAATCTTTCCCTCCCACTTTGCTCCCACCCACAAAGATCAGGGTCTGTGTTATTCATGTTATCCTTGGGGCTAGGAGACATACACTAGGCACTCAGGTTGTATGATAGTGAAAAGGTAGCCTTTCTCCACCTATGCTCCCATACCTGTTACTTTTTTCCTACTGTGCACAGACAGGGAGTCTTATGGCAGTTTGTTGACGCACTGTCTCAACTCCTAACAGCGTTCTGCTCTCTCAACATTCCCACCTAAGTGTGGATTGGCCTCTTGTTTGCAGGAAGATAAGCAAAGCCACAGTCTTGCATTATATGGCACAGCACACACCACATACACGGCCATGTGGTCAGCAACTGGCTAGTGCAATCTGGTCTGCAAGGCCCATTGCCCTGGCTCCCAGCCTCAGACCCACCATTCGCAATGCAGTTTCTCCACACAGTTCCTCCGGCAGCCCAGCATTAATTTCCTTTTTCTCTAATTCCTGGAAATGATCCCAGTAATTTTCAATCAACCAATTAATTTGGTGTTTTATCTTGTTTGCATGTGCACTTTAGCAAGCCTTGTAATTAATACTGGCCATGAAGTTATTATTTATGATTAACTCAGTATAGTTTGTTTATTTCTATAAAAAGTCAAGCATCAGGCTCTTGATCAAGAATGTGACCTTCTATTACACTATTGTCCCCATGAGTAAGTCCAACTCAATTTAAGTGATTCTCCATGAACCGTGCCTGGTTTGAAGACAACCCTTCCATCTTCCCATCATTCTTTTCACCTTGGCTACTAACAAAAAAATCACTTGAACTTCAGACCGATGCTTTTCAGGCCCATCCCATGGTATCTGCCCTAATACAGAGATCCTTTGTCATTTAGTAACTAAATGCAGCCATCAAATTTTGTCCATGTTACTTTTGTTAATGTTAAGAATTTCTAATGCAATTCCTTTCTGAATATTCAGTGCCTTCTAGGACATTCTGTCCTAATTTTCCTTACACTTCTCTGTTGATCCCCGCCACTTCTTCCATGGACATTTCTTTCCTCCTGACCGTGGTCTGTGTATTGGGGTTACTGCAGAGTAAGCACAAATCAGCCATGAGCAGAAATGTCTGGGAGATGTGCTGTCCTAGTGTGGATTATAAGTTCCTGGGTTGCTGAGCTGGCGTCCAGAATGAAGGCTCAGGAGGCACAGCTATTATTTCAATGATTATATGTTCAGCGTGGTCAGAGAGGTTTGTGTTACAACTTGCTGATCCTTCGTGGCTCAGACAGTCTGCTCTCGGTGCTGTCTTTCTTGGGCTGATACAGGAGATCAGACCTGGCTGAAGAGAGTTTTGCCTCATTGATTTCAGATAGGTTGCCCTCTAAGTTTCTGAAGGACTTAGGAAGGATTGGCATTATCAAGATAGCTTGTATGTTTTAAGGCACCTTCATGATTATTTTCTTTCATTTCCCCCTCATGTGAAGAGAGTCTTCATTTGACCAAGGGGGAAATTCAAAGCATGATTTGCTGTTCCACCACCCTAACCACTGTTTTAGCACATTGCCTTATTCTCTGTCATGATTTGGATCAATTTTCCTTTTATGAAGGAAATATACTTGTATTTTATTATAAGCTGCCTCAAATCTCTTTTTTGGAGAGAGTGAGGTGAGGATTTAAATTTATCAGCAACTTACCCAATATTAAGGAATCACTTAGTGGCAAAATTATTATGTGAAACCTGATTGTCCTCAAGCAGCCTGGGCCACACACACCATACAGCTCACGCTCCTCTCCTGCTCACACACCACACAGCCCACACCCCTCTCCTCCTCACACACCACACAGCCCACACCCCTCTCCTCCCCACACACCACACAGCCCACACCCCTCTCCTGCTCACACACCACACAGCCCACACCCCTCTCCTCCCCACACACCACACAGCCCACACCCCGCTCCTCCTCACACACCACACAGCCCACACCCCTCTCCTCCCCACACACCACACAGCCCACACCCCTCTCCTGCTCACACACCACACAGCCCACACCCCTCTCCTCCTCACACACCACACAGCCCACACCCCTCTCCTCCTCACACACCACACAGCCCACACCCCGCTCCTCCTCACACACCACACAGCCCACACCCCTCTCCTCCTCACACACCACACAGCCGACACCCCTCTCCTCCTCACACACCACACAGCCCACACCCCGCTCCTCCTCACACACCACACAGCCCACACACCTCTCCTCCTCACACACCACACAGCCCACACCCCTCTCCTCCTCACACACCACAGCCCATACCCCTCTCCTCCTCACCCACCACACAGCCCACACCCCTCTCCTCCTCACACACCACACAGCTCACACCCCTCTCCTCCTCACACACCACACAGCTCACACCCCTCTCCCGCTGCCCTTGTTTCTCTCTCTCTTTCCCTTTCTCTACTTAGGCTCAAGGATAAGGCACATAAGGCTAGTTCACCTAGATAATTTTGCTTAATAAGGGAATTCACCTAGATTTTAACCCTCTTTGGAATATTTTTACACCATTTTCATTTCCCTATTCTTTTTGCTTTTTAATAACTTTACTCAGTTTTTGTAATTTTCTTCTTTCAAATAAGTCCCATTGTCACAGCATTTTATAAAAGATGAGATTGTTTTGTATTTTTATGAAAGACTGTTTTTCTCTTTTCTACTTTTTAAATCCTTTTATTTTGAAATAATTTTAGATTTGCAGAAGATTTACAAAGGTAGTACAGAGAGTTCCCATATACCCTTCACCCAGCCTCCCCCAACATTAGCATGTGACATAATTATGGTACATTTATTAAAACTAAGAAATTAACATTGGTACAGTACTATTAATTAAAGTACAGTCTTTTGCCTACTTTTAAACATCTTTTTTTCTAAGGCTCCATTTTTAAAGTAATACTGGGATTTATAACAGAAAATCAGAATATTTGACATTAATACCCAAGTTATGGGGCAACAGGAATTTGAAGTCCAAAATAATTGATTTTACTTTTATATTATGCTCAAGACTTCCCAATGTATAATATATTCATAGTTAATTGCAGATAATGACATTAAGCAACTTAATAAAATACCCTTAAAGTTTTAGAAAGAGATATTAAAATATCCATCTGAATAAACATGGCATTCACAATATGTCACAAATTTAAGTATTTATTAGATATAGGAAATTTACTTAGAAGGATTTGTTTTTGAATTTTTTGTATTAAGACATAATTTCTTATGAGTAGTACAAAAAATTTTTTGTATTAAGAATTTTTTGTATTAAGACATAATTTCTTATGAGTAGTACAAAAAATTCCCATTTTTTTTAACCCAGATTCCCTCAGTGTTTTCATATCTTTTGTAGGGACATGGATGAAGCTGGAAACCATCATTCTCAGCAAACTATCACAAAGACAAAAAACCAAACACCGCATGTTCTCACTCATAGATGGGAACTGAACAATGAGAACACATGGACACAGGAAGGGGAACATCACACACCGGGGCCTGTTGTGGGGTGGGAGGAGAGGGGAGGGATAGCATTAGGAGATATACCTAGTGTGGATGACGGGTTAATAGGTGCAGCACACCAACATGGCACATGTATACATATGTAACAAACCCGCACGTTGTGCACAAGTACCCTAGAACTTAAAGTATAATAAAAAAAAAAAAATATATATATATATATATATAATTTTACTACTATTGCTTTATCATTTCTCTCTCTGGCTCCCACAAACGAGAGGGAGAGAAAACTGTTTTAAGTTGCAGAGATGATGCCCCTTTACCCATCATAATTCAATGTGTATTCCCTAAAGACAGAGAACTTTCTTATATAATTATAGTATAATTGTTAAAATCAAGAAATTAACATTGATACAATATTTTTAATCTACAGCCATTATTCAGATTTTACTATTTGTGGTAGACAGAATAATGCCCCCCGCAAAGATGTTCACTTCTCAATTCCTAAAATTTGTGAGTGCATTAGGTTACTGATGTAATTAAATTGTAAATCAGCTGACCTTAAAATAGAGAGATTATCTTGGACTATCTGGGTGGGCCCAATGTAATCAAAAGTCTCTTCTAATATGAAGAGGAAGACAGAAGCCGAGCGCAGTGGCTCACTCCTGTAATCTCAGCACTTTGAGAGGCTGAGGTGGGTGGATCACCTGAGGTTAGGAGTTTGAGACCAGCCTGGCCAACATGGGGAAACTCCATCTCTACTAAAAATAAAAATTATCCAGGCGTGTTGGTGTGTGCCTGTAGTCCCAGCTACTCAGAAGTCTGAGACAGGAGAATCGCTTGAACCTGGGAGGCTGAGGGCAGTGAGCCGAGATCATGCCACTGCACGCCAGCCTGCACTACAGAGCAAGACTCCATCTCAAAAGAAAAAAAAAGAAGAGGAAGACAGAAAAGGCCACCAGACTGATACAATGTAAGAAGGACTCTGCACAATTGCTGGTTTGAAGGAGGAGGAAGGGTGCATGAGCCAAGGAATGTGGGGCAGCCTCTAGGAGCTGGGAAGGGCAAGGGAATGGGTCTTCCCCAGAGCCTCCAGAAAGAATGCAGCTCTGCTGACACCACGATTTTAAAGCAGAGATCCCTATCTGACTTTAACCCATAGAACCATAAAATAATAAATTTGTGTTCTTTTTTTTTTTCGAGACAGAGTTTCACTCTTGTTGCCCAGGCTGGAGTGCAATGGTGTGATCTCAGCTCACGTCAACCTCTGCCTCTCGAGTTCAAGCTATTCTCCTGCCTCAGCCTCCCAAGTAGCTGGGATTACAGGTGCATACCACCATGCCTGGCTAGTTTTTGTATTTTTAGTACAGACGGGGTTTTGCCATGTTGTCCAGGCTGGTCTCGAACTCCTGACCTCAGGTGATCCGCCCACCTCGGCCTCCCAAAGTGCTGGGATTACAGATGTGAGCTACCGCGCCTGGCCCTTTGTGTTCTTTTAAGCCACTAAGTTTTAGGTAATTTGTTATGACTGCCGTAGAAAACTAATATACCATTTGCCTCGATAATATCTTTTATAGCAAAAGAAGATCCAAGATCATGTGTTGTGTTCAGCTGTCTTGTCTCCTTTTTTTCTTTTAGCTCCTGATCTTTCTTTGCATTTCATGACATTGACTTTTTTTTAGAATGAGGGTAGTTATTTTGAAGAATGAGCCTCGATTTGCTTTGTCTGATGTTTTCTCTTGATTAGATTCAGATTACAAGCTTTTGGGCAGGGAGATGACAGAAGTGATGCTGAATTCTTTTTAATAATACATTGATTGAATCAGGAGGCACATAAGTCATTACTGGCAATGTTAACTTTGAGATTTGATTAGGGTCGTGTCTTCCAGGTCTCCATTATAAAGTTACTCTGTTACCTTTTGTAATAAATGTGTATTTTGTGAGAAGACATTCTGAGACTATCTAAATATCCTGTTACTCCCCACATTTTCGTCCACCAGTTTTCGTATCCAGTGATGATGGCTACTAAGTGGAGATTTTCTAATATATATATATATTTTGTTGTTTTGTTTTGTTTTGTTTTTGAGATGGAGTCTCACTCTGTCGCCCAGGCTGGAGTGCAGTGGCATGGTCTCGGCTCACTGCAACCTCCGCCTCCTGGTTTCAAGCATTTCTCTGCTTCAGTCTCCCGAGTAGCTGGGATTACAGGCGCCCACCCCCACGCCTGGCTAATTTTTGTATTTTCAGTAGAGACGGGGTTTCGCCATCTTGGCCAGGCTGGTCTTGAACTCCTGACCTCGTGATCCACCCACCTCGGCCCCCCAAAGTGCTGGGATTACAAGTGTGAGCCACCACACCCAGCCTATATGGCATATATTAATTGGCATTATGCTGGAGGTAGAGCTTTTGCTTCTCCCTTATTTATTTACTTACATATTTATATTATTTTAGATTCATGGGGTCTTATTTTATTTAATGGGGTACAATATATTGTTCTTGATTTTTGTTTTGATTCCTAATTATCCCCTATTTGACCAGTGGGAGCACTTTTTATTTTGTTTTTAATTGACACATAATAATTGTACATTATTTGTGGGGTACAGAGGGAAGTTTCAATACATGTGTACAATGTATGATGATCAAATCATGGTGTTCAGCATATTCATCACCTCAAACATTCATCATTTCTTTGTGGTGAGAACATTCAGCACCCTCTTTTCTAGTTATTTAGATATTTCGAAATATACACTAGAAATATACACATTTACTAGAGTCACCCTATTGTGCTATAGAACGCCAGAACTTACTCTCATCTAACTGTAATTTTGTACTCTTAACCAATCTCTCCTCGTCTGCCCCTCTTCTCTCCTCTCCCCAGATTCTGGTAACCACAATTCTACTCTATACTTCTGTGAGATTATCTTTTTTAGATTCCACAAATGAGTGAGATCATACTGTATTTGTCTTTCTTTACCTGGCTTATTTCACTTAACACAGTGTCCTCCAGCTTCATCCATGTTGCCAAAAACGACAAGATTTCATTAGTTTTATGGCTGAGTAGTATTCCATTGTGTATATACTGTATACCACATTTTATTTATCATTTCATTCATTGCTGGATACTTTGGTTAATTCCATATCTTGGCTATTGTGAATAGTACTGCAATAAACATGGAAGTACAGATTTGTCTTTGACATACTGATTTTATTTCCTTAAAGTATAGCCCCAGGAGTGAGATTGCTGGATTATGTGGTAGTTCTATTTTCAGCTTTTGAGGAATCTCCATGCTGTTTTCCATAATGGCTGTACCAATTTACATTCCTGCCAGCAGTATGTAAGGATTCCTTTTTCTCCACATCCACAACATCATTTATTATGTTTTTGCCCTTTTGATAACTGCCATTCTAATTGGGGTGAAGTGATATCTCACTGTGGTTTTGGCTTGCATTTCTTTGATGATTAGTGATTAGTACATGTTTTATGTACTTGTTGGTCATTTGTATGTGTTCTTTTGAGAAATGTCTACTCAAGTCCTTTGCCATTATAAATTGGATTACAGTTGATCCTTGAACAATATGGGTTTGCATTGAAAACATTGGAAAATACTTTGGAGGTATGTGGCAGTTTGAAAAATGTCACAGATTAACTACATAGTCTAGAAATATTTTTAAAATAAGAAAAAGTTAAGTATGTCATGAATGCATAAGATATATGTAGATACTAATCTATTTTATCATTTACTATCATAAGATATACACAAATCTGTTACAAAAAGTTAAGGCCAGGTGCGGTGGCTCACACCTGTAATCCCAGCACTTTGGGAGGCTGAGGAGGGCGGATCACCTGAGGTCAGGAGTTCAAGACCAGCCTGGCCAAAATGATAAAACCCCATCTCTACTAAAAATGCAAACAAAATTAGCTGGGTGTGGTGGTGCATGCCTGTAATCCCAGCTGCTCCAGAGGCTGAGGCAGGAGAATCGCTTGAACCCAGGAGGCAGGGGTTGCAGTGAGCCAAGATCATACCACTGCACTCCAGCCTGGACAACAAGAGCAAAATCTCCGTCTCAAAGAGAAAGAAAAAAAAGTTGGCTGGGCGTGGTGGCTCACACCTCTAATCCCAGCACTTTGGGAGGCCAAGGCAGGTGGATCACGAGGTCAGGAGTTCAAGACCAGCCTGGCCAAGATGGTGAAACACTGTTTCTACTAAAAATACAAAAATTAACCGGGTGCAGTGGCAGGCACCTGTAATCCCAGCTACTCAGGAGGCTGAGGGAGGAGAATTGCTTGAACCCAGAGGTTGGAAGTTGCAGTAAGCAGAGATTGCACCACTGCACTCTAGCCTAGGCGACAGAGTGAGACTCCGTCTCAAACAAAAACAAAAACAAGTTAAAATTTATTACAATTTACATGCACAAACACAGGCTGTATGTGGTGCCATTTACAGTCAAGAGAAGCATAAACAAACATAAAGATGCAGTATTAAATCATAACTGCATAAAATTTACTGCAGTACATACTGTACTACTGTAGTAATTTTATTGCCACCTCCTGTTGCTCTTGCTGTGAGCACAAGTGTTGTGAGTGTCTGCTTAAAACACCCTATGACACTAATCATCTCCACATGAGCTGTTCATCTCTTCAGTAAATTGTGTATCACAGAAAAAAGTGATCTCTTGCACTTCCCACATCTTTGTCATCATGTTTAGTGTAATACCATAAACCTTGAATAATGCCATCGGACCCATATGAACTGCCACTAATGATACTGGAAGTGCTCCCAAGAAGCAAAGAAAAGTCATGATGTTACAAGAGAAAGTTGAATTGCTTGACATGTACTGTAGATCAAAGTCTGCAGCTGTAGTTGCTACCATTTCAGACAGATGATTCATCTTATAAACAGATTATGTAAATTTATGGTATTCATAAATACAGTACAGTATTATAAATGTGCTTTTTCTTCCTTAGGATTTTCTTAATAATGTTTTATTTTCTCTAGCATACTCTGTTGTAATCATAGAGGATATGTAACATACAAAATGTGTTAATTCACTGTTTATGTTATCATTCAGGATTTCAGTCAATAGTAGGCTATTAGTAGTTAAGTTTGGAGGGAGTCAAAAGTTAAATGCAAATTTTTGGCTGCATGGGGGTCAGCACCCCTAACTCCTGCATTAAGGGTCAGCCATATTTGCTTTTTTGGTATTGAGTTGTTTGAGTTCCTTGTAATTTCTGGATATTAACCCCTTGTCAGATGCATATTTTTCAAACTTTTCCTCCCATTCTGTAGGTTGTCTCTTCACTCTGCTAATTATTTCCTTTTGCTGGGAGTATCTTTTTTTTTTTTTTTTTTTTTTTTGAGACAGAGTCTCGCTCTGTCGCCCAGGCTGGAGTGCAGTGGCGCGATCTCAGCTCACTGCAAGCTCTGCCTGCTGGGAGTATCTTTAGAATGGCTCCTGTGATCCTCTGAAACGTCCCCGTCATTCTCTGAGTGTTGTTTTACTTTTGGCATATCAAGACATTTCAGGCTAATGTTGTACCTTCCTTGCCTTAGTCCTGGAATCAGCTATTTCGAAAAGAAGCAAACATAGGTTTCTTTAATTCTCAAAACGCCATTGACCAAGAGCAACAAAAATAACAAAAAATAGGTTGTTCAAATTGATGTAAAACTCTCAAAAGTGATGCTGAAATGTTAAGCAAATAGCTCATTAGACTAATTGGCTTTAGGGGACATGGCCTTTGCCCTCCCTATAGATGATTGCTTTGTAAAAATGCATTACCAACAAATACTTTTGGAACACCTATTGTTCTTGTAGCCTACCCTACTTGTACCTATGGGTTTTACACTGTGACAAAGGCAATTTTTTTCTATTTCATGAAACTTGAGAAAGCAGCAAAAAATAAAACATAAAAAACAGTAGAGTAGTCACCCCCTTATCCACAACGGATATGTTCCGAGACCCACAGTGGATGCCTGAAACCACAGATAGTACCAAACCCTATTATATACTATATTTGCAATCTGCTGAGATGGCTACTTCGTGACAAAGGAGCAGGGTAGCATATACGGTGTGGGTATACCAGACGAGGGGATGATGCATGTACTGGGTGGGACGAAGCAGGATGGCACAAGATTTTATCACGCTACTCAGAACAACACACAACTTAAAATGAATTATTTACTTCTGGAATTTTCCATGTAATATTTTTGTAGCATGATTGTCTGCAGGTTAACTGAAACCACAGAAAGCAAACCCATGGATAAGTGGAGACTACTGTATACACAAAAATAGAGGAAGATGTATTTTCATAAAATAGAAATACGTGAGCATGTTAATTTAAAAATGCACAGGGAAATATATCTATATTTATGTCTATCTAATCAATGCATATATAATGAATGCTCAGGACTGTTCATTATGAGAAGTCTTTGAAGGACAAATTGTATTTGTATGAAAAGGTATATTTTTAGCTGTGTTGGAGAGAATATAATCTAGAAAATGAGCTTGGGGACATTGATCCAGATATGAAAATGCATGGACAGAGATTCAGTGATATGCCACTGAGAAGTTGAGTTTTTCTGGTTTTCCTCTCATCCATTCCTCTCTGTGTATTGATGTCCTGGAGACCAAGCCCTGTGATCTCTATTCCCAGAGAGAACTCATGCTCCCTATGCTCATTGTCCATGTTCTAGTTTTTGGCTGATCATGTTGGCCACTCTTGTAATGTGATGTTGTTCTCATAAAATCAATGACGGCCAACCACAGTGGCTCATGCCTGTAATCCCAGCACTTTGGGAGGCCAAGGCAGGTGGATCACCTGAGGTCAGGAGTTTGAGACCAGCCTGGCCAACACAGTGAAACCCCATCTCTACTAAAAACACAAAAAATTGGCCAGGCGTGATGGCAGGCGCCTGTAGTCCCAGCTACTCGGGAGGTTGAGGCAGAAGAATCACTTGAGCCTGGGAGGCAGAGGTTGCAGTGAGCAGAGATCGTGCCACTGCACTCCAGCCTGGGCGACAGAGTGAGACTCAGTCTCAAAAAACAAACAAACAAAAAACCATACACACACAAAAACCAATGACAACATAGCAAGTTTTTGGTTATTTCAAGCTCTCGTTGCTTATTTGAGGCTTTAAAGGAGTGCCTAGTCATTAATCAGGGCCCAAAGTATAAAGATCTTACCATGTTGACATCAAAAGCATACCAATGGTAGTCTACTGGTGTCTTATTAAATTCTAAGGAAGGTCTGTCAAAAACTATTGAGGGCTTTATTATGCTCTTGCACTGAGCTTTATGAGGGTTGAATATGTAGTAAGACCAAGTTTGTATTTGCACAGGATTGTGGACTGCAGAACATCTCCAAGAGTGGTGGTTCTCAAAGTGAAGCTCTGGGCCCAGCAACATCTGTCTTGCCCGGGAACCTCTTAGAAATGCATTGTCAAACCCCACCCTAGACTGACTGAATCAGACAGTAGGGGTGGAGGGATGGAGAACAGTCTAGGTTTAATAAGCCCCTCACCCAAGTGATTCATCACACCTAATATATCTAGCAACTAGTGTACTCGTTCTTAACAATTTTCCCTCTGGTGTTAGCTTTCACCATTTGTATATCCTATGTGTCTGCATGTTGGACTCAACCAGACATTATCTTTACTTTCAGCTGCCCTTGCTAGGAGACAGGTTGCAACCTCTTTGAATTAGGAAGAGAGAAGTTCAGAATGTGTCTGTGCTCATCACAGAGTTAGAAACAATGAATGTTAACTCTTCTCTGAGTTTCTTAGGATACTGAGATACTCTAAGCATTATATAAACATTGACTTGGTTAATTAATCAAGATATTCCATCTATGGAGGACAAAAGCCTTCTGAAAAACTAGGTGGAGACTGATACAACTGATACTGATTTTTAAAAACTTAACATAAGTATTTTAGTTCCCCATCGGTTTCTCTACTTTCACAAGATTTTCTAAGTGGCAATTTTTTTTTTTTTTTTTTTTGAGACGGAGTCTCCCTCTGTCACCCAGGTTGGAGGGCAGTGGCCCAATCTTGGCTCACTGCAGCCTCTGCCTCCTGGGTTCCAGTGATTCTCCTGCTTCAGTCTCCCGGGCAGCTGGGATTACAGGCCTAAATGGCAATTTCTCTTCATAGATGTGAACAGGCTGAGAGATGGTGGAATGGACTGGGCTTCCTGGGGTTCATCATTACTCTCTACTGCTAGGACTTGGCACGTTTGTTCTGCGTGGTTCCATGAGCATAAAATAAAAGCGAGCCAAGTCTTTTAATGTGGGAGATGCATTTGAAATCAGACAACCAGTAAATATACCTAAAGACATCAAAACAAGTTCAACTAAACCTTAGGCCCTACTGAGTGGCAGCCACCGGTCATGGACAATTTAGGTGTGTGATCTCAGGTTAAATCTCTCAACCTTGTTTCCTGTAAATGGGAACAACACTACCTTATAAAGTACTTCACATAAATGGGTAAGTATATGAAACAATATACAAAATTTAGTATAGTCATGGCAAACTAAGTTTTTGTGGGGCCTGAAGCTTGTACAATTTGGGAGTCCTCTTTAAAAAAGAAAAAAAAGAATATAGGATTTCAAAAGCAAGCACAGGGCTGGGAAGGGGTCCCTGAGCCCTGCTCTCCTCACACAGGAAATCCACCTTTGTGCAGTTACTCTGTTTATTTTAAGCCAGGGGAGAGCAGAGCAATTGCTTCCTTCACGTGGAGGTGTCCATCGGTGGCTCCGTCACTGGGCGTGTGCATGACTGTACTTCCCTCTGCCGCAGACACCTCAGCCACTGTCTAGCCAGGCGAACCTGTTTGGTGTGCTCACTGCATGATGAAGGCGGGTGTGGGTCCCAGGGGGAGTGTCCCGCCTCCAGAACATGGCCAGAGGCTACAGAATCAGACTTTTGCCAAAGGAAGAAAGAGCGCCTGAGGCATGTGTTCACGGGGCAACTATGAATGGCTTGACTGGGTGGAGACTTCACTATCTTTTTAGTTAAGCCTTTTAGTCTCAAAAATGGAAGAGGCAAAGCTCAATTCTTAAAGATCACTTCTCTTTTTTTTTTTTTTGAGGCGGAGTCTCGCTCTGTCGCCCAGGCTGGAGTGCAGTGGCCCAATCTTGGCTCACTGCAAACTCCACCTCCCGGGTTCACGCCTTTCTCCTGCCTCAGACTCCCGAGTAGCTGGGACTACAGGCGCCCGCCACCGCGCCCAGCTAATTTTTTTTTTTTTGTATTTTTAGTAGAGACGGGGTTTCACCGTGTTAACCAGGATGGTCTCGATCTCCTGACCTCATGATCCGCCCGCCTGGGCCTCCCAAAGTGCTGGGATTACAGGCGTGAGCCACCGCGCCTGGCCAAGATCACTTCTTAAAAGAGAATTCCATCTGCCTCCACCCTTATCACATTGCATATCAGAAATGGTAGTTTTGGGGTTGCCCTCAGACCTGAGCCTGCTCCAAGCGGAACACAAACTGAATAGCAAGGACATAGACCTTGACTTTTCAGCCAGAACTTGGTGCTAGCTTTATTTTTATGAAAACAAAACAAAACAGCAACAACAACCACAACAATGCTATTTCACTGAGTTGAAAGATCCAAACTCTTTTTTTTTTTTTTTTTCTTTGAGACTGAGTCTTGCTCTGTCGCTCAGGCTGGAGTGCAGTGGCACAATCCCAGCCGACTGCAACCTCCGTCTCCCAGGTTCAAGCGATTCTCCTGCCTCAGCCTCCTGAGTAGCTGGGACTACAGGCACCCGCCACCATGCCTGGCTAATTTTTGTATTTTTAGTAGAGACGGGGTTTCACCGTGTTAGCCAGGATGTTCTTGATCTCCTGACCTCATGATCGGCCCACCGTGGCCCCCCAAAGTGCTGGGATTACAGGAGTGAGCCACCGTGCCCAGCCAGGGGAGAAAGTTCTATGAAGAAAAATAAAGCTGGGAAGGGAGAGAGAACATCTTTGGGGGTAGGGTGAGCTTGCAAATTTATACAAGATGGTAGAGAAAGCTTCTTTAAGAAAATGGCATTTAATTGAAGACTGGACCCACGTAGATATCTAGAGAAAGCACGTTCCAGGCAGAGGCACCCGCAAGGGCAAAGGTCCGGCAGTGGAAGTGGTCCCGTGGCTGGGGCTGTGTGAGAAGGAGGACGGTGAGACCCATGGGGTGGGAGGTGGGGCAGGACACATAGTATTGGCTCTTGAGGCCATTCCAAAGACTTTGGCTTTTACTCAGAATGAGATAGAATGCCACTGGGTGCCTCTATAACAAGGAATGACATGACCTAAGTCACACTATAATAGGAGTTTCCTGGCAGTTGTGTTAAGGTAGACCAAAGTGGGACAAGGGCAAAAGTAGGGCGAGGAGATGGGATGCAATGACAATCATCCATGCAAAAGACAAGGGGGGCTTGAGTCAACGTGATTACAGTGGAGGCTGATGAGAAGTGATCCAATTCTGATTATGATCTGAAGGTAGAGTAAGACAGCAAGATTTTCTGTGGAAGAAAAGAGTCAAGAATGACTTCAAGATTCTTGGACTGAACGAGGGTATGGAAGACTGAGGCAGAAGAGGTCTAGGGGGACAGAACATCAGGAGTTCAGCTTTGCATGTATTACATTGGTGATATTAATTACCCATCTAAATGGAGATTTCGATTATGCAGTTAGATATATGAGCATAGTGTTCAGGACAGCTGTGCAAGCAGGCTGAAGACATAAATTTGAAAGTCATCAGCATATATGCTTAAAGCTTTGAAACTAGGTGGGAAAATCAAAGGAGTGAGCGTAGACATAAAAGAGATTCAAGGCCTGAGCCTCCGGTGGCTTCTTCTACATTAAGGGGCACTTCTATGTTAAGAGGTCGAGAGAAAAGGATTCAGCAAAGTAGACTGAGAAGGAGATGCCTCATGGAGAAAAGCCTTATGAGCACAATGTCCTGGAAACCAAGAAAATAAAGTGTTTTAAGGAGAAAGAAATGATCAGTTATGTTAAATGATGCTGTCAGAGCCAAGAAGATTATGGCTGAGAATTGGCCATTGAGTTTACAACATGGAAGGCCCTGGAGACCTAGGTATAGGCAGTTTCATTGGAATAATGGAGGCAAAAACCTAATTGCCATGGAGAGGTTTCTTGAAACCTAATTGCAGCAGTTTCAAGAGAGACTAGGAGAACAGAAACTGGGGAGAGTCAGTATGGACAACTCTTTTGTATTGCTCTAAAGCGGAGCAGAAAAATAGGGCAGAAGCTAAAGTATAGCATGGGTTCAAGGCAGTTGTTTTGTTTTTTTGAGATAGGAAAAACCAACAGCATGTTTGTAGGCAGGTGGGCAATATCCTAGAAGAAAGAAAAAAACCAGCGATGCAGGTAGAGAATCCCTGAGTGCAGTCCTTGATGAGGGCAAGGGAGGAGCCCTCCTGTTGGCCTGAGATGGGATATGTGATCATGGGGAAGGTAGACAAATTGTGGGATGTGGCTGTAGAAGTGTGTGGTAGAAGTTCTCTTCTGAGTACTTCTGTTTTTTTGTGTGTCTTAGGAAATAAATCATTAGCAGAATGACATGGGGGAGGAAGAGTGGAAGGTTTGAAGAAAAAGGGAAAGTGTGAAATGGTCTTTGAGGAGAACAGGAAAGCCAATGGACTGGGGAAATGGATCTGATGGCCAGGTAGTATTAAGAACCCCTTGAAGCTAATGAACATGAATTCAAAGTGAGGCAGTAAGTTGTGGGTGTGTGTGAAGGATGGACTCTAATGACTGACCATGGAATTAAAATGGGTTAGGAGGGCTATGATGGTAAAGGAAGGAGGGAGAAGCGCAAAGGTGGCAGGTTCAATGGATCATAGGCTCCAGAGGGTTCAGGTATTATTAAAGTCTGGGCACTCGAGAGACTGAGCTTCAAGAATCAACGGTGGTGATGAGAGATGGGGTGCTTGAAACTGAGGTTGTGGAAGAAGTACAGGTGATTGAAATGGCACCATCTAGATGTGATCACAGTAGTGAGTAGCTGAAGTAGGTGTTTTACTAGAGAATTTATTTGGTTAAGTAATCACACTTTTCTCTCTTTCAATCCTGTCCCAGTTGAAGCCACTTCAGTACATTGTCCTGAAGTTTTATTTCTCAAATAAAGCCTAACGAGATATTTATTCACTTTGTCAGCCCATAGGCCATGAATGACACATCATGACTCATGGATGCCCTGGCTCTTTGCATCCTGCACACAGACACATGATGGACACTTGATGAGACTCCTTGATACAAAAGGGTGGGTTTGAGTACCACATGAACACTAGCGTACATGCTTGGGGTTGATGAGGTACACTTGAGTAATTTTTGTAAAGCCAATGGTTTAAATAGGGATATCTGGTTTACTCTAACCAAATATCAGATTACTGTATTTCTTTTTGTGGTTGCATGTGCATTCTGCAAACTAGCATTCTTTTAGTGTACCTCTGCAGGCAAAGAATTTGGAAACTACATACCTATAAAACATTAATCAAAGCCCTTAGATTGACTGGATCCCATCCCCCACTCCCCCTGCTGAGCAGTTGAGTTAATTAAAAGAAAAATATCTCAAGAATATAAGCTCATATCAATCATCTCATTTAAAAAAATAAACAAAGATTTCCAAAATTTCCAAGTGAGCAAAGGGTGAGCAAAACTTTGACTTATACCGTCTGTATTAACTACAGTGCTGAATAAAAATAATGGTTAAGAATGAACAAGATCCAAAATCTTCCAGAAAGATCATAAAAATCATGCTTTAGATAGTGGGTAACACATTGAGGACACCTAATTTGTTAAATGAAGGTGTGAGTGTGCCTAATCTGGAAATGAAGTGCCATACTTTAGAAAAATACTGTTAGCAAGGGGTATAGTTGGCCAGAAACCACTTGCAACCCCAACATGTTCTTCCCCGAACTTTCTGTGTAATGAAGGCAGTCCTCCATTTGCTGCATTTATAGGAAATGGGGAAACTGAGGAGGCTCTGAAATGGCCATGATAATTCTTTTTAAGAATCTTCACCACAATTACACTGGAGCTGTTCAAGGACTATTTTCCTTCTGCTCATTTTAATGGCCTGAGACAATAGATCAAAATGAAGGCCTGTCCTCAGATGTGTGTGAAAGCACAGAAGAACAGGATAAGACAGGAATCAAGGCCTCTACCACTGGGGAATGCAGGTTGCTATATACCAGGCAATGGGTGGGTTTCCAAGGAGATGTGTCAGGGCCATGGAATGCTGCAACTGGGCTGTGCCTGACCCAAAGTGGGGGCGGGTGCAAGGAACCTGCTGGCACATTAGAGGTCTTTCCTTCTGGAGGCAAACTTTGGAGAAATGTACAACACTAGCCTATGTCTGTAAGTTCATGCTTTGGGAACAAAGTTTGAATTGCTTTCAGAGAAAAAAAATATACTGATGGAGTGAAGTTAATGGTGGCTAATTTTGATCTGACCAAACAGATGTAAAAACTACAGGCTGATCCAACAATAAACTTCTCCCATTTTCTTTCAAATGAGCAACCCCAAAGCACATGCTTTTTAGTTTTACAAGGAAGGAGTCTCTCCGAGGAAAAGTTCAAGTGGATTTTTGGTTACCCAGCAAATTATTCTAAGTAAGACATGGCTTTTATTCTAATAATAATAATAATAATGATAATGATAATAATAAAAGGGTGTGTGTATGTGTGTGATTTTTAAGAGCATGTTAACGCTAGGACAGTCTGAACATGTGTGTTTTAGGAGAGGCATGTTTTAGGAGATTGCCTCCTTTTGGAGGAGGCGCAGGATGCATGCCTACAAAGGGCGCCCAGTGGCCTGGAACACCAAAAGCACATTCTCAGGGCATGCAGAGGTAACTGGTTGAAACTTGCCAAAGGATGCTTTTCCATTTGGCTCACAGCAATTCATTTATATTGGTTTTGACCATCCCACTCATTTTATTTTTAAGTCCTTATTCATTTTCAGGCCTTTCCGTGTAGGGTTAGCAAGGAATTACTAATTCCGGATCTGCCCACTGTGACACTCAACTAGAAGATTAAGTCGGGTTTTAGAAACCTTGTTTTTGTCATATTTCCCCCATGCCCAGGCTTAAGAACATTCCAAATACTAATACTTAATTACAGAAAATTCCATCAATTTGGGGGAATTGGCTTTAGGCTATTTTTTAGTTGGTGTTGAGTGAAAATAAAATAATTCATTTAAGCAAAGACTAGATGGGAAAAATTACTTGAGGAGAAAAGACAAATCTCCCATACAGAGGAACTACAAATGATTTACGTAGATATTCTGCCCTCAAGGAGGTGCAGGATAACTCACACTCCTTAAGTGTGGGCAGCACATAGCGACTTCCTCTCAGAGCACAGTATGGAAAAGGGCGGGGAGAGTCATGTTACCATGGGCAACACGACAAACTCTGCTTCACCCAGGGGCTCCAGAGTAACCCCAACAGTGAGAAGTTACGCTGACAGCATGTACTCTTGACACAATGAAATGAAAATGGCACTTGCCTCTGTGGTCTTCCTCGCCAAAACCAGTAACCCCGTTCTATTATAATCATGAGAAAAACATCAGACAAACCTCAACTGAAAGATGTTCTACAAAACGCCTGCCCATTACTCCTCCAAACTATCAAGGCTGTCAAAAACACGGACAGTCTGAGAAACTGTCACAGCCACGAGGAGTCTAACGTGACAACCAAGTGTAACGTGATATCCTGGATGGAACACCGGAACAGAAAAAGGACATTGGGGAAAAACTGAAGAAAATATGAAGAGAATATGAACTTTATTTATTTATTTATTTTTTGAGATGGAATCTCGCTCTATTGCCCAGGCTGGAGTGCAGTGGCACAATCTTGGCTCACCACAACCTCCGCCTCCCGGGTTCAAGCAATTATCTGCCTCAGCCTCCCGAGTAGCTGGGACTACAGTTGCATGCCACCACGCCCACCTAATTTTTGTATTTTTAGTAGAGACGGGGTTTCACCATGTTGGCCAGGCTGGTCTTGAACTCCTGACCTCATGATCCATCCGCCTCGGCCTCCCAAAGTGCTGGGATTACAGGTGTGAGCCACCATGCCCGGCCGAGAATACGAACTTTAATAATAATAATGTGCCAATATTGGTTTGTTAATGGTAACAAATTCCTAATGTGGGATGCTAGTAATTCACCTAGTAATAGGGGAAACTGAATGTGCCATTTATGGGAATTCCATTATATTCTCAATCTTCTGTAAATTTATAGCTGTGCAAAAAAAAAAAAAAAAAAAAAAAATCTGTTTAAGGAAAAGAACACTGAAAGAGAACACTCCACCCACCCTGCCACCCCTGCTTTCACAGAGTCAGCCTGATGCAGAAAGTCTAATCATGAATTGTGCAGTTCTGGGTAGTTGGAACCCTGTAAATATGGATTATGCAGCAGGCGATGTTGTGAAGAGAAGTGTTTCAGAGCTCCCAGCTTCCCCATTCTGGATGTGCTTCCCCCTTCCCCTGCCCTGCCCCCATAATGATAGGGCTAATACTTACATAGTATTATGTAATATGTAGCCCATGTATTGCCTTTCTGCTTCACAGCAGCCAACACTGTGAAATAGGAGGGTTCTATTAGCATTACTGTATCTATGAAGAAAATGAGACCTAGAGAAGTTAAGGACCTTGCCTAAGATCCCTTGCCTGTAAGGATGGAGCTGGGATTCAAATTCAGACAGCCTGGGCCCCAGAGCCAGTATGCTTTTAACCTTTGTCATTGATCTACTTCCCTCCCTCATTCACTTCTCTTCCAGGTATTCAGAGGCTCATACTTTCTTTAAGCAGGATTATCCTTAGTCTAAGAAGGGTCAAGTTTACTACAACCCATGGTGTCAGCTGTACTGTGTAGACTCCATCAAGAAATAATAGATGTAGGGGTGGGTGCTTGGAGCAGGGGAAAAGTGCCACTCTATGAAGTAAGGCCTGGTTAAAATTACAGCATTGGCCCACATCCTACACTCCAATCACCGCAGGACCTGGATGATACTGAATCCCATCCTATAGTCAATTCTAGCCCTAAAACTAATGTTGTTCCCGTTTGATGTCTTGGAAACAAACCAGCATTGGGGAATTTTCAAGTGGTTTCGATAATGAGCATTAGTAAACCCACAGGTGTGCCTAAGCGAGGATTTGTGAAGCTGAGCGTACTTTCCCAACCCTACATTTCAGAAAAGTTGGCTCCCTTTTTATTTATAAAACGAGGTGGAATTGGATGTACTAGTCCAAATGAAGAGAAATAGGTTCTCTTTCGTGTTTGAAAGAGATGTACATAAGACTCTAAAAGATGTACATAACAATAAGTTATTCAAAATAGCAACTTCTCAAACCCTGCCCTTTTCCATAAATTTCTTTAAACAGTCAGAAAGTTCACAATTTAATAAAGACTCTCAGAAAGGCTAGTAAAAGAATAGGCCCATTCAGTAACTTCATAAATATAGGGGGGTTAAAAAATGAAATCTTCCATCATGACTTCCTGCTGGAAAAGTCAAAGCTAGTTCAGACCACTTGGAGGGAAGACTGCACCTCCAGAACACATTGTTTGCTTTTAAAGTTCCCTAGGAGTGCGGGATGGTGATAATTTTTTTTTTTTTTTTTTTGGTTATCTGTGTTTCTAATGTTTCCACAATGGACATCCATTGCGTTTATCATAATAAAAGTAAATGAGAAAAGCTATTTTTAAAAGAAAGTTCAGATTGCTGTTTGGACAGGAAATCACTTACCTGGAAAATCACTGATGTGAGGCTGGTTGCAGTGGCTCACTTCTGTAATCCCAGCACTTTGGGAGGCCAAGGTGGGCAGATCACCTGAGGTCAGGCATTAGAGACCAGGCTGGCCAAGATGGCAAAACCCCATCTCTACTAAAAATACAAAAATTAGCGGGGCACAGTGGTGCCTGCCTGTAATCCCAGCTACTTGGGAGGCTAAGGCAGGAGAATTGCTTGAACCCGGGAGGTGGAGGTTGCGGTGAGGCAAGATCGTGCCATTGCACTCCAGCCTGGGCTGATAGAGCAGGACTCTGTCTCAAAAAAAAAAAAAAAAAAAAAAAGAAAGAAAAGAAAATCCTTGATATGAACATGGAGAGGAGCCATTCTGCCTATGACTGACTGACAGGCATTGCAAAGCAGTGCCCTGGTTTTAGGAATGATGTTTCTTTTATGACTGCAGCAGGACTCTGAGGAATTCCATCTAACACTCTTGGTGGGTTGAAGATCTGGCAGATGCTTTGGGTAGTTCAGTTCCATGGAATTAACAAATAACTTCAAATCAATCCAACAAAACAACATACAGCCAAGGCTGGAACACAGATCAATGTCAGGAACAGATACTCATCACTCTGGAAGACAGAAATGCGGATCAGTCAATGGACTTAAAAAAGTAAAGGCTTTCATTCTGAAGTTTGTGTGCTCAGTTCTTTTTCAGCTTTGCTTAGGAAAGAACAAAAGAAAAAATAACCTTAGGTTGACATGGGAGGAGATTCACACTGAGTGCAAACTTTCCCTTCTGTGTAGCAGTATCATAGTTTGGGGGATTAAACACAGGTCCAAATTAGACCCATGTTAAGGTAAATCAGGGCTTGGCAAACTTTTCCTGTAAAGGCCCAGATAGCAAATAGTAGAGGCTTTTGGGGCTTCATGGTCTTTGTTGGAGCTATTGAATTCTGCCGTTGTTGTAAAAGTAGCCATAGACAATATGTAGAGGAAGACATAACTGTGTTTTAATAAAACTTCCCCCAAACATCTGGCAAGCAGGATTTGGCCTGCATCTATAGTTTTCTGACCTCTGACCTAAGCCAATCATAAGTATCCCATACCTTTTGCCAGTGATTAGGATACCCAGGCTTAAACTAATCAGCGTGAAGCCTTTTCCTGGTGATAATTACAGGTTCGGAGATGGCATGTGATAGGCTCAATCAGGAAAGATTTTTGTTTGGAGTTTGAGGGAAAAGGGTCTGATCTCTCCTGTTTACAAAAATAAGGAAGGGGCTAATCTTGATTGCTACTGGCACCCAGTCTACAACTATGAGGGGAACAAGACTTCAGATGAAATGGATGATGGAAGAGAAAGATAGAACTTGTATTCTTGATGATATTATTGAATTACTGGGTAATTTAACTCTATTTTCCACTCATCCTCAATTTTCTGTATGTAAGCCTATAAATGTGCTTATTATAAATACAATTTTTTTTTTTTTTTTTTTTTTTTTTCTGAAATGGAGTCTCGCTCTGTCGCCCAGGCTGGAGTGCAGCGGCGCGATCTCGGCTCACTGCAAGCTCCGCCTCCCGGGTTCATGACATTCTTCTGTCTCAGCCTCCCGAGTAGCTGGGACTACAGGCGCATGCCACCAAGCCTGGCTAATTTTTTGTATTTTTTAGTAGAGACGGGGTTTCACCATGTTAGCCAGGATGGTCTTGATCTCCTGACCTCGTGATCCGCCCACCTCAGCCTCCCAAAGTGCTGGGATTACCGGCATGAGCCACCGCGCCCAGCTATAAATAATATTTCAGTTGAGATTTCTGTCACTTTCAGATAAATGTATCCCAGCTGATGGAAAGTTTAAAAACAAGTTTATGGCTTTCAAAGTTTGCAAACACTGAAGTGAGTTAGTTAACACCTGCTGCCATAAAATTTCCTTCCTATCACAAAAAAAAAGAATGTGAAAAATAGGGAATAAAAACTACCCTGACTCTTTTTAACTGCCTAAATTGGTGAATATGGGTCTCCCGGGGGACAGTGAAGGTATCTTAGTGTGTTTTGTGCAGTTATAACAGAATACCTGAAACGGGGTAATTCATAAACAGCAGAAATTTATTTCTCACAGTTCTGGAGGCTGGGAAGTTCAAGGTCAAGGTGCTGGCAGGTTTGGTGCCTGGTAAGGTCTGGGTCACCACTTCCAAGATGGTGCCTTAAATGCTGCATACCCCAGAAGGGAGGAACACCTTTCCTCAAATGGCAGAAGAGCAAAAGAGCCAAGAAAGAGAATGCACTCCTAAAAGCCCTTTTTAAAAAGGGAATTAAATCGACCCCATGGGGGTGGTTCAATACCTAATCACCTCTTACGGGTCATATCTCTTAATACCATTACAATGGCAATTACATTTCAACATGAGTTTTGGAGGGAGAAACATTTGAAGTGTAGCAGAAGTTTTGATTAAATGACCCTTAATTTATGGAACTGTGGAATGCCTGGGTCGGTGGACACTTTCCCTGCAATGAGACCAAGAACTTGAATGCAAAGAGGCACTGAAGATTTGAACTTTCTCTCTGCCTTCCATTAACACCCTTGGTCTATTTGCAAGTCTCTTCCGTTCTTAATCTTCACACTCTAAACATAAGGAATGATTTATAAACATCAGCATAAGCATTATCTATTTTTTTTTTTTTTTGAGATGGAGTCTTGTTCTGTCATTCAGGCTGGAGGGCAGTGGCACGATCTTGGCTCACTGCAACTTCCACCACCTGAGTTCAAGCGATTCTCCTGTCTCAGCCTCCCGAATAGCTGGAACCACAGGCATGTGCACCATGCCCAGCTAATTTTTGTATTTTTAATAGAAACAGGGTTTCACTATGTTGGCCAGGTAGGTCTCAAACTCCTGACCTCAGGTGTTCCATCAGCTTAGTCCTCCCAAAGTGCTAGAATTACAGGCATGAGCCACTGTGCCCGGCAGCATTATCTCATTTTGAGGTTTACTGGTTCTTACACAATTTCTATTATAGTTGTATGCCATTATTTTATATATTAATTTTAGTTGTATGAATGTATGGTTTGGGATTATTTCAATAAAATAAAAAAATTGAGTTTTAGAATGGTTTGTCCTCCAGCAGGTCAAATCTGAAAATCTGAATAACATTAATTGTCTTCCTAATATTCTCTTTTTTTTTTTCTTTTTTTGAGGTGGAGTCTCGCTCTTTCGCCTGGGCTGGAGTGCAGTGGTGTGATCTCAGCTCACTGCAACCTCCGCCCCCTCAGTTCAAGTGATTTTCCTGCCTCAGCCTGCCAAGTAGCTAGAATTACAGGCGTGTGCCACCACATCTGGCTGATTTTTGTACTTTTAGTAGAGACAGGGTTTCACCATGTTGGCCAGGCTGTTCTCAAACTCCTGACCTCAGGTGATATGCCCACCTTGGCCTCCCAAAGTACTGGGATTACAGGTGTGAGCCACCATGCCCGGACTTTCCTAACACTCTTAAGGAGTAATTTAATAATGTATAACTTCTCTCTTCATACTAATGTTTAAACTTAGATATAGAAAGGTGAGTGATTCAACCTTGTAAAATAAGTACAAAACATGTATAATTTATTCATTCGAAAAGATATTACTGAGGGCCTATTAAGAGGCAGGCACTGTTCCATGCCTTGCTATAATGCAAAGTCCCTGCCATCATGAAACTTATGTTCTATAGGGGGAGACAAATAATAAATAATAAATCTTATGTTAGGAGGTGATAAGTAATAAGAAAAAACATAAAGCAAAGGAAAGGAATAGAGGCTAAGCAGGAGCAGGAGGTGGCATGTGATTGTAGGCACCCTCAGGTGGGGATGAGCTTGGAGGTGGAGTTTGCTTCATTGTCTGGAAAACAGCAGAGGAACCAGAGTGGCTGGAGCAGATAAGATGAGGGGAGAGAACTGCAGAGGATGAGTTGGAAAGGTGGGGCAGGGCATATCACATATGACCTGAGAGGACAAAGAATGACTTTGGGTTTTATTCTGAGGAAGATGAGAAAATGGGTACCACTGGAAGAGTCCCCAGCCTACAGACTCTCTGACAAGCCCAACTGTCCCCAGCATACCAAAGACAGTAATATTTAAGATCCCTTACTCTTCATCAAGCTGATTTATAGTCTTAACATCTGAGTAGTCATTTATTAGAAAGATCAAAGTGGAGCTGGGCACAATGGCTCACGCCTGTAATACCAGCACTTTGGGAGGCCAAGGCATGTGGATTGCTTGAGCACAGGAGTTCGCGACCAGCCTGCGCAACATGGTGAAACCCCATGTCTACAAAAAATTAAAAAATTAGTTGGGCTTCGTGGTGTGCGCCTGTAGTGCTAGCTGCCTGGGATGCTGAGGTGGGAGGATTGCTTGAGTCTGGAAGTTTGAGGCTGCAGTAAACAGAGATCATGCTACTGCACTCCAGCTTGGCTGATAGAATGAGACCCTGTCTTAAGAAAAGAAAAAAGAAAGAAAGATCGAAGCGGTTAATTCATTGTTCTCTTGCAATGAAACTTACTCTATCAGGAAAAGCCTTGAAACTGTATCTCATAATCATATTTTTTCCTTTGGTTCCCTTCTTGCCTAGGACTTATCATCCTTTTCCATAGATTATGTAGGGTGGCACTGTATTACTTATCAAGTGTCAACCACAATGTTGGCTCATAGCAGATAATCCAAGAAATTCATTGAACAAGGAAATAAAAGAATGAGCACAGCAAAATATTTTACTGAGATAAAAGATTCTCCTCCTGAACCCCCCGGGAGGCAGAGGTTGCAGTGAGCCTAGATTGCGTCATTGCACTCCAGCCTGGGTGACAAGAGCAAAACTCTGTCTCCAAAAAAAAAAAAAAAAAAAAGATTCTCTATCAAAGATATCTCAGTAAAATAAATCTGTCAGACTTTAATATAAAGAATTTAATATAAAGAATTTTAATATAAATAATTTAGCCTACAGTCACCAAAAAAGACAGGTTATAAGCACTTTTTTCTCTTTCCTGTATCATATTATTTTCTTTAAAAAGATTATATACTTTTGAAACCTGCGATTGTGATGATCGTTTTTGTAGGTAAATTCCATTTGTACATGATTATAATACCTAAGTTTTCAAGAATGTACTAGAAAGCAAATTTAAACACATTTTTCTGGTACATATTTTACAAACTGTAATCATTTCATTTTTCATGGGATACCCTTCAAATATAGCGACTTTCCTAGGCAAGTGTGAATGCCCTACAATTGTGGAAACAAAAATATGCACAACTTTCCAAATGTCAGTCTCATGTAGGTAAAACTAAAAGAGCAAAGGACTTACTCCCAAGTTCTAGGCATCTAGTTTATGGGGGTTTATTAACATAAAAGTGATATTTGGCTGAGCGCGGTGGCTCACACCTGTATTCCCACCACTTTTGGGAGGCCGAGGTGGGCAGATCACTTGAGCTCAGAAGTTTGAGACTACCCTGGGCAACATAGTGAAACCTCATCTCTACAAAAAATACAAAAATTAGCTGGGTGTGGTGGTGCACACCTGTAGTTCCAGCTATCTGGGAGGCTGAGGAGGGAGAATCACCTAAAACCAGGAGGCTGAGGCTACAGTGAGCTGTGATCACACCACTGCACTCCAGCCTGGATGACAGAGTGAGACCCTATTAAAAAACAAAACAAAACAAAAAAAACCCTGTAATATTTGCTAGTGAAAATTCAGGGTCAGAAGAATTTATGTAACACGTAAGATAATTTCACAAGAACTTGGGGGAGAAACTATGGGACTGCTAACATGAAGAAGCAGTATTTCGTTACAAGCAGTCACTGTGAAGAAGGGACTTAGTGTGATGTCCATTCATGAAAAGGGTTCCAGAGAAGGCCTTGGACCTGTACTGTCCAATACAGTAGTCACTAGCCACAAGTGGCTATTAAAATTAAAATTTAATTAATTAAAAATTCAGCTCCTCACTCACATTACACATGTGGCTGGTGGCTACCCTATTAGGGAGCAAAAATATAGAACATCTGCATCATTGCAGAAATTTTCACTGGATAGAGCTGCCTGAGAATCTGTCTAACTCCCTTATACAGATAGGGAGTTAGGCTGATAGAATCTGTCATAAACGTACTCAAGCAACTTACTCTGGAAACGGAAGCATGGTTTTCTGGAGACAGGATCACACTAGAATGGCTCTTTGGGAGCATAAATAAATTTAAAGATAAGATAGAACAACAGTCATTTGTTTAGACATTCAAAAAAGTTACTAAGATTCCACAGCAGAAATTATTTAAAAATTTTAGGTACCCCAGAACTAGAGGTAATATTTTGCTATACATACGGAACTGCTTAGAGAGAAAGGGCAGTTGTTTTTTTGGATGGAGGAAAATGTGCTGGAAGAGATATCCCCCAAAGATTGGTATAGTAAGCAATGTTTTCTACAATGATAGCAAATTACCTGGAACACGTAATACATGGTTTAATCTTCTAGATGGTATTTCACTGAAGTTGATGCTGAATATGAAATCAGTGCAGAGAAAAAGAAACCTTTTGGAAAAGCTCATAAAAACTGGAGTAAGCAGAAAGGTGAAATATGAAATTCAATGAAAACTGGTATTATATTAAAAACAATCCAAATTAGAATTATTAAATGATGGGATCTGAATTATCAGCTTCATACCAAGAAGTCATGTAGACTGATCCTTTGGTTTTCATTTGCTGCTGATGGCTGAGGAGGAGGGCCATGGCAAGCCCAGCAGACACTTTGGTGCAAATTAGGAAATGTGACCCCTCCAGGCAGAAGGCTAGCAAAAAGGTGCTTCTCTGGGCTCCTCAAAAAACTAAAAATATAGCTACTCTATGACCCAGAAATCCCGCTGCTAGATATATACCCGGAAATAAAGGAAATTCGTATATCAAAGAAATATCTGCACTCCCATGTTTTTTTGCAGCACTGTTCACAATAGCCAAGATGTGGAAGCAACCTAAGTGTTCATCAACAAATGAATGGATAAAGAGAATGTGGCACATATACACAGTGGAGTACTATTCAGTCATAAAAAAGAATGAGATCCTGTCATCTACAACAACATGGATGAAACTGGAGGTCATATATTAAGTGAAATAAGCCAGGCACAGAAAGGCGAACTTTGCACGTTCTCACTTATTTGTGGGAGCTAAAAATCAAAACAATTGAACTCATGGAGATAGGGAGTGGAAGATTGGTTACCAGAGGCTGGGAAGGGTAGCAGGAGGTGGAGGAAAAGTAGGGATGTTTAATGGGTACAAAAAAAAAAAAAAAAAAAAAAAACTGTGGCCAGGCGTGGTGCCTCACACCTGTAATCCCAGGACTTTGGGAGGCTGAGGTGGGCGGATCACGAGGTCAAGGGATCGAGACCATCCTGGCCAACATGGTGAAACCTCCTCTCTACTAAAAATACAAAAAATTAGCCTGGTGTGGTGACACACGCCTGCAGTCCCAGCTACTTGGGAGGCTGAGGCAGGAGAATCCCTTGAACCCAGGAGGCGGAGGTTGCAGTGAGCTGAGATCGCACCACTGCACTCCAGCCTGGTGACAGAGCAAGACTGTCTCAAAAAATAATAATAATAATAAATTAAAAAATAAAAATAACTAAAAGACTATAACTGAATTGTTTGTAACACAAAGGATAAATGCTTAAGGGGATGGATACCTCATTTTTCACGACATGATTATTACACATTGCATGCCTAGATCAAAGCATCTCATGTACCTCATAAATATATATACCTAGTATGGACCCACAAAAATAAAAAATTAAATTAAATTAGGAGAGCGTCTCTAAGCAGAGCAATTAGAGAAAAGTTTCCCTTCCTCTAGATGCACGCAGGCCTGCGCCAGGGTGCATGGCACGGCAAGGGAAACTCTGTGCTGAATTTCAGTGCTCTGCCAATCCCACCCTCTGAACTGTCCTGTGCCAGGTGCCAGCACTGGGCTTAATCATACTACGTGACCTGTCTGGAATCCCCCCCAACCCCCATCAGAAAGAGTTATGCCCCAGTATACAAGCTGCAGTGTATTCAAATGTAAGAAATTTTTACAATCTGATCTTTCTTTGTCAAGACACATGGGAAAGCTTAGAAACTTCCTAAGGAAAGTAACCAAAAATCAACACCAGGACAGGCTACCAGAAGAGTCTAAAAGTAGGATTTTTCAGCCAGAAAGGCAAACATATAGATAAAGTTAACAAAACCTTAAGAGATTGGAAAAAAGGATTAGCAAATCCTAAAGCACTAGACCCAGTAACAATTGTGAGGTCCTTGTATTAATAATATAAAAAAAGTTGATTTTATTTATCAGACCAACAACACCTAGAAAATATATTTTAAAAATATTTAAAAGAGTTGGTTAAATTTGTGGATGATAATTCCATAGCATGTGAATTAGAAAATATGAGGATCTTTTAGACCATTTTCCTAAACATTGAAGTTGGTGTAATGAGAGCAACCCACTCCCAAAACATCCACTGGTGCTTCTGTCAGATACAGCTTGGTTCAGTATAAGGGTACATTGGTCTGAATCAACATGGCATTTTCTGTTATCACTGTTTCAGCTCTGTCTGTATTCCAGAGGAAAAATCAACAATGTGGTTGACTGATTAGACAAGATCTGGTTCTAAGAGGAAGTTCATTAAAATAATATTTATTAAAATAAATGTATTTATCAACTTAATAAAAATTCTTCAGAAATTTCCAACAAGAAAGATTAGCACGCAGATAACAATGAGACAGTTTCTTCTAACATGGGTTTTACATCAGGCCTTGAAGGGTCCAAAGATTTAGAATTGCCGCCCCCCGCCCCTCCACTTTTAAAAGATAATAGGCTAGGTGTGTTGGCTCACACCTGTAATCCCAGCACTTTGGGAGGCCAAGGCGGCAGATCACGAGGTCCAGAGATCGAGACCATCCTGGCAAACACGGTGAAACCTCGTCTCTACTAAAAATACAAAAAATTACCTGGGCACACACGCCTGTAGTCTCAGCTACTCGGGAGGCTGAGGCAGAAGAATCACTTGAACCCGGGAGGCGGAGGTTACAGTAAGCCGAGATCACGCCACTGCACTCCAGCCTAGGTGACAGAGCAAGACTCCAACTCAAAAAAAAAAAAAAAAGATAATATAGAGTGCAAGATTAAAACCTAAAAACCAAATCAACTGGCCGGGCGCGGTGGCTCATGCCTGTAATCCCAGCACTTTGGGAGGCCGAGGCGGGCGCATCACCTGAGGTCAGGAGATCGAGACCACCCTGGCTAACATGGGGAAACTCCATCTCTACTAAAAGTACAAAACATTAGCCGGATGTGGTGGCGGGCACCTCTAGTCCCAGCTAAGCCAAGATCGCACCACTGCACTCCAGCCTGGGCAACAGAGCGAGACTCCGTCTCAAAAAAAAAAAAAAAAAAAAAAAAAAAAAAAACCCGAATCAACCAAAGCCCCCAAAATCTTTCTTAAAAGGAGATTTTCTACCTAGAGTTCAAG
This sequence comes from Pongo pygmaeus, assembly GCF_028885625.2. Classification (NCBI taxonomy): domain Eukaryota; kingdom Metazoa; phylum Chordata; class Mammalia; order Primates; family Hominidae; genus Pongo; species Pongo pygmaeus. The sequence goes on along the minus strand of NC_072373.2, from coordinate 66,618,321 downwards.
TAATACATGTCCATGTGTGTGTAGAATTTTTAGCATAAGTGTAATCCACTGTAAACCAAAAAGTATCTGAGACAAATCTCAATCAATTTAGAAGTTTAGAAGCCAAAGTTAAGGGCATCTTACACCTGGAAGACAGACCTATGCCTTTCTCCAAAAATGATTTTGAGAACTTCAATATTTAAAGGGGAAAGGGCGGATATTAGGAAAAAAGGAAGGAATGTTTTGAAGGTGTGTATAGATAAGAGGCAAACGGCTGCATTCTTTTGAGTCTTCGATTAGCCATTCACATGTAAGGGTGGGTAAAGGAATAGTCACTTATGTATTCCTTTAGCTCAGTGAATCAGCATTTTTACATAAGATAAAATACAGGGCAGAGGAAGTGATCAGATATACATTTATCTCAGGTGAGTAGAGGGATGACTTTAAGTTCTGTGCTTTGTCCCGTACCCATAAAGATAAGCTATCAGTTTACCTTGTCAGGGTGAAATTCAACAGAACTTGATCTTGGGGCCCACAAGGAATTTCCTAGTGGGCAAATTGTGAGAGAGGTATGTAGCTTTTTTATCTTTGTAACTATTTTATTTAGAAACAAAATGGGAGGCAGGTTTGTGTAATGCAGTTCCCAGCTTGACTCTCCCCTTTGGCTTAGTGATTTGGGGATCCCATGATTTATTTTCCTTTCACACCACTTTATGTTTACCTGAGGCACATAGATGTATTCAATTCCATATAAACAATTCTGTTGCAAAACCACGTAGCCATATCCTGCTTAAGCTGAAATTTTCGAAGTAAATTATAAGGGTTGTATTAATAGAGGACCCTGAGAAAAGAAAATAGCAAAGGCATTAGTTAATTTGATAAAGCAATGACGATTAAACCTTGTTTTACTTTGTATTCATACAATAAAAAACAGACAACTGAAATAGTTGTCCAAATAATTCAGGCCTAAAATAAATTCACCTAAAATAGCCAGGTGGTTGAGGCAAATGTGTCATTTTCATTTAAGTTGTCTGAATCACTGAATTAATTTTCCTACTTAATCTAAATAAGCATATTGAGACTATGAGAAATTTTTAGGTCAGTGAGGAAGGTCTCTAGATTTTTCTGTGATTATTTGTAGCTCTCTCCATCATTGGAGCACAGTGGAATAACCAATCTGCGAGTTTCCTGCAAAAGAACCACCCAGGAATGTTTGGGGATTTCTGTGTAACCCAGCCCTAGAAAAGCTGAGTTTGGAGATATAGCTACTAAATTCTTGAGCTCTTGCACAAGCTCAGACTATTACCACTATGCCGAAAATAACTTCCAATTGTTCTAAGGCGTTCAAGAATTGAATTACTTAATAACGTACTCTTATATCTGGATTAAGGTATCAGACCAACAGAAAACCATGCAAGACCTGATTGGATGACATAAAAGGATGTTGCATAAGAATCGAAGTCGTCATATGCTGAAGAATAACAAAGGTAATGTGACAAGGAAAATGCACCCCTAATAGCCAAACCTTGTTTATTGCTTACCTGCTGCAGAGGGGTGACTATAGAACATACAGTGTATGTTATAAGGAACAGGCATGTCATATTTTATGAAAGATCCAATTCAATTTTGTTTTTTAAATTATAGAGGGTATTTGTTCAGTGAGTGGCTTAATTTGTTTTTGTATTGTAGTTGAATAATAATACTAGAGAGAGGAATCGGTGTGGATTTTTGTGGGAGCCTGGGCAACCTCAAAATGAGAATAATAATAACACCTGCTTCATGGGATGGTGGTGAACAGTGAACTCCATAATCCCTATACTGAGCTGGGCGTATGCAGAATATTCACTACAGTTTGGCTGTTAGTATTGTAATTGTCAAGATTATTATCAGACATTGAAAATATACCCAAAGTTTCCCATTTGAAGGCAGAGGACAGGTTTCTAAATGCTATAGAGTTTTTCAGACTTTGTAATTTAAATTATTAAAGGTCGAAAAATTCAGATTTAAATTTAAAAATACATTTAGAAACATTGTTTCCTGAATTCATTTCTTCCTTACAAAGGCAAAGGTAGGATCTCTGATCTAAGGGTAGTCAACTCTCATTTCTAGCTTATCTTGTCAAGTCTGCATGTGATACAGCCCTGGCCCCCATCACTGCAATGGAGAAAAGAATTTTCACTGCAGTGGTCTCCTTTGCCTCTCTCATTCAAATCTGAATATCTATGGTCCAAGCATAAGCATGGTTGAGGAACCATGGGCAATGTTTCATCTACTAATTAACATTTCACAGATGCACGGATGACCAAATTTCAGTTTAAGGGAACACAACAACTGACACAACCTTGAAATCTACTAAATGTCCCTCTCTCAGAATCTTTTGTCCTCTGTTTTGTTTTGATTTTTTTGTGTGTTTATTTTGCTTTCCCTCAGCTTATGCCCCTCTTCTCTGTGCTCCTTCCCAATTTTTTTTTTTTTTTTTTTTTTTTTCTGAGATGGAGTCTCGCTCTTTCACCCAGGTTGGAGTGTAGTGGCGTGATCTCAGCTCACTGCAACCTCTGCCTCCCAGGTTCAAGCGATTCTCCTGCCTTAGCCAGGTAGCTGGGACTACAGGCGCATGCCACCACGCCTGGGTAATTTATTTTTTATTTTTTTATTTTTAGTAGAGACAGAGTTTCATTGTGTTGGCCAGGCTGGTCTCGAACTCCTGATCTCAACTGATCCACCAGCCTCGGCCTCCCAAAGTGCTGAGATTACAAGTGTGAGCTACCACATCCGGCCTCATTTTTTTGTATTGTTTAACTATTAATTGATTTGAATATTTCTGTCTATAATAGCTACACCAAAAAAGATGCAAACGAAGTTCTTCTTCGTGTGTTGATTTCCCACCACATCTCTGGCCCAGGTGTACCACCAGCAAACCACAGAAAAAGGATCATGTCCCTTTAATAAATAAACGGCATTACTTCAGTTCTGGTCTGGCCTCTACCGCTCCCTGAAAACTAGCTGTGGGCACACCACATGTTTCTGCATAAAATGGAAGCTTGCCACTTCAGCCAGGGTTTTGCTTCAGAGAACATTGTTTTCTGGAGTCCGGCCAGCCTCAGAGAATTTACCCAGATGATCCAGGAAACACTGAACCATTTCCATTTATGGACATTTTCCTTTACCAATTAAGAACAAAGGAGAGTTAAAAAAAATTTTTTTTTCCTGATTGCTATATTTTACACTTAAAATTGTAATGTGAATGCTGACATAATTAGAACTATCTGGGGAGATTTTTTAAAGGGCAGGGAACTGGGACCAACAGCCCTGTCCATTGCTGGCATGTTAACAGCCAGTACTTCAGTTTTTATCATAAGTGAGTTTGAAAGCAGATGACATACCAGACATTCCTTCTGAAAGTAAACTAAGGTAATGATGGAACTCAAGGGAAAAATCAACATGTTACTTATAATTCTATTTGGGGGGTTGGGTGGAGAGATGACCATTCTGTGAAATGATTTATACAGCACTGTAGAAAGAAGTTCCCTGGGTGATGACTGTGAGCTGCAAAAGCAACAATGAACAAAGGGGACTTCCAGGGCCTCAGCCTTCCTGGACACACCCGGTGGGAATGCCCCAGTCCTTTTCCGCTCTGTGGTTGGAGAACTTCTACGTAGAGCATTATCCTTACCAACACCAGGAGTTACACTCTAAATGGACAAATTTGGGGAGGATCAGATGAAAATTCAAGCGCTCACTTTCTAGAACAAAAGTCTGAAATGGGTTTAAAATTCATGCTCCTATGCAAACATTTCAAAAAGCATCTTTTACTTTTTGTAAATTGCCAAAACAGACAGATTTCCAGAAGAGGGGTCCTTCTGCAATGCTTGGGTGGTGTCTCTGCCCAAAGGTCTGAGCTGGCCACTTAGTGCTGATCCAAACCAGCAGAGATGGTTTTGTCAGGCCTGGTTTTGTCACACAACTTATGCAAACACTGGTATGTTTCCAGTGGTTGCTTTGAGTTTGCACATTTGAATTAAAATATCTGAATTATGAAATTTTTTTTTGAGATTTTATCTTTTTTATATCAGTTTATTGAGATATTTTGTATACAATCCAATTTTAAGTGTACAATCAAGGTGTTTTTTTGTTTTTTTGTTTTTTTTTTGAGACAGAATCTCGCTCTGTCGCCCAGGCTGGAGTGCAGTGGCACGATCAATCTCGGCTCACTGCAAGTTCTGCCTCCTGGGTTCACGGCATTCTCCTGCCTCAGCCTCCCTAGTAGCTGGGACTACAGGCGCCTGCCACCATGGCCGGCTAATTTTTTTGTATTTTTTTTAGTAGAGACGGGGTTTCACCGTGTTAGCCAGGTTGGTCTCAATCTCCTGACCTCGTGATCCATGCGCCTCAGCCTCCCAAAGTGCTGGGATTAGAGGTGTGAGCCACGGCGCCTGGCCTTTTTTTTTTTTTTTTTTGAGATGGAGTAGCTCTCTCTGTCGCTCAGGCTAGAATGCAGTGGCATGATCTCGGCTCACTGCAACCTCCCGGATTCAAACGATTCTCCTGCCTCAGCCTCCCAAGTAGCAGAGATTACAGGTGTGCACTACCAGGCCTGGCTAATTTTTGTATTTTTAGTAGAGACGGGATTTTACCATGTTGGCCAGGCTGGTCTCAAACTCCTAACCTCAGGTGATCTGCTCGCCTCAGCCTCCAAAGTGCTGGATTACAGGCGTGAGCCACTGAGCCCCACCAGCAATTGATTACTTTTGACCACAATAATATTTTAGAATATTTCTTTCATCCTCCAGAAGTATCCTCATGGCCCACTGCAGTCAGTCCCTGTCCCTGGCAACCACTAATCTGCTTTCTTGCTTTGTAGTTTTACCTTTTCTAGAATTCCATTTAAATGGAATCACATAGTATCTGGGCTCTTGTGCCTGGCTTGTTTTAGCACAACGCTTTGAGATTCACCCATGCTGTGCATGTATCAGTAGTTTATTCCTTTTTATTACTGAGTAGTATTAAGTTGACTTTTGTCTGGATTTGAAAAAATATATATTTATTTGGGCCATATGGAAAAGCAAATAGATTTTTGTTTTTGCTTTTTTGAAAAGCCATGTGTTAATTAAAGATAATCCTAAGAATACATTTAAATCTTTACCTTTTCCTTGAAATGTAAGATCCTAACCTGTCTGAAAGTGAAGTTTTAAATTCACAATTTTTTTTTTTTTTTTTTTTTTCGAGACAGCGTCTTGCTCTGTTTCACAAATTTTGAAACAGGCTGGGCAGAGTGGCTCAGGCCTGTAATCCCAGCACTTTGGGAGGCCGAGGCGGGCGGATCGCTTGAGGTCAGGAGTCCAAGACCAGCCTGGCCAACATGGTGAAACCCCGTCTCTATTAAAAAACACAAAAATTAGCCACATATGGTGGCACCTGCCAGCAATCCCAGCTACTCAGAAGGCTTAGGCAGAAGAATCGCTTGAACCCAGGAGGTGGAGGTTGCAGTGAGCTGAGACTGTGCCACTGCACTTCAGCCTGGGTGACAGAGTGAGACTCTGTCTCAAAAAAAAAAAAAGAAACATTTAGTAAGAAAATCTGTATGTGAAGGAAATTTCCAGATATGCAGCAAAAATATGAAATAATTAATAGCATCCAAGTAAATATTGGTAATCTGGGCATGAACCTGGATTAGGCCAAGAGTTCCACAAAATTTTAAAATAATGATTCAATAATTAATTGGTAGATGGGTTGAAGCAAAAATTTCATCTTTCTCATACGGTATTTGTTAGTAATTTTAACAACAGAAAAATGATTAGTGCTCACTCAGTGATAATAATAATTTTTGAAACAATATTATTCTTATTATGGCTATATCTGTAGAGTACATATTATGTGCCTGGTGCTGTTCTGAGCCCTAGATAATTCATTAACTCTAATAACCCTACTAGATAAGTGTTTTATTATTGTCTCCATTTTATAGATTAAGAAACTAAGGATCACAGAAAGCAAAGTAACTGCTTGATGAATAGAAGCCAGGATTTGGCCCTGGAAACCTGCCTAAGCCTCAACTTTCGGCCACTAGAACACTCTTAACCTCAGTAATGCACTAGAGAAGAATTCTCAGATTGGTAAAAGGGGTCGATATTGTCCCTGAGCAAGGTAAGGGATGAGGCCAGAGCAGGGGTGTCAAGCCTGAGCCAGACAGTTGTTTGGATGTGTGGAGAAGCCCAGAATAAGGCAATGTGAAGAGGTGGGAACTGAGAAAAGTTGGGGAGTGCCTGCCTTAAGGCGTTTACATTTTAAAAATATGTTTTAAATCCTGCACTGTTCACATAAAAGAGGCTGCTGGTGGGTCTGGTGCCCAGGGGCCTGCTGCCCATTTGCTGTCCCTGGTCCAGACGACCTCTGGGAGTCCTTCCAGAACTAACATCTTGGGAAAAATTAGAAATATTTGTTCAGAGTCTTTTGTGACTTGAATTTATCGATGTAGGCCAATAGTCTACAATCTGGCTAGGTTATAATGGTCATTGATAAATAACCTTTGATTGCATGTTGAATTCATTCAGTATTGTGAATTTGTCTTTTTTTTTTTTATGGTACTTTTTAATCTGACCTAACAAAGAACTAATGGATTGTGGAGTCATATTGCCTGGTTTTGAACCTTGGCTTTGCAACTTACTAGCAGTGTGACTTTGAGCATGTTACCTGACATACCTGTGTTTCCTTGTCTGTAAAATGGGGAAATTAATAGTACACCTAATTCATAAAGTTGTTTTAAAGTTTAAAAGTTTAATGAGATAATGGATTTACAACAGCGACTGACAAATAGTAAGCATTACTTATGTATTTGTATTGCTATTATCACTGTTCCAAAATGATGCTAGATGAGAACATCAGCAAACAGCTATTTATTGGGGGCATTTGTAGGCCTCAATGTTGGGAAGAAGGGTTGGTTGTTTTGGACAGATTGTGTGTTTATAAAGCTCTAGCAATTTTTAAATCTCTAGCAGGAACCAAAGCCTTCTTGACAGCCACCTCTCTGAATTATTGTCACTAGCCTCCTTAGGAGAAGAGACAATATAGTTTATACCAAGATTTGCAGTTGTCTAGATATTACTCACTTCACCTAGCACAGTGGATAACATTCAAAGTTGGTCTCAACAAATATTTTCTCTAGTGCCCACGGAGAGTGGCTGAGAAATACACTCAAAGATGTAAAAGAGTTTGGTATCTAGATCCTCTTTCTTATTCATTTCAAGCCAATATTTATTAAGCACCAACTGCAAGCTAGATACTATACTAGTTAGGAATATAAAGTGGGCCAAGGGTGGTGTTTATGCCTATAATCCCAGCACTTTGGAGGCCAAGGCAGGAGGATTACTTGAGGCCAGGAATTCAAGGTCAGCCTGCCCAACACAGCAAGACCTCGTCTCTACAAAAAATTTAAAAATTAGCTGGGTGTGGTGGCATTTGCCTGTAGCCCTAGCTACTCAAGAGGCTGAGGTGGGAGGATTGCTTGAGCCCAGGGGTTGGAGGTTGCAGTACGCTATGATGGTGCCATTGAAAATAAAAACAAAAAACAACAAACAAACAAAAAACAAACAAAAAGAAAACGATACTCAGTCTTTATAGGGAGGTTGGCCAGTCAATAGGTTACTTTATGAGTTGCTAACCCTGGTGAGCAGGAAGTTACGTGGACCAGGAGAGAAACCCTTGGTTCAGCCTGGAAAAAGGAGAGGTTGACCCTAAACTGGAGGGCGGAGAGGACCCTGTTGTGACTCTCTGACTGACTTGTCTTCCTTGATGTCCTTTAAGCCGGAGCTGATTCGGGCTGCTGCCTTATTTCTGAGTTAGCGCACTTAAGACTGGGCCTCCCAGTTTGAGGAAGGGGCGGGCTGCTATCTACCTCTGTGAATCTGCCCTGGACCACCCCGGGAGAGAAGGAGGGCTCCGGGGAATCTGCCACATTCCAGGCAAAGGCTCCTAGGCCGCAGCCTCTGTGCCACACCCTTGGCCCGGGCCAGGTGTGCGCCCGCCTCACTGCGAGGGGGAGCGGGCGGCTGCGGGGAGCGCTTTTCCAGCCCGGTGTGTGCTGTGTGTGTTTGTCTGCCTCTGGAGGGCTGGGTCCTCCTTATTCACAGGTGAGTCACACCCTGAAACACAGGCTCTCTTCCTGTCAGGACTGAGTCAGGTAGAAGAGTCGATAAAACCACCTGATCAAGGAAAAGGAAGGCACAGCGGAGCGCAGAGTGAGAACCACCAACCGAGGCGCCGGGCAGCGACCCCTGCAGCGGAGACAGAGACGTAGCGGCCCGGCCCCGCCATGCCTGCGCTCTGGCTGGGCTGCTGCCTCTGCTTCTCGCTCCTCCTGCCCGCATCCCGGGCCACCTCCAGGAGGGAAGGTGAGTCGGCTTCCACAAGGAAACCTCTCAGCCCTGGGCTGAGAATCTGCCTTTCTCTGCAGACCGTGATGGCTGAACGTACCTCCGAGGATTCCCACTTTGTCCAGAACCTTGTTAGAGCTCCCTTCTCCTCCCCTATCTGGGGCTTCTCCAGAGACGGATTTTAAATGAGACTAATACATAAAGCTATCTGCTTTTTAAAAATAGGAAGCCAATAAGCTGTGCCAAAAGAGGATCTTCCTTACCTTAAAAATGTTCCTTCTTGATTTCTTTTTTCGACCAAGGGGCCGCTATTTAATCAATAATGTGTTGTTATATACGTTCTTTCCCCCGCGTGTGCTTTTATTGAAAGGTTTTGGTGGCAATGATTCCCGTGACTGTGAACACCACAAAGATTGCAAAGGAACCTCTTCAATAATCCTGTAATTCATGTTTCAACTTTCGGATGGAAAAATGAGCCTTAAGAGTATTAGCAATACCCTTAACTTTTGCATCACGTTACTTTTCATAGTATTTTCATGTAATATTCATTCAACAGGCACTTATTGGGCACCTGTGTCATATATCATTTGATCTTATCTAGGGCACCTAGTTGGCTGTCATGTGTTAGACGTTAAGTTCATGTAAACAAAACTTTGTGAGAACCTAGCAACTCTTAACTGTAAGCATGTGTCAGCTATGGCAACATTTTATGGGTGTTTTCCTTGTCACTTAGTTCTATGGATATATGCCTGTATAATTGCCCTGATGTTTTATGTTTATATTGTCTCCTGCATCTGATGGCGTTTCAATCATTCTTTCAATAGGTCCAAGGCCAAGAGCCATTTCCATACATGTGTATGCATGAACATGAGATAATGCTCACATGCACATGGAATTGTATAAGCCATTCCCAATATTGTTGTGCACTCCGGGTGATGCTGGCCTGAATTGGATTTGAGTGGCATGAATAATGTTTGAGTGTGTGTTTGAATGCAATGCTACAGTCCTTCTTGTCTAAAATAGTCTTGGAATTAATTTCCAACCTATCATCTCTGACTACCATTTTCAAAACCATGTATGATTGCCACCAAAAAAAAAAAAGGTGGAGATAACTATGTGAAATAATGAATATATTAATTTGCCTGACTAGAATACTATTTTACTGTGCATATCGAAACATCATGTTGTATATCTTAAATATATATAGTTTTAAAAAGTGATAAATAAAAGGTTCTGAAAATGGTCATGAAGGGTATGTTCTCTTAGGGCTGGGATAAGAAGTCTCAGCCTAATGGAAGACATCCCCAAAGTAAAAATAGTCTCTGAATATTAGAACTTAAAGGGACTGCTTATGGATCAACTACTTGGAATCTCTTGATTTGAAAAATGAGAAAATGAAAATGTGTCTCTCAAGGCCACACAGGCAGAGATGAAACTGGCTCTTGATCCAGGGGCTCTTAGGCTGGAGCTTTTTGAGCCACATTATAAAAGTAATAAACGAATAAGATACATATTCATACATGATAAGTAATCATTTAAGCAATTTTCTTGTTGGCTATAGTTGAGTACATATGTGTGTGTTAGCATTAGGGAACAAAATAAACATGTAGGATGCTTTCAATGCTATTTTAATAAAATCAGGCTTAAGAGGACAGAGCTAGGACTCTCACTTCTTAAAGACATACCAGCTTCTGAGCATCCATCTACCCCGAGAAGTCAGAAATACCACTGAGGTTCATTTCCACTATCCCCTTCCTTGGAGGCAGACTAAGGTTTTATTCTCCCTCCTCATTTTGGGATTCAATGGGAATGTGAAGTTTGTTGCCAGGGTAGAACACACATGCTTTTTCATTCATGGGATGCTGGGATGTGCTAGAAGTTGGACTGAAAATATGGTACCTGCCATGTCTCAAAGTGACCGTGTCTGAGTGTCCTGTGGGCTGCACATATGAGAACCTGAAGCAGTGATGTTGCTTCCTGGTTGTTTCCTTGCAGTAGAAATTATGGCAATAGATGAAATCGGCAAGACTTCAGGGTTGGGCTCAGCTAAAGCACAGGCTTTAGAGTCAGCCTGACCTGGCTTTACATTTTGGTTCATTCACTTACTAGTTCCTTATTAGTAACACTTGGTGTCTGCTTCTTCGTTGTTAAGTGGAGGCAATAGTACTTCAACCTTGTAGAGTTTTTGAAAGGATGAACAATTACTGTAAAGTGCCTTAAAATGCCTGGAACCACATTTCTTTAAAAAGTCCAAAGCCAACAGTACAGTGTAGTGAATTCATTTGCCCAGAGATCAGAAAGACCAAGGCTCCCCTTCAGGATAGGATTGCTCGGTATGAGATAAAGTGGCATGTGGCCCCAATAGTCTGGATCTTAGTTCACAGCAGGAGGTATGACTGGAGGAGGATTGAGAAAGAGATAAGAAAGAGACTAGAAACGTAGCCACCAATATGCTTGTGAAGGGCTTTATGTGCCAGGCTGTTCAGTAGGATGGTGCCCTGTAGGCAAAGAAGAGCTGTGAATGATTTGTAAGCAGGAATTAGTGTGACTGGATTCATATTTTAGAAAGGTCACTCACTCAAGGGCTTAGAGAATGAAGTGGAGCTAGGGAAGCCAGATAAATGATGATTACCGTAATTCAAATGAGAGATGATGAAGGCTTTCATCATGGTAATGAAAGCAAAGAGGAAACAGATTACAGGGACATTTAGGAGGTGAAATCTAAAGAATCTGGTGATCCAATAAGTCTGTGTGTTAGGGATATGAGTATAGGAAAGTTGAGAGAAATAAGGAGGAGTCCAAGATGGATCCAAGGCTTTAGGTTTGTACATGGTTAGACAGTGATGCCATTAAAGGATGAGGACTATAAAAGAAGGATCAGTCTGGGCACAGTGACTCATGCCTATAATCCCAGCACTTTGGGAGGCTGAGGTGGGTGGATCACTTGAGCCCAAGAGTTCAAGACCAGCCTGGGCAACATGGAGAAACCCCACCTCTAGGAGGCTAAGGCAGGAGGATCACTTGAGCCTGTGAGGGCGAGGCTACAGTGAGCTGAGATTGCACCACTGCACTCCAGCCTGGGTGACAAAGCGAGACCCTCTCTTTTTATTTTAGTTCAGAAGGGAAATTTGAGATATAAATTTGGGGGCCCATAGGTAGAAAGCAAAGCCTTGACCACAGACGAGATTGCCTAGGACATGGAGATAAAAGAAACCTCAGCACTTAAAAAAGAGATAGAGGAATGATGGAGCAGAATCAGGAGGAATGAGCACTGAGGATAGAGGAAAATCAAGGAAGAAGAGGGTTTTGTTAGTCAAAGGAAGACTGTCAGCAACATGGCAGTAATAACTGGTGTTCAGATATCCAAATGTGTATATACAAAGAATGAGGACTATCACTGCTGGATTTAGCCGTCAGGTGAGTTTTGAAGCAATTGTTCTTCTAGAACGGTGAATTCAGAATCCACGATTATCATGGATTACTAATTTGGTTTTTCCCATGCCCCGATGCTAGAAAAAAGATGCTGTGGATAGTAGGAAGGATCCTTGGAAATGTTTATGCTCCTTCGTAGATTCTGTTATTTAAATCATTGAAGTGGTATAGCATCATACATAAAAGTGCAGGCTCTGGAGTAAGACTGCCTGGGTTCAAATCCCAGCCCTATCATGTACCATTGTGGCACATTTATATTTTGGGACTTGGGTAAGCTATCTCACCTGTTACTTAGCTCCCACATCTCAGAATAAGGATGATAAATCGATATGACCATTACACAAAAAGCACTTTGCACATTGCCTGGTAAGCACTTAATACATGTTAATAGATTACTGTTATTGTTACAACTAACTGCCCTGCCAGTACTGAATTTGGTATATTGCCTTCTGTGTTTTAAGTGGTAACATTTTTGAAGGGCCTCCTTTTTACTCTCCTTTCATCAGCCCAAGAAAGGTGCTGAGGAGCCTTTCTGCTCAAGCAGAAACGAGCCCAAGTTTTACCCAACAAAACAGGAACCCAAAGCAGGTTGCAGTTTCAAGAGTGGATCTCGTATTATTACTTCTCCTTGCCTTTTTCATCCACCAGACCTCATCACACACAGATTCAGCAAATCTGTTGCTTCTCAAAACATGCTCAAATATAAGATGACCCTACAAAGATCATCTCTCATTTCCCAGTGGGAAGAACTTCCCCCACATTCAAAGAAAGGATTTGGACAACTTGATTATGAGAACATTTAGCAATACAGATGTAGTAGTCAAATGTCTCTTCATGTTTAATTTAGTAAATTAGTTACACAGATATATTGAAAGTCACATAATTGATGAAATATTATACTTAGAAGTATTGATTTGTTCACTCACATTTTATGAAGTAATTATATTCAAATTATATTCAGTTATATTCATCTCACCAGATGACTTGAGATATAGTACTGTTTGAATCTGTTTTTGATGTGGTCACTGGAAAGTACATCATTTTCAAAACATTTAAAAGATAGACAAATTATCCCTTAGTGTATATTGTGATCTTCACAGCATAATCACTCTGAAAGGCTTATATGCAACACCTTTCAGCACTCACAACTATGAAGAAATGCACCATTATGAGAATCGTTTAGATAGCTGGGCCCCTTTCTTACTGATAAGTCTCCAATACATTGATCGAGGTCATTTTAGCTTAATGTATCTTCCCCAAACAATATTTTTACAATAAAGTAATTGAGAAAGTACCCTATAATATGCAAGTTTTTGAAAGGACTTAAGTATGATCTTTTTTTTTCCTGAGGGATAATTTTGGAAAAATTAAAACCTCTACCTTATATTCAAGCACGTACAGAGATATAGAATTGAGTTGGAGGTGGGCTGGAAATTCCCATGTGGGCTTAAATTCTGGGTACTCTAAACTGGGGGCAGCCACTGGTTCAGCCTCACTGGCCCAAGAAGCTGAGAAAGATTGTTGATTTGTGATTAGTGTTTATGGGAAAGTCAGGGCATAAAGTTAAGGTGTTGAGAGAATCCTGGGAATATCTTTCCCATTTAACCCATTTCAGTTCTTAATGGTTCAAACTTACTGACTTTTTTTTTTTTTTTTTCTGTCCTGGAGAAATTTCTAAGGGCAAGACTTGAATCATCTATTAGAGATCAGTGTAGAGGGCTGGGTGCAGTGGCTCATGCCTTTAATCCCAGCACTGTGGGAGGCCGAGGCGGGTGGATTACCTGAGGTCCAGAGTTCAAGACCAGCTTGGTCAACATTGTGAAGCCCTGTCTCTACTAAAACATACAAAAATTACCTGGGCATGGTGGAACGTGCCTATAATCCCAGCTACTCACGAGGCTGTGGCAGGGGGACTGCTTGAACCTGGGAGGCAGAGATTGCAGTGACCCAAGATCATGCCACTGCACTCCAGCCTGGGCGACAGAATGAGATTCCATATCAAAAAAAAAAAAAAAAGAGAGAGAGAGATCAGTGTAGAAATAGGTGTTCCATAGATTCTAGAATACGCTCATTTAGTCAGAAATTAAACCTAGTAGGTGACTGAATCATTACTGGGCTATGTTTTAATATAATCCCCAGATAGATGATGTAATGTTTGAATCATGTCCAAAGCCAAAGGCTAAGTCTTTTCTGTCTGTGGGTGACTGTATGTCTGCGTATGTAATTCCGCAACAAGCATCTGCTTCTTTATGTCACAACCGTGGAAACAGAAGAGAATGGTTCTTCCTCCAGCATTGATCTATGGAATAACCTGAGTCTTTCCCTTCTGTCATATCAGGTGAGGGGTGGAGATCAATTGGCCAAAGGTATACGGATCCTGCACTTATTCAGGGCTTATATTTACAGAATTCTAACTGTGTCTTTTTATTTATTGTGGGGATATGTATCTCCTCATTAGAAAAGAATCAAATTGCAGCCAAATCATTTCCCACAACTAACTTAAAACTTGGACAAATCATCCAAATGCTCAGCTGCACTGATGTGGGGCATTTCTTACAAAATATTTTATGTTTCACCATGTTTTTCTCTTATTACAGTATCGTAGAATTAAAATGAGAGTGGGCCTCAGGGGTTCTCTACAAAAGCCTCCCATTTTATACATGAGAAAAATGACACCCAGTGAGGTAAATTAACTGCCCAATTTCTTACTGTTGGTCATAGCAGAGCTGGGCTCCAGCATGTTTCATCCTTTCATAGATAGGAAAATTGAGGCACAGAAGAGTGACTGCCTTGACCAGGGCCAGATTTCAGTTGCTAGTTTAATGTTCTTTTTCTGAGATAACTCCTTGGCATATTTCTCATTTTTCTTTTTTTGAGATGGAGTCTTGCTCTGTCGCCCAGGCTGGAGTGCAGTGGCACGATCTTGGCTCACTGCAACCTCCGCCTCCCAGGTTCAAGCAATTCTCCTGTGTCAGCTTCCCAGGTAGCTGGGACTACAGGGGTGCACCACCACGCTGGACTAATTTTTGTATTTTTAGTAGAGATGGGGTTTCACTGTGTTAGCCAGGATGGTCTCAGATCTCCTGACCTCGTGATCTGTGCGCCTCAGCCTCCCAAAGTGCTGGGATTACAGGCATGAGCCACTGTGCCTGGCCTGAATTTTCGTTTAAAGTAATTTTCAAGCTTGATGGAATCTTTATCTACTGTTGACATACCACCTGTATTTCTAATGGAGACATCTATCTCGTCTTTTCAGAAGTCTCCATTTGTGTATATGATTCAATATATTGGCCTTTCCTTTAAAAATATCAGAGAACAACAGGTTAAAACTAAGCACAGCTCTAGTTTGTGGGGCATTAACAAGAGAACAGATTTCAAATTACCAAGTTTTCTCTTCTTTTTGTTCCACTCTGTTGTCAGGTTATCATGCAGCTTGGAATTGACCAAGTGGCTCAGTTTAGGATCGTTGATAGTACTGTGATAAGACTTTCTCTTTTAGCAATCATTGTTCTTTAATGACTGTTGACATTTGCATCTGTATATACGTAGTCATGTCCAGAGATTATTTCTGTCTCCCTGCTACAGACCCTTGTAAGTTTTGGAGTCTTTCAGAAAGAGGTCAGTTTCATGGCCAGAATGTTGACCACGTAAGCTTTATACATACTTACTGCTGTTCAAATCATGGCCCATTTTGCTCTTGGTAAAAGGATACTTTTTGGTAGGGGATTCCTAGTGTTTAAAAATCATTTTTCATCCCAAATAGCCTGGCCTACTTTGGGAAGGCAGTGGATCCAACAGTAATCTGAAGCTGCTGCTCTTGCCCTATCCAGGCAGTTGTACCATGGTAGGAGGGGATCTTCACATTCTGAGATCTGCAGGGAGCAGGGGAGAGGCCACAGTGGACCTGGCATAGGAAGTAGTAGTGGAGAAACAGCATATTTGTTTGACTGAGATGCAAGATACTCCCTGATGCAGTCTTCATGGTCCAGTCTCTTCTCAAAATGTTTGTTACTTCTCTTTATGGATGTATAAAGGTAGTTTGGCTCATAAGAGCTCATTTAATTCATTCTTCTGACTTTAGGCAATATAGTGTTTTTGTTTTTGAGATGGAGTCTCCCTCTGTCACCCAGGCTGGAGTGCTGTGGTGCAATCTTGGCTCCTGGGTTCAAGCGCTTCTCCCAGATCAGCCTCCTGAGTAGCTGGGATTACAGGCGCATGCCACCAGGCCCACCTAATTTTTATATTTTTAGTAGAGATGGAGTTTTGCCATGCTGGCCAGCCTGGTCTCGAACTCTTGATGTCACGTGATCTGCCCACCTTGGCCTCCCAAAGTGCTGGAATTACAGATGTGAGCCACCATACCCAGCCAGCAATACAGTTTTAATTCATCTTTTTTCTGGAAAAAAAAAAAAATCTGTAAGGAAGATACTATAAATGCACTCCATGCATATTTTCCCAACATTGCAAATGCACATGAATTACCATTGTTCTTTTGTGAAGACTAAGAACTGTATAATGGTATGTAAGCCCACACACATACCTAAATGCTTGTATGTTTGTGAAGGGATGTAGTGATAGCAAAAAATCTGTGCCTAATCTCCTTGTACAAAAAAAGTATTGTTACAAAAGCAGTAAGGATTTAAAAAGGAAGATTTATTGGTTTTTTTTTAAGGAATCAATGAAACATAAATTTAAATAATTCAAAAATCATGGTTTATACTTCAATTATCTCCAAAAGGCATTTTAGTACAAATTAGAATCCCCTTTTTAACTTCTCTTTATTCAGACACATCATAGAAGGTTTCTTTCCTTTTGGTCCTCTTTGCTTCAAGTATTTACCTCTGGCGTCCCTGGAATCTCTGATTCCCTTTATTTCAACTGCTTCTTAGAGGGGCATAGGATACCTTTTTCTAGGCCATGCAAGAAATGTCCAGAGAACACTATGCTCTTTGAGTAACAGTTAAATATCCTTTCTATGCTGGAATGCTTTTCTTTGTAGGTAACTTCACAGAAATGTATAACCCTTTCTTTCTGTGGTCAGAAGAGTGTGGAGTTCCATGCAGGTGGTTGCTGTCATACAGAATCTTACCACAATCACTTCCTGAGTCTATGCTGCAGCTGACAGCAGCTGTCTTGTGGTAGAGCCTTTGACAGCGTCAGCTATAACTCTAATGTCCTCACTTTGCCTTCCCTTTCACCTGTGAGCTTACTCAGACTGAACCCTCAGTTCTACCTTTACCCTCCACTCCTTCGCTAATCAGACAAAACTTGGTGTCCCCAGTTTCCCTGTTCACTGGGACTTTCTTCCCCCTCCTCATTGTCTGCCTGGGCGCTGGTGTCCCAGTGGAGTGTAAGGGGAAGACATCGCCAGGTGTGAACTCCTGATGGAGTCCTCACCAGGCTGAGTCATCTACAGTTCACACAGGTACATTCCCAAGTCTAGCTTGTGATATAATGTGCTATGAACTCTCGGTGAAACAGGTGTCTCCTCTGAAGTCATAATCATTCAAAACGAAATGGCAGTGATCTGAGTTTCACTGACTCTTGATGACTTTGGACTATTCAGAGTTGAAAAGACTGACCCATACTTTATGATTCAAAATTGCCTGTGAGATTAGAGAACTGAGCTCTGTCATTCCTCTCATCCTAGCGCTTCCTGCTGCAGCCTTACTCACATTGCTTGGACATTTAAATGTCAACTGGTGCCGTGCCCTTTATTTAAATGAAACAAATGGATCAGGCAGGATATGGTATCAGTTTTCTGGCTGTGGTGGCTTAAAATGTGGCTATGAAAAATTTGCGAAAGAAGACTAAATTCAGCTAAAAGCCTTAGTGAGAGAAGTACCATTTCAGTTTTCTTATTCTAATTAGGGAACATATTGTGACATTCTTTAAGAAGATAAAACTGGAAGCAGATATTCACACATTAAACAATAAAGTTCAAGGCCAGTTTAAATGATGAAGTATTCAGATTTTGTTTTAAAATATCTGCTTAAGCCGAGAAACATATTAAAACTTGGAAAGAAAAATTCCATGTAGGAGGTTTTAAAACTAGAAAAATCCTTATAAGCATTTTCATCATCACATGTAAGTATAATATAATAAAAACATTCATCTTTTCAACTTGAATATCTCAGACTTGAAGGCACAGATTTTTGCAAAGAGGATCATAGCTTCTGATGCCTTTGATATCAAACTGATAAATGACAGGTGGTATCTTGCTTTAGATTGCATATATAATATGCAATTTGAATATTTGTCATAATTATTTATTTTTGATAAAAATGATTTTTTTTTTTTTGAGATGGAGTTTCACTCTTGTTGCCCAGGCTGGAGTGCAATGGCATGATCTCGGCTCACTGCAACCTCCGCCTCCTGGGTTCAAGTGATTCTCCTGCCTTAGCCTCCCAAGTAGCTGGGATTATAGGTGTGTCACCATGCCCAGCTAATTTTGTATTTTTAGTAGAGACAGGGTTTCACCATGTTGGTAAGGCTGGTCTCAAACTCCTGATCTCAAGTGATTCACCTGCCTCGGCCTCCCAAAGTGGTGGGATTACAGGCATGATGAGCCACTGTGCCTGGCTGATAAAAATTTTTAAAATACATTAGGATAAATTTCTATTTAAAGGACACTTTCAATAATTGCTTTTGTACTGAGAACAACCTTTGCTAGATTTTTAAAAGTGAGTATATGCAACTGAAACTTTATTCACCATCTTCAATATAGCTTTTTACATTTGGACTTCCCATTGAAAGACCTCATTATAGGTGACTTCATGGAGGCAACTGTTGCTATCTTTGAACATAAAAGAGTTGTCAGTTTACATGAGAGCAGTCTTTTGACTCAGAGGAAGGGAATGGTATCCAACAAGGTATATTAAGATTTAGTTTTCAGCGTAACTTCTTTGAAAAAATGAAATAGGAGACTAGTTGAGATTGTCAGCCCCAACTTGTCTCTGCCCACCATGATGGTTTTCTTTTATAAAGCAAGAATTTTAAGAAGCAGAGGAAATGAAGACATAAAATGAAGTGTATGTGAATGAATGGAAGAGAGATGAAGATGTCCCAGTGGTGAGCGTTATATGAAATTAGGCTGGAAAAATAGGTAGGATAAGACCATGATAGTCCTTGTAGGCAATATTGAGGAATTCTGGTGCTTAACTTCAAAGGAAAGGAAAGAAATTACAGAATATTAAGCAGAGAAGTCATGATACAATTTGTATTTTGGAAAGATTTTCTGATTGCTGAGTGGAGGGAAGCAAAAGAAGTTGCAGGGAATTCAGCTAGGAAGTGATGGCAGGCAAGAGATGATTGAGGTTTGGTCTAGATATGGCCATAGTGGAGATGGACTTGAATGGATTTGAGATATTTAGTGGGTTATATCAACAAAATTCAGTGTTAAATAGGCAGGTGAGAAAGATGGAGAACCTGTAAGGATAGCTTCCAGCTTTCCGACTTGAAGACATGGCAATCGTAAGTTTGGTTTTAAACAGGTTTTGTGTAAAGAACTTTTGAGATAACCAGTTGGAAATGTAAAGTGAGCTGGGCGCAGTGACTCATGCCTGTAATCCCAACATTTTGGGACGGTGAGGTGGGCAAATCACTTGAGATCAGGAGTTCGAGACCAACCTGGCAAACAAGGTGAAACCCTGTCTCTACTAAAAATACAAAAAATTAGCCGGGCGTGCTGGCGGGCGCCTATAGTCCCAGCTACTTGGGAGGCTGAGGCAGGAGAATGGCGTGAACCTGGGAGGCAGAGCTTGCTGTGAGCCGAGATCGTGCCACTGCACTCCAGCCTGGGCGACAGAGCGAGACTCTGTCTCAAAAAAAAAAAAAAAATGTAAAAGTAATAAGTAAATAAGTAAATAAATAAAGTGGATGGCAGACATGAGGACCTGAAGTTGAGGATGAAGTTTGGGCCAAGGAAGTATCTTAGGATGTCAACAATTACGGTGGTTATTGAAGTCCTTGTCATGGATGAGATCACCCAAGGAGAGACTCAGATTGAGAAGTTGTGGAGATTAAGGAGCCCTGAGGAGCACCAACATTTAGAGTTGGGGTAAGGAGAGGAGCCAGCAAAGGCTTGAATAGGGAAGGTCAGAAGGCAGACAGACACCTGGCAGTATGACATCATAATATCCAAGGGAAGAGAGTTGCACAAAGGAAGGAGGGAAAAAGATTTGATGTCTCAGAAAGAGAAAGAGGGACACATGCAGGAAAGGAAACACAGGGCACATCCCTTTCCTCTAAATAAGAAAGATAATTGAGCATCATCTTTTTTTTTTTTTAATTGAGACAGAGTCTTGCTCTGTCGCCAGGCTGGAGTGCAGTTTCGTGATCTCGGCTTACTGCAACCTCCACCTCCTGCGTTCAAGCGATTCCTCTGCCTCAGCCTCCCCAGTAGCTGGGACTACAGGTGCCTGCCACCACACACGGCTAATTTTTTTGTGTACTTTAGTAGAGATAGGATTTCACCATGTTGGCCAGGATGGTCTCGACCTCCTGACCTCATGATCTGCCCACCTCGGCCTCCCAAAGTGCTGGGATTATAGGCATGAGCCACCGCGCTGGGCCGAGCATCATCTTTAAATGGTTCATAGCTGGACTAATTCACGGGAGATTACAGGTCACATCATATAAACTTGCTGCTGTTTCACTGAATCAGTTTTAGTGCACTAAGCAACCGAAATGGTAGCAAGAGCAACAAAGCACTACGTAATAGCAACCAGCACACACTGTCAGGTTTAAACATGATGCTCAAATTCCTAGCTCCTGACATCGTCCCACACAGCCGCCAAGTACACTACCTATCAAGGCTGCCTGAGCACTGCAAACTGATCTCATGCTCTGAGGCCTGCCTCATCCCCTTGCCCTCCTCCCACACAGCCCTAGGCTCGCTGCCCTTTGAGGTGGCAGGCAGAAAACATTGCAGCTCTGGGCTCATAGACCACAGATGGGTGGGCAGTCCTGGGGTGGAAATAGTTCATCTGGTATGAGCAGCAACCTGAAAGTCCCAGACCCTTAATCTCATTGAAAATCCCATGTTCCTCTCACAATTCTTTCTGTTCCCATCTCACCATGGATTTTTTTGCTTGGAACATTAGTTGTTTTACACTGAATGTCATATATGTAGACAATGGAAACTTTGTGTAATGTATTGGGGAAATTTGAAAGTAGGCTTCTGGACTTCAGGGAGATTTCTGTATGTTCAGGTTCTTGTTTGGCTTTTCTTTTTTTTTCTTTTTTTTTTTCTTTGAGACAGAGTCTCGCACTGTTGCCCAGGGTGGAGTGCAGTGGCACCATCTCGGCTCACTGCAACCTCTGCCTCCCACGTTCAAGCGATTCTTCTGCCTCAGCCTCCCAAGTAGCTGGGACTACAGGCACGTGCCACCACACCCAGCTAATTTTTGTATTTTTAGTAGAGATGGGGTTTCACTATGTTGGCCAGGATGGTCTTGATCTCTTAATCTCGTGATCCACCCACCTAAGCCTCCCAAAGTGCTGGGATTACAGACTTTTCTTAGAGTCAGACTGCCTATATTCCTTCCTTCCTTCCTTTCTCCTTCCTTCCTTGGTTCCTTCCTTCCTTCCTTCCTTCCTTCCTTCCTTCCTTCTTTCCTTCCTCCCTGCCTCCCTCCCTCCCTTTCTTCCTTCCTTCCCTCCCTCATTCCCTCCCTCTGTTCCTTTCTGTCTCCTTCTATCCATCATGCTGTCCACCATCTTTCCATCCATCCATCCATCCATCCATCCATCCATCCATCCATCCATCCATCCATCCAAGCACTGCATTAGGTACTGTGGGGGTATAAGGTGAGAAATGCTGTAGAAGAAATAAGTCATAGACATAAACAGTGATAACACAGGATAGAACGAGGCAAATGCTGAGAGAGGTGAGAATGAAGTGCTCTGGGCATTCACGGGAGAGAGAAACTGTCAGAGGGTATCGGCAAGGAAGTGCACAATCTGATTTACGCATCTAAAAAGAAAACTGGCTGTTACCTGGAAATAGATTTAGGGAGGGTGGAAGCAGGGAGTGCTCCTGATAAAGGAAATAGCAAGCCTAAAAGCCAGAGGTGGGAAAGGGTTAGTGCAGCCTAGATCTGCGCATTGGAGCCCAGTGAACTCTTGATGAGGTAAAGTTGGAAAGGTTGGCAGGGGCCACATCTGCTGAGTTTTGAAAGAAGTTTGGATTTTTAATTTTGTCATTACCGTTAAAGCACTAAAAAGCATGATGATTTCACAGATTATACAAAGATAGTGATTAGATCACCTTAGTGAAAAGCAGAGCATGTTTTTCAGTTTAGAACAATAGAAAGAGGGCCGGACGCAGTGGCTCAGGCCTGTAATCCCAGCACTTTGGGAGGCTGAGGCGGGCAAATCACCTGAGGTCAGGAGTTCAAGACCAGCCTGGCCAACAAGGCGAAACCCCATCTCTAATAAACATACAAAATCAGCTGGGCGTGGTGGTGGGTGCCTGTAATCCCAGCTACTCGATAGGCTGAGGCAGGAGAATCACTTGAACCTGGGAGGCGGAGGTTGCAGTGAGCCAAGATCGCGCCACTGCACTCCAGCCTGGGCGACAGAACGAGACTCTGTTTCAAAAAAAAAAGAACATTAGAAAGAGGACCTGCTTATAGACAAACAATCATATGTATGCCAAGTGATTGAAATTTCTCGTAATTGTATGTCTCAAAAGGGCACTATTTTTTATGGGAAATTTAAAATGAGATCCTGATGAACTGCTACTACTGATGATGATTATTCCAAGGCCTTGTCTTGAGAACAACCTGAGGAAATATTTTCTGTTTCCTTTTATTCTCCTAAGGCCACAGCTGGGAAACCGCCTTTGCCCCTTTGCTTCCTGTTCTAACCTGTTGGAGCTGCGTGTTTTAGTGAGGGGTGGGAGTGTTGTGAAGTGAGCCCGAGGGATCTTGCTTGCCTCACTCTATTGTTTAAGGAGGGCCTCCAGCTGCTTTGATCTGTGTCTCTGGGTGAGTGTGGGTGGTAGTGGGCGGTCCAGCCTATGTCTGGCTGCCTGGCGGTCTTCCCTAAGAAGCACCTTGAGGGTCAGCGACTGTGTGCTATTATAGTTATTATTATAATAAATGCTTCAGTGCCAGAGAAGTAGCATACAGCAGTCAGACGCAATTACCATCCACGCTTTACTAGACTTAAAGAAATCTGTGAAAATCTGACTCAAATGACTCCGTTTCAGATGGGTTTTTGTAGGACTTGAGGTAAACTTGCAGAGTCTCATTTCTTTGGCTGTGGAGAGAATGCTGGCTGGCAGAATCAAGGATTTGGAGGGAGCTGGAGTGAGGGCGCAGAAAGAGGAGAGGATGAAACCTTGAAGAGGTGTCCCTGGCTTTGTACAAATGAATAGTCAAAGGAATGATGGATGGGACCTAGAACCAGAGTTCAGTGAAAGATGGAGAAAAACCTGCCTGTTTTGTTTACTGACCTTAGAATGGCTTCAGATCTGTTCAGGGTTCGAGTCTGATTTTTTAAATTTTATTTTCTGATGATGTGCAATATCTTAATGCCAGATCTTGAACCCATACCTGGGCTCCAACATAGAAATCCTTGCATGAGCTCTAGAATACACCGAGCTTTTTCCCACCTTGGGCTTTTAGGCTTGCTCTTTCCTTTGTCACGGGCACTCCCTGCTTCCACCCTCCCTAACTCCATTTCCCCATAACAGCCAGTCTTCTTTTTAGATGCATACATCAGATCAGATCATGCACTGATTCCTGTTCAAGTAGGAAAACATGGATAATATGATACATGCTTTACACAGGCAAATATCTTTGGAAAAATAAAACACTAGTGACCCCCTTGGCTGGGTGCGGTGGCTCACGCCTGTAATCCCAACACTTTGGGAGGCTGAGGCACGTGGATCACTTGAGGTCAGGAGTTCACAGCCTGGCCAACAGGGTGAAACCTTGTCTCTGCTAGAAATATTAAAATATTCCATTGTATTTCAGAAGATTATAAAAGCTCTAAGGTGAATTTTGAAGGCTTCATCAGCATATCCATATTAAAAGGAGATGACAGAAGCCAAAATAAAAGAATTATGGGCTGACAGGACAACTGGATTAAAATAAGCATCAGTTTCATTAAAAATGGCTAATTTGAAGACAAATCTTTTGACTCCAGCTCTCTAGAGGATATAAGGTGACCTTGATGGACAGTGGAAGAAATCACAACATGGAACTCCTTGAATAAAAATTTATTGACTTTAAAAAAAATACTAAAATTAGCTGGGTATGGTGGCGCATGCCTGTAATCCTGGATGCTCGAGAAGCTGAGGCATGAGAATCGCTTGAACCTGGGAGGTGGAGGTTGCAATGAGCTGAGATCACACCACTGCACTTCATCCTGGGCAACAGAGTGAGACTGTCTCAAAAAAAGAAAAACAACAACAACAACAAAAAACACACACACAAAAATTGGCAACCTCCTTCTTTGAAATGTTACTGGCTCATAAAGTCTGAGTGTTCAAGCATGCAGTATAGCCTCCCTATTAGATGTGATGTTTATTAAATTAATAAAATAAATATACATCTCATTGACCAAGGATAAAAGAAGGAAGGGGGAAAGGGGGCTTAAATCAGCAAAACAAAATCTACTGATGAGATACTTCGGAAATAAAGATGATTTATCAGGAAAGAGTAAAAGAAAATCTGCAATAAAATGATATAGACAAGTAGTTTGATGTATTTGTTATGTAAACAATTCATAAGAAAAACATTGTGCCATAAGAAAAACATAGATAAATGGACAAAGATCATGAAGCAGACAATTATGAAAATAGAACTAAAACAGCAAACCGGCATATGGCACTTTCTACCCTCCTTCCCACCCATCTTACTACCTCCCAACTTCCTATGCCTTTCCACTGCTTTATATATTTCTCCTTAACAAATACCACTATCCTAATATTCTCTCTCGATATTACTTATTTATCTTGTTTATTTTCTTTTCCCCCAAATTGCACGTAAACTCCATGCGGGCTGGGACATCTGTTGGTTTTGTTTGCTACTGTATGCATCCCATTGCCTAGAACTCAGGGAAGGTCCAAGATAACCATCTATGGGTTTTTTAAAGTTCAACAGAACATTCAATCATTTGTTTGTTAAAAAAAAGACTAAATGCCTACCATGGACCAGGCACTGTGTGATATAATAGGGCTTCATTTTTCCTTTTTCAAAAGCGTGAGACGTGTTTTCTACCTGTTAGAACTGCAGAGTTGAGTGCAGAGATTTGCCCGTGGACACAGCTTTGTTTCAAAAGCATTTTTTTTTTTTAAATTTTGGCCAAAATTTTAAAACCAATAGATTTCATACACAAAGCCAGATTTCTGTCTTCCTTTAAAAGAAGAGTTGATGCTGACTACAACAGGCATGTGGCTACAATCGGCAGGGGGTGAAGTGCTGCTTCTTACGCCCTTTGGGCAGAATCCCCACCACTTCCTGTTGCCTTACTCTAAGCCTGACAGTGCCCTTTGGCAACCAGTAGTTGCCAAACCATGGTAGTAGCTGGGCAGGTATTGGTCACAGAGTAAAGACCACGTACAAGCCACATTACACCGTTTTATTAAGCCCAGTTGCAGGAATATTCTAGAATTTTAAATAGAAAAGTTGTTTCCTGCCCGCCCCCCCCCCCCGCCACCCCTAGTAGCGAGAGTAAATAATAAATGGTTTTAGGGAAGTTAGTCTCAATTTGGGAGATGATTTGAGAGAGACCATTTTTCAAACACATTAATGATGAAAAGCATCATTCCATGCAAAAGGAGCTTGGAACAAGCTCTCCCATCATTTTCTTGGTGGGACCATTTCAAAGACTCAATACTGAGTTAAGTGCAGTACAGCTGGGTGTTTAATCTCAGTGCAGCTTGGTAACTCAAAGTCCTGCAGGCAAGGCTGTAGAGAGTGTCTTCACGGAGTTCTCATGCAATGCAGATACCCAAGGCCAATACGCTCCCCAGACATGAGGCCCATACATCCCCTCACTCTAGATGGCATTGCCCTTGGCTTTAAGGGAGACCCATTTGAAAGGAAAGGGGTATGTTTGCAATAGGCTTAGAATCTGTTGGGCAGGCTCTTGGGGGGGAGATGTTGGCTAAGGACCTCCATCCCTGGAACTGTAATGCAACTCCATTGAAGGCTGTGCATTTAAAGGACAATGGGGCAGGCATGGTAGCTCATGCCTATAATTCTAGCACTTTGGGAGGCTGAGGTGGGAGGATTGCTTGAGGCCAGGAGTTTAAGACCAGCCTGGGCAATACCACGAGAACCTGTCTCTACCAAAAAGTAACATATTTAGCTGAGTGTTGTGGCATGCATCTTTGGTCCCAGCTACTCGGGAGGCTGAAGTGAGAAGATGGCTTGAGCCTGGGAGGTTGAGACTGCAGTGACCCGTGATCACACCACTGCACTCCACTCTGGGTGACAGAGTGAGACTCTGTCTCAAAAACAAAACAAAAGAAAATAGGCTGGGTATGGTGGTGCACACTTTTAATTCCCAGCACTTTGAGAAGCCAAGGTAGGTGGATTGCTTGAATCCAGGAGTTTACGACCAGACGGGGCAACATGGTGAAAACAAAAACAAAAACCAAACAAACAGGAAAAAAAAAAACACAACAAAAATTAGTTGGGCATGGTGGCACACGCCTGTATTCCCAGCTACTTGGGAGGCTGAGGTTGGAGAATCGCTTGAGCCCAGGAGGTCAAGGCTACAGTGAGCTGAGATTGTGACACAGCACTCCAGCCTGGACAACAGAGTGAGATCCTGTCTCAATAAAAGTAAAAATTAAAATAAAATGAAAGAAGGACACCTATTGTTTTCAAAGTAAAGCTTTAGAGGAGGAGACAGAAGAGGAGGGATGTGATAGAAAAAGATTATAACAAGTTTATATATTTTGAAAAGATTGCTCTGAATAAATATATAATGAGCTGCCCTTATGAAGTTAATTTTTACCACCACAAAGCATGTTCTTTTTTGAGACAGAATTTCGCTCTTGTCACCCATGCTAGAGTGCAATGGCACAATCTCAGCTCACTGCAACCTCCACCTCCCAGGTTCAAGTGATTCTCCTGCCTCAGTCTCCCAAGTAGCTGGGACTACAGACACCTGCCACCACTCCCAGCTAATTTTTGTATCTTTAGTAGAGATGGGGTTTCACTATGTTGGCCAGGCTGGTCTCGAACTCCTGACCTCAGGTGATCCACCCTCCTTGGCCTCCCAAACTGCTGGGATTACAGGCGTGAACCACTGTGCCCAGCCCATGTTCTAAATAAGAAAAGCATAATGAAAAATTTGTAGTTATTTTGAGATTGCTTCCAAAAGGCATCCAGGGCAGGGAGGGCATTGGCTCATTGGGTTAGCCAGATGAAGAACCTCGCAAGGACCGCTGAACAGTGAATTTAGCTCTGTACGTGCATAGTCATGTACTTGGTACAAATTTCACAGCACATGACAGCTGTGTGGCACTGTTGGAGATCTAAAAAATCAGTTTCACAAGCATTGGTTGGGAAAGATTCAGCTTGGCACTAGTTCTGAGAAAAGCCCTGGGACTTTGAATTGTGTGCAAATGTAATATGCTGTAAGTTCACTGAAATGTTAGTCTTTGCCCATGGGATAAAAATATCTAGTCCTGTTACAAGCCAAGCTGTTTAAATCACACTTGCAGTACTGGTCATATGAAGAAGGATACTGGAAATTAGAATTTGTTCCTAGGATGGTAGACAAGAAGAATCTAGAAATTATGACATAGGAAGTGGTTGAAAGACTTGGAGATGACAGATCTCTAGTCCAACTTGAACAGGAAAAGACTAAGGAGGGAGATGCCATAGCTATCTTCAGATTCACAAAAGCCTGATGACGCAGGGCCCTTTGGATGTAAAACAACATCCAAAGATTATGTCTGTTGGATAAATAAAGGAATAAAAAGAGAGTAGGGGTGTGTGTGTGTGTGTGTCTGTGTGTGCATGAGTGCTGTATCTATCTGTGTGTGTTGTGTGTGTATGTTTTCAGGCAAGAGCAAAAACACATGATGAAAATTACGGAAAGAGAGGTAGATTTAAAACACCATATAAAAATGTTACTGTTTGTAACAACCAAGCTGAATGACCCTCTATTAGGGATTTATAAAAAGAATGTCTACATGCAATGGTAAACTCAATCTTGAGAAGGAACATAAAATGGAAAGATGAGGGCTTTGGAGTCAGACACATCTGGGAGCAAATTATATCTTTGCCATTTAGCTGTGTGACTTTAGGCAAGATACTTAGCCTCTCTGAGTATTTGTTTTTCCATCTATTAAATGGGGATAATAAAACCCATGTTAAAATGTTGTGAGAATTATCTGAGCTGACGAATGTAAAGTCCTAGAAACAGTACGCTTCGGATAAGTGTTAGCTGACTTTTCTAGATTAGATGTCATCCAAAGTAGAAAGAGTGAGTTACAGAAATTATTATAAGGCAGTCACTTAGCAGGTCCATTAGATGTACGTGGTCACCGCTGGGCACGGTGGCTTATGCCCAGGCTTATGCCTGTAATCCCAGCACTTTGGGAAGCCGAGGCAGATGGATCACCTGAGGTCAGGAGTTTGAGACCAGCCTGGCCAACACTGGCGAAACCCCATCTCTACTAAAAATATAAAAATTAGCTGGGCATGGTGGTGCGCACCTATAATCCCAGCTACTTGGGAGGCTGAGGCAGGAGAATCACTTGAACCCAGGAGGCAGAGGTTTCGGTGGGCTGAGATCATGCCACTGCACTCCAGACTTCAGCCTGGGCGACAGAGCAAGACTTGGTCTCAAAACAACAACAACAACAACAACAACAAAAAGATGTACATTGTCCCCTTGTATTGTCAGTGCCTGACACAGAGCCTGCACAGGGAGCCACTCAGCAGGTGATGGCACATCTGTTGACTTTATTGTCAGCATTATGGGTAAGTCACGCCCTAGAAACATATTCTCAATGTGGCAGCGTGGCCAACAGAGACCGCCTGTGTAGGGAAGGGAGGTAGGTGTTGGCATCAGACAGAGGTTCAAATCTCAGTTCTCCACTGGGTGGAGTTACTTCACCTTTCTGAGCTGCATGTTTCTCTTCTGAGGCAGTACGTGTTTCATGGGAGTGAGTAATGAAATCGCATATGCAAAGGCATTTGATATTCTTTTCCCAGAGGGATCCTCTTTACAATCCAGGGAGGCAGATAATGCAGTCTGCATGGAAGAAAAAACAAGATTCAGAAAATTGAAGTGATGTGCCCAAGGAAATAACAGAATTGGTATTTGATTCTTTCCTTTTAACCTGAAGGCCTATCATCTCTCTCTCCGAGACCATGACAGAAACATTTTTTGGTGTCTCAGTGTGCCGGGTACTATGCTGGGTGTTTCCGTGTTTTGCTTCTTTGCTGTTTGGGTCCCCGTGGAGATGTTAGTCACTTTGCGAGTCTCTTTGGAACATCTGCAGGATGGGCTTCCTAGATACTTGAGAAAGTTCATTCTTCATGGGACACCTGGCTTTGGGAGGAGACACATGCCCAGACAGTCACGTCCGCTCCTCGCCTTGACGGGCACCGGTGGGATGGGTATTGTGTATCTTGAGCAGCGACACCATCGGCTAGTAGCTGTGCTGAGTCCGCAGCTGCCCATCCTCGGGTCTCCTTGAGCCCACAGACTTGCTCTGTGGGATTGCAGTGTTTTGAAATGAACTCCTTGCAAACATTTAAATCAGAAATATCTGCATAAAAATGTAATTTAACATTTTGGGTTTCTCTCGAGAAACTGGACAGTCTGGCAACCCTGAGCCCATGTTCTCCCAGGCAGTAGCTCACCAGCATTGCATAGTGCCTGCTTCCTTTAAGTGGAGCAGGCGTCCCCAGGGTCCCTGCACTGCCAATTGCACTCCCATACCTTCCTCCCCCAAGGAGTTTAGGTTACCATATAGTACTCATGCATAATTTCTATTAATAATAACATAACACCTGCTAGAACAGTTCCTGAGGTGTTTTTTTCTGACCATCTCTTTTGTATGCTTCCTCCCCAGTCTGTGATTGCAATGGGAAGTCCAGGCAGTGTATCTTTGATCAGGAACTTCACAGACAAACTGGTAATGGATTCCGCTGCCTCAACTGCAATGACAACACTGATGGCATTCACTGCGAGAGGTGCAAGGACGGCTTTTACCGGCACAGAGAAAGAGACCGCTGTTTGCCCTGCAATTGTAACTCCAAAGGTAGCTGAAAAGGGGGGAAAGAGGGAGAGGGAGATGGAGCAGTGGGGAGAGAAGAGGGAAGGAAGGAGGGAGGAAAAGAAGAAGGAAGGGAACAAGGGAGGAAAAAAGAAAGAAAACAGGGGAAGCAAGCAGGCCAAGAGGGAGATGTTCAACTTCACGAACAACTGGGAACCTACCAGACATTGGTCTTTTTAGCAGTTTCAATCTGAAAGGAAACATGTTTCTCTTAAGTAGGGGTTGGTGGAACCAGCTGGGACCTTGGGGGCATGTTGTCTTGAATTCTAATACAAAGAGTCACATTATTAACTTTTCCAGGCAGGTGACAGTCTTTTACAGGCAGATGACAAAGGAAGCTTGCACTCTTTCAGGGATAGTTCTTCATATCCATAGCCATCCATTTGACCAACCTCTTGAAAAATAAGGAATTAGAAAGATCTGTTTCTAGTGCTGTGCTAGGTGCTAGCAATATGAAGTTGTACTAATAAAGGAGACAGACAAGTAAACAGGAAAATTGAAGTATTTCATTAGGTTGCTAACAAGATAAAACAAAATAACAAATAGGAAACACCTAATGGGGTGGCTGGTTCATAGGAGAGCTAGTTTGTTTTTTAATTTTGTTTTGTTTTTTTGAGACAGGGTCTCACACTGTCGTCCAGACTGGAGTGCAGTGGTGCCATCTCGGCTCACTGCAACCTCCGCCTCCTAGGTTCAAGCAATTCTCCTGCCTTAGCTTCCTGAGTAGCTTGGATTACAGGCACCCACCACCATGCCCAGCTAATTTTTTGTATTTTTAGTAGAGATGGGGTTTCATTATGTTGGCCAGGCTGGTCTCGAGTGCCTGACCTCGTGATCCACCTGCCTCAGCCTCCCGAAGTGCTAAGACTACAGGTGTGAGCCACCGCACCTGGCTAGTTGTTGTTGTTGTTGTTGTTGGTTTTTTAAAGTATCCCACACAGTGCTATATTCATATAACTGTAGGTCTTTGCTGTGCACACAGATACACACACTGTGCTGTATTCATTGTGGACAGACAGTAAAGACAAGTTAGTAAATATAAAGGGGGAGAGAGAGGTGGTTCTGTAAATAAGATTTTTTTTTAAACGGTTCATTTGTCTATTATCTTTCTTGGCATTATCTACTTTTCTTTGCTAGAAAGTGTTTAATAGCATCCTATGATAAATATTGATCCACTTAAAGCATACAGCCTTATTGCATGGCAGTGACTCAGTGTAGCAGGTCTGTGGAACCAATTGATAGCTGCAGCTTGAAAGAATCTAAAAATGGGCAGATTCTGGTGTAGCCATGAGTTGCTGGTAGAGTGGGTTGGGAGTCATATAGAAAACTGGGTGACCCTGTTGTGAGATAGACCCATATCACAGCAGTCACCCCCCAAATTCACCTAAGTTGCTGTTACAATGTGGTTTGACTCAGATTAGTTTAGCTTTGTTGTGTAGAATTTGCATCTAGAATCTTTTGGACTTAGCAGTCCTCCCTATGAATCAAAGAACTTCATAAAAAAATTAAAAGAAAAATTATTCCATTTTAATGGGCATTTAACCTCTCTGAAGAGCTCCTATTCCCTTAGGTCATGCAGCTTCATTGTGAGTCACCAGAGTTGGGTCATCCCAGTGAAATGATCAGTGAGAATGAAACTAGAAATCTAATTGGCTCAGCTTGAAAGCCTGGCCTGAAGACAAGGTTATTAGTCTTAGGGTAGACCAGGAACCTGCTGCTTAGCACAGAAGGATGGTAAAGAAGGATTTACCATGCCATCTCTTCTGTTTCAGCGTGTAGTCTACTGCTTGCCCAGTGGTAGTGAAACTGGCTCCTTCTTTTTATTTGGGTAATAGATATCCCAGACTCAGTGGGAACAGCTTGGCAGGAAGTGGTGAGCCCAATATTGATTTATGTCTTATATGATAGTTAACATGTGCCATATGCCAACCCTGGGCCAGGCACTTTTCTAGGTGCTTTTAATCCAGTAATTAATTAATCTTCACAAATAACTTTATAAAGAGGGGGCTGAGTTTTTTCCCATTTCACAAATGATGTAGCAGAGGCTTAGGGAGGGATGGTAAGAAACTTGTCCAAGGTTATAGAGCTAAGGGGCAGAGTAAGAGTTCAGGACCAGGTTTGTTGACATCAAAGGTAATAATGTAGAGTACAGTGGTGGGTTATGGAGCCAGGCAGCCAGGGTGCAAATCTGGACATGACCACCACCATTAGGTCACTCTGGGTAGGTTCCTTAACCTCTTGCTGCTCCAGCATCCCCATCTGTTAAAGAGTGATCATGATATTCATGTCATGGGATCCTGTGGAGATAAAATGGTGTTTGACAAGCACATGGCGGGCAACTCAGTAAACTGTGAATTGATGTAGTTGTTTTTCTTATTAAGACAGTGGGGAAACCGAGACCTAGAAAAATTAATGAATGGCCTAAAGTCTTCCAGCAACTGATTGCAAGAACTAAAGTTGTGAGCCAGATCTTCTGATCAAGAATAGTTCTCTTATTCCCTCCATATGAAAGAAAAAAAAAATCAGAATGGCATTTTTCTATGCCCAAAAGCAGACAATTTATGTGTACACAAAAAGCTTGATGGATATTATTTCCTAAGATCTGACTAATGCTTTAGAATTTTCCAAAACATTTTCATAGATGATGTCCTTCTTAGTCCTCATAACAGTCTGACAACATGGGTTAACACATCCCACATCCACTGTTAAAGAGATGAAGAAACTGAACTTTCAGTGTCCAAACTGCTGAGGCCGAAAGACACATTGGTGACAGAGACTTCCCACCATGTGCTGTCCCCAGCTGCTCCTCAGCTGCACATGTCACCAAACCACTAGCACAAGTTTAATTCCCTATGTGATTTCTCAGTATCCCAATTAGCCAGAGGATATTTTTCACTTTCAGATAATAACTTGACAGGGAAATTTGTTGTATATTCCATTTCAAATGCAAAATAACATGTCTTACAAAAAAATGCTATCATTACATGTATGTCAAATGAAGCCAATGGCATTAATAAACCCCAGAGTAGTCACCAATTTTGGACTTTATATAGATTTCCCATAAATGTAGAAATTAGGCTTATTTTTAGATTATGACTTTGTGGGCTCAGCAACAGAGCTGAGTTATCCTCAGCTCTTCCAACCACATATTTAAGCCCTGATAACCTTTTGCAGATACTTTGAAATTCACTGTGTGTGCAAGTTTTTTCCTCCCATGACAGCTAAGTTTTTGAGGTCTATGTGATATTGGACTTACTCTCTTAATTTTATAGTTCTTTACATATCTTTGATGCTGACAGTGTATTATTCAGACTATAACATTTGAGTAATTATTTAAACATGTTTTTAAATGCAAGTGTATATATTTTTAATAGGGTTCTCAAAAGGATGCAAATTCTCTGTTTATATTTTTTGTTTATTTGTTTTTATTGGGTTTGTTGTTGTTGTTTTGAGACAAGATCTCACTCTGTGGCCAAGGCTGGAGTGCAGCGGCTCCATTATGGCTTACTGCAGCCTCAAACTCCTGGGCTCAAGCAGTCCTCCTGCCTCAGCCTCCTGAGTAGCTTGGACTACTGTTGTGTTCCACCATGACTGACTAATTTTTTATTTTTTTGTAGAGACAGGGTCTATGTTGCCCAGGCTGGTCTCAAATTCCTGGGCTCAAGCAATCCTCCTGCCTCAGTCTCCCCTAACTGCTGGTACTACAAGCATGAGCCACCATGCTCGGCCCTAAATTTTAAATATTTATCATTTTTTAATACCTTCCTGAGTCTTCAAATTCATGTAGGCTATATCTATATAAAGCATGAATGTGCTTACTGGGACACAAATTTGAAACAGGAAGTTATTCCTCATCTGTTCTTTAAAACCAATTGTTCACAATCCCTAAGTACAGTTCATGATGTGGGAATTGGGGCAGGTTGTTTTTTTTGAGTGAGACTTTGAAGAACAAGTGCTATTATTTTGGAAGTTTTGGAACATGAAATAAGTTAGTCATATTCAGAGTTAGAGCCTGAATTACTTCTTTCCCCACTTTATAAAAATAATTCATTTCTGAAAAACTACTGCAGGGAGAGTTTTCTGAAGTTGAAAGTGTAATTAATTTGAATGGAGAAAAAATGTGTTTCTGATCCCCAAATCAGCATTCATTCATGTTAAAAACAACCAAATTTCATCATGAGGGACTTCTATTTAACATTACTTATCAGAGCATTATTCAAAAAGGAATTTTCCTTCCTTCTGCCGACCACTCACAGAGCAATGAGCATGAAGTCTCTAAACATCAAACCAAATAGCCTCTCTTCATTCTCATCTTATTTAAAAGCGCTCTTGCCTTAGGCTCTGTAAACCTTCCTTCTCTCCTCCTCCCCTCACCCTCCTTAGACCTCTCCTCCCTGCCTTCCATTGCTCATTGTTTGATTAGATCCTGTCCTGAGACTTCTCCTTCTCTGATCATCCTCTCTTAATAGATGGGCTCTATCTCTGTCCTCACCACTTCCCCTCCTCTCTCCATCTACTTCTGGACTGATCTCACATTTACTATGGCTTCCTATTCAGCCTGTGTGTTGAGGGCTCCTAGATCTTCATCTCTAGACTCTGAGCTCCAGATGAACATTCCCACCTTTATATGCCCCTAGAAACTCAAGTTCATATACCCAAAACTAAACTCATTATCTTCTCTTGATGATTCAACCTGAGATCTTGGTCCTCCTCCTGTTTTCCCTGGTTTGATAAATAGCATCACAGTCCAGCCAGGTGTGCACTCTGGGGACCTGAGTGTCATCAATGTGATCCTCTCTCCCTCATCATTCCTAACCCAAGAGTCACCTAAATCTGTTTGTTCTATACCCACAGTGGCTGTCACAATGCTTCCCTCCTTCTCTTCTCACTCAGACCCCTCTAACCCAGGCCATCATGGCATAGGAGGAGACATGCTGGTCTTGCCTTCTCCAAGCCATCCTGCAGACTGCTCTAGAGTTCTAAGCGCAGGTCTGAACTTGTCACTGCCTGCCTAAACCTCTGAGAGTTCCTATTATGCAGAAATTGATCTGTTATTCTGCTGTGAACTTTTAATTCACTACTAAATAGCGTGAGCTAATACATATAAAGTGCCTAACTCAACATCTAAGGAGATGCTCAAAAAATGTCATTTACACTATTATCACTGAAGGCTCCTTCAAGCCTTGCAAAGTTGATATGTAGATGTTCATAGACTCAAACTGTAAATATGACTCATTTATTTCACATTTCACATGCTGCATAAAGTCTTCATACAGGCACAGAACCGATATCTTTATCGATTTGAATTCTACTAGTAAATTAAAAGTTCACAGAAAGATAATAAATTTAAAAAACAAACATATAGCGACTGGTCAATGTTCCCTTGGCTTCATAGACTATGGATAGCCTAATCATTACAGATACTTAAGATATAGGCTGGGTGCCCTGGCTCATGCCTATAATCCCAGCACTTTGGGAGGCTGAGGCTGGTGGATCATGAGGTCAGGAGTTAGAGACCAGCCTGGCCAACATGATGAAATCCCGTCTCTACTAAAATACAAAAAATTAGCCAGGTGTGGTGGCGCACGCCTGTAGTCCCAGCTACTCAAGAGACTGAGGTAGGGGAATCGCTTGAACCAGGGAGGCAGAGGTTGCAGTGAACCAAAAACAACAACAACAACAAAAAGATATACAGATCATGGCCAGGTGCAGTGGCTCATGCCTGTAATCCCAGCACTTTGGGAGGCCAAGGCAGGCAGATCACCTAAGGTTGGGAGTTCGAGACCAGCCTGGCCAACATGGAGAAACCCCGTCCTACTAAAAATACAAAATTAGCTGGGCGTGGTGGCACATGCCTATAATCCCAGCTACTTGGGAGGCTGAGGCAGGAGAATCGCTTGAACCTGGAAGGTGGAGGTTGCCAACCTAGGCAACAGGAGCAAAACTTCGTCTCAAAAAAAAAAAAAAGATATACAGATTATTTTACAATTCCACTGAACTGCAGGGGAATTATAAGGTAGCTGAGGTGTACCTAGCTAGCTTTCCTCCTCATCTTTTGGCTTCTCTCAGCTCCTTCCACAACAGCCCAGCCCTCCTCCTTGGCATACACACATTAGTTGAACAGATTTCTGGGCACCTGCCTTGTGTCAGGCACCATGCTGGGCAGTGGGAATACGGCAGGTGACATAAGGTGAGATCATCCTAAGTCAAGTAGGGCTGAGGACTGGGGTAGGGGTGGGATGGGATTTTAGATGCAGGAGTCAGAGAAGATTTCTCTAGAAAAGTAATATTTAATCAAGACCTGAGTGCTGAGAATGTGCGAACTAGGGGAAGTTAGAGGAAAGAGCATTCCAGACCGAGGGAGCAGCAAGTGCAAATACCTTGAGGGAAGCTGCTTAGCACTTTGCCTGAACCAAGAGAGTTGGGTCGCTGGAACCTAGTGAAGGAGGGTAGGAGATGAGGTAAGAGAGGCAGGGTCTTGCAGGCCATGATACGAAGTCAGCATCTTATTCTGCTTAGAGTGGGGGCCACTGGAGGACCTAACTATCGAATTACATTTTTAAAGAATATCCTGGCTTCTCTGTGGAGTGTGGAGAGGCAAGGATGGAGGCAGGGAGGAGAGTGCGAGGCAGGGCCTGGGTGAGAGAAGGTGGAGCTGGAATGGGAGTGAGTGTGGAAGGGCAGGTGGTGAGACCTGGCAGCATCCCACAGTGACACATTTTGTTGCCCTGAGTTTTTCATGAACGCTCAATCTGAGAGGACCCATTTACAACTAGGAGCATATCTGTAAAAAGTGGAATCATAAGACAAGTACAGTCCCCTAGGTAAGGCACACAGGGTACATCTCACTGGGGGTGTACCACAGGGGACACTCTCCAGCACTCCTGGCAGGTGGATAGTTTTGGTTAATAGCCATTTTTATGCTCTTAAAAATCATACCATACAAGCACTGACCCTTAAAAGATGGCTTTGCCTGCCAGGGATAAGAGAGAATGCTGCTCACTTTCAGATACGAACTCTCTTTTAGGAGGCCAATGTGCTTATTCACAAGTTTTCCTTGAGATCTTAAAGATTTGATGGACTTCTTTTAAAAAGCAGTGAGCAATATGCTACCTACTGTCACAATCAGAGCAGACAGACAAAGACAAATGCTTTTATGAGTAATTTAATTCCTCTCCCTGAGGAAGACATCCTCAGCTGTCAGCACTGTCCCCGGTGGGTAGAAGAATACACAGACGATGTGAAGTGACTGTTAAAAGCAGCAGATGGTGCTTCTCACTTCGTGTTGACGGAGCACCCATAGGGTGACAGTTGCTTCCAATGCCGCATACATTAAAATATTTCCTCTTCTTCTTTCCTTTCCCCTACCTTGTGGGTTTCAGGTTCTCTTAGTGCTCGATGTGACAACTCCGGATGGTGCAGCTGTAAACCAGGTGTGACAGGAGCCAGATGCGACCGATGTCTGCCAGGCTTCCACATGCTCACGGATGCGGGGTGCACCCAAGACCAGAGACTGCTGTGAGTATCTGCATCCCACCATGGCTGTCACTAACTCAGTGATGACAATTATACAAACCTTAGCAAACACTTGTATTTACTGAGCCCCTACCCTGTGCCAAACACTGCTTTGAGAGTACATCATGTGGGCTATCTACTTTAATCCTCACAATACCCCTAAGAGGTTGGGATTATCATTATATGCATTTCAAAGATAAGAAACTTAAACCATATGAGGTTAAGTTGCCTGATGTTACTGGTGAGGCTGGACCTAATACTTAAGCTCAGAGTTTTGGGTCCAGAGCCTATGTCCTTTTCTCTGGCAATTGCTTCCCTCTAGATGAACTGGAAGGGAGGCAACAAGTCCTTCAAGTAACCTGGGACCCATTTTGGCCCCGGTGAATTTGGGTAGAACTGTTCTGCATAATCTTGATCCCCTTTAGTTTGGAATGTCCTGTATCCCTGCTCAAATATTTTTTGGAAGATGAGTATGCATTAAATATCACATAACCAATCTGCAGAGATACGGAGCTGGCAAGTGTTGGGATGGCTTGGCGGGGGCTTGGCAGTGAAGCATTGGGCATTGGCTAGCAAGGCTCCCACAGAGGAGGCGCGTCCCATTGCCCACTTTGCTGGCTCCTTGCTGGGACAGGAGCTGCCCTCCAGCCATACTGCATTGTCCCAGTTGTCAAGGTCCCAAGTTCTCATACTCTCTTGGCATTTGTTCTGGTCCGGCCTTCCCTGACCCTTTCAGATGGTCTTCAGAGATCACCCCTGCCCCACTCCTCCTTTGTAACCCTTTTAAAACATAACCCTCTGTTAGCTCCGTCTCCCCGCCCCAATTCAGAATGAGATAAAACTTATCAACGTCCTGCAAGGTCCTCCTCCCTCTCCACCCTCAGCCTAGGTGCCTGCTTGGTTTCTTGCCACTTTCCTCCCTGCTCCCTGTACTCCGCAGGGAAGCCACAATAGCCTTCCTTCCCTTCTTCAAAGAGCCAAGTGCATGTGGCCTTGGCGCATCCTGGAGAGCTCTGTCTTCCCCAAAGCTGTGCAGCGCCTCCGCTCCATCCCCACCCCACTATCTCCTCACAGAGGCCTTCCTGCAGCAGTCCCACCCCTCTGTGTTCCCACTCTGCTGTTTCACTCCATATCTTATTTTCTATTCATGTTTGTCCATTTCTCCCACTAAAATGTAAGCCCCCTGTGGCTCTGTCTTATTTGCTTCTGTGTCTCCATGCCTGGAGTGGGAAGAGGCACCTCGAGGGTGTCCAGTGCATCTGCAGCTGGCCCTGTGCCTGCTGCCCTTGTGATCCACACACCTGCCCTGGCACAGGACTCCTATGGAATGGGGACTGTTCCTATTTCTCTTAGCATCCCTGGTTCTGAGCACCCAGTAGATGCTGAATACATGTTTGTGAGATGGTCCAGATAAGCAGTAGTGAGGGAGCTAAGAAGGAAGGAGGCCGTGAGAATTCAAAGATAAAGATTGGCAAAGAAATTCCAGCCATAAGCATTGCTAGACTTGGCATGTGACTGGACGAGGAATGTGAGGGAGAGGGAGGGGTCAAGGATGCTCCAGGTTTGGGCAGGATTTGGGTGGGGTCATAGGGCAGGCAGAGGAGGAACAGATCAGTAGAGAAGAGACAATAAACTTGGTTTTTGAGCAATGGGGTAAAACACATGATTGCATGCAAAGTGGGTGGCAGAAGCAGGGATGAATGAGATAGGGAGATTGTGCCAGAATTCAGTGAAAGCTCCGATACCTTCATTGAGAGAATCTTGCCACAAACAAACAAACAAAAGTCCACTAAACCCAGCAATCCCAGCAATTCCACTCCTAGGTATACACCCAAGAGAAATGAGAAGGTAGATATCTGCACAAAAACTTGTACACACACATTCATAGCAACATTACTCATAATAGCTGAAAAGTGAAAACAGTAACCAAAAAGAATATATGTATTCTGTCACCAAGAAGATTTTATGTACTGACACATGCTATGACATGGATGAACCTCAAAAGCATCATGCTAAGTGAAAGAAGCCAGTCACGAAAGACCACATATGGTATAATTCCATTTATAGGAAATGTCTAGAATAGGCAAGTCTGGAGAGACAGAAAGTAGACTGGTGGCTGCCGAGGGCTGGAAGTGGGACAGGAGGGAGGAGATGTGGCAGGGTGGGGGACACAACTGCTAAAGGGCACAGGATTTCTTTCCGGAATGATCAAAATGTTCTAAAATTAATATTGATGGTGATGGCTGTACAACTCTGAGAATCAGCTAAGAACCATTGGATTGTACATTTTGAATGGGTAAATTGCATGGCATATGAATTATATCTCAATTGAGGAATTACCAACAGAAAGAACTGAATGGAATAAAATAGCAGGTAGATGGAATTAATCATGATAAAAAGCAGACATCATTGAATTAAACAATAGGGAAACAAATGATAATTTTTTTTAAAAATGTAAACTGAGCCAAACAGTCAACCAAAGTAAACTAAACAGTTGAGTGATGAACTTGGTTTACATTCTGGCACAAACCCCTGCTCTCTTTAGGAGTGGCAGACAGTTCTCGGCCCAGCTGCCACCCACCAAGTACACTCTGAGCAGCACTGGTGCAGGCAAGTGAGTCCTTAAGTGTGTGAGAGAGGTCCGCACGGGCGAGGATGGCTAGGAGAAGCCTCATCGAAGAAGGACTTGCCCAGCTTCGTGATGTTTGTTCATAAGCAGTTGATTTTTATGTGCATAGTTGTGAAGCATTTGGAAGCATGTCCCTAATTTTCTTTTTCTTCTTTCCCAGAGACTCCAAGTGTGACTGTGACCCAGCTGGCATCGCAGGGCCCTGTGACGCGGGCCGCTGTGTCTGCAAGCCAGCTGTCACTGGAGAACGCTGTGATAGGTCTGTGTGAACCGTGGCCCTACAAACAGCAGAGAGAGTCCCTTGCCAACTAGCATGAGAATTAATCCTCTGAGTGTAATTATGGAAAAGGGATACTTGACAAATGTTGATGACCTTCTTCCTGCTCTCTGTCCTCAAAAACTAAGCTTTTACAACAACAACAACAACAAAAACACACACACACACCGAGCACCCAAATCTCACTGGACTCCATACTCTGCTCTGGGCCGCCTCTTTGTTTTGACTTTGGGAGTGGCACAGGGCCCCAGAGATTCCCCCCACCAGCTGGCTCCGAATCCCAGGTGCTCTGTATGAGGCAGTAATCAATAGTGAGATCCTGGGACTCAGGCTGGTTGCAGGAAAGGCCTGGCCTAATTAAACATGCTGCGAAAATTC
Source organism: Pongo pygmaeus (assembly GCF_028885625.2). Taxonomy (NCBI): domain Eukaryota; kingdom Metazoa; phylum Chordata; class Mammalia; order Primates; family Hominidae; genus Pongo; species Pongo pygmaeus. The sequence continues at coordinate 66,577,483 of NC_072373.2, read as the reverse complement.
TTGTAAGAGGGCCTATCACAGCATATGGCCATATATAACCATCGTGTACAGAAAAGGCACTGCCCTGGGGATAGGATGGCAGTTACATGCACACACACGAATGGGCGTGGGGCTGGGCGGAGGTAAGAGCCCTTTGGGCCAAGCCACACTGGAGGAGGTGGAGCAGTGAGGCACCATCCCCCCAGGCTGCCGGTGCAGGACGTGCCTTAAGTACAGCTGTGCTCTGGCTTTAAACTCTTCCCTCCTAGAGGCTGTTGAGCAGAGGGCTGTGAGGCTGGCGTCAGAAGCAAAGGCTTCCTCCTCATTTCCTTAAAAGTAAGAAAGCAGTTCTTTGGCACCCTGCCAGTCACTTATACCTGCACAGAGGAAATGTCAAATACACTCCTAGCTTGTGTTTTCAGGGGTTTCTGGCTGCTGAGGTGAAGGCAGGGACATAAACCTTAAGTGTTAAAAGAGAAGTCATTTGTCGAAAGCCTTTTTAATTTCAAAATAAAAGACAGAAATAGAATGCCACATAAAAGAAATTGTTATCACCACCAATGGTAAGAAATAGACCTCTGCTAAAACTGCATCCCAGTGACAATGCCCCCCTCCTCCCTAGAAGTGACCTCTATTCTTTTATGGTAATCGCTTTCTTTCTTTGCTTCATAATTTATGACCCCAGTGTGTTCCTAAACACAATCATTTAGTTTTGCCTAATTCCCTTCCTTTCCCTTCTTTTTCCTTCCCTCCCCACTCCCCCCCTCCCATCCTTCCTTGTTTTTTTAAGCTCTTTTAATCAGCAGGTTTCTTCTCCATAGAAACCATAATAATTCTTTTAACTCTTGCTCTTAGAGAAAAAAACAAAGCTTGTTTAGTTACAACTGTTCTCTGAAGCACCTGCTCTTCACAGCTACCCTGCTTTTCTGTGATACTGTACTCAGAACATTCCCCCCAACATGTAGTGCAGTGGCTTAGACTACATGATTTGGAGACAGATGTACATGAGTTTCAATCTTGCCTCAACCACATACCTGCTGTATGTCAAGAGTTTCTTAACCTCTTGGCCTTAGTCTCCTCATCTAAGAAAATTGGAAATAGCAATTCCTCATAGGGTTGGAGGGAGGTTAAATGAGAGAGTACACACAAGGTGCCTGGCACAACATAAGTGCTAAATAAATAATCATTGAAACTATCGTTATTTCACATTATTTCATGTGGAAGGATGTAGTGAAGTTGAGCAGAGGACAAACAAATCCTCCCCAGCTTCCCCTGCCCTCTTGTCTGTGACTCCAGCATCGAAGACTCGCCTGTTAGTCATGGTTCTTATAGAAGCCACTGGAGGGATTGAGCTGGGAGCAGAGGTGGAATGCAAGCCTACACCTGGCTTTTGGAGAGTGTCTTAGCCATCCTTTTTCTTTGTCATATCCTCACCTGCCCTTTTCCCCAGTGAGCCAGAGCCCAGGTACAAGAGTCAGAGATGGGGATCAACACCTAAGTGGTCTTGGGGAAGGGGTCAATACAGCTGAGTGGTGCTGAGGCAGGAGCCTCACCTTTCCTGGTCCCCACCTCCCAGTCTTTGTCCCCATTAAACAGTAGCTCCAGGACAGGGCAGCGTTGCATAGCCCTGCCCACACCCATTCTGCTCATCTGACCACCACTCAATTTCCTACCAAGGATTGGCCAACTACTCAGATGCCAGACCACCAGGACAAATGTGGCTCTGTTCTACAAAGGAACAGAAAGTGAATGTTTCTTATGCTGTCTCATTTAGGGGGGTCGTGATTGTCCATCTGGTGGTCTGGGGGTGGGGGTGATATGTGAAATCTGGTATTTCCCTCCTCTGAAAATTAATAGAGCCAAATGGAAGAGAAGGTAGAGAGGCTGACTCATTCATCATATTCTTTCTATAGAATAAAAAATAACCTGTAATATCCTGATTTCTACAATGCCACTGCAGGTGTCGATCAGGTTACTATAATCTGGATGGGGGGAACCCTGAGGGCTGTACCCAGTGTTTCTGCTACGGACATTCAGCCAGCTGCCGCAGCTCTGCAGACTACAGTGTCCATAAGATCACCTCTACCTTTCATCAAGGTAAAGCCTTCTGTTTTCTAGGTTTTAGTTTTTTAATGTTGTACAGGGCTTTGTGCTTACAGACAACCACCTCCGCATTCACAGGATGGATTCTCTTTAGAAATTCTCTTATAGTATTTAATGTACATTATTTTGTCAGGGCACTCAGGCATACCCTGATGTCTTGAAAAAGTCATAGGCTGAAAATAGTTCACTCATACCAGTGAATATAACTTAAAAGAATAACTAAAAAAGAGACTAGACTAGATTTTTATTTCCCTGAATTTTCCATCCCCATCTATTTCAAAACCACAAAGCAATCATTCATTTGATTTGGAGAGTGTATAAGAGTCTTCCTGGAATCCATGTTCACTAATAATGCTGTTTTCACATATAATAAATGAGCTGATTTATGTGAAATTAGTTCCCAAGCTACAGAACACTATAAAAATATTGGAAACTGATATTATTTCAACACTAAGTCTGAGTTTCCCTTTGAAAAGACTGGACCCGGGCCAAGCACGGTGGCTCACGCCTGTAATCCCAGCACTTTGGGAGGCCGAGACAGGTGGATCACGAGGTCAGGAGATCGAGACCATCCTGGCTAACACGGTGAAACCCTGTCCCTACTAAAAATACAAAAAAATTAGCCGGGCATGGTGGCGGGTGCCTGTAGTCCCAGCTACTCGGGAGGCTGAGGGAGGAGAATGGTGTGAACCCGGGAGGCGGAGCTTGCAGTGAGCCGAGATCGCGCCACTGCACTCCAGCCTGGGTGACAGAGCGAGACTCCATCTTTAAAAAAAAAAAGGAAAAAAAAGGAAAAAAAAAAGAAAAGACTGGACCCTCTCACTTCATTAAGGTGAGAGCTTGTTTATATAAATACGAAAAAAATGCAAATTACAGGCAGAAGAAAACCTGCTATCTTATCATGAGTCAGACTCAAAGATGAGAAATCATAGCAGCTGTGGAATGGGAGCAGGTGAAGCTGAGAGCCACATAGAGAGATACATGGAGAATTTTAAGGACCATTTTACAAATGTGGAAATATTGAGAAAACCCCACTTGCTACTCACCACTTGGACTTGTTAGCAAGCAAATCTTTCCTTGTTTAACTTAATAGATGATGAGGGCTTGTCCAATGCAGACTGATTATGTTTGTGTTCCAGATGTTGATGGCTGGAAGGCTGTCCAACGAAATGGGTCTCCTGCAAAGCTCCAATGGTCGCAGCGCCATCAAGATGTGTTTAGCTCAGCCCAACGACTAGACCCTGTCTATTTTGTGGCTCCTGGTATGTGAGGAATAATTTCTCCTATAGAGGCCAGCTTATAGGACTAGGAAGTCAGGATAGAGAAATTGAGTTAGAAATTCTGGAAACCATATAACTCTGCATTCAGGGTAGCAGCATCTCCAGGTAGTGCAACCCCAGAAGAGAGACGGGGGCTAAGCCTGATTTGAGAGTCACTAAGAAATGGCCCAACAGAGCAGAATGGGGTGTCCCAGAGGTCAGACCCTGGTTGAGCTACCTCCTTTAATCAAATGGGAAGTTTCTACGCTTACCACCAAGGCAAGAAATCAAGGACGGTGGCCAAACCTATGGGTCTATTGAGAAGCAGGTGGAAAGCAAAAACAAAGCATTTCTTAAAACTTCAAATACCTGTAAGTTAAAAAAAAAAAAATCAATCAGTGGTACGTGCCTTGGTGGAAAAGCACTGGCTAAAATTCCAATCCCAGTTCATTTCCTTAGCTCATATGTGATTCTTGGGCAAGTTGTTCTCTTAACTTCTCTGAACTTCAGTTTTCTCTGCTGTTAAATGGGAATACTAATGCCTCCCTCCCAGTATTATTGCCAGCAAATGTGATGATATTTGTGAAGTCATTCTGTCAACTAAAGCATTATGTAACAAGTCGTGCTATGCTGATAGGCCTGGGATTTTTACAAAACAGTCTGTCATAAGGGCCACATCATGAATCATCTAATAGATGGAATTGTCTTATAACAAGGTCCTCTTATCATTTCAGTAACTAACCCTCCTTCATAGCCCAAGGTGTCATAGCCATGTCCAGTACCAGGTCCTGACTCTCCTAGCAAGGAGTTTTGGGGCAGCATGACACAGGACTTCAACAGAAATTGCAGACACCAGTGCAAACTTGCATGTGTTTGCCTCTCCAACTGATCTCAATCTTTTAAAACTCTGTTTCACAGCCAAATTTCTTGGGAATCAACAGGTGAGCTATGGGCAAAGCCTGTCCTTTGACTACCGTGTGGACAGAGGAGGCAGACACCCATCTGCCCATGATGTGATCCTGGAAGGTGCTGGTCTACGGATCACAGCTCCCTTGATGCCAATTGGCAAGACACTGCCTTGTGGGCTCACCAAGACTTACACATTCAGGTAAAAAGAGAGACCACAAGTAGGTCAATTAGAGCAAACTATGATTGAAGTTCAAGTCCATTCTTTATTCATTCAATCATCATTCATTTGTTCAACAAGCCTTTCTGAGCACCTTTTACGTACCATGAAGGTTGCTATGTGCTGAGAAAGGACATGATTCCTTCCTTCAAGCAGCTGACAGGCTAATGGGAGAGAAAAATGAATAGATAATTACAGTGCAGTTTGTCAAGGGACAGAAATAGGCAAGGTGGACACAGAAGTTCTGAGCACATAAAGGAGGCATGACTGACCCACACTGGAATGATGAAGGAAAGCTTCCCAGGACCACATGACAAATGCGAAAGGCAGCCCTCTAAGGAAAGAGAAGGGAGGAAAGGTTAACGAGGCAGAGGAAATGCAATGCTTGAAGAAGGTTTGTGCATTTAGAAAATTGCAAGTGGTTGAGCATGAGTGAAGCATGAAGTCGGCGAGAGGAGTGCAGTGAGAAGTGAGGTAGGAGAAACAGGTGGGAGTGACTTTATGGATGGCTTTGTGTGTGTCTACAGTGATTGCACGGTATCCTGTAGAATAGGGATTCTGCATGGTGTTTGCAGAGAGGTTGGGGAAGGGAGCTGTGCCTGCTAAGTGCTCAGTACTGCACTGGAGGCTGGGAAATAAAGATGGAACATGGTCTTTGCCTTCCAAGAGCTCATGGTCTAGTACGATGTATAACATGTCAAAAAGCAAGCATAATACAGTAGGATAATTGCTTTAGGGGTGGTGCATGTTCATGGGGTCTTGGAAAGTGCCCGATTCTGCCTGGAGGAGTCAGGGAAACCTTCAGGAGGAGGCAATGTGTGGTCTAAGAATGGAAAGGTCCACAGGGCTTTTCCAGGGAGAAAAGTCAGAGAAGGGCAACTTTCACATGTGAATATATGTGGGGATGCAGAAAGGCATAATATAGGGGAGAACTGGCAAGCAATATTTATGGCTGGAATACAGCGTGCATAGGGAAGATGGGTAGATACATTTGCAAAGGTTGGAAAAGGACCCATCATGTTGGGCCTTGTATGTCATGTCAAGGAGCTTAGATCTTGTCCATGCTGGAAAGACGATGCAGAACCATTGAGAGATTGTTAAGTCGAGAAGTGTGATCATCAGGTGTGAAGGCTAGGTGCAAATACAGGCACCATATGGATGATAGTTTGGGTAGGGCCCTTAACTAGACCATCAGAACACATTCAGAGTGGCTCAATTGAGAGTGGTTAGGGGCCTAACCCAAGGCAGGGGTAATGGCAATAGGGAAAAGAAGACCCACAGAACACAAACAAAGAATTGATCAAATATCTGAGTATACGTGTTCTAATGATACACACAAACACACACACAGCTCTCCTGCCTGGAATACTCATTCCCACCTTCCAGGCTTTGTGAACTTACTCTTTGAGATTCAGCTTACATGTTCTTCCTTTGTATTAGCCTTCTCAGAATCCCAGGTAAAGTTACAGTCACTTTGTGTTTCCATGGTACTCTGTGCATGCATCTGTTATAGCATTCATGGCATTGTATTATAACTGTGTGTCTACCCACCTGACTCCCCTGGCTGGATGTGATCACCTCTCCCTGTTGTCTTTGTGTCCTCCAGCCTGACATAGCTTCTAGCCCAAACCAAGTGCACAGTTAACTTTTATTTAACAAATCAGTGAATGAAACGAAGGTGGGTAGGGTTGTTCCTGGATGAGATACTTCAGTAAAAAACAAAACAAAATTTAGAAGAACAGCACAGGGGCTGGTGATATGTTACAGTGAGCCACAATGATGCCAAATTAAAAAGTATTAAGTGTGGACAATGTAAAAGTGGAAACTGATTTTTGAAAAAGTAAGTAAAATGTGCTCAGATAACAAAGAAATGATTTTTTTTAAAAAAATGAATAGTAGCTCTTGAGAATCAGAACTTCTGGAACGTGGAGATGTTCCTAATACTAGCTTCTGGGTGGCCAAGAATAGAAAGTGGTGTCTGAGAACTTGCGATCATCATGGTTTCAGGTGATGTCACCCCTGGATCTGGACTTCCCCCACTAGGATGCCCTCCATCACTTCCTCTGGGGTTTGTCTTCCCTATGGAGTGAGGAAGGTCCAAGTACATGCCTATGAAAAGGTGGCTCTCAGTCCTGTGCCCCCTTCTAAGCAGGACTGGGAAGGGGCTTAGCTGTTCCCGTATCCTCAGGCATAATTTATAACAGGTAGGTATGTGGTAAGAATCGGATTTTTAAAGCTTTTGATTTTAAATTATGTAGGTTAAATGAGCATCCAAGCAGTAATTGGAGCCCCCAGCTGAGTTACTTTGAGTATCGAAGGTTACTGCGGAATCTCACAGCCCTCCGCATCCGAGCTACATATGGAGAATACAGTAAGTGGCTACAAGAAATTAATTTCTTTCTTCTTAGGTGTTAGTTTAATTTGATTCAGCTCTCTAAGGTGGTGGCAGTCTCCAAACAAGTAGATAAGTTACTTGATGATCCTGACTTAGAATCATTGATTCAGTCTGAATTTTTATATTCTAGAAGCTTTTTTAGAAGAAATGTTTCTCTAAAAAGATGTCAGCAGCCAGCACCAATGAAGAGTAAATGACGCTATCTTGCTAAAAGGGCCACTGAATTTTTATTAAAGATGATTATCTGAGAAAGATAATCTACAATAAATGGACACATTTCCTTAGCTAGGAAATGGCACCTACAACACAGTCTTATTTATTCCTTGAGCAGCTTTTCCTTTTGAGATTATACTCCATGCTACCCTGTTTGAGTCATCATGTATTCTATTAATTCCTTTTTTTTTTTTTTTGAATTTCACATGTTGGGTCCTCCTAATCCCAACTGGAATTATTTAACAAGGGTTCCTTAAGCTTTTCTGCACTCACTCACGTAAAAAGGAAGCGTGGTTAGCATGCACCATTTCCATGTCACTGATGCAGCAAATAAAGTTGGAAGCAGAAAGGTGTAACAATGTATTGACTCTTACTGTATGCCAGGTAGATTATAATATATGCATTATCTAATTTAATTTTCACAACAGACATAGGAGATAAATACCACCGTTACTTCTTGTCTATAGTTGACGAAACACAGTCATGGAGAGGCTAAGTGACTTGCCCAATTTACACAGCTAATGAGGGTGGATTCAGAATTTAAGCCCTGGGTTTTCTGACCCCAGAGCCTGTGTGCTCAGTCACAGTGGGAGACTGCTGTACCTCTCTACATGGCATGATGTATGAACACCACCTGTCTTTGTTAGGGAGTTAAGAAAAATAAAATCCCAAGAGAGATCTGACTTGAGATCTTTAGACCGTACCACTTGCAACTTCTAACCTGTTCTCTTGATTGCAGGTACTGGGTACATTGACAATGTGACCCTGATTTCAGCCCGCCCTGTCTCTGGAGCCCCAGCACCCTGGGTTGAACAGTGTATATGTCCTGTTGGGTACAAGGGGCAATTCTGCCAGGATTGTGCTTCTGGCTACAAGAGAGATTCAGCGAGACTGGGGCCTTTTGGCACCTGTATTCCTTGTAACTGTCAAGGGGGAGGGGCCTGTGATCCAGACACAGGTGAGTGAAACAACACCTGGACCAGGTGGCTGGGGTGTCATGTGGAAGAGAGAGAGCTGTGTAAGAAAGACCATGGCTGAACTCACATTGGAGGTGGGAAAGGATTAAGGAGAGCGGAGCTGGAGTCAGGGAAGATGGACATGGTGCCTTATTACACTCAATCCTATTCATTGTGGAAATGCCACAAGGTTGTGAGAAAGGTGCCAGGTTACAGGAAATGGTCGTCATGGTTCAGTGCTGGGTAGAAGAGTTGGTGTCGAGTTGCAAGAATTGTGTGGGGAGATCAAAGACAAGTCCGGGTCTAAATGAATGTGCCGACAAATGGTATCAGGCCACAGAGAACATGGGGAACAGTGTTAAGTTATGGATAGTAAAAGGAGTGAGTGTCTACTTTGCATAGGGGAGTGAGGGTGAGATTCAGGGTCTTGGCCGTGTTTTGATTTGGTTCTATGGGAGGGGTGAATGCCAGTGCTCAGGCACTTTGGGGAAGGCTTCAGAAAGGAAGGCTTTGACATTCTACACTCTGACCCATGTTGAAGGAAATGTATTGTCTGACCCTGCTCACTTTTCTGCCCCTCCACTCTCTCCTCCTATCCCCAGGAGATTGTTATTCAGGGGATGAGAATCCTGACATTGAGTGTGCTGACTGCCCAATTGGTTTCTACAACGATCCGCACGACCCCCGCAGCTGCAAGCCATGTCCCTGTCATAACGGGTTCAGCTGCTCAGTGATGCCGGAGACAGAGGAGGTGGTGTGCAATAACTGCCCTCCCGGGGTCACCGGTAAGGCCACGGGTCTGCTTTGCCACCTGCCTCTTCCTGTCCTGATGCCATGAATGTGTGCAAATAGCTTCCATTCCGAGGAATTTCTAGGAAATTATAATGACTTAGGGTTCACCTAAATGTGCTCACTCTAAAGATAATATCTTAAAGATAAGATATTGCGATGCCCAAGAGGTGAAGTGGATTAAGCAAGAGCAGAGTGCAATTATGGGAGAAAACACCTAAAGCTGTTTTGAGAGGTTTGTCATTAGAAGATGACATTTTCAGACCAAGCACATGGTTTTTTCTTAATGAACTAAGATAAAGAGGGAAAACTTAGTGACCTCTTAAATGTCACATCCTTCTGCTGGTCAGTCTGAAAGAAGAATGGATTCTTCAGCAGCAGTTTTGAGGGTATTGCTCAAAACCTTACTACTTCTGTGGAGCTGCCTGCTTTTCCCCAGCCAGCTAGTTAAGCCTCCTAGTGGCGCTGCTGTGTTCTGCAACCTGCGGTGGGTATGGGAGAGAGAGGGCCAGCCCTGCCTTGCATGCCTGCTCCTGAGGGCTTTGTTCTGGGGTCCCTAGGGAAGCACATTTCTCTGGCTCTTCTAGAGGGTGACTCACAACTTTAGGCCTCTGTGTCTGGTCTTCCTCCCGATGGATGTCGACCTAGGCTTGGTCATTTGTTCCTTCCCAGGTGCCCGCTGTGAGCTCTGTGCTGATGGCTACTTTGGGGACCCCTTTGGTGAACATGGCCCAGTGAGGCCTTGTCAGCCCTGTCAATGCAACAACAATGTGGACCCCAGTGCCTCTGGGAACTGTGACCGGCTGACAGGCAGGTGTTTGAAGTGTATCCACAACACAGCCGGCATCTACTGCGACCAGTGCAAAGCAGGCTACTTCGGGGACCCGTTGGCTCCCAACCCAGCAGACAAGTGTCGAGGTAGGACTCCACCTCAGGCAGGCTGTGTCTGTGTGTGCCTGTGTACATATGCGCTTGCTTGTCATCTAAGCAAGGACAATGGCAGTTCATATCATGATGTTACTTTGGTTCTCTGACCAAACTGGCCTGTGAGCACCCTGGGCCTTTCTTCCTCCGTCAAAGGCCTTAAGACAGGTTTACCCTGTAGCCAGGCTCTGGAAGACAGAGCTGGGTTAAAGCTGGGTGGAAGAAGTGAAAAAGGTCAGGTTTACATTCCTACGCGGAAGAGGATATAACATGGGGCCACATCCTATGCCCAATCCCAAGGCAGGGAGGCAGGGAAGTGGCTGCCAAACCTGTTGTAGGAGAGTAATAAATGACTCGAGAGTAAGCCTGAGCAAACTCAAGTGGGAAGGGGAGTGGGCTGTAAAGTAGTTTAAGAGACTCTCTCAGGAAGTCAGTGTAATTGATGTGTAGAAAGGTAACAGTCAAAAGTTCTCCTAACAAGACAGCTTCAAAGCAGCAGCTATAGTGGAGCATTCCTGAGGCCTGCTGCAGATCAAAGCATGAATGTGCAGACTGGTCCTTTTGCCCAGCTCTTCTTTCAAATCTTTGCACATGTTATATTTTAGAGGCAAGCTCAGTTCTAGAGGAGCTGGCCTGCCCCACAGACTCACCCCTCAATCCCAGGCTGACCTTGGTGCCCACAACTCAGGAGTTTGTTTACCCTAACTTTGTTTATAAAGTCCAGAATGGGGCCGGGAATGGTGGCTCACACCTGCAGTCCCAGCACTTTGGGAAGCTGAGGTGGGTGGATCACCTGAGGTTGAGAGTTCAAGACCAGCCTGGCCAACATGGTGAAACCCCATCTCTACTAAAAATAAAAATATTAGCTGGACGTGGTGGTGGGTGCCTGTAATCCCAGCTACTCAGGAGGCCAAGGCACAAGAATCTCTTGAACCCGGGAGGCAGAGGTTGCAGTGAGCCGAGATCGTGTCACTGCACCCCAGCCTGGGCAACAGTGCAAGACTCCATCTCAAAAAAAAAAAAAAAAAAAAGTCCAGAGCCACTCTGGACACCCAGGTTGGAAGACTCTTGGTTCCTCATGAAGACCCAGAGGTTTGCATGGAGCTCACAGCCTCCCACTCACACCAGAGTCTCCACCTTGAAGTGCTTGAGGACCTCTGCAACCTGAGGCTTCTACTTAGTGGTACAAATCCCTTCGAGAATTCTAGGCCAGACCAGCCCGGACCCCAACCTCTGGGTTAGCTGTGATGTGCTAGAAAGCACCTTATGAGAGGAAAAGCCCATATGACACCAACAGGACTGAGTTCAAGTCCAGTTTTGTAACATACCTATTATATTATGCTAATTATGCCAGTTAATCCCTCTGAACCTCAGTTTCCTCATATGTGTGATTAATATTTAACTCAAAGTGGTGGATACAAGAAAGCACACTATAAACACTATAATTCTAGTTATATATTCTAACTATATTCTGTCTTTAGTTTTAGCTGTAATTCTAGGTTACTAACAGAAATTTCACTGGCTTTACACCACACATTTCTTCACTCAACTATCCTTTATCAAGCACATACCATGTACCCAGTGTGGACCTAGATACTGAGGCCATAATGGTGAATAAATCATCCCAACTCTTAAAGAGTCCGTATGATAATAAGGAAGATACACAAATATGTATGCAAATAATGATAACATACTTAGATATGTAATCAGCGTTTTGTGAGCACTGAAGATAGATCAACTCAGAGAATCACTGTAATCATCAGAGAAGTGTCTCCCCACTATCATATCCTTAACTCCTATAACAGAACCTGGCTTAATCAATTTGGTTGAATGAGTAAAGGTATTGCTTTCTTAACTGTATTTCCTACACCAAAGGCCGCAGAACAGAGGAAAGAACATTGGCTCTTCCTGAGCTCTCATTGTAGCTTGCCATTTACTTGCCATGTAACCTCAGGCAAATTAGTCAACTTCCCTGAGCTCACATTCCTCATCTGCAAAATAGAGGGGGATGTCTACATCTGGCATGTAATGGGCCCAGAAGAAATGTTATTCACCTTGAAAGCAAAGCCAGAGTGCCTGCAGAATATCTAACAGGCTTTTAGTTTAACAGGGGGAGGAAAATGAGTGCTGCCAGAAAGGCTGTAATCTCCCTGCATCCACACACACCAGGCAAACCTGCCACATGATTCCTAAGACCTATCTGTATTAAGAAGGTGCATGGAGGTATAGAAGGATTCTCTGCTGTTGGAGGCTTGATCTCCTTCCTTGTATCTTTGCTCTACCTCCAGTTTCTAGACTAGTTTGATGTGAATGCTCCATTTGTCTGTCTTTTGTCTCTAGCTTGCAACTGTAACCCCATGGGCTCAGAGCCTGTAGAATGTCGAAGTGATGGCACCTGTGTTTGCAAGCCAGGATTTGGTGGCCCCAACTGTGAGCATGGAGCATTCAGCTGTCCAGCTTGCTATAATCAAGTGAAGATTCAGGTATGTATTCTTCCCCTTACCACCCCCAACCCCACAGAATCAAATCCTTAAGTGTCCACTGGGTGGTTCTGTCACAGATCTAGGACCCTCCTAGTCTCCTGAGGATAGGAGTAGTGATTACTATTTCTGTCTTTAAAAATTGCTGTATTAAAAAAATTCTGTATAATGATAATACTTCAGGTTTATGTCCTTATATATACCATTTTCAAAACCTCTTTTGCAGATACTGTTTCATTTGGTACTCATGATAACTTAGTTGAGTTGAAAGGAAAAGTATTCTGACCTCAGTTTTCACTGGTCAAATAAAGTCTCAAAATACTTGAAATTTTTCAAAGTGATATGGGTAGGTGGAACTGGGAATCCCACCCATGTCCCCTAACTTGGTTCAGGGCTCTTCCCACTATAATATTTCACTTTCCAGCTCGATTTTTTTCAACAGATGTCTTTGTAAAACAAATGAAGAAAAACATAAACATAAAAGATATCAGGAGTCCAGAAAGTGTCAAGACTTCCCAAACAGGAATGGCCTCCAGAAATTTCTCATTTGAATTCCAGAGAAGAATGAACTTGATGTTCTTGTTAATTATTAACTGTTTTTCTTCCTGGAGTGAGGACTGGGGAAGACAAAGGCCCAAACAGAACTCCAAATGTAGAGCAAACTCAACTTGTTTTTTAAACTGATCTATTTAACAAGCCTTTTACGCACTTCCTTTGTGTCAGGCACTGTTGTCTTGTCTGTAGCTTGCAACTGCTTCCACTTTACAAATATTAACTGCATAGTAAAGCTTGAGCTTTACAGATGTTAACCCAGGTAGTCCAAGTAATAACTTTAGCAGACACTATTCTTATTTTCATTATCCTAATTTTATAGATAAAGAAAGTGACTTGCCCAAGGTCATACAGCTAGTGAGTAGTAAGGCCAGGATTCAAACTCAAGGATTCTTTAGGCTCCAGGGTCTAAAATTTTAACCACCATGACATGCTAAGCATTTCTGGACTTTTAGTATTATCCTCTGGGTACCTGGTATTGGATGATCCCGTGGGTACATGGTCTTCACCCTCGTTCTGATCTTTCCTTTGTGGTTTCAGATGGATCAGTTTATGCAGCAGCTTCAGAGAATGGAGGCCCTGATTTCAAAGGCTCAGGGTGGTGATGGAGCAGTACCTGATAAAGAGCTGGAAGGCAGGATGCAGCAGGCTGAGCAGGCCCTTCAGGACATTCTGAGAGATGCCCAGATTTCAGAAGGTGATGAAGGCCAACTTCCCTTCAGACAGAAGAGAATTCATAGTCCTAGAAGGAATGGCTACGCTAGTTCATAGAATCTTCTATGGATATCAGTTCAGCAGTTATCTCCAGCCAGCCCTTGCAGAAGTGGAAGGACTGTCTGTGACATTCCCTCTGGGACCTGAATGATGGTGATAAAAGAATGGTTGGATGCATTTCTCTATTGGGTTTTTGTCATTTGGCCATAAGCCAGTCAACCCTCCGTTATGTTTGCTAACTCTATGCTGGCCCAGAAAGTGCTCATGCTCCCTTTCCTTCTTTGCATTCAGGTGCTAGCAGATCCCTTGGTCTCCAGTTGGCCAAGGTGAGGAGCCAAGAGAACAGCTACCGGAGCCGCCTGGATGACCTCAAGATGACTGTGGAAAGAGTTCGGGCTCTGGGAAGTCAGTACCAGAACCGAGTTCGGGATACTCACAGGCTCATCACTCAGATGCAGCTGAGCCTGGCAGAAAGTGAAGCTTCCTTGAGAAACACTGTAGGTTTTTGCTGGGCTAGAGTATTGAGAATTACTGCTGTGTTGGGAGATCTACTTGTAGATCTCACTGACTCACTTTCTGTCTCTCAGTGGCTCACTTTCTGCTTCTGATCTACCTGACAGGTGGTTGGACTTCTTTTCCTTGCAACAGTCACATCTATTTATGTCTTTGGCCTTCTGAAGTTTCCTATTTTACTGCATTATGTTCTTCTCCCTAGTTCATTTATTTCTAACTACATCCTCATCTTGGCCCTGCCTCACCTCCCTTCTGCCTATCTCCTAGCTTGTTAGCTGCCAGAGGGCAGGATTTACTTTAGTTCATATTTACTTTCTCAGCCTACAACACAGTGTATAGCTGTGGAAAATGTCTGGTGCATGAATGAATGGATAAATGAATGAATGAATGAAAAGGGAAGGAAGGAAAGAAGGAAGAAAGGACGGAGGAAGGGACAGAGGGAAAGAAGAACAAAGGAAGAGAGTAGGGAAGGAAGGAAGGAAGGAAGGAAGGAAGGAAGGAAGACATGGTTTTGAAAATGGGAAAAAAAATGCTGCCAGTATGATTTTATTGATGTAGTTTGTAATGTGGTAGGAGGGAGAGATTTGATTGAGCACTCTTCTATTTCTGAATAAAGAAGGTTATGGTAACAATAATGTAAATGGATGGGTGGGAGATGAATAGAGGAAGTGGAATGATAATCAGATACTATAATGAGGAAGTCACATTAAAAATAATGTGTATTGATTGTTTCCTTTATTACAAAAATGTTTGTTGTAGAAAATAAATAAAAATTCTCTATGATCCCATTACTATCAAATAACCACGGTTAAAACTTGGAATATATTCTACTGGACTTTAAATTCATATAAAAAATGTACATGTATATATTTTTATTTTTAATTTTTTTGGCTCCCAGCAGGAAAAGAATTTTTGTTTTAATTTGTTTGTTTGTTGTTGTTTTGGATTTTTTTATGTATATATATTTTAATGCATCTATATCTATATACACTTTTTTGAACTTGGATTTCTTTGTTCTTGTCTATACATACTTTTTTTTTCTTTTTTTTTTTTTCGAGATGGAGTTTTGTTCTTGTTGCCCAGGCTGGAGTACAATGGTGCGAGCTCGGCTCACTGCAACCTCCACCTCCCAGGTTCAGGCGATTCTCCTGCCTCAGCCTCCCAAGTAGCTGGGATTACAGGCGTGCACCACCATGTCTGGCTAATTATTGCATTTTTAGAAGGGACGGGATTTCACCATGTTGGTCAGGCTGGTCTTGAACTCCTGACCTCAGGTGATACACCCGCCCCGGCCTCCCAAAGTGCTGGGATTACAGGCATGAGCCACCACACCCGGCCTATACATACTTTTTAAAAATAGAATAATGGTGAATAGAGGCATGGTGTTAAGTGTCAGGGTGTGGAACCCTGTGTGGCTAATGACAAGTGGTTCTGACAGGACAGATGCACTTTCTTAAGTTCCATGGCCAAGTGCAAAGCCTTAACCGATTCGCCTTAACCGATTCTCCTTTTCCCACAGAACATTCCTGCCTCAGACCACTACGTGGGGCCAAATGGCTTTAAAAGTCTGGCTCAGGAGGCCACGAGATTAGCAGAAAGGTGAGCAGCATTAGAGGGCACCTCTGCTTCAAGCCGTCTCTGCAAGGTCAGACTTGAGTAAGACTGTAGGGTATTAGGGACCCAAGCATCATATTGATTCTCTCCAGGCTCTTTTGCAGCCATTCCCTACCTTGAAACCAGTTTTTAACCACTTGGCTTTTATTGTATGTAAGTGGCCACTGGGCAGGGTCATTTGGCAGGAGTTGGGGGTGAGGGTGTTTCTTTCCCACATTTCCCTATGACTCACAGTATGGCTGTGTTGTAAGTCAGATGTGATTCCTCGGGACACGTGAAATGAATCAGCCCTTGGAAGAGAAAGCTCTGCAGCTTTCAGGGACTCCCACACCAAGCCTGGGAACAAGTAGCAACGAGTTGTTTGTTAGCCTGTGGGGGCCAAGACTGCAGAGGGGGAACTTCCTCCTGAAAACCGGCTCTGCAGGGCCCCAATGATAACACGCAGCTCCCTTCATCCTTGGCTCTGACTAGAAATCCTATGGTGTTTAAGAGGTTTGCTGGTAGCGGTCTGCTCAGCAGGGTGGCAAGCTCTGTTAATCCCAAGTGGAATTCAGTCAGCGGAAGAGGGCTGATTTGTGTATTTGTAACATGAGCTGCCTCCTGAGCTCGTTGATTTTTAATTTTGTTTCTTTGGGTTTTTTTTTTTTTTAAAAAGCACTTTTTAGAACCAGGAGGAACCAAAAGTATCCAGGGAATTTTTATAGACATGCTTTGTCCCCCTAGTGGTGGGCCCAGTTTAGAGCTGAAGCGAAAGTGCGTAAAGGTTGGATCCTGGGTGAAATAAGACCTAGAGGTTTCTTCCTGCAGCAAACAGCTTACAGATGCAGTGTTTTATCACCTGAGACTGCTCCCACCCATCTCCACCCTCCACCCCGCTCCGGGACTCCAATGATTATGCCATAAACGGAAAAGATCACTACAAGGTCTATGACATAAGGCGAATTCTCCAAAACACCTTCTGCTTCTTGACAGCACCTCTAATTCCATGTAATTTGAGTCAGTTCTGTAGGGTTTTTCTAAATCAGACCAGCTTCCGTACTCTTTGCCCTTCGTGTAACTGAACAACCTAAAGGAAGCCCTTTGCGTGAAAACTCTTATTCTTTTGTTTTTAATCCTTTCAGCCACGTTGAGTCGGCCAGTAACGTGGAGCAACTGACAAGGGAAACTGAGGACTATTCCAAACAAGCCCTCTCACTGGTGCGCAAGGCCTTGCATGAAGGAGTTGGAAGCGGAAGCGGTAGCCCGAACGGTGCTGTGGTGCAAGGGCTTGTGGAAAAGTACGTTCCTACGGGTCCTCCCGTGGCTCATTCTACCTTGGATACTCCCAGGGCAAAATGCTAACCGTGCTTGAGGGGCACCATTCTAGTTGTAAAAAACATATTATTAATGATAATAAGAGGGCCGAAATCATGGGAGTTTTACTTTGGGGAAAAGCAGATATTTTTAAGACTGGAAGAAAAAAAGATTGGTTAGTCTAAATAAAATTTATATTTTGATTGAGATTACAATACTTGGAGGTATGCTCACCCTCCGGTGTTTGAAGGGTGTGAGTAAACCCATCTGATGGCATGGGGAGATATAAAAATACAGAAATATGTTTCTGTTATCAAGAAGTGGGGACCTTGGGATTGAATTTTTCTGACCCAACCTGTATAAATTAAAAGACTTATGTTTAGTGGAGAGGGACAACTATCTGATAAATAATTTTGTTTGGTTCTTCTGGTTATTCCAACTACATACGTTCAAGACAACAGGGTGAAATTTTGCTTTTGTTAAAAAAAGGAGGGGGGTGCCGGGTGTGGTGGCTCACTCTTGTAGTCCCAGATACTTGGGAGGCTGAATTGGGAGGATTGCTTGAACGTGGGAGGATGAGGCCGCAGTGAGCTGTGATCACGCCACTGCACTCCAGCCTGGACAACAGAGTGAAACCCTGTCTCAAAAAAAAAAAAAAGAATTCTCAAAGTCCTCTTTTTATTACCGCCCTCTCCCCACCCTACCCCCAACACCAGATTGGAGAAAACCAAGTCCCTGGCCCAGCAGTTGACAAGGGAGGCCACTCAAGCAGAAATTGAAGCAGATAGGTCTTATCAGCACAGTCTCCGCCTCCTGGATTCAGTGTCTCAGCTTCAGGGAGTCAATGATCAGTCCTTTCAGGTGAGGGCATCTGGTGTGCTTGATATACAGGAGGGCCATAAATACTTTCTTTTCTGGGGGTGCCATAATATTGTTCAACCATTCAGCTTTTTCTCCATGTTGACCATTTCTGTTTTAGAGTGGGAAGAGTATTTAGCCTTCTCATTATCCATTTCCTTGTTCTTAAACCCCAGTCCTAGTCTCTGGAAAGGATTTGACCCATGCTAAACCTATTACTGGATAAAAGTTTTATGTATCTTCCTTAGTTCTGGGGATTGTTGAAACCTGTGGGAAATTTTTATAAAGTTTTTTTGTTTACACTTGAGTCCAACCTATAGTATATCTCTATGTATAGCCACTCTGAGATGACTTCTTCTCAAAAGTTTTGCATTGTTTCTGCCATCAGTTCCTTTAACAATTCCAAACTTATTCGATTAAGAAGATTTTGTTTACTAACTATAGAAAAAAAAATTCACAATCCCCATGGATATATGTTCCCGTGAATATATAAACTAACATGTAAACATTTAAAAAATGAAAAAGAACAGAGACAAAGCCTGTTTGACATTGAGGGGACCTGCTACCTTACTTTCATTGAGCATACTGACTCATTTCTGTTAGGTTTTGGGCCTGGATGGCTAGTGACTATTTTCTTGGCTTCTTAAGGCTGTTGCTATTTTCAAACAATGGTGCCAGGTCCTAACAAGGCTGGTGTGGTAACTGGTAAGCAGAAGTCAGACTCCCTGGTTTCTTTGGGCTCGCAGGTGGAAGAAGCAAAGAAGATCAAACAAAAAGCTGATTCACTCTCAAGCCTGGTAACCAGGCATATGGATGAGTTCAAGCGTACACAAAAGAATCTGGGAAACTGGAAAGAAGAAACACAGCAGCTCTTACAGAATGGAAAAAGTGGGAGAGAGGTATTCTTTTGTTAATTCATTCACTCAATAAACATGTATTGAATGCCTACCATATGAATAAATATGGCAAGAAGAATAATCAAAAGCTCTCTGACCAGGCACGGTGGCTTATCCCTGTAATCCCCGCACTTTTGGAGGCCAAGCCAGGAGGATCACTTGAACTCAGGAGTTTGAGACCAGCGTAGGCAACGTAGTGAGGCCCCCATCTCTACAAAAAATAAAAAATAAAAAAATAGCTGGGCATGATGACACGTGCCTATAGTCCTAGCTACTTGAGAAGCTGAGGCGAGAGGATCACTTGAGCTCATGAGTTCAAGGCTGCAGTGAGCCATGATTACACCACTGTACTCCAGCCTGGGTGACAGAGCAAGACCCTGTTTCTGGAAAAATCAACAATGAAGGCACTGCTTATGGAAGAAGTAACAGTTGCAGAGATCTTGGTGTGATTAGCTCAGCTCCACCCAGTGAGTCAGCCCTCAAACCTAGGAATAGGACCTAGGCCTCTTGGGTTTAATTTTGGTCTAGCTCAGTCTACTACTTGGCTTCAGGAAATATCTAGAGTTTAAAATTATGATTTATAAAACCGTTCCTGTCCCTGATGGTGGACTAGAGTTTCTCTATATGGAATGTGTTGTGGACTTATAAAGTTTGCTCTGTCCCAGATTGTAGAGGGGTTTGCTACAGCACCCCTAGACTCTGCAGTGAATCACAATGATCTGCTGTCATTAAGAGAAATGTGTCAGAGTGATTTTGCCAGCAGGAATGTACTTCCTCTAATCTCATTCTGTCTGCCTTTTTACAGAAATCAGATCAGCTGCTTTCCCGTGCCAATCTTGCTAAAAGCAGAGCACAAGAAGCACTGAGTATGGGCAATGCCACTTTTTATGAAGTTGAGAGCATCCTTAAAAACCTCAGAGGTTAGTACTTCATGGTTCAGGTCACTTGAGTATTTTAAGGGTATAGCCATGACCAATTTCCTTTGAATTCTCATATGTCTCTCTAAGTGGCAGTTATATTGGGATATTAATAGATCCTTAGTAAATATCTTTCTAAAGAAAATCTTAATACATTAATATTTAATGTAGTAGTAATAATAGAGCTAGATGTCAGAAGCCTTGAGTTCTGATCTCTGCTGGGCCACCTGACCAGGCCAGACTGGCTGTGTGACCACAGGCAAGTCATGTAACCTTTCCAGAACCTAATATCTTCCTCTTTAAAGAGATGAGGTTAAACTATGTGATCTCTAAGTTCTCTCACAGATGCAATATACCACTACTGTACAGACATTTTTCCTTTTCCTGTATAGTCTGGTTGGTTCCAGTATGGAACTGATATGTTTCTTTGTGGTGATAACAGAGCAACCTTTGTCACTGCATCTAGATCCCAGGAGATTTGGATTTGTGCCTTGCAGAGATTTCATTAAAATTTCAGGCTTCTTCACTAAAGCACAAGAGAGAAACATTCCCAAATTTTGGAATTTTCTTCATGGAAAGTACTTCTCTACCCATTCAAACCTAACTCCAATTCTTATCGTTGGAGCTTAGGGCTTAAAACTCTGGCTTGATGCTTTGGACTTCAAAGATTCTACCTGCTTCTGATGCACTCTGCAGTTTCAATACTCTTGCAGTGCTGTGGAACTCAGGGCAGGCTGATTGTTGGTTTCTCTAAGCAACGGAATAATTATAACCCCTCCAATGCATCTTTTAAGATGCTTTTTCTTAGATAAGAAAGTTAATTCCAGCCGCAACTTCCCACACCCTCATCCCCAGTCAGTAATAACACTCTTTCAGGAATTTTTCTTTACAACATCAGCCCCTTTCACTCATTTGTAAATTTGCTTTCATCTTCATGGCAGTTTTTTCTTTTCTTCATTTCAGAGTTTGACCTGCAGGTGGACAACAGAAAAGCAGAAGCTGAAGAAGCCATGAAGAGACTCTCCTACATCAGCCAGAAGGTTTCAGACGCCAGTGACAAGACTCAGCAAGCAGAAAGAGCCCTGGGGAGCGCTGCTGCTGACGCGCAGAGGGCACAGAATGGGGCCGGGGAGGCCCTGGAAATCTCCAGTGAGATTGAACAGGTAAAGAGAAATCGACATGTGTGTTGGTGCCAGTAGCACCAAACACAAGTGTGGTGTGGAGGGAAAGAGAGCATTGAGCTTATTTTAACCTCTGAGGCTCAGAGCCCTGTTGTGGCCCATGGCAGCCCCAGATTAAAAGACTATGGTAGCAAAGACGCATGACAGAGAATGATGTGTTTTTTTGTCCTCTGGGTTTTCCCAAATGGTTCCTAACTCTGTTCAACGTTTGGTGAGCGTTGAACTGAGAGAGAAGCAGTGTCTGGCTGCTGACCTTCCTAGTCCCTAAAAACATACCTCCAAATTAGCTTGTTTGAGGCAGAGCTTGGCAAAGGGTATGTCCCTAAGTCTGATTCTCTCATTATTCATCTAACTTACTCCATCAGCGCCTGGCTGCAGCTGTATTTTTTCTACGGTTGTCTTTGGGATGTTTTTGTGCCTCACCCCTATCTCTCCTTCCGTCCTTGCCTCCTTTTCTTCTCCCAGGAGATTGGGAGTCTGAACTTGGAAGCCAATGTGACAGCAGATGGAGCCTTGGCCATGGAAAAGGGACTGGCTTCTCTGAAGAGTGAGATGAGGGAAGTGGAAGGAGAGCTGGAAAGGAAGGAGCTGGAGTTTGACACGAATATGGATGCAGTACAGATGGTAAGTTCCTGTTGCTTTCCATGGGAGATCCCTTTCAACTTGCCAACATGGAAAATACCTTTTCAAGGCTGGTTTGTGCTTATTTGTCCTCAGGTGATTACAGAAGCCCAGAGGGTTGATACCAGAGCCAAGAACGCTGGGGTTACAATCCAAGACACACTCAACACATTGGATGGCCTCCTGCATCTGATGGGTATGTGAAGTACCCACAACCTTCCAGATCCATGCTCCAGGGCTTTGCTCCACAACACTCACTATACCTAGCCCCAGCGAAGGGGAATCTCAGCTTTCCTTAAGGATATCAGTAAATGTGCTTTGTTTCCAGGCCCAGATACTTTCAGCAGGTTCCCTTACATTTACTGGACCCTGTTTTACCATTGCTAAGATGGGTCACTGAACACCTATTGCACTTGGGGGTAAAGGTCTGTGGGCCAAAGAACAGGTGTATACAAGCAACTTCACAGAACACAAGACAGCTTGGGAATCCTGCTAAAGAGTCTGGCCTGGACCCTGAGAAGCCAGTGGACAGTTTTAAGCAGAGGAATAACATCACCACTGTATATTTCAGAAAGATCACTAGGGCAGCTGAGTGGAGGAAAGCTTGAAGGGGGGGTTAGAGAGAAGGCAGGTTGAGACCACTTAAGATATTGTTGAAATAATTGAAGAGAGAAATGACAAGAGCCTGCTCTAAGGCAGTAGAATGGTGGCTGGGAAGATGTGAAGGAAGATTTTCCCAGTCTGTGAAGTCAAGAATCACTTGCCGGCCGGGTGTGGTGGCTCATGCCTGTAATTCTAGCACTTTGGGAGACTGAAGTGGGTGGATCACCCGAGGTCAGGAGTTCAAGACCAGCCTAGCCAACATGGTGAAACCCTGTCTCTACTAAAAGTACAAAAATTAGCTGGATGTGGTGGTGGGTGCCTGTAATTCCAGCTACTTGGGAGTCTGAGGCAGGAGAATCGCTTGAACCCGGGAGGCGGAGGTTGCAGTGAGCCAAGATTGCACCACTGCTCTCCAGCCTGGGGAACAGAGCAAGACTGTCTCAAAAAAAAAAAAAAAAAAAAAAGGAAAAATAAAAAAGAATCACTTGCCGATTTTACATTTGTTTCTCCCCAAACCAAAGTTATACCTTGATGTAACCAGTGGGAGGAACTTGAGCTGCTTGGGTAAATAACCCAGAAGAAATGTGATGAGAGTAGGCCTGTGAAATAATTTTAGGAAGATCTGATGGCACAGCGTGGAAGAAAATCAGGTTTCCCTACAGAATCGCTCCCAAAAGAAAACTTATTTTGGTTAAATTTCTGGATTTAGGTAGAGCTGATATCAAACCCTCATTTGTTCTGTTTTATCAAGCTTGGAGTGCAGCAGATGTGGAACTAGAGATTCGTCACAGATTCCAGTAACATTTAGGAAAAGGTTTGGCTCTGCTATTCCAGTTCAGTAGAACAACTTTGAAACTGGATTTTTCTGTAGGGTGTCATCATCACCCTGAGAGGCCAATATCATCTGTGTTGTTATAGTCTTGGGTCTGCTTTGTGATCCAGTGAGCCCAAAAGAGTAAAATGCCCTCAAAGGATTGAGAAAAAAAAAAGGAAAAAACAAAACAAAGCAAAACAAAACCTCCCCAATTGAGACTTTAGCAGCGTTGTTTAATGTTCTAAAAGAAAAAGAAAGGCAATGAAACTAATGAGACCCGTAAAGAGAATATGAGAGAGTAGGGAGAGCAGGGTAGATGGAAGCTATTAAACATTTACTATGTGTCAGATGTTTTCATGGTGTAATATCATTTGTCTTGTAAAAGTCCTCTATGGTGGGTTTTATCATTTTTATTATTTTATTTCATGAAGGACTGAACTGAGGCTCAGAGGTTAATAATGCCCCACAGGTCATGTAGTAAATTGTAGAGGCAGGATCCAAACTGAGATCTTTTTGCCTCCAATGCTCATGTTCTTTTCTAGTAACTCATGCCACCTTCCCATAGACAAGGTTATTTTCTTCCCAAGCTTACTTAACTTCCTCTGCATGTCATAAAATCCTAAATTCCTAAATTCTCCCTGACCCCAAGTGAAAGATAGATCCATTTGGGTCAACATTTTTGTTACAGTGTTGTTTCTACTCTGTGTGCTCTCTTAAGTCCTGGAGCAATAAGAGATTAATTGTTCTAGGTATAATAAACTCATGCAGTCAAATACTAACACTTCAGCTCACATATATGAGACAACTTGACCTTGAGTTCGAATTGACCAAGGCCATTCAAACCTATTTGAACCAAATGGGTCTGGCCAGGTGCCCTTCTTAATGACATCAGTTTTAGATAGTCTATAGGTAACACATACCTGAACAAATGTGATTTTATTTTAAATTGGAAATAAAATAACATCTAGTCAGATGACTGCTGTTTCAGGCTGGAATGATGTCTGACATCAATTTCTAGCAGCTGGAATCCATTCCCCAAATGGCAAAGCGTACCTTGGCCTCTATAACCCTGAAGCTCAGCCAGTTTCTTAAGGTCTTCTAATAGAAAACAGCAAGATATTTCTTAAGGGTGGTTCAGAAAGCATAATTTGGAGTTGATTCTAATCCTAGCAGTGACCTATGTTAGGCAAATGCCTTGGATAGTGCTCAGTCCCCTATGACCTTCAGTCCTCTTTTTTTTTTTTTTTTTTCCAGAGCATAAACTATTGACCTTAACACGAAAGGAAAACTCCAGACATCATGTTGCTGAACTAGATAGCTCAGAGTCTTGAACAGGGTTGTTCATAGCCCAGTAAATAGGCTAGCCATCTCAGAACTCTTTCTAGATGATTTCTAATTTAAAATAAGCTTTAAAATTCATGGTATACTATTTGCTGTAGGCAAGTGGAAATGGGAATTAGTTATGGGTATAGAAAGGCACTGGTGTTCAAGGAGATCCAACTACAGCTTTTCTTTGTTAACTCGTGTCTCATTCCTTGAAATAGACCAGCCTGTCAGTGTAGATGAAGAGGGGCTGATCTTATTGGAGCAGAAGCTTTCCCGAGCCAAGACCCAGATCAACAGCCAACTGCGGCCCATGATGTCAGAGCTGGAAGAGAGGGCACGTCGGCAGAGGGGTCACCTCCATTTGCTGGAGACAAGCATAGATGGGATTCTGGCTGATGTGAAGAACTTGGAGAACATTAGGGACAACCTGCCCCCAGGCTGCTACAATACCCAGGCTCTTGAGCAACAGTGAAGCTGCCATAAAGATTTCTCAACTGAGGTTCTTGGGATACAGATCTCAGGGCTTGGGAGCCATGTCATGTGGGTGGGTGGGATGGGGACATTTGAACATGTTTAATGGGTATGCTCACGTCAACTGACCTGACCCCATTCCTGATCCCGTGGCCAGGTGGTTGTCTTATTGCACCATACTCCTTGCTTCCTGATGCTGGGCAATGAGGCAGATAGCACTGGGTGTGAGAACGGCCAAGGATCTGGACCCCAAAGAATAGACTGGATGGAAGGACAAACTGCACAGGCAGATGTTTGCCTCAGAATAGTCGTAAATGGAGTCCTGGAATTTGGACAAGTGCTGTTGGGTTATAGTCAACTTATTCTTTGAGTAATGTGACTAAAGGAAAAAACTTTGACTTTGCCCAGGCATGAAATTCTTCCTAATGTCAGAACAGAGTGCAACCCAGTCACACTGTGGCCAGTAAAATACTATTGCCTCATATTGTCCTCTGCAAGCTTCTTGCTGATCAGAGTTCTTCCTACTTACAACCCAGCGTGTGAACATGTTCTCCACTTTCAAGCTGGAAGAAGTGAGCAGTGTTGGAGTGAGGACCTGTAAGGCAGGCCCATTTAGAGCAATGGTGCTTGCTGGTGCCTGCCACCTTCAAGTTCTGGACCTGGGCGTGACATCCTTTCTTTTAATGATGCCATGGCAACTTAGAGATTGCATTTTTATTAAAGCATTTCCTACCAGCAAAGCAAATGTTGGGAAGGTATTTACTTTTTCGGTTTCAAAGTGATAGAAAAGTGTGGCTTGGGCATTGAAAGAGGTAAAATTCTCTAGATTTATTAGTCCTAATTCAATCCTACTTTTCAAACACCAAAAATGATACACATCAATGTATTTTATCTTATTTTCTCAATCTCCTCTCTCTTTCCTCCACCCATAATAAGAGATTGTTCCTACTCACACTTCAGCTGGGTCACATCCATCCCTCCATTCATCCTTCCATCCATCTTTCCATCCATTACCTCCATCCATCCTTCCAACATATATTTATTGAGTACCTACTGTGTGCCAGGGGCTGGTGGGACAGTGGTGACATAGTCTCTGCCCTCATAGAGTTGATTGTCTAGTGAGGAAGACAAGCATTTTTTAAAAATAAATTTAAACTTACAAACCTTGTTTGTCACAAGTGGTGTTTATTGCAATAACCACTTGGTTTGCAACCTCTTTGCTCAACAGAACATATGTTGCAAGATCCTCCCATGGGGGCACTTGAGTTTTGGCAAAGCTGACAGAGCTCTGGGTTGTGCACATTTCTTTGCATTCCAGCTGTCACTCTGCGCCTTTCTACAACTGATTGCAACAGACTGTTGAGTCATGATAACACCAGTGGGAATTGCTGGAGAAACCAGAGGCACTTCCACCTTGGCTGGGAAGACTATGGTGCTGCCTTGCTTCTGTATTTCCTTGGATTTTCCTGAAAGTGTTTTTAAATAAAGAACAATTGTTAGATGCCTGGGGTCAGTTTCTGATTTACTAAATTCTAAGCCTATGATGGTACCAAAGCAATGGAAATGAAAATGCCACAGAAATGGCAATAGGTCCTAGAGTTAGCATCTTCAGTTCCCACTTCTGAGCATCTTACTTCGCCCTTTCCAACCATACGGGATTGATGATGCTGTCAATGAGATTTTTATGAGGTTTAACTGATGCTGTCTCCTAAGCATAAAGCTTTATTTATTTCTAGAACAACTCAAGCTGGGTGGAGTGGGGGCGGATATAGTTAATATTCTTGTATTTTTCATCATCTATAAAATGAAGGTAAAATTAATAGTTTGTGATGCATATGTCATGCTTTTTAAGAAGTTAAAATGTACTAAATTAAGATCTTGAATTGGTCATCTGTGCAAGCGGCCGAGGAAACAATTCTGCTTCTGTCCATTGACCCCCAAATTCTGATAGGTCTGGTCACTTTGCTTTACCTTCTGTGAAAATGAATTTGTAATCCTGTCTGGGCATACCCAATTACACATTCTACAGATCTCTTGCTATAATTAACAACCAGTGCCCAGACTCCACAGCCATTTCAGAGGCCCTGCCATTTACAACATGTGACTTCTAAGGTTGCCTGGGGGATGGAGGGTTGTGGCCATTCCAGCTGGTTGTCACCAGCTGATGGAAAGGGAAAAGAACATGGAGGAAAGAGACACAGGAAGGCCAGGCTTGGTAGGGCCTCACGTGCCATGGTCCAAAACCCAGCAAAACATTCACATCTACCATGCAAAGGGGTCTGGAAGATGTAGTCCTTTGTTAGGATGCCACTTCACAGTGACAATTCTACATTATGAAAGGAGAAAATGCATTGTCAATGATTGGCTGTCTCTTCCAAGTGTAAGATTAGACAGTACATGTTCTAGGAAACTTGGTGAGGGATCCCATTAGTTAATAACCATGGTATGTGAAGGATTCTTCAATGGAATAGATTGTTTTAAAAGTTGTAAGAGGCTGGGCATGGTGGCTCATGCCTGTAATCCCAGCACTTTGGAAGGCCGAGATGGGTGGATCACGAGGTCAAGAGATTGAGACCATCCTGGCTAAAATGGTGAAACCCCATCTCTACTAAAAATACAAAAAAATTAGCCAGGCGTGGTAGTAGGCGCTTGTAGTCCCAGCTACTTGGGAGGCTGAGGCAGGAGAATGGCGTGAACCTGGGAGGTGGAGCTTGCAGTGAGCCAAGATCATGCCACTGCTCTCTGGCCTGGGCGACAGAGCGAGACTCCGTCTCAAAAAAAAAAAAAAAAAAAAAAAAAGTCATAAGACTGTCTTCCCTGACAAATGGGAGATGATACCTGAGTAGAGATGGGGAATAGAAAAATGACTTATAGCACTTCCCTTGATGTACAAATAATTCTCTCATTTCTAAGGACCTGAAAAGTTATCCCTAAGAAGAGAGAAGGGGATGTGGCTTCCCCAGGATCTAGCCTCATGTTGTCAGTCCTTAACCTGACCCTGCCAAGATAATGAAGCTTTCCTTCTGATTTTTCATCAGTATTAGTAGTTCATAGTAAAAGCTTTCTTGCGCTTCTCCTCTGAGAGTTTATGGTTAATTATGCTGTTGGTAAGCTATTACAAATGTCATCATCTACTTTAACTGTTAGGGACCTGTTTGAAGAGAGGGTTGGAAATGAAACTGCCCATAGACTATAACTTCTTAGCCAGATGTATTTCTGGTCTTCTCCAAGGATGTGGTTTCTTTTCAGTACTCTCCAGTACTTCTCTCAGCCTCTTGGGAGGCTGGAGAAAAGGATAAGAAGATGCTTACTAATATTCAATGTTTTGAACAAGTCTCAAGGACCAGGAATATGTTTATTGTGTTTTCTTTTAATGTTTTGCATGGTAATGGGAATGTTACAGATTATTCCTGTGGTTCAGTTTTCCCACCTGGAGAACACAGATTAGAATTTTTCTTTCCTTTCTTCATACTATTGGCTACATGGAACTTTCTAGGAAATCTGAAGATCTAAAGCTTATATATAGGTCATAAGGGAAGAAATGTGTATGTGCACATATGTTAATTCATATTTAGTATATATATTTTATAAGTTAGCAAATTAAACCAGTGTTTATATTTCACTTTAAATGAGCTCTTGGCTGAACGCAGTGGCTCACGCCTGTAATCCCAGCACTTTGGGAGGCCAAGGCAGGCGGATCACCTGAGGTCTGGAGTTTGAGACCAGTCTGGCCAACATGGCAAAACCCCGTCTCTACTAAAAATACAAAAATTAGTTGCACATGGTGGCGGGCGCCTGTAATCCCAATTACTCTAGAGCCTGAAGCAGGAAAATTACTTGAACCCAGGAGGCTGATGTTGCAGTGAACCGAGATCGCACCATTGCACTCCAGTGTGGGCGACAAGAGCGAAACTCTGTCTCAAAACAAAACAAAACAAAACAAAAAACAAAACCCAAAGCAAGTAAATGAGATTTCATCATTATGTACTCTCAGGACAAGGAAAAAAAGGCAGTGTTTAGCTTTGTGAACAAAATAGCAAATGTAAACATGAGTGATCAATTTACAAGCATAGCAAGCATCATTATGATGTGCCACGAAACCCACACGGATGCACACAAAGCTGCCACATCTCAATTTTAAGCCAAAAAAAAAAAAAAGATAAAAGAAAAACATACTAAGAACCCCAAGAACCAAATGATTCGTTTAAAAAACGAATCTGATAAACAAACGGCTAACCCTTCAATGAGCTGGCCTAATGGGGAATTACTGTTTCACCTTCTGAATCATATCTGATAATTAGCTAATGCTAATCACCATTCACACCTAACCCAATACAGGGTGTGTGATATGACTGAAGGTGAAATAAGAACTGATAATCACAGCAGGATTGAACAGTTAACAAATTTTTCACTTTTGCTTGTTTACATTGCCATAGCAAATTGCGAGTTTAACAAGTTCTGTTTTAGTTCAGATCTTTCAAGCTAAAAAGTTGTTCAAGTTTTTCATTTTCACAAATATAATTTTATTTCATAAAGTACTAATTTCATTGAGGAGCCAAAGTTAACCAACACTGGACTGTGCAAATTAATCAAGATCTAAGATTTAATGTTTCAAAACTAAGAAAACGGAGACACAATTTACAAATTTGCTAATTATTCTTCCCTTCATCATCCTTGGATGTGGCTGTACATACTTTTATATTACACATGTGACATCAGCTGAACCAGGCAGGAAACCGCTTGTTCTAAGTACATTTTTACAACTGTTGTCTCCTGTCAACTAAAATTATGAAGGAAAAAAAAGTGATTAATGCTGCAACTCACAAAGTTCTTGACCAAGACACAAGACTTGTAGCATTGTCTTATTTATTAACATAATTGAAACATTTTGCATAAAACTCTTGCCCATGACTATTCTAGCAACAAAATTGTACTCAAAATATTTCACTGTGAAATGGTATTGCAACTTGAATATCATTTTTTATTAATGAATTGATTTCCATAAAGCAAATCTTACTCTTAAAATGGCAGATTATGTGATCAAAAAGCGATTCAAAAAAGCTTCCCCCTCCCCATGCCAACCCTCAAGACCATGTGGATCCAGCTGAATCCTCAGCCCTGGGACTAGACTTAAAGTTGAGGGAAAGAGCCGTTAACTCATTCCTAACCAGAACAGGCTAATAGGACACTCCAAACTCACACTACAAAGAGACCACATGAATAGTTGAGTGTGCTGGGCAGCTATAAGATGGTGCAGACTGGATGAATTTGGCAGAGCATATTCATCACCATTACTACAATGCTATTCCTAAGGTGTCCTAATTGTATGAGCTACAAAATCGGTCCCTGTTTCCATTCTTCCCATCTCACCTGTTGGCCCTCCTGCAGTAGGTAGCCTTGAGAGAGATCCTGAGCTTTTCATATTCTACCGTTTTATTTTTGCATTACTGTTTGGATGAGTAAAATGTAATAACATGCTTCTCTCTCTTAGTCCCCTAAAAGAGTGTGTGAGTGAGTGAGTGAGTGTGTGTGTGTGTGTGTGTGTGTGTGTGTGTCAGTTTGGGGAGAGTAGAATTGGGCTGGTAAGTACAAGTTGTTTCTCCCTGTAATTCTCTGCCTTTTGCTGTAGTTCAGTTATTACTGAGTCTCACTTTCTACTTAATTTGAACAGCAAGTTCTTTAATTCTTTCTGAGAATCTGGAGCTTGAAACTAGAGAACATTGTTGAAAGGCTGGCCAAGCTGAGACAGGAAGAACGGCATCTCTAGAAGCTCTAGCTTTGGGTTTCAGGCACTTCAGTAAGAGACTTTCCCCCTTGTTCCTATGTACATTCAAGGAAAATGAAAGCAAGAAGGCTCTAGAGGCTACCTGGGGTTGGGGGTGTGTGACTGAGGTACCCACTAGCAGCACAGCCCTCCCAGAGGACCATTCCTTAAGGACAGAGTTATTGACAAAAAGGGTTTTCCTTCTGCCTGTTCTTACATCAGCCACTTTCAGAAAAATGGGAGAGACATTTTTTGCTGGTGGAGGAAACAAAGCTCCAGACCCCTCTGGACACGATTGTTCCAGTCCATGCCTTTCTCACAACCTCTGAGCCATGCCAGTCTTGGATTGGGCTTTGCAGGAAGGAACAGGACCCCAGAGGCAAAGTCGGGGCGTAGAGGTTATCCTGTTGGCACCTGGGGCAACACTTCAGACTCTGAACATCTTTCTGGTATTGACTGTGGCTGGGTCATGGTCACAATGTCCTGTCCTGGATTCAGTTGTGCTGTGACCTTCCCCTAGCAAATGAAGAGTAGGGCATGTGTGTGTGTGTGTGTGTGTGTGTTTGGGGGGTAGGGGGTGCAGCGATGGGAATGGATGATTCTATCCAAAAGAAGATTCACTTTCTTTTTATATTAAATAGGAAACCTGTTTTTAGTACAGCACCTGTAATCCACAAAGATAAGATCTGCCCCACTTCATTCCTAGAAATCTACTTCTATGGCACCTATTCTTTGTCTTAATTCATCTCACTTTCCCTCCCCACTCCCACATGCCTTCTGACTGCATGCTGAGAGTGCAGAACCAGCCTCATTCCTTCTCGTGGGCTGTAGACCAAATGGGGCTCAACCAGAGTAGAGTGACAGAGTGGACCAAAGAAACAAAAGAAATCAAGCCTTCCTCAGGTCTGCTCACATGGGTCCCATGAATTCCATCCATAACTCCAAGTCCTTAAACAAGCCATGTTTCCCCAGGAAATTCAGGCAACTGTTTTCCTTTGTTTCATTTCCTGGCTTATGACTGTTCTGCCTGGACAAGGCTGTTCCATCTTTTGCTCTCCAGCAATAGCATCATCCTGAGCACTCTCTGGGTCTTCCTTCACCTTCCACAAAGCAATTCTTTCTTGGATTGACAGAGTCCGTTTCTGGGATTTCTTCCAAGCTGCTAAGATCTCTTTATTTCTAAAGGAAACCTAACAGTGGCCTTCCTTACTATCACACACCCTCCCCTGGGACTGGCATTACCATCCTATGTGTGGGGAGCACCTGGGACAGATATAATTTAAAAGAAAGATGCCAGGGTAAGGCTTGGGAAGTGTAGAAATCACATGGGCACCTGGTCAGCAACATGAAGAAATGGAGGGTGTGGTGTGACGGCCTAGGGGTCATGGAAACAATATCTTCTTGTCAGGCTCTACACCTGCTGGCTGACCTGGACCAGCCATTTAATCCCATGGGCCTCTGCTCCCTCAACTTTTAAAGGAAAGTGTTGGATCAACTGAACTCTAAAGTTTTTTTCAGTTTATTATTTCATGATCCCTAGTCAAACACTGATACCCAAAAATAAGATTTTCCTTCCTTCCTCTGAAGATTATTTCAAAAAATCCAAGAGGAATAACAGACTTTCTGGATGCTGCTCTACCATATTCTTCTGTTAAATCAAGTTCCTTTTCCCGCAATTGAAGGATGTTGCAGATGTGAAATGTGTGGTAAAGAACATTGTCTTTGCTTTCAGGTCCCACCTGGCCCCTTCTGGCCGTAGCTGGTACTAGATTTTGATAAAAGTATCCTAATACTCAGGGACTATTTCTCAAAGACCAGAATCCCAAGAGCCAGAGACTGGATGAGAGACACAAAGCACAAGACAGCAATTTCCTTAGGGCTTTCCAAGCAGGACACGCATGAGACCCTAGTAACCAGAAGGAAACCTGGCAAAACTGTCTGCAGGAGCAGAGAGGAAGGTAGAAAATTAGAGAAAAAAGGAGTGAAACAACTTAGTGGCTCCTGACCCCTCCCAGATCTCCCTTCTGGGAACCCACTCCCCTATTAGGGAGATTTTCTCAGACAGTTCCTGCAGCTCCCGGGCTCTGCAGGGGCTAGAACCAACCACAAAAACAAGACCAAGGCACTGCTTCTCAAGAAGAAATTGACCTCATGCGCTGTCTGAGTTACCTCAGCTAGAGAGGGTGAAAATCATCAGTTATCATCAGGGCAACAAATTGCTTTCTCCTAGTTCATCCTGGACTTACAATATGAAAGAGACATTTCCCAGCCCAACAGACAATACATAATTCCAATTAGCAAAGACCTCCAGGGTTGAGTGGACTCCTAGTGTTTTTTTGTTTTGTTTTGTTTTTTTATGACATGACTGCACGATCTGGGTCTGGTCCTGCCTATGTGATTCTTCTCAGATTCAGGAATGTGTCTAAGCATGGCCTCCAAAGGTCTCTTGGAAACCCCTGGCTGGTAGGGAACCCGCACTGTGCCATCTGCTACAGCCCACATAAGTAAATGAACAGATGCCACCAGGAAATGAGGATGGACTGGCTTTGTGTGATCATAAGCTCAGAGCATCAGGGAAATGGTCATTTGAAACTAAGAAAACAGATTCAAATTATTCTGAGAAAACCGACTATTCCCAGACTTGCGTCCCAGGTTTCAGAACCCGAAAATCTCACTCCTGATCAAAGGTTGCTGCTGCTGCTGCTACTGCTATATGTGTGTGTGTATGTGTGTGCGTGGGTGCGCACGCATGTGTGCGTGTGTGTGTGTGTGCGTGTGTGTGGTGCTAAAGAAGTGGAGGTTGCTTGGCCTTCCCTACTGGGTGTGGCCCTGATGAACTCACTGAGTGCTGAGGCTGGCTACAATGTCCTATCAGAGGGGAAGTAATACCACAGGAGCACATCAAGACTACAAACATAAAGAACCATGGACACTGATTTCATCCAAGTTCTACAGGGAGTGAACAAAGAAAAATAAATAAACAAAAGAAAGAAAAGAAAAATAGCCCTTTGTAGTAAAGGGCATGCTGGGAAGGCGAGAGCCAGAGCCGCCTCCCCAGAGCATGCTGGGAGGAGGGGCACCAGAGCCGCCTCTCTAGAGCATGCTGGGAGGATGGGCACCAGAGCCGCCTCCCCAGAGCATGCTGGGAGGATGGGCACCAGAGCCGCCTCTCTAGAGCATGCTGGGAGACGGACACCAGTACATCTCCAAGGACTGCACTTCCCCCGACTCCCACCCCATTCCCTCACCCACCCACAACCCGGAGACTAGAGGAAAGTCTGTCCAAAGATGACTGTGGAATAGGGAATGCCATGGTTCTCTGCAGGTCCCCCACACTATGGGGGGTTAAGTCAGCAAGTAGGGAAAACAGTCAAGATGAAGAGATGGAGAAACAGAGAGGCAGGAGAGAAACAGGGGGCTGACAAAGATGGAGGGGCCATTGTGTTGCCGGAGGACGAGGGGAGAGTGGAGCCGAGCACTGTGTAGCTGCTAGCCGGAGGCATTGATGTACAGCTGGCTTTTGAGGATGTAGTCGATGACCGGCTGGGACAGGTAATCCACAACATGGCCGTCCCCATGCTGCAGGGCCAGCCTGCACAAGAAGAGATGACAATCAGATGGACATCCACACCCAAAGCAAGCCAGGAGGACTGGCATGTCCCTGTCTCCCCAGCACTCCATTTGCAGCCTTTTCTCAGGTTGAGTAAATGGTTCTGTATTAGGAAAAGCCCTCTTGCCTCTACAACTCCTTCCCCACCTTGGTGACATCATTCATCGTGGTTCTGCCATTTCCTAGGTGAGAGGCTTTGGGAAAGTTATTTAAGCCCCTCTGTTCTTCAGTTTTTTTCCTGTAAAATGAGGGTAATATCTGGGCCCCTCTCATTTAGTTATTCAAAGGATTAAATGAGTCATTATGCAAAGCACTTAGAAGAGTGCCAGACACACAGTGAGCATCTAATGTATTCACTATTCTTTTTTCTCAAATAAATTGTATTGTGTATATTTAAGTCATACAATCTGATGTTGTAAGATACACATATATTATCATCATATAACATAGTATATTATCTATGTTATATTACATATTTACTATATATTTTGTAATTTATGTATTATACTATATTATATTATTTATATAATAGTATTAATATATTATTTATATAAGTGTTAATATTATATTATTTATATAACAGTTTAATGGTTACTGTAATGGAACAAATTAATATTAATATATCCATCATCTCACTCAGATACATATTTGTTCTTCTTGTGGCGAGAATAGCTATAATCTACTAATTTAGCAAAAACCTAAATATAATACACTATTATTAGCTGTCATCCTCATGTCACACATTAGATCTTTCAATTTGTTTGTCCTACATATTTGCTACTTTGTATCCTTTGACCTGTATCTCCCCACTTTCTGCCCTCCACACTTGACCCTGGTAATCATGTTTTATTCTCTATCTGTATGTTTAAGATTCCATATATAGTCCTACATATTTGCTACTTTGTATCCTTTGATCTATATCTCCCCACTTTCTGCCCTCCACACTTGACCCTGGTAATCATTGTTTTATTCTCTATCTGTGTATTTAAGATTCCACATATAAGTGAAATCATGCAATATTTTTCTTTCTGTGTCTGGCTTGTGTCACTTGGCAGAATGTCTTCCAGGTCTAGCCAAGTTGTGGCAAGTGGTAGGATCTCCTTTTTTAAGTCAAATAATGTTCCACTTCCATGTGTGTGAGTTTGTGTGTGTAAGAACACATTTTCTTTATCTATTCATCCATTGATGGACATCTAGGTTGTTTCCACATCTTGGCTACTGTGAATAATGCTACAATGAACTTAGAAATGCAGATACCTTTACAAGGTGGTGATTTCATTTCCTTTGGGTATATGCCCAGAAGAGGGATTGCTGGGTCATATGGCAGTTCCATTTTTAATCTCTTTAGGAATCTCTGTTCTGTTTTCTATAATGGTTGTACCAATCTACATTCCCACCAACAGTGTACAAGGGTTCCCTTTCTCCACACCCTCATCAACATTTGTTATCTCTTGTCTTTTTGATAATAGCTATTCTAATAGGTGTAAGGTAGAATCTCATAATGCCTTTAATTTTTATTTCCCTGGTGATTAGTGATGTTGAGCATCTTTTTATGCACCTGTTAGCAATTTTTATGTCATCTCTGGAGAGATGTCTACTCAAATCCTCTGGTGTTTTGTTTGTTTGTTTGTTTTTTGAGAGAGACAGGGTCTCACTCTGTTGCCCAGGCTGGAGTGCAATAGTGAGTCATGGCTCACTGAAGCCTCAAACTCCTGGGCTCAAGCAATCCTCCTGCCTCAGCCTCTCAAGCAGCTAGGACTTCAGGCACATGCTACCATGCCTGGCTAATTTTTTTTTGGTGGGAAGGGGTAAGTATAGAGACAGGGTCTCACTATGTCTGGAACTCCTGGCCTCAGGTAATCTTTCCACCTCAGCCTCCCAGCGTGCTGGGATTACAGGTATGAGCCATCACACCCTGCTGCTTTGCCCAGTTTTTAGTTGAGTAATATGTTTTCTTGCTATTTTGAGTTGTGTAAGTTCTTTATGAATCTTGGATATTAATCCCTATCTGATATATGATTTGAATATTTTTTCTCAATCCATAGGTTGCCTTTTCATTTTGTTGGTTGTTTCCTTTGCTGTACAGAAGCTTTTTAGTTTGAAGTCCCATTTATTTATTTATTTGCTTTTGTAGCCTGTGCTTTCAGTGTGGCATCCAAGACATAATTGCCAAGACCAATGTCAAGGAGATTTTCCTCTATGTTTTCTTCTGTTTTTGTTTATTGTTTCAGGTCTTACACTTAGGTCCTTTATCCATTTTGAGCTGATTTTTGTGACTGGTGTAAGATAAGGTACAATTTCATTCTTTTGCCTGTAGAAATCCAGTTTTTCCAGCACCATCTATTGAAGAGACTATCCTCTCTTTATTGTGCCTTTTTGGTACCTTTGTCAAAAATCAGTTGACCATATATACTTGAATTTATTTCTGGGCTCACTATTCTGTTACACTGCTCTATGTGTCTGCTTTTATGCCAGTACCATACTGCTTTGATTACTACAGCTTTGTAATATAATTTTAAATGAAGAAGTGTGATGCCTCCAACTTTTTTTTTCTCATAATTGCTTTGGCTATTCCGGGTCTTTTGCAGTTCTGAGCACGTTTTAGGGTTGATTTTTCTATTTCTGTGAAGTATGAATGCCCCCATTGGGATTTTGATAGGGATTTCATTAAATCTTTATATTTCTTTAGGTAGCATGGACATTTTAGCAATATTAACTTTTCTGATCCATGAGCATGAAATACTTTTCATTTATTTGTGTTGTCTTCAATTTCTTTCATCCATGTTTTATATATACTCCAGTGTACAGATTTTTCACTTCCTTGGTTAAATGTATTCCTAAGGGTTTTTTTTTTTTTTTTTTTTCAGACAGAGTCTCACTCTGTCACCCAGGCAGGCATGCAATGGTGTGATCTTGACTCACTGCAACCTCAGCCTCCTGGGTTCAAGCAATTCTCCTGCCTTGGCCTCCCGAGTAGCTGGGATTACAGGCACAAGCCACCATGCCCAGCTAATTTTTGTATTTCTATTAGAGACAGGGTTTTACCATGTTGGCCAGACTGGTCTCTAACTCCTAACCTCAAGTGATCCACCTGCCTCGGCCTCCCAAAGTGCTGGGATTATAGGTGTGAGCCACCATGCCTGGCTGTCTAACTGCTATTGATAGTACTTTCAGTACTATGCTAAATGGAAGTGGGGATAGTGGGCATTCTTGCTTTATACCAGATCTTAGAGGAAAAGCTTTCATTTTCTCCCCATTGATGATAATGTTAGCTGTGGGTTTTAAAAAAAAAATAAAATAAATTGCCTTGCCGGGTGCGGTGGCTCACTCCTGTAATCCCAGCACTTTGGGAAGCTGAGGCAGGCGGATCACAAGGTCAGGAGTTCGAGACCAGTCTGGCCAACATAGTGAAACCCTGTCTCTACCAAAAATACACAAAAAATTAGCCTGGCATGGTGGTGTGCTCCTGTAATCCCAGCTACTCAGGAGGCTGAGGCAGGAGAATCGCGTGAACCCGGGAGGCAGAGGTTGCAGTGAGCCAAAATTGTGCCACTGCACTCCAGCCTGGGTGACAGAATGAGACTCCATCTCAAAAAAAAAAATAAAAAAATTTTAAAATTTAAAAAATGGCCTTTGTTATGTTGAGGAACTTTCCTTCTATATTCAAGCTGTTAAGAATCTTTATCAAGAAAGGATGTTGAATTTTTCCAATGCTTTATCTGCATCAGTTGATATGGTCATGTGGTTTTATTTTTCAGTCTATTTATGTGATGTATCACATTGACTGATTTGCATATGTTAAACCAGCCTTGTGTGCCAGGGATAAATCCTACTTGATCATCATGTATAAGCTTCATGTTGTGTTGTTGAATTCAATTTGCTAATATTTTATTGAGGACTTTTATATCAATGCTCATCAGAAATATTGGCCTACAGTTTTCTTTTCTTGTGGTGTCTTTTTTTTTCTGTTGCCCAGGCTGGAGTGCAGCAGCGCATGATCTCAGTTCACTGCAACCTCTGCCTTCTGGGTTCAAGCGATTCTTCTGCCTCAGCCTCCCAAGTAGCTGGGATTACAGTCACGTGCCACCATGCCTGGATAATTTTTGTGTTTTTAGTAGAGATTGGGTTTAACCATATTGGCCAGTCTCGTCTTGAACTCCTGACCTCAAGTGATCCATCTGCCTTGGCCTCCCAAAGTGCTAGGATTACAGGCGTGAGCCACTGTGCCTGGCCTCTCATGGTGTCTTTATCTGGCTTAGGTATCAAAGGCGATGCTGGCCTCGTAGAATGTGCTAGGAGGTATTCCTTCCAGTTGTATTTCTTTGAAGGGTTTAAAATGTATAGGCCGGGCGCGGTGGTTCACGCCTGTAATACCAGCACTTTGGGAGGCCGAGGTGGGTGGATCACAAGGTCAGGAGTTCAAGACCAGCCTGGCCAACATAGTGAAACCCTGTCTCTACCAAAAATACAAAAATTAGCTGGGTGTGGTGGCAGGCACCTGTAATCCCAGCTACTTGGGAGGCTGAGGCAGGAGAATCACACTTGAACCCGGGAAGCGGAGGTTGCAGTGATCCGAGATCACGCTATTGCACTCCAGCCTGGGCGACAGAGTGAGACTCTGTCTAAAAAAAGAAGTATTGGTATTAATTATTCTTTGAAAATTTGGTAGAATTCAGCTCTGAGGCCATCTGGTCCTGGGCTTTTCTTTGTTGGGAAGTTTTTAATTACTACTTCAATCTATTTGTTATTGGTCTGTTCAGGCTATTTCTGATTCAATCTTGCCAGATTATCTTTTTAAAGGAATGTATCCATGTCCTCTAGGTTACCAAATTTGTTTGCATGTAATTGTTCTTAATAATTCCTTATGATCCATCTTATTTCTGAGACATCTGTTATAATGTCTACACTTTCATTTCTGATTTTATATATTTGAGTCTTTTTTTCAGTCTAGATAAAGGTTTGTCAATTTTGTTTATTTTTTTCAAAAAACCAACTCTTCATTTTGTTACTTTTTTCTGTGGTTTTTCTATTCTCTATTTAGTTTTGCTCTAACCTTTATTATTTCCTTCCTTTGGGTTTAGTTTGTTCTTCTTTTTCTAGTTCCTTAAGGCATAATGCTAGGCAATTTATTTGGGGTCTTTCTTCTTTTTTAATGTGAGCAATTATTGTTAGAAGCTTTCCTCTTAGAACTATCCTTAGTTTATCCTTTTGGGTTCCTCTGCATGCTGGCCTTAAGAGTATGAATCCTCTTCCAGGGATTTTTGGGATTCACTGCATCTTTTCCTTCCTACAGGAGCCCATGGAGGAGAGGCACCAACAGGTATAAAGGACTCCAGTGACACAGTTTGGCTTCTGCACAGTTTTTTTTCTAGCCTTGGTCTGGCTGCTTCCTGTTCTCTCCTAACACAATAGTCTAGGTGTCAGACCCAAACGAACTATTTGTAAAAATTCATATACTCCTCCACATACGTAGATTCTAAAAGGCGTCTGAGCCCTGCCTGTGAGATCTCACTGGAGACCAGCTCACTGCCTTTCAATGCATGCACTGCCCTTGAAACCACCTTTGCAAAATTATGACTGAGGCAGTGAAAGAGATCTAACTTAACCGACTCCATCTTGCTTCTAACCTCCAACCTGTCCTTGTTCCTGGTGTAGGCTGAACTAACTTCAGGAGAAACTTAGTTTGTAGTTTATAGTTTGGGAGAAACTTAGTTTACAGTTTAAAAAGACGATAACAGCCCTTTCCCAAAGCAGACCTCCTTCTTGCCTGGGGACTAGATGGCCTTTGTAGGACTAACATTAGCCACAAGATTAGAAATTACGGTTTAGGAGTCATGCAGCTGAAGGCTACAAGATCTGACCCTCCCTAAACTGCTCCTAAGATCAGTGTTTGCGATATTTTGTAGACCCTGCACTTGATGGACCAGCTGGCACCACCCAGATCAATAAACTGGCTTATTTGAATTTGCGGCCCCCCACCCAGGAACTGACTCAGTGCAAGAAGACAGCTTCGACTACCTGTGATTTCATCTCTGACCAATCAGCACTCCTGGCTCACTGGCTTCCCCGACCCATGAAGTTATCCTTAAAAATTCTGCTCCCGAAATGCTCAGGGAGACTGATTTGATAACAATAAAACTCTGGTCTCCCGCACAGCTGGCTCTGCGTGAATTACTCTTTCGCTATTGCAATTCCCCTGTCTTGATGAATCTGCTCTGTCTAGGCAGCGAGCAAGGTGAACCCCTTAGGCGGTTACACCCTGACCTTGCAAGATAGGTCCCTAAGTGTCTCCTCACATAGTTAAGCTTTTTGAAAAAGTGTGTATACCTGTGGCTCGGAAGCAGATTCCTAAGCCCACCCCCCATAAATTCTGACTCAGTGGGACTGGGCAGGACACAGGAATTTGTACTGTTGTGTAACTCTGCATGACGACTCTAATGTGCAGCCATGTTTGGAACCACATCCTGCCCCTCTCCCCTTATTGCCCATTGCTTCTGCCCTCACCTCACAGTGGATGTTACCCTTGTGAGTGTCTCTGTAATTGCCGTCCAGGGAAGAAGGCAATTACTTTTTAAAGTCCTGGTCTCATTTGATTTCTCTGAAAGATGTGACACAGAAGGCAATGCTCTCCATCTTTGTCCCCTCTCTCACCTTGGCTTCTGGGCCACCACTGCCAGTGGTTTCTAACTGCCTTTTAACTTTCTATTAAATGCTAAAATGTTTGCAATGTTCCCCATAGTCTTCTCTTCTTGACTCTTTCTGTGAGCTTGTCCACACCTATAATTTTTTTTTTTTTTTTTTTTTTTTGTGACGGAGTCTCACTCTGTCACCCAGGCTGGAGTGCAGTGGTGCAATCTCGGCTCACTGCAAGCTCTGCCTCCTGGGTTCAAGCGATTCTCCTGCCTCATCATCCCAAGTAGCTGGGACTACAGGCGGCCACCACCATGCCTGGCTAACTTTTTGTATTTTCAGTGGAGATGGGGTTTCACCGTGTTAGCCAGGATGGTCTCGATCTCCTGACCTCGTGATCCGCCTGCCTCAGCCTCCCAAAGTGCTGGGATTACAGGTGTGAGCCACTGCGCCTGGCCTGTCCACACCTAGAATTTTAATTGATGCTTACATGTTCGTGGCTTTCAGTTTTACACTTCTAAGCCTCTATATTCCATGTATTTCACCATTCCACTCAACATTTCCACTTTGGGTTTGCGGTAGAAACTGGTAACTGTCCCCTAATACCCATTCTTTCCTTCTTTGGGTTAGTAATAGAGCATCCTGAGTTTTATCTGGACATGTGGCTGCCTAGCTACAAAGTCTATTTCCCAGCCGTCCTCCACCCCTGAGCCAGTGTGATGCAAAGGGAAGTGGTATGCGCAACTCTGGGTCACCTTAAAGACAAAGCTTCTTGCCATGGGCTTCACTTTGCCTTTTTCCACTGGCTGAGAAGAGCCACCTTTGCAGCAGCTGTGCACCCAGAGATGGAAGCTTCATATGGATGAGGCCATAGATTCCATCTTTGACTTCAGTAAGAGGGAACTAAACATCTAACATTTAAAATTCTGAATATTGGAATTTTTTTGTTTTGGCAGCTTAGCCTGTACCCTTGTCAAATATTATTCCATAAGTACCTCCAACTAGAGTCCACAACTGAAAACACCCTCTTCTCCCCTTAAAGCAGCTAAGACTAGCTAATGGACCGTCCCCACTTTTAAAAGTAAATGGCTGGGGCCGGGCACAGTGGCTCACGCCTGTATTCTCAGCACTTTGGGAGGCCGAGGTGGGCGGATCACTTGAGGTCAAGAGTTTAAGACCAGTCTGGCCAACATGGTGAAATCCCCATCTCTACTAAAAATACAAAAAGTAGCCAGGCGTGGTAGCATGTGCCTATAATCCCAGCTACTCGGGAGGCAGAGGTAGGAGAATTGCTTGAACCCAGGAGGCGGGGGCTGCAGTGAGCCAAGATTGCACCATTGAACTCCAGCTTGGGCAACAAGAGTGAGACTCTGTCTCAAAAAAAAAAGGTAAAATGGCTGGGAACAAATGAGGTCCAAACAGGAAGCTAAACACCAGGGCAGCAGATGTCTGCCTGAATCTTAGGGTCATCTTTGATGGAGGAAAATTATGTGGAGACTTATAAGACAGTTTGACTAAAGTCTCTCTGGCCATTTGTCAAACATACCTGCTCTTGGTTGAGCTGACAACAGACATGGGATGGTTGATGTCATCCTTCACCACCATGATGTTGTTCTGAGGACAGAGCAGAGAGAGTCAGTTGCCAGTCCCTCCCACTAAACTCCTTTTGCTCTCTCACTCCTCCAGCTGCCAGGACTCTCAGAGAAGGGCCATAACACAGATGCACTAGCAGGATGGAGGACTCACTTTGTATTTGCGGAGTATTGAGGAGTGATTCATGATTCGGTCTGTGTCGGCTGCATCCCGGGGCACCACCACAATCCCAAAGTCACCAACAATCACCTCCATCTAAAGAAACAGAGAGAGGCCCTTTGGTAAAACCCTGATCCCAAACTCCTACCAAGCAACCACTTAGCATGGCAGAATCCGCTTCCATTCTTCCACATGGAGCCCCAAGCTTTAGTCCCAAACTGGCCTTCTTCTCAGCCCCGTCAGCCAGCTCCTTCAAGGAACAATCCTTAACAGTGTTAATAGAATAAGTGAAAGCATTGACTGGTCACAGAAGTCGCTTAATAAATACCCTAGACTTAAGGAATAAATGAACTCTTATATGTCTGGGCAAGACCTCTCCAATTCCTGAGGCTCCCATTGAGTTCACAATGCTGCAGAATCACATGAATGACATCGTGTCCTTACCTGGTAAACACCCTCTGGAGTGAAACAGATCCCTCTGTTCAGCAAGCATATTTGAGCCCTTAGATGGACGTCATGAGAGGGACTAAATGCTCTTCTGGCTCACTCTCATAAAAACTTCTGTGGCACTCAAGGGGTAGCTAAGAGCCAGAACTAGAAGTTCTTGGAATGCATCACTGGGCACCCAGGCTGTGATAGGGAGATGATGATGATGATTAGGGTCGCTTCAGAGATCAGCCTTTGATAGAAGCTCAGTGCCATGTGAGAAATGAAACTTTTTTTGTTTTTTTTTTGAAGCATGGTCTCAGTCTGTCACCCAGGCTGGAGTGCAGTGGCAAGATCATGGCTCACTGCAGCCTCAACCTCCTGGGCTCAAGCAATCTTCCCACCTCAGCCTCCCGAATAGCTGAGACCACAGGTACATACTACCATACCCGGCTAATTTTTTAAATTATTTTTTTGAAGAGATGGGCTCTTGCTATGTTGTCCAGGCTGGTCTCAAACTCTGGGACCCAAGTGATCCTCCCACCTCAGCCTCCCAAAGTGTTGAAATTACAGGCGTGAGCCATTGCACCTAGCCAAAACCTTCTTTTCATTTAAAAGAAATAACATTTTTATTTTCTGACTGTAGATGTAATGCAAGCTTAGAGAATCCAGAAAAAAAAATAGAAATCAATCACAATCACACAATCCAGATAGTGACTGTGAATGGTCTA
Organism: Pongo pygmaeus; assembly: GCF_028885625.2. Taxonomy (NCBI): domain Eukaryota; kingdom Metazoa; phylum Chordata; class Mammalia; order Primates; family Hominidae; genus Pongo; species Pongo pygmaeus. The sequence goes on along the minus strand of NC_072373.2, from coordinate 66,533,973 downwards.
GTGTATATCTGTAGTTTTTTTCTCTCTGCAAATAGGTGTATACATCCAAAATTGGATTAAACTATAAAATTAGTCGTTTTACCTACCTTTTTTCATTAGCATTATATTTTGAGCATTTTCTTACATTGTTAAAAATTATTTGAAAACATAACCTTTAATAATCTGTATATTTTACACTATGTGTACAGTTACTTCTGATTTTTTGCAGTTATACATAACACTTTAATGAAGATCTTTATACAAAAATCTTTTATCACATCTCCGATTATTTTCTTAGGATAAGAAATGATATAATTGGATAAAAGGATATAAGCTGTACATAATTCAAGCTCTTGAGACATATCACCAAGTTGCTTTCTGGAAATTTGTGCCAACTTTTATTTTGAAAGAGCCTGAAAGCTATGGCATTTAATACTCTTGGGTCTACCCTGGGCATATTACTGTTTAGATCTTGCCAATTATGGATCCCAGATGGGGGAAGGGAGGAGGAGGCAGGTGGCTTCTAAGCAGCACAGTTCACTGAGCAAGACCTGCTTTGAGGGCAACGGACCCAAGTTTTTTCCCATAATTCTCTAAACAAGTGGCACAAAAACAGATATACTGGGGCACGGTGGCCCCTTCTCTCCAGAGGATGTCTATACCAGCAGAATTCCATTTCTAAGCCTGATTTACTGGTTTTGTGTGTGTGTTTGTGTGTGCACATTCTGAATATTTCTGTCCACCTTTACCCTGCTTCTCCTACTGCTTACAACTGGACCTAAACTTGCAGCTGGAGCTCTGATGTCACTGAAATAAAAAGTTGGCTGAAGGTGTCTTAGGAGGAATGTCGTAGAGAGATGTTAAAAAGCTAGGTGTAGAATATTAGAGCCCCCATTGGATCGTGTAATCTGGAAGATACAGAGCATTGCACAACACACTGCATCTATTGGTGGTGTTCAGATCAGGTAAACTGACACCAAATCTCTTGTCTTATAAACCAGAAATGGTAGGGAGAGTCAGGGCAGGGAGTAAGAGCCAGCTCCTTCTGCCATGGCATTTAGGATATTGCACTGGGACTCACTACTTAGACACTGGTTCTCAAACTTGGCTGCACATTAGAATCACCTGAGGGGCTTTAAACATTTCCAAAGCCCCGCTCACACCTGTAATCCCAGCACTTTGGGAGGCCAAGGCGGGCGGATCACGAGGTCAGGAGATTGAGACCACGGTGAAACCCCGTCTCTACTAAAAATACAAAAAAAAAAATTAGCCAGGTGCGGTGGCAGGCGCCTGTAGTCCCAGCTACTTGGGAGGCTGAGGCAGGAGAATGGTGTGAACCTGGGAGGCGGAGTTTGCAGTGAGCCGAGATCGTGCCACTGCACTCCAGCCTGGGTGACAGAGCGAGACTCCGTCTCAAAAACAAAAACAAACAAAAAAAACCAGAATCTCTGGGGCTGGGACTCAGGCGGCAGTATTTCTTTAAAATTCCCCAGATAATATCAATATGCAACAAAGTTGGCGAACCAGTGGTCGAAGTACTGAATTAAAGCTCCCGGGAAATTGGCAGAGAAAGAGATAGAAAAGAGAAGGGAGGAGAAGAGCAGAGGAGAGGAGGGAAAAGAAAGGAGGACAGGAGAGAAGAGAGAATCTATCCAAGCTGGTATCCATGGGGATTCCTAAGCTGCGTGGTTATGTAGATGTTTCAAGATAATCTAGTTTAGATTGTATAATGTAGGATCTGCCTTCAAATTGATTCTGTAAACTTGATGAATGTTTCATATATGATGTTTGTAATAATTGGTCTATATAAAGTGAGCATTCTAGTTTAAACCATGAAAATAATGGCTCAGAATAGCAGTCCTCATGGGGGAATCGCCCTGTGGGTGACATCAGTGCAGCTGCTGCTCTCCACTCAGTACCTAATGATCTGAGCACCCAATGAATAACTGTGCCAGGCTGCTCAGTGGGTGGCAAGCAGATGGAGGCCTTACTGCTTAAGATGTTTTCCTTTTCCAAAAACAGTGACAGACTTGTCCCTGGGAATCACAGATGGGTCGAGGGAGACAGGATCTATGAGACAAGATCTACAGCTTTAGGGCATCACGGCAGGGGTTCAGGCCAGAGACTGCAGATACTCTCTGCTCCTTTGGCCAGACACTGTTTTTGTAGCACCTGTTTGGAGAATTATGGGAGAAAATCTGGGTCCCTTGCCCCCAAAGCAGGCCTTGCTCAATGAGCTGCGCTGCTTAGAAACAATGTTCATGGTGGACAGTATTTGTGTGTGCACATGTGTGTGTGTGCGTGTGTGTGTATTTGGGAAGGGAAGGTACTAGGTGCTACGGTTGGTGAGATGTGCCCTCAGTCCAACGAGTACCCATCTCCCTCCAGGAGCTTAGCTGTCCTTCCCACTTCAAGCCCCCATTGCCTGCCTTCCCCAGGCCTCAGGACACTACCTCTCCTGGTTGTCCTACCATTCTGGCTGCTGGCTACTCCTTTTTGGGCCCCCATGCTAATTCCTCCTTTTCTATCTGACCTTGAGCCACTGGACTCCTCCAAACCTCAGTCCCTGGACGTTTTTTCTTTTCTATTCACACTCACACCCTTCATTATTTCATTCAGTTTTGAAGCTTTAAAAGCACACTAAAGGCTTCCAAATTAATGTTTCCAACATTAAGTTCTCTCCTGAACTGGAGGCTCATATATCAGCTGCCTTCTCAATATGCCCACTTGGATAGGGCATCTCAAACTTAATATGTCCATGAGCCCCTGGACCTGCTAACATAAACAAATAGTTAAACCATCCACTATCCTCAAAGAAATGGTTTTCCTATAACCTTTTCCATAAATAGAAATTCTCTTCTTCTTCTTCTTCTTCTTTTTTTTTTTTTTTTTTTTTTGAGACAGAGTCTCACTGTTGCCCAGGCTGGAGTGCAGTGGCGCGATCTTGGCTCACTGCAACCTCTGCCTCCCAGGTTCAAGTGATTCTCCTGCCTCAGTCTCCCAAGTAGCTGGGATTACAGGCGCGTGCCACCATGCCCAGCTAATTTTTGTATTTTTGGTAGATACAGGGTTTCACCATGTTGGTTAGGCTGGTCTCGAACTCCTGACCTCGTGATCCACCTGCCTTGGCCTCCCAAAGTGCTGGGATTACAGGTGTGAGCCACCACACCCAGCAGAAATTCTCTTCTTATAATTGCTCAGACACAAAGCTTTGGTATTTTCTTTGATTCCTCTTTCTCTTATATCCCACATTCAGTCTATAAGTTAGTCCAATGGACTCTACCATCAAAACAAATCCAAGAATCTGCTCATTTCTCACCATGTCTATCCCTTCTATACAGGTCCAAACCTCTTCTGTTAGGCTGAATAATGAACTGGAAAGATATCCAGTTTCTAATCTCTGGAACCTGTGAATATGGCAAAAGAGACTCTGCAGATGTGATTAAACTAAGGATTTTGAGATTATCCTGGGTTACCTGGGCAGGCCCTAAATGCAGTAACAAGTACCCTTACAAGAGGCAGAGGGAGATTGGACCCAGAAGAGAGAAGATAATGGGAAGATGGAGCAGAAAGAGATTTGAAGATGCTCCACTATGGAGCTTGAAGTTGAAGGAAGGGACCATTAACCAATGAATGTGACAAATGCAGCTCTAGAAGCTGGAAAAGTCAAGGAAACCAATTTTTCCCTAGATTCTCTGGAGTTGTTGGCCTTGCCAACAACTTGGTTTGGGCCCAATAAAACCTATTTCAGACTTCTGACTTCTAGGACTGTAAGAGAATAAATACGTGTTATCCTAAGCCACCAAGTTTGCAGAACTAGGAAACTGGTTCACCTCTATCATCTCTCATTTGGATTACTCTGGTCTCCCTGTTATTTTCTTGCCTTTTTAAGTCTATTCCCAATAGCCGGACTGATAATGTTAAAATATAAGCCAAATTATGTTGCTCCTTGGCTCAAAAGCTTTCACTTAAATATTACCTTCTTGGTGAGATCCTCTCTGGCCATTATTAAACCTGCATCCCTTTTGCGCTCCCACCCCTTAAGTCTAAATTCTCACCAGAGTTGCACTTTCACCCTTTTGGTTCTCTAAGCAGCACTAAGGTGGTTGGCAAGAATAGTCGCTTTACAAAAGGTGGCAAAAAGGGAGCCAAGAAGAGAGTGCTTGATTCGTTTTATAAGATTGGTATGATGTAAAAACACCAGCTATATGTTCCATATAAGAAGTAACAGAAAAACACCAGTCCCAAGGATGCAAGAAACCAAAATTGCATGGGGTTGTGATAGCCTCAAGGTTGTGCATTTGAAGTGCGTCTTGCTCATCTGCAGAATGCTGAAGTTGCATTTAGAAAATTCAAGCTAATTACTGAAGATCTCCAGGGCAAAAACTGCCTGACTCACTTCCATGGCCTGGATTTTACCCATGACAAAATGTGTCCCATGGTCAAAAAAAAAAAATGGCAGACCATGATTGAAGATCAGGCTGATGTCAAGACTACCAATGGCTATTTGCTTCATCTATCCTGCACTGGTTTTACTAAAAAGAGGCAACAATCGGATATGGAAGACCTCTTAGGCTCAGCATCAACAGGTCTGCCAAATCTAGGAGAAGATGATGGTAATCATGATGGGGTAGGGGGCGGAGAAGTGGTTGTAGACAAATAACTTGAAAGAAGTGGTCAATAAATTGATCCCAGACAGCATTTGAAAACAGAAAAGGCTTGCCAATCTGTCCTGTCTGCGATGTTTTCATTCACATCGTGGGATAGGGATGGGGAGAGGGTGTGGTGAAGGTAGTGGCTCTGGAAAAACCACTGGAGGAGAGACAGGGGCTAAAGTTGAACAAGCTGGTGGATAAAAGCCACTGGACCAAGACTCTGTTAAAATTCAGACTTTTAAGGATGACAAATAAAAAGTATTATTTGTGAAAAATAAAATAAAATAAACAACAGCAACAAACATATTCCCCAGGCCTCACCTGAGAAATTTTGATATAGCATGTGTCAAGGGGCTGCAGCCTCTCTCTTTACAAAGCTCCCTAATCCTTCTGATGTGCACCCACCTTTGGGAATTGTTGCTTTAAATCACACGGACAATTACCTAAGCTGCTAATATTCTGGCTTGGTTTAGGATGGGGTCAAAATGAGATACTCGTGGGACAGGTACCTCAGTACCTCTGAGAAGTCCAGCAAGAATAAGGACATTCCCCCTATGCCCTGGGGAGTGGGGGGTGTAAGGGCAGACATCTGACCCCAGGAAGCATAGGGCACTCAGATCCCCTTCCTATGGCACCTGCAGGAGTGTGCCCAGGCCTCTGGAACTGAACTCTTTTTCTGCTCGAGGGGACCAGCACCTCCTGTCTTCATGAAGAGCTCTCTATGTGTCTTGCCCTTGGAGATGGAGAGGTGGGGTGGGCAAGCGGCCAATGCGGTAGAACTGTCCTGATTGGTAAATCTCATTCGTGATGGTGGCCAATGTCCCCACACCGTGGGCAGGATCAGGACACAGTCTTCTCTCCCTGCAGCATACAGTGGCCCTCAGTTTAGCACTGGCCTGTGTTGAGCCTCAGAGGTGGGGGTCTGTGACATTTATCCTGCTTCTACTTCCTGCTCACAGGCACAGCTTTGATCATATCTTTTCATCTTCTGGTCAAAGTCTCCCCAGGGGAGGTAGGGAAAGGGATGGGGAGAGGATGTGGGAGGGGGTAGACTCTGCTTCCCCAAATGTGGGGAATCTGAGGGAAGGATATGAGACATGTTGAGGCAGGAAGCAACTTGGCCTTGGAAGAGAAAACACTCATGACCCAGGCAGCAGAGCTCCTGGAAGGAACGTAGAGTTTGCATCATCCCTCCAAAAGGCTGAATTTCAGCCTCTTGCCCTGCCCTGCTGGATTTAAAGGGATGCTTTGAGTGGGTGGATGACTTGTGGTCTTAGCCAGGCACTTTCCTAGACACTAGGGATGCAGGGTTGAGCAAGGCAGGTATGGCTTCGTCTCTTGGACAGATCACTCTCTAGTGTGAGACATTAAACAAATGATTATTTTCAATTGTATCTACTGCTGTGAAGATATGAGTAGGTTACTACCGGGTGGCTAATATCTTACAGTGACTAATATATTATGGGTAACTGGCAAAAGTTTGGGCCATATCCCATGGGGGAGGCAAACTGTCTTATGAGCTGAACTCCTCCAACCAAGTTGTTCTCAAGTACCCTTTCATTCAACAAACTTCTGTTGAGCATGTATATGGTGAACTGGGCACTGTTCTGGTATTGGCAAATAAGACAGGCAAGTTTCCTGTTCTCAAAGGGCTTACCTTCAAGTAAGGAGAGATCATAAACAAATAAATATATAAATAAGAAAACATCATGGCAAGGTGTGATGTCTCACACCTGCAATCCCAGCACGTTAAGAAGCCAAGGTGGGAGGATCACTTGAGGCTGGAGTTCCAGACCAGCCTGGGCAACATGGTGGTAAGACCTCATCTCTACAAAAACAAATTTTATTTTAAATTAGCTGAGTGTGTTGGCACATGCCTGAGTCCCAGCTACTTGTGAGGCTGAGGCAAAAGGATCGCTTGACCCCAGGATGATCGCTTGAGTCTAGGAGTTCAAGGCTGCAGTGAGTTATGATTGAGCCACTGCACTCTAGCCTGGGTGACAGAGTGAGACCCTGTCTCTGAAAAATATATAAATAAAAAGAAAACATCAAGTAAAGTACAATATTGATTATAAAACAAAATGACCTTTATGTTGAAACCTATGTGATACGAAGGGATGGGCACAGGGATATCTAGGAGAAGAGGATTCCCAACGAGGCCACAGCTAGTACAAAGACCCTGAAGTGGGGAAAACTGTTCAAATAAACTAGGTGGGACTAGGGCACATAGCGGTTGGAAAAGTAGACAAGGACCAGATCATGATGAAGACGGGGTTTCGTTCCAATTGCAAAGAAACGCCATTAGAGTGTTTTAAACAGCGGGCTTGAAACTTCCATTAGCAACAGGATCCAATGTATGTGGATTTGCCCTAGCAGGCTTAACTGGCAAGATCCTCTGCAGGGCCATCCAGAGATCAGCGTTCTGAAGCCTGACTTTCCTTCCCAAACAGTGCTCTCTTCTCAGGTACAGTACATCAGCGACTGCAGCCCATTTGTGTTTCTTCTCTGGATAAGGATAGCCAGGGATGCACATGGGCCCATTGGGAAGGAGGGGAAGAAACATTGATTAAGGTGCCTGCTATGTGCCATGCACAGTACTAGGAGCTTATCACATTTAATCCTTATGACAACTGTCTTCTGAGATATGTGCCTCAGTTCTTATTTCATAGATGGGGAAACCAAGACTCAGTGAGATTTAATAACCTGTCCAAGTTGCACAGCTAATGAGTGAATGGAATCCACTCTGGTCTGCCTTAAAGACTCTTTCCTCCACATCACACCTCTTCTAGATCCATTTTTAAGACTCATATTGTAATGACTTGAAAATTTTTTTTTTTTTTTTTTTTGAGACGGAGTCTCACTCTGTCACCCAGGCTGGAGTGCAGTGGCGCAATCATAACTCACTGCAAGCTCTGCCTCCCAGGTTCACACCATTCTCCTGCCTCAGCCTCTTGAGTAGCTGGGACTACAGGCGCCCGCCACCATGCCTGGCTATTTTTTTTGTATTTTTAGTAGAGACGGGGTTTCACCGTGTTAGCCAGGATGGTCTCGATCTCCTGACCTCGTGATCCGTCCATCTCGGCCTCCCAAAGTGCTGGGATTACAGGTGTCAGCCACTGCGCCCGGCCTTGAAACTTTTTTGGTTAAAAAAAATTTCTATTTGAAAATATATTCTACCTTATTTTTTCCCCCAGCTTACCATAGCTACTTGGGAGGCTGGGGTACTCTGCATCACCCTTAGAGTATTATAATTTTAGTATACTTCTGGATGACTTTAAAAAGATGCAAAGAGAGAACTTGTGACAAAAGCCACGCAGTACGTGAGCAGCTTCTGAAACATGCTCCCTCCATTTCAGTAAAGGATCCTCCACCCTCGCTCTAGTCCCTGCCACTCTCTGGAGGGCAGGCTGGGAGGAAACTAGCAGGGTCAAGTCCAGCAGGTGGAAATGCATTTCCAGGATGGCTCTCTTAATGAAAAAAAAAAAAAAAAGAGAGAGAACCATTCTTAAGAGGGGCTTCCCAGATGAAATCATCCCCACTCCCACTGCCAACTTAACTGGGAGTGTGGGAAGGCAGGGGATTCCAGACTCAAGTCAACAGCCTGGAAACCAAACCAACAGTGCCTTTCACATGAGAACAGCCAGAATCCCCCATTGGTAGGAGCTGAGCCTCCTTCCCCTGAGCCTGTAATTTGGTATCGTTTGGTATCAGTCTATCAGTGTGGGGGCCTAATCCCTGGGGTGCAAGAGTCCATCAGGCTTCCTGGCTGGAGCTGGACTGTCTGATAAAAACCATCTGAGCCTGAATAGCCAAATGTTTGTCTTTGTTCCATTTATCCTGGGGCCCTGGGATTTCTTCTGGAGTGGCTAATGCCCAAGGCTCTTCCTCTGTTTATTTTCTTTGGTTGTTTTCCCATAGCTGATGGATGTAGGAAGCAGTTAGCCCATGGCTGGTTGGCTGGAAAAATGTAGGATACAGCCAATTAGAACCAGCCTGTGGAATGCTGGGCTTTGAGGAGTGCAAAAAGAAAAAAAGATAAAACAATTCCCTCAGTGGCCATCTCTGGTGGCTGATGTTCCATCCCCAAGTTTTTACTCTTTTGGGTTAAATATTGACTCTTGCTCATTTGAAATGCAAATACTCTTGAGAGCAGCTAATACATGTAATCATTAAACTTAATGATTTTGCTGCTTGCTCAAAAGTTAATACCTTCCCAAATAAATACCAGGATCCACCTATTTCAACCAAACAGAACCATCTCCCCAAAGGTCTTGTTCCCCCCACCGAATCTTTTATATCCTCTTCCTTCCTTAAAAAGCTCTTCTCTTTCCACCTACTTAATCCAGTCCTGCTCACAATTCAAAGCCCAGCTCAAGGGCCACCCCCTCCCACAGAAAGTAAAGTGTATGGCCAGGTACTTTGTCTACTTTGTTTTCTCACATGGCTGGGTGCACAATAAATATTTTAAAACAAGTGAATAACGGCCAACATTTATGGAATGTTTACTAGGTTCAGGAACTCTTCTGAACTTTTCATGTTTTATATTTAATATAGTATAAAGAAATATTATAATGAAAAGTAAGCTATTTTTAGACTGCAAGTGCCTCAAGGATAAATACATGCTACGTTTATCCTGGGCACTTAATAAGCATTTGTTGAAAGATTGATTGAAGAAAGGAATGCTTGAATCAGAATTTTTTTTTCTTTTTTCTTTTTTTTTTTTTTGAGACGGTGTTTCACTCTTGTCACCCAGGCTGAAGTGCAGTGGCGCTCTCTCGGCTCCCTTCAACCTGCACCTCCCGGGTTCAAGCAATTCTCCTGCCTCAGCCTCCTGAGTAGCTGGGATTACAGGAGCCTGCCACCATGCCTAGGTAATTTTTGTATTTGTAGTAGAGATGGGGTTTCACCATGTTGGTCAGGCTGGTTTTGAACTCCTGACCTTAGGTGATCCACCTGCCTCAGCTTCCCAAAATGCTGGGATTACAGTCATGAGCCACCGCACCCAGCCTTGAATCAGAATTAATTTGCCTGCTGGGCACAGTGATGGACAAAGCAGCTGGCAGCATCAGATCCCTACACAACGGGTTTTGTTTTGGGGAGGGGGTGAGTGCAAATGCCTTCTGCTTCACAAATCTGCCCATGGTTGACCCTGTAGCCTTTGGCCTTGGCTTCCCACAGTCCCTGATCCATGCCTGGATGCCGGCATTGATGCTAGTGTCAGGATGCAGCAAAGCAAAGGAACAGGTCTCCTGGGAGAGACAGGTTCTCTAATAAAGAACTCAGGAATGCAGTGGGGTGGCAGGAGCTGGGTTCTGATCTCCGAGGATGGTCCAGAAGTCTGGATCTTGATTTCCCATACAGCAACTCTGTTCTATTACACTTGAGAGAAACTCGATGACTATGTATGGAATTTTTTCTCCACGGAATGTAAGGGGAAGGGTGTGTCACTGGTCAGAGAAGGTCAGAATTTGCTGTGGGCTAATGGATCTTTGTGCCTAATGGGAAATGCCACAAGGGATGTGTTTGGGGTGGGGATGGGGTCATCCCATTAGTCATGTAATTAGATTTCTGGATGGAGAGCTTTGGTTCAAGAATCCAAAGTGAAAGAAAGAGCAAAACTGACTCAGTAGAGAGTGCCTGTTGGTGCTGGAGGAGGCCTTGGCAGTCCTGCTGTCCAACAGATGGTCTCAGCTGGTTCCAGTCTGGCTGGAGGCCAGGCTGCTCCACAGCCCCTTCAAGCTTTCTCCCCAGACCCGTTTGAACCAGTGGCTTCCCTCCTGCCTTGTTTCTGAAGATAATCTGGAGAAAGTATGAGAGGCTGGAGTGCAGGGCCGGGGCCTAGGACATTTCCAAGAAAAAGCTTTGGTCTCCCTCCTGCCCTTCTGTCCCCAGTCATGGGCAGTGTTAAATCAAGTTTAGCCTAAAGCTGCCTCCCTGCATATTTTAAGTTTGGCCTGAAGGTTTCTTTGTGTACATGGTGAACTATAACAAGTGGAGGTGTAAACAGGCTTTAGCTTACATTTGTGCCAATTACCAAGTTTTGGCCAATCAAATGTAGCCAGCTGTTCGAACTGTGTTCAAATAAGGCTGTTTCTGTACTTCACTTCTATTTTCTGTACATCACCTTCCTTTTTCTGTCCATAAAATTTGTACCACATGGCTGCGCTGGAGTCTGAGAGCCTACTCTGGCATGGGATGCCGCCTGATTCATGAATTGTTCATTGCTCAATTAAACTCTTTTAAATTTAATTCGGCTGAAGTTGTTCTTTTAACAGCAGATTTCAGGGTTTTGGCCTCATGCTTTCCAAGCAAAGGTCTGTGGTCAACAAGTATCACTCGGGGCACCAGGTAATAAAGAGAAATGTGCTCTGAGAAAGGGATGAATGAATGGGCAAATGAATGAAACCTGAAACAGAAGCAGGTCTCACATATCTCACTTCCAAGAGTCTCATGGTTAGGAACTGAAATTCCTAAAACGGGCGGTTTCCAGGCAAACCCCAGATGGTAGAACTTGCTGGTACAATAAGCAGGGCTCATTCTGTACCCACTCATGAAAGATGTTCCTTTTCCAGAACTTGAGATCCAACCTTCCCCAAATAAGGGCAGTGGACTAATTTACTGAGGTGCTAAGTAGTTTTGTGCTCCCTACACCCTCCTCTGCCAGCTCTATTTTTCTTTTTCTTTCTTTCTTTCTTCTTTCTTTCTTTCTTTCTTTCTTTCTTTCTTTCTTTCTTTCTTTCTTTCTTTCTTTCTTTCTCTTTCTTTTCTTTCTTTCTTCCCTTCCTTCCTTCCTTCCTCCCTTTCTTTCTTTCTTTTCTTTCTTTTTCTCTCTTTCTCTTTCTCTCTTTCTTTCCTTTCTTTCTTTCCCCTCCCTCCCTCCCTCCCTCCCTCCCTTCCTTCCTTCCTTCCTTCCTTCCTTCTTCTTTCCTTCCCTTCCTCCCACCCTCCCTTCTTTCTTGCTTTTTTGCTTTTTGGAGTCTTGTCACCCAGGCTAGAGTACAGTGGCGCAATCTTGACTCACTGCAACCTCCATCTCCTGGGTTCATGCAATTCTCCTGCCTTAGCCACTGGAGTTGCTGAGATTACAGGCATGCACCACCACACCTGGCTGATTTTTGTACTTTTGGTAAAGATGGGGTTTCACCATGTTGGCCAGGCTTGTCTCAAACTCCTGACCTCAAGTGATCCACCCACTTCAGCCTCCCAAAGCGCTGGGATTACAGGTGTGAGCCACTGTGCCTGGCTGGCCAGCTCTATTTCTAGCAGCCAGCCAGATCTTTTACAGGAGGAATTTGCAGGACAAAACCAGAATGCTTTGAAGTCAATAACTTTATTTTATTTATTTATTTGTTATTTATTTATTCATTTATTTAGACAGAGTCTTGCTCTGTCACCCAGGCTGGAGTGCAATGGCGCGATCTCTGCCCACTGCAACCTCTGCCTCCCGGGTTCAAGTGATTCTCCTGTCTCAGCTTCCCAAGTAGCTGGGATTACAGGTGCCCGCCACCACGCCCAGCTAATTTTTTGTATTTTTAGTAGAGATGGGGTTTCACCATGTTGGCCAGGGTGGTCTCGAACTCTTGACCTCAGGTGATCCACCTGCCTCGGCCTCCCAAAGTGCTGGGATTACAGGCGTGAGTCACCACGCCTGGCCTGAAGTCAATGCCTTTAAACTCACCGAAGAAATTTTGAACCTAGTGCAGTGGCTCAGGTTTGTAATCCTAGCACTTCGGGAGGCTGAGGTGGGAGGATTACTTGGGCTCAGGAGTTTGAGACCAGCCTGGGCAACATAGTGAGACCTTGTCTCTAAAAAAAACAAGAAAAAAAAAAAAGACGTTTCATTAGATGTCCTGAAGAGGGGAGAGAAAATAGGGAAGATGACTTGGGGATAGAAAGAACAAAGAAGAGGTTCTGCTGTCCTCCCACCAACTTTCCCTACAATAGGAAGAGGCTAGAGGTCTGTGGAGCCCACTCCTCCTCTCTCCTGGACAGCACAGTAGGGGCAAAGCCTCAGAGGAGAAGAGGCCTGGTGATCACAACGGGGCCCAGCACGAGGCCTCCAGACTCAGCCGGGAGTTCATGCCCCAGGTGGGTGAGGAGCAGGGCACCTTTGACTTCAAGGGACCACAAAGGCTTGGACAGGGAAGATGTCTGTAGTGACCATGGTGAACTGAGATTGAAGGCCTGTCCTCATGTTCGGGGTGTGCAAGAGCCTTTCAGGTCTGCTAATTATTAATGGCTGAGACTAAAATTACCACCATCCCTGTGGGATAGGGATTTGGAGTGGAATGTTAATTTGATTTAAATACATTAACATGATATTTCTGGCACACCTCTGTCATAGACTGAAATTCACACTTATTATGTGAGGAAACAGCTTCTTGAAATTTTTCCCCCTGTCTCAGACTCAATGATTTTAAGGACCTCATAGATCAGCTGTGGGTTGAGGCAGGGGACTGAGCAGTTGGCTGGCAGGGTGGGGAAGCAGGTCTGCTCCAGGCTCTAGAAAGCCCTCTGGAGCAAGCTTGAGGGTCTGCTTCACCCAAATCCTTCTGCTGCCTCTGCAGGGGACCGGATTTCTCACCACCCTGGACAAGTTAGATGTGGGGTCCCTGCTGGCCTGGGACGTGGTACCCTCTGAGCATAGCTAGGATGGATGTCCTGGGACTCCAGGGTGGCTAACCCGGGACTGAGGGAGATCCCAGGATATGAGCATTTCCTTATTTTTATTTTTTTATTTATTTTATTATTTTATTTTATATTTTATTTTATTTTATTTTATTATTTTATTTATTTATTTTTTTTTAGACAGAGGCTTGCTCTGTCACCCAGGCTGGAGTGCAATGGCGTGATCTCAGCTCACTGCAATCTCTGCCTCCCGGGTTCAAGCAACTCTCCTGCCTCAGCCTCCCAAGTAGCTGGGACTACAGGCACATGCCACCACGCCCAGCTAATTTTTTGTATTTTTAGTAGAGATGGGGTTTCACTGTGTTAGCCAGGATGGTCTCAATCTCCTGACCTCGTGATCCATCTGCCTCGGCCTCCCAAAGTGCTGGGATTACAGGTGTAATATGCGCCCGGCCTAGTATTTCAGTTTTAAAACCAGGTAAGTCTTGCAGAAATGGGGACTAGTTGGTCACCTGATCTTGCTGTTGGTTCATTATCTCACCTGTCCCTGGCTTCCAGGGGATGTTCCAAAGTCATCCATCTCAGATGGGGATTGGAAATGGGATAGGAGAATCCCTCCCCTTCTTCCACAATCACCCAGGTGGGACAGAAAGTCTATGATCTCCCTGGGGAATCCAGAAAGGGAAGAGGGTTGGGGCTGGGACATGCCAAGTGGTCAACTAGGAACGTATTTGACCCAGTGAGTTCACTCCTCCTCTGCTGTCACATCCCTGGTAAATCAACAGCTACTGGTTTCTCAGATTTTCCGTCTTAACCAACCAACCTGGTCTCAGCACCAGGGACCAATCAGAAAAGGAGAGGCCTGGGGCTCTTCTCCCTGGTCCTATAATGTTGGTATCTGACAACACCAAGACCAGCCATTTTGGAGAGAAGTTAGAGGACCGGCAATGTAAGTCAGCAATCTAACTGGGAGGAGAAGAGAGGGATTGGCCTGCAGCAAGGCCCCAAATTGTGTAAGTTTCACGCTCCAGGAAGCCTGGCTCTGCCCTTGAGAGGAGGCTCCTCACCCATCACACTTAGTAAATAGCCCCCAGGGATTCCTGCTCCACAGCACTCCAGGCTGTGCCACAGCTGCTGACCTCGTCCCTCTAAATTCCTCCAGGACGGCCCAGGCCTCCGCAATAAAATGGGGCCCCAGGCAATTGCCCAGATTCGCCTGGATTCTTGAAAGAGCTTTGATGAGCTCTTGTACAGCACTTTGCCTGAATTACTTTTGACTTTCACAGCTCCTTGTGAATTAGCGAGGAAAGCAAAAGCTAATTAAGCCACTTAATTTAGAACTGAAAGGAGGTTTAAAATTTCACCTGTAGGAAATGGTTCCAGGGTGGAGAGGACTGTATATTTCACACAGTATACTTTACTTCCCAGAAACTTTCCCTCCCATCGTGGTTATCCCACAGCATGCTAGCATTTATGCCTTTCACCTTGCATAGCTTTGTGTGTATCTGTGTGTCTATTTAGGTAAATTCACTTATTATCTTTGCTGAGCCTGACTGTGTGTCAGGTGCTGGGGCTAGGCACTTTCAAAACAATACTATTTAAGCCTTCCGAACCCATGGGACGTAGGTACTATTATTAGGCTCATTTCAGGGATGGAAAAAACTGAAGCTTAGAATATATTTTGTTGGAAGAGAACAGTGCCTCACGCCTGTAATCCCAGCACGTTGGGAGGCCGAGGCAGGCAGATCACCTGAGGTCAGGGGTTCGAGACCAGCCTGGTCAACATGGCAAAACTCTGTCTCTACTAAAAATACAAAAATTAGCTGGGCGTGGTGGCGGGTGCCTGTAATTCCAGGTGCCCGGGAGGCTGAAGCAGAAGAATCGCTTGAACCTGGGAGGCAGAGGTTGCAGTGACGCTTGAACCTGGGAGGCAGAGGTTGCAGTGAGCCGAGATCACACCACTGCACTCCAGCCTGAGTGACAGAGTGACTCCGTCTCAAAAAAAAAAAAAAAGGAATATATTTTGTCATGAGCTGTGTTGGAGTAGAGCTTGAATCTTGAGCCTGACCCTGTCCTGCCTCTGTCCTACCTCTCTCTCTGGCCAGAGACACATAAATGTACACGAACATATTTCATATGTGTATGTTATGCCACCTATTACTTGGGGGCAAAGATTGTATAGTACAATGTTTCTTTAAAATCTCAGAATCCTGTAGATAACATTCTATAGATTTTACAGATTAAAAAATAAATAAATAACTGAGGCAGGTCCAGAGTCACACAGCAAGTTAATCAAAAAGCGCTATGTCTAGAATTGCTGCCTTGGGAATTCAATGTGCTTAGAGCTATGGGGTTGGGAGCTAGCACGAGCTCAGGCTACCAGATGAATGAATTAATGAAGGAATAAGAATGAACGTATGTGTGAAGAGTGAGAGTAATTTATGGGTGAGCTGGTTTGAGATCATCACAGTCAGATCTGTCAACAAAAGGTGTCATTGACCTCCTAAGTGGTGTAAGTTTAACCTCCTGGTTCCCTCAATGCCAAGTCAATTGCCAAAGATCCTGCTGACTTCTTGCCATGAACTTCTCCCCTCTGGACCAATTTTCTCTTGTTGAGGGGATTCCAGGGTGGTATTTACCACCTCTTCAAAAGGAATCAAAGGAAAACAAAGCACACAATAATCTCAAAAGGGCAAAGATTTTTTTTTTCTCCCTTCCTTCTCCCCACCGGCAACACATGCATACCCCAGGACTATTTAGTGCCAGATACCGTATGACTCAGCTTGCTTTTTTCCCAGGGGCTTTACTGGAGCAAGCTTGAGGAGGAGTAAGTGTAAAAATGCAGTAGGAGATAAAGCTTAGGGGTAGGTGAGAATTTTCTACCATAGTGATGTGAATGGACTGTCCTCTTAGGAGCTCAGAAGTAAAGACAGGAGGCCAAAATCAAATGCACCCTTCCCATCCCTCCCAGTCCCAGCTGGGTGCTGGGCGATAACCTTGCTACTCACATCTGCCTCGTTCCAGAGCCCTGGGATGCAGAAGGACTCCAGCAGGTCACTACCACACAGCAGCAGGATCCGCAGCTCTGAGGAAGGGGAGCAAAGTTTGCAAAGGGAGTAAGTGGAGGCCTGGGAAGCATTGGACCCTCAGCCTTCTTCCCCTGGTGAATACATAACTCTCCCACCTTTGGGGATGTGGGGCCCAGTTATCCCAGGTGCCTCTGCCCCTAGTGTGTGCAGAGCAGAAACCCCTGCTCACCTCTCCCTCGGGCTCATTTCTAGACCACCCTCATCCCCTGTGGGAGGAATTACTCATGCAAGGAGAGTAGGGCATAGAGGGTGATCGACTGCCCTGGCTTTCCCAGGACATGGATCTTTCAGGGCTAAACCAGGATGGTTCATTATTGTAACTGTGGCTGAGCCAGCTACACATCTTGTCTAAGGTCTGAGGTACTCTCTCTTGCTCCCTGTCAAGCTCAAACACAAACGAGTTTGGATTCTCTGCTACTGTGCATTGTCTGGAATTTGTCTCCCTGACATGGGAGGGGGTGTGAGGGGACATTGAGTGTACCTGGAGGTAGCTGAGTGTATAAAATGTGTCACATGGCCACTGTCCCCAGCAAAGGGCTTGAGAAACAAGGCTGAGGCCCCTCCCAGTGCCCATACTTTTTCTGGCACCCAGGCGCACTTCCTGCTTGTCAGTTTTTTTCTTTCCTCATTAAGCTCACTCTGAATTATCCCAGTGAGGCCCATTGTTGTTTAAAACAGGCAGCAAACTGACTCACTTATTAAAACTGAGCAGTGGGGAACAACATTCTGAGAACACCATGAGGAGAGTCCTCACCCAGGATGTGGCTCAGAGTGGAGCACAGCATGGCTCCCAGGCGTTCCAGGCCTTCTCATCAAGAGGCCGAGGCTGTTGGGCATCTTGTCTGAAACAGTGACGCAGGTCTGCACTGAGGGCACCACCAGCCTTCCAGAGACAGCTGCCAGCACAGGCCCTGGGGCCCTGAGGCCCAGGCGAGAGATGAGAGAAGCTGTGGGCAGCCCTGCCTGCCTTAGACTCTGTAGCTAGTTCTGGGGCCTGACGAGGGCTTTCAGGTGGTAAGCTGTCCCCTGCTGTGGAATGAGTCGCTAGGTGGGACTCCTGAAGCAGCGGGGAGGCTACTGGGCCAATGGTGAGCAATGCCAGCATCTCATGGTCCCAGGGTCAGGGCAGCCTTCCCACCTAAGGGAGCCCCACTGAGGACTGGATTGTAACTATGAAATATTCCTGCATCTGTCTTCTCTCCTCTCCAACATACCTTAGTCTAATGATCTGTTTGTGTGCAGGGATTTTGCTTTATCTTTACAGCCCCAGGGTCTGGCAGAGTCACTGGCATACAGTAGGTGCTCAGGCATGTTGAATGGGTAAGGCAACAGATGAGCTGACAACAGAGATCCCGCAGGCTGCCTTCCGGGCAATCTGGGAGGGCTGTGGTGACTATCGTGGCCTCTGCTCCTGCAGCATGGGGTCACTGGGGAGAATGTTTGCCTGAGTCAGTGGCGCCTCTGTGTTGCACCATAGGATTTCTGGCCCAACTCCCCAACTGTGGAGAGGAACCACGCTTGGTATTGCTGGCAGGAGCCAGACTGGGCTTATTTCTGGGATTCTGTTGTTGCTCAGGCCCACTTGGAGCCGCCCAGGGTTCTCTGTTGAAAGGGCACGTCTCTGTAATTCTGACTGCCTATAAGTTCAGTTAGATCAAGCTTGTCCAACCCATGGTTCATAGGCCACATGTGGCCCAGGGTGGCTTTGAATGCAGTCTAACATAAATTTGTAAACTTCCTTTTTTTTGGAGACAGAGTCTCCCTCTGTCACCCAGGCTGGAGTGCAGTGACACGATCTTGGCTCACTGCAACCTCCGCCTTTTAGGTTCCAGCAATTCTCTTGACTCAGCCTCCCAAGTAGCTGGGATTACAGGTGCCTGCCACCACACCTGGCTAATTTTTGTATTTTTAGTAGAGAGGGGGTTTCACCATGTTGGCCAGGCAGGTCTCAAACTCCTGACCTCAAGTGATCTGCCCACCGTGGCCTCCCAAAGTGCTGGGATTACAGGCATGAGCCACTACACCCGGCATGTAAACTTTCTTAAAACATTATGAGATTTTTTTTTTTTGGCGATTTTTTTTTTTTTTTTTGCTCATCAGCTATTGTTAGTGTTAGTGTATTTTATGTGTGGTCCAAGATAATTCTTCCTCTTCCATTGTTGCCCAGGGAAGCCAAAAGATTGGACAGCCCTGAATTAGATGGTCATGTCAACAGGGAATGTGCTGGCCCTCAGCTTTCTCTACATCAGTGGTTCTCAACTGAGGGCAATTTTGCAATTGCCAGGGGACATTGGGCAATGTCTGGACATTTTTGGATGTCAGGACTGGAGGGGGAAGGTGGCATGCTACTGGCATCTAGTGGGTGGAGGCTAGGAATGCTGCTAAACATCCTACAATGCACAGGGAAGCCCCCCTCCCCAACACATCTGTTCCCAAATGTCAATTAGTGCCAAGGTTAAAAAACCCTGCTTACAGCCATGAAAATAAATCTCTTTCCTATTCCCAAGCCAGGGAAACACTATCCCAATCAAATATAATATGGGACTTTTATTTTTTAAGCCAAAGCACAAAGAGTTCAAGAGTGCGGTCTCTGCCACCCTTTCTTGCAGGACCAGCGCAAACATTTAAGTCACAGACAAGCGGCCCCAGCAGGGCTTGAGATCCCACATGTGGCCACTGGAGGGCAGCAGTGACTTCTCCCAGTTTGTCGTATGAGGCTAAGGCAAGTTTCCAGCCCGCCAGCCTGTGGCCTAGGGCAGCGCCGATGAGCAGTCAGCTGTTAGGAGCATGTAAATAGGGTCAACAGATGCTAATGGAGCTAGGAGAAAATGGCTTTTCCTCCTCATTTAGTGTGCAAGGAAATATCAAAAAAGGGGACATGTGAGCCCCAGCACCTCACACATCACAGGAGTCGGGAGACAGCGTAGCTCCCTTCCAGCTCCTCTGGGCTGGCCTCCTTCCCCAGGTCACCCTGATCCAGGGCCACGAGCCAGAATGCACACTCTCTGTCCACACTCCCCTCCCAGGAATCTGGGCTATGTGAAGCCCGGGCCCTGCAGCCCATCCCAGTTTCCACTGCACGCAGCCACCACCTGGACCATGCCAGGACCTGAGCCCAATCTGACAGCTGTGGCTGCTGAGCTGTCCTTTCTCGGAACCTAAGTGTTCTCCATTCTCCACCCCCCACTGTCCCTTCTCCGTCACATGCAGGTAGACCCTCCCTCTCAGCGAGCACAGGGGATGTGGAAGGGGACAGGCAGAGCCTCAGGGAAGCCGGAGGTGAGAGGTCACTCCCCAGCTGCATTTTTGGTCCCTGGCGGCTGGCTCACCACAATTCCAGAACTGCTACGGAGCAAGAAGAGTAAGCAGAGGCCCCTGCCCCTCCCGAGGTAGCCGTGAGCTAATAGAAGTGAACACAGCAGTACGCTGTGCAATACTGATCACCACTGTCCTCTCCCGGAGGGGACTCGTTGAGTCAGGGTGGGGAGTGCCTGATCCACCTGCCCCGGGCGCTGGGAAGGCAAGCAAGGCCATGACTCAAGCTTGCCACAATACATCTCTGGACTAAGGAAAGAGAAATACACATTGGAATACAATGAGAAGTCCTAAGGCTGCTCGGAGCTCTGCTGGCCAAGGAGACTGCGTGGGAAGGCAGCAGTGGTGGCCAGGCTGGAACTGCAGGGAAGTGGAGTGCAGGAGCTTTCAGCCCAGCCCAAGCACCTTCACTCCCTTCCTTGCCTGTTGGGTGTTCTGGGACTGGAGAACCTAGAGCCAAATGCTCCTGCCTGTTTTGGGGAGCAACCAGGAAGGCGGGTGCTCCTTCCTGTGGCCTTCAGAGAGTGACTTGCTGGTCAATAAAGGATATTAAAATTAGTAAAATAATTAAGAAGTGAGGGGTTTTGAGTATTCATTCCTTTTGTTTTTAATTAAATTTAAGTTAATACAACTTAATTTTTAGTAATGGCTCTATTTAAAACTGGTTCACAAAATTCCTGAAAACTTTACAAATGGTTGTAGGAAACCAACTGAGCTGATTCAGGGACACCACTGCACCTCAGATGAGAGGATGAGACCCAGAGAAGCCCCTTGAAATGACATCACATCTGCTGGGTCTGCAGGAAGAACCAAGTGCTCAGGACAAACCCTGCCTCTCAGGATTGCAGTGGGAGCCCTGACTTCCAGTCCTTGGAGAGAAAAGTACCAGGAAGGGATGCTTGGAGGATCTTTTCAGCTGGAAGTTGAAGATTGAGGGTGTGGACACCAGGCTGCCTTGCCTAGAGCTCCAGGCATTCCTGATGTCACTGACCCTTCTTGTCCCCTGGTACCTGTGCCAGCTCTAGCTCTATTCTGGTGTCTCCCTGCCCTTTCCCCAGCTTCAGACACCTGCGTCTCCCATCATTCTGAAACCCTGGGAAGATTTCAGTGTTCCTGTCTGCTTCTCAACTTGCTTGTAGGGGTCATCAACTCCTTCCCACCCTGACAGCTGTGTAACCGCCCTCCACTGGCTCGGGCTCGCCCTGGCCTGCTCTGGTATTGGGTTGGGCAGGCAGCCCTCACACAGACAGTGAAGTGCCTTACCCTCTGCCCAAGGCTGCCAGGGAGGTGTGGAGGTGGCTTTCAGTCCCCTCTCCTTTTCTTCTTCTACGAGCACTGAATGAGGAAGGTGGGGGTGCTCATCTGCCTCATTTGTGTGCAGTGTCTGTGCTCAAAAGAAGGGTCTTTCCAGCTGGTGCCAAAGCTCAACTTTCATGTTTTTTAGAGGAGGGAGGGGAGGCTCTGAAGGAAAAATCACCAAAGGATCCAGTCCTATCTCTTGGGAGTTGGCTGGAGTCCAGTTAAGAGATGTTAAAGGGAGCTAACTAGGAATGCAATCTTAGCCTGGGAACGATCCCTCTTCCGAGAGGAGACCCTGCTGCAAAACAGTCCCTGGGTTTTCAAGTTTCTCTGCTCCCCATGCTGCCTGTCGTGAAGGCAGGGGGCTCAAAATGTCCCCATTTTCCCCACTTTCGCAGTCCCACTCACCAATCTCTTCATACCGCATCACCGTGCCCAGATTGGCATTCTCATCTAAGGAGGAAAGAAGGAAGGTAGGGCATTAGGGAACAGGCTTCCTGGTACCCAACACACAGTCTGCCTGAGGGCCTCAGCAGGAGTTATTGGGATGGGGTGGGGTGGGTGCAAGTAGGGGGGTGGTGTGCCACCCTGCACAAGTGACACCTGAGGAGGCTGAATGGAGAGCACGGTCAGGCATAAAATGGACAGGAAGCTCTCCTCCCGCTCCAGGAGCGGCACTTCACGTTGCTGGGACTTTCAGAATGAGACAGCCTGGCTGGGGAGCCAATGACGAACACACACACGCTCATGCTGAGCGCCTTCTGTTTCTGTATTTGAGGGAGGCTGGCCACAAGAGCAACATCCTTACAACCTAGGGAGATGGCTTTCGGGGTCACAAGAGGTGGCTGGCTCTCCTAAGGGATTACCTGGTTTAAAGAACAAGCACTCTGGGGGTGCAGAACTTTTTCACATAGTGGAATGTAGCAAGCACCCACAGGAGGATGTGAAAGACTGAGTCTTTGATGTGCCCTTGTGTGTGCAATGCCTGTGTGGGGGAATACGGTGTATGCGCACACACAATCACAGGAATTTGCGGTGAGGGGAATGTGCTTGAGGATCTTTGCTGAAGGAATGAAGGGAGGAGAGAAAGAAAAGAGATAAGACTTGGAATCAAGTTCCTTGGTTCCTCACCTACAAAGGTGAAGCGCTCCACCGGCGGGCGGACACAGCAGATCCGGCTGAGGCTTTCTCCCACCTTCCCCAAGATCTTGGCTATGGGAGAGAGCAAGACAGACAGGGACAGAGGGGGAGAGAACCACTCACAACTGGCACTCATGTCGGCCCGGCACTGGGGCCGCTGTAAACATCAGGGTGCATGGACAGGGCAGGAGTGGGGAGCAGGAGGTAGCAGGAGGGTAGAGAGAAAGAACAGAAATATGACAGCACAAATTCTTTCTTCTCACTCACAGTCTGAGGCACACACATTGTGAGCCCTAGACTGGAAGCCATTTTCTGGTTATGTTTATTTCATTGTTGAAAACTTGGAAAATATAGAAGAGGGAAAATATAAAGAGGAAAACTTAAAGCACCCATAATCCCACCACAAGAGATAACTACTGCCAACCTGTTGGCATATTATTTATTTTCTTTCATGTTTTAAATGTGTATTATGCAGGTACGTCTACATAAAGTGGATCAGATTTTCCATTTAAAGAGCATATAGGCTGCTGGCTTCTTTCATTTTCTATATCATGAACATTTCTTCCCCAGCTTTGTCCCAAGCCTATCCTTAGCTGCTCCTCCCACTGGGCAGCTACACCCACATCCAAGGAGACTCAGCAAAGTACATGTTTGGAACCATTTCTGCTGGGCTAAGTCATTCCTTCCCATGCAGATGGTCTTCAGAATCATCAGACATCCTATTTGGCTGAGAGGGATCTGGTTTTCAATTATCCCTCTGGGCTCCAATCCAGAAAAATTTTCTGAGCCCCCCACATGTAGCTGTATGCAAACTGTGAAATTCTGACTCTTCTTGGTGAATTACCCTGTTTATAATAGACGAATAACATAATAGCTTATGGTCTGCAGGCTTGAAAAGTAATATCAGCATCTGTCTCTTGGAGTTGGCTTGGAAGAAAATTTTAGAGCATGGACCTTGGAGCCTGACAGTACTGGATATGAATTCTAGCTCTTCTACTTTTGAGCTGTGTGACAAATCAGTAAATCACTTTTCTTCTCTGAATCTGTATTCTATTTGAAATGAGAACATAATGTCTATATCACAGTATTACTGCATTAAATAAGAATGCAGGTAAAGCACGAGCATCATTTGGGCACATAGTCCTAGGTTTGGAGTATGTGTTGGTGCTCTCTGTCACTGGATTGGTGGCTAAGAGTGTGGGGATTCTGGGTGCAGACCTCCTGGGTGTGACTCATGGCCCTGCTTCTTCCTCACTGTGTGACCTTTGGCAAGATCCTCAACCTCCCTAGAAGAGGCAGAGAAAAATGCTCCATTTTGTGTATTCAATTCCCAGTTAACACAATTATTTCTCAAAATTTATGTATTTCTTTTGAGACAAGGTCTCACTCTGTCTCCCAGGCTGGAGTGCAGTGGCACAGTCCCCCAGTCCCTGCAACCTCCTCCTCCTGGGCTCAAGAGATCCTCCCACCTCAGCCTTCTGAGTAGCTGGGACTACAGGTGTGTGCCACCATGCCTGGTTAATTTTTGTTGTTGTTATTATTATTATTATTATTATTTTGTACAGGTGGGGTTTTGTCATGTTGCCCAGGCTACTCTCAAACTCCTGGGCTCAAGCCATCCACCCACCTCAGCCTCCCAAAGTGCTGGGATTACAGGCGTGAGCCACCAGGCCCAGCCCTATGTTTATATTTAAATGCAGGAGAAGAGTGCACACCACCACCTGCCTCTCTCTGATTGTGAGTGGTTTGCTCTTATGCTCAGTATTCAGGGTCCTCAAGTATTGTCTCTGGACTAGCAGCATTAGCAGCACCTTATTAAAAATACAAGTCTTCTTTCCCCTCCCAGACCTACTGAATCAAGTTCTGGGTGGATCTCAGCAGTCACTAACTTAACAAGCCCACCACATGATTCTGAGGTTTGAGAACCACACATCAGTGTTCCCCTACCTGCAGTGGGCTTGGTGGGCACGTTGCTGTTCTGGTAAATGGGCTGGGGGGTCTCGTTTTGTGGCTGTCCGATCACAGGTGTCATGGAAGGTGTGTTGACATTGGAGAGGATGCAGCCAGTCACCCTCTAGGGAGAGAGAGAAGAGTGTTATTAGTCATGTGACCTTGAGAATCGTTTCAAAGTTATCTCCAAGTGGTCATCTGCTTGTCCATCATGGAGAGGCCACCCAGAGCTGAGGAAGAGCCCTGGGGATGGGTTCTAGACCCATCTGCATCACGTGGTCACTAGGCTGGCAGGAGCAGCTCAGTGGGAGAAGCATGAGATGTGGTGTTATAATGGGTCCTGGGTCCAAATTTGGGCTCTGCCTCCTTCTAGCTATGTGACCTTGGACAGTTACTTCATCGCTCCTGAACCTCAAATCGGGAGTCTAACCACATATCTGTCTTTTTTAATTGTGGTTGGGTCACACAAGCGAGCATATGCAAAGTGCCTATGGGGTGCCTGACACATGGCAGGAGCTCCGTCAGCAGCAGGCGATGCTGGAACCTTCTGTGTAACATGAATATCTGCCCTCCCCAAATGCTTCATGGGGCTCAAATGAGATCATGTCTGCAAAAGGGCTCTGTAAGCTTGAGAAAGGTCATACAAACACAAGGCACGATCACCACCTGCGGCCTCTTCAGGCCAGAGCTGTCAGTAACACAGCCAAGCAAGAGGGAGAGCGGTGCCAGGCAGCACAGGATGTGTTTGTGCTGCGGGAAGCAGGGTGGGTGGGTTCTGAGCACTCTCTCGTCTGCTCAGTGTGAATACACATGCCAGAGCCAAGCGGAAATTCTGTGTGTATTATCCATTGTCCTGAGTTATCTGCCAGGCTACTCCTCACCAGTGCTGCAGAAAACACAGAGCTGATAAGGCAGCATTCCTCACAGCTGACCCAGAAGCAACCCCACTGGGCCAAGGTGACGGGGAGAGTAGCTGTTGGGCAACAGAGAAACAAAGGACGAATTCCCAATCTGTTCAAGGGCCACTGCTTATTCAAGATTTCTTCGTTTCCAAAAGCCAGCTGCCTGGGTACCCACTACCCACTCCTGCATGCTACCCTTTCTGGATTCGGGTTCTGCTGCCAGGGGACCCCCAGGCCCAAGGCTGGGGTGATCTTCTGGGCATCTCTTCCACAGGCCGTCCTGTGGGCAGAGCAGTGTACGAGTCCTTCTGAGCCCTAGAAGGGCAGGCATTTGTCTTGTGGGGTAACCTGTCACCTTTGTAAGACTCCTGATCAGAGGAGGTCACATCTGACCACATCTGGGAGCCAGCTGGGGTGGGCACCATGGGATCTTCTCACCTTTTGGTGGGCTTCTTCACCCAGCTGTGGCTGGTGGGGTGGAAGGGATGGTCTGCCTCCATTTATTATTTCACCAACAGAAAAGAAAACACTGCATTCCTATTTCCTGATTGGCCTGGTAGCTGAGGAGCTTCTTCCTCTTGCTGCACTGTGGGTCCCATTTGACTTGTTCTACCTCTGAGAAGTAGAAAATGGCTGGCTGCATTCCCTGATCCTGCCCTCGTCAGCCCCCATGAGCTCCTGCATTCTCAGAGGCCTTGACATTGGAGAGTTGTCCCAAGTCACCTGTTAAGTCATGCATCTATCTCTGCGGCAGGCCTACTCTCCACGCCGGGAACACCTGCCTCATGCTTGCTAGGAGTTTGAAGGCTGAGAGTTCTTAGGAAGCAGCTCCAAGCTCTTGCTCCAAGGCAGGGGGGCTGGCAGTGACCTACATTCTTTGCCAGCCTCTGCCCATCACTGCAACAGCTGGGGCTCCTGGCGGAGCTTCTCTGGCCCAGACTTATACCCAGGGCATGAGTAACACAGGGAGAGTTCAGGAAGCCCGGGCATTTAGACAACAAATGATAGCCAGGCTTTCTGGCCAGTATGGCCAGCCCTGAGGAATGCCTGCAAGGTCCCCATTCCTCCCTTCTGTCATGGAGCCTGAGGCTTCTGTGTGACCAGAAAGAGCACAGACCCGCAGGGACTCCCCAGGTGACATGTAGTGTGAGAAATAAACTTGTGTGAAGTCACTGAGCTTTTAGGCATGTTTGTCACCACAGCACATCTTTGCCTATCCTGACTGATACACTCTTACGCAGTGTCTTTTACTACTGCTATTGTGGAGACCAGCACAGAGGAGCAAGTCAGTGTGGCCCCAAGTCAGCCTCCTTTGAAGGGGACCAGAAGGGTCAGGATATGTGAGAAGGGTTCTGAAAGCTGAAGGGAAGGGAAATCAGTTTTCTTCAATTCTGTGGGGAAGAAAACAACAGATGGAGAACAGCCAGCTGGTCCTCTCTACCTCACTTGCCCTTGGCTCCCCAGGACAGAGCTCTGAAGCTCCCCATCTGTTAAAATAAAGCCTGGCTTTGCAGCTGGTGGAGTGTGGGGTGGTCAGGGGCTGCTCCCCAGGAAGAACGTGGTGACAGGCCCTCTGGCAGCAAGGACACAGATGGGACAGGGGCTCTCCCTGTAGGAGGGCAGTGCCAGGTGGACTGCTATCTGGGGCTGCGGAGGGCTCTGCTGCAGAGTCCATGGAGGAGAGCAGAATTGACTGTTTGCTGTCTTGGTTGGTCAGGCTTCTTGCCATAGGTGGCATTGCTTTTTGTCCTGTCACTGTGGAGTTGATGGGTTGGCACTGATCTGGGAAGGGTGCTTTCTGCACACTCTGGCCAGTGCTGCTGGCTGGTATGGAGCCCATTCTAACCTGGCAACCAGCCCTGAAGTCCCTGCAGCCCGGCCACAGGCCCCAGGCCCCAATGGGGAATACAGAAGCTCTCACCTATCTGTGTTCACCAAAGACTCACTGTGTGTGCTCAGATATGTGGACTCCTCTCTGTGATCCCTTTTACCCACTAATAAAACAGGCATCAGACACCGTCTGCCTGTGGGGCTCTTGTGAGGAGGAATGGGTGGGAATGGGGTACAATGACTGGCAGGTGTGAAGTGCCTCAGCCACAGCAGCCTGTCCTGGAGTAAGGGGGCAGTGGGGCCCCCACAGGCAGGGCAGGGGGCTTGGCTGCTTGTACCTCCCGTAAGTGCTCCTCTCTTCTCCTGCCTTTCGTTGCCCAGTCTCCTCCTCCCTTACTTTCTGAAGTCCTATCACTGCGGTCTCCTTCATCCCGCCTTGAACTTGCTCCTAGCTGATAAAAGCTGCCCACCATACCCAGCAGCAACACCCCAAATGGGAGGTCAAGACAGAGGGTGGAAGACAGGGAACAGCCCCTGGTGCTACTCGGGGTTCCTCATTCATTGTTCTTCATGCTGTTCACAGGCTGGTCTCTCTCGAAATGGGCAGAGAAGTAAGAGGCTGAAAGCAGGTCGATAGGCCAGCAGCACCCTCTCCTCTCCCTGCCTGGCTTCTGTGGGTCCAGCCCCTGCTGCCCCTGCACCCTGGTGGTTCACACATCCCCAGGCTTGGCCCAGCTCACCTTCATGAGGTCCCGGTGATGTTCCAACACGCTGCAGGTCGTCTGCCAGGTGTCCTGGTAGCACTCCCAAGGGTCCACCCTAACATCATCAGAAAGAAGTTTCCCTTGGTTTCTGTTCTCATATTCTTTCCTTATTGTTTCTTTCCAAAAATCATAGCTCAGGAAGCATGGCAGACCTGGCCATACCATGTGCTTAGATCTTGAATCAGATAAAACCTGGGTGTGAAACACTTTTCTGAGCTTCAGTTTCCTCCTCTGTAAAATGAGAGGAGCATGGCATAGGCTTATGAGAAGAGATGCTGGTGCCAGTCTGCCTGAGTTTAATTCCAGCCTCAGCTCTTTGCAACTGTGTGGCTTTAGGAAAGTTATGTGATCTCCCAGTGCCTCAACTTCCCCATCTGTAAAATGGGAATAACAATAGTAACGAGCTTACAGTTTTGCTAGAAAGGCTCGGTAAGTTTTATGTGTACAATGCTCAGTACAGCGTCTTGCTCTTATTGTTACCTACAAAATAAACCCTCCTTTGGACCCTCAAGGATTGTGACAAGGATTATCTGAGCCAGGCCTTTGTCAAGTGGTGGCCCAGGTTATCCTTGCCAGGCTGCAAACCCTCGAGAATCAGTCTTCCCTGCCTCCCTCTGCAGGGAGGTGCCTTGTGGGCGTGGAGGTGAGACATGACAGTCAGATGAGAGGGCTCAGACCCAGCGATGGCCAGCCCCTCCGGGATACTGCTTGTGAAGTAAGCAGGGATCCAGCCCCAGACTGAGGCAGCACTGGGGCTTAATTGCCAACTTAATGATTTTTTTTTAGACAGAGTCTCACTCTGTCACCCAGGCTGGAGTGCAGTGGTGAGACCTCAGCTCACTGCAACCTCTGTCTCCTGGGTTCAAGCGATTCTCCTGCCTCAGCCTCCTGAGTAGCTGAGACTACAGGCACATGCCACCATGTCCAGTTAATTTTTGTATTTTTAGTAGAGATGGGGTTTCACCACGTTGGCCAGGCTGGTCTCAAACTCCCGACCTCAGGTGACCCACCCACTTCGGCCTCCCAAAGTGCTGGGATTACAAGCATGAGCCCCTGTGCCCTGCCTTGTCAAACATTTTCTTAGCAGTCGTGCATCCCCTTAACACCACCACCCTACCCCACCAGCCCACCACATACACATGCCTAAAGTGCCCAGAGATGAGATCCCACTAGCTGAAAACCCTTAGAGAGTCAACTTGCCATTCGCCCAGACCCTGGCTCCCCCTAGATCCCTAGCCAGGCCCTGTGCCCTGGGAGCTCACCTGTGCCTGAAACAAACACTTCACCTGGCTAAATGGGCTCCCAGTGTCAGGCATCCCACCCCAGCCAACCCCCATCTCTAGAGGCAGCTCTTAGACTCCCTAGTGATCTCAATTCTCAGGATTCTGATTTTCCAACTTAAAGCAGCCCAGGGAAGGTGGTAGGCACTCAGTAGATAGTTGTGGAATGAATGAGGGAATTATTCCAGAATCTTCTAAGCACATCCAAGCAGTAATAGTCTCCTGCCCAGTGATTTCCTCACTGGACCCTTATTCAAGGTCCCCAGCATCCCCAGAAGATGGGGAGTTACAATGTTAAGAGGCCTCATTTCTAATCCTTTCTTGCCTACGGATGTATCAATGTATCATTGCTCAAGCCCTTTGATTTCTCCGGGCCTGTTCCTCACCTGAGAAAAAGCAGCTGTCTCTCTACCTAAGCTTTGTCTTTAGGGGGATGAGAAAGTCTATAAAGGGCATGTGCTTCTCACACAAATCACTGCGCACAAATGGCAAGGATCACTGCTGAATTATTACTGTGTCTTCCCTTCACTGCTCTCATTCCCGCCCACCCCGCTCTTCCTGGGCAAACTCTGCATTCCTCATTCTGAGGTCAGCATCCCGTCACTTCGCCCCTTTCATGGGAACCTCTAGGTGCTGCTTATTTTTCCATAGTGGGGGAAATTACAGCACAAATGGCATGCCATTATTTTTTTAAAACATCATCTTATCATGCAAATGATAACGGTAGGAACTTTGGGGAACATCATTAGCATAATTAGTGGAAGCTTGCTTTAATTACACTGCAAGCTCAGCGGAGGGGGGTGGAGGTGCCTTCCTAGCAGCACGTCTGGCCAGAAAGGCAGTGAGCAGGAAAGCCACCCAGTGGGTGTAATTTGGTGTGGCTGCCGTTAAGGGCAGGCCCGCACCTGTCTCCTGGGGCCAGTGTGGGGCCCTTAGGGAGCCTGAGTTCAGAAATGGGAAATTGCCAAGGCGAGGAAACATTCCCTGAAAGGTAGTGAGGGTTCACGGAAGTTAGTGGGAATGATGGTGAGCGGCATTTCTGATTTTCTGGTCATGCTTCACCCAAAACCCAGTGATATTTCTGGAAGCTCCAAGAATCACGCCAGGACTCAGAGATGCCAAAGCAGATGAAACATTCAAGCGCCTTCTTTACATTCATGGGCCTCATAGTTTGGTTCAAAAATAAAGTTATAGGTATCCCTGGAGGTCTACTTATTGCCTCCACAAGGCTAATATCTTGCCCCTGCCTCCCTGTCCTTTCACGATCCAAATTACTGCTGGAACTCTTCTTTTTTCCCCACCCCACTCCCAGTAAGTCTCCAGGCCACTGCCTCTGGCATCTTCAGGCCAGTCCTACCTGATCCAGTCGGAATTCTGGACGGCCAGCTGACACATGATGAGACGGTGCCGGCTTGACACGAGGCCCTGGGAAGCAACAGAGCAATCATTGGGAGACTCCCTCTGTTCCCCGCAACACCCTTGGGATACCAGCCCAAGCCCACCCATTGTTAAAGTGCAGCCATTTTTCAGTGGTGAGAGGGAATGAGGGATGTGACCCCTTTACTTGTCCGTTTGCCACACAGGCAGGCCTGGAATGGTGGTGGGGAAAGGAAACAAATAAAGGGTGTGTGGTATATACCACCCCAACAGGGTCGATAGATGAGCCTCCATTTGCGAAGCAGCCCCTGTGTGCCCTGCAGAGATGAGACTTAACTCAGAAAATGTGGCCTTGTCTTATGGCTCAGTCTGGCTGGTTAGGTGAGTTTCCCCAGAGCCCACCAAGGTGCATCTGTGGGAGAAAGGGGGAATGACGGGTAGAGCTCCTAGATTTGCCGGGACATGTGGCAGGAAGGGATGAGCAGGGATATGAATTTTAAATTAGATTACAAGAGGCATAGGCCGTTTTCTCCTAAAATCCTGAGAAGACTTGCCCAGTGCAGCTCAACCCATAACCAGCTGCCAATCTGGCATCCACCATACCAAGCCACACCCAGTGGGTGTTCCTGCTCCTCTTTCAATGAGTCCTGACCGGCCTGTAAGTGGCTCTACGGTCATGGACAGCTGGTCTTTCCAGCTGCTGCTTCAACACCCATCCACTCAGGTCCGACTGTGGTCCCGAGATGGGAAGCAGGATGGACGCATGGACCTGGGCATTTTGTGTTTCCAGGAATCTTAGCAGAGACAGAGGCGGGGCAGTTTTTCTGCCAGGAACTATCAGGCCAGGGATGGGGGGACGGGGATTGAAGGAGGAGAGGGGCACAAGAAGGAACCCACCTGTTTTCCATAGGAGTCGTGGACAGGGGAGACAATCCCGCCAATCACAATAAACCTTCCAGTTTTGTGCAGATAATCCCTGGCTCTTTCTAATTAAGAGAAGAAACCCACACATTATAAAGAGGAAAGGCATGGATTAAAGGTGATAATTGAAATCAATACGCTCAGCTCTGTAATGCTGAGGTTTATTTCTCATCTCTCTTGCCATTTAAATAGAAAATGTCAACTTTCAAAGCAAACGTTGGTGATTCAAAAGGTTACAGAACCAGATTTCAGCCCCCAAAGCAAAACGATTTAGAACTCAAGGGGATTCATCCTGTTTTAAAAGTCCTCTGTGGGAGGAGCCAGTGTAGCTCAGAAGGATTTAAAACAAGTGCCTCGTTAACAGCCATTAGAGCTACAGATGGGAATTTGCAATCTATTGTCACTTGCAGAAGTTGTAACATGGAGGAGTAGTGTTTAAAAAAATAAATAAATAGAAACCTCCTTATAATATGAAAGATGTGCTGATTGCCTCATCTAATTATTCAGAAGAGAAAAATCACCAAAACAAATTTAAAGGGCCTTGTAGATAATTACAAAGAATTAGCAATCAACCCAGAAGACCACCATCTTAGACTTACTTGAGACGAAAAATTTGGCCAGATAAAAGCCTTTTATCCTTTCGAAGGTATGCAATATTGCTTTTTCAAATCTATCAGACAAACCCAATTTTATTTTTGCAATAAATTTCGGCAAACAAGGAAGGGACTGAAAAGTCTGGTTCTATCTTACTTCCAAAACAATTCCTTTTAAGAATGTCAACAGGGGCCGGGTGTGGTGGCTCACACCTGTAATCCCAGTACTTTGGGAGGCCGAGGCAGGTGGATCACAAGGTCAGGAGTTCAAGACCAGCCTGGCCAACATGGTGAAACCCCGTTTCTACTAAAAATACAAAACTTAGCCTGGTGCAGTGGCAGGCGCCTGTAATCCCAATTACTCGGGAGACTGAAGCAGGAGATCGCTTGAACCCGGGCGGCAGAGGTTGCAGTGAGCTGAGATCGCGCCACTGCACTCCAGCCTGGGTGACAGAGGGAGACTCCGTCTAAAAAAAAAAGAAAAAAAAATTGTCAACAGGGCCTGAGCTTATTCCACTGAGAAAAAATCTGGCATGGAGTTTACAGTGAAGGAATTTTTAAGTAGAAGGCGGCCTGGGCAGCAAAGCTGGCTGTGTAGTTTACAAGCAAGTTTTCAGAATTACTTTGCTGGATTTCTTAACACTTGAAAAAAGATCTCACCATATTTGCTTCTTTTTCTTTCTTTCTTTGTTTTTTGAGACAAAGTCTCACCCTGTCACTTAGGCTGCAGTGCAGTGGTGCGATCTTGGCTCACTGCCACCTCCACCTCCTGGGTTCAAGAAATTCTCATGCCTCATCCTCCCAAGTAGCTGAGATTACAGGCATGAGCCACCATGGTTGGTTAATTTTTGTATTTTTAGTAGAGACGGGTTCCACATGTTGGCCAGGCTGGCCTCAAACTCCCGGCCTCAAGTGATCTGCCTGCCTTGGCCTCCCAAAATGCAAGGGTTACAGGCATGAGCCACGGCACTTGGCTGCTCCTTTTTCTTTCAATGTGAAATTTCTTAGATTAAAAAAAAAAAAAGAATAGAGTATTTTTAACACCGTTTTAGATTTACAGAATAATTGAGCAGATTGTACATAGACTTCCATATATTCAGACCCCTCCCACCTTTTTACCTCCCTTCATGCAGTTTCCCCCATTATATTAATAATTTTGCACTAGTGTGACACACTTGTTATACTTGACAAATCAATATTAGCACATCATTAACTACAGTTGATAGTTTATGTTAAGATTGACTCTGTGTTGTAGAGTTCTGCGGGTTTTGACAATTGTATCCCTCATTATAGTATCATACCCAGTATTTTCATCTCCCTAAAAATTCAGTGTTCCACCCATTCATGCCTCCTCTTTTCCCAAACCCCTGGCAACCACGGTTCTGTTTACTATTTCTATAGATTTGACGTTTCCAAAATGCCATATGGTTGGAATCATACAGTGTGTAGCCTCTTTGGACTTGCTGTTTTCACTAAGCAGTATGCATTTAAAGTTCCTCCATGTCTTTTCATGGCTCGATAGCTCATTTCTTTCTTTTTCTTTGAGAGGAAGTCTTGCTCTTGTCCCCTAAGCTGGAGTGCAGTGGTGCCATCTCAGCTCACTGCAACCTCCGCCTCCCTGGCTTAAGTGATTCTCCTGCCTCAGCCTCCCAAGTAGTTGGGATTACAGGCACCTACCACCATGCCCAGCTAATTTTTTGTATTTTTAGTAGAGATGGGGTTTCACTATGTTGGCCAAACTGGTCTCAAACTCCTGACCTCAGGAGATCCGCCTGCCTCGGCCTCCCAAAGTGCTGGGATTACAGGTGTGAGCCACCGCGCCCGGCTGGCAGCTCATTTCTTTTAATCACTGAATGATAGCCTATTGTCTGGAAGTACTTCAGTTTATCCATTCATCTACCAAAGAACATCTTTGCTGCTTCCAGTTTTTAGTGATTATAAATAAAACTGATACGACATTCATGTGCAGGTTTTTGTGAAGACATAAGTTAGGGAATCTACACAAGGAGCCATATGAATCATATGGTAAGATTATGTTTAGCTTTTTAAGAAGCTGTCAAATTGTCTTCCAAAGTGGTTGTGCCATTTTATATTCCCACCAGGAATGAATGAGACTTTCTGTTGCTCCAAATTCTTACCAGCATTTGGCATTATTTGGATTTTAATAAGTGTGTCACTCTGATAAGTGTGTCACATTTGCTTTTTTTTTTGACGGAGTCTAGCTCTGTTGCCCAGGCTGGAGTACAGTGGCACCATCTTGGCTCACTGCAACCTCCGCCTCCTGGGTTCAAGTGATTCTTGTGCTTCAGCCTCATAAGTAGCTGGGATTACAGACATGCACCACCATACCCAGCTAATTTTTAAATTTTTTAGTAGAGATGGGGTTTCACCATGGTGGCCAGGCTGGTCTCGAACTCCTGACCTCAGGTGATCTGACCACTGCAGCCTCCCAAAGTGCTGGGATTACAGGCATGAGCCACCGCACCCGGCCCCATATTTGCCTTTTAAAAGAGTTGTAGTACTTCACTTGTTTTCAGATCTTATTCTGAGGCCAAATTAAAGGCCTGCAACAATCTATTCTGATATTTGAAGAAATTGCACAGCCTCTCCCTGTTTCTCTTGGACCTTCACACTCCAGTCCTCTTCGGGGTCATTTCTATCTGGCCCTTGGCAGTCACAGACCCTCTGCTGCAATAAGCCAGACCTTCTTTACTCTCCCTGTTCTCCAAATAGTGCCTTCTCCCAACTCTTCACTTCCCAAGCACTTCATTCAAACCCAGCTCTACCCTACCCCACGTCTAGCATGCCTTCCCTACCCAACATCCTCCTGCTCTGGACTTATTTCCCGGCCACCTCACTAATCTCACTATGCATCCAGTCCAGTCCAAGGGACCTGGAAACTGTTTCTGTAAAATGCCTTCTTTGCAAAGTTGTTATGAGGATCAAATCAAATTACGAAAGTAAAAGTGCATAGCGCTAAGTAGTTTTACTGGAGAATTCCACATAAAGAACTAAAACCAAGTCTACATAAACTCTTCTAGAAAGTAGAAAAGGAAGGAACCGTTTTTTTTTTTTTTTTGAGACGGAGTTTTGCTCTTGTTGCCCAGGCTGGAGTGCAATGGCGTGATCTCGGCTCACCGCAACCTCCGCCTCCCGGGTTCAAGCGATTCTCCTGCCTCAGCCTCCCGAGTAGCTGGAATTACAGGGATGTGCCACCATGCCTGGCTAATTTTGTATTTTTAGTAGAGACGAGGTTTCTCCATGTGGTCAGGCTGGTCTCGAACTCCCAACCTCAGGTGATCTGCCCACCTCAGCCTCCTAAAGTGCTGGGATTACAGGCGTGAGCCACCATGCCCGGCCTAGGAAAGAACACTTTTTGATTTACTTTATAAAGCCAGTATTACCCTGATATCAAAACCAGGCAAAGATAGTACAAAGAAGAAACTACAGGCCAATATCCTTTATGACTGAATACTCAAAAATCCTTAACAAATGTTAGCTAATAGAATCCAGCTATATATAGAAAGAATTATACACTGTGACTAAGTGGTGTGTATTCCAGGGATACAAGGCTGTTTTTTCAGTATTTGAAAAATCATTCAATGTAATCCACCAGCAAGCTAAAGAAAAATCTCATGATCCTATCAATTGATGCAGAAAAAGCGTTTGACAAAATTCAACATTCATTCATGACAAAAACTCTCAGTATAATAGGAATAGAAATAAACATCTTCGACTTGACAAAGAGCATCTGCAAAAACCTGCAACTAACAACATACTTAGTGGTGAAAGATTGAATGCTTTCTCCCTAAAATCAAGAACAAGGAAGGAAGTCTGCTCTCATTGCTGTTATTCAACCAGAAGTTCTAGTGCACACCATAAGGCAAGAAAAGGAAATAAAAGGCATACAGATAAAGAAAGGAAAGTAAAAAACCTGTCTCTATTTGTAGATGACTTGATGATCTACCTAGAAATCCCAATAAATTTACGAGGAAACTCCAGCAACTAATAAGTGAGTTCAACAAGGTCATAAGTTACAAGATCAACATAAGAAAATTAATTGTATTTCCATATGCTAGCAACAAACAAGTGGAAATCAAAATAAAAATACAAAGCAAATGTTAATCAATCCAATGAAATACTTAGGTATAAATATAATAAAACATATACAGGGCTTGTATGTTAAAAACTGCAAGATGCTGATGAAAGAAATCAAAGAAGATCTAAATAAATGTAGAGACATATGCATTTTAAATCTTAACTGAGAGTCCTTTTCAAGGATGCCTTCAACCCTTTATTCCCATATGCACTGTATCTATGTTGCCTCTGTGAACACAGGAACATATATTTGAATTCAGTGCAACAACAAGTAGCAGAAGATGCTGACAATCCTGAATTTATTTGGGTGATCATGCTTCTATTGAGTTGAATGGCATAGTCTAGTGGTTAGGAACAACAACAACAACAAAAAGAGACATACTATGTTGTGGATTAGAAGACGCAACACAGTCAAGATGCTAATTCTCCCCAAAATGATATGAAGTTTAATGTATTTCTTGTCAAAATCACAACAAGATTTTTTAAATTAAATATCAACAGAATTCTAAAATGTATATGGAAAGTTATAGGAGCTAGAATAGTTCATAGCAGCTTTGTTTGTAATAATCAAATACAGGAAACAACCCAAATGTCCTATGATAGGTAAATGGTTAACTAAACTGTGGTACACCCATACCATGGAGTACTACTCAGCAATAAAAAGGAACAAATTGGCTGGGCACCGTGGCTTATGCCTGTAATCCCAGCACTTTGGGAGGCAGAGCTGGGTGGATCACTTGAGGTCAGGAGTTCGAAACCAGCCTGGCCAACCTGGTGAAACCCTGTCTATACTAAAAATACAAAAATTAGCTGGGTGTGGTGGGTGGCACAGGCTTATAATCCCAGCTACTTGGGAGGCTGAGGTGGGAGGATTCCTTGAACCTGGGAGGTGGAGGTTGCAGTGAGCCAAGATGGCGCCACTGTACTCCAGCCTGGGTGACACAGCAAGACTCTGTCTCAAAAAAAATAAAAAATAAAAAAAGGAATAAATTATTGATATGTGCAAGAATTTGGATGGATCTTTAGTTCATTATTCTGAGTGAAGAAAAGGCGATCTCAAAAGTTTGCTTATTGTATGATTCTATTTATATAACATGGTCAAAAAGTTGTTTAAAAGTCTGGACATTTCGGCTCATGCCTATAATTCCAACATTTTGGGAGGCTGAGGCAGGAGGCTCGCTTGACCTAGGAGTTCATGACCAACAATGGCAACAGTGAGACCTCTGTCTCTTAAAAAAAAAAAAAAGGTGTTAAAGGTGTTAAGAAGATTAATGCTTTCCAGGGGTTAGGGATGGTGGTCAGGGAAAGGGGTGGGTATGACTTTAAAGCTGTAGCTTGGGGGAGATCTTTGTGGTAATGGGCTAGTTCTACAGCTTACTTGTGTTGGTTCTGTAAATCTACCCTTTTAATAAGATGACATATAAACTATACATACACCTTATACCAATGTCAATGTTCTCATTTCGATATTCTACTATAGTTATAGAAAATAGAACTGTTATGTCTGAATGTCTATCTCTCCAAAATTCATATGCTGAAATCTAATCTCCAACATGTTGCTATTAAGAGGTGGGGCCTTTGGGAGGTGACTAGGTCATGAGGGTGGAACCTTCGTGGATGGAATTACAGCCCTTATAAAGAGGCCTGGGGGAGCCCATTTGCCCTTCCTCCTTGTGAGGACACATAGAAGGCACCATTTAGGCTGGGCACAGTGGCTCATGACTGTAATCCCAACACTTTGGGAGGCCGAGGTGGGCGTATCACGAGGTCAGGAGTTCGAGACCAGCCCGGCCAATATGGTGAAACCCCGTCTCTACGAAAAATACAAAAATTACCAGGTGTGGTGGCGCATGCCTATAGTCCCAGATACTTGGGAGGCTGAGGCAGAAGAATCGCTTGAACCCAGGAGACAGAGGTTGCAGTGAGCCGAGATTGCACCACTGTACTCCAGCCTGGGTGACAGAGCCAGACTCTGAGACTCCATCTAAAAAAAAAAAAAAAAAATGCACCATGGCACCATTTATCAGGAACAGGCCTTCACCAGACACCACATCTGCCTGGGCCTTTATCTTGTACTTCCCAGCCTCCAGAACTGTGAGCAATAAATTTATATTATTTATAAACTACCCAGTCTAAGGTATTTTATTACAGCAGCCCAAATGGACTAAGTCAGTAACCACTAGAGGAAACTGGGTGAAGAGTACGTGGGATCTCTCTGTATTAATCTTGCAACTTCTTGCAAATCTATAGTTATCTCAAAAAAAAAAGTTTTTGAAATGTTCATGGTAAATTATAGAACACTGCAATTTTAAGGTGGTGGTGTGCAAACCCGGGCAGTGGCAAGCAAGCTGGAGGAGTTAGATGCTTCTGAAACTTTATTTCTGTTCATACCTTTCCATTTTTGCTGCTGTCTAGATTAGAAGATTTTGGTTTGTTACATTGTGGGTTGTGTTGTCTAAAGCTGTGCTTCTTAAACTTTGATGTACATATGATTCCTCTGGGGGTCTTTTTAGAATATAGATTCTGATTCTATGGGTCTGGGATGGAACCTGAGATCAGAGTCAAGATTGGCATGAGATAAGTGGGGCAGGATTGTTTAAGTGCTGAGTCAGATCTCACCTTTATTTAAAATGTTGATATTTTGTTTATCATGGATTTTTTGCAGTGATTTTGATATTTTAAAATATTGTTTATTTTGATTACCGAGTTTGGGGGCACCTCCTTACATTTTGCACTAGAGGGGGCCATCTCTCACCCTAGTCCCAGGCTTGCCTGAGATTCAGCATTTCTGGCAAGCTCCCAAATGAGACCAAGGCTGCAGGTCTGCAGATTATATTTTAAATAGCAAGCGGCTAAAGACAGGTGGAGCAGCCCCTGCCATGTTAGAATACCCACAAAAGAGGCTCTCCTCCCTTCCCCACTCCACCACCGTCTCCAACTTGCATGACAAGGGCATTTCTGCACATTGGTAGAAAGCCAGCCCATTGGCAAAGCTGTAGCTATGGCCCTGGAATTTAATTTCATGCCAGGCTTCCCAAAATGAGGTCTATTTTTGTCCATCAGTTCTGCCCCAAAGAAGGAGCCAAATTACTCTAACATTAGACATGCAAGTCAGATTTGCTCTGCATTTGGTCACCATCTTTGCTCCTGTGCTCATGGAGGAGGACTCCATGACCATTGCCACATCCTGTCCTCAGGACCCTGAGGGTCCACTGTGTCTCATGGCTCATTCCAGGCCACTTGGAACCAGGTAAATCTCCCTTCCTTATAACCTGTGCTGGATGCTTGGATGTCCAGCCAAGGACGGACACAACATGAATGATTTACCTATTAATAAAAATTCATGGGACACACATATCCTCCTGGCTACTCAGTGAACCTGGCTGACATGTGTAATCTACTCCTTCCTTCTAGGGAGTTAATGGAAGAAACACTGTGGTCAGAGCATCAACACTAACTCCATTTTTCCTTTTCAGCTGCAATTAGAAATGACCCCTTCTGAATTGTAGGCACAGCTGGAGCTGCCTGTATTTTCCCTGTTTGTGAATTTCTCAAAGATTGTCTGGATTTGTAAACATTCTAAATTTTAGGAAAACCAAGTGCTGGATGATAAAGGAAGAAATCAAGCTTTGAGTGCCACTTAGAATTCCTGCTTAGGAGTTAAGAAAAAGACTTTAAGGAATCATCCCTGTGGCCTACTAAACTGAACCTTGAGTGTTCCCTAACAAACATTTAATGAGTGCTTATTATGTTGAAGGCTCTGTCCCAGTCGCTATAAGGGACATAGAGAAGTAAAAGACACAATTTCCATCTCCAAGGAGCCTAGGTTTTTGATGGGGGCCACAGCATATACTTTGCTGAAATAATAAGATACCAAAATGAACAGCAGAGACATTAAGTGCTATAGGACTTCAGGGAGGGAGTCATCCCAGTGGGACGGGGTGGCCTAAGAAGACTTCCTAGAACAGATTAGACCTAAGCTAGAATCCAACAGCAGAGAAGAGGAAGGTGTTATTAACTATGTCTTTTTATTTTCTGTATTTTGATGTTTGACATCTGGGGACTTGCTGACCCTTGAAGGGAGGAATTATCCCTCTAGCCAATTCCTAGAGATAGCAAATAACTGGCCCTTGAGCACACTTTTCAAATGCAGACCAACCAAACCAGACCAACCACACCCCTAACTACCTTCACTATTGGGCTCTCACACTCAGGGCCACTGTTCGCCTGCCCTAATCTCCCCAGGGCTAGGTACCGAACAACTAGGGATATCCTCTATGCCCCAGAGGCTGCTGAATTTATTTAAACTAGGCAAACGAGAGCCTGCCTCACCTGTCATTCCCAGAACCACGATCACATCTTTTGCCCTTGTTTCTCCACTCCCTCTGCCTTCTGACTGACCCTGGAGCCTCTGCCCTTGTTTTCCCCACTCCCTCTGCCTTCTGACTGGCCCTGGAGCCTCCTTGCTGGCCCCCTATGGCTCAGTGTGCCCTTTCCTCTTGGGACCTGCGAGTATAACAACTTTCTTTTCAACAGCAGCCATCTCCTGATCTGCTGGCCTTGTCATATCTAAAAAATAGTAAAACCTCAATTTTAAAACAGAAGGAAGATACTCATTCCAGGGGGACAAAGCGAGGTGAGCAGATGAACTGACTCAGGAACGAAGTCTCCAAGCCCTACTGAAACCTCCTTTTCTTGGCTTTATTTGTTTGAAAAGCAATGATACCATTTTCATCCATTGTCACCAAGGGTGTCTCACCCTCCCCCACACAGCCTGGAGCACCTTTGCAAAACTGAGGGGAAGAGGCTAGCTGAGAAGAAGGCAGAGAAGAATTAGGCCAAATTAGGAGAGTTTTGAGTGCCAAACCAAGGAATTAACTTACTGACCATTTGTTGGTGATCTGCTCTGTGTTAGGCGCAGTGTTAGGCACTTGGGTCTGTATTTTCTCATGTTAAATTTCACAGCAACTCTGTAAGCTGTTAGGTGATATAATCACTATTTTCCAAATAAGGAAGCCAAGGTTCAGGGTCATTAAGCAGTTTTGCCCGAGATCACAGAAACAGGAAGTGGCTTTTGGAATTTGAAGTGGGATTTGAACACAGAATTTTTGACTCTAAGGTGAGTGCTTATTCGATTTGGTCCTTTAGTCCCAGATCCTTTCATTCCAGTCTGGATAGTTGGGAAGCAGGGAGCTGGGTGATCACATTCTTCAGGGAGCGTGAAACAGACAATCCTACCAGACCCTCCCTCTTCAAGTTGTCCAGCCTAAGCCTTAAGACAGTTTTCAAGTGAGATAGTTCTACTTGAGTCTGAAGTAAGTCTGAAAGCATAGTATCGTCCACGAAGTTTGATCCATATGTGGGACCACAGGAGCCTACCATGCCATCCCTTGGAACTGTTAGCTGAGTGGGCTGAGGCTCCCAATAAATACAGGCTAGTTATGGATTTCCTCTCCACAGGGAGCAATTTGCCTTGCTCTTCCTCCAGCCAGTCAGCCATGCCTAGGCCAGCCATCTACTAACACTTGTCCTCAGACCCCTGGGCAGAGAATGTGGGTACACCAGCACAATGCCCTCTCCCTGCCCTCCTACCCTTTATTTCAATGCACTATGGAGCCAGCATCTTCCCAGGCCTGTGTCTGTGACTCATGATGGCAGCTGGATTTCCCAATTTACCAATACTTATGTGACTTGTGTCTTGGGTATTTAAGGTTTGAGACTGGGTGGAAGTTTTCTAGGAAGACACAGGAAATAGGAAGTGGTGGAAGACATTTTTGGAAAAGGGTGCAGCACGTACAAAGGCATGAAGATATGAGATTTTGCAGGTAATGAAGAAAAGATCTACATGCCAGAAAGAAAGATGTAAGTAGAAGAAGGTAAGGCTGGAAAGAAAGTGGGGTAGATAGCACGATAGGAACAGGGTTTTCTTAGGAGAAACAATCGATTGCAGAAGGCACATGAAGGCAGCTGGATTTCCCAAGGGGATTATGGGTTACCCACATTTGGTATATTCTTCTACCCAGACTCAGTGGCCAGTGACTGGCCAGCAGAAGGTGGGGCTGGGCTTGCATGCATATAGGGATCAGGCTGACGTCCCTAAACAGACATGCACAGAGCAGCCCTGCAAACCTTGAGAAGCTCCACCGGAGACAGAATCCTGTTTTCTTGACCATCTGCACCTCCCTCCAGCTGCCCCACCCTCATACCATGTGCCTCAGGCTGTCTGAACTCACCAGAGAGAGTGACAAACACTTCCTAGAGCCCCTGGCAGGACTGAATTTCCTCTAGCTCCTGGATTTCCATCTATTTGTCTGGCTTTTGCAGCCACTACTTGCAGCCCTGCGCTGGCCATCAGAGAGTAACACGAAGTGGCGCAGTTGCTCCCTCATTGCTGCTGATCTTGTTTGCTCCACTACCTCTAGCTTGGGAGAATGTGAATCCCTTTGTCCTCACAGCCGGGAAATGATTTATGACCCTCCCTTCCATAACTGTCACTTCTGCCAGACCATGCTGAGAGAACCTCTCATATGCTCCCGCTTGTAGGAGCCACTCCGGAAGTGTGGCCTCCGTTCAAATCCTTTCCACTGGAAAAGCTACCTGATTCCCATCCCGCATCCTTTCCAAATCAGGCTCCAGGCTTCTTGGAATTCACCCATTGTTGAAAAGGCTTTTTTTTTTTGGTATTTATTTCTTCAGAAATGGAAAGCTAAATATATATGTAAAAATATGACACAAACTAAATATATATGTAAAACTATGACACGAAACCAAGGTTTCCCCTTCAGCGAAACTCAAAAACACATGAGAGAATTCTTTCAGAAACCCACAGACTGTGGTACTAAATATAGCTGGGCGGGGGGTGGAGTGGGGCGGGGGATAGAGTGGAAGGTGAGGAGGAAGCAATGAAGACAGGAGGAGGACATGTGATGTAGAAGCCCACCTTGGCTCCTCATTAGGGTATCAAGTCTGTGTCATTCGCATGGAATCAGGCTCTGTTTTTAACTACACGTCTATTTTATTCTACACTTTTATTAACCTTTCTGAGTACAAGTTTACCATACACGCTTCTTAACATAGGGATAATTCGAGCTTTGAAATAGACTTTATCCAGGAGATAGCTGTTTTTCTTGGGTAAAACAGGTGACAGAATATTCAGCATAGATTCCTTTTTGCGAAGGTGTGGCAGTGCTGAGGCTGCAGTGCGGGGATTTTTTGAAAGGTCAAAGGTTGCTTTTTCCCTTAAGAATGATATTGTAAAAACAGTTTCCTTTACAGCCTTTTTTTTTTTTTTTTAAGAAAGAGTTTCTCTCCTGTTGCCCAGGCTGGAGTGCAGTGGCATGACCTCGGCTCACTGCAACCTCCACCTTCCAGGTTCAAGTGATTCTCCCGCCTTAGCCTTCCAAGTAGCTGGGATTACAGGCTTGCGCCACCATACCCGGCCAATTTTTTGTATTTTTGGTAGAGATGGGGTTTCACCATGTTGGCCAGGCTGTTCTCAAACTCCTGACCTCAGGTGATCCACCTGCTTCGGCCTCCCAAAGTGCTGGGATTATAGGTGTGAGCCACTGCACCCGGCCCTTTACAGCTTTCTTATTTGTGTTTATCTTCCCTCTCTACTTCCCCTAGTAAGAATA
Source organism: Pongo pygmaeus (assembly GCF_028885625.2). Classification (NCBI taxonomy): domain Eukaryota; kingdom Metazoa; phylum Chordata; class Mammalia; order Primates; family Hominidae; genus Pongo; species Pongo pygmaeus. Next base: position 66,490,519 of record NC_072373.2, on the reverse strand, counting down.
TCTTCATGGAACAGAGTTCCCTTCTAGAGAACCAGCTGTCCAGGTTTGTGGGGGACTTTCTTGGTTTTAGCACTAAAAATCCCGTGTCCTGGGAGACCTTAGTCCCCAACAAACTGTGTTGGTTGGTGCTGCAGGCTGAATAATGGCCTTCCAAAAATATTCACACTCTAATCCCTGGAAACTGTGAATATGTTATCTTAACATGGTAAAAGGAATCCAGATAGCCCCTGGAAGCTACAAAAGGCAAAAGAATGGATTTTTCCAGAGAGAATGTTTTCTTCCAGAAAGAACATTCTTTGATTTTCAAACTTCTATAAGATCATAAATTTGTATTGTTTTAAGCTAATATGTTTCCAGTAATTTATTACAGCAGCAATAAGAAGTGAATACAGTTGGTTACCCAGCCCCTCCCTCAACCAGGATGCCCAGTGAACCACTGAACCACTCATGCACTGAACCAAGGAAGCTCAATTACTGCATTGAGTGGAGAAACAAAGTCAGCTCATTGAAAATGTACCATGTGTGAGAATTTCAGGGACACAGAAAGACACAGTTTTAAATTAATTCCACTGTTATTTTGGACTTTTCTCTAAGAAACCTGAAAGTAAAGAAATGCACAATAACCTACAAGTGCCCCAAAATCAAGCCTTTGTAATTCCTTAGGTTAAAATACTAACCTCCACCTAGAGGCAACAGAACATGTTTACAGGTTTAGGTTTAAATCCTGCCCCAGGTGTCACTAGCTGGGTGACCTTGGGTACCCAGCTAGTTACTCAATTGCTCTGGCTGCCAACTCTCATCTCTAGTCTGGAGGTAATAATATTAATCTGGCTCACAGTGTTGTTAGATAAACGGTATAAAGAGTTTAGCACAGCACCGGCACTCAGGGACGTTGGCCATATTTCTATTTCCTGAGGAAGTCCAACCACTCCTTGGGGAGGAAAGTAGAGGGGGACAAAGAAAACTCAAAAACTCTTTGAAAAAAAAAATGTGCAGCTTGCCAATGTGGGAGTTATTAAATCTAAGGAGACTTTCTTTTGACCAGCAAAGATTGTCCCTGGCCCCAGTGAGATGTTTTTCTTGGTCTCACTGCCCCTTTTGTCCTGCTGGCCCTTAGAGAGAGCAGATGTTCCCTTTCCGGCTTAGAAAGTCATCTCTAGAGAGTGAGGGTCTGACTACAACCAGACCCTGATATCTTCTCTCCTCTTTAAGTGAAACCAAACAAAGGGTTCTTTTTTTTTTTTTTTTTTTTGAGATGGAGTTTTGTTCTTGTTGCTCAGGCTGGAGTGCAATGGTGTGATCTCGGCTCACTGCAACTTCTGCCTCCTGGGTTCAAGTGATTCTCCTGCCTCAGCCTCCCTAGTAGCTGGAATGTATTTTTTTTTTTAGACAGTTTTGCTTCTGTTGCCCAGGCTGGAGTGCAATGGCGTGATCTTGGCTCACTGCAACCTCCATCTCCTGGGTTCAAGTGATTCTCCTGCCTCAGCTTACCAAGTAGCTGGGATTACAGGCTCCCACCACCACACCTGGTTAATTTTTGTATTTTTAAATAGAGACAGGGTTTCACCACATTGGCTAGGCTGGTCTTGAACTCCTGACCTCAGGTGATCTGCCCACCTCAGCCTCCCAAAGTGCTGGGATTACAGGCATGAGTCATGCATTCGGCCTAAGTTTTGTATTTTTAGTGGAGTCGGGGTTTCAACATTTTGGCCAGTCTGGTCTCGAACTTCTGACTTCAGGTGATCTGCCCGCCTCGGCCTCCCAGAGTGCTGGGATTATAGGCATGAGCTACTGTGCCTGGCCCAAACGAAGTATTCTGAGTAACGTCAGAGAAGCCAAGGATGGGGAGGGTGTGTGCTGCACTTGGGCAGATTTCGACGGACTTTAGTGCCTCAGCTGAGGTATGTTTGGATGATGGATGGGGGAGAGCTGCATGCAGGAACGTCAGGCTGGCCTACAGTTCTCCAGGTTATTGATTGAGCTCTGGTGGCATTGGGACAGAGGAAGTTTCTGCTGCGATGGATGACCCTACTTTGAAAAGTTTCATTTGTCTTATGAGTCGCAGAGCTCATAGAGGATTTTGCTGCTTTTCCCTCAACTGACCTAGAGGTATGATCCCAGGGGACACCAACATGAAGCAATCTTAAAATGGCCTTTAGGATTCTGATGTGAAATAAGATACCACTGTGTATCACTTAAAGCAAATGTTTTTAAAATGACAGTGATTAGTGCCCGTGAGGATGGGGAAGTGTACATTCTAACACGTGGTTGACGAGAGCATACATTGATAAAGCCTTTTAGGAGGGCAATATGGCAGTCAGCATCTATCAAAATGACAGATGGGCATGACCTTGACCTGCTACTTCCACCTCCAGGAATCCATACTACAGAAAAAACTTGCGCATGTGCACAGAGATGTATTCAAAAAGAGTTCACTTCAGCATTATTTGTAATAGTAAAAAATCAAGAATAAAAAAGGAAGCTGTTAAATGTTGGTACGTCCATTTGAAGGAATATTATACAGCCATTTAAAAGAATGAAGTAGATTTATCTAATCTGACATGGGAAGATCTCCAAGACACATCACTAGGTGGGAAAAAAAAATCAAATCACAGAACAATACCAAATAAAACTGTGAGTCTAAAGTAACTTCAGATAGTGATAATAAGAGTGGTGAAGAAAATAACAGGGAAAGAAGGTAGAGATTGGGTGCTGTGGGTCGCTGGGGAGAGAAGCAAATGGCAAGCCATCAGCCACACGACAGTGAGGAGGAAAGTGCTGCAGAGAGAGGGAGCAGCTTTGTAGCCCCTGAGGTGGAGAGCTGGTGATGTTTGCTGCAGCGCTAGGAAAACAGGCTGAAGTCAGAGGCTTGAAGGATCAGGTAGAAAAGGGTTGGAAAGCCCTGGGAACAAGTTTGGGATTTTATTGAAAGCCTTTGGAGGGTTTTTGTTTATTTTGAGACAGGGTCTCACTCTGTGCCCTGGCTGGAGTGCAGTGGTGCGATCACAGCTCACTGTAGTCTCAAACTCCTGGGCTCAGCCTCCCGAGTAGCAGGGACTACAGGTGCATGCCACCACACCAGGCCAATTTTTAAATTTTTTGTAGAGATAAGGTCTCAGTATATTGCCCAGGCTGGTCTCAAACTCCTGGCCTCAAATGATCTTCCTACCTTGGCCTCTCAAAGTGCTGGAATTATAGGCATGAGCCACTGTGCCCGGCCTTTGGAGGGTCTTAAGCAGCAGAGTGATCTGAGTTACATTTCAGAGATTGGCTGTTGGGTGGAAAATAAATGTAGTGGAGCAAGAGCCGAGGCAGTGAGATCAATTAGGAGCCGATTCCAGGAGTCTGAAATAAAACAGGCACAAATCCACTCATCTCTAGGCCTCATGTCACTCACTCTGAATTAGATACGATACTAGGCACGTTAATGTGTTTGATAACTATGATATTAGTTTTAAAAGTAAAAAGGCCTACATTAAGTGGAGAGTAATATTATAGTAGAATTGAATTTTGTTACAGCTCATTCATTACACAGATTGTTTTGTTATGATTGTACCCAACCTGGTCTAATCCCATCCTAAGAATATAGCAGTTTATTCAACAACCTAGTTTTATCTCATTGGTTTATGAAATGGATGGCAGCACTGTCCCCCCAAGCCCAAGAGTAGAAAGGAGACCCCAGGAATCACGAAAACCTGTACAAAATTCATAAGTAAGGATAAGGTCCCACAGTCTCATGCTCTTAAGTGGGTTACTCAAGTGCTTCTGCATACTTCTCTCGCTCATTTTGGTTTCGTTCATTTTTTAGCTAAAGTTGCAGTGCCCCCTGGAAGATCAGACTTTCTCTTTCTCACCCTAATTTAAGGCATTGCAAATATTTTATCCTGGGTGAACCTTTTCAGTACTTTCCTGAAAATATAGGGTGGACACCTGAAGAATCATGGAAATTCGCTTTGAGTAGTCCATAGCTTTGTTCTTGGAATGTAAAAGATGAATTTGGTGACCTTTACAGAGAGGGCAGTTTTAGTTAAAGAGGAAGGAGAAAGACTGCCTGGAATAGGTAAATCTGGAGAGTCAACCTGGGTAGGTCTCAGATGGACTCTCCCAAACATTCTTAAAATACTGTATTTCTAATTGTTCAAAGACCTTGGCCTGGTGATCTGAATCTTAGTAACTCTAGGCCAGCTTCCTGTACTGCCCTGATCCTGGGACTGCTTTCAAAAGCTCCTTGCATGAACAGCAAATGCAGAGTATAACATCATTCTAATGCTTTAGAACTAGCACCAGAGTAATATAGCAAACCCTGTCTTCCAGAATGCTTCTGATATAAAATCATAATTATTCCTCTTTCCTTCATGAGCCTGAGTTTGAGTCAAATGCATCCAGCCTGCTCTGGTCCCTGTCATGTCTCCAGTGATTTCCCAGGAAAACCAGGAAGACCCCTATTCCTAAAAAGGTTCTAGATCAATCATTTTCAACCAGGGTTGATCACTCCCCAGGGCACATTTGGCAATGTCTAGAGACATTTTTGGTTGTCACAATTGTAAGAAGAAAGTGCTACTGTCATTTAGTTGGCAGAAGCCAGGGGTTTTGCTAAACATCCTATAATGCACAGGACAGCCCCACAACAAAGAATCATCTGGTCCAGTTTGTCAACCGTGCCAGGGTTGAAAATCCTGCTCTACACGTAAACAAGGCCTCTGTTTTAAAGGGAAACTAGAAACTCATAATGCCAACACAGGTGGAAGAATTATGGCCCCAAGGGAAGGAAAAACAAAAACAAAAACAAAAAACAAGGGCATTGGAATTTCACAGTCTGTTTTTCCACCCCTTTTAGCACAAGAGACTGTTACTGGAAAAAGTGACCAAGTCAAATAGCATATGACAAATCTCCCACATGACAAAGGGATTTCCCAGCTACCCACGCGGTCGTAAGAGATTAGTCCTAAGGTTCCCGCTCACCCTGTGAGGCTGCTCATGGAGATTTACCCCTGCTTGAGTGAGGTGCCCTGGTCTAGAACCAGCTCCTGCCCAACTATCTTCTTCCTTCACTATCCACTCCCTTCCCCTTGTTTTGACAAACCAGATTCCAGTCTAGGGTGTCAGGTACTGAAGCTTCAAAATTCACCCTGACCTGACAGAATTAATGGTTTCTGTGCCCAGTCATTAAGAGCACAGGATTTTGGAACAAGCAGAGTGAGTGATTTGGGGAATTCTTGGCCAAAGATCAAGAAAGCCTCTTTCTCCTTACAGGCCCTAATTAATTAACTGGTTCTTTATGAAAAACTGTGAGGGAATAATTCAGACAAGAAGCAGTAAAAGGATTTTTCAGCAGTCTTTTATTTTCTAGGTTCAAAACAGTATTAGGTAATAATTAGGTAAAGCTAATTGCACTGGTGTCTTGGCACTGGGAAGGTTATTTTCTCCTGAAAGTGAAAATGGTGGGGATGGACAAAGAGGCCTGTCCCCAGTCAAGCTCCCTGACAGGACCTGCCTACCACTTCTCAGGGGTCTGCTTTACAACCTGAATGATTAATAGCCACCGTGAAATCTAGTTACTGATTTACTTTTCTCACACAGGATCCAAGAAGTGGGCTTCTTCTCAGAACAGAGTTAAGAAAAGAGTTGTGCAGTTCACCTCACACATCCAGCCCCTAAACACACACACACACACACACCCACACACACGCCCTGGTGTTCTGCCCTGTGTAAACCATGTGATATGGCTTGGCTGTGTCCCCACTCAAATCTCATTTTGAATTCCCACATGTTGTGGGAGGGACTCTGTAGGAGGTAATTGAATCATGGGGGTAGGCCTTTCCCATGCTGTTCTCGTGATAGCAAATAAGTCTCACGAGATCTGATGGTGTTATAAGGGAGAGTTTCCCTGCACAAGTGCTCTTTTTGCCTGCTGCCCTCCATATAAGATGCAACTTGCTCCTCTTTGCCTTCCAACCACGATTGTGAAGCCTCCCCAGCCACATGGAACTGTGAGTCCATTAAACCTCTTTCTTTTGCAAATTGCCCAGTCTCAGTTATGTCTTTATCGGCAGTGTGAAAACAGACTAATACACCATGACAGATTTAGAAATTTATAAGCATACTATGAAATAGAAGATAATAATTTTTTTGGTAGGCACATTAGTCACAGGTTTGGGATTTCTTTTGTAATTTCTTTTTATTTTAAATAATTTAAGGCTTTTTTTTTTTTTTGAAGTGAGGTCTCACTATGTTTCCCAGGCTGGTCCCAAATTCCTGGACTCAAGCAATCCTCCTGCCTCAGCCTCCCAAGTAGGTGGGATTACAGTAGGCATGAGTCACCACACCTGGCAATTTCAGATTTTCCAACAAGCTGCAGGAATAGTACAAAGAACCCCCATATACCAATCTCCCAGATTCCCCGTTTGTTAATATCTTACCACATTTGCTTTATTTGTTTTGCTCTCTGTATATTTATTTTATTACTTTTAAAACTATTTAATAGTAATTGCCTAACAGTTCCTAAAAAAAAAAAGGACATATTGGTGACAGTTTGTCAAGCTCATCTTTTTTCAGTTGAAGAAAGTATGAATGTTTGGCAAATGGCCTAGAAGTCTGGGCCTGCTAAATAGGATTTTCCAAGTATCCCCCAGGATATCTGGGTTCAAATCCTGACTCTACTTCTTTCCAGCAGTGTGATTTTGGATACCTTCCTAAGTCTCAATTTCTTCATCTGTAAGGTGGGATAATGACAGTATCCCTCTCAAGGGTTGCTGTGAGGATCAAATGAAATAAGTCATTAAATAGGTCCATGCATGGACAGGTTCAACCGCGTATGCCACCATGTTCAATAACAACATTGCTTCATTATTAGCTACTATTATCTCCTTTTCCTATCTCATTTTCTTGTAATTATTCAAGGTTATTATTCTCAAATATTTCCCCAACTGTGTCTTTTCCAATGAAGCCCAATTCCAGTTTTCACTCGTGGAACTGTCATGGAACACTCAATCTCCCTAATTTCTCTCTCCCGCTGCCAGCCCCCAGCCCTTATCCCCTCCTCCCCCAACACGCACACATCTATTCAATTTAACCAGAACAAATTCAGAAGCTTACATGCATACTATGGGATACCAAAGAACAAAGAACCATTTCTTGTAAGGTTGTTAAAATACTTGTGATTTAAAGCAGGACAAACCTGAAGAATTCAGCATGCCTGGGATCACACATCTCTGAACAACAGGCTGTGATTTGAGTAATTACCCCTGAAGAGAGGGAGGTACCTGACTTCTGGGTATTTTGGTCAACCAGCTGGACTTTCTTTCCTTAGGCATGGATAACTGGGTATTTGGTTAGCAAGGAAAAAAGAAAATTAATGTTTAATATAAACATAATATTCTTGGCACTTCCATTAGATGTTTAGAGATTTTCACTTTTAAGCATTTTTTTTTTTGTGAAATATACTTTTTTTTTTTTTTTTTTTTTTTGAGATGGAGTCTCGCTCTTTTGCCCAGGCTAGAGTGCAGTGGTGCGATCTTGGCTCACTGCAACCTCTGCCTCCTGGGTTCAGGCAATTCTCATGCCTCTGCCTCAGTCCCTCTGGTAGCTGGGATTACAGGCGCACGCCACCATGCCTGGATAATCTTTGTATTTTTAGTAGAGATGGGGTTTCACCATATTGGCCAGGCTGGTCTCAAACTCTTGGCCTTAAGTGGTCTGCCTGCCTTGGCCTCTCAATGTGCAGGGATTACGGGTGTGAGCCGCTGCGCCCAGTCAATGGGAAATATACCTTTTAAAATCCAACAACAATAGCACATATTAATCAATTACTAATTATTACCAATGGGCAACTCTGAAGAGGAAGGGTGGAAGAAAGGTCTTGAAGCAGAAATCTCTGCTTTCAAGGGCCCCAGCTGCAGCTGGGATTTGTCTCTAGGGCCCTGATAGGTGTGCGGCCACTGAGAACATTGTGGCTTTTGCTGAGCAGCAGCTTTGAGCCACATGTTTATGAGACAGGCTCTGCCAACAGCAATTGCAGATGAACAATGGAAGCAGTCTTCAGTGTCTGCCATGTGGAACTTTGTGCCCGTTTCCAGAGGTGCCCATTCACTCTCCTACATGCTTTCAAACTTTGTGCAACTATTTGCGTGTAGGATAAGATCCAAACTCCCAAACAGAGCAAATATAAAGGGTTCTTTAAATCTGAGCCCTACAGCTCTCTCCTGAACCTGCTGCATGCCCTTTTCCCCCAGCAACATATGCCTTCACTCATGTGTTCCTTCTGTCCCAAATGCCCTTCCCTACCTTGGTAACCCCTGCCAACCCTTCAAAATCCAACTTGCCATGCCACCTTCCCTGACTTTCAGAGCTGGAAGGATCTGTCCTTCCACAAGTCCATACACGTCACTGTAGTAGGTTTGATCCCATTTTCTTGGGAGCAGCTCCAGGTCAGGCCTGTGCTTTATTCTTCTTTGCATCCCCAGCAACTTGTCCAGTGTCTGGCACCCAACTGATGCTCAGTTACTGTTTGTTGGGTTAAACTGGAAGGCATAACCAGGTCAGGGGCAGAGCAGCCTTGGCTATGGCATTTCTCTGTTTCTAGCTCCTCCTTATCAACTAGACATTTGACAATACTCAACAAGCACTCATGGCGTGCACAGCCTTTTGCTGAACTACAGTGTATGCACACGTAAAAGTGCAGGCACCTTAAAGATAATAATCCACTGGACATGGTGGCTCATACATATAATCTCAGCTACTCAAGAAGCTGAGGCAGGAGGCTTCCTTGAGCCCAGGAGTTTGAAGTTACAGTGAGCTATGATGGCACCACTGCACTCAGGCCTGGGCAACAGAGTGAGACTCCATCTTTAAAAACAAACAAACAAACAAACAACAAGCAAACAAGCAAACAAACCTAAGAATTCCCAGCCTAAAGGTAAATTGCTCTCATACAAGTGTAGTAACTTATGGGGGAAAAAGTTGTACACTTTGTATAGGCTAGTTTTGTGAATGTAAGTTTCTAACATCAGCTCATGCAGATTTCAAAAATCAAAAGTTTAACACCCCATCTTAATATTAAACCAATCATATTTTTTCTCTTGTCATTTTGATCATTGGTCTATCTCAACAAAAATATGGGGAAAAAATAGAGGCAAATATTCACTTGGCCATCCATCATGCTGTGACGGCTGTCCATAGCTGATTCTGAAATCACTCGGGGCAGACACACAGATAGGAATAAAATACTTCCCCGCATATTTTTAAAGGATCAATTGATATCTCAGTTGTTTTAACAAAATAAAGAATAGCACTAAGTTCACCACTGACAAAGTGTTTCCACGTTGGTGAACACTCAAAAATGTATCATGCATATCAGTAACATGTGCAATAACAAGTCTTGGATTCCTTTAGAAGGTACAATCCACAGAGGTCAAGTTGTGTGTGTGTGTGTGTGTGTGTGTGTGTGTAATTCAATCCAAATTAAAGACATCATATCCAAACTACTTTTAAAATATGAGTAGCCTTGGGAGGCCGAGGCGGGTGGATCACGAAGTCAGGGGTTCAAGACCAGCCTGGCCAGATGGTGAAGCCCCGTCTCTACTAAAAATACTAAAATTAGCTGGGCATGGTGGTGGGCGCCTATAATCCTAGCTACGCAGGAGGCTGAGGCAGAGAATTGCTTGAACCTGGGAGGCAGAGGTTGCAGTGAGCCGAGATCATGCCACTGCACTCCAGCCTGGGCGACAAAGCAGACTCTGTATAAAAAAAGAGAAAAAAAACAACAAAGAATAGCTAATGTAGATAATGGGTTGATGGGTGCAGCAAACTACCATGGCACGTGTATATACCTATGTAACAAACCTGCACGTTCTGCACATGTACCCCAGAACTTAAAGTAAAAAAATAAAAAAATAAAATGAGTAGCCCACGAACTAAAAAAACCAACAAATTTAGAATAACAAAAGTCTTTAATTTTTGATTCTTAGAGCTTTTTCTCCTTAATTACTAGAAATTAAACACCCACCCTGGGAGAGGGGTCAGCCAGGACCTCTGTTCTTGGGCTGTTTCTGTCCATCCCTGACATCCTCTGCACATCAGGATGTTTGAGGCAGCGAGGCACGCTCTCCTCGGGAATGGAGGTGACATCACAGGCCCAGAGTCCCCATTGACTCTGAGTGCTCCAGTTCCCAGGGACTTCCTCCCTGGAATCTGGAATTCATTTTGGTACAGGTCATGGAGAGCCATGTGAACAATGAAGAGGGAGTGGGTGGCAGGGCTCAGTGTCTGTGTCACCCAGGGTCTGTTGCTCCCAACTCCTCCCTGACATCAACGGCTGCTCTGTGGGGTGGGGAGCTAAGAGGAGAGGGCTGGCCCCTCTGTCCCCTGCAGGCCCTCCAGCTTGAAAAGAGAGCAAAATCCATGCCCTCTCACCCCCCCACACACATTCTTTCTGACCCATTTTCTTTCATGTCTGTGGAGATCAGATGCTGAGTCAAACGGCAGCCCCGGATTTCTTCCTGGGCTGCTGCATTACAAGCTCCAGAGCCAGGGCTTGCCAGCCCCCCATAGGCACCTTGGTCCCCTGAGCTGTCCAGGCACGGGGGCCTGAGGGACTGGGCACTTTACTTCCCTCTGGAGGGCAGGCACTGTGTCTCATCCAGCTTGCTGCCTTCCTCAGCTCCACCCCCACAGCCCTTACCAGGGCTCCTTCTATATTGCTGATATTCAGCAAACATTGATTCATTGGGTAAGTGAACGTAAGCAGAGCTTGCCATAGGGAATATTATTCACTAGGTAAAATGTGTTGGAAATAACCCTTTATCTGATTCCCCTTCTTTCCACTTATAGAAATTGACATGTTTCCCTCCGGTCCTGCATTTTGGGACTCTAATTCAGCATCCTTGGCATGCCTGTGTTCCAGATCTCCGTCCCCCATGCCCTCAGCTAGTTGTTACTTAGTAGTCAGACACTACTAATCACTAGACCTGTGCGCATTTGATAAATGTTACCTGATCCACATACATTTTAATAAGAGCCCCCAATGTCTCTCCCCAGAAGAGTGTCGCTAAAATGGGAATTCCAGTAACCTGTGTCCAAGTGGAGTAGACCCTTCTAAATGGGAACCATCAGGTCATACCTCAAAAGTGGCAGCCTCAGAGTGGGGTGGGCCTGGCTGGTCAGCCCTTTTATCCCAGAAAGTAGGCTCAGCTTCATACCCCCGTATTTCAGCCCACATTCTCCAGCATACCCTGAGCCTGACTGATGGATTTTTTCTTTTTTCTTTTTTGAGACAGGGTCTGTCACCCAGGCTACAGTACAGTGGCTACCTCCTGGATCAAGTGATCCTCCTGGGCTCAAGCGATCCTGTTGCCTCAGCCTCTCAAGTAGCTGGCATTCAGCCACCATGTTCAGCTAATTTAAAATGAAATTTTTTTATATGGAGATGAGGTCTCACCACCATGTTGCCCAGGCTGGTCTGGAACTGCTGGGCTCCAGCTATCCTCCTGCCTGAACCTCCCAAAGTGCTGGGATCATAGGCATGAGCCACCATGCCCGGCCTTGACCCATGGATTTTTATGTACTCTCTTACCCCCTCCCTCATCACCTACAATCAAGTCACCTCTTGCCAGTCTTTGGAAGCCAAGAAGACTTTTAGAGTTGACTCTGTTTTCCTCTCATTTTACTGACCAAGAAGTGAAGGCCCAGAGACTGCCTAAGATAACCCCAAGGGCTGGAAGTGGATTCATGAACCTCCACCCAAGTCTATTAACCCCAGGGCTTTTGACACTAGCAGAAGGAAAGGCTTCTACCCAGATTAATGGCAGGAGCTATTCAAAGATTCTTGACCAGTGTCCAAAAGAAAAAAATATTTAAATTAGCATCCACTGTGGGCTGGATTCTATGCTGAGCACTAGAGTCACAGGTGGAGCACCCACTGTGAGACACAAATACACAAATAGACAAACACAGTACAGTGTTAAAGGAGCTGTAATAGCCAAAATGTCTGAGTGTCTGTCATGTGGTGGGCACTGTTCTATAGCCTTTACAACTAGTTATTCTAAAGGCAGAGGTAAGCTCACGGCCCTATGAAAGCTCTGAGTTCCACTGACACAGTGGGAAATTGGGCTTCGACTCCCAGACACCCAACCTAGGCTAGCAAAGTCTCTGCCTCACCTCCCCAGCAGGCCCTGGGACCCCAGTGACATGGCCTGAGCCCTGGATCCTAAGACCTCCTCTCACTTTTGTATTACTGGGCCTTCTGTGCCCCAGCCTGAAGTCCTCTTGCCTGTCTGCAGGCTACAGTCTGTTAGAGAAAAAGTCCAGGCCGGATGAGGAAATGGGGCTCTGTCTTTGGGACGGGAGGAGGGGGACTGTGGAGGTGATGGCCCACAGGCAGGGAGGAATGACTTGAGATCTGTGCTCGGAAGTCAGGGCAGCTCTGCAAGATTTTTTCCGGGCCAGTTTTAGATTTCCAAAACCAGAGAGAGATTCATTGTGTTTGCCTTGAGAAAGGAAATCCCCCAAACAGGACGATGGGGGAGGAATTTCTGAGGGCAGAGAGTTTCTAGAACTGAGAAGGGAGGATTTAGGGGGGCCAGGACAGAATCATTGCACAACCCTGCTCTCCCTGGGAAAAACCCTCAGTCCTTCCTGCCTTAAGCCAGAGGCCACGGGCTCCATCTGCTGAGAGCTTGTAGAGACACACATCAAACAAGTCCCAAACTGCTGAGCTCTACTTCTACCTTTGCTGAACTCCCTAAAATCCAATGCAGGAGCAGAGGTTTGGGGCCTGGGAGCCTGGGGCAGGAAAGAGCCAACGGCAAAGAAGTACAAGCCAGCTATGGATTTTTAATATCACCATTTTGTTGTTATTACTTATTGAATCATCACATCAGCTCTATTGGGGGTGGTATCATTAAGCACAATTTACAGATGAGAAGTTAAGGACTTGCTTATAAGGGCAGAAATGGGAATCATATAGGGACTCAGAGCCCCTGCATTCTCCTCATTGCAATGCTACCGCCTTGTGGGGACACAGGCGTGTGCATGCCCCGTACCCCCACATACACACTACCTACGACTGTGCTGCAGCAGAAGCTATGCTGAAGTAGAAGTCAAGATTGCTGAGCTCCAGTCCTGACTCCACTGGAAACTGGCTGGGGGCTCAGTTGACTCACCCCAAAAAATCTGCTCCGGTTACTTCCATTCTGCCAACATTGAGCACCTACTGTGTACCCGTGCTGAGTGCCAGAAATACAAGAATTTAGAAAATGAATGTCCTGCCCTGGAGGCATTTACACACCAGTCAGACTTATAAACACTAGAGAATGACTTATAAAAAGATCACTTCAACACAGTGCCTACATTACCAAGCAGTTGTAAAGTTTAAGTGAGATGATATATGCCACTGTTTAGAAAACCCAAGAATTGCCGAGGTTGAGCCAGCTCTCTCAGAGGCAGCAGGAGAATCACAAGTAGGCTGGGACGCTCTTGGTCATCCTTCCCTTCTCAGCAGCGCCTCTGGCCAAGGCCAGGCCTGCCTTCAGCTTCCACTTGCCGTGATGATAGTGCCATCCTTGGTTTCTTCCCTCCTTCCTTTCTTCCTTCTTTCCTTCTTCTCCTCTGCCTCTCTCTCTCTCTTCCCCTCTCTCTTTCTCTCTTCCTTAATTTTTTGGTTTCCACTATTCTATGTGTCCTCAGCAGGGAAACCAGCAGGATATTCCTCCTCCATCTGACAAGAGTCAGAAATTGGGGAACTTCCATAGCTGTGGGGTTGAGAGTGGGATGCAACCTAAGATGATCCTGGGAGGGAGTTTTCCATGATCTGCCGTGTCTTTGAGCATCTGCAGTTCCCATACTCTCATTCCCATTTTTCTGGACTTATCTCATTATGGTAGGAAAGTCATTTATTCACCACTATTAACAGCCTCTCCCCTTCTCTGCCCATGGCGGGGAATTCTGGGATAGCCGCTGTCTCTGGCTGAACTGGGATAAAGGGAAAGGAGGGAACTGAGTGAAACCAGACAAGGTGAATTGATTTCCTCTAAAAAGTAACTCTGAGTTCCTGATGAAGGAGAAATGAATAGATCATGAGGATGAGATGAGAGGAGAAACAAGATGAGAATCTTCTGGGCTTAGAGAGAATTTTTAGGAATGAGGAGAGAGGTGATAGTATTTCAGAGGTAGTATATGTGAAATATACAGACAAAGATAAAGTTTTTGAAGTGCTGCTCTAGTGTGAGTTGAACATCCTTTTGGTATTCTTTGAGAGATTTTGGCAGAGATTAAAATTTCTGGCCAGGCGCGGTGGCTCACACCTGTAATCCCAGCACTTTGGGAGGCCAAGGTGGGCAGATCACCCTGAGGTCAAGAGTTCAAGACCAGCCTGGCCAACATGGTGAAACCCCTGTCTCCACTAAAAATACAAAAAATGAGCCAGGCGTGGTGGTGGGTGCCTGTAATCCCAGCTACTCGGGAGGCTGAGGCAGGAGAATCGCTTAAACCCGGGAGGCAGAGGTTGTAGTGAGCCAAGATCACGCCACTACACTCCAGCCTGGGCAACAGAGCGAGACTCCATCTCAAGAATAAATAAAATTTCTTTGTGAATTGCTTTTTGGATACCTGACAGTTGTTTCTCTGAGTACATCGTGATGTTAGGACTGGGTCACGAGACAGCTATGTTTTACGTGGGTTACACCAACATTCACAGAAGTTGATCTAAAGTCATCTGTCCTAACCTCTTCATTTTACAGATAAGGAAACTAGGAGCCAGGCAGGTCACAGTTCTTTGTTTCTTTCCTTACCAAAGAGTGGAACTGCCTCTGTCCTGCTGTTGCCAAAAGGGAAGTAGGGGAGATTGGTGAACAGAACAGAAGGAAGAGAGAGAAGTCATCTCTTTTTATTTCTTTCACTGGCAAATTTGATTTCTCAGCCACCTTGGCAAGCAATTCTAGTCCTTTCTCTGCCTTTTTAAAGTTATGTGGCTTGGGGTAGATGGCTCATATCTGAACCTTAGGTTTCTCCTTTATAAAATTGGGTTAATAAGAACAATACTGCAAGATTTAGGGGCAGTTGCAATTCAATTACAGAAGTGTAATTCCACCTACATGTGTGTGCTGAAGCGAAAAAGCCCATTCCTTCATCCCACCAGACGGAATCCTTTAATTTCAACTTAATTTCATAAACGTCTTTCTCCACATACAAAAAGGATAAATTCCTCCCTTCTATTTTCCTTTACTCTTTCCTTTATTATGTTCATGAAGCCCAAACCATATACATAATAAAGGGCTAAGAGAGAAAGAAAAGCAGGACCAGAGGAAGCCTCAGAGGCTAGGGTAGGAGAGGAGTTTATTTAGATGAAAGAGACAGAGGTTTGAGAATGGTAGTGCCAGAGCAGCTTTAGTCTGTAAGGTATCTGAATGAAAACAGAAATATCTGGCCAGGCGCGGTGGCTCACACCTGTAATCCCAGCACTTTGGGAGGCTGAGGTGGGTGGATCTACTTGAGGTCAGGAGTTCAAGACCAGCCTGGCCAACATGGTAAAACCCCATCTCTACTAAAAATACAAAAATTAGCTGGGTATGGTGGCACATGCCTGTAATCGCAGCTGCTCCAGAGGTTGAGGTAGGAGAATAGCTTGAACCTGGGAGGTAGAGATTGCAAGATTGTGCCACTGCACTTCAGCCCGGGCAACAGAGTGAGACTCCATCTCAAAAAAAAAAAAAAAAAAAAAAAAAAGAAGAAGAAGAAGAAACAAATAGTTAATTAATGTTACTTGGACTAGATTTTTGGGTTTTGTTTTGTTTTGTTTTTGTTTTGAGACAGGGTCTCGATTTGTCACCCAGGCTGGAGTGCAGTGGTGCAATCACAGCTCACTGCAGCCTCGACCTCCTGGGCTCAAGTGAACCTCCCACCTCAGCTTCCTGAATAACTGGAGCCACAGGCATGTTCCACCACATTCGGCTAATTTTAACTTTTTTTTTTTTTTTTGTAGAGACAGGGTCTCACTTTGCTACTCAGGCTGGTTTGGAACACCTGGGCTCAAGTGGTCCTCCAGCCTTGCCTTCCCAAAATGCTAGGATTATAGACATGAGCCACCACACCCAGCCTGGGCTAGATATTTGGATGCCTTTAATAACCCTCACGTTAAACACGGAATTCCTTTTAAATTATAAGTAAAGATTGAACAGACTTTCCTGAACGTGACACCCCTCTGAGACTGAATTATGTGGGTTTCTGGATTCAAAAGGGTTGCAAATGTGAGAGATCGTGTCATTTGACTGTGACTTCCTTTAAGGGAGAACATGTTCAGGTGTATGGTCCCAGGCTGTCACACCTGGGTATGGGGGCCTCATGCTCTACTTCTTCATTATCTTGTACTGCACCTGCAGCCTTGAGGCTCAAAGGACTATTGAAACTCTAGGGCTAGGTACCTTCTTCTCATTTAGAATGATCCTCCTCCACCTGACCCATCCAGCTGGGCAGATTACTCCCCACTCCTACTCCTGCTCCTCCAAAGCTGGGCCTGTCCCAACTGCTATCCCCAGCTGAGAGCTCCCACAGATTACCAGACCAACAGTCTACAGACTGAGCAGTGGCAGCTCTCAGGGGATCAGTGATCCACCACCTGAGTCCCAATAGCCCCTCAGTAAGCCATCTGGAGCCTAAGCTCTTCCCCTTACCCAAATCATAGGGTGAAATTTTCAGGACCGCACAGCAAAGCCTAAGGCCCTCCCAAACACCTGAG
Source organism: Pongo pygmaeus (assembly GCF_028885625.2). Lineage (NCBI taxonomy): Eukaryota > Metazoa > Chordata > Mammalia > Primates > Hominidae > Pongo > Pongo pygmaeus. The sequence goes on along the minus strand of NC_072373.2, from coordinate 66,473,793 downwards.
ACTATTTAAAGTGCAGTCCCATGATTTAAAATACCACCTGTCTGCTGACATCTCCCAAATTTATACTACCTTGCAGACCTCTCCTCCAAGCCCTAATCTCAGAAATCTAATTATCTGCTTGACATCTCTACCTTGGCTGGCTCTCACAAACATCTCAATACACATAAAACTAGACTTTTTTTCTTTAGATGGAGTCTTGCTCTGTCATCCAGGCTGGAGTGCAGTGGCACGATTTCGGCTCGCTGCAACCTCCGCCTCCCAGGTTCAAATGATTCTCCTGCCTCAGTCTCCTGAATAGCTGGGACTACAGGCATGAGCCACCATGCCGGGCTAATTTTTGTATTCTTAGTAGAGAAGGGGTTTCGCCATGTTGGCCAGGCTGGTCTCGAACTCCTGATCTCAGGTGATCCACCCGCCTCAGTCTCCCAAAGTGCTGGGATTACAGGCGTGAGCCACTGCACCTGGCCACAAAACTAGATTCTTCATATTCATCCCTAAATCTGCACCACCACTTCCTCCCTCCCTGCAATGGTGACACCACCTAGAACCCAGCTGCTGAAGCCAGAAGCCAGGGAGTTATCCTTGCTTCCTCTTTCACCCTTCACCCTCATATCCCATTCATTGGCAGCCTCTAAAGTTGCTAGCTTCTTTCATCTCCACTGCCACCACCATACTCCAAGTGACCCTATGTCTTGTTTGGATAACCAAAGGGTGGAGCTTAGAGAATGGATTGGAAAGTGAACACATGTAAACACATGTGGAGCCTTCTGCCCTACCCTCATTACCATTGCATGGGATCAAAACAAAAAAATTTGGAAATCTGAGAATGCAAAGAAGTGGGCCACACTACCCTTTGCAACTCTGGAAGGAGACAGAGATTCCAGCACCAGCAAGAGATGCTCCATTAGTATGGGTGAGCAGATTTAGGCAGGATGTGGATGTGAGATACTATCTTCCTTACAACCTTTCCCCAAGCTTGTCATCCTTGCTTCCTATGGCATAGGGAACACATCTGACAAAGGTAGATGTAAAACCTCTCCCCCGACAGGAGACAGGAAAGAATATCTTATGATTTGGCCTCTCTCCTATGAGATTTGGCCTAAGAGGCTAAGGGAGAGAAAGGCAGGAGAGGAAGCCTCAGAGGCTGGGGTGGAAGAGGAGTTTATTTAGGCAAATGAGGGAGTGAGGTTTAAGAATGAGCCAAAGTCAGGTAACAGCCGAAACTTGAGAGCTTGGGGGCCTGCTGGGGGATCACCATAAAGTGGGCAAGGGGACCCAGTGGTGAGTCAGGGTGGATGACACAAACTGGAGACCTGAGAGGCGGCATAACTGAAATGAAGGCAGATATAGGAAGGGGAGATTCCTCAGCTCCTCTAGAGAACAGATACCAAGGCGCATGAATGCAGCAGAAGATCAACATTGGTCAGACGCCCCTCCTGCAATGCCAGGAAGACACACCAGCCCCTTGGAATTTTGAGCACATCCGGACAGAAGGAAGAGGAGGGGAAGAATTCTGAAACTGCTGAGAGACTACTCAAAAGAGACTGTGAGAACTGATGATGCTTCTTGCATTGACAAGGGGGAATGAGCTAAGCTGAATTTCATCATAGGAAAATAAATAAAATTAAATGTTTGCACATTGAATTGTTTGAAGTGGGAAATTTCCCACTTGTGACATGTAAACCCTACCATACTATTTCCTTTACTTAAAATAAACTCCGAACTGCTTATCTTGACCCAGAAGGCCCTGCATGGTTTGGCCTCTACCTTCTTCACCATCCTCAGTTCAAGCCTCTCTCCCAGAACCACCAGCGCAAACCACTGTGGCTTTCTTTGAGTTCCTCTGATACTCTGAGCCCTTTCTTGCTTTCACACTTGCTCTCCATCTCCATCTTCCTCCCTCCCATCCTTTGTGATCCATCAAAAGGATGCCACCTCCTCTGGGAAGTCTTCTCAGAACACTTTCCAAGTGGTTTCCCTGTGCCGCCCTTTATCTCAGCACCTTACTGCCATCCTCTTAGCACTTCACACTGTACTTCTTCCTTCATCTTTGCTTGCTACCTGTCTCTTCCATTAGACTTAAGCTCCCTGGGGGCAGGGACTTAGCCTTTCCTTCATCACCATTACATGCCTAGCTCCTGGCACTGTGTGTAGGAGGCGCTTGATCAGTGTTTGTTGAATGAATGGATCTCCGGACTCCAAGGCCCTACCCAGCAGAATATCTAACACAGGGTGGATGTGGGTTCAGTGACAGTGACCAAGCACCGCCTTAAGAAGCAGACTCCGAGGAACCAGAAGTCACACCAAATTGTGTCTCTGGGTAGAGAGTATGTGACTGGGGGCCCCGGCCCAGGGTTTCCCCTTTTTGCCGCTATCCATCCTGATCTGCTGAAGTGGGAAGGAGGAAGTGAATTTAGCCCAGCCGCTGGATTCTCCAAGTCAAAAAGCTGAGGCCCAGTGAGATGATCTGACTTAGTGGTAGGAGGGGACTCAGAATTTCAGCTTCCCAACTCCAACTCAGCAATCTTCCCTGCACATTTCACCCTCAATTCAATTTCTTCCTCTGCATAGAAAAGGAATTTTATTCCCTCTCCTTTAATTGAATGCAAACATGGCCAACTTGTTTAAGAGCTAAAATTCATAAATACTCTGGAGAAATACGTACATTTATCTGCATGAAAAGATGGAAAAATGAGAAGTGTTGTATTCTTTAAGTGACTCAGGACTATCTTCATGGTTTTCTTTAAGCTACTTTAATGTTGTAATGGCTTGACTGAGGAAAGCACTCCAGAAACCTCTAGAGAAAATGGCTCAGTAGACCCAAGGTTTTACACCTGGGCTGGAGTGACTTTAAATAAAATTCCCTTTCACCTCATTTCATTTACTCAATGGAACATTTCACACGTAGCAAACAGATAAGTCTGTTTTTCCTGTTTTGTTTCTTAAATGTAATTTCAGAGTGCTTTCAATATTAAAAGAGCCATAACCTTTTCTCCCCTCACATTCAAACAATAGTTAAATCATGTGTAATAAGGGTCAACTCTATTGCCCAGTACATAGTACAATTCGTTGCACATAGTAGGTGCTCAAAAAAGAAGTAAATATTTATAGAGCACCTATTCTACCCTGGGTACCCAGCCTAGGTGCTGTCCTGGGTACCCAGCCTAGGTGCTGATGTTTAGAGGTGGACCAAACAGACATGGTCCCTGCCACGTCCCTGCCACAGGTTTACAGCCTGGGGAGGGAGACAAACAGCACACAAGTATTTAAGGATACACACAAACACACATATACATGTGAATTGAGGAAGGTGGTGTGAGAATAATGAACAGAATGCAGTCATCAGGCGCACACAAGACAGGGGAGGAGGCCGGGCACGGTGGCTCATGCCTGTACTTCCAACACTTTGGGAGGCTGAGCTGGGTGGATCACTTGAGGTCAGGAGTTCTAGACCAGCCTGGCCAACATGCAGAAACCCTGCCTGTACTAAAAATACAAAAATTAGCCGGGTATGGTGGTGCACACTTGTAATCCCCGCTACTTGGGAGGCTGAGGTGGGAGAATCGCTTGAACCCGGGAGGTGGAGGTTGTAGTGGGCTGAGATCACGCCACTGCACTCCAGCCTGGGCAACAGAGTGAGACTCCATCTCGAAAAAAAAAAAAAAAGACAGGGGAAGAGAACTATTTAGATATGGTTGCAAGGGAAAATATGTTGTGAGGAAGAAATAGTTTCATTTTGAGGCATGAATGAAGAGGAGGATCCAGGGGCAGAGACTTAGAAGCTTAGCTTTCCGTATGGAGACAGCAGCATGTGCAAAGGCTCCAGGACAGAGAAAATTTGATGTGTTCTAGAACTTGAAGAATCTATATCACTAGAGTGGTCAATAGGCACCATATCATGTTGGGTGTGCTCAAGGGAAATAGAAGTCATTGGGGGATTTAAGAAAGACAGTGACATGATCTTACTCATGAAAAGCACCCTGGGTTGGAGAATGGATTGAGAAGCTCCTGGGCTGGAGAATGGATTGAGAAGCTCACAGAACAAGATTGCAATGGACAAGGTGAGACTCCATTAGAGAGATGGAAAGAAGAGGATGGATTTAAAATATACATTGGAGGAAGAATCACCAGGTGGGCTGAAACTTTGACTCTGAGGGTTAAAGAAGGGATTAGATAACCAGGTGGATGGAAGAGGACTGGGAGAGGACCAAGAAAAAGAAATGAATAGGATTAGTCTCCAGTCACACAATAGAGAGGGAAAGAGTGGAAATAGCTATCCCCATTACCCTTTCTCAGCAGTATTCATAATTATATTTTATGTATGTATGTATGTATGTATGTATGTATGTATGTATGTATGTATTTATTTTTGAGAGAGAGCCTCACTCTGTCACCCAGGCTGGAGTGAGGTGGTGCAATCTCGGCTCACTGCAACCTCTGCCTCCCAGGCTCAAGCAATTCTCCTGCCTCAGCCTCCCAAGTAACTGGGATTACAGGCACACGCCACCATACTCAGCTAATTTTTGTATTTTTAGTAGAGATAGCTGGTTGCTACTAAATGTTGGCCAGGCTGGTCTCGAACTCCTGACCTCAAGTGATCCACCCACCTCGGCCTTCCAAAGTGCTGGGATTATAGGCATGAGCCATTGTGCCTGGCCGTAATTATATATTTTTTAAATAACAAAGTGGAGACAGAAATTTAAGATAACTTCTCTCAGTTCACACAGCGAATTATGAAGATGTGTTGGCTCAAGCATCACCAATCCAGTATGCCAAAAGGGCCATATTTGCAGGCATTCCTTCTTGCTACCTCGACAGCTCATGTATACCAGTGCTTCTTACTGTTTGCCAGCAACTCCTCTCAAATTCAGATATCTGTATACTGCACAGACATCAGTATGTCCCAGAATCGTTTCCAATGGAGTGGTGGGTAGGGGTGAGTGGCTGAAGAAGAGCAGGGATGTTTATTCACCAGCACTGAGTTCTCTGTACTCACAAACTAGGCAATTTCTCAGTGCCACAAGGACATTTCTGAGTCACTTGGGCAGATCTCTTGGGAGTGATGCCTGGAGAATTAGAAATAAAAATAGTCTTCTTAGCTGCTGTTTTTTTTTTTTTTTTTTCCCCTTTTGCCCTGGGAAGCTGCTGCTTTCCCTCCCTCTCCTCCCTGGCCCTGTCTACTCCCTGGCTCCCCTGGGTTTCAGAAGAGCTGGCACTGAACACTGCTCTTTCTCACTTGACATCCTCTCTCCAACTTAGCAAGCAGCTCTTCTGCCAAATCTCCAGGTCGGTAGCTCATCAACGTCAGCTGCCCCCACAGCTTTTAGGGCAGGCGGAGAGGTTGTTCCCTCCAGGACTTGGGCCAGAGAGAGGAGAATAGGGGTCACGGGAGGGAACCATCACCTGGTCTCGGACCACACAGTATTGCAGCTGGACTCCAGCCACTCAAACACACTGAGTTGGCAGGTCCCTGAAAACTGAAAAGGGAGAGGGATCAGATGCCACAGGCCAGGACCCTGGCTTCCTGGCTCCCTGGCTTCCTCCCCACCCATCTGCTCTACCCCCTCTCACCTCCAGAAGCTTTGGAGGGGCTATGATTGTTTTGGACACAGTCTGAAGCTGAGATCAGCAAAATACAGACCCTCAGAGAGCATTTTGAAAAGAGCCTCTCTGGTGCTAAGTGTTAATAAGCCCTTCTAGGAGAATGCTCTTCTAGAATTTGCCATTTCTGCCTCCCTGCCATTCCTCCTTGGGCAATGCCCTTGGGCAATGAACCCTCTGCTCTCTAGTCCTTTCTGAGGGAGATGGTGATCAGGACAAAGCCCTAGCCAGCCCCATGAGTCAGCATGGTCACTGCTGATCTGACCATCAGGCTCGGTGTCAGGAGCTAGCAATCCTCCTGGCTCTAGTTAGGTGACTTGTCTCTAGGAGCCCTGCCTACTGTCCTCCCAACCTCAACACCTAGTGCCATGGGAATGATGTTCTGCACCAACAAACCTTTGCCTCCTGTGGGGAAGATCTTGTGGAATGTCTGCCCCAATCTACAGTCTCCTAGCCTGACCTGTGGACTCACAGTAATAGTTGGTAGCCACCTGGTAAAATGTGACCCTACTTCCCATTCCAACATCAGTTGATTGGACTATAAGAGCCAATAGAAATCCTTCCCCTGGTATTTGGATTGCAGGACAGAGAGACAGAGAAACATGGAGACAGAGAGATTTGGTCCTTCTGTGGGGCTGTGGTTGTCTGTTTTTGTGCTGTGCATCTAGAGGGGCAGAGGTAGCAAGTCAGTAGAAATAGCAAACAATGTATCAGCTACAGAGAAAGAGGCAAAGATGAGAGACAGACATACTTCAAGGGTCCCCTACAGCTTTCCAAATCAGGGTTCCTAGCCTCCCTGAAGCCCATTTCTGCCTATGGGGGTTCATGATTTCTATCCCCCTACCAGCATGAACTAGAGTAACAATCATGCTGTTGCATTTCCTTAATTCAAACAAATATCCATTTTAATTGTGTGTGTGTGTGTGAAGAAACACTAAATTGAAGATAAATATTATAAAATTTATTGCAGTTTCAGAAATTCTTAGCATGAAAATCATATATCTTAGCATTGAGGAAATAGGATACTTTAAACTCCCTGATCTGGACTCTTAATTAGGTAAAATGGTCCATTTTAACCCATTAAAGTGTACATTCCTCCAAGTCATTCAGGAGTGGTTGGAAACTATCTGTTAAAACCTGCGTGGGAGGAGACCTACTTGGATAATCTTTGGCTGGATGAGAATAGCTTTTAGCAATTTCCTACTGAGCCTGCCATGGGGATGACCCTGCTAAGATCATTATTGAAGCCCTTACTGTTCCCCTCATGGAGGGGCTGCAGCCAAAGCCACACTGAGCTGTCCTCCTTTCCAACAGATACTGCCCACCCATCACCTTTTTGCTGAACATATTTACTTTCCTTCTTGCTCCTACCTTTTCTTGATAACCCCCAAGGTGAGATTCAGGAGCCTGCAGAGATGGTTGGTTCCAAGCTTGGCTGAGTGCTCTACGGGGGCATTGCAAGCATCCAGTGTTAGAGAGGTATAGAAGTCATCTAATCTACTCTCTCCTCTGAAAGTCATGGAACTGGGGCTCAGAAAACTTAAGTGCATTGCATAGGGTCACCCAGCCAGATAGCAGCACAACCCAAACTAGAATTCATGTTTACTGACTTCCAGTTCTGTGCTCCACTCACTCTATCACAACTCCTCTTCCCCGCAAAACCGGGAGGCTGGATATCGAACGGGGAGACAAGGGGAGCCATCATGAGATGCAGCAAAACAGTGACTGAGCGTATGGATCTGGAGCCAGAGTGTCCAGGTTCAAATCCCAGCTCTACCACTCCCCAGCTGCATGGACTCAGGCCAGCTACTTAGCAGCTTTATGCCTCAGTTGCCTCATCTGTAAAATGGAGATAAAAACAGTATCCATCACATAGGATTGTTATAAACGTTACTTGAGTCAATGTGAGTACAGCATTTTGAACAGTGCCTGGCACACAGGACACTCTATTTGTGCATCTGGTAAATAAAATCAAGCAGTCTCTGAAGACCCAGGATTTGGTGAGGCATCTGGAATTGGAGCTACCCTGAGATGTCAATTGAGCAGAGGCCCTCAACACCAGGCTCTGGGACTGTGTTACAAAAGCAGCCAGGCAGAGAGAGCAGAACAAAGGAAGGTGGGACAGGTGCTGGCTTTCAGCTTGGGCTGCTTCACCACGGTCCCTACCTACACTCCCTCCCCAGGAAGCCTCCCTGTTCTTCCTCAACCAGGCCTTCACTAGGTGAGAACATTGTTGGTGGCATTGGCGCCACAGCTGACTGGCCAGTTATCTCCCCATCCCAAAGCAAAACTTAGTGGGCTATGCACACCTCAGGAAGTCTGGGTCAACCTGCTACAAATGTTAAGCATAGTGCTGGGGCACTCCTGAATTAATGAGGCATTTCTTAATGACCTAAAAATATATATTTCTTTTGCCAACCTGCATCTTTAATGGTTAATTCAAACAGAATCAGTGAGGTGAATTCTATTCCAATTGGCAGTTCCTCCCCACTTTAATGTCCTTTCAGATATCTAGAGTAAAATATGCAGAAAATCGTTTTCACCTCCTTCAGGGCTCAGAGCTCCCAATCCCTGTGTAAATGATCCTAATGTTTCCTTCAGATCTCCATTCAACCTCTCAGACATGCTGAAGGAGCCTCCTCTGTCTCTGTTCTTTCCTTTCATTTCTTTTTCTCTCTCTCTCCCCTCCCTTTTTCCCACCCTTTCTTCCTTCCTTCCTCCTACTTCCTGGGGTTTATTCAAGATCCAGGCTGATTTTCAGCCTGCTACTCAGCTGGGAGCCCCTGCAAATGAAACCCCTCACTGCTCTCCCAGCAAAAGCACAGAGGCATGTGAAATCATGAGGGGCAGGTGGGGGTGGCCGTGGCACACTGAGCACTGGAACTGGAAAGAGGGCAGACATCAATCACAGCTGCTGTCATAAAACATGCATGAAAAGCAGGGGTGGGGTCTGGGGGAGGGTTGCCAAAGCCTATTTTTCAGCTCACAGCTGGGGACTTGAGGAGGAGACAGGCTGACGGGAGGCGAGGCGAGGCGTGAAGGAGAGAGGAGAAGGGAGCTGGAGGGTGCAGCGCTGCATAGACAAGATGAAAGGCAGGTACCCAGAAGCTGAGTGCCAGAGGGAAGCAGAGGCGGATTTGGTCTCCAACAAGGGGCAGCCAAGGGAATCAGGAGCCTGGAATGTAAACACCTTTTCTTCCTACATGAAAAGCCACCAGTCTTTTTCCAACTCCCTGCCTTTCTGGGGGCTCCCTGCTCTCTCCTGTTGGGCCAGTGACCTGACATTCCAGCAGCTGCAGCCTCAGGCCTGAGACTTCCAGATAGCCTGGCACCTGCACGCTGCTGCTGCTGGTAATGCAGGACCTTCCCTCCCCAGGGGAACACAGCCCGCCCCCACCACCCAGGCTACCCCATAGCCAGCCGCACGCCCCACGGTGCATAGTTTTTTATTTTCATTTATTTATTTTTTGAGATGGTGTCTCACTCTGTCACTCAGGCTGGAGTACAGTGGTGCAATCTGGGCTCACTACAACCTCTGCCTCCCCAGTTCAAGTGATTCTCCTGCCTCAGGCTCGTAGCTGGGATTCTAGGCGCTCGCCACCACGCCCGGCTAATTTTTATATTTTTGCAGAGACAAGGTTTCACCATGTTGGCCAGGCTCGCCTCGAACTCCTGACCTCAGGTGATCCACACGCCTCAGCCTCCCAAAGTGCTGGGATTACAGGCATGAACCACCATGCCTGGCCTCCATGTTGCACACTTTTGTAGCCCTCCATATCAAACCTGTGTCCTCAGAGGCAAGCTCTGCCAAAGCACTATGCATACCTCCCAGCCAGGAGGGCCAGCTTTCTGTTAGAGAACTGTTTATTTTTAACATAAACACAAAGCCAGTGGGCCTTTTCTAGAATTTTCTAGACTCAGCAGGGCCCAGAGTCTTAAAGTTAAGCCTGCTCCTTTGTGTGTTTTCTGATCTCACCAATGTGGGATTTTTTAATAGACAACTTTATCTTACCTAACTGTCTTTTGGGGAAATGATAACCCAGGATGTGCCTCAGAATTAAATTATAAGAGGCAGAATGTGATATTAATCATTGTGAATACTCAGGTTAAAAAGCACTGAATGCTGAATAAATTAGAGTACTCAGTCACATAGACTGGAACCAAAGAGGGGGGAAACTGAGGGCAAACAGAATGGAGAAAAGGCTTAAAATGAGGTTTGAGATTTATAGGAACACATGGGATGAAAGTGAGATGCAATCGGACACTGTCACCAGCCAACCCTGCACATGGGGGCAGAGGAGGAGATTCCAAAAAGCCGAAAAGACACTTGCCTGCCTTTCAGTCTGACTGACAACATGCTAGCCAAGCCCAGGAGGGCCACTCCAATTCACTTTTAAACTATTCTGGACCAGAGGAAATGGCACAGCTTCCTTGGATCTAGCAATTTCTCTAGGGATCCAGACTTACCAGGGGAAATTCTCAGCCTCGCCCAGGTCGGAGTGCACTGCCCAGCAGGGAGGCCTGCTGGTTTCTGGACCTTCAAAAACTCTGCACATTTATCCTCATTTTGTTTGCAGTAGCAGCCATCAGCCTATTGGGAACCACAGGGTGACAGCTCTCAGAGATGATGATCTTAAGACGGCCTTATGGCTGGACCAGGCCATGACATTAGTGTTACCAGATAATGACATCCACTCTGACACAAAGCTGGGATGAAGCTGGCTCCCATTGGAAAACCCCATAGAGAAGGACTCCAAACAGCTGCACAAATCTCTTTTAGGGGAAGGAACAAAATCCAGGTGGAAGCCAATGCCCAGAGAACCCTCCAGGGGATACCTGGAGCTGGTAAAACTGTGGTCACTCCAGCACTCAGAGGCATTTACTGAACATCTTCAGAGAGGTCCTTGGGCCAAAAGAAAACTCAGGCTGGAGGTGGGATGAGAGGGTCATCTCTACTATGGTAGGCAGAATAACGGCCCCCATGAAGATCTCCACATCCTAATCCCCAGAATCTGAGAGTATGTTATCTTACATGGCAGAAGGGACTTTACAGATGTGATTCAGTTAAGGATCTTCAAATGGGAAGATAATCCTGATTATTTAACTTAAGGATCTTTATAAGAGGGAGGCCGGAGTGTCAGAGTCAGAGAAGGAGATGTGAGGAAGAAAGCAGAGGTCAGAGTAATGTGGGGCCATGAGCCAAGGAGTGTAAGCAGTCTCTGGAAGGTGGAAATGGGCAGGAAACGGATTCTACCCTAGAGCCTCCAGAAGGAATGCAGCCCACCTAATTTGTTTTGGACTTCTGGCTTCCAGAACTGTAAGATAATACATTTGTATTGTTTTAAGCCACTAAATTTCTGGTAATTTGTCACAGCAATAATAGGAAACGAATACACTTTCTAAGCAGCTTGACTTGCACATAACTCAAGTCATTGCTGGATAAACCTGAAACATGGTGCTCCTTTTGGCTTTCTTCACAGATAATCTGCTGCTGGTGCTTCCCCCTCCTGACTTATAAATGCTGCCATTAGCTCTGTCATTTCCAGCTGTGTTCTTGTTCTCTTCAACTATCTCAGGGATCCACCAGTGCCGTCTAATTGTCCCCAGTAAGTAAGAAAACTGAAAGGAGAAAATGATCTCATTGTTCCCAGTTAAGTAAGAAAGCTGAAAGGAGAAAGTGATAAAGACAAGTGCAAAGGCTTTGGGAAATGTGCACGATGCCTCTTCCTCACCGTCTCATTTTTTTTGAGATGGTGTCTTGCTCTGTCACCTAGGCTGGAGTGCCGTGGCATGATCTCGGCTCACTGCAACCACTGTCTCTTTCAGGCTCAAGCAATTCTCCTGCCTCACTCTCCCGAGTAGCTGGGATTACAGGAGCACACCACCATGCCCGACTAACTGCTGCATTTTTAGTAGCGACAGGGTTTCACCATATTGGCCAGGCTGGTCTCAGACCCCTGACCTCAGGAGATCCATCCGCCTCAGCCTTCCAAAGTGCTGGGATTACAGGCGTGAGCCACCATGCCTGGCCCTGTTGAATTTCAATAGACTCCTTGCTTTCTATGAAAGCCACCTCAGGCTGAAAGCCCAGATTCAACTAAGTTTATTTCAACACATTCAAGAGTCTGTGTCGCCACAGGGCTGGTGAAAGCAGGTGAGTTAGGTACAAGGCCACCCATTCTTTTTTTTTGAGACAGAGTCTTGCTCTGTCTCCCAGGCTGGAGTACAGTGGCATCAGCTCAGTGCAACCTCCACCTCCCAGGTTCAAGCGATTCTCCTGCGTCAGCCTCCTGAGTAGCTGGGATTACAGCTACTCAGGAGTAGCTGTAATTTACCACCACGCCCGGCTAATTTTTGTATTTTTAGTAGAGATAGGGTTTCACCATGTTGGCCAGGCTGGTCTCGAACTCCTGACCTCAAGTGATCCACCCATCTCAGCCTCCCAAAGTGCTGGGATTACAGGCATAAGCCACCGCAGCTGGCCCAAGGCCACCCATTCTTCAGGTTGTGACCCAAACTGCCAGGACAGCTGAGCCCTGGGGTTGGGAGACTCCAGGGTGCCCTAGTAAGGAAGCTCTGGGCTCACTTCCTGTCTGTTCTGGGTCAGGAAAAAGTTACATGATATTGTCCTAAGTGGAGAGAGTTAAGGAACTGGAGTACAACTTGGAATTAGATTAACATAAAAATCTGATTCAGCCAGGTCTCTCAGCTCCTCACTACATCGATTAATAATAATTGTCAAGTATAACCTACCAGGTACCTTACAGGTATCTCCTCATTTAATCCACTCAACTGTTGCATTATTCCCGTTTTACTGGGCTTTTGTGAAAAGTCACCGAACAATCACAACCAAAATAACAATTCCCCAAACAACTAGTTTCCTTCTTCTTATTAGATCCCGTCTCTGTTAACAGCAACACCATCTACTCAGATGTCCAAATTAAAAAGTTCTGGTAGAAACAACATGGTCTCTTCCTACTCTACACCTCTGCACAAATCCAGCCCTATGTCTTGAAAAATCTATACCTCCGGCTGTGGATGCAAATAGGAAGGAAATAGCCCTTCACTCATTAGTGTAAAATGTGAATGAACCACCAACATGGCCACCACCTGAGTCTCCTCTGCACCCCTCTGTGGCAAGGTGATGTGAGGAAGCTCTTTTTCTGATTATGGATGCTTTTGCTACAGCCAAGCTTGAAGATGTTTCTGCTGTAGTCATCTTCAGTTCCAGCTTGGCTATGTTTCCTTTGGATAGACATGGGAGAAATGTCTACATAATGCCTTCCTAAAGCTTGGGAAGAATAGAACTTCTCTGGTGTCCCAGGATGAGGTTAGTTGATCATACCTTTGTGCTGCCACATTGCGCATACTCCTTTTTGCAGTTATCCCTGTGTACGTCATTCATTTTATTTCATTATTTTTACTATATGTTTTGCCAACTAGATTATAGGCTCTCAGAAGTCAGGATCATGTCTAATATATCTTCTGATCCCAAGTCTAACCAGTGCTTGACACACTACAGGCACCCACCCATCAATGTTTGTTGGATAAATAATCTGTGAATACAATAGGCTGGCCTATCTTTGGGCACAGGATGATCTCAGGAGATAAGGAGGTTTACAAGGAGAGTAGGAGGCAGAGACCTTCACAACAAGGGTATCTGAACTCTGTGAAACTCATTTCTGTGAGAAACTAAAACAGAGTCTGAAATTCTTCCCTAAATGTGTGTGATTTCTTCTCATACCAACTTTATTCCCCGGCAACAGGCTATAATGTTTTCCTAAATCAGCCTGGTGAACTTAGGCTTGTTGGGTTTTAACCAACATTAGCACTGTAGTGCTACTAGAGTAGTGCCACAATCAAATATAAGCCTAATAGACTAGGATGAAAGTCATTTAATAACAAAAAGACAAACAAGCCAATTAAAAGAAAATGTATGAAAACTTGAACAGACATTTCACAAAAGAAGATATGTATAAGCAGCCAATAACCACATGAAAAAGTACTCAATGTCATTAGAAATCAAATAAATGCAAAAGAAAACTACAATGAGATACCACCTCATTCCATTTTGAAAAACCAATATGTGTTAAAACCTTTTTATTTTGAAAATAATTGTAGCTTCACAGGAAGTTGCAAAGAGAGTATAGAGAGAATACTCTTCACCCAATTTCCCCCACTGGTTTTATATCATATCACTTCATATGGATTTGAAAACCTACAATTAAAAAGACTGACATTACCAAATATTGTTGGTGATACGGAGGAACTGGAATTCTCATACGTTGCTGGTAGGATTGTCAAATGGCAACCACTTTGGAAAACCATGTAGTAGTTCTTTACAAAGTTAAACAAACACCAGATGATTCAGCAATTCTATTCCTAAATACTTACCTAAAAGAAATGAAAACCTGTGATCACAAAAATACTTACACGAGAGTGTTTATAGCAATTGTGTTTACAATAGCTCCAAACCAGAAACAACCCAAATGTTCATCAATAGGAAATTGGAGAAATAAATTGTGGTAGATTCAAACAATGGAATACTTCATAGCAACACAAAAGGATACACTCTACTACTTGCAAGAACACAGATAAGTCTGTTGGGAGTAGAAAGCCAAATACAAAACAATGTATACTGTTTAATTTCATTAATCTAAAGGTCAAGAATGCAAAACTAATCTATAGTGACAAAAATCAGAATAGCTGCCTACAGGGAATAAGGACTGCCTGGAAGGGAGCAGGGGAAATCTTTCTGGGGTGATTAGAATGGTCTGTATCTTGATTGGAGAGTTGGTTACACAGGTGTATTTGTCAAAATTCATTGACTTGAACATTTAAGATCTGTGCTTGCCACTTTATGTAAATCTTTTCCTTAATTTTTAAAAATGAAAATAATGGGAAAAAAAGATTTCTACAATGAGAGAGAAAGAATGACATAGTGAAGGGATAAAAATAAGAAAAAAATTAGGAAGAGAGAAAATCCTGCTGTTTACTACCTGTCAGTAATATTATATTTTTAAAATCATGAATATGTTTTACTTTGATGAAAATACAAAAACAAATTTATCTCTTTAAACTTCAAAATCCTCACATCACTATTTGATATATTATTTAGTGTTATCATTATCACACAGGTTCTATAAAGAAAAAACACAAGACACAAAGAGGTTGAGTCATTTACTAAGAAATAAGACCTTGAATCTAGATTTTCTTACTACCAATAATCTTAACCACCTCCTCTCCACAGCAAAAAAAAAAAAAAAATACATTTGAGAAGCATCTGTAATTGAGATTTGCCATCAGTTTGTGGGCTTTTATAATTATTCCTTCAAGAGTAATGGACCAAGGATTCAGCTGAAGCTTCTCTCTGCTGGCAACAATCGTTTCCTGCTCCATTTTTAAATGCTTAATCACTTAGATACCTTTTGCCATCAATACTCTCCATCCATTTGCACTTTTATTGCCATTTTCCAAGGGTCTAAATGCCTCGTAGATGATTCTAGATGCCACAAACCTGGCTTCTTTATAGAGAGAGGCCTGTGCTGTGCTTAGATGTTTAATGCAAAAGTAGTGGAAATGCTGGGATGTGCATACACTTGTCAGACTGTTTCTTTATTTGCTAGTGAAATCTAAGGAATAAACTGGTTGTTCTCTTATTATTGATTTCAAATAGATCCCCTCCCTAAAGAAAGGTTATGCCATGAACTATAACGATGGAAATGTTGCCAGGCACACTGGCCTGCATCTGTAGTCCTAGCTACAGGAGGATCACTGGAGCCCAGACCAGCCCAGGCAACATAGTGAGACCCTCATCTCTTTAAAAAAAAAAAAAAAAAAAAAAGCAAAAGCAAATGCTACAGGATACAGATAGAAAAGTGGGAATAGATCTGACAGATTATTAACCGTGAGGCAGATACCATAACTCCGAGTTCTTCAGATGAGTCAGGGTGCATCTGAAAACTGCAAGACACTAGATTCTACTTGAAAGCTAGAAAGAAATTCTGAGATCATTTATTCCAAATACCCTCACTTTGCACATGAAAAAATTAGATGTGGGGTTGGGGGAGAAATGACAACAGTGTAGAAATAGCATAGGAGTTTCTATTTAAAAATCTTAGCTTTATGTTCTGGTTTTCACTTACTAGAGGCACAATCTTGAAGTGCTTAACCTCATGTTCTTTTCTGTAAGATGGAAATAAGAAAACCTGTTCTGATGACTCACACGGTCTTATGATAATCAAATGAAATAAGGTCTGAGACACTGTTTTGTCGACTTTACATTAATGTGTATTATTACTGTTGCCCAAGTTGGTAAATGGAAAAGCTAAAATTAGAACTCAGGTCTCCTGAATGCACTCTGTCAGTCTGAAAAACTGCCCCTAGGCTACTCAGCTGACCTCAGAGGGCAATTTATTATTAACCCTGGGACGTAGGAAGTAGCACTGGCTTCAGGAGGCTACAGAGGAGGAGCAGGATCTGACCACCACGGTGAGACACTGCTGGCTTGGGGAAGAGAAAGAAGCAACTAGAAACAGTCCTGTGTCAGGTAATGTGGCCAGGCAACCTTTTGGAGACTGTCCCACTCTGTCTCGGGCTACGGGTTGGCATGAAACAGGGTGGGGAGGGCAGGACTGAAAGGGCATCAGAGCCAAGTGCCTCTATTTAGTAAGGCTGATTTCACAGCGTCCTGCCAGGCGCCCCTCCCCAAGGGCTCCCTTAGGGACAAACATCCCATCATGGGTAGGCACAACAGCTCCAGTTCCTGAGATCACAGTTTTATTTTATTTTTTTTGAGATGGAGTCTCGCTCTGTCACCCAGGCTGGAGTGCAGCGGCACGATCTTGGCTCACTGCAAGCTCTGCCTCCCGGGTTCACGCCATTCTCCTGCCTCAGCCTCCCAAGTAGCTGGGACTACAGGTGCCCGCCACCACGCCTGGCTAATTTTTTGTATTTTTAGTAGAGATGGGGTTTCACTGTGTTAGCCAGGATGGTCTCGATCTCCTGACCTTGTGATCTGCCCGCCTCAGCCTCCCAAAGTGCTGAGATTACAGGCGTGAGCCACGGCGCCCGGCCGAGATCACGGTTTTAAATCCTCAGGGATGGGTACCCAGAGTCAGTGCCTGGATAGCACTGCTTGAGTCCTTTGCAGCATTATTGTAGAGAGTTTCAACAGCATCGGAAGCCCAGTCCAGAGGAGCAGTACTGGGTTCAAATCCCAGAGCTGAAGGTCCTTGGACAAGAGATTTACCTTGTCTGAGCTCCAGTGTCCTCGTTTAAAGTTGGGATAAAGGGTTGTTGTGACAAAGATGATCACAAGGGTCAATATTAATTGAACACTTACAGTGTGCTAGGCACTGTTCTCAGCGTTGACATGGCTTATCTCATTTAGTTGTTACACATGCATTTTTGGTAACTGCCCTGGCAGCCAGGGAGGTACCATCTGTACCCCAAAAATGAAGCTCCTTTTGAGAGAGCCTTTTTATCTCTGCCTTCTGAGTGGCCCAGTGAGAGGTCCTGAAGGAGCTATGTCTGCCTCAGGTGGGTGTTGGAAGCATTCATGAATGCCTGGAACCACAGGCATGTCCTGAGCAGCCAGGCCATTGCTATTACTAACGATCAAGATCCTGAAAACAAGAACACATAAAGGGAATGTTGGTTGCCATAGGCCCTTGGCAGATCAGCAGAGTCACTTAGGCCAATCACAATGATTACAAGGAGCAGAGAGCCTGGTCCAGTCACCTTCTTTAAGGTCAATTGCCAATCAGCCTTGCAAGGGCCTCAGGCTAGAGAATCAGACTTTCTGGCTCTCCCCTTCTGGGGTGCTGCCTCCCTGCTGGGGGCTAAAGCTCTGAAGAGCAGACATCTGTACTGGCAAGCACAGCCTCTCTCAATGGCTTCCAGGGAAGATATCCTCAAATAGATACAGTTGGTTAGTACCCAGGTGGCAAAGTGGCTGATAGCCATTTGGATCCTGGCACTGTTTCCCTGGGTTAGCTTTTTTTTTTTGAGATGGATTGTTGCTCTGCCACCCAGGCTGGAGTGCAGTGGCGCAATCTTGGCTCACTGCAATCTCCACCTCCTGAGTTCAAGCAATTCTCCTGCCTCAGCCTCCCTAAGTAGCTGGGATTACAGGCATGTGCCACCACACCTGGCTAATTTTTGTATTTTTAGTAGAGACAGGGTTTCGCCATGTTGGCCAGGCTAGTTTTGAACTCCTGACCTTGGGTGATCCGCCTGCCTCAGCCTCCCAAAGTGCTGGGATTACAGGCATGAGCCACCACGCCCGGCCTCTGGGTTAGCTTCTTCTGATGGACAGCAGACTGGGAAGCTTTGCAAAAACTTGCTTGACTTAGATGTGAGCATATCTGCCTGGGTGCTGAGAGGTACTTGTCCTCCCAGGCCTACCAAGCTGGGCTGAGGAAACGTAATCCAAAGATGACCTGCTGGATGGCTGGTTTAATTACAGCATCCCCAGGTGCCCTAATGGCAGGAGAGCAAAAGGATTGTGACCTAAAAGCCCCACCTAACAACCTGGATTTATACAAAGGGTGGGGTAGTGATTATTAGACTAATATGCTTTACTTGTGGGAAGGCTGTAGCTCACAAAGGCTCCACATGCATTATTTCATTAGATCCTGATGGTGAGCTGTGAGCTGCGGCAACACCTGTCCTTGGTTTACTGAGGAGGAAACTGAAGTTCTGACAGGCTGAGCGACTTGCCCAAGGTCATGCAGCGGATGCGTGGCTGGGCTAGAACTGGAACCCAGGTCGGCTAAGCCCAGGTCCTTGGCCCTTTCATCTGTGGCAGTTTGCTCAGGTTGGTAGATTGAGCGCTGCGAGTCAAGAAGGCATCTGTGTGGCTCACTGTGAGACTCTGGGACCATCAGGTCTTTACTATGCGCCTACCTATTAGTTGCTCCCATTCTGAAATGGCAACCACAATGCTATAAACAATATAAGTGAGGCATTTTGGGACAACTGACCACACATAATAGACACCCAATAAATGTTGGTTGTTGTTAAATATGAGAAAGGCCAAGCATGGTGACTCATGTCTGTAATCCCAGTGCTATGGGAGGCCAAGGCAGGTGGATCGCTTGAGCTCAGGAGTTTGAGACCAGCCTGGGCAACATAGCAAAACCCTGTCTCTACAAAAAATGCAAAAAGAAAAAAAAAAAAATTAGCCAGGCATGGTGGCAGGCACCTGTAGTTCCAGCTACCCGGAAGCTGAGGTGGCAGGATTGCTTGAGCCTGGAAGGAAGAGGTTGCAGTGAGCCATGATCATGCTACTGCACCCAGCCTGGGCAATAGAGAAAAAAAAAAAAGAGAGAGAGAGGAAAAAACAAACAAACAAACACCAAAAGAAAAAAAAAGTTTCCTTCACTCCAGGTTACTTTCTGATCGTGTGTTTATGATTACTTTAATTTCCATCAAAGAATGCTCAGAGGAAAAAAGTCCTTTCAGGAGCACACAGGAAAATATATCAAAGTAGTTATACTACCTGATGGAATCTGTGCTCCATTCTTTCCGATGATTTGCCCTCAAAGACATTTACCTAAGGTGGAATCCCACCTATGAATTAATTGAGGGGGAAGTTTCCTCACAGACCGATTATATCCATGTGGTTGTTTTTATCTTCCTTCCTCACCTTTTTTTTTTTTTTTTTACCAACCCTTTGGCATTGGGGAACCCCTGCCCACTGCCCCTGCTGAGGCCCAAACATGCAAAGCAGTGTCTCCGAGTGAGAAACCTTCCACACTGCAAAAAAGTCTCCATAGTGCTGGCTGCCCTCTTCTCAGGCTTGCACTTTAGATCTCCTAAAGAGAACTACAGGCCAGGCAAAGTGGCTCATGCCTGTAATCCCAGCACTTTTGGGAGTCTGATGTGGGAGGATTGCTTGAGACCAGGGGTTCAAGACCAGCCTAGGCAACATAGCAAAACCCTTGTCTCAAAACAACATTTTTTCAAAAGAATAACAAATTAATAAACAATAAAGAGAGCTACCTAAAGCCTCTCTGAAAGACTGGAGAATGCTTAGACCCATAGTGAGACTATCACAGTGCACATCCTTCTTTTATGTGTTAACTCCACAAAAGGGGTAGAGATTAAGACTTTTCTAAGAAGGAACTAGATGATTCCTCTTCCCTGTTAGGTTTTCCAGGATTTTGTCCTCCACTCTCCACTTACTCTGCACACACTTCCTCTTCTCCATATATGACTTCGACTGCCACCTCTATGCGGGCAATCCCAATCTTCATCCCCAGACAGTTCTCTCTCTTGGTCTTCATAACTGCAATTCAAATGGTCTCTTGACGTAGCCTGTTGGATATTCTAAAGTCATCTCAAACTCATGTTTAATTTAATTGAATTTTTTTTTATTTGAGACAGGGTCTTGCTCTGTCATCCAGGCTGGAGTGCAGTGGGGCAATCACAGTTCACTGCAGCCTTGACCTCCTGGGCTCAAGTGATTTCCCCACCTCAGCCTCCCAAGTAGCTGAGACTACAGACATGTTCCATCATGACTGGCTAATCATTATTATTATTATTATTTTTGTAGAGATGGGGTCTTGCTTTGTTACCCAGGCTGGTCTCAAACAATCCTCCCACCTCAACCTCCCAAAGTGCTGGGATTACAAGTGTAAGCCATTACACCATCCAGCCTCAAACTCATTTTAACCAAAGTGCAATGCAAGATGTTTTGTCTTCATGTCGGCACCTCATTCTCCTTCCCATCTCAGCCGATGTCACCCCTGGGCCTTTGAGGCCAACCATCTTGGACTCCTCCTGTCTTACCCCCACATCCAAGCAATCACCAAGCCATGTACTGGTGATTCTTCTTTCCAAATTTCTCAAATAGATGTCCCTCTTCTCCTTCCCCACTACTACTCACATTCATACACTCTAGTTCATTAATTCTCTTTCATTTGGTGATTCATTCATTCAACAAATACCTATTGAACAACCACAATGTTCTCCTCATGCAGGCCTTAGTTTATCTGTCATGTGCTCAGAGTGACCTTTCCTGACCATCCCATCTCCAGTTGCTTCTCTATCCCAGTCATTACATTATACTACTTAATTAAATTTTTCCACAACTTTTAACTTCTATGTTTGTTTTCTTGTTTACTCTAAGTCTGTCTCACTAGAATGCAATTTCTATGCTATCAAAAATGTTGTCTTTTTCAGTATTCAGAACACCAAGAGCTTCATAGATGCTCTGTAAAAATTACTTGAATGAATGCAGATTACACTTTGAGATAAGGCACTAGCACTTGCTACCTCTCTCTCCTAGATTTTTGAAAAAGTCTCTTTATTTGTCTATTGGCCCCCTCCAATCTATCCTTCAAATTTTTTTAAAAAGTGATTTATTTTCCCTAATTCACAAGTCTGATCTTGTCACTACTCCTTTTAAATATTCCAGTGACTCCACAACTTACGGTACAAAAGCTGAGCTCCTTGGCATTGAATAAAAGGCCCTTCAGGATGGGGCCTCACCTCCCTATCCAGTCTCTTATCCTGCTGGCCCCTAACTCCACCCCCAGCCAACATCCCTACTTTCTTTAAACTGAGTCGCACTGGGCTATTCGTAATTCTCCAAATGAGTCACAAAATGTCCTCTCTCAGGGTCTTTGCCCATAATATTCTCTGTCTAAAATGCCTCTCCCTCGTTGCTTACCTAGCAATTTCTACTCATCCCTCAAGCCTTGGGTTAAATGCTGAGAAGCTTTCCTAAATCCTGAGGCAGGTAAACATTCATTTTCATCATCATTATCCTCATCATTATCATTAGTTACCACCTATTGACAAATTATTATGTGTTAGCACTGTGCTGAATGCATTTAATTCTCACAACAGCACAATGAAGCAAGCATAATCATCTGCATTATAGATGAGGAAACCAAGGTTCGCAGGGGTGAAGTAGCCTGTCCCAGGAGGTACAGTGTAACTGGGATTCAATTCCAGGGCTGACCCATTCCAAAGAGGCTGCCTTCAACCACCACGCGGCGCTGCTTCCCGCTGTTCTACCGGCCTTTGTATATACCCCATGATAGCACATGCCTTATTTCCATATAATTGTTTGATGGCACATCTGTCTCCTCACAATACTGTCAGGTGTTTGAGAGCACAAATGTGCCTTTTCATCTTTATATTCTCAACACTCTACTTAGAGCTGGCACTTAGTAGGTGCTTTATAAATAATAAATGAGTGGATTAATGCAGGCCTTCTCAGCCTCAGCACTACTGACATTTTGGAACAGATAATTCTTTGTTGTGGGGGCCATCCTGGGCATTGTAAGATGTTTAGTAGCATAAACATAAATAAACTCTGGAAACACTTCCAGAGAAGGCAGAAGAGAATATTTAGAGGCCCCACAAAGTACTAGGCATTTAAAACGATACCTCATTTAAACGCTATTTTACAAATGTGAGACCAGAAGCTGAGAAAGGTAGAGCATCTTTTCCATGACCACATAGTTAGTGATGATGTAGCTTAGACTGAGCACAAACCTGCCTCCCCGGCAGGGCTTCCTCCCCATCCGGGGGCCAATTCTCCAGCTGTTCAGTGTTTGTCCTCCACTGGTTCAGAGCCACAGCGGGGAGAAGGATTGTAAAAAGTTGTCATCTCCAATCCCAACTGCTCTTCCAAGGACCCCATCTCCTCATTCCACCTGTTGTAAATCTCCCCCTGGACATCATGTTGTAAACTAAAATGACACTGCTAATACACAATCTTCTCTTCTCTTCCCCCACCCCACCCTGTCTCCCCCTAGCTGACTTGCTTCTACTAACATCACCTACCTCTTCAAGTTATTAAGCCTTGAAGTCATCTTTGACTCTTTTCATCCACTACCTTCTCCCCCACTGTGGTTGAATATTTGACCCCTCCAAAATTATGTTGAAATTCAATCCTCATGGTAAATTATATATGTGTATTTTACCTCAATAAAAATAAGAAATTATTACCCAAAAAAAGGAAACTTAATCCCTAATGTGGCAGTATTGAGAGGTGAAGCCTTTAAGAGGTGCTTAGGTCATGAGGGCTCTGCTCTCATGAATGGATTAATCCATTCCTGGATGAGTGGATTAGTGAATTGGTGAATTAATGGGTTATGATGGGAGTAGAACTGGTGGCTTTATAAGAAGGGGAAGAGAGACCTGAGAGACCTCACTGGCCCTCCCACCATGTAACACCCTTTGCCATCTTGGGACTCTTTACAGAGGCCCCCCAGCAGGAAGGCCCTTGTCAGATGCGGCCCCTCGACCTGGGACTTCTCAGCTTTCATAACTATAAGAAATAAAATCCTTTTCTTTTCTTTTTTCTTTTTCTTTTTTTCTTTTTTTGTTGAGACGGAGTCTCGCACTATTACCCAGGCTGGAGTGCAGTGGCTCGATCTCGGCTCACTGCAAGCTCCGCCTCCCGGGTTCACGCCATTCTCCTGCCTCAGCCTCCCGAGTAGCTGGGACTACAGGCACCCGCCACCGTGCCCGGCTGATTTTTTGTATTTTTAGTAGGGACGGGGTCTCACCGTGTTCGCCAGGGTGGTCTCAATCTCCTGACCTCGTGATCTGACTGCCTCAGCCTCCCAAAGTGCTGGGATTACAGTCGTGAGCCATCGCGCCCAGCTAAAATCCTTTTCTTTATAAATTACCCAGTTTCAGGTACTGTGTTATAAGCAGCAGGAAATGAACGAATATATCCCCCCACATCTAATCATTTGTCGCCCCTCACATCTGTCCCCTGATTCCCAGCTCCAATTCTACTGCTGCTGGGTTCTCCTCACCTGTCAGCTGGACTGTTTATTAGTAGTCCATCTCCGTGATGGCCTCCAGCGTTTTTCCTCTCAGTTCCATCATTCCCACTGCCACCAGACTGAGCACCCCTGATCTCACCTTCAGGGTCAACACAAATCAGTCCAAACTCCAAATTTACCTTTAATTGCCTTTCCTCTACCCTTCCAGCCTCTTGTTCTTGGATTTCTCAGCCATAACCAACATGGTGTCATCCCCAGTGACCCACAACCTCTGTATCTCTGCTCTTACTGCCCTCTGCCTTGTTAATTAACATTTATAAAAGGCCACTGGTTGGGACTGAGCTTCTGCACCAGGCATAACAGACTAAACCAAAATGGAGCCCCTCGTGCTGAAGTTCCACATCACCAAGCCGAAACTAAGCTGTTGATCTGACCTTCCAAGAAATCAGGAGACAGAGATAATTGCAGAGTCCCCAAACAGGGCAGTTTTAGCAGGCATGATAAGGAAGTCTCCTCTGCTTTAACCTTTGAAATGACCAACCTTCTTTTTGTTTTCTGTTTCTGCTCTCCTCAGCCCTTTTTTGTCTGTGAAACCAATTTCCTCTGCTCAGCTTATCGGAACACTCATTCTATTTCACAGAACGAGGTGTTGCCTGATTCTAGAATCACAAATAAATGCCAATTGAGATCTTTAAATTAAATTTGTGTAATTTTGACTTTTGACAGCCTGAACAGCCCTACACCCTATTTTTACCCCATTATAGTCATTTCTCACCCCTTTTCTTTCTATGACAAAGCAAAAAAAGAGCAACCACATAGAAACCCACCCTACTCTTCAAGACCCATTTAGATTCCACCTCCTCCATGAAGCCTTCCTTGACCTTCTGGGTGGGAACTCACTTTTCCTCCCTATAAACAACTATTGCATTTCCTTTGTATCTTCTCTGGCACTTAGTCACTTTCTTCTGTGAGTATTCCATCACTACTATAGAGAACAAACTCCTGGCTCATAATCTGTGAAAGGGGATAATAATAGTACCTCCCAGGTGGGCACTGTGGTACACGCCTGTAATCCCAGCATTTTGGAGGCCGAGGCTGGAGGATTGCTTGAGGCCAGGAGTTTGAGACCAGCCTGGGCAATATAGTGAGATGCCATCTCTACAAGAAAAATTAGCTGGGCATGGTGGCGCATGCCTGTAGTCCCAGCTACTCAAGAGGGTGAGAGAGGAGAATCACTTGAGCCCAGGAGGTTGTGGCTGCAGTAAGTCATGATCGTACCACTGCACTCCAGTCTGGGTGACAGAGCAAGACCCTATCTCTCTAAAAATGATGATGATGATAATAATAATAATAATAGTACCTCCCTCATGGGGCTGTTGAGAAGATTAAGTTAGATTAAGTACATTATTATATGGAAAAAGCTTGGGACAGTGCCAGACACACAGTAAGCACTATAGAAGTGTTTGCTGTTATTAGTACAATACTACCCTTGTGTTTCTGAAGCCCTTAGCACTGGACATAGGAATTATTAAAAAACACCTCTGAGTCTATGAGTGACTGCAGGAGCACTGTTTTTTGAAATGCAGTAACAGCAGTGCAGCATATAGCAGGGGCTCCCATTCCGTCCCAGATCTTTGAATGGAAACTATTTTTTCTTGAGTGCTACCACTCTCCTGGTGTTAAATGGCCCCTAGTCATCACACTCTTTTAGACCAGTTGACTTCAGCCCTTTTTATTCATGCCAACACTCTGAGTGAGCACATGCCCTCCTTAGAAACTCAGTTCCCTTCAATGGCTGCTTGGGCTGGGAGGGGTGAACAAATGGGGACATGTCTACTAAAAGGTAACCCCAAGGGGATTCCTGATATACATCCCCCATTCCCATACCACTCCCCCAACCCCTCCCATTCATTTAGAAAGATCTGTCTTTGACTGCCTCCCTTTAAAAGACAGGACCTATATATAAATGCCCTGCTCTTTTATTTTCTCAACATGGGTGATACGTTGAGATACGTATCACTGAGATACGTGATACTCTCCTTTTCAATTTGACATGAATTTTAGTTAAAACAATCAACCCAGCAAAGGCATCTTTTAGAGGTTTTTTTTTTTTTTTTTGGTCCCTTGAATAAGCAACATGGCTTGTTTGCTCTTAAGCTGTGCGTGCGTGCACGTGTCCACAAGCATGAATATGTAAGTGCACACACAGACCATACTAGGAATAGAAGTAATTTATTCTGGGAATGCTGAGTGAGTTACTATTAAATCATTTCTATCTCCCTCACCATCAAAGCCCATCCATTGAGCTCCCCTGTGTATAAGGAACTGCACCAAGCAAAATCTAATCCAATATTAGATTCACCAAAATATTTATGTTCTTTGTTCCTAAGACCCTTTTCTCAGTCAAAAAATCAGAGAAGGAGATTGGGGGTGTGGGGGAATGACAGAGAAAATGCAAACATTTTTGCATAATACATCAGACCAGCCCTGCAGCCCAGTGTTTGGAGATTTGCTGGAAGAAAAGGTCTTTCCTGATACATGCACAATAAGGGGCATTTCAAGTAGGATCCCTTTGCTTTAACGAAACAAAAACAAAAACTTATTTCCTTCACTCCATCCTGCCACACATTCCAGATGGAAGAAAGGTATTCTGCTTTCGGAGATCTTGTGTTTTAGCGAGATCTGAGTTCACTATTTCAGTCTTGATGCTTTCATTAGCCAGTGAACTTAACTTCCCTGAAATGACATCTCCACCAGAAGATCAGAATACAAACCCTTGGAAGTCAAGGTAGTGTCTCCTCACATTGCTTAGGAGAGATATGGCACCAGGTTATGTCTTTGTCAGGAGAAAAGGACACCAAAGTGAACATAGTATGGACTTGGTGCACCAGGTTGACCCAGGGACGTCCACTGCAGAGTGTTACCTGCAAAACTCTGGCCCAGGTGGCTTCTGACCCCAAAGGGCCCAGCTCACCTGCTCTCTGATCTACACTGTCCTAGGCACTGGTTTCTCGTGTTCAGAAATAGCCCCGGTGAAACCTGTCATATGGATTATGTTTCTCCCAAAGGACAGAGCTCTGCTGGTTTGAGATCCTGAATCGTCAATTTAATAACACCATTCTGCATGATGGAATGGAAAGCGGGCTTGGAAATGTTTGTTGCCAAGTTTAGCTGCCTCTGCTCTTTCAGGCAGCCTGGGAAGAGCTGTCCACATTCACAGCCAACATCTCAAAGCCTTTGCCTGCTCACAAAAGGACCAGTCATCCTTAAATGGTCATAGACAGAAGAGGCAGGACAACTCACAGGCAGCTCGATGCTGAAGGCAAAGGAAGAGGGAGAAATGAAAAGACTTTAAAAGCATTCTCTTTCTAGCCCCCGCTGAGAATTTTAAATGCCTTTGCCTCTGGCATATTTGAAGTCTGCATTTTATAGTCTGTTTAACTTACCCAGCAAGCCTTTTGGGCAGGCAAGAGCTGCATCTTTGCATGTTTGTGTCTAATGCTGAGTGTGCTGTTGGCACTCAGAGCAGCGGAAAATAATATGGCTAAAATCCACGGCAGCAGTGGGTGGCCTGGGCCCAGAAAGTAAAAGCCAAAGGAGAGATTTCCTATCTGCGTGGTGTAAGGAGGGCAGGAGATTTCCAGAGCTCTGAACCAACGCTGGGGAAGGAAGGGAACATCAAATATTGATTTTCTCCTGGAAATGGATTTTGGCCTTGCAGACTGGGAGTCTGGGAGGGGGAACTAGGAAGCCCACCCCTCTGAGAAGGAAAGCTCAGGAGCCATCCCGATGTTGACTTTGCTAGAAGATGCATCTCTCAGGCCGAAATCAGGATTCCCTTGCTTGGACTGGCAGAATATAGTCTGAGGCTCCAGAGTTAGGCTCTGTCCTGGACTTGCTGTGTAACCTTGCCCTACCAGGCCACTATCCCACACATTCATACATTGAATCCCTGCTGTGCACTAGACATTGTGCAAACACTGAGCATATGAAGATATACAAGATACACACAATCCCTGCCCTCATGGAGCTCATCTTCCAAGGGGATCACTGTAGAGGGTGGTAAGTGCTGTGAATAAATGAATGGGAAGAGGTGACAATCAAGGTCTTCTTTTTTCCTTCCTCCACACACCAAGTAAGAGCCATGACTCAGAGTGTGCAGGAGAACAAGGGAGTCTCTGTTCCCAATCACCAGCTGAGATGGGGAACTGTCCTGGTCAGCCCCTGTCAATTTGGGAGGAAAATTTGAGAGAAATCCATTCAAAGATACCCTGCAGGCTGATAAAGGGAGAAGGAAAAAGGGGGAAGGAAAACAGAAAGAAAGAAGGGGCCCTCCTTCAGAAAGTGAAAAATCTTATTACTATAATTTTACCATTCAAAGAATGTAAGTTATCTTTAGTAAGGAATATGCATATCTGACTTTCAAAGGCCAATGCTTCTCTATCAAAATTCACTTCTGTTATTAGGCTTGATCACAGTTCAGCTCCTGGAACACTTGAGTGAACAATTTTACATCTAAATGAGACTCTTGGGAGTGGAATAGAAGGAATTCTTTATGAACATCATTAAAGGAAGCTGCTACAGAAATAAAAGGAGAAATAATAATTTCCATTTGTTGTATGTCTACCATCCACAACACATTAAACATAATTTCACTTAATCATCACAAACAGCCCTTCTGAGTAGGCATTGTTTTCTCTCTTTTATAGTTAGGTGAAGTAAAGCTCAAAGAAATTAAGTATGTTACCTGAGATCACAAAGTTATTAAGTTAGATAGCTGGGATTTGCTCCATGAGCTAGTTCACCGAGATCAATATGGATTTGAAGGAAAATTTTCCCAGTTCCAGAACTGTGTCAGCAAAATGGCAATAAAATGTCTCCATGGAACCTTGTGCTAGGGATTGCGAGGCCCCAGAGAACTATGTCCCATCACCGTCATTAGCCAATCTATCATCATTCAGCATCTCTATCCTCTCCTTCAATGCCTCATACTCCAGGTCTTATTCTTTGCTCAGCCACTTATGTCTTTATTTGTTACTGATTTCATGTAAAATGATTTGCATTATAATAGGAGCTTTCTGGAGATAATACTATAATCAAAAAAGAGGCCCAAAGGCATGATAGGATTTTCAGATACTCTGACAAAGTGCATAGATTCCTGGCAGCAGGCTATTCCCTTGATGCTAGACCGAAACTTGCCCTTACAACTCTTCATATGGACCACAGGGCTCAGCTTTTTCCATCAAAGTGGCAGACACCCAGAGCCCTGGATGAACAGGAGTAGTGTAGTTCTAGGTGACTGAGTGAGCTCCAGTGGTGCTGAGGACACAAACTGCCAAGTCTGTGAACCTCTGAACCCTCCTCGCCTGCAGAACTTTGGAAAGGGGCTGATTACCCATTCCTGGTCTATTTACTCTTCTTTAGCATCCCCCACAGTGCCTAGAAAACCTCAACCACAGGTCAGGTACTGAACACACAGTTGGGCATTGATAATATCTTCTGATTGGTTTATTCCTTTCAGCCTAGGGTCTTTGTTGAAAGGACTGAACCTCTAGAAGAGTGGTGATTTCCACACTGTTGGCAGCATTCAAGCCAAGACAGGCTGGAGATATGGCATTGGGAATTCTTGTTCTAAAGTGTTGGACTGGGTGAGCTGCTGGTCCTTCCATAATCCTGGAGGAGGCTCTAATAGGGTCCCTATAAGAATATAGAAGCCAGGTACCCTTGGAAAGGGAGACTTGAATGATCAACTCATCCTAAGAGAATGTCAATAAATCAGGAGACAAGGTGACCAGGGTGTGATTTGTGAGGACATAACTGTAAATGACATGAGCATCAAGACAGTTGAAACCCAATGACATGCAATGTGCTACCAACAAGGACACAGTCTGAGTGGATCCTACGTAAGCCCAAGGGAAGAGACATATCAATACTTATTTTTCCAGGGCTCTCCTGGGGAGAGAATGTCTAGTTCAGGGCACCTGAGCATTCTGGTATAACCCAAAAAAGTGTCCGTTGTTGGGCAGGAAGAGTTCATCAGGGGTTTCTCTTCAAGATAAAAAAGACTTCAAAATCATCCACCTCCCTTTGCTCTGAAGCGCTGATCACTAAGCAAGCTTCTGATTACCCATTTAATCTCCTGAATACCTTGACATTGGATAAGAGATGTGTGAGAGGCCGGGTGCAGTGGCTCACACCTGTAATCCCAGCACTTAGGGAGGCTAAGGCAGGTGGATCACCTGAAGTCAGGAGTTTGAGGCCAACCTGGCCAACATGGTGAAACCCCATCTCTACTAAAAATACAAAAATCAGCCAGGTGTAGTGGCATGCGCCTGTAATCCCAGCTACTCGGGAGGCTTAGGCAGGAGAATTGCTTGAACCCGGGCATCGGAGGTTGCAGTGAGCCAAGATTGCACCACTATACTCTAGCCTGGATGACAGAGTGAGAGTCCGTCTCAAAAAAAAGAGATTGGTGAGTGAGAATTCTGGTCACTGAAATAGAATATCCACCATTATAAAATGCAAATATGGACATTTGTGTTTATATGTCAGTTTATTGCAAGCCTGGTTATTGTAAGTCCGTCTATGACTAGCATCTGTAAAACTAATAGCTGGTCCCGGGAACATGGTGATCACACCAAGGCCCTGCACTGTGGAAAAGGACTCACCTGGTTGAAGCCTTGAAGTCTCAGGCAGCCCCATGCTCACCCCTCTCTGACTGAAGTACTTTGCAGCTCTGAGATTCTGTGATTCAAGAATTCTCTGACTGCTGCTGAGATGAAGTGCTAAGGGGCCTGCATGGCCTGGGCATGCAACTGACCAAATGGGCAAGGGAATATGAAGAGGGGGTCAGAGAGGAGGCTCTAGCCACCTTTTTCTGAATACATCCTCTTTTTTTTGAGATGGAGTCTCACTCTGTCACCCAGGCTGGAGTGCAGTGGAACGATCTCGGCTCACTGCAACCTCTGCCCTCCGAGTTCAAGTGATTCTCCTGCCTCAGCCTCCCAAGTAGCTGGGATTACAGGCACCTGCCACGGCACCCAGCTAATTTTTTGTATTTTTAGTAGAGACAGGGTTTCACCATCTTGGCCAGGCTGTTCTTGAACTCCTGACCTCGTGATCCACCCGCCTCGGCCTCCCAAAGTGCGGGGATTACAGGCGTGAGCCACTGCGTCCAGCCTTGAATACATCCTCTTAAAAAGACAGAGACTAGGGCAAAGGTTCTCAGAGATCTTTCCGAAACAGTCAGTAGGATCTTTTCCATTCATCCTTCTCCTTTTGATATTTTTTCAAATCAGAAAAGTTGGAAGGTTTTGAAATGCCCTAAAAGAGCTTTAAGCTAGTAGAAAATCTTACTCCATTGGAGCCTTAAAGTCAGTCATTCTCTGAGGATCATGTAGCAGACCAGGGGAAAGACACACTGTGAGATGGTGTTTCTGGGGCCTCTATCCTGAGACCACATCACCATGTGGAAAACCATCTGAAACTCTGCCAAATGCCCAGGACCCAAATCATCACAAATATCTCCAATCTTAGACATGAAATTGAAGAAATACAACAGGTTTTCAAAGCAGCAGTTGACTCACCCCCATATTGCTGGATTGCTGGTCTCAAAAAAGAGGTGGCATTACCATTGCCATGGGAACCTCCACTTTGACTTACTCGTATTCAGACCTCCAGTTGGGAACATCCTGTTCCTGTCCCTGATTGTGGCTCATGACCTACTTCTACTTGCTTGAGCGAGAGGCCCCGGTGAGATACCTGGGAGTCAGGAAGCTCCAACCCCCTACTCTGGAATTGGCTCTATTCCCTCTCCAGCAGAGGGCAAGGCATATCACTCCATGGTTCAGTGTTGCCACAGTTCACTAAGGATGGCAATGACAGTCTTTCTCTGATGAATGTTTTATGAGTTTAGTAGATAAAATTTGAAAGGGATGCAGAGCCTGTGTGTCTGGACAATCCTTTTTCCCCACCATGTTTGTCATATAGGGAGCCCAAGCCCACAGGTCTTGTTCCGCATGGCCAGAGCCTTGCCCTTATCTTCAGATAGTCAATTGCTGCAGCAAATAGCTTACTTAGCCCAAGTGACAGGTGGATATAGTCTGGCTTGAGAACAAAGAGATGAGAGGGGAAAGAGATGAGAGAGGAGGAAGGACAAGGAGTAAGGTTAGATAAAAACTGTCAGTGGATATGGACACAAAATTTTCATCACTTTCTCAGGAATCATCATATCTGTCCTGCTGCTATAATTTAATCTTACTTGCCTGTGACCATCTTTAATGCCTTTTTTTTTTTTTTTTTTTTGAGACACTGTCTCACTCTGTCCAGGCTGGAGCGCAGTGGTGTGATCATGGCTCACTGTAGCCTCGACCCCCCAGGCTAAGGTGATCCTCCTACCTCAGCCTCCTGAGTAGCTAGGACTACAGGCATGTGCCACTATGCCCGGCTAATTTTTGTATGACCTTGTTTGCAGAGACAGGGTCTCACCATGTTGCCCAGGCTGGTCTCGAACTCCTGGGCTCAAGTGATCCTTCCACCTCGGCCTCCGAAAGTGCTGGGATTACAGGCGTGAGCCACTGTGCCAACCATCTTTAACTTTTTCCTCTCTGTCTCTTATATCCAATCCATCACCAAATTCTGTCAGTTTTATATTCAAACAATATCCCAGAGTTACCTACTTCTCTCAATCACCACAGGCACCACCCACCTACCACAAAAGCAATCATCTTTTGCCAAGACATCTGTAAAAGCTTCCTAACCACCATTTTTGCTTCTCTCCAATGCATCTGCCATACAACAGTAATAAGTTAAGTTTTAGAAACATATATCAGAACATGTCAACTTTCTGCTCAACAAAGGCTCCTTCCATTGTGCTTGGCTTAGCCCCATGGTCCTTCTACTCCACAGGCCGTGAATGGTCCATGCAACCCCTGGCCTACCCACTGCACTGTAGCCATGCTGGTGTCCGTTCTCCCACTCCCCCTGCCCCTTTCTTACTCAGTTTCCTCATTCTCACCCCTTGCATCCATCTTCCTCACCTATCCATCCTTCAAGGCTCTGTTCAAATGCGATTTCCTCGGAGAGGACTTCTGAGACTCTTCCAATCTGTGTTAGGTCCTCCTCATATGCTCTCCCAGAAGCCTCTTATTTTCCCCCCAGGGAACTTCTCTTACAGTTTGTTATGACATATTAATGGTTCTCCAAGTGTGTTTCCAGACCAGCGGCACCAGCAGCACCTAGAAGCTCCTTAGGAATGCAAATGATTGGGCGGCACTCCAGGCCCGCTGAATTAGAGACCGAGGGTGGGGCCCCAATCTGTGTTTTAACAAACTCTTCGAGTGATTCTGATGCACACTAAGCTTTGGGAATGAGGCCCATGTTGCTATTCCTGTGGCAAACTGATTGACATCCGTCTCCTTTACTTGAGTGAAAACTCCATGAACTCATTGCCTGACACAGAGCAGGCACTTAATAAAATTTTGTTGAGTGAATGAATTAATAGATGTGCATTACATTGGTTTGTTGGGAAAAACACTAATGAGGCCAAGATCAGAAATGTAGCCCCAGTCTGGGCTTCTGTGACTCACTCTGCTCCCTGGCTCACTCTCCAGCAGGCCCCCGGCCCGGATTGTGCTCACAGTGTGTTTCTGGGCCTGTACAGGTCGTGTTGCTGTTCAAACCCATGGAGCCTCTGCTGCCCTTCTCCTAGACTCAGACAATCAGTGAAAGGTTTTTGACAGCCAGGGTTGAACCATTATCCTTTTAACCTTTCCGTCCTCTGGAAATCTCAGAGCTCTGCTGAGGATACAGTGAGCTCGGCACAGTCTTCACAGAGCAGTGCCTCCTGCTCAAAAGCCAGAACCAATGGAGAAGCATCTGTCACTCCGGAGGTGGAGCATCTGTCACTCAGCACATGGAAGTGGTCAACTCATAATAGCCAGCTAGCACACCGTGAGCATTTACCATGTGTCTGACACTATTGAGAGGTGCACTATCTCATAGAATCCTCAGGACAATGCCAAGAAGTGAGCTATTTCTCCAATTTACAGATTTTTAAAAATGAGCATTAATGACATTAAGTATTTTGTTTTACATTCCTCCTTTAGTAGTGGTAGGGCAGGACTTTAACCTTATTCTTGTAAACAGACACCTCATTAATAACCCTTATACTATACTGTTCCCCATAAGTCATAGACAGCCATAGACTCTTAGAGCCAGCTCAGGTGAACAGTCAGCCTGTTGGGTGCCTTTAAGCAGCTCATTGGATCCCAAAAGCTTTCCAATCAGCAATACTAGGGAATGACCCAGCGTACCTGGGCACCACCCAGCCAGGTGGGTAGTTTGCATATACCTGCTAAATACAGAGAATGAAAATGTAGCACCATCATCGTGTGCATCTGTCCTGGATCTCAAATCTTTTGTTTAAACTTGTGCTTGGACCCGACTCCCATTAGAACATGGACCCCTGTGGATCCTACTAACGTCATGCCAGGGACAAGATCAGCTGGGTAAACTATGGGCCTGAGCCAATTGGTTATGCCTAACTGGATTCATAGTATATAAACACGCTGAGTTAACTAACAAGGAGATGAGAAATGTTCACCTTTGGAAGGAGCTGAAATTTCTTAGGCTGCCAGGGCCATTTATAGCAGTAGAAGACAGAGTTTTCTAAATTAAGTTTGGTATGTCTGAAAATAACTGTCTAAAACCCAAGCAACTTTTCATGCGTAGAATCAGGTCTACCATTAGAATTCACGGCCAATATTTAACTTTTGTTGTGGCTGCATAGTATTCCATGGTGCATAGGTCTACTGTTAGAATTCACAGCCAATATTTAAGTTTGGTCTGGCTCTGTGCCAGATGCTTTGGGTATATTATCCATCTGCTACAGATAATATAAAAATGAATAAGACACAACACATGTCTCAAAAAGTTTGTAATGTATGATTTGGGATGGCTACAGTGAGGTGGGGGGCAGAATGTGGAGGACGTTGGTGAGGTTTAGGGAAAGCCCACTAAAACAATACACAGGAGAAGATGGGTGGCCAGGCCAAGGGCTTTAATGGCTCAGGGAAGAGAGACATCAAATTCTTTTTTTTTTTTTTTTTTTTTTTTTGAGAGGGAGTCTTGCTCTGTCGCCCTGGCTGGAGTTCGGTGGCGCGATATCGGCTCACTGCAAGCTCCGCCTCCCAGGTTCACACCATTCTCCTGCCTCAGCCTCCCAAGTAGCTGGGACTACAGGTGCCCGCCACCACGCCTGGCTAATTTTTTGTATTTTTAGTAGAGACGGGGTTTCACTGTGTTAGCCAGGATGATCTCGATCTCCTGACCTTGTGATCCGCCAGCCTTGGCCTCCCAAAGTGCTGGGATTACAGGTGTGAGCCACTGTGCCTGGCCGAGAGACATCAAATTCAATAGAACATCTCATCTTTGAGGAATCGCCCCACACTGTCTTCCAAAATGGTTGGACTAATTTACACTCCCATCAACAGTGTACAAGCGCTCTTTTTTCTCCACAACCTCGCCAACATCTGTTATTTACTGACTTTTTAATAATACCCACTCTGACTGGTGTAAGATGATATCTCATTGTGGTTTTGATTTGCATTTCTCTAATGATCAGTGATGCTGAACTTTTTTTCATATGATTGTTGGCCGCGTGTATGTCTTCTTTTGGAAAGTGTCTGTTCATGTCCTTTGCCCACTTTCTAATGAGGTTGTTTCTCATTAATATATAAATATAATGGGATTACTGTTTAACTCAGTAATCCCATTATATTTATATATTCCCAAAGGAATATATAAATTCCCAAAGGAATATAAATTATTCTATTATAAAGATGCATGCACACATATGTTCGTTGCAGCAGTATTCACGATAGCAAAGACATAGAATCAACCTAAATACCCATCAATGATAAATTGGATTAAAAAAAGTGGTACATATACACCATGGAATACTATGCAGCCATAACAAAGAATGAGATCGTATCTTTGCAGGGACATGGATGAAATTGGAGGCCATTATCCATAGCAAACTAATGCAGGAACAGAAAACCAAAAATCACCTGTTCTCACTTGTAAGTGGGAGCTAAATGATAAGAATGCATGGACACACAGAGGGGAACGACACACAGTGGGACCTGTCAGGTGGTGGAGGGTGGGAGGTGGGAGAGGATCAGGAAAAATAACTAATGGGCTTAATATCTGGGCAATGAAATAACCTGTACAACAAACCCCCGTGACTTGAGTTTACCTGTATAACAAACCTGCACATGTACCCCTGAACTTAAAAGTTTAAAATATATATACAACTTAAAAAACTAGAACATCTCAGGGGAATCCTCACAAAGAACATGATTTTCTGAGCTGAGCCTTGAAAAGTGGGGAAGAAAGAGGGAAGGCCTGAGTAAAGGTGCAAAGGTGAAAACATTGCAGGTGTATTCTGCAACATCTTGATCCAAATGTCTAGATTGAGAAGGGAGAGCTGGAGAGTAAGCCAGATGGGAAAGGGAGAGCGGCTATCAAGAGGGAACAACGGGGAGACTTGCCTCATCACTTTTTTCCCCGCATCACGTGGACTGCCAATTTTAGTTTCCTAAACATACCGAGTCCTAGATGTTTCTAGAATCTCCCAGCATGCTAAGAATGTGCAGCTTTCCTCTTTTTCTGCCTTCCCACCTTCCTCTCCTTTCTGGATAGCAGTAAACTGAAAGGTACAGGATGGACGATAAGGTTGGTGCAGGCTCCCCTCCAAGCCAGTCCTACTCACTCAGGCTAAGCTGTACAAATGATCCAAAGGTTGCAGCATCCTGATGATACAGAGCTAAGCAAGTGCTGATTTGAATAAAGTTTGAGAAGATAGGCCAACAGAAAACAGCTGGACAGATATAGTGCAGTTAAAGTATCATTGCATATTGAGCTATTCAAATGTACTTATAGAAATTCCTTTCTATCTTGACTTTTTTTTTAAAAGTGTGATCTAATACTAACTATGGAACACATGAGGCTGATTTCATGAGATAGTTGATTGTATGTAATTTTAATAATTCTATCACATTTGCAGAAATGTCCCTCCTTTTGGAAATGGAGGCTAAGGCATGTCCCAGTCCCTTCAAGCCTCCCCAGTGCCACAATTACCAACAGATTATGTTAGTAAAATAAGAGTTTTTTCATAACAGACATATTTCGCCGCCATTAGGAACATTTCCATAAAGAGATGAAGAACTCAGGAAAGGAAATCCCCTCTCTCCCCTACTGTCCACCCAAGAGATAGAAAAGAAGAGAAAACCCAGTGGTGTGTGAACCACCAGATTCTCACACTGTCTGGTTGCATGTGGGACAGGAACAGAAGAAAAGCCCTGAAAAGCAGACACCAGCAGTCTTTGCCTCTTAAATTCTTAGATCACTTTATAACTTGAACCATGTGATCTCTGAACTCTCCCCCTTCTCTATGTGAGGTTGTACTGGCCTTGGGTAAACCTTTGTCCAAGCAGGACAGAGGGCATCTTGTCCTTGTAAGGGGTATGTAAGGTGGAGACAGCTTGGGTTGTTGGGAACATCACCCTCAGGGCTGCCTCTTTTTTGCTCCCATGCCCAGATCTGGCTCAGCAGTGGGAGAGGGAAAATGGAGACACGTGTGGTTCAGAGTCCAGTGGAGATGGGATACGGGTGTGATTGAAAAGGCAGGAAGCCCTGGGAGGCATTTGTTCTTGGAACTTTAGCTAGGATATAAAAACTTCTAGTTACTCTTATAAAGACACCTGCAAGATAATGATAGATTTTTTCTCACAACATTTTAGAACCTTTCTTCTTGGGTCCTTGATGTTGGCTCCTAGCATATACTCATCCTTATATATAGTTAAGTGTAAAACATTGGATTTTTGCTGGCTTTGGACTCTATTCTGGTGGGCTAAGTCTAAAGGTGAATTAAGTGCCTTCTCACACACTTGGGTTCCTTCAAGTCTGACAGTGAGTCACTCAACTGTGCTCTGTCCTTATTTCTGTATCATTTCACTTTCCATTATGAAAATGCTCAATAGTTTGCTCTCAGAAGCCTTGCAATACATTTCAGACCAAAGCTAAATAGATTTCACCAAATTCATGGAACAGAGGAAATATGAAGCCCAATTCATAGATGAGAAAGCCAGATTTCAGCCAAGGAAAAACAGCCTTCTAAAGTTGACATGGAAAACTTAGACTGGGCAAGATGGAAGCTGTGCAGCCTACCTACACCCCCCAGGGTAAGATGCTCGAGACAGCTTGTCATTCCTCACTGAGAAAGATACTAGCTACTCACCTCTTCATCTTCCTCCTTCTATTTAGCCCCAAGTCCCAAAAATAATTGAAATTTTCAGATGCTCATTTCACAGGTCTCCCCTACCCATCCACGAGTCTCCTAAAGGAAGACCCCACTTGTAGGCTCCTATAAACATCCTC
Organism: Pongo pygmaeus; assembly: GCF_028885625.2. NCBI lineage: Eukaryota > Metazoa > Chordata > Mammalia > Primates > Hominidae > Pongo > Pongo pygmaeus. The sequence goes on along the minus strand of NC_072373.2, from coordinate 66,435,997 downwards.
CATCTAGGGAGTACCTAGCAGGGAGGAATCTGAGAGTTTCTCTGTGCAGAACTGAGGACTAGAAATGTCTGCCAGGTCATCTATTAAGATCAAATGACAGCAAATTCCCCATAATGGAAAACAGGCTGAAGGAGAAAGGAAATGAATCTATAAAATTGGCAGTGTGCCTCTCACTGCAAAGACTCTGGACCAGAGGTTGCATATAGTAGGCTGACTTTTTGGGTTTCCCCAGGAATTAAAATAAGTGCAGATCCTCGAGGATTATTTTTTCCCCAAGCACAAGTGTTCTTTTATTGGTGGAAGCATTTTTATAAGCTGTGTTGTTTTTTATTAAAAAAATACATAATTATAAAAATCTCAAACCTTATAAAAACAGAGAAAATATCCTTCTTTATTTACCCTAGCTCTCTACCAACCCCCCTCTCCAGAGTTAACCACGTTTTAACTGTAAATCTGAAAGGGGTTTTTCTGTCTCAATGATCGTCAACCTCAGAGCTACCACACTGAGCATGTATGCATAAGAAGCTATAATAAAATTTCTGCACATTGAATGTTCAATACATGCCAACCACTGTTGTAAGCATTCTTGCATACATACACTTATTAAATTGACACAACATTCCCATGAGGTGGCAGAGGCAAGATTCAAACTCAGGCATTTTACTACAGAGTCTGGACTGAATGCTACTCACATCACCACCACCCTTATCCTCCCCATCGCCATGTGGTCCACACTTGGCAAGCCATGACTTGTTCTTGACTCTCCAGCCCAAACCTCTCTGGCCCTTAGCCTTGGAGTCAGACAAATCTGGAATCTGGGCACAAATTCTACCTCCACCACTCAATAGCTGTTTGACTTTGGGCAGTTTTCTTCACTTCTATGATCCTCAGATTTTTCATCTGTAAAACGAAAAGACTAATACTGCATGAGTGAGGAAGTAAACATAATAAATTATAACACAACTAGCAAAATACCTGGCACATTCTAGATGCTCAATAAATATTTTTAAATAAATGAACAAGTGAAAGTGGCAATGGCGGATCCTAGTACTAAGTCTACCTTCATCATGCTATTATATTATAAATGATGGCTGTGTCTTCTATTGACTGGATACTCTAGCACTGTAATCTCTTTGAGATACACTAATATTACTCATATTTAGTGAAGTATCTCCCCACAGATTCAAAAGGGGTGTTTTCATTCTCCTTTTTGGCTGTTTATCAAGAACCTCATTTCTGAAGCTGTCATTTACAGACACGCCAAGCAAGCATTGTGTCAGTCATTTTATTTTATAATCAAATCCTAAATCTTGGTGGCATGTGCTCAGTGCCGTAGAGTTTTTCCTAGGTATGGCTACCTGACACTCGCTAAAGCCAGCCCTCTGGTCTCAGATGCATTTTCTATGATAACTTTATTTGTTTATTTATTTGAGATGGAGTTTCGCTCTTTCACCCATGCTGGAGTGAAGTGGCGTGATCTCGGCTCACTGCAACCTCTGACCCCCCCAGGTTCAAGCGATTCTCCTGCCTCAGCCTCCTGAGTAGCTGGGATTACAGGCACCTGCCACCACGCCTGGCTAATTTTTGTATTTTTTGTTGAGACGGGATTTCTTCATGTTGGCCAGGCTGGTCTCGAACTCCTGACCTCAGGCAATCCACCTGCCTCAGCCTCCCAAAGTGCTAGGATTATAGGCATGAGCCACCACACCCAGCCTCTATAATAACTTTATTGAGACATAATTCACATATCATAAAATGGGCCCTTAATTTTAAAGTGTGCAATTCAGTGATTTTTAGTGTCTTCAGAGTTGTGCAACCATCACCACTATCAAATTCTACAACATTTTCATCACCCGAAAAAAAGAAACCCAATATCCCTTAGTAGTGATTTGCCATTCCCCACCACCCCCTGCCCCTGCAGTCCCTGACGGCCACTACTCTACTTTCTATCCCTACAGATTTGCCTATTCTGGACATTTCATATAAATGGAATCATACAATAGATGACATTTTGTGACTGACTTCTTTCCGTTAACAAAATGCTTTCAAGATTCATCCATGTTGTGGCATGTATCAATACTATCCTCATGTTATGGCTGAATAATATTCCAGTATATAGATATAGCACAGTTTTTCATCAGTTGATGGGTATTTGGGTTGTTTTTTTCTTTTTGTCTATTATGAATAATGCTGCTCTAAACATCATGTACAAGTTATAGTGTTTCAATTGTTTTCAATTCTCTTGCATATATACCTAGAAGTGGTATTGGTGGGACATATGGTAAGTCTATGTTTAACTTCTTGAGAAACTGACAGATTATTTTCCAAGGCAGCTGTACCATTTTATATTCCAATCAACAATTGTATGAGTGTTGATTTCTCATACAATTGTTGATTCTCATACAATTTCTCCACATCCTCATCAACACTTGTTATTGTCTGTCTTTTTTATTATAGCCATTCTGGTGGGCGTGAAGTGGTATCGCACTGTGATTTTGATTTACATTTCCCTAGTGACTAATGATGTTGAGCATCTTTTCAGGAGTTTATTTGCCATTTGTATATCTTCTTTGGAGAAATTGCTGTTCAAACCCTTAGCTCAGTTTTTAATTGGGTTAATTGTTGGTCTTGGATAATTTTATAACTGCTATTGTAAGCATGGTGTGTTGGAAGTATCACAGGCTTACCTGTATTTGACCTGTATTTCGTTCTGGCTTCATCACTTAGTTATGTGACCTCAAGAAAGATTTTTTAAAAATTTCTCTGAACCTTAGCTTTATTATCTGTAAAAAGGGATCGTATCTCTCTTACAGGGCTATTGTAAGGAACAAGTGAATAAAGCATCAAACACAGTTTGGGGCACCCAATAGACACTTGACATTTTGTTAGACCCTCTCATCCTTCTGCTCTCATTTTAGACATGTTTTCCCCTAGGAAGATGTATTTGATTCTAGCAGACAAAGTGGAGTGAGTTGAAGTCTAAAAGGCAGGGCCCCCAATTGGAAGAGGTCAGTGAGTTTATTATGAGGAGTCTCCTAGACACACACACACACACACACACAGACACACACACACACACAATACCTCCACTCAGCATAAGATCATTTGGACAAATACAAACTGTTTCAGTAGCTGAGAAATAGGAGGAAGGAGACAGTTATAAAAGAGGAATTGAATTGTAACCCCTTATTCCAGCACCAGTACTCTGTACAATCTGCAATTTTGAATAGTAAGGCTTTAAGAACAGGGTGGCTTGAGAGGGTTGGAAAACATGACATTCAGTGTCTGGCTTTCCGTAAGAACAAGTCTGGCTCTTGCTTATTAACAGTCTGGTAATGCACAAGGCCTATCATTTGTTCTTTCTCTAATGAATGGACAGAATGTTTAATTTCCTGATGGGCAACCTAGTAATTTTAGTCTCCCGCTTCCAAGCCTTTGTCTGGCTTGTTCCATGTGCATAAAAACAATCTCCTTCATCCTGCTATCATGTGCTGTCTTTCTTTCCATTAAAGCTCAGCTCAAAGGCCATTTCCTCTGAGTAGTCTATTCTATTAGGGGAGAATAAGCATTGAATGTGTGGCCAGACTGATAACTGCACTTAGTCACTAATTCTGCAATAATGTATTGAGCAAGTACTATGTGCAAGACCTTGTGCTATGTACTAGGAACACGAAAAGGAATATGACACAGTCTGTGCCTTCAGAGCTCATAATGCATTGGGTAAGACGTGTGTGTAAACAGATGTTTACAAATAATGTCACATTTCAATGATTGCTCTAAAGCAGTTTTCGTCATTGGAGCTCACAGGGTAGGACTTGCAGGAATGGCAGATACTGAAGTTTCATCTTTCTTCAGGTATCCCATTGGCAACTCTTTCATTTGTATACAATCACTAGAAGGGAGCAGTGAAAAACATAACCCATTTCTTCATTATTCTATATTAAATAATATTTTGGAAAAGGAAACCAGCAGAGAAGAGAAAGCATGAAATACAATAGATTTGTAAATGGTTGTTCTAAATAGAAAAATGAAAGAGAAGTCACAGGAAAGTATTAAATTAAATTTATAGTTTAATTTTGTTATATATAAGTAGGAGCTGCAGGGATAAATTCAAGCAAGGGGAGGATGATTTCTTTCTTTCTTTCATTCTTTGTTGTTGTTGTTGTTGTTGTTGTTGTTGTTGTTTGAGACGGAGTCTCACACTGTCTCACAGGCTAGAGTGCAGTGGCGCGATCTTGGCTCACTGCAACCTCCACTTCCCAGGTTTAAGCGATTCTCCTGCCTCAGCCTCCAGAGTAGGCGGGATTACAGGTGCCCACCACCACTTCCGGCTAATTTTTTGTATTTTTAGTAGAGACAGGGTTTCACTATGTTGGCCAGGCTGGTCTTGAACTGCTAACCTAGTGATGGGAGGATGATTTCTATCTCCCATGTCCCCCAGAATCAGACGAGGGTTCCCATCCACCCCGTGCCCCATGAACAGGATCCTCAACCTTCTCTAGGCCTCCATTTGCTCATATTTAAAAGGAAGAAGTCAAACCAGTGTGTTCTGAAGATTCCTTATAGTTCTGACAGCCTATGAATCAGAGTGGGCAGTTTATTCATGTATTTATTTATAGCTGTGAGAAAGGAAGAAAATAAAAGTGGCAGGAAAAGTGGAGGTGGCTTAACATTTATTTGATTGTAGAGGGCAGTGAGAGAGTGAGAACAACCCTTTGCATTGCTTTTCTTTCTCAGTGGTCAGGGGAGAACTACAGAACGGTGGCACAGAGCCCTACGGCAACAGAGGGGCAGCCCAGGGAGGATTAGGAATTGAGAAAGACAGCAAACAGGTCCATCCAGCATCATTTTTCTAGATTAGGAAAATGTATGCCAATAGTTTGTGGTAACCAACCTCCAATGTGATAGAGGAGATGTGGGGATGGAGAATGGGTTTTAAAAATAAGAAACAGGCCAGGCACGGTGGCTCATGCCTGTAATCTCAGCACTTTGGTAGGCCGAGGAGGGTAGATCACCTGAGATCAGGAGTTCAAGACCAGCCTAGCCAACATGATGAAACCCCATCTCTACTAAAAATACAAAAAATTAGCTAGGAGTGGTGGCGTGCACCTAGCTGAGGCAGGAGAATCACTTGAACCCGGGAGGCGGAGGTTGCAGTGAGCTGAGATCTTACCACTGCACTACAGCCTGGGCAACAAGAGAAAAACTCCATCTCAAAAAAAAAGGAACAGTGACAGGTGGCCCACAGCCCCTGAGAGATGTTCGAGACATGGTGTTGTATAAACCCCACGTATGTGGCTCCCTGGGGGACACTTGTCACGATGTTTTTGTAGCAAGGGCTGAATGAGGCAGGATGCCAGCATCACTCTGCAGGCACAGACTACAGATAAACCACCTCTGACTTATATCTCCAACTGAAATAACACCTTGAACCAGCCAACTTCCTTTCCCTCTCCATCAAGAATGTTTTATCCTCTTATTTCTTTGGATCATGTATATCAGATTCCATTCTCTCTGGTATACTACTACACCCTGGGGTAAACTACAACTGCCAAAATAGCAACTAGTACCTCCTTAGAAAGAAACCCAAGAAATGGCTCCCAATCTACTAACTACATGCATGGCAGAAATTATCATTGTATGACCCATCCCGTCTTTCTGACCTCATTCATTTATTCTCCTATTTATGTATTAATTCACTCACTCAACTTTGGGCTGTTACAAGCTATACACCGTGGGCAAATCACTTCACCTCTGTGCCTCATTTTCTTCCCCTGTAAAAAGGGATAATAATAGTATATACTTCATAGGGTCATTTTTAGAATTGAGCTATCACATGTGAAGTGCTTAGAACATTGGCACAAATTAAGCACCATGTAAGCATTAAATATCATCATCATCATTAATTAGTATTAGTATTATGTAGTAAGCTAAGTACTCTGCTAGCCACTGTTGATTCCAAGATGATTAAGACTCAGTCCTTGACCTTGCCAGCACACAATGGTCAGAAATCGTAGATTTATAAAAAGTGTTATCATTGTTGATATTGCAGGAAATTTCTTTGAGACATGGTAAGAAGGTAGAATGGAACAGATATTAATAGAACGGGTGTGGGAGTGAGATGGGGAGGAGTCTGATGTGGGTACAGGGATAGATGGTGGTGCCATTGATACATTGAGTGAGTGGACTGAGGGACATTTAAGAAGCATAGACGGATCTTATGCTAAGATGAGCAATCTGGAACAGAGATGACAATTGCAGGAGGGAATGAGAGCCAGCAATGGGTGTGAAGACCTCTATGCCTTTTTGCATGCTATTACTCAAAATATCTTACCTCCTCCTGTCAACCATGCAAAACCTGCTCATCTGTCAACATCTTCTCAGACATCAGCTCCACTGGGGGTATCTTTATCTGAGCACCACCCCCAGTGGAGTGAACCACTCTTTATGCTCCCAGTTTTTTACTTATACATGCTTACTTGATTTCACATGTTACACTTAAAGCAATGATCAAATTGAAAATCTCCGTCCCTGACTTAGATATGTCCACCCTAAGGAATGGAGATTAATTCCTAGCCATTTTCATATTTCCACATCCTAGCATGGTGCCTGGATCACATCCACACTTTTCTCAGCTTAGTAAATAAATAAGGGCCGGGAGTGGTGGCTCAGGCCTGTAACCCCAGCACTTTGGGAGGCTGAGGCGGGCAGATCACCTGAGGTCGGAAGTTCGAGACCAGCCTGACCAACATGGAGAAAACCCATCTCTACTAAAAATACAAAAGTAGTCAGGCATGGTGGCACATGCCTGTAGTCCCAGCTACTTGGGAGGCTGAGGCAGGAGAATCGCTTGAACCCAGGAGGCGAAGGTTGCAGTGAGCCAAGATCGTGCCATTGTACTCCAGCCTGGGCAACAAGAGCGAAACTCTGTCTCAAAATAAATAAATAAACAAGCATAAATAAGACACAGTTCTGCAAATAACTTAATAGTTTTATTATAATTTTAGATCAGGCATAACTATTTGAAATCTTAAATAATAGAAGCCCAGTGCAAGATGAGAGATATTCCAAAGAGGCGTAGCAGTAACTTTTACGTGAGTAGTCAAGGGCAACAGATTTCAACACATTGTTGACCACATAACTGTTTCAGTAAAAAGATTTGGGGCACAACTTGTCATATATAATTTACTAACCTATAAATTATATGTGTGTCTTATTTTACTATTGTGCTGTGTACATTGAAAATATACACAAAGATAAAAATTAAATGAAGATGCAATAAAAATATAAATAGAAGTGCCAATATTTTCTTCCTGTGCCCAGTGGATTGTCTCAGCACACCATTTTAGATACCAGAGGTCTAGAGCAAAGCTATTCAGAATGAGGTTCCCCAGCGTGGCACAAGCTATTCTGTTACTAATCTGCAACTCAATAAGCAAAGAAATGGAAAGCAAGCATCTAGAAACTTCTGTAGTGATTTTGGTAGGTCTATGTATGTCTGCTGAATGTGATAATTAAACGTGGTCTTGTGTTTTGTATCTCTTTGTTTCTTATTTCATTTTCTAATTTATTTACTAAACAAATTTAGTAATTAATATTTATTATATAAAAGTATTGATCCCACAGTGGATTGGAAACTGAAAAGAAATCAAAATAAAAACCTGGTCTTTCACCACAGAGAGCTTGAGAAGCACTAGAACAGACAGCAAGTCTTAGAGCCATTAGCTCAGAGGGCCTTGCAGAGCACGTCCCTGCAGAGTGACAGGGTCCTCTGGGTTCAGAATTAAGGGCAACATCACGGCTGCAGTGGACTAGAGAGGGTTCCTGGAGGCCGGAATAAGGACAGAGAAGTCTTTTCTCTTGACTGCTCCCTGCCCCTGGGCTGCGCTGTCTCATCTCTTTTGAGCTCCTGAGGCCTCTACACACCACACAATAAATGCCATTGATCTGAACAGAATTGGGATGTTTGGGGAGAATTACATAAAGGAAATCTGAAGATCTGAAGAGCTCTACCGCTTACAAGGGTGCTAATTCTGTCCCCAGATTGACCATGTGTGTCTGTCTTCCCTCCTCTGTCCCATAACATGCCACTAGCCGTTCCTGATCTCAACTCTAAGCACTTCGCTTTAGCACCTTCTAAGCACCTTCTCGCCTCCCTATTGACACTCCATAAATATTTGTTGGCAAGGCCGGTGAAAACATTAACACACCATTCTCTTCTCAGTCATCCTGCGTTGATACCATTTAATTGGATGTATTCCCCAGTAGGTTCATAGTTCTTTTGTTCTTGCTTAACCATCAAATTCAGCCACACATCAGAGCCGGCAACTCATGAAGTGAGTCTGTGCGAAATGGGGCAATTTAGCAAACAGTGTTCCATTTATAACCTTGCTGCTCAACATGGGCAGGGAGAGCTCTTCTATTAAAATGCACAGTCACCAGTCCCTGTCCTGACAGCTGCCTAATCACAGGCATGGGGAACGCTTCCAGGTCCTAGCTGTGAGACCCCTTCTCACAGCAACTCTGAGCCAGCGACAGGTGTGCACTACACAGCTCTGCCCCTGGTTTCCAGGACTTCTCTGGAAGAGATGAAAGTTGGAGCATAGAAGAGCTCACATTTATGGAGCATTTAACATGGGCCAGGTTCAGTCTTAAGTGCTTAAAATGCATAATCTCATCCTCACCTCCCCAAATCTTTTGAGGAAGGTATTCTTTTTCTTTCCTTTTCTTTTCTTTTTTTTATTTTTTATTTATTTATTTTTGACGGGGTCTTGCTCTGTTGCCAGGCTGTAGCGCAGTGGCGTGATCTCAGCTCACTGCAACCTCCACCTCCTGGGTTCAAGCAATTCTCCTGCCTCAGCCTCCCAAGTAGCTGGGACTACAGGCACGCACCACCATGCCCAGCTAATCTTTTTGTATTTTTAGTAGAGACAGGGTTTCACCATGTTAGCCAGGATAGTCTCGATCTCCTGACCTCATGATCCACCTGCCTTGGCCTCCCAAAGTGCTGGGATTATGGGCATGAGCTACCGCACCCAGCCTATTCTTTTTTTCAATTGTGGTAAATATTCATAACAATAAAACTCAGCACTTTAACTGTCTTTAAGCAAACAGTTCGGTGGCATTAAGTATATTCCCACTGTTGAGCAGCCATCACTGTCATCCATTTTCAGCACTTTTTCATCTTCTCAAACTGAAACTCTGTACCCATTAAACACGAACTCCCCATTCCTTTAACTCCTCATTAAACAATAACCTCCTCCTGGTCCCTGGCAACCACCATGCTACTTTCTGTCTTAATAAATTCGTCTATTCTAGGAATGAGAATGGTACTCTTCTTATTATCCCCATTGCAAAAGAGGAAACTGAAGCACAGTCAGTTTAAATAAATTGCCCAAGGAAACACCACGAGCAAACAGAAGAGCTGGGATTAGCATTCAGGAAATCTGGCTCTGGAGCCTGCTAGGTCATGCTAAAGAGAACAGAGGACCCACCAAGGAGAGGAAAAAGGGCCTCTTTTCCTTAACACCTCCTGCATTCCCAACACACGGCTGCAACCTGATCAGAAGCAGAAGGGTGGCAAAGGGATCCTCCGTCCAGAACCCAAGGGGGAGAAAAAGAGCCTGGGATGATTTCTACTGCTCTGTTTATCCCCTCCTAGTACTTGCTACCACTACTACCGACACACACACACACACACACACACACACACACACACAGGCTGCAGTGGCAAGAATTTGAGTTCTGGTACCAGACAGACCTGGTTCCAGGTACAGTTCTGTGATGTGCTAAATGTCTGCCCTTTACTGAGTTTCCATTTCTGCTTCATTCATGTGGGGATGGTGTTGTCTATCTTACTGGTATGCTGAGAATAAGGGTTAAATGAAATGAAGTTGTGAAATCATCAGGCAGAGTGTCTGACAGACAGCAGAAACTCAATAATTGTGAACTCCTGTCCCACTTCTCCACTTCACCCTAGAAGGAAACTGAAAAACCTCTGTGAATGCCCTGGAGCCCAGCCAGCCTAGGAGTGCTCTCCATATCAGGTGTGCTGGGGCACAAGGAATGAGGAAGAGGAAGAGGCAGCGTTGAGGAGAGTACTGGTTGGGATCCATTGATTCTGGGGGAATGAAATAAAATCCCCAGAAAAATATGCATGCCTCTTGCACCTCAAGTATTGGCAGGACAATTCGAACAAGGGGATGCTGGGGGGCTCCCGGTAACACTGACGCTGTAAAAAGCCAAGCTTCTGCCTGAACTTCTGTCCCTTGACTGGCGGGCAGGCTGGACCGCTCCTGCCCTGTCCGATGTGCTCTCCCACTATAGCCCCAGAGCCTCAGGGAGGGTTGAGGATGCCAGGGAGGTTGTGGTACATACATGTTGAACCAATGAGTGAGTGAGTAAACGCATGGTGCCTGACCACAGTGCCCCGCATGTTTTTACTTAGGAAAAGCAAACAAATGACCTGGACAAATATTTCAAGATGGATTCCCCCACACCTCTGCAGGAGAAAAGGGGGCCAGGGGCAGGAGTGGTGTATGCAGACAGACTGATTTTGATTCATACTTCCAGCCACCTGGGGCATTAGACGCACTTGATAAAACTCTTCATCCCAGAAGAAGTTCATTACTAAGTGAAACAAGCTGATCTGAAAAAGGCTATATACAGCATGATTCCAAAAATACGACATTTTGAAAAAGGCAAAACTGTGGACACTGTAAAAAGATCAGTGGTTGCCGGAGGTTGAGGGGAGGGAAGGATGGGCAGGCAGAGCACAGAGGATGGTTAGGGCAATGCAACTACTCTATGTGATACTGTGGAGGTGGTTACATGTCAATAGACATTGTCCAAAACCATAGGATGCACAACACCCCAAATGAGCTCTGGTGTAAACCATGGCCTCTGAGTGGTGTGTGGATGCCGCTCTATCAGCTGTAACTAATGTACCCCTCTGGTGGGGGATGTTGATAATGGGCAAGGCTGTGCATGTGTGAAGGGGGGAGTCTGTGGGAAATCTCTGTGCCTTCTCTCAATTTTACTGTGAAACTAAAACTTCTCTTAAAAAACATTTTTTTAAAAAAGGAGTTTGAAGGGCCTGAAACTCCAGGGTATTCTGAGCTCTGCTGGGTCTGCTGCTGGCTGGAAGGCAAGAAGAGAGGAAGCTGCTGTGCTTCCCAAGTACCTTCTTTTCTTTTTTGTTTCTGTTTGTTTGTTTTTTGTTTGTTTGTTTTGAGACAGGGTCTTGCTCTGTCACCCAGGCTGGAGTGCAGTGTTGCAATCATGGCTCACTGCAGCCTTGATCCCCTGGGCTCAAGCAATCCTTCTGCCTCAGCCTCCTGAGTAGCTGGGACCACAGGCGTGCACCACCAGGGCCAGCTAATTTTTTCAACTTTTTATAGAGATGGGTCTCAACACATTGCCCAGGCTGGTCTTGAACTCCTGGGGCTCAAGTGATCCTTCTGTCTCAGCCTCCCAAAGTGCTAGGATTATAGGCACAAGCCCCTGTACCCAGCCATATCTTCTCCTCTTTGCAGGGAGCAACATGAAATAAACAAAATGTGACCTATGTCCACTGTTCTGGAAAACAGGGGGCTGCTTCAGGAGGATGTTTGAAACAAGTAAGGGTTCCAGAAACAAGGGTGTGCCTCTCAAGGAACTGTACTGCTCGGCATTGGCTAGTGAAAAAAATTAGAAGCAGAGGCTATCCAACAAACCAGAAAAAACAGAGACACAGAAAAAAAACTGAGAAGGTGGAAACAGAAGCAATGACTACAGAGAAATAGACTCCACACCACAGAAAGTGACAGGAAAAGTCAAAGGAGAGAACAGCAAAGCCAGAGAGTAGAGATTGAGCAAGGGAATGAAAGCAAGATACCAAGACAGAGCCAGGAAGAGTGAGACATAACAAGCCTCAGCTTCCAAATACAGAAATTTAACTATTATCTGTGTTAGCCACCTGCATGGCTCCCAGGTTCTTCCTGTTCCACAAAGTATACTAGATTCCAGTGTTCAATGAAACTGAAGTTCAGAACCTACTGCAAAATTGCTTGGTTCCTTGACCTCTTCAAACTCTGCTTCTGCAAACAAAACAGCAAAAATGCCCCCTCTCTTTTCTTTTAAGGGTAGATAATTTCCAAGGAGATCTTGGAAAGCAGAATCCAAAAGTGTGATCCTGGAAGGTGACCAAGATGGACAACTGGGCTTCAAGGCATGTTGTTATAGAGATGAGATACTCTACGACATAAAAAAGAATTCAGCTCTGATGCCACGTGTGCAGGTCAGCCTGGAAATTGGGTCAGGAGCCAACATCAAAGGTTAATATCGCAGGGCCTGGAGGTGAGAGATTCTCCATGGATTCTTCTTGTGAATTGGAGGGGCCAAGTGTCTTTCATCTTCTAGGCTGCACATGAGAGGGACCAGCTACCCCAGGGAGGCCATCAAGTCCAGGCCCAGATGTCTCATCCCTGCAGCTGACAGACTCTAAACAAGCTATTGGGCCAGAGAGCCCTCGGAATGGGGCCAAGTGAGCTGCGTTACTGAGGCAGTCAGCCCTAGGTGGTGAGAGAGGCCCAGGCCATTCCCTCCAGCTGAGAGTAGCTTCTCTTTTCAGCCCAGTGTGCTCTTCAAATTGTCATTTCCTGGTACTTCAACATGAAAAGGTAGGGCAACATTGCCGAATAAAATGTCTGGCTCTCTTTAAAAGTCAGTATTCTCTATGTGGTCAGAAACCTAAGGTCCTAACTGAGGGGCCTGATTGCAAAAGGGTCCTTTACATGGGACTTCATGCACCACCAGATCCTTCTCCCTTCTCCTTTCCATGACCCCGTGGAGAGAGAATAAGCAGAAATATAACAGGGTCTGACTGTCATGGGGCAGCACCAGGCCTGACAGGGCAGTTGACTCCTGTAATAACCACTGGGGAAAAGCCTCAGAATATCCATGAAGTTCCATGGAGTCACCAAGGAAAAACAAGTGTCCACAGCAAGGGTCTGCACTTATTCTAAAGCTTCTGCCACTTCTGTTGAGATGGTTGAATTTTATTCCTTTTTTTTTTTTTTTTGAGACAGAGTTTCACTCTGTTGCCCAGGCTGCAGTGTAGTGGTGCCATCTCGGCTCACTGCAACCTCCGCCTCCTGGGTTCAAGTGATTCTCCTGCCTCAGCCTCCAAAATAGCTGGGACTACAGGCACACGCAACCACGTCCAGCTAATTTTTGTATTTTTAGTAGAGACGAGGTTTTACCATGTTGGCCAAGCTGGTCTCAAATTCCTGACCTCAAGTGATCTGCCCGCCTCGGCCTCCCAAAGTGCTGAGATTACAGGCATGAGCCACTGCACCTGGCCAGTTGAACTTTATTCTTTATTAGTAATTAAGTAGTGCTACCTTGTATTGAGCAATCATTATGTGTCACTTTGCTAAATACATTTTGTATATTATTTCATGTAACTCTTATGCAATAACTCAGGTGTTGGATACAATAACTCAGGTGTTGTTGTCCTCAAATTTTAGGTGAGGAATCTGAAGTTCAGAGAATGTAAGTAAATGCTCCAAGGTCATCCATGTAGGGTTGAGGGTCTGAACCAATTCCCTCTCTCCCTAAGTCTACACTCAACCAGTATACTGTGGCACCATTTATTTTGACAAGAAGAATTACCAACAGACAAAAAGCAAAAAAGTGATGTTTCCTCCAAAGGGAAGATAGACTTCAGGAATCTGCTTGCACCCCCCTGGCTCTGGGCACCTCACCTGTGCAATTCCAGACCAGGCCATCTCTCCTCAAGAGGCCGCTGGCCTCAGAGCCTTCTACCCCGTCAAGAAGAGCCTTTCTCTCCCCACTTATGGGGGATCATCTGCTTAAACTAGGCCAGAGTCATAATCATTCATTCCAGAAGGGGCTGTGATTCACATCTGAGCTTCAGAAAATGCTTTAGTTTGATTTAAAGGGGAGATGAAAGCAAAATAAATGCTCACGTGCTGACAAATTTCTCCAGATCTTAATTTACATTCATTTTCCTTTCAGAGCATTTGATTTGTTTTTATTTTCAAACTGTGTTGTACCACATGCAAGGAAAATAGATTTACTTAATCTGTATCCTGTGATTTCATTGTTTATTAATATCAATACCAAGTAGATGAGGAGTGCTAAGAGAGAAACATCAGATGGCTTTCCATCTTCTCTCTGGGAAGCTATAATGAGAACCATCAAGCTTAGGAGTTTCAGAGGCTTAGACAGTCTTCAAGGCTGACAGCCACACTGAGTGTCACTTCCCCAGATGCTCCCTTGTAGTCAGACTGACCTTGGAACAATGCAACTGGAAGACTTTAGTCCCCTCCCTAGGAATAGGATGTGTGTTGATATTCCTAGTGTGTGTCTAAACATGCTCTGCATTTAGCTCGAGTGTTGACACTCATCGATCCATAAATGTTTCAAAAGAGGGAAGCATTCCAGCCTAGCTTTTCAGGGAGGCAGAGAATCAGGTTTTTCAGGACTTGGGGCAGGAAGGCCTCTTAGGACAATCGCCACAGCTTCCTAACTCATGCCCCTACCCCCATCAGCTTTGTCTCTCCTTTGTCCTCCACAGACCTGCCATCATAATATGATCTTACCACCTCCCTATTCAGAATTCTTCACCATTAGCTACTAAAATAAATAAATAAACAAATAATAACAACCCATGGCCAGTGCTTCCCTTTATTTATCCAATCATTTGACAAATATTTATGGAGCACCTGCTCTATGCCAGCCATAGTTTGGCTCTGGCCAGCCTCTTCAGCCACATCTTCTACTCCACCGTCCCCCAACTCCACACCCTACTCCCCACTTACTCTTCAGCACTTTCTATTTCCTGAGCCTGACTTGCCCTTTCCCTCCCCTATGCCTTTGCCCAGGCTGTTTCCTGTGGCAAATTCCTCTCTTCCACACACATATATCCAAGTTCTACACAGCTTCAAAGACAACTCAAGTCTCAACTCACTTTCTCTAAGAAAACTTCTTGGATTTCCCCAAGTCAGCATTAATTCTCTGACCACCTGCAGCCTCCCCATCTCCTGGAAGAAGTAGCTGCTCCCCTCTCAATTCCTTGACCACCATGCTCTTTCCAATCCCTCCATTATTTTCTTATACCTTGGTGGCATTACTTCTTGACTACTATCCATTGAACGAAGAGTCCGTGTTTATTCTCCTCCCTCCAACTAAGTCCAGAACAAAGCCTCTCAGAGTACTTATAAGTCAATGGGTACGTGAACACTTTCTCCTCTGTTCTCTTGGCACTCTGTGTTCATAATTAGGTTATCGATCGCACTCTGGTATTAGAACCACCTGTGCTGTGTAAATAATTATAAACCACTTAAGGGCAAAACTCTTGTCTTGAGTGTCTTTTTCATCTCCCACCACATCTGAAAAGAAACACCTCACTCAAAGTGGTCACTCACTAAATGCTATTAAGATGAAAGATAAAAAAATGAAATTCCCATCCTTCCAGGTAGGCCTAGGGGGTTCTGGGGAAGACCTAAGGAGTGCTGAAGAGGTCATGATATCTTGGCATCCAGTTCCGTTCAGCTAACATTTATGAGGACAACCTATGTGTGTTATTAATATTAATGTACTGATATAATAAATTAATGGTATTAATAATTAGTATCATTATTAATCTCATTAGTTGAGAACCTATTAAGTGGATCACATTTGAGGGTAAAATTGGAGAAACAGAGGTGAATATGACATGATTCTCCTTTCCAGGAGGTTACAACAAAAATGTAGAAGATAGAGCTATGTGAAAAAACAGCCAGGCTCTACAGCAGTGGCTCATGAGTGCTGGCTGAGGACTTGTGCTTGTCCGTAAGTAAGCATCCATTGATCTATGATGAGGAGAGGAAAAAATTGACTTCACTTTATTGAGGGCTAAATTTATTCCAAGTAAAGGACTGTTCACTATTCCAAGAGTATATCCTTTGTACTTTAATGGGTGGGTGTGTCCTTTCATATTGCCATGATGCGATGACAGGTGAGTGATTTTTGGTTTGAAAACTAAAAAGTTGAGAATCTAACGTTGATCCTCCCAATTATTTTTTATTTTAATTTTGCTGTCCCATAAAATTTAAACCTGGAATTCACCATTTCCCTATATAGAACTTTATGATCTTGAAGATGCATTTGACTGTGTGGTAGGTAGAATGAAGACAAATCTGTTTTCCATTAAATATCATGGCCCTATCTACAGGGGCTCCAGCAACCCCTTCATGCAGAGGTAGAGTGCCCATCTCCTTGGGCCTGAGAACTGTTTGAGAGCTTTAACTTTCTTGAGAGGAGTTCAACTCTGCTCAGTTAACTATCAAAAATAAGGTTCTCCTTGTGGATTTTTTCTTCAGGAACCCCACCAAGGGCTTCCAGGGAAGATCAAGGAGAAAGCTCCCCTCTTGGTTCTGGGTGGGAGAGGAGAACAGCAACTGCTGGAATTCCAACTCCCCTCTCTTCCTCAAGGAAGGAAATATTCAGCAGGAAGTACGACACAGCTGTAGTCTGAAGGCACTGGTGGAAATTCACGAAAGCTGGGATAAGGGAATAGGGAGGAAAAGGAACTCTCTACCTGTGGTAAAGAGGCAGGAATTCTTGCTGGGTGCAACATTATATCTGGAGAAGGGGTAAGAACACCTGAGAGAGCCACAACCCTGGGTTCCAGATTGACAGTGACTGCCTACAACTGAGGCTTAATCAGAACATCAGAGAAGGGACCCTCCCCATACCCACCACCTCCATGCTGTCAAGCATCAAGTAAAAACATCACTGGAATACAACTGGGAGGGTGGCAAAAGGCAGTTCTGTCCTGGGAGCAGTGCAAAAGGAGACTCAAATCCAAGCAGAAATATTAGAAGTCACGCAGAGTACAGACATTGACAAAAATTCTGTTTTAAATTAGTCTACACCATAGATACAAGTTACCGTTAAAGGAATTGGAAGACTTTGGTGCACTAAGGGTAACAGCAACATAGACTTCAAACCCAGTCCAACCTCTGACTAAATTAACATAAACTCTCTACACTAAAGATCTACCAAAAGGAAAAATGGATTCACTTCAAGAATGAAAAATACTCTCCTCATTATCTACTATCCTATACAACATGTCCAGTTTTCAACAATAATGACAAAAAGTACAAGGCAACAAAAAGGCAAAGAAAAACAAAGTCTGAAGAGAATCACTAAAACCAGATTCATAAATGACATGGGTGTTGGAGCTATCAGATTAGGAATTCAAAATAACTATGATTTATATGTTAAAAACTCTAATGAAAAAAGCAAACAACAAGGATCAGATAGGTAATTTTATCAGGTAGTTGAAAACTACAAGAAAGAATCAAATGAAAATATTAGAAATCAAAAACACAGAAACAGAGATGAAAATGTTATCAGTGGGTTCTTCAGTAGACTTAATTAACATAGCTGCTGGAAGAATCAGTAAATCATTAAACTTGAAGATAGGTCAATAGAAATTACCAAAATTGAAACACAATTTATAACATAATAATAAGTCAATTTTTAAAAAATAGAAATAGGCTGGGCGCAGTGGCTCACACCTATAACCCCAGCACTTTGGGAGGCCAAGGTGTGTAGGTCACCTGAGGTCAGGAGTTCGAAACCAGCCTTGCCAATATGGTGAAACCTTATCTCTACTAAAAATACAAAAAAATGAGCTGGGTGTGGTGGTGGGAGCCTGTAATCCCAGCTACTCAGGAGGCTGAGGTAGGATAATCGCTTAAACCTGGGAGGCAGAGGTTGCACTGAGCCAAGATTGCATTATTGCACTCCAGCCTGGGCAACAGAGGGAGACTCCATTAAAAAAAAAAAATTACCCAGGTGTGGTAGTGCACACCTGTAATCCCAGCTACTCAGGAGGCTGAGGCAGGAGAATCGCTTGAACCCAGGAGGCAGAGGTTGCAGTGAGCCAAGATCATGCAACTGCACTCCAGCCTGGGCAACAAGAGTGAGACTCTGTCTAAAAATAATAATAATAATAATAAAATAAATAAAAATAGAATCATGAAAAGTTTCAGTTAAACCTAGAGAAGACAGAAAAAGAAAATGGAAGCAAAGAAAAACTAGAACAAATAGAAATCATTGAGGAAGGTAGCAAGTTTTAATCCAATCATATCAATAATCATTTAAAATGTGAATGGTCTAAACACACCAGTTAAAAAGCAGATATTGGCCAGGTGAGGTGGCTCATGTTTGTAATCCCAGCACTTTGGGAGGCCAAGGCAGGCAGATTGCTTAAGGCCAGAAGTTCAAGACCAGCCTGGCCAACATAGTGAAACTCCATCTCTACTAAATATACAAAAATTAGCCAGGCATGGTGGCACACGCCTATAATCCCAGCTTCTTGGGAGGCTGAGGCAGGAGAATCACTTGAACCCGGGAGGAGGTTGCAGTGAGTGATCTCAATCATACCACTGCACTCCAGCCTGGGTGATAGAGTGAGACTCTGTCTCAAAATAATCTATATCTATATCTATATCTATATCTATATCTATATCTATATCTATATCTATATCTATATATCTCTCTCTATATAGCAGATATTGACAGATTAGATTTTTTAAAAGATCCAATTTTATACTGTCTTCAAGAACCTCATTATTTATTTATTTAAGACTATATCTCACTCTGTCACCCAGGCTGGAATGCAGTGGCATGATCATGGCTTATTGCAGCCTCAACCTCCTGGGCTAAAGCAATCCTCCTGCCTCAGCCTCCCCAGCAGTTGGGACCATAGGTGTGAGCCATCTTGCCCAGCTAATTTTTTTTTTTTGTAGAGATGAGGTCTCCCTATGTTGCCCAGGCTAGTCTTGAACTCCTGGGCTCAAGCAATCCTCCCACCTCAGCCTCCCAAAGGGTTGATATTATAGGCATGAGCCATCATGCCCAGCCATGAACCCCACTTTTAATATAAAGATATAGACAAGTTAAAAGTAAAAGGTTGGAGAAAGATATACATGCAAATTCTAACTAAAAGAAAGCTGGAATAGTTATATTAATTTCAGGCAAAGTAGACTTCAGAACAAGGAATATTATCAAGAATAAAGAGAGACATATAAAAACAAAGTCTTCAAGTCACCAAGAAGACATAACAATCCTAAATGTGTATGCACCTAACAACAGAGCTTCAAAAACAAACATCTATCCATAATTGGTAACAGTCATCACACTCCAGGATTTGGTCATAGACTCTATAGCCTTCAACTCTCTCAAATAGTAACAAAAGATACATTCATGATATAGTCATATTAAGTCAAGGGATTGCTTGAAAGATCAACAGAGAACCCATTTCTATAGTTAGTTTAAACTTTTCTTTCTAATCCAATGAAACTATTAGAAAGCTGTGCACTTGAACCATCATATTTTAGTCCTTCATGGAACTGTTTTCTTAATCGTACTTCGATGTTCTGCCAGCAACTTTAACTGAGAGATATTATGAGAAACAACCTATACAATTCCCTATTGGGTTTACCATAGGGTTATTGTTGAGAAAGCTATCCCTTACATCACAGCATTCTCTTCATGAGGGCTCATGAGAGAGATTTTGTTCAGGTTTCAGAACTAGGAAAGTCTCTATTTTCTCTAGTCATAATTCTCTATTTCCTTTGGCAGCTGGGAAGCTCAGGAAAAATGTCTTCAGTCCATGGAAACTTATGGCATGCATTTTTTAATACTAACCTTACCCCTGAATTTATTTTACTTTCCTACCCTTATTTTCCTTCATCTCAATTTTCTCTTCTGTATATTTTTTATTTTGCTATGGTTTTGCTGTAGTTTTTCTTTTAAAATCAATTTTGTTGAGGCATGATTTGCATGCAATAAAATGAATCCCTCTTAAGTGTATAGTTCAATACAGTTTGACAAATATTACCATATAATTTTTGTTATCCATATAAAGGCAATTTTGAAATAAGTAAACATAAATATCAGGAGACAGTCTGTGCTAAGCATTATCATAGAGACACAAACAAATGACTATGGGAATATGAGAGAGGGTGAAAAATTCTGACTGGACAGATAATGGGATCAGAAGGGGTGCAGCTGTTGGATAATAGTTCTCATTTTAAAAAGTAATATCTCTCCTTCAATTTAAAAAATGGAAATTCGACAGATCAATGTGGCAGGAAAGGTAAGTTAGAAAAGAAAATAGCTTGAATAAAAGCATGAAGCAAGAGAGGTAGGCACTGTTTCAGTTCAGCTGGAGTAGAATGTGAGAGGAAAAGAAATACGGAGAAATGAGCTGCTTGTCACCTTGTAGGAGGTTCTCAAAGCCAGACAATGTCTTCCCACATTGTTGTGCAGGTAATTGGGAGCCAGAGGAGGTTTTCAGTAGAGGAGAGACATAATGAGACTTGTGTTTTAGAAAGGTCGATCTGGAGGCAGTGTGAGGAGTGGATGAGGGCCTGGAGGTAGAGAGGCCAGTGGAAAGTCTTCTTCAATGGTCCAGGGATGATATAATGAAGACCTGGATCAACCATTGTGAGAATGAGGGAGAGATGGAATGAGCTGCACTGTGGCAGAAAAGCTCTAGGAAGGGTCAAAGGATGGTTGTGAGGGTGTGTGGTAGAGAGACTGATTACATATATGACCAGGAGGATGGGCATCCCCATGACTCCTGTTCTGGACAGAAGATTGGCAGCCTTTTGGGTCTTCCCTCTCTCAATCTCTGCAAGCAGAGAAAGTTCAGGTTACCAATCAAAAACCAACCTCTATTTTGGCTGGTCATGGTAGTCACTCCCTTTCCAGTCAGTCCCTGTAACCAGAACCAATAGCGCATACAATAATAATGGGTACTATTTTACCTCAATAAAAAATAAATTAATAAGGCCAAGCACAGTGACTCATGCCTGTAATCCCAGCACTTTGGGAGGCTGAGGCAGATGGATAACTTGAGGTCAGGAGTTCAAGACCAGCCTGGCCAACAAAGTGAAATCCTATCTCTACTGAAAATACAAAAAATTAGCTGGGCATGGTGGTGTGCACCTGTAATCCCAGTTACTTGGGAAGCTGAGGCAGGAGAATCGCTTGAGCCCAGGAGGCAGAGGTTGCAGTGAGCCGAGATCACGCTAGTGCACTCCAGCCTGGCCAAAAAAGTAAGACTCCTTCTAAAAAGTAAATAAATAAAATAAAAAATAAATTAGTAAAATGATAACTAATACCCAAAATAACAGTTACTCTGTGAGGCACTATTCTAAGCACTTTACTTATTTTAACTCATTATTCCTCACAGAATTACTATGAGTTATGAATTATTATATACTCATTTAACAGATGAGAAAATCAAAGCAGAGAGAATAACAATCTTGTTCTAGATCACATAGCTGGTAAAGAACAGAACCAGATCCAAACCAGGCATCTGATTCCAGAGACCACACTCTGTTGCATTATGCTCTGATACTGATTACTCTGTGCATTAGTCCATTCTTACATTGTTATAAAGAACTACCTGAGACTGAGTAGTTTATAAAGAAAAGCGGTTTTATTGGCTCACAGTTTCATATGCTGCACAGGAAGCATGACTGAGGAAGCCTCAGGAAACTTACAATAATGGTGGAAGGTGAGAGGAAAGCAGGCTCATCTTACATGGCTGGAGCAGGAGAAAGAGAGCAAAGCAGGAGGTGCTACATACTTTTAAGCAACCAGATCTCAAGAGAACTCACTTACTATCATGAGAACAGCAAGGGGGAGATCTGCCCTCATGATCCAATCACCTCCCACTCAGCTCTTCCTCCAACACTGGGGGTTACAACTCAACATGAGATTTGGGCAGGGACACAAATCCAAACCGTATCTTTTCCACCCCGTCCCCTCCCAAATCTCAAGTCCTTCTTACATTGCAAAATATAATCATCACTTTTCTACAATCCCCCCAGTCTTAACCCATTTCAGCATTAACTCAAAAGTGCACATTCCAAAGTCTCATCTGAGACAAGGCAAGTCCCTTCCACCTATGAGCCTGTAAATAAAAAACAAGTTAGTTATAGTTAGTTACTTCCAAGATACAATGAGGGTATAGGCATTGGGTAAATACACCCATTCCAAAAAGGAGAAATCATTCAAAACAAAGATTCTATAGGCCCCATGCAAGTCTGAAACCCAGCAGGGCAGTCATTAAATATTAAAGCTCTAAATTAATTTCCTTTGTCTCCATGTCTCATATCCAGCCCACCCATCAGTAAGGGGCAGGCTTCCAAGGCCTTGGGCATCTCTGCCCCTTTAGCTCTGCAAGGTACAGCCTCCTCAGCTGCTTTCACAGGCTGGTGTTGAGTGCCTGAAGCTTTTCCAAGTGCACGGAGCCTGGAGGATGGTGGCTCTCTTCTCACAGCACCATTAGGCAATGCCCCAGTAGCGACTCTGTGTGGGAGCTCCAATCCCACCTTTTCCCCTCCACATTGCCCTAGTAGAGGTTCTCCATGAGGGCTCCACACCTGCAGCAGACTTCTACCTGGACATCCTTGCATGTCTGTATATCCTCTGAAATCTAGGCAGAGGCTCCCAAGCCTTAACTCTTATGCACCTGTGGGCTTAACACCACTTGGAGCTGCCAAGGCTTATGGCTTGTACTCTCTGGAGCAGCAGCCTGAGACATATCTGGGGCCCTTTTAGCCACGGCTGGAGCTAGAGTGGCTGGGACACAGGGAGCAGTGTCCTGAGGTTGTGCAGGGCAGCAGGGGCCTGGGCCCAGCCCACGAAACCATTCTCCCCTCCTAGGCCTCCAGGTTTGTAATGTGAGAGGCTTCCACCAAGGTCTCTGGAAAGCCTTCAAGAAATTTTCCCATTATCTTGGCTACTAACATTAGACTCCTCATTACTTGCGCAAATTTCTGCAGCTGGCTTGAATTCCTCCCCCCAAAATGGGTTTTTCTTTTCTACCACATGGTCAGGTTACAAATTTTCCAAACTTTTATGCTTTGCTTTCCTTTTAAATATAAATTCCAGTTTCAGATAAACTCTTTGCTTATGCCTATCACCATATGCTGTTAGATGCAGCCGGGCTACATCTTGAATGTTTTACTGCTTAAAAATTTCTTCCACCAGATACCTTAAATCATCACTCTCAAGTTCAAAGTTCCACAAATCCCTAGGGCAGGGGCACAATGCCTCCAATCTCTTTGCTAATGTGTAACAAAAGTTACCTTTGCTCCAGTTCCCAATAAGTTCCTCATCTCCATCTGAGATCTCCTCAGCCTGGACTTCATTGACTGTATCACTATCAGTATTTTGGTCACAACAATTTAACAAGTCTCTAGGAAGTTCCAAATTCTCCCTCATCTTCCTGCCTTCTTCTGAGCCCTCCAGACTCTTTCAGACTTTGCCTGTTGCCCAGTTCCAAAGTTGCTTCCACATTTTCAGTTATCTTTATAGCAATGTCCCACTTCTTGGCACAAATTTTCTGTATTAGTCCATTCTCACATTGCTATAAAGAGCTACCTGAGACTGGGTAGTTTATAAAGAAAAGAGGTTTTATTGGCTCATGGTTCCACAGGCTGTATAGGAAGCATGACCAAAGAGAAACTTGCAATCATGGTGGAAGGTGAAGGGGAAGCAAGGCACCTCTTATGTGGCCAGAGCAGAAGGAAGAAAGTGAACAAGGAAGCACTACACACTTTTATTTTTTATTTTTTTAAGACAAAGTCTCACTGTGTCACCCAGGATGGAGGGCAGTGGCACAATCTCAGCTCACTGCAACCTCTGCCTCCAGATTCAAGTGATTCTCCTGCCTCAGCCTTCTGAGTAGCTGGGATTACAGGCATGCATCAGCATGCCCAGCTAATTTTTGTATTTTTAGTAGAGACAGGGTTTCACTATGTTGGCCATGCTGGTCTCGAACTCCTGACCTCAAGTGATCTACTTGCCTTGGCCTCCCAAACTGCTGGGATTACAGGCATGAGCCACTGAGCCCAGCTGGTACACACTTTTAAACAACCAGATCTTGTGAGAACTCACTCACGATCATAAGAACAGCAAGGGGAGAGTCTGCTCCCACGATCCAATCACCTTCCACTAGGCCCCTTCTCCAACACTGGGGATTACAATTCGACATGAGATTTGGGTGGGGACACAGATCCAAACCCTATTACTCTGGGCCTGTAATAATTTCCCAGTTCACATCTTTACTCAAAGATGTCTCTCATTGCCTTGAGGTTAGAGGTGTTAATATTCCTGGCAGAGAGTAAAACAAATGTGAGAGAAAGCATTGAAGATTAATGTTTGTGGTATATTGGGTGCCCTGCCAGTCACTAGGTATAACTGAGTAGAGTGCTGGGCAGGATATTGTATATATACTATGACCAAGACCATTACAAAATATGTAATAGGATTGGGTGTGGTGGCTCACAAAACCTGTAGTCCCAGTGTTTTGGGAGTCCAGGGGTGGGGTGGGAGTTGCTTGAGGTCAATAGTTTGAGACTGGCCTGGCCAACTTAGTGAGACCCTGTCTCTAAAAAAAAAAAATTAATAAATAAATAAAATTTAAAAAATTAAAAAAAATTAACTGACACAACTTGGGAGGCTCAGGCAGGATGATCACTTGAGCCCAGGTGTTTCAGGTTGCAGTGAGCTATGATTGAGCCACTGTACTCCAATGTGGGTGACAGAGTAAGACTCTGTCTCTAAAAAAAAAAACAACAAAATATGGAATAGATGCAACAAAAACATTGGCAAAATGAACATCCATAGGTATATACGTGTGCCTGCCTGTTTAGAAAATGTGAGCTATTTGACAATGGCTGAAGTTGGCTAAAGCAATAGCCTAAAACCCACAGACACCAGAAATTTCTGGAAAAATATTCACCAACTATCTAACAATCTAAAAATACACCTAAACACACCTATGAAAGATAATCTTGAAAGACAGCAGGCACAGGTCTAATTGAGATAAAACAAAACCAAAGCAGATTACCAGTCTGTAGACCTGCTGAACTTGCATATGTTCTGTGAAGACAGGGGTGTGGCCTGGCACCATCACAAAACCAAAGCCATGTGATATAAACAGACAGAGCCTGGAATTTTTTTTTTTTCCAGAAAATCCTCCACATTTAAACTATAGGCATTTCCTGTCCTCCCTTCATCACCTCACATATAAGATTTGGCCACCCATACATTTAGGCAGCAGATGGGAACTATCTGAATGTGTGTACATAGTTGGAATCAACAAACATTAAAATCTGCATATGGCATCATTTGAAATTTGCACCAACTCTCTAAGATATTGGAATGATTCCCTATCATATGAGGAAATGTGACTCTTATTTGATCGTTCCTCTCTCAGACCAAGACACAGTGCCTGTCCTCAGGATGCCACGTGTCTATTTAGAAAGACAGACAGGCAAATCGGTACCTATGAGTCACTGATGAGGGTCTGAGGGGATGAGGCCTGGATGCTGACAGCATAGAAGGGAACTGGGCCACAATGTCAGGGAAGCTCCAGAGAAGAGACATAAAAACTGAGACCGGACGCTACTTGGGAGGACTGCACTAGGGGACTTAAAATTTTGTTGTGTTTGTTTTTTTCTTTAACTCTACTACAGCATAGTATTTAAATACATTTTGTTACCTGAAGGACTATCTTTTAAGCAAAAATTATATCCACTTCGAGAAGATTAAAAGTCACGGAAGATCTGTGAACAAAGGTATCACAAGATACCTTTGAGAGATTTAGAAAGCCATATATATCCAAATATAAGGTAAGGTGCCCCCACCAAAAAAAAATCCCTCAGGAAAGACAGAGTTATCTAATGTATAAATCTTTACAAAGTTTCCAATATCTTGAGGTGCCCTTTCAATTACCTTATTTTGAATAGCAATGTACCATTTGGGGGAAGTTATATTCACCTAAAACAAATGCTATCTATGCTAAGTTTGAGTGTTTATAGAAAACATCTCATGAAACTGGTAAAAAGCAAAAGCAAAGAATTTAACACAAATATAATAATTATTTTTACAATAGCAAGGGCTGGTCATTATATATGAATTTTTAAAAAATCACTTTTAAAAAGCAAAATAATTGGTTTGGATATTATTTTTTCATAGTTGAGGTCATACTATCTTTCTATAGTTATGTATTCTGCCTTTTTCACTGGACATTCTTGTGTCAACATCTTGCACAAAATAAAAAACTATTTAACGATTACAAACGCAATATAATATATAGTTATGTTGTGGAGCTCATGGATCGCTAGCTATAGGATAAATGAAAAAATCAAAACTGTTCTTACAGTATACACATGGACACATAGTTAGGACACTTAGAGTAATGATAAAATTTTATTATACAGAGATGCAGGAAGTACTTTATATCAAACAACTTAGTTAAATGTGAAGATATTGTGCTCTGGAAAACTATTAAAAAATGTTTTGATGAGTCAAAAATTCAGTTTAATGATAACAGAGACATTGATGTTGAAAATGCCTGTGATTAGTTTGAAGAAATTGTTTGATAAAATGTGCATGAAGAAAAGCAATAATAATATAATATATAAATAATGTATTAATTTATATTTATAAATTAATAACATAAATTATAGAGTATAATTCTAAACTGTATAAGTAGTTATATTCATGAATTAAATGCTATTTTAAAATTTCATCTACAGCTCTTAGTTTATATTTCTGTGATGGAGAATCCCTGTTTTTTTTTTTGCCTCTTCTTATTGAGAAAATATGAATGACCCTTGATTTGGAATATATAATTAATTCATTGCCCAATCCCTGTAGAGCACCTAATGGATAGATAAGACTAGTAAGAAAAAAATAATTGAAGAATTCAGAAAATTACAGTAGTTTTGGGCCGTTTAACATTGAGGTAAACAGCTCTTACACCCCCACACACCTACTTTACAGCAGAGAACAAATCTGGATCCTTAAAAATCCACAGTAGTTTTCAATTTGCCTACAAGGTCTAACACCAATAACCTTAACATTCACATGCCTCCACAATTTGTCAACTAACCTACTATGTTTCCACATCTATCTCTTGGTCTTAACCTTGCGCATTCAATGTTGAAAGAAATCAAACCAAATAATATTTCAGTGTTGGCCCCAAATGCCCAGCTTCTGTCCTTTTGCTCATGGTATTCTCTCTGATAAAATGGTTTTCTCCTCCTCTTCCCCACCAAATGTTTGCATCCTCCCCATCTCCAGGGTCCATCTCAAATACCACTTCATTGGTGTTTTCATATGTCTCACGTAGCGGTAAATCTCTTTTTTGTAGTCCCAAATCTGAAATGCCGAAGGCTCAACACTGTTGGCCTTCCCGTTTGATTGGGAGTCAGGAGGTAGATTCTCAGTCGGGTGGTCTTAAGGTGCTAGTGAGTGAGGTCAGTCCAAATAATAATAACGAACCCTTAGAGAACACCAGAATAATGTTAATAACAGCTAACTCTAACTTGAAATTTGCTATGTGCCAGGCACTCTTCTAATTGTATAAATTAATTCATTTGATCTTCACAGGAACCTCACAAAGCAGGTACAATGATATCTGCAGTTTAATAGATAAAGAAACTACAGTCCAGGTTCAGTAACTTACCCATAGTGGTCCAGCTACAAGTGACCGAGCTGAGAAACTATGGACCTAACCATTATGCTCTCCTACCTTAGTGAGGACTACCAGAAAAAAGATGAGCCATGAGCAGGAAGACAGCCTGGTAAACTGAGGAATATGGATGCACACACATTTATTTGGGGAAAAAAAGGTGAAACCTTAAGCAGGCAGGGATGTAGCAAACTGGGGGCAGAGTGGTGCCCTTCCAGGGCTTTCTTCCCACTCTGGGCCAATTTCAGGGTCCTAAAGAAAAACACCTCTGCCAAATGCATTGGAAGGTTCATGGCATTGTAGGTAACTCATCACTTCTAAAATTACTAATAAACTTGTCACATCTCCCTTATTAGCCATATGGTCCTTGAGGACCTATGTTCAGTTCACCTACTACGATATCTAGAATTCGATATTGCACCTTGTAATTAATCAGTAAAAAACTGTTAAATGTTTGCAACCACTAGTCCTCAGTTCAAATATCTGTCTTTAATAAAGAAGACTCCTGTCAAAGTTATTTAAGGACATTCTACTCCAACACTTTTAAAATAATTCTCCATTATATTTTTCTTCATAGCATTTCTTTGTTTTCTTATTGTCAGTCTCCCCCAACTGTAAACTACATAAAGGCAGAGACTTCATTCTTGTTTACCGATGTATTTCTGGTGCCCTAGAACAATGCCTGGCACGTAAAAATAACTCAGTAAATATTCATGAGTTCTTGAAAAAGAATGGGATTTGAAGATCCTCACCAGACCCTTGTGGGCAGCCTTTGTTCTTGCCAGCCAACGTTGAGTAAGTATACCAACATGATTCCATTACCCTCAAAGCAAACACACGTCATGGAGCACAAAGAAAAGAAAGGGTTTCGTTAGTGATTTCAGGAGGGAGTTAGGGAATGGAGGAGAGCGTCAGCCTTACGCAGAGCACAGCACTACGCTCTTCCCTAAATCTCCATCAGGCATCTCTGTTACCAGCCAGCTCCTCGCCTGCCAGCTGGCCATCCCTTCACCCTCTCACAGTGTCACCCCTCCAGCACTGCAGGTCCCCAGCTAACATTCCTCCTGAATCTCTATATCTCCCTTATTATTCTGCTGAGTAATATAGAGTCTCCAGTTTACCTTTTCACACTTGTCATCTCTGTTGAGCAAAGGACACAACCCCTTGGGATCCATCCTCCAGGAGGAAGCATAGAAATTAAAAATAATAATTCTCTTTCAAAAATATTTTCATTTGTTTTGTCACACACTGAGAATTGAATTTGAATCCAAGCTTTACTATTTTGTAGTTGCTTTATCTCAGTCAAATTATATAACCGCTCGCCACCTAGGTCTTCTCATCTTATAAATGTGGGGATAAAACCAACTTGACAGGGCTGTTTTGAGAATTAAATGGGACAAAACAGGCAAAAGCACCTTATGCAAAGTAGGTATTAAAGAGGTTAGATTAGCTGGGCATGGGGGCACATGCCTGTAGTCCCAGCTACTTGGGAGGCTGAGGTGAGAAGATTGCTTGA
Source organism: Pongo pygmaeus (assembly GCF_028885625.2). Classification (NCBI taxonomy): domain Eukaryota; kingdom Metazoa; phylum Chordata; class Mammalia; order Primates; family Hominidae; genus Pongo; species Pongo pygmaeus. Next base: position 66,406,919 of record NC_072373.2, on the reverse strand, counting down.
GCCCCAGAGGTTGGGGCTCAACCATTGCCCCAATGCCATTGCACTCCAGCCTGGGCAACAGAGCAAGACCCTGTCAAAAAAGAAAGAAAGAAAGAAAGAATGAAAGAAGAAAGAAAGAAAGAAAAAAGAAGAAAGAAAGAAAGAGAAAAGAAAGAAAGAAAGGAAGGAAGGAAGGAAGGAAGGAAAGAAAATATGTTAGTTATCTCTTTGTCCTTAAAGTAAACTCTTAACTGTCTAAAAGGACCCATGCACCAAAGCTTTTACAGGATAGTGCAATACAAGCTCATCACCATATAGAACATTGTTTCTGTGGTGCCAGGGGTTTGGAAGGCATTAACTACACCGGGCATTAACTACACTACTGTTGGCAGTAGTGGTACGGGAAGGTGGGGAACATTGCTGTTTTCTCTGTGTGTTTACAAATCAGAAATTACTGAATAGGGTGAGCTGCATGAACATCACTGTTAAAACGGCTACTCAAAAATGCCCATGGTACCAGTCAGCCTTGGAAAATGAGATACACAGATCTTAATGAATTAAGTGCTCACTTAGTGCTTACAGTGAGGAAATTCAACAGTCAAAGTTACCTTCACAGCCTAATCTTGTCTCCACGCCCTCAGTCCTCAGTTTCCTTATTATAATGGAGCTGAGCCTGAGAAGGCATCCCATCCTGTCTTCATCAGCACTTTGTTAATGCTGGGCATGTTATCACCACATATTATGATTTCTAGGCAAGTACATCATAATTGTCTCACATACACTTGTTGGCTGCTTGATTCTGATGGTAGTTATACAAATTATACTTAAAACCCAAATTGAAGACTCTTGGCTGCTGTTTACAAGGTAGTGATTTAAGAGAGCACTTACAATTGAAAAAAACACAAAATAACTCATGCTTTGGATGCCTGGTGAGATAAACCAAAGTAGTTTTCGCCGGGGAGAAATGTAAAGGATAGCACATTTGTCTCAAATGAAAGAAACAAGTAATTCCACTTTCAGGCCAGAATGGACTCCCTAACTAATGATGTGATGGTGAAATTCAACCATGTGATGCTGCATGCATTTGGAACATTTTGAAGGTCAGCTTGGGTCAGAGCAAAACCTTTTTTTTCTTTCTATGAAGTCAATTTCTGAAAATATCATGACAGTTCTGACAGCCTCCACAGCCTGAAATCATTTGGGATGATGCACGTGAGTTTCAGGCAAAACTTATGCCTAAAAATTAACACAAACCTGACCAAGAAGTTTTGAAGGAGGGATAGGGCCACCTGGTATTTTGCAGCATCAATGAGCATGGAAGAATTCCCTCACTGGAACTAATGCCAAAGGCCTTGGAGAAATGCCTCCACACCACATCACTTGGGCTCTGTCTCTGCTTCTTTTGGATGCTTCTTCTCTCTTCAAATCCCATTGCTTCCTCCCATCCTCATCCTCACTCTGCAAGGATGACCTTTCTCCCTATTTCACTGAGGAAACAGAAGCTCTCAGAAGAGATTTCTCCATGCTCCCACCACTTCTATCCTCCTACCTGTCTGTAATTCTGTATTCTCTACTTCTCTTCTACATATAGATGAATTGTTGGTGCTTCTAGGCAAGGCCAACTCCTCCATTTTGGCTTGACCCAATACCTATAACCTACTCTAACGTGCTTGGACATTCTTTCGAGATTTCTCCCTTCTCAGTCTTGCCCCATCCATTCTTCCATATCTTTTGGATGATTCCCATCTGCATAAAAACATGCTGTTATTTCTCTCATCTTAAAAAAAAATAAGCAAAAAACAAAGACCTTTTCTTGACCTGTATCTTCCAGCCACACCCCGTCTCTGCTCCTCTTTAGAATAATACTCCTCAAAAGAATGTTTAAATAGGTGCCCTCCATTACACTCCTTTTACTTTCTGACACTCACTCCAGTCCAGCTTCTGCCCTCTTCATTCCAGCAAATCTGCTCATGTCAAAGCCTTCAAAGGGGGCTTCCACTTCAGTTCACTCCAACAATCAGTTCTCCATGCTCACCTTAATTGTCCTCTCAGAAATGTCTGACATGATTGATCGTGCCCCCTAAACACTGATGGCATTTGACTTCCAGGGCATCACTCTCTCCTTATTTTCCTCTGTCTCCCTGGCTGCTCTTTCACTGTTAGCATTGCTGCCTCTTCCCCATCTCCCCAATCCCCAAACATGGCAGTGCCCCAGGATTCAGTCCTTGACCTCTTCTCTAATGCATCCACTCCCTTGGTATTCTCAGCCAGTCCCATGGCTTTAAATACCAACTCTATGCTGATGCCTCCTGACTTTATTTATTTATTTATATATTTTTATTTTTGGCTCAGGCTGAACTATGCTTACTCAACATCTCCAATTTGAATGTCTAATCATCCTTTCAGAAGCAACATGTCCAAGACCGAGCTCCTGACATTTCCTCCCAAACCTGCTCTTCCCACAGATACCCCACACCTATAAATGGAAACTCCATTCTTCCAAGGGCTCAGGCCAAAAACCTTGGCTCATTCTTAATTCATTTTTCTCTCTCACCAAAGCCAATTCAACAGCAAATCCACCTACAAAATATATCTGATACCCTATCACTTTTAACCTCTACCTCCCTGGTTCAAACCACCATCACCTGTCCTATAGATTACATGCAGTAACTTCGTAACTAGTTCCCCTGTTGTTATTCTCAACCCCTGTGGTTCTCATCAGTGCAGCCAGAACAAATATAATGAAAGTCAAATCATGTAACACTTCTCTTCAAGACCTTCAAATGGCTCCCTTTCTCCATTGAAGTAAAAGCCCAAGTCCTCACAATGTTACATAAGGCCCTACACAACCTGGGCATCCACTATGTCTCTAATCCCATCTACCACCCCCTCCCTCTTCCTCCACTCGAAACATACTAGCCTTGTTGGCTTCTTGGACATGTGAGGGAAGTGCTCAGCTTCAGGACTTTGCACCTGCTGTTCCCTTTGCTGGGAATGCTTTCCCAGAAGCATTCTTCATATGGCTAAATCCTTCATCTCTTTCAAGTCCTTGCTCAGGAGTCACCTCAATGTGATTCCCCCAGTCACCTTTTGCAATTGCAATCCCCCAACCCCATACTCTCTATTCCTCTATCCATTTTATTTGTTTTTTAATTCCTGATACTTGTAACCCTAACATACTACATCATTTTCTTATTTATTTAGTTGATTGTCTTTCTGCCTCCTCTAGACTGTAAACACATAACGGCAAGGATTCTATTTTGTTCTCTGTGACTGTCTTAACATAGTAGGCACTCAAGTGGTGGTGGTGTCGGTGAGCAAACTCACAGAGAGCATCTGTGGAGATCACATGATCCCTAGCTGCTCCAGGAATTAATTCACCTCGAGTCGAAGATAAATTCCTTCTCAAACTAAATACACTTTCACTTTAACAAGATTGTATAACTTCAGTTGTCATCATCATCATAACTCATGTTTATATATTATAGTTTTCCAGCTTACAAAATTCTTTCTCTTACACAGTCATATTTCAACCTCAGGACAACCCTGTGAGTTAAATAGGGCAGATGGTGCCAATCCCATTTTACAGATGAGGATGCTAAGCCTCAGAATGGTTAAACACCCAGCTTCAAGGTCACCCAGACGATGAGTGCAAACTTGGGATGAACCTTGGAGTAAATCCTAAGTCCCCTCACTCAAGGACCATGGCTGCTACACAGTTGGCTTAAAAAAAAAAAACAAAAAACAGCTTGCCCTTCTCTGGAGTGCTTGAGTGAATACTGACAGAATCTGGAAACTTCACTATCCTAATTTGGCTATTTATTTATTTAGAGACGGAGTCTCACTCTGTCACCCTGGCTGGAGCACAGTGGTGTGATCCTGGCTCACCGCAACCTCTGCCTCCCGGTTTCAAGCGATTCGCCTGCCTCAGCCTCCCGAGTAGCTGGGATTATAGGCACACACCACCACGCCCGGCTAATTTTTGTATTTTTGGTAAAGACGGAGTTTCACCATGTTGGCCAGGCTGGTCTCGAACTCCTGACCTCAGGTGATCCTCCCGCCTTGGCCTTCCAAAGTGCTGGGATTACATGCGTGAGCCACTGCGCAGGGCCTTGGCTCTTGATTTATTCAAAAAATATTAACTGAGTGCTTCCCAGATTCAACATTGTTCTCTAAATGGGAGACAGTTCAGGACAACACAGACTGGGACAGCTTATGCTCTCATGGACTTTATATTCTCAGAGAAGAGATGGACAATAAACAAATAAATGAATCAAATAAAATAAGTCAGAGGATGATAGTGCTATGAAGGGAAAAGGGATAGAGGTTGATGAGAAGCATAGCAAGTGAGCTATGTTTGAGATGCCCACTAATAACTTATTAACATGTTACCCACAAATTTTCAACTGGTAACAGGATGGACAGTGCCCCTACTTGCTGGCTGGTGATGCTACAAATTGTATTATTATGCATTTGGGTATCAAAGATGTTCAAGATTTTCAGTCTAGGTGTCAGGGAATGGGGTTGACAACAAAGCAAAACAAAGCAGAGCCCAGTCAAGAGTTTCAGAAGATAGTGCTAAGACAAACACTAAGTTGTAAGAGCACAGATTTTATTCATGACAGAAGAGCTTTCTAATAAATGAAGCTGCCCAGCAGTGAAACAGTCTGGAAATGAGCACCTTGTCATCGAAAGTATCCAATAAGCAAATTAATGACTTCTTTTCCAACTGCAAATTTGATTATTTTCTATTCTGTAGAGCCTCTCTCTACCCTAAGTTTCCATTATTTTCAGCGAAAGGCTCTGTAAGGGTGAGAAAAGGCAATGGGGTAAGGACAGGAGCAAAAATCTGGCCAAAAACCATGGTTCTTTTGTCAGCACTCATAGAGGATGAGAGCCACCTGACTGTCAGCCCCAGATCCTTCCAGCAGTGGCTAAAGTTGCCTCTTCTACAGTGAGATTAGTGGCACAACCTCCTCTAGCCTTCCACTGCAGAACCCACCAGGGGCTCACATCTCAATGAGTTCCTCTGCCCAACAGGAACAGGCAGATGTCTTCGCAAGTCACTCCATTCTCACTGACAGTGAAGCCACCAGTGGTTACAAAAAAGAGAGGAGCAAACTGTCCTTGGCAGGAGGCTGCTCCTCTAGTGATTTCTGGATGCTCATTGACAATGTCCACATGTCTGCAGGCCTCTCAGAGATCCAGCCAGCCCACAATATCCCCGGATGGCAGTTACCCACCCTTCTTTGCCTTTCAGCCATTCTCCCAGCTTTTCACTACCATGGGCAACCAGGTATTCAGGGGTTACTGCATACTGGCCCAGGAAAGATATCATGGGACAGACACTGGCAACAACTGCTAATATTGCTCCCATTTATCCATCACTTACTCTGGACTAGATCACGTGCTAAAAACTCCATATGTGAAAGGATAGGCTATAACCTTATATATATATGCAGGGGAATGCTTGGAGAACTACATCTGACCAGAGTTTAACTAGCAGTGGTGGATTTTGCTTGCTGAGCAGGGCAGGCCAGCCTCTATCACCTTTTCTACCACTCTAAATCCCTTGATTTGCAGCCACATCAAGGTATTTAGAGTGGTAGAAAATGTGATAGAGGTGGGTCAAGGAAGCTAAGTAGGTGGCAGGGGAAGCCAGGGCATTTTGTAGGAAGGACATGGCCAAGAGGAGTTTCAGGAGGAAGAGAGATAAACTTGCTTCCAATAAGAGAAGAACAAAATTTCCTCTCCCTAGAGTTGAGTGGGATATTTGGAAATGGTGGGTGATGTACACTATAACATCTGCCATCTCTTTGTAAAATGTTTACTGAAATTTACATCACTTGTCAGTATGTAGGGACTGGAGCCATGATTTTGCAGGGGGTGAAATGAAGCACTGGGACTCAAGGTGAGAGTCAAGAGGTCCAAGGAGGTGCCTTACCATATGGTCACATTATTTCGTTTAATTCTTACAACAGTCCAGTAAAGCAGTTATTACACTTTTTACAGTGTATTGGCAGAGGGGAGGTTATTGAATAATAATCTGTAGACATTCCTGCCAACTGCAATGTAAAAGAAGGGGGGAATTTCATATTTGTATGTGTCTATTCTGATCCTGTACCTTTAGTGTAAAGGTGAGTGTGGCTTCTTTGCAATGTTCATCCTCATCACCCAGGACCCTTCTAGATTTGGTCCCAGACTTCTCCTGTTTCCCAGCAGTGACTCCTAGTTTGCTGTTGACCCCTTCCTTTTGCTCCTCTCACTGTCCTCTGGGTTTGTCCATGGGTCTCTTCGGTGGCCTGCAGAGTCCTCTGGCCCTACCACACTTGGATGCCTTGAGCAAGATCCCCAGAGCAGTGCCAGCCTTTCTGCAAACAAACCCTGGCACTAGCTTACTTGGTAGACATAAGTGTCAGAGGAGGCTATCTTCTGTCTCTGAATTGTCACAGCCCCTAACACAATGCTGAGGGTTCCTTTATTATAGTAGGTAGTTAGGCATGAGCAGGGCAGGAGAGGTCTCCCCCTGCCCTGCCAGGAATGTGAGGCAACCATCAGGTGATGGTCAGGCGGTTGTTAACTGTCTCTCTAAAATAATAATTGGTTGCAGCCAGCACCAGGGAAAGGCAGTCTCCCAGTAGACAGAAAACACCTGAAGGTGGTGATCAGCAGCTTCCCAATAAGATCTCAGGAGTTGGGCGAGTGGGCTCAAGCATGTGCACTAAGAGGCAAAATGGTGGAGTTTAACTGGTATATGACCTCCTTGGGACATTTGACTGGTAACGGAAGAACGCCTCAAGTGAGCATGCATATAACTCCAGTAAGCACACTGCACATGCTCCCCTCCCAAATGCTAGTCAGGCCACTGCACATACGGACAGCCTGCCCCAAAATCAGGGAGAAGGAATGTAAGACCCTGGGAGCATGCCAACATATAAAACCCCAAGTCAAAAGGTCAAGCTGCACATTTGATCTCTGAAGTCACCCTCTTGGCCCTCTTCCAAGTGTGCTTTACTTCCTTTCATTCCTGCTCTAAAGCTTTAAACAAACTTTCTCCTGCTCTAAAACTTGTCTCAGTCTGTTACCCTGCCTTATGCCCGTCAGTCAAGTTCTTTCTTCTGGGGAGGCAAGAATTGAGGTTGCTGCAGACCTGTATGGATTTGCTGCCACTAACATATTTTGGTGCCATGTGACTCGGATGCATTCCACTGCTAACACCTTCACACTCAACAAATGAGCAAGGCAGCATCCTGCAGTAGTCAAAACTGTGATCTCCAGAGTCAAAGCACATAGGTCTACATTTCTGCCCACTTAACACTTGCTGTGGGCCTTTGAGACAAGGGTGGTGGCAGGAGAATAGAAAATATGTCTGCACTCCCCTTTCTTGAGTGTGTACTTTTTACTTTGCAATAAATCTCCATACTTTCACTGTTTTCCAACCCGTCCTTGAATTCCTTCTCATGACAGTGTCAAGATCCTGGACACCAGCCAGGGTCGAGGTTCTGCTGGTGTTTGGGGACCTCCCCTATCCTACTGGTATCAGCTTGACACAAGTTACCTAATGGGTACCAGTGATTGAAGATGAAATGAATGAAATGAAGGGAGAAAAGAACTTTAAAGAAAAAAGAGTAAAAAGAAACGAACAAAGCCTCCAAGAAATATAGGACTATATGAAAAGACCAAATCTATGTCTGATTGGTGTGCCTGAAAGTGATGGGGAGAATGGAACCAAGTTGGAAAACACTCTGCAGGATATTATCCAGGAGAACTTCCCCAACCCAGCAAGGCAGGCCAACATTCAAATTCAGGAAATACAAAGAATGCCACAAAGACTCCTCGAGAAGAGCAACCCCAAGACGCATAATTGTCAAATTCAACAAAGTTGAAATGAAGGAAAAAATGTTAAGAGCAGCCAGAGAGAAAGGTCAGGTTACCCACAAAGGGAAGCCCATCAGACTAACAGCGGATCTCTCGGAAGAAACTCTACAAGCCAGAAGAGAGTGGGAGCCAATATTCAACATTTTTAAAGAAAAGGATTTTCAACCCAGAATTTCATATCCAGCCAAACTAAGCTTCATAAGTGAAAGAGAAATAAAATCCTTTACAGACAAGCAAATGCTGAGAGATTTTGTCACCACCAGGCCTGCCCTACAAGAGCTCCTGAAGGAAGGACTAAACATGGAAAGGAACAACTGGTACCAGCCACTGCAAAAATATGCCAAATGGTAAAGACCACAGACGCTAGGAAGAAACTGCATCAACTAACAAGCAAAATAACCAGCTAACATCATAATGACAGGATCAAATTCATACATAACAACATAACGTTAAATGTAAATGAGCTAAATGCTCCAATTAAAAGACACAGACTGGCAAATTGGAAAAAGAGTCAAGACCTATCAGTGTGCCGTATTCAGGAGACCCATCTCATGTGCAGAGACACACATAGGCTCAAAATAAAGGGACAGAGGAAGAACTACCAAGCAAATGGAAAACAAAAAAAAGCAGGGGTTGCAATCCTAGTCTCTGATAAAACAAACTTTAAACCAACAAAGATCAAAAGAGACAAAGAAGGCCAGTACATAATGGTAAAGGGATCAATTCAACAAGAAAAGCTAACTATCCTAAATATATATGCACCCAATACAGGAGCACCCAGATTCATAAAGCAAGTCCTTAGAGACCTACAAAGAGACTTAGACTCCCACACAATAATAATGGGAGACTTTAACACCCCACTGTCAACATTAAACAGATCAATGAGACAGGAAGTTAACAAGGATATCCAGGAATTGAGCTCAGCTCTGCACCAAGCAGACCTGATAGACATCTACAGAACTCTCCACCCCAAATCAACAGAATAGACATTCTTCTCAGCACCACATTGCACGTATTCCAAAATTGACCACATAGTTGGAAGTAAAGCACTCCTCAGCAAAAGTAAAAGAACAGAAATTATAACAAACTGTCTCTCAGACCACAGTGCAATCAAACTAGAACTCAGGATTAAGAAACTCACTCAAAACTACTCAACTACATGGAAACTGAACAACCCGCTCCTGAATGACTACTGGGTACATAACAAAATGAAGGCAGAAATAAAGATGTTCTTTGAAACCAATGAGAACAAAGACTCAACATACCAGAATCTCTGGGACACATTTAAAGCAGTGTGTAGAGGGAAATTTATAGCACTAAATGCCCACAAGAGAAAGCAGGAAAGATCTAAAATTGACACCCTAACATCACAATTAAAAGAACTAGAGAAGCAAGAGCAAACACATTCAAAAGCTAGCAGAAGGCAAGAAATAACTAAGGTCAGAGCAGAACTGAAGGAGATAGAGACACAAAAAAACCTTCAAAAAATCAATGAATCCAGGAGTTGGTTTTTTGAAAAGATCAACAAAATTGATAGACCACTAGCAAGACTAATAAAGAAGAAAAGAGAGAAGAATCAAATAGATGCAATAAAAAATGAAAAAGGGGATATCACCACTGATCCCATGGAAATACAAACTACCATCAGAGAATACTATAAACACCTCTATGCAAATAAACTAGAAAATCTAGAAGAAATGGATAAATTCTTGGACATATACACCCTCCCAAGACTAAACCAGGAAGAAGTTGAATCCTTGAATAGACCAATAACAGGCTCTGAAATTGAGGCAATAATTAATAGCCTACCAACCAAAAAAAGTCCAGGACCAGAAGGATTCATATCTGAATTCTACCAGAGGTACAAAGAGGAGCGGGTACCATTCCTTCTGAAACTATTCCAATCAATAGAAAAAGAGGGAATCTTCCCTAACTCATTTTATGAGGCCAGCATCATCCTGATACCAAAGCCTGGCAGAGACACAACAAAAAAAGAGAATTTCAGACCAATATCCCTGATGAACATCGATGCAAAAATCCTCAATAAAATACTGGCAAACCGAATCCAGCAGCACATCAAAAAGCTTATCCACCATGATCAAGTGGGCTTCATCCCTGGGATGCAAGGCTGGTTCAACCTATGCAAATCAATAAATGTAATCCATCATATAAACAGAACCAACGACAAAAACCACATGATTATCTCAATAGATGCAGAAAAGGCCTTTCACAAAATTCAACAGTGCTTCATGCTAAAAACTCTCAATCAACTAGGTATTGATAGGACATATCTCAAAATAGTAAGAGCTATTTACGACAAACCTACAGCCAATATCATACTGACTGGACAAAAACTGGAAGCATTCCCTTTGAAAACTGGCACAAGACAGGGATGCCCTCTCTCACCACTCCTATTCAACATAGTGTTGGAAGTTCTGGCCAGGGCAATCAGGGAGGAGAAAGAAATAAAAGGTATTCAATTAGGAAAAGAGGAGGTCAAATTGTCCCTGTTTGCAGATGACATGATTGTATATTTAGAAAACCCCATCGTCTCAGCCCAAAATCTCCTTAAGTGGATAAGCAACTTCAGCAAAGTCTCAGGATACAAAATCCATGTGCAAAAATCACAAGCATTCCTATACACCAATAATAGACAAACAAAGAGCCAAATCATGAGTGAACTCCCATTCACAATTGCTTCAAAGAGAATAAAATACCTTGGAATCCAACTTACAAGGGATGTGAAGGACCTCTTCATGGAGAACTACAAACCACTGCTCAACAAAATAAAAGAGGACACAAACAAATGGAAGAACATTCCATGCTCATGGATACGAAGAATCAATATCGTGAAAATGGCCATACTGCCCAAGGTAATTTACAGATTCAATGCCATCCCCATCAAGCTACCAATGACTTTCTTCACAGAATTGGAAAAAAACTACTTTAAAGCTCATATGGAAGCAAAAAAGAGCCCGCATTGCCAAGACAATCCTAAGCCAAAAGAACAAAGCTGGAAGCATCACACTACCTGACTTCAAACTGTACTACAAGGCTACAGTAACCAAAACAGCATGGTACTGTTACCAAAACAGAGATATAGACCAATGGAACAGAACAGAGCCCTCAGAAATAATACCACACATCTACAATCATCTGATCTTTGACAAACCTGACAAAAACAAGAAATGGGGAAAGGATTCCCTATTTAATAAATAGTGCTGGGAAAACTGGCTAGCCATATGTAGAAAGCTGAAACTGGATCCCTTCCTTATACCTTATACAAAAGTTAATTCAAGATAGATTAAAGACTTAAATGTTAGACCTAAAACCACAAAAACCCTAGAAGAAAACCTAGGCAATACCATTCAGGACATAGGCATGGGCAAGAACTTAATGACTAAAACATGAAAAGCAATGGCAACAAAAGCCAAAATTGACAAATGGGATCTAATTAACCTAAAGAGCTTCTGCACAGCAAAAGAAACTACCATCAGAGTGAACAGGCAACCTACAGAATGGGAGAAAATTTTTACAATCTACCCATCTGACAAAGGGCTAATATCCAGAATCTACAAAGAACTTAAACAAATTTACAAGAAAAAATCAAAAAACCTCGTCAAAAAGTGGGCCAAGGATATGAACAGACACTTCTTAAAAGAAGACATTTATGCAGTCAACAGACACATGAAAAAATGCTCATCATCACTGGCCATCAGAGAAATGCAGATCAAAACCACAATGAGATACCATCTCACACCAGTTAGAATGGCGATCATTAAAAAGTCAGGAAACAACAGGTGCTGGAGAGGATGTGGAGAAATAGGAACACTTTTACACTGTTGGTGGGACTGTAAACTAGTTCAACCATTGTGGAAGACAGTGTGGCGGTTCCTCAAGGATGTAGAACTAGAAATACCATTTGACCCAGCCATCCCATTACTGGGTATATACCCATAGGAATATAAATTATGCTGCTATAAAGACACATGCAAACATATGTTTATTGTGGCACTATTCACAATAGCAAAGACTTGGAACCAACCCAAATGTCCATCAATGATAGAATGGATTAAGAAAATGTGGCATATACACATATCTACAAGTATCTGATCTTTGACAAACCTGACAAAAACAAGAAATGGGGAAAGGATTCCCTATTTAATAAATGGTGCTGGGAAAACTGGCTAGCCATATGTAGAAAGCTGAAACTGGATCCCTTCCTTACACCTTATACAAAAATCAATTCAAGATGGATTAAAGACTTAAATGTTAGACCTAAAACCATAAAAACCCTAGAAGAAAACCTAGGCATTACCATTCAGGACATAGGCATGGGCAAGGACTTCATGTCTAAAACACCAAAAGCAATGGCAACAAAAGCCAAAATTGACAAATGGGATCTAATTAAACTCAAGAGCTTCTGCACAGCAAAAGAAACCACCATCAGAGTGAACAGGCAACCTACAAAATGGGAGAAAATTTTCGCAACCTACTCATCTGACAAAGGGCTAATATCCAGAATCTACAATGAACTCCAACAAATTTACAAGAAAAAAACAAACAACCCCATCAAAAAGTGGGCGAAGGACACGAACAGACACTTCTCAAAAGAAGACATTTATGCAGCCAAAAAACACATGAAAAAATGCTCACCATCACTGGCCATCAGAGAAATGCAAATCAAAACCACAATGAGATACCATCTCACACCAGTTAGAATGGCAATCATTAAAAAGTCAGGAAACAACAGGTGCTGGAGAGGATGTGGAGAAATAGGAACACTTTTACACTGTTGGTGGGACTGTAAACTAGTTCAACCATTGTGGAAGTCAGTGTGGCGATTCCTCAGGGATCTAGAACTAGAAATTCCATTCGACCCAGCCATCCCATTACTGGGTATATACCCAAAGGACTATAAATCATGCTGCTATAAAGACACATGCACACGTATGTTTATTGCGGCATTATTCACAATAGCAAAGACTTGGAACCAACCCAAATGTCCAACAATGATAGACTGGATTAAGAAAATGTGGCACATATACACCATGGAATACTATGCAGCCATAAAAAATGATGAGTTCACGTCCTTTGTAGGGACATGGATGAAATTGGAAATCATCATTCTCAGTAAACTATCGCAAGAACAAAAAACCAAACACCGCATATTCTCACTCATAGGTGGGAATTGAACAATGAGAACACATGGACACAGGAAGGGGAACATCACACTTCGGGGACTGTTGTGGGGTGGGGGGAGGGGGGAAGGATAGCATTGGGAGATATACCTAATGCTAGATGACGAGTTGGTGGGTGCAGCGCACCAACATGGCACATGTATACATATGTAACTTACCTGCACATTGCGCACATGTACCATAAAACCTAAAGTATAATAATAATAATAATAATAAAAGAAAAAAAAAAAGAAAATGTGGCATATATACACCATGGAATACTATGCAGCCATAAAAAATGATGAGTTCATGTCCTTTGTAGGGACATGGAAGAAGCTGGAAACCAACATTCTGAGCAAACTATTGCAAGGACAGAAAACCAAACACCACATGTTCTCACTCATAGGTGGGAACTGAACAATGAGAACACTTGGACACAGGATGGGGAACATCACACACTAGGGCCTGTCATGGGGTGGGGGTGGGGGGAGGGATAGCATTAGGAGATATACCTAATGTAAATGACGAGTTAATGGGTGCAGCACACCAACATGGCACATGTATACATATGGAACAAACCTGCATGTTGTGCACATGCACCCTAGAACTTAAAGTATAACAAAAAATATATGCTAAGAGGGTAGTTAAGCCCTAGAGACTGAGTCACATAGCATGTTTGCAACTTCTGTTTCTTAGGTTATAGGCTGACTCTCTTCTTCATCGTTCTTGTTCTTAAACGACTAGGAGAGACCAGAGATCAGACCTCCTTCCCTTCAAATCACTGATCTTTGTTATAGATTAACTGCCTCCTTTATTGTCCTGAACCTAACTCAGACTCAGATGGGGCCAAAGACCCTACGACTGTTACATCTTCAGTGTCGAAAGTTAAATATTATCTTTCCTAAAAGGATAAGACCATCTTGACTAATCAAATTGTTGTAACTATGCATTAAGACTCATATAGAAAGATGTTGAAACTTTGTTAGGCTTCCCTAAAATTTGTCTGTATAAATGATTTCAAACATCTACACTTCAGAATACTGACTTCCATTTTTTGAAATCTGTGCTTCCCAGGTGGTTCTCCTCAAACGCTGCCCTTGAATAAACTCTCCTTAAACTAGATTCTGACCCATTTGATTATTTTTTGTTGACGCGCTCAATAAATATTAGTTCACATATTAGTTTATAGTGATTATTTATTGCAGGGGATGCTCAGAGTTACTCACAACACAGGCCAAAAAAAATTTTCAGGATGGCAGGCCACTGCTGCTCCCCCCTCCACTCCCTCAAGGCAGGAGGAATATCTGTAATTTCCCACAAAGGTCTTTGGACAGGTTCCCTCCGTGGATAATTCAAAAAGGGAGGGGAAAAGAAGCTGAGCATCACCTAATTGACAAGTTGGGTTTTCTTTCCTCTTGCCCATTCCTTTAATCTCTACAGATTAGACTTTACCCCAAAGCTGCTGTAATGCAATAAGACACCATGTCATGCATAAACAACATCATATATATATATATATATATATTTTTTTTTTTTCCGAGATGGAGTTTCGCTCTTGTTACCTAGGGTGGAGTACAAGGACGTGATCTGGGCTCACTGCAAACTCCATCTCCCAGGTTCAAGCAATTCTTCTGCCTCAGCCTCCTGAGTAGCTGGGATTACAGACGCCTGCCACCACATCCAGCTAATTTTTGTATTTTTAGTAGAGGCGAGGTTTCACCATGTTGGCTAGGCTGGTCTCGTACTCCTGACCTCAGGTGATCCACCTGCCTCGGCCTCCCAAAGTGCTAGGATTACAGGCATGAGCCACTGCACCCGGCCAGACAACATCATATCTTATTCCTCTTTCCTCCCTCCCAAACTTTTCAAGACTGCAGAAACATGTCGTTTCTCAATTTCTTTAAACAAACAAACAAAAAATGTTTAATCGCAATAGCCTGAAATAAGTCAATTTGCATGTAAAAGAAATGTGTGTGTGTAAATTACTGTGGGTTCTATTGAGTTGGGGAAAGGGACAAGTGAAGAGGAACAACCCCCCCCAAAAAAATGGCACTAAAGCATCTCAGTAGCCACGGGGAGCCCCCACTCGGGAGACTGTCCTTACCCACCTCCCCACCATTCCTTCCATCCACTGTGAGAGCTCAGTACGACCACAGATGAAACCACAAAGGCCAATCTTAACAAAGCAAGTGCAGTGCGAAGGGCAAATTCCACATGGAGAAGTTGTTCAGGCCTTTTTAATGAATATTCATAGCCATATGATTTACTGGGCAAACTGGGATGTTGGACTTAAACATTCCACAAGGGGTTCAGCAGGGAGTTCTTTATTCACTACATTTAAATGCAAATGATAACAAAATTGCATGACAATACACATGAAAAGTTGATTTAATGCAGCATAAGAGAAGGATTAGGGAATCAGTAAGAAGGATTTTATTTCAATTCTTTACAGGGGTTAAAGTCAGGCCAGACAGAAGCCAAGAATTCAAATGCTATTACAAGGGACAACGTTGTCACCAAACAGGATTTGTTTAATTATTTTTCTCCTTTTGTGAAGAAATGGAAGAAAAAGGGTCCCTATTTTTGTTCATCAAAGATATCTATAGCTACCCATTAGGACTCCTGATCAGCAGGAGTTTATCTCACCAAACTGATAATAATTCAGGCAAAAGCCCAGAAATGTATTTTTTTTTTTTTTGAGATGGAGTCTCACATTGTTGCCCAGGCTGGAGTGTGGTGGTGCAATCTCAGCTCACTGCAACCTCTGCCTTCCAGGTTCAAGCGATTCTCCTGCCTCAGCCTCCTGAGTAGCTGAGACCACAGGTGCACACTCGGCTAATTTTTGTATTTTAGTAGAGACGGGGTTTCACCATGTTGGCCAGGCTGGCCTCGAACTCCTGACCTCAGGTGATCCACCCGCCTTGGCCTCCCAAAGTGTTGGGATTACAGGTGTGAGCCACTGCACCCAGCCTCAGAAATGTAATATTACACTTAGCTAGCCTGTGCCACATTAAGGGGAAATGGATATGCTTAGAAATACTGGAAGCATTTCCCAGACCCTTTTTCTGACTGATAAGAAATGCTGGTTGTTGAGGGACTCCAAGTTGAAAACCACTGATTAGGAACATCTTCTAACACAGACATTCGTGGCTTTGAAGGGAAAGAGAACTGAATGCTCCATTTCAGAGGAAGAATGGCCCATTGTGTCCAATAGGAGCTCTACTCTGGAGGGAAGACTTGGAGGCCCCTCATGATGCGAGAAAGATGTGAAAGACAGTGCTTTACAGACAATGCTTTAAAGGCAATGTCAATGCTAAATTGTCACCCCCGCTGTTGGTCTAGGGTGGAAGCATTATTATATCTGCTCAAAGAAAGGAATTAGACGTCTTCCCATACCAGCCCTGTCTGCAACCCAAATGGTCAAGCAAACAAATGCAAAATGGGGAAGAAAAACATCCTGTCTGTAAATGCAGTTCAGATAGACAGAGAAGCAATTATGCACCAACTAAAAGGATCTCAGGCCGTGCAGTGGCTTAAGCCTGTAATCCCAGCACTTTGGGAGGATGAGGTGGGATGATCATTTGAGCCCAGGAGTTCGAGACCAGCCTGGGCAACATGGTGAAATCCCATCTCTACAAAAAAGCAAAAATTAGCCAGGCACGGTTGAATGTGCCTGTAGTCCCAGCTACTTGGAAGGCTGAGGTGAAAGGATCACGTGAGCCCAGGAGGTCAAGGCTGCAGTGAGCTGTGATGGCACCACTGCACTCCAGCCTGGATGACAGAGCAAGACTCCGTCTTTAAAAAAAAGTGAAAGAAAGGATCTCACCTTCAAAACAATAGGATTCTAGGATTTGCTTCAAAATAATATAGGGCAAGGATCGGGAAGTGGGTAGGGGTATCAGCACATCAAAATGAGCAAGGAATTGATAATTATTGAAGCTGGGTGATAGGTACATCAAGTTCATTGTTGTATTGTTCTGTTTACTTTTGCATATGTTTAGAATTTTTCATAAGAAAAATGGCTTTTTTATTACTTGGTTTTTAAAAGAATCCACTTCACCCAATGTAAATATGACACTATCCACCTCTGTTGGGACAAAGTCATCATTGCAGGGAACAAGGTCATTTAGCCACTTACATGGGAGCCCTGGGAATAGGGAAGCGTCCACCCCATGGCCATGAGGGAGGAGCTAGACAAAACTAAGACTTTAAGACATGGACAAGAGTTGACTGGAGCTTTCAACAGAACTCTTTTTATTTTTATTGTTTTTTTGTTTGTCTTTTGTAGAGACAAAGTCTCACTTCAAGAGAACTTGTTTTAAAAATAACAGCCCTTTCAGTGAAATATCAGAAAACAAACTTGATAATTCCAGAATTCAGAAATGCTTAGTCTCAGCCCTGCATGGGAATGTGCAAATTGTCTTTGCTATTCCAAAGGCAGGATGTTATTCCCAGTGTGTGGTTGACATCTCACACAACTAAGTATGTGCACTGACCTGCAAAGTTCTGGAAGGTACCACGTTTTGACAATACACCAGTTAGATTTTTTAATAAATTGGAATACTTTAGCAGTTAGTCCACCAAATGACAAATTTTTCAGAATGTCAGGACATTTTAACATGCAAGTAGCTATAGCTTACCTAACTTGATTCATTTAGAAAAAGAGAGAGACAGTGCCACAAATAAAGGGATTACTTGCTATGCTAAGTTCAATGATAGATAAGACAGCACAATCAGGCCACATCAGAATACAGCATCATGAATTGAATTGAATAGAGGGATGTAGACAATGAAGGTATGTTTAAAGGGGATAAGGCAGGATGCTATGAAGACTGGAAATGTAATGACATCCAGATAAAAAGAACTAGAGCTTGTGAAGCCAAAAGAGAAGAGTGCTGGGACAGAGTAGCTGTCTCCACCTATTTGAATGTCTCACAGTGGAAGACAGATTAAACTTGCTGCATGGATCTCGAGGAAAAGAACTAGGTCCAACACATGGGAGTTTCAGGAAGCCCAGTGTCAGCTCGATAGAAGGGACAATTTTGAAAAAAGTGCAATTGTGCCAAATGCTATTTGGCTGCTTTGGAAAATAGTGCATTCTCTGGACCTGAAAGATCTCAAGCAGAGATTGGACAGATACTTGTAAAGATGTTTTAAAAGGGATTTCAGAACTGGAAGACTATCTGCATAATTTTGAAATCTGCTTCAAATGGAGATTCTGTGATTTCTGAAGATGCAAACTTAACAATTGATAAACCAACGGTTTTTGTTTGTTTTGTTTGCTCAAAGTAGAGTAAGTAGTTTACAAGCTTCACTTCACTAGGTGTCATGTACCTAAAATCTTTTTCAAACTGCAACTAAATAAAAAAAAGAAACTCAACTGCTCTGCCATTCCTTTTTTTTTTTTGAGACAGTCTTACTCTGTTACCCAGGCTGGAGTGCAGTGGCGAGATCTCAGCTCACTGCAACCTCCACTTCCTGGGTTCAAGCAATTTTCCTGCCTCAGCCTCCTGAGTAGCTGGGATTACAGGCATGTGCCACCACACCTGGCTAATTTTTGTATTTTTAGTAGAGATGGGGTTTCACCATGTTGATCAGGTTGGTCTCGAACTCCTAAACTTGTGATCCGCTCACCTTGGCCTCCCAAAGTGCTGGGATCATAGGCTTGAGCCACTGCGCCTGGCCTGATCTGCCATTCTTAAACCTACTTTTGCCTCACTGAAAAATAATTCCTACATGTCCCATGCACCCGCCTGAAGTGTCCAGTGGACACTTGACTCCATATTTTTCACTCCTGCCAAGTTACAGACTTCATAGCTCCCAAACATGACTTGCAGGTTCCCACTGTGGATATCTGGGAAGAAGCATGAGCTTTTCTATATTGAGGCAAGAATTATCTTGATTTTGAAGTCCCTAAGTCATTGGCACCTCGTGTTTGCTGTCTGTCCTGTTTTTTTGGTCCTGTCTTGCTTGAATCTCTGTTTTCCTGTATTTTCTGGTTCCTAAATGCTTGTCTTTTTTTTCTGAGCATCTATTTTGCCTAGATGTTGAGATTCTGAATATTCCTAACAGTTTAATCATTCATTCACTTGCTAAATATTTAAAGTATCTCCATGTTCCTAGAACACTGTGCTGGGCACTTTAGGAGATACAAAACACCATATGACCTTGGCCAGAACTTATATCTGATAGATAATATGAGGCATGGACAGAAATAACTACAACCCACAGCACAATGTGCTAAGTGCTATAAGAGAGGTACAAACCAAGTGCTATCAACGTTCAGAGGGAAGTGAGATGCTGCAGAAAAACTAGATATGACTGCAAGAGCACCATGTAAAAGCCTGATGCAAGTGGTGTGCTAATTTTCTAATCATCAAATATAAGGTATATAAGATATTAAATTTAAAGAAGGAGGTAGCTATGAAACAAGAAAAGGATAAATGTGTTCTGAGAAAGCATACCTAATGTTCAACAGCAGATAAATGTCCAACATTAGCCAGAGTGGTGAATCAATGTCCACTGTAAACCAAACACCAGAAAATCACCCCCACCATGAACACGGCCATTTACCCAGTCAGCCAGAAAAATTACAATTATGAAATTGAAACTACATTTGCTGCTTAAATGAGTCTTTTTAGAGATTTAGTTTAGACTGAAAATTGTTCGTTAAACAGTTCCTCTGGGTAATGGACTTCAACAACACTTCCTATTTTAAGAACACTTTAGATACTTCCATTCCAACACCCAGAGGCAGGTTATTCCAGGGGTTGGCAAGCTTTCTGTAAATGTCCAGATAGTAGATAATTTTGATTTTGCAGTCCATAAACTTTCTGTCACTACCACTCACCTCTGTTGTTTCAGTGCAAAAACATCCACAGATAATACATACATGAATGAGAGTGGCTATGTGCCAATAAAACTTTATGAATATTAAAATTTTATTTTATAAAATTTATATGTATCACAAAATATTATTGTTATTTTACATTTTTTTCAACCATTTAAAAATGTAAAAAGCCAACCTTAGCTTGCAGGCCTTAAAAAATCGGGTAGCTGGCCACATATGGCCTGCAGGCCATAGTTTGCAGACCTCTGAGTTATGTCAATCACCCTATTTTACAAATGAGAAAGATAAGGCTCCAGGAGAACTAAGTATATTCCCAGATCAATAGCCATTCAGTTTATTAGTTTCCATATAAACAGAAAAAATGGAGTGATAGGAAAAACTGGCGTCTTTACTCATTCTTTGTCAACACTGTTAACAGCAAGAGAACCTGATACATTATCTATAAATTTTGATTTCCTGGGGTATAACAAGTAAATAATTTTTAAATGGTGCTTAGCAAGATTGGTTCATGGAAAATGAAGCAATTATGGCTTGAATTTATATGTACAATATTTATTGTCTTAATTTTAATTTAAAACGAACGACATGTCTCTTTTTTTAAAAAATGTCTTCTTTTAAAGATCTTGTAGTTCATGTGATGAGCTATGCACTGCTAAATATTTATCCACACATAAATATTTGAAAAGGAATATGAATAGTCGTGGATGTAGTTTCATCTCAGTGCTCCATGGAGGAAGTATTCCACCTCTCTGTGGGTACTAAGATGAAGGGCTGGAAAAATGTTGAAGAATAAAGCATTGGCTGGGCACGGTGGCTCACACCTGTAATCCTAGCACTTTGGGAGGCTGAGACAGGAGGATCACTTTAGCCTAGGAATTTGAGGCCAGATAGGGCAACAAAGTGAGACCCTATCTCTAAAAATTAAAAAAAATTTTAAATTAAATTTTAAATAAAGCATCAGAAAACCCAACCCCTTACCATAGTGTCACTTTATTGAGTTCTTTAAATGGTAAATAATTTCAATAGTCATGGAGAATGATATATTTTTGTTTTTGTTTTCTTGAGACAGAGTCTCTCTCTTTCACCCAGGCTAGAGCACAGTGGCATGATCGTGACTCACTGCAGCCTCAACCTCATGGGCTCAAGCCATCCTCCCACCTCAGCCTCCAGAGTAGCTGGGACTACAGATACACACCACCACACCTGGCTAATTTTTAAATTTTCTGTAGAGATGGGATCTCCCTAGGCTGCCCAGGCTGGTCTTGAACCCTTGGCCTCAAGCGATCCTCCCACCTCGGCCTCCCAAAGTGCTGAGATTACAGGTGTGAGCCACTGTGCCCAGCCAGAACTATAGTTTTATAAGAACAGAAATACACTTGATCAAGACCTCCAGGATTAGAGCTAAAAACAAGTGTCAAAGGACAGGATCTCTACACTGCTTACTTTTCAGACAATTAAGCCTTTGGAGAAGAAAGCAGGCACATATTCAAATCCCACAAAATCATGGAAGATAAAACTAGGGTGAACTGAGTTCACCAAATCTGAGAATACTTGAGCAACAAGGGCATTGCAGTGAAGCACAGTAAAATCTAGATCCTAGGCAAGAACAACCTATCAGGGGAGTGAATGTTTTGCTTATTTGTTGTTATTTTGGTGGGTTGTACAGCAATAGAATTTCTCACTTGTGTATTTCATCAACAGGTATACTTTATACAATGTACAATGGTTCCATTTCAGAAAATAATAAAATCGTGGCTGGGCATGGTGGCACACTCCTGTAATCTCAGCACTTTGGGAGGCTGAGGAAGGCGGATCACCTGAGGTCAGGAGTTCAAGATCAGCTGGGCCAACATGGTGAAATCCTGTCTCTACAAAAATAATACCAAAAAAAAAAAACTAGCCAGGCATGATGGTGGGTGCCTGTAGTCCCAGCTACTCTGGAGGCTGAGGCATGAGAATCACTTTAACCCAGGAGGTGGAGGTTGCAGTGAGCTGAGACAGAGCCACTGCACTCCAGCCCAGGTGGCAGAGTGAGACTCCGTCTCAAAAAATAAAAATAAATAAAAAATAAATAAATAAAATCATGTAAAGAAAGAAAAAGAAAAAATCCTCTTCATTTCAAAGAGTGATACAGAAATAATAACTTTAAAATGTTTAGATAAAATCACAATGGCAGCTCCCTACTGAACTGCTAACAAAGGGAACATTGACATTTGGGATGCAGGTCCAACATCTGCCATGTACTTCTTTGCCCATCACCTTTCGAGGCCCACTAAAAAAAATGCTGGGTCAGATCTGAACCCCTTGGCACTGCCCCCCTCCCAACCTGTTTTCTGGCTCTTTCATCTGTCCTTCCCTGTGCCCACCTGCACTCTAGCAAGTTCCCTAGAAATTCCTTAATGCGCCATGCTGTTGAGGCTTCCACACATATCCTGCTCTCTTCCCAGAATGCCATTCTCTCTCTCTCTCTTTTTTTTAATTTCCTTTTTTTTTTTTTTTTTTTTTTAAGAGATGAAGTCCCACTTTGTTGCCCAGGCTGGTCTTGAACTTCTGGGCTCAAGCAATCCCCCCATCTCAGCCTCCCAAGTAGCTGGACTACAGCCACATGCCAACACACCCAGCTAATTTTTTAAATTTTTGTAGAGATGGGGTCTCATTATAAATCCCAGGCTGGTCTCCAAATCCTGGGCTCAAGCAATCCTCCCATCTTGGCCTCCCAAAGTGCTGGGATTACAGGTGTGAGCCACCACGCCCAGCCAAGAATGCCTTTCTCTATTCTGTCCACTGGGCAGCTTCAACTTGCAAGCTCAAACTCTCACTAACACCTGCTCTAATGGCCCATCTACCATGTCCAGAGTGGTAACTTCCTCCATGTTCCCACTTTACCTGATTCTCACCTCTTTTGTAACACTTTTCACCTCAGTTGCTTTGTTTAGTTTGTTATCTCCTCTAGAGATCATCAATAGCCATAGAGCCCTCCTGACTCTATCATTCCTGCCAGTAAGTCTACCATAGACTTGAGATGAGGAATCTAACATCTCACTCATTACTCATTCAATAAACTTTTTTTTTTTTTTTTTTTTTTAGATGGAGTCTCACTCTGTCACCCAGACTGGAGTGCAGTGGTGCGATCTCGGCTCACTGCAACCTCCACCTCTGACCGTCCCACCTCAGCCTCCTGAGTAGCTAGGATTACAGGCATGCACCACCACACCTGGCAAATTTTTTGAAATTTTTGATAGAGACAGGGTTTCCCCATGTTGCAGACTGGTCTGAAACTCCTGATCTCAAGTGATCTGTCTGCTTCAGCCTCCCAAAGTGCTGGGATTACAGGCGTGAGCCACTATGCCTGGCCTCAACAAATGTTTAATGAGCACTCACTGTGTGCCAGGCACTGTCCTAGGAGCCTGAGATACATTAATGAGCAGAGTAAACAAAGATCTCTGCTCTTGAGGAGCTCTAGCTGGGGAGACAGGCATTGAATAATAAGCATAAGAAAACAAGAAATAACATGCTTTGTTTAAAGGTGATAAGCACGAAGGAGAAAAGATGTAAGTAGAGGAGAATAAGAGGGACTGGGAGTGTGTGAGGTGCAATTTTAAATTATGTGATCAGGGGAGTGGGATCTGCCAAGTGGACAATGAGGAGAAGGTTACATTTGAGTAAAGAATTGGAGGAGGGGAGCAAATGAGACATGGGCTAGGTGGGGAAGGGCAATCCCGGCAGAGGGAACATTCAGCACCAAGACTCTAAGGCCAAAGCAAGGATGTTCCATGGGGTTAGCTAAGAATGAAGTAGAAGGGATGTGTTAGGGTGGAGGTGGGGGCAGGGTGGCTGATCATGGAGGCCTGTAGGCCATGATGATGACTTTGACTTTGATTGAGTGAGATATGGAGCTATGGAGGATTTGGAGCAAAGGAGCAACATGATCTGACTTAGATTTGGCTTACATTTTGAAAGAATCACTCTGTTTTTTTGTTTGTTTGTTTATTGAGACGGAGTCTCGCTCTGTCTCCCAGGCTGGAGTGCAGTGGTGCAATCTCGGCTCACTGCAACCTCTGCCTCCTGGGTTCAAGTGATTCTCCTGCCTCAGCCTCCTGAGTAGCTGGGACTACAGGCATGTGCCACCACACCCAGCTAATTTTTTGTATTTTTAGTAGAGATGGGATTTCACCTTGTTAGCCAGGATGGTCTCAATCTCTTGACCTCATGATCCACCTGCCTTGGCCTCCCAAAGTGCTGGGATTACAGGTGTGAGCCACCATGCCCGGCAGAAGGGATTGCTCTGATTATTTGTTAAGAAACGAGTGTTGCAACCAAGAGTGGAAGCAGAGAGACCAGTTAAGAAGCTATTGCAATAATTCAAATGAAAGATAACAGTGGCTTGCACCAGGGATGTAGATGGAGAGAGGTGGTTGGTCTTAGTTATATTTTGAAGAAAAAGAGATTCCAAAACATTTGGACATAAATAGTGTGTCCAAAACAGGGAATAATTAAGCATTAGTTCAAGGTTTTTGGCCTACGAAACTGGAACAAGAATAAAACTATAAGCATTTAGTCTTAGCTAGGGAATATGCTTTACTATCTCTTCTACTGCCTGGTAAATATTAAATGAGGTCAATATGTTACAGCATGTCTACTCATGTGGAGGCAATTTGATGTAGGAGAAAAAACAGAAAAAGAATGCTATTTAGCTGCCATCGCTTCCAGGGGTTAGCCTCAGAGTCTTGCTCCCTTGCTACTTCCTCCTCTTAACCTCTTATTGCCACGTTTATAAGAATTTTCCTGGCTGGCTCACTTGTATAATGCTAAAGAGAATTATGCATTAAATTTAATGAAAAACAGCTTAATGGCAGTATGGTTTAAAGAAGCTCAAATAAAGTGGCTTCATGATTAGGGTGATAATGGGGAAGATGATGATACTGGTAGTGGTCATAATATTTGCCTTTGCTGCAGAGTTTACAAAATCATGGAGACACTGGAAGATGTAAAAGGAGGAGGGAGCCAATACCAGGAGGATGGCCTTGGTCACACCACGTAAGCCACTGAAAGATCTTTTTAAGCTAAAAGACTTCTGAGGCTAGCTGCCAAACTGTCCAAAAAAAGCAAACGCATTCCATGCAATTGAGTGCTTATAATTGGAAGATATCTGGCAGTGGAAAACTTCCCTCCTTGTAAACTGATGCTGCATTTACATATATTGAGATATGGAACATATACCCCTAAATAAAGTGATGTAATTCTCTATAAAATGAACTCCTATATCTCAGGTCTTAGTCTGTAACATCGAATCCTAAAGAATTACTTCAAATGCCTTTGTTCAACCAAAATTTTGTGTACTGAATATGTTTAAAAAAAATTTTTAAGACAAGGTCTTGCTCTGTTGCCCAGCATGGAGTGCAGTGCTGCGATAATGGCTGACTACAACCTTGAACTCCTGGGCTCAAGCAATTCTCCTGCCTTAGACTTCAAAGCACTGGGATTATAGGCATGTGCTACCACACCCTGCCTGAAGAAAATATTTTTGCATTCCTTTGTGTAGTTAGGATTTTTTTGAGCAATTCAGGATGATCCAAAAACCAAGAGTTTACAAGAACTTACTAGAAAGTGTATTTCACAGCATCATTAAATATTAACTAAACAACCACCACATTCAGAACACTGTACTGGTGGCCAAGAGGACAATTATATTGAAAAATTAGGACTTGAATTTTTTGAAAGAAACACTTTCAAAACTGGATTTTCATTATCTCTTCCAGTCATGCACGGATTACTTTTAAACTATTGCCTATCAAAAGAAAAATAACAAAATAAATATATTATCTGTCCACTTTTTAATTTTCCTTTTGTGTCTGTGAATATCTTTGAAACAGAGAGGTTCAAACTTGAATGTTGGCAGGTTATGCTTTTTAGTTTGCCTCCACACTTTAGGCTGTTCATTTGACTTGATCTAAAATTGGAAATGTATGTAGAAATGTTTCTCTGAGACCCATAACATTTCAAAGGATGTTCCTACTAAGCAATAATCAAATGATTTGAGAAATAATTGAATTACCTTAATTCTGATAGTTCTAAGCAGAAAGGCTTAGAAATATAGAATAGGGTCAAGTAAAACAAAAAGAGAAGAGAAACTGAAATAAATATTTCAAGACTGTTAGGACATCAGCTCTACTCTTCATTATACCCTATTGCTTATTTTGGAATAAATTCTAGATAGGAGATTTGCCTCTCATGGTTAGGTTGTTTTCATATGAGGCTCAATTAGTCAGTGCAGCAGAAAAAAGTAAATTGAGTCAACAGTTTGTGTGAACACAAATGTCTACATTTTCTTTTTCAGCCCTTTATTCTTTTGTCATGAGCAGACACTGCTCCTGCTAGTGAAACCACCTTGAGTGATCCATGAGTTACCACTTGTGCACCTTCAACTTACCAACAAATTAGGTAGGATTTCCAAGAATCTACATTTTTATTTTTTTGAGATGGTGTCTTCCTCTATTGCCCAGGCTGGAGTGCAGTGGTGAGATCTCAGCTCACTGCAACCTCCGCCTCCCAGATTCAAGCAATTCTCCTGCCTCAGCCTCCTGAGTAGCTGGGATTACAGGTGCCCGCCACCACCCCTGGCTAATTTTTGTATTTTTAGTACAGACGGGGTTTCACCATGTTGGCCAGGTTGGTCTTGAATTCCTAACCTCATGATCTGTCCACCTCGACCTCCCAAAGTGCTGGGATTACAGGCAGGAGCCGCTGCGCCTGGCTACTTTTTTTTTTTTTTAGAGACAGGGTCTCACTCTGTTGCCCAGGCTGGATTGCAGTAGTACCAACATGACTGATTGCAGCCTTCACCTCCTTGGGCTCACGATCCTTCCAGGTCAGCCTCCCATCGCTCAAGTGATCCTTCCACCTCAGCCTCCCATGCAGCTAGGACTAAGGGCGCGTGCCACGATGCCCGGCTAATTTTTATATTTTTAGTAGAGATGGGGTTTCACCATGTTGCCCAGGCTGGTCTCAAACTGCTGGGCTCAAGTGATCCACCGGCCTCAGCCTCCCAATGTGTTGAGATTATAGGCATGAGCCACCATGCCCAGCCCCAAGCATCTACTTAAGTATAACGTCACAGCCATCATCAGAGCGGTGGGTAAGTCAAAAGTGGTTTTGTGAACTACAGTCAGTTATTCCCAACTTTACAGCCTCAACACTAAAAAAGAGTCAAATTTAGGATATTGATTCTCTTCCATTTTATAATTTTTTTTAAAAAAAGCAGAAAACCTTCTTTTAGCATTTTATTTCCATACTATTAATAAATTTAATATCTTTCTTGCATGAAGAAATTTTAATAATCTAACTGGAATCTACTGGGAGCTTTCATTATAAGACTCAGATATCCCAGGTAACAAAGAAACTTTGAATTTAGGTATTCTGTCACATCAGTGCTTGGTTAGAACACATATTACCAAAATTTTAAAGTAAGAAATATGAGTCTTTACTTTCCCCACCAACCCCAAACCTGCTTCTCCTCCAGGGTTTTCTATTCATCCAGCTTGGACAGAAACCTACAAATTACCCTGGACTACTTCACCATCACACAGCACTCATCACATCACCAAATGAAGATCTCTCTCTCTTTTTTTTTTTTTTTTTTTGAGATGTAGTCTCACTCTGTCACCCAGGCTGGAGTGCAGTGGCGCGATCTCAGCTCACTGCAACCTCTGCCTCCCGGGTTCAAGTGATTCTCCTGCCTCAGCCTCCCAAGTAGCTGGTACTACAAGCGCGTACCACCACGCCCGGCTAATTTTTTGTATTTTTAGTAGATACGGGGTTTCACCGTGTTAGCCAGGATGGTCTTGATCTCCTGACCTTGTGATCTGCCCGCCTCGGCCTCTCAAAGTGCTGCGGTTACAGGCATGAGCCACCACACCCAGCCAAATGAAGATCTCTTTTACCTTCTAAATAACCTTCAGATACACTCATTCTCCATCCCAGAAACCACCAGCCTGGGCCAGGTGACCATCTTCTTTGGGTTGAATCCTGTATTGCTGAAATACATGCCTAACTGGTCACCGCATTCTTGCCCTTCACCAATCTACATTCAACATTTAATTAAATCATAATTTAAAGATATGGCTATGTTACCCCTTTACTTTAAAAACAATGCGATGTCTTCTCATTGTCATTGGGATAAAGTCTAAAGTCTTTAACATGACTTAGGAGCCTTCATAATTGTTCAGACATTCAACTACCTCTCTCTAGTCTCACTTCTCACTCCCCTTCTCCTTGAGCCTTCCTGAATTTTCCTTGTTCTATTATTCTATGTCTCTCTCTCTTCACCCTAGCCTTTGCACATGGCTGATTTCTCTGCCTGGAACAAGATTCTATACATTCATTTAAAAAATCTATTCAGCAACTATTATGGAGATCCTACTACATGCTAGGTACTAGGAAATATATCAGTGATGACATCAGGCATTGTTTCTGTCTTCAAAAAGCTTAAGGTCTACCATGGGAAACAGCCATAAAACATATGAGATGAGAGTTATGGCCTGGAAAGCATAAGGTGATATGAGAACAAATATCAGGGTAGCCAGAATTAATTTAGGTGTCAGTGGAGGTTCCCTGAGAAACTATCATTGAAGCTAAAATCTGAAGAATGAATAGGTGTTAGCTGAGGTAACAGAAGAGTGGGAAGAAAGGAGGAAGTTGGGGGAGTTATGAAAGGCCGTTCCAATGACAAAGTTAAATGAAAAATATAAGAGTATTCAGAAAAGAAAGACCTTTTTGGTTAGACATGGCTATCTTTGTTGAATATATTTTGTTGGTGGCCTGTGTTGCCAAGGAAAAAAATTTGTAAGGTTCTCATGACCCTTTGTTGACAGCTAAGTTCAAACGGCTTCTTCTTTCATGGGTGCTATTGCAATTATAAGGGAATAAAAAAGAAACGTCATGAATGAGAGAGTCTAGATATCAAGAAAGTGGTTCTACACTGATTTTTGCTGATGAATTTGACCCAATGACTTACACATGTACCTCTGCCTTATCAATTGTAAAAGGGGATACTATTATTCAGTTTACCTTATAGGGTAGGATAAAATTAGATAGTGGTACAAAGGAAAAGAGTACCACATCTGCTTAATAACTTTTTTAATATAAGAATTTCAATCATATTCAACAGCTTCTTGATTTATAGCAGTTCTATATATATTAGTAGCAACTCAAATTCATTTTTCTTATGGTTTCTAGCTGTAGCAGTAGGGGCTGCATCTCCAATTCTGCAACAAGTAGAAGGCACTCTTCATTACCCTTTAAGAAGAACAAAATTGGATTATGTCTCTTCAAATGATCCAGTTCAAAGCAAAAAAAATATTATTTTTGATAGAAAAACTGGAAAATCCAGTTATTTTACAATTATCAAAAAGCAGGATATAGCTGGATGCAGTGGTTCACATCTATAACCTCAGTTACTTGAGAGGCTGATGTGGGAGGATCACTTGAGGTCAGGAGTTGGAGACCAGCCTCAGCAAAATAGCAAGACCCTGTCTCTAAAAGAATTTTTTTTAAATTAGCCACCAGGGCGTGCCCATGGTGCCTGTAGTCCTAACTATGCAGGATGCTGAGGTGAAAGGTCCGCTTGAGCCCAGAAAGAGAATTGAATTTGGTCATTTCTGGCTGTCACAGCCACCATGCCCTCCCGTTTTTGGTCACATTCTCCTGGATGCTGGTGGAGGGACCACTTCTGGAGAGCAAGGTGGTGGCTGTGAGCATGCACCCAGCCTAAGCATGCGACTCTACTATGCCACAAGGCTGGGATACTTGGAAAATGATTATAGCAGATCTTGTACCATTTGAGTTATCAGTATTGTGGATCTTTTCTAAGAAATATGATTTTTCAAAAGAAATATAAATTTTCTTTTTTTTTTTTTTTTTTTTTTTTGAGACGGAGTCTTGCTCTGTCGCCCAGGCTGGAGTACAGTGGCGCGATCTCGGCTCACTGCAAGCTCCGCCTCCCGGATTCACGCCATTCTCCTGCCTCAGCCTCCCGAGTAGCTGGGATTACAGGCGCAGGCAACCACGCCCGGCTAATTTTTTTGTATTTTTAGTAGAGATGGGGTTTCACCGTGTTCGCCAGGGTGGTCTCGATCTCCTGACCTCGTGATCCGCCCGCCTCGGCCTCCCAAAGTGCTGGGATTACAGGCGTGAGCCACCGCGCCTGGCCTAGAAATATTAATTTTCAAAAATAGCGGCTGCCATAAGTTTCCAATTCCAATTGTTCTCACTGAAGCTTATTTCGGAAAGCTCTCCCTGGTATTAACCACCCGACCTGAATGACTGACTCCTTGCAACCTGGTCATCCCTCTCTGTCAGGCATCAGACCTCTGACTGGCTTAAAAGGAGGAAAGATGCTAGACTTTGGTAATTTTTGGAGACAATATCAGAGCGCAGTGAAAAGATAATCGTTTTTGGAGTCAGTTAGATCTGGATTTAAACTGCAGCTAGCAGAAACAGGAGTTTGAGGCTGCAGGAAACCATGACCCTGCTGCTGCACTACAGCCTGGGCAACAGAGCAAGACCCTATATCTACAAATTAAAATAGAAAAAATACAAAAAATAGCTAGAAATATTTCTGCTGTGATGAAATTCCCCAATTCCTCTGCTTTTGTTTATATAGCCAAATTAATCTGAGCTGTCCTTTTTTACTTTTCTATTTAAACTTGCTCTCTGACTTCCCAGTGGTAGATTTATTGACAAATATAGCTATAAATGTAAAGAAAGCTACATTAAATTATAATCTCTACATAGTTAAAAACTAAGCAGTTACATTTTTTAAAACTTTCAATTCCACATTATCTTCTTATGTAATGAGGCAGACCCATGAGATATGACATCATTCATTTATGAGTTTACTTTGCCAAAAACTTTTACTCATCCCTGAAAGCATTTTAGTTACAGTTGAGTATACAAGTGTCAAATATCTCTCACAAATACTATTTTTTCCTGTATGTTTCTGTAGTTTCAAATAGGAGAAATAATATCAACTTCCCTTTCAGAGTAAAAGAAAAGCTCATTCTAAAAAATTTTACAAATATTGAGAATTGTGCAAGTGCTACTTTACAAAGATGAAGGGTGAGTCTTTAGTTTTGAATGCCACTTCTCTTTTCGTTTATAGTCTTTCTCTTTTTCCTTTGGTAAGAAACTGAATTTCAAGATATAAGAGCTCTATTTAAAATGCCTAATTTCAAAGTCTTGTTTGTGTCTGTTTTTTTTTTAAAAAATTATTACAAATTTCAGTCACCTTAAAGAAAGCTTGAAAAAAAAATTTTTAAGGCAGAGTCTGGCTGTATTACCTAGAATAGAGTGCAATGCGCTATCTCGGCATACTGCAACCTCTGCCTCCCAGGCTCCCATCTCAGCCGTCCTCCCACCTCAGCCTCCAGAGTAGCTGGGACTACAGGCATGCAGCACCATACCTGGCTAATTTTTAAATTTTTTGTAGAGATGGGGTTTCACCATGTTGCCCAGTCTGGTCTGAAACTCCTGAGCTCATGTGTTATGTCCATCTTCGCCTCCCAAAGTGCTGGGATTGTAGGTGTGAGCCACCACGCCTGGCCAAAAGTTTGATAATTTAGTTGTATTAATTATTTCCGTGTTGTCAGAGAAAAAAATTTTAAAGCAATTTAAAAGGAAGAAATAGTTCATAAATAACTGGTTTCTTTAGAGATGAGACAAAGATCTTAAGGAAATGCATATATATGAATCTCACTTAGTTGATGACCAGTTTAATTCTGTTAGTTTATGGTTCATGAAAATAGAGTGTTCATGGAATTATGCCATCAGAAGATGAGTGGGCACTTCCTCCAGCCTTTGTTGCAGTATGAAGGCCTCTGCAAGAGGAATCAGGAACATGAGGCTCAAGTCTCAGTGCCACCCATTCTCCATGTGTGTTCATAAGTCACTTGGCTTCTATCAGTTTCTCATTTGTAAAATAAAGGTAATAATGTCTTTCTTATAAGGTTGTTAATAGGAATAAGTAACATAACATAGATGAAAAGGCTTTGTTAACCAGAACTGCTCTACAAAAATAAATTATAAAATTTATCCAGAGCTCAAAGATTCCAATAAGACATTCTACCAAAAATAGTTTAATGTGTATTTTGTGTTCTTATTCTTGCTTCATTTTCACCTGTTTATGTGCTAAATTCTTCATTAGGTAATAAACTCCTTAAAGCCATAGTGAGTGAACATATCATATCCTTTTTTTGTATTACTCTCTGAATTATACTTTAATGGACATGCAAAGGACTTTGTTCACATTCTGCCCTGGTCCTCAGTTCTTATACTAAGTAAATAATCGCTACTGCCGAAAGTCTCCTTTCACCTTTCTATACTTAAACCCTTCCACTGCAACTCAGGTCTATTTCCACAGAGTCTATCCTTGAAGCTCATGGAGAACTGGCAGGTCAGCATTCGCTTAACAAAAGCCTTTATTACTGTTAACAAAGAATCTTCAGCTACAAGACAGAATCTTTGGTTCTCAATCCAAATCTGTTTCTCTTGTAATCTAAAACAACTGGGATTTCCTAGCTTCAGGAAGAAAGGAGCAGTACCCATTGGGTTACCAAAGATTCTTAGAGCCACAGAGTTTCATTCCCAGCCCAATGGCTCTTCCCTACTCCTCCTTTCTCTTGGTTCCAAAGGAAAACCCATCATTGCCTGGTCAAGGGAGAGGAGTAAAGCACATCAACATAAAGTGCTAGAGGACATATGGACAGACAGGAAAAGAAGGAAAGGGATGAAGACACCAGCATCAAAGGAAAGTGAAAGTGGAGTGTTCTTAGGGCACTGATATTCCTTAGAAAACTGATGAGATGCTTTTGTCTACCCTGATGCTTGAACAGAAGTCCTTATTTAACAGGCAAGTTGGCATTGGTTCTTAATAAAAGACTTTTAAAACCTGAAGGAATGGTGAAGAAGGGATGGCTATCTCTCAGCCTCCCTCCTTCTATCGTGTAGATGTGCCTACCCGATTTGCCCTCTGCTTAAAGTAGTTCTATATTCTTTCCATGAGGTTTTTAACAAGCGAGCCCAGTTCAGCGCACCTTTTAAGTTTAAAGATGAGTATTTTTAGCCTAAGCCACCTCGCCCTGTCTTTACCGCTGTGGTGTGGTTTTCACTAAACCTCCCTAGAAGGGCTCGCGCAGTCCTCAGGCTCCCAATAAACACGTGTGTCCGCATCCAGCTCCGGCGCGCCCTGCATTTCAGCACCGCCGCCTCTGGAGAGCGCCTTGCTGGCGGGCCAGGTCAGGGCCTCCCACCCGCTCTCTCATCCATCCCAGCCCACTCGCTCTTCCCTACTCCTCGCTTCTCTCAGTTTCAATTAAAAGCACCCCTAACTTCTAACTTCTCAATTCCTGCTTCTAAAGTGACCTCCGCGTCCCTCTTTCCGTGTCTAAACGCTCATGCCCCGCGCCTTTGAGTGCTACGAGCAGCTGCGAGGCCGCGTGGTTTCCCACCGGTGGCGCGAGACCTCCAATAGGCATCGATCGATCATCTTTCCCCTACCACTGCTGGACCCCGAACCAGCCAGCCGGATGCCCCCGCTCGCTCTCTCTGACTCCACGCCCCAAAGCTTCTAAGAAACAACCCGCGATGATGAGTCCCCTCCCCCCAACACGCACACGCATATACTCACACACAGTCATTCGCACATTCATACGCACACTAGACGCCTCAAGCCTTCCGAGTGCCATCGCCACCCTGGGCAGAGCCTCAGCCAACTTGGGCCCCGATCCTTCGGCTCCGGCTCGCGCAGGGCCTCCTGCAGCCTCCGCCCGGCCCCCTCCCCGTCCTAGGCAGCGGGTCCCTGAGGCCGAACCTAGGCGGAAAAGGGCCCCCTCCCTATTCACTTAGCATCCACCTCGCGCGGGCAATACACGGCCCACAATTCCCAAACACTCGTCCCTGGGCCGCCCAGAATCACCAGCCAAATCCGAAATTAATCTCGAAGCCCCAGCCCCTGTCACTGGTGTGCTGGGCGCGAGTGTGTTTGCGAATCCGAGGCACATACATGATTTAACTCCTTCGAGCTTTCGGCCCATCCTAAACAAACAACACGTTATCTCCAGCCCCCTCCTCCCCTACTCGGCGCCCCAACCTCTGCCCCCATCCCGGTCCTCGCCAGCCTGGTAGCCGAACCACCACACCGCCGCACTCCAGTTCTGGTATCTCGAACCCTGCCCAGCCCCAAATGATACTAGTCTCTAGTCCCCTCCCATCCCCCACCTTTGGCCCCCTGCGAGCCTGGTCTGGCCCCGGCAAGTGACGCCTTGGAAACGCAGTCTGCGTCCCCTCCCCTGAGTCCAAAATAAAGGGGCCGACCTCCTCCAGCTGGATGAGCCGGCGCACCCCTCCGAAGGGGCACATGCCTTCCCGTTCGATCGCCCTGGAAAACACAGGTGCCTGGGAAAGGAGAGGAGAGGAGCGGAGCGGAAGCGGCTTCCAGAGGTGGGCGGGAGGACTCACCAAACATCTGAATGTGCCCTTTGGTGATGGGATTGAAGCTGCCGCAGGCGAGCAAGATAACGTGGGTCTTGGTGGTCTCGGTCATGGTACAGGTGGGTCCTTCGCGGTGGTCTAAGGGTTGCCTCTCTTTTTGTGTCTCGTTGTGTCTGCAGAGGGAGAAAGGAAGGCGAGGCTCCGGCGGTGGATGCTGTGGACTCCAAGGAGCCGCTCCAGACGCAAACCGCGTCACTCTCCGCCTCCCCTTAACGCTTGCAGCTCCGGCTAGATCCGAGGCTGCTTTTGTATTGCTCTGCTCTCTCCTCGGTCCCTCTCTTTTCGTTCTAGCTTCCTTCGCATCTCTCGTCCTGGCGCCCCACCCCATCCTTTCTATCGCCCCCAGCCCACTTCACTCCATCACTGTCTTCCTTAGAGTTTATCCAGAAGGCAAGACGTGGTGTATCCAAGCTCAGAACCAAGAGCCCACAGCATGGTGTGAGCTCTTTCTGCCTCTTGCCTCATCTTGATTCAGTTTTCCTCCTCACTCTAACATTTTTCTGTCCCCCCTACTTTCTCTAACATCTCCAAGTTAAAAAAATGTTTGATCTTAAGGTATTTTTTCTTTCTCTCTTCCTCAAAATTTTAAATGAGAAATGACCATTGTTTATTTCAGTAGTATTCATTTCTGCTTTTCCTTTTTCCCTTATCTGATGATTCCAAACTATTGAGCTGAGTCCAAATCTTGATCTGCTGGCTGCAGAGAGATAGGGGTGATCTAAACCCTTCCTCTGCAATACTGATCCTTTTTGTGGGCGAAGCAATGCTATCCGTTTGAGAGAACATGAAGGGGGCAGAGTTAATAAAACTGTATTAGAAAATTATGGGGATCCGCCGGGTGCGGTGGCTCATGCCTGTAATCTCAGCACTTTGGGAGGCCGAGGCGGGCGGATCACGAGGTCAGGAGTTCGAGACCAGCCTGGCCAGCACGGTGAAACCCTGTCTCTACTAAAAAACAAATACAAAAACTAGCCGGGCATGGTGGCGCGTGCTTGTAATCCCAGCTACTCGGGAGGCTGAGGCAGGAGAATTGCTTGAACCCAGGAGGCAGAGGTTGCAGTGAGCCGAGATTGCGCTACTGCACTCCAGCCTGGGCGACAGCGAGAATCCATCTCAAAACAAAAAAAAAGAAAAAAGAAAATGATGGGGATCCTCCATAAGCTACCAAAGTTGAGACAAAGACTTACCATTTAACAAGTGTTTCTTGAGGGCTCACTATGTGTCAAGCATTGCTGTAAACCCTGCTGGAGAAGCAAAGTCACTGTCTTCATTTTACTGGAGGAA
The DNA here is from genome assembly GCF_028885625.2 of Pongo pygmaeus. NCBI lineage: Eukaryota > Metazoa > Chordata > Mammalia > Primates > Hominidae > Pongo > Pongo pygmaeus. Next base: position 66,371,204 of record NC_072373.2, on the reverse strand, counting down.
GATAGACAATAAATATTAGATGGCAATTGTGCAATGCACAGTAAGTGAATGCAATTTACTCTCTGACAGAGCAGAGAGTGAGTGGAGAAGAGAGGACGAATCAAGTAGTCTGAGAAGGCCTCTCTGGGGAGGTGACATTTCAGTGAGACCTGAGCGACAGGAGTAGTTGCTAGCTCATGTATTCAGGGACAGGGAAGGGCTTACTGTATTCATAGAAATGAAAGGCCAGTGTTGCTAGAAAGTACGGGCAAGGGGAAAAATGATAGAAGACTGAGCAGCAGGTGATCAGGGCCACATCAGGTGGGGCTTGTAGGCTAGGGCAAGAGTTAGACACTTTTCTAAGTGGAATAATAACAAAAGGAAGCCACTGAAGCTTTTAAGCAGGGGAATAATACGTAATTTACATTTTTGTAAGATCACTCTGGCTGCTGGGTGGAAAGGGAGGGCAAATGGGAAGACAAGGAAAGCATTTAGGAAAATCTGGTAGCCTGGGCAAGTGGAGTTGTCCTGAGACTAGGGTTTATAGAGACGGGAGCAATGAGAAGTAGATGGTCTCAGGATACATTTTATAAATTTTGAAATTTGGCTTAAACAATGAGTAGACTGAAATTGAGAATGGTAGGGGAAGACAGATGTTCTATGCTTATACAACAGAAAGAACCAATAATTCTTTGCAGATGAATTGGATATAGAGGATAATTCTTTTTTTTTTTTTTTTTTTTTTTTTTTTTTTGAGACAGGATCTCACTCTGTCACCTAGGCTGTAATGCAGTGGCATGATCTCAGCTCACCACAGCCTCGACATCCTGGACTCAAGCAATCCTCCCACTTCAGCCTTGCAAGTAGCTGGGACTACAGGTGTTTGCCATCATGCCCAGCTAATTTTTCGTGTTTTTTGTAGAGATAGGGTCTCACTATATTGCCCAGGTTGGTCTTGAACTCCTGACCTCAAGCAATCCACCCACAGCAGCCTCCCAAACTGTTGAGATTAAAGGCGTGAGCCACAGACCCTGCCAGAGCCAATAATTCTTAACTTAGAGATTGACAAGTACAAGTAGGTACCTATCCTGGGCTTCAAGTTTCTTGGATAAATTTCCACCCCATATTAGTGAGTTGGTCACTGTGTTTTTTCTTATCCAAGAGCATGCGGTAGGTGCGGAGTAAATATTTGTTAAATTATGATGAATAGCAAATCAACCCTAATATGCATAAAACTTCTAGTTTAAATAGAATACTCCTAAGAACTGATGTATATTCATAATGGGGTTTGTATCTTCCCTAATATGATATGCAGATTAGTGGCTTAAAAAGAGCAAGAGCTTGTAAAGGGAGGCTGACTTGGGTATGAAACTCTGACACTCACTAGCTAGGCAATTGACATAATTATAGTTAAGCAATCAATATTTATTGAGTGTCATCCATGCACCAAGCCCTGATTTAGGGGCTGTGAACAAAACAGAGTCCCTGCTTTAATACAGCTCACATTCCAGAGGAAAACAACAGACCATAAACAAATGAATAAACATAATGGTAAAAAGTACTATAAAGAAAAATAAAGCAGAATGTGAAGAAAAGAGAAAGAAAGAAAATCCTCTTTTATTTGCAGTGGTCAAAGATGGCCTCTTTGATAAGACAGTGTTTAAACAGGGACCTAAATGAAGTGAAGGCATGTGTCACTTGAATATCTAGGGAAGAATATACCAGGCAGGACTGCTAGTATAAAGGATCGGAAGACTAAGAGTGCTTGGGGGTGTTTGACAAGCACACCAAGGTGACTGGAGAAAACAAAGAATGTGGAAAGCACTCAATGACAGGTCCAAAAAGTAGGACAGATCATACAGGGTCTTGTAGGTCTTAATTAAGGCTCTGGTTTTTTCACTTAGAAGGGATGGGAAGCCATTCAAGGGTTTTGAGTGGAGAAGTGACATGAGCTGACTCAACATTTGAAAAGTATGTTTGGTAGAAGATATAAATTTTGGAGTCTTCAGTGTAGTTTATATTTAAAGTCATGGGACTAGATGAGGTTACCTAGGGAGAAACAGATATACAGAGTGAAAAGGAGGTCCTCAGGTTCAACCCTGGGGCACACCAAATTAATAATAGTAGCTAACATTCATTGGGTGTTACTAGAAGCCCAAGCACTGTAAAATGTTTACAGATGTTAACTCATTTAACACTCACAATAACTCTGTGAGTTTGTATGATTTTATTCTATCTTAGAGATAAGCCTACAGGGGCACAGGGAAATTAAGTAACTGGTCTGGGTTCAGACTGCTAGCATGTATGGAACCAGATTCAAACCCTGACAGTTTTGATTGAAGGCCCTACTCTTGATACAAGGCTACTCTCTCATCTTGTTTCACTGCTATGCTATACTGACCACATTTGTAAAATGAGGATAACAATACCCACCAAGCTACAGAGATGTGAAGATTAGAGGTAATGTATGTAGAACACCTAGCATATAGTAGATGATCAATAAATGATAGCTAGTTCGTAACTGAGAGAATAGGACTTCTTAGCAGAGATTGGAGAACAGACAGAGATACCTTACCATGTGCTAAGGTCTGAATGTTTGTGTCCCCCAAAATTCATATGTTGAAACCTAATCCCCCATGTCATGGTCTTAAGAGGTAGGGTGATATGGTTTGGACCTGTGTCCTCACCCAAATTTCATGTTGAATTGTAATCCCACGTTGGAGGTGGTGCCTAGTGGGAGGTGATTGGGTCATGGTGGCAATTTCTCATGGTTTAACACCATCCCCTATGTAGGTGTTGTCTTGATAGTGAGTTCTCATGAGATCTAGTTGTTTAAAAGTGTATAGTATCTCCCTCCACCCACTCCTCATGCTCCAGCCATGTAAGACCTGCCTGCTTCCCCCTTGCCTTCCACCATGAGTAAAAATTTCCTGAGGCCTCCCTAGAAGCCACTATGCATCCTGTACAAGTTGCAAAATTGTGAGCCAATCAAACCTCTTTTCTTTATAAATTACCTAGTCTCAGATATTTCTTTAGAGCAGAGCAAGAACATAATAATGCATAGGGCCTTTGAGAAGTGACTAGATCATGAGCTGGAAGCCCTCATAAATGGGATTAAAAGAGGCTCGAGGGAGCTCATTTGTTCCTTCTACCATGTGATGACACATCTATGAACCAGGCACCAAGCCCTCACCAGACACTGAACCTGCTGGTGCCTTAATCTTGGACTTCCCAGCCTCCAGTGAGGAATAATCTCTGTTGGATATAGCTGTTCTTAAAGCTAGATCTACCCATTAGACTTCTCAATTAAGTAAATCAATAAATTCCTTCTTTGGCTTAGTTCCAGTTGACATAATAAAGGCTTACCAATAAATGACTTGCCCAAAGCCACACAATAAGCAAACTCCAATTTGAATAGGGTTATTGTTATTTGTTTCTGAAATAGTCCTAAGTAATACAAGCAAGTTATAACATCTAGAAGTGTACAGTTACCAACCTTGAGCCACTTCACCTCCAGTAATAGAATGAATATGTGTGTGAAAACTGAGACTAGCAGGTCTAATTGGTGCAAATTTTTCTTATGCTTCCATTTCCACTGAAATTAGTTTAGTTATTACTAAGAAGTGTACTTTATGGGTTTGCTATATGGATCAAATAAAACCATGTGTGGGCTGGGCACGGTGGCTCATGCCTGTAATCCCAGCACTTTGGGAGGCTGAGGTGGGAGGATCACTTGAGACCAGGAGTTCAAGACCAGCCTGGCCAACATGGTGAAACTCTGTCTCTACTACAAATACAAAAATTATCCGGGCATGGAGGCACACGCCTGTAGTCCCAGCTATTTGGGAGGCTGAGGCACAAGAATCGCTTGAACCTGGGAGGCGGAGGTTGCAGTGAGCCGAGATCGTACCACTGCACTCCACCCTGGGCAACAGCGAGACTCTGTGTCAATAAAACAAAACGAAACAAAATAAAATAAAATAAAATAAAATAAACCACGTGTGAGTAAAGAACTTTGTTAAAAATGCGTATTGCCAACTTTAGGTCAAACTTCACAGTTGCTAAATACAAACGCCAATTGTTTTTAAGTGTTTAGTTGTTTCTACTGATGCATTTGTCAAGAATGTTTCTGGAAGTTGCAAACTTAGAGAGTAATGGCTTTGGGAATATTCCAACAGTCTAAATATCAACCAATGAAATCAAATTGCCAAAAACATAACAATAATGAGTTTATTTTCAGTAAAAGCTGTTTTATAAGATGTAAGAATATCAAGTCTTGCACAATAGATGCACCTTAATATACATAGTGATTTATTCTCTGGGATGCTTATTTTAACTTAGGTAATATTATTTTGTCCAATATTTCAACTTTCTGACAGCTGGAAATTACTTTAGGCTGTAAAGAAGGAAGCAGAGTCATTCTCCCATGGCCTAAACCTTCCAGTTCACTTGAGCCAGTTCAGTTTTCCAATAGTTCAAGGCAGACAGACCAAACCAGAACTTTCCATGCCATGAATACCTGTTCTGAAGGGGCAGGCTTAAGTGTCTATTGGGTCTGAGAGAGATGTGCATATGTGAAGCCTAACGAAGTGGGTATGTATGCTCATGGGCATGTAAGCTTACCTATTTCCCTATTTACCTAGACAAGATTGATTATACATTTTCATCACAAATTAGGGTAAAACCATTTCATGTTTATACAGCTGGCTTCCAAAGTAATATTAGGGGGTGGGTGCAATGGCTCACACCGGTAATCCCAGCCCTTTGGGAGGTTGAGGTGGGCAGATCACTTGAGGTCAAGAGTTTGAGAACAGCTTGGCCAAAATGGTGAAACCCCATCTCTACTAAAAATACAAAAATTAGCCAGGTGTGGTGGCATGTGCCTGTAATCCCAGCTACTCGGGAGGCTGTACCACTTCACGCCATCCTGGGCTACACAGCAAGACTCTGTCTCAAAACAAGCAAACAAACAAACAACAAAGTAATATTAGGGATCATCCTTCACAGGAAGAACAAAAAGACACACCTATATTCCTGGAGTCAAGTCCTTCAGTTTCTAGAATCAAGTCAGCTATTCAATATTTATTTCGTGTTCTTCTATTAAAAATATTATCCTAAGGAAACCCTGCCTCTTTGGGAAGAAAGTTTTCCACATCTGTATATTTTTCTCTCTTTTGCTTTCTTCACTTTTCTTCAAGATAGATATCTTTAGGATAGAGCTAAAATGATTGGCATTTCTCTCTTCCTTTTCCTCACAAGCAAACATTTTTCTGTCCATGGAATAAAAAAATGTCCCTAGATCAAGATGCTCTTTCTTGCAGCTTTAAGCCTCCAAAATTTCACTCAGACTTATAATTTATGTAATTACTCAAATAATAATTCACAAATGAAATATGTTCCCCATTTTTTTTAAGAGATGGGGTCTTGCTATGTTGCTCTAGTTGGTCTTGAACTCCTGGCCTCAAGCAAACCTCCCACCTGGACCTCCCAAAGTACTGGGATTATAGGCATGCTCACCCAATTTATGTTCCCAAATTTTAAAACCTAATTATCAATTATAAGCATAGCAATTCTTCTGGCACCACAGTGAAACAGAGAAAGTACACAGGTTTCTGTAACCAATAAGCATTGTATACCATTAAAAATAATAAATTTCTTCAGCTAACTCAGATATTTGCTCATTTGTTCATCATGGCTTCTTTCAGATATTGGGGGAGGTGGTGCAAATTGAAAATTTTATATTTTCAATTATTTTCTTGAGACTGAAAATCTTACTACTTATAAAGTTTTCCCAAGAGCAAAAATAGGAGACAGAAAAATCAGTACTAACAGACTTGGAAAGGGTATAATTGATTAAGAAGTAAAATTATTCCCTGAAATGACATCTGAGAATGTCTTTGCCTCCTTCCTTTAAGTCACCCAAATGAAAAACACATTTGGCTCAAGGGAGAATTAAATAAAGGATAGGGAGATTAAAATACAAAATATTTTTTCCATTAGGTCAATACTTCACAATGTAGTTAAGTCAGCTCTAACTTGGAATTTGAATCCCATGACTCCCAAATTTATCAGATGTAAAAAATAACAGTGTCTCAGCTGAGCTACTCTGAACAACTCTCCCATAATAACTAAACTAATTTCAGAGGAAATGAAGGCACAAGAAACATTTGCACCAATCAGAACTGCTAGTCTCAATTTTCACAAACCATATTCCTTCTATGGCTGGAGTTGAAATAGTTCAAGGTTAGTAACTGTGCACTTTCAATTTTTATTTTTATTATTATTATTTTTTAAGACAGAGTCTCACACTGTCATCCAGGCTGGAGTGCAGGGGTGCCATCTTGGCTCACTGCAACCTCTATCTCCCTGGTTCAAGGGATTCTCCTGCCTCAGCCTCCCAAGTAGCTGGGATTACAGGTGCCCACCTCCATGCCAGGCTTATTTTTGTATTTTTAGCAGAGATGGGGTTTTACCATGTTGGCCAGGCTGGTCTCGAACTCCTGACCTCAAGTGATCCGCCCACCTCAGCCTCCCAAAGTGCTGGGATTACAAGCATGAACCACCGCACCTGGCTGACTTTTAAATTTTATAAGTTGCCTGTATTACTCAGGATTGTTTCAGAAAACAGAAACCCTATTCAAACTGCAGTTTAAGCCAAGGAGGAAATTTATTGATCTATTTGATTGGGAAGTCTAATGGGTAGATTCAGTTTTAGGGACAACTATATCCATAAATTCTGATAATATCATCAAGATCCTGTTTCTTTCTCTCACCACCTCTTATTTTACTTTCCTCTGTGATTCCTTTTATTCTCAGATGAATGCTCTCCACATTAAAACAAGGTGGCTGCTGGCAGCCCTAAACAACATTGTCCTTACTGGTCATAATCCTACTGAAAGACAGCATCTTTGCCCAGAATGCCAATAAAAGTCTCAGTGAAGACTCTGATTAGTCCTACACTGATCATGTGCCTATCCTTGACAATCACTGTGACTAGAAAGAGGAATTGGTTGGCCAAACCTGGGTCACTTGCCCACACTAGGCTTGAAGCGGGAGGGGAATAGGAAGAAAAGCCAACTTCATCTGAATTTCTCAGACTGGGCTTGTAATAGAGGGTAGAGAAGATTGACAATAAATATAGTGTTGTTATAAAAAGAAAATATGTAGTATAAACATCAAGTTATAATCTGAAAATGTCTTGTTAATATCTGTAGGTCCAGCACCTTGTAGGAAGTAAACTCAGATTTATTAATTTTTGTGGGAGGGTAGAAACTGATGAAAAAAAAGGAAGGCATTCCAAGGGAAATGTGGTCCTGGATAAATTCAAGACATTTAGGCTGTAGCTTCTAGGGACTAAGGAGAGTGTGGGAGATGCTCTCTTGAGGGTCAGAGATGGGAGCTTAATACTCTCTGAATCCAGGCTGGCCTTGTTGGCATCTAGAAGCTTCTAAACTTTGTTCTTTCTCTCTTGCTCCCTCCCTCCTACTTATTCCCTCCCTCCACATAATCTGTTATCTATGCCATGCATTAGCATCATCCTTCTCTGAAAGCTTCTTGGTTCCTGCTGCTCCATTAAAATGATTTGAATTTTCATGGCCCAAACTATAGCACGGACTAAACATGACCTCTAGTTCCCAACATCTGCTGACCTCAGTTTCTGTGTCTTGGTTCAAATCACAGAAAGAGAATCCTATTAGCTCAGCATGAGTCATGGGACCATTCTGATATACTCACCTGGGGCCAAAAAATTGGTCTGCTCTACCTACCTCCTTGGCAAGGGTTTTAAGGCACTGTCCCACTTTTAATACCCCCAAACACACTCAAAATTTGGTTTCACCATGAAAAACAGGGCCAGAAACTAGAAGAATAGTAAGGATTGTATAACATGATACTTTTAGTTACCACTATGATGGCTGCTTGGAGAAGTAGCTCAGATCAAAAGATTATTCTAAAAAGAAAATGGTTGTTCACCTGAAATATCTGCAGTGTAGCTGCAGGATTTGAGGGCTACCAAAACAAAAGCCAAATGCAAATGTAATCCCTGTATCATCTTTTTTTCCGCATGGCTATAAATTTGCAATAATGTTAAATAACTGTGTTAAATATCTAACATGGGGCATATGCTTCTGAAGGCCACTAACTGATCAGATAGCACTATCTGTTACCTAAGAAGGTGAATTATTTAAAGAAGTTTTGCTCTCTAATAAAAAGGAATAAAGAGAAAAACAGAGAAAGAGGAAGAAGGAAGGCAGTGAAAAATGCATACTGTACTTTCCAGCCAATTACTTACTAAATATCTCCAGAATTATTCCACTTTTCTTGATCTTTCTGCCACTCCCCAGCTTCTCCTTCTTAAATTACTAAAGAATTCAGGCTGGACTTTCTGCAGTAATCTTTTGCTTCTGTCAGCCACTCTGTATACTCCAGCCAAAGGGATTACTATGGTTTAAGTGTGTCCCCCAAAGTTCATGTGTTGGAAACTTAATCCCCAATGCAAAAGTGTTGAGAGGTGGGACCTTTAACAGGTTATTAGGTTGTGAGGAATTTGTCCTCACAAATGGATCAATGTCGTTATTGCAAGAGTGGGTTTGTTATAAAAGTGAGTTTGGTCCCCTCTTGCTTTCTCTTGTGCTTTCTTGCCGTTTCATCATGGAATGACAAAGCAAGAAGGCCCTCTCCAGATGCTGGCCCCTCAGTCTTGGATTTTCCAGCCTCTAGAACTGTAAGAAATAAATTTCTGTTCATTATAAATTACCCAGTCCCTGATTATTCTGTCACAGTAGCACAAAACAGCCTAAGACAGGGATGTTTTCTAAATTATAAATCAGATCAGATCACTGTTTGACTTTAAATCATTCAATGGCTCCTCAGTACTCTCAGAATAAAATGCAAATTCTTAAAAATCTTACAAATCCCTCATGATCTGTCTCCTCATTGCCTCTCAGCCTCACCTTACTCCCTTTACTCTAACCACACACTGAACTCCTTTTAGTCATCAAATGTGGCATGCTCTATCCTAGCTGGTAAATACTGTTTTGTCATCCTCATCCCTTATAACTAACACTGGCTCAACCCAGAATTTACTTAATTTACTTCCTGAGCCTTCTGTGGGCCCCCTGGGTCTGTGTTAGCGCCTCTTCTCGTATGTGCTGTCTTTTTTTTATATATATTAAAGCACTTATCACAGTGTCCTGTATTGTGATTACTTTTTTATTTGTTTACACCCTCTGCCAACATTTATTCAGACCCTGCCATGCACCAGGCAGTATGCTTAGCACTTTACAGACATTCTCTCATTTAATTTTCACTATATCTCAATGATGTAGGTTCTTTGATTACCTGTATCTTACAGACAAGATGATAGACTTAGAGAAGTTAAATTGTGTTCAAGCTAATATGTGGTGAAGGCAGCCTTTGAACTTGGGTAGTCAGCCAGACACTCCTAATACCCTGCTCTCCCAAACCCTTCATGAGAGCAGGAACCACTTCTATCTTGTTTACTGTTACATCCCCAGAGTCTGTCACAGTCTGACACATGGTAAGGGTTCACAAAATATTTCTTTAATAAATGTGGAATGATTTTTGCTTATGGCTGGATCCATTCTTCACGCATATTTTACAATTTCTACACTGAGTTAGATGTCTTAAAAACTAGAAAAAAAACGGCCAGATGTGGTGGCTCATGCCTCTAATTCTAGCACTTTGGAAAGCCAAGGTAGGTGGATCACTTGAGGCCAGGAGTTTGAGACCAGCCTAGGCAACATGGAGAAGCCCTGTCTCTACTAAAAATACAAAAATTAGATGACCATGGTGGTGCATGCCTATATTTCCAGTTACTGGGGAGGCTGAGGCACAAGAATCACTTGAACCTGGGAGGGGGAGGTTGCAGTGAGCTGAGATGAGATTGCACCACTGCACTCCAGTCGGAGCAACAGAGTGAGACTTTGTCTCAAAAAAAAAAAAAAAAAAAAAAAAAAAAAAAAAAAAAAAAACCTAGAGAAAAGGACTGCCAAAAATAAATCTCAACAGGTATTCATAAAGCCTGCAACTATAAGATCTGTGCACCCTGTTCCTTCTCCCCTCAAGCTCTATTTTAGACCATAGCTGAGTTGCTCATTCTCTGTAAAGATTAGAATTCCTCCCTTGAGTGGGTTATTGTTAGCTGGAAGTAAGCATCCATTCTCAAAGCCCCCTACGTATGCTTTTGAATTTTAGGAGCCAGAAAGTTAGAAACTACATTTTTCAGATTCTCTTGCAGCTAGATTTCAGGATACTAATTAGACTCTACCACGGAGATGCCCGCATATGAGATTTAGCAGGTTAAAGTAGGGTGAAAGTCATTTTCCTATTGCTGCTGCTGCTAAGCAACACTGTAAATGTGTATTTGAAGCCAGAACCCATCTTTCAGTAGTCACCAAAGTCATGAGCATTGACAGACAGTTTTGGCAGCTGACCTGTAGGCTACAGCCATTGTGGTGTACCCCTGAAATACAGAGTGCACTGGTGGTCCCTAACTTCAGTTTCTTTAGTGTTTCTAATGAATTTTACAAGCACTTAATTCCTTGTTTTTATAACTCCTTTCTTCTGGAAATACATAAGGCTGTTTCTGTTTCCTGAATTGAAACCTGACTGACACACCCCCTTAATTGCTGTATCTAGCTGACCCCTTTTTGTGTAAGCAAGAGCAAATCATATGTAAATGCAGTTATTTTGGAAATGTAAATGTAGTTATTTTGGAAATGTAAATGTGTGATGAGTAAAAAATTAATTGACAGGAATTAGAATAATGAATGAAAGAATTACAGGGGGTTTGTGTGTGTGTGTGTGTGTGTGTTTCACAAGTTGAGGAAGAGAGATGTTGAAAAAGATGAATCATCTGGAATGACAGAAGAAAATGAGTAGAGAACGCTCAGGTTCTATAAGGGAATAGCAGAGCAGATTTGGAATTAATAATGAGTCATTATTAAGAACTTAGTCTAATAACTGTTTACACGTGTGGAGCTATTTAGAGCTCCCAACGTTTCCTCATACTCTATTTTATTTGATCTTAACAATGAATGATTCTGTGAGCTAAGTGTTTGCAGGCCCTTTAGTGCATTTTGCACATGAGGAAAGAAAGTGAGGCCCAGAAAGCTCAAGGATGCAGCTGTAAGTGGCTGGGTCAGAATGCTGATTCCAAGTTTCAGCATCCTACTCCAAGCAGTTAGCTATAGAAATTACTTTTGGTTTAAGGATGAGGGACAACTGAGGAATTCAGACTGCCAAAGACAATAAGCATGCTATTTTGAATCTGAACACAAAGACTGTAGGGCCCAATCAGAAAGAGGCTTTCTTTTCTCAAGACTAGGAAATATCTTTCCTTGTTTTTTTTTATTCAGTGACTGGTCCCTGAGAGGTAGAACCTGAGTGAGCTGGCAGTGGAGCTGAGAAGCTAAATGGGTCCAGTCTCTACGCTGGGTAGTTAAAATTTGGCATTTTGTAAATAGTCTTCACTTGATGTTCCCATATTGTCAATCTTGCACTTAAGAATTTGGCTGGGCTGGGTGCAGTGGCTCACACCTGTAATCCTAGCACTTCGGGAGGCTGAGGTGGGTGGATCACCTGAGATTGGGAGTTTGAGACCAGCCTGACCAACATGGAGAATCCGGTCTCTACTAAAAATGCAAAATTAGCTGGATGTGGTGGCGCATGCCTGTAATCCCAGCTACTCGGGAGGCTGAGGCAGGAGAATCTCTTGAACCCGGGAGGCGGAGATTGTGGTTAGTTGAGATTGCACCATTGCACTCCAGCCTGGGAAACCAGAGTGAAACTCCATCTCAAAAGAAAAACAAACAAACAAACAAAAGAGTTTGGCTGAATTCTTATTGGCTTATCGCAGAGAATGGCTCTGGGGCAAAAGGAAAGGCTAGTTGTGGTTCCAAGGTCACATTAGTCTAAAGAGAAGGGCACCCTTTGGGTGCTTTGAGTCGTGACTTATGGTGCGTGAGACGCCTTCTTTGCAGAAGGGCCCTGGGGTTTGGGTTCTGCCAGCCACACGGGTCCCTCACAGCTCTTACACTTCCTTTCATCTTAGTCAATCCTACTTTAAGATGTGAATAGGCAATGGGCCTTGCTTGGGGAAAAGAGTGAGCTGTCCCTACTGGTGCAGTGTCACATAGAAACAGCTGCTCAAAAGTAGTGTGAGAAAGGGAGGATGAATGAGCAGTCATTTCAGGAAACTAGAAGGTGTTGGCTCTAGTATTTATTTCCTCTGCCTGGATGCCACTTCAGGATAAGCTGAAAGGAAGAGTGTCCTCTGCCCCTTGGGTGACTGACACAATGATGAACACAGATTCATCTGGCCCTGACCTGGGAATTGTGAAGAAGAAAACACTTTCTTAGGGAGACTGTACAACGAGGACTTCCCCCACTTTTGTCAGGTCTGGTGGCATTTGCCCTGGACTAGTCCCTGCCTCAGGGAATACAGGCAACAGTCACCCTAGGGTTAGCTGGGCACGGAGCGGCCCTGGAAGAAAAGAAGATATGAAAAGAGGAAGGAATGAGCTCACCTTGCCTGCAACTGTCTCTCAGGGGAGAGGGTTTAAGGAGACTTAAAGAAGAGGAGAAAAGTCCAGGAACTGAGAGCTGCTGTATATGTACAGGTGTGTGTAGAAATTCTAAAAGTTACTGGTAGATGCACTCTCAAAAAAGAGGTGCAGAGGGCAATATAGCACATTAGACATCCATAAAAATACACCCACAGTCTTAAGACTAATGGGTGGTCATATAGCTATTTGAGCTGAAGGTGAAAAGACCCATTTAGAGGTTCCAAGCCTTGGAAACTCTGAGATTGCATTTTGTAAACTGGGTGGGGAGGGTATATTATCTGACTCATCTTTGTGGCTGATTTTGATTCATGTTGTTCTTTTAAACTGCCCTGTACACACATCTACCAGTCTGCAAGGGCCAGATGGTCATAAATTTTTCTCCTGCCCTCACTCTGGATGGGAGCTCTTCTTACTCTCCACATCAGTACAGGAAAGGTATTTGCAAGAGAAAGAAGTAAAGGAAACTGACAGGAGACTATTAAAAGTCTTTCTGACTTTAGGCCGGGTGCAGTGGCTCACACCTGTAATCCCAGGACTTTGGGAGGCCGAGGCAGGTGAATCACTTAACGTCAGGAGTTCAAGACTAGCCTGCCCAACATGGTGAAACCCTGTCTCACTAAAAATACAAAAATGAGCCACGTATGGTGGCACATGCCTGTAATCCCAGCTACTCCAGAGGCTGAGGCACAAGAATCATTTGAACTTGGGAGGCAGAGGTTTCAGTGAGCCAAGATCACGTCACTGAACTCCAGCCTGGGTGATAGAGTTAAACTCTGTCTCAAAAAAAAAAGTCCTTGTGACTTTTGTTTTTTGAGATGGAGTTTTGCTCTTGTTGTCCAGGTTGGGATGCAATGGCATGACCTCTGCTTACTTCAACTTCTACCTCCTGACAATTCTCCTCCCTCAGCCTCCCAAGTACCTGGGATTACAGGCGCCCACCACCATGCCAGCTAATTTTTTGTATTTTTAGTAGAGATGGGGTTTCACCATGTTGGCCAGGCTGGTCTCGAACTCCTGACCTCAGGTGATCCACCCACCTCGGCCTCCCATAGTGCTGGGGTTACAGATGTGAGCCTCCTTGCTCAGCCTTGGCTTTTTACTCTAAACCTGGATTTGTCATGTAGGGGCTTAGAAGCCAGCAGGGATTATTATCATCATTTTCCCATTGAGAAAATAGGCAGTGGAGTCAAATAATTTGCCCATAATCATTCAACTATTACACCTGGCAGAGCCAGGATTTGAACCAGGTCTGCCTGAGTCCATGCTGCCTTTTTGAAGGAAGACTTATGGATTAGGGTACACAACTGCCTCTCCACTGCAGGACTCTAATATAAGTGAGAGTATCCAGCTGCTATCTTCGATCTCTCTTGACCCTCACGCATGATAACAAGCCTGGATGAGGACAGAAAGAGCTGCTACACCACCCCACTTTGCAGCCCAGTGACATGTCCAGCAGGCTAAGGACACCAGCTTATCTGAAAGTGACTGCCAGCCAGAGTCCCACCAGTTGGAATTCCAATAGTGTGTGGGGTGGGTAGGGCAGCACTCACTGCCCGTGATCATCAGTGCCCTTGTTCTTCTCCCTCCTCTCACCCACCCCACCCCTGCCAAGGCCTCCCTAGCCCTTCAGCTGTGAGGCTTTGAGAGGTCTCAGGCTCAGCATATCTCTTTCAAAGACTTCCTGACAGAAGGTAAGTGCAAGCCAGTTGCAATGAAAATGCTTTAAAATCTTCCTTTAGGCCCTAAAGAGTATAAGCTGAAGTGGTTTCCAAGATGATTTGAGCAAATTCATCACACAGAGAAGGTGTCATTAATAAACAGTAGAGAGTTTATTTCTTCATATCAATGGCACTGAAAGGCTATTCAGAAGTAATCAAACTTTGAATAATTAGGAGTGATGAGTCTTTTGCTTTCTTAGCCTCTCTGCAAAAAGTGCAGAAGCCATATGTGGATTAAAATTAAATATGCTACCAAAAAGGAGGCAATTTCAAAAGGCAATGTGTAAGTAACTCCCTTAGTGGTTAACTTGGACACACTGTTCTCTCTATTCTCTTGCCATTCTGCTGTTTAGCAAATGCAGGACACTGAAAGAAAAGAAAGTATTTTTCATATGAGAATGACCCATATCAGATTTAATTTATCAATCTTGGAAATAGGGTTCAGAGTGGGAAGAATGAAGCTCACTCATACCTTTTCCTAAAAGCTCCATTAACGAAAAAGGCAAGTTTGAGCAAGATAGGGTTTTTCTGAACATAAAGCGGGGTTTAGAGTGTCTGTTTCTTTGGTGTGTGTGTGTGATGTGTGTGTGTATGTGTGTGTGCGTGCGTGAAAAAGTATTTGTCTTAATAGGAACTTTTGTTATGAGAAATGTGCATATTATTGAAAATAATACAACTAAGAAAAACTAAAGTAGAGAAGTATATCATATATCAGTCAAATTTCATATATGTAAATCTATATTTACACAAGGAATAATTAGGGAGTGATTATTTAATTTTTTGTTTGAGAGAGAGATTCAAATATAGAATTTCTCTACATACCAAGATCCTGATTGGACATCCATGCTTCCAGATTTAGGAAAATTTAATTTACACTCACATTTTTAGGCTCATAAAGCTTCTGAGTAAAAAAAAAAATGTACCAGAAATAAGATGGAGTGAATAAAAATACATTTTTAACAGAAAGAGTCTTTCTGTACAAACAAAGAAAAGCCAAGTTATGGATACAGTAAGAAGCCAATATTGGGTTAATTTATCTAGGTTACCTTTAGTTGCTGCCTTGATTAACTTTCTGCCACCCCCGCCCCCCCCCCCATGCAAATGACACATATTTTAAACAGGGTTGCAGAGGGGGAGTTCAGAAAAAAAAATGCTTAAGACGATTGATACATACTTTTGTATACAAATAATGAAATTCTCCCAGGTGATTAGTGTTTATTCATTAAAGCTTCCATCATTAAACATTAGTTCTTGGCCTTCCCTGTTTAGCCCAGTCCTTACCAATAAGCTGCAGTTTAAAGTGGTAAATATGCATGTTGCTAAAATTATTCCATAATTTAAAAAATCTCAAATGAACAAAATTATCTTGTTTCCAATTAGTCTAAATAAATTAGATATTAGTATAGAGATTACAAAGTTATTTAAGAAAGAAATTCCAGAATCAAAAAGAAGAGCGGTTGAGGTGCTTTTTTTCTAACTAAACTTGAAGGTTGCGTTTGAGACAGAAAGTGGAAAAGAGACATTTTTTTCGGAGTATTGTGGACACTGTTGGTTGCCAACTCTTCTTTCTTTTTAGGCTATCGTTCCTAGCTCTCTTTAAAGCCAGTGTAACTTTGTGACCCAGTTCTGGCCAATGATATGAGGGGAGGTCTGCTGGGGTGGGAGGAGGAGTTAACTTCTGGGAATGACTTTTATTCCTGATCAAAACAGATGAGGGTTCAATGCAATTGTATGAAGATGTAATCTTGGAGCTGCAGCAGCAATTTTATTACCACGAGATAAACATTCAAGACTCTGACAGTGTCAGTGTAGAGAAAATAACTGATCTTTAATGGCATTGCGGAGCCACTTCCCAACCCCAGAACCATCTATCGCCAGACATGTGTTATTTGCTTAAGCCACTATTTGTCATGTGTTCTGTGACTTGCAGCTATATGTATCCTGGTGGATACAACAGACCTAGCAAAGGAAAGGATATATATATATATTTTTTGGTTAACATCTCACTCTGTTTCCCAGGCTGGAGTACAGTGGTACAATCACAGCTCACTACAACCTTGAACTACTGGGCCCAGGTGATCATGCTGCATCAGCCGCTGGAGTAGCTGGGACTACAGACACATGCCTCCACACCCAGCTACTTAAAAAAATGGTTTTTTGTGGGAGCTAAATGATGAGATCTTATGAACACAAAGAAGGAAACAACAGACACTGGAGTTTACTTGAGGGAGACAGTGGCAGGAGGAAGAGAAGCAGAAAAGATAACTATTGGATACTGAGATTAATACCTGGGTGATGTAAAAATATGTACAACAAACCTCCGTGACACCTGTTTATCTATGTTACAAACCTTCACATGTACCTCCAAACCTAAAATAAAAATTAATTTTTTTTTTTTAAGAGACAGGGGTCTCACTATGTTGCCCGGGCTGGTCGGTAACTCCTGGCTTTAAGTAATCCTCCCACCTTGGCCTCCCAAATCCCTGAGGTTGCAAGAGCCACCACACCTGACCCGGAAAGCATTATTCAACCAGAGCCACCATTACTCCATTTGGTACTTCTGTGTAACTTAGAAACTAGATGCTTCTTCCTCCAGAGGGGTGTTAAGTCCCACCTACCCACTTTGCCAAGTGCCCTTGTGCCATCACAGGTAACTGCGTTGCTTCCTTACAAGTTTATGGAAGGTCCGCCTCTGCTCAAAGGACTCAGGTTGAGGCTGCCAATTCCAAAACAGGAGGAGAGGGCAATGTGAGTTCCTTTTGCTTTCTGTCACATTGCAAGTGCATATATTGCATTGCTTATATATACTCTTGCAATGTGAAAATATGCACTTGTAATGTGAAATGGACTGTTACAGTGCAGATTATTTAATTATCTCATTCTTCTTCTCTGTTTGATCTACCGGCAGCACTTCATTTGTACACCTAGCATGACATCATTTAGCATTCACTTGATGCATATAATAAATTTACATATTAGGTTGGCCAGAATGCATTAGCTGGTACTATGTCATTTTCATCATGTTTAACCAAAATTTCACGTTATTAAATAAAGTATTTTTATTAAAAAGTCTAATTAATGTAAACACTATAAAAACCTAGTTTTGTCTGCGAAACTGGTAAAATTAATCCACAGGAGTACAGAAATATATGTAGGATAATAATGACTTTAAATTTAAGACATGCAAAGTTAACAGAAGTCTGACATAACATGTTTTCCCACTCATTAAATATTATATGCTGTTACTATGGGTACTCACTGATATACACTAAACTGGAAACAAACATGGTGACTAACACTGTATGACAAGATCCAGAATAATCTTATATTAGATGATCATAAAATATAAACATACACTTTAAAATTCTCCTTGAACTCTTAGATCCGTCTGAAAACTTTAACATAATGTATTTAAAACATCTAGGCTAATACTATACTTTCAAGGATCATTTCTATAATTAGTTGAAACATCTAGGTTGACAGCCTGAATAGACAAAGCAATCATCATAACTAGACCAGATATGACATAGATGTTAGAACTAGACAGGGAATATTATAATTATGATATTAATACTACTATATTAATATAATATATAAAGATCAAAGGAATAGAATACATAGCCCATAAATAAATGCACTCATATACAGTCAATTGATTTTTTGTTGTTGTTGAGAGGGAGTCTGGCTCTGTCATCCAGGCTGGAGTGCAGTGGCGCAATCTCTGCTCACTGCAAGCTCTGCCTCCCAGGTTCACGCCATTCTCCTTCCTCAGCCTCCCAATTAGCTGGGAATACAGGCACCCGTCACCATACCCAGCTAATTTTTTTTATTGTTTTATTTTTAGTAGAGATAGGGTTTCACCATTTTAGCCAGGATGGTCTTGATCTCCTGACGTCGTGATCCGCCCACCTCGGCCTTCCAAAGTGCTGGGATTACAGGCGTGAGCCACCGCACCCAGCCATCAATTGATTTTTGACAAGATTCAAATTCAATTCAACAGAGAAAATACAGTGTTTTCCACAGATGGTACTTGAATAATTTGACATTGAAAGGAAGAGAAAGGAAAGAAAGGAAGGAAGGAAGGAAAGAAGGAAGGAAGGAAGGGGAAGGGGAAGGGAAAGGAAAAGGGAAAGGGAAGGAAAAAAGAAAAGGAAAGAGGAAGGACCTTACACCTATGCAAAAATGAACTCAAAATGGATCATACTCCACAATGTAAAATGTAGAAATAAAAAACTTCTAGAAGAAAAACAGCATTTTGTATGATCTTGGGTTTGGTGATGAGTTTTTAGATATGAGACGAAAAGCACAATCCATAAAAGGAAAAATATGATAAACTGGACCCATCAAAATTAAAAACTTTGGCTTTTCCACCAAATCTGCCCTCCCCCACACACAAAAAAATGCTGTTAGTAGAATAAAAATACAAGCTACAGACTGGGAAAAAAGTTCCAAATCATATATCAATAAAGGACTTACAACCAAAATATAAAGAACTCATAACAAGAAAAACAAATAAAGTAATTTAAAAAAGACAAAAAGAGATCTGAACAGATACTTTTCCAAGAAGATACACAAGTGGCAAATAAGCATATGAAAAGATGCTCACAATAGTTATTGGAGAAACACAAATGAAAACTGCAGTAAGATACCTCAACACACCTATTAGAATGACAACTTTTTTAAAAAATGATAATTCAAAATGCTGGTTAAGACATGGTGCAACAAGCACTCTTGTCCATTCCTTGTGGTAATGCAAAATGGCAGAATGAGTTTGTCAGTTTCTTACAAAGTTAAACATATGCTTATCATGTGGCCCAACAATACCACTCCTAGGTAATTATCAAAGTGAATTGAAAACTTGTATTTATAGAAATCTATAAATGAATATTTATAGCAGCTTTGTTCATAATTACCAAAAACTAGAAGTAACTGAGATATCCTCAAGAGGTAAGCAGATTAACATATTGTGGTATATCATGCAATGGAATACTACTCAGCAATAAAAAGAAATTAACTATTGATTCACACAACAACATAGATGAATCTTAAATAAATTTTTGCTAAGTGAAAGAAACCAGACCTAAAAGATCACAACCTATTTTATTTTATTAATATGACATTCTGCAAAAGGCAGATCAGTGGTTGCCATGTGTTGAGAAGAGGTTGACTGCGAAGGGATCATACAAGACAATTTTTAGGGTAATAGAACAGTTTTGCAAGATACTGTGGTGGTAGATTCATGACTCTATGCATTTGTCCACATTCACAAAAGGTACATTTATTCTAACTAAGGTATAATGTATTATAAACCTAAGTGAAATTTACTGTATACAATTTTTTAAAAAATCAACCACAACGTGGGGAGATTCCAGGATGAAATGCAGACTGACGAATCTGTGTTACAAATATATGACATAACCTGACTAAAATGGTTGGGGAAAAAGGAGCTGACCTAAGTAACTTTGGAAATGTGTTTTAACTGGATACTGTAAGGCTAAAGCAAAATCAACTGTACATAAATGCTTTTCTTTAATTGGTCATTATGTTTCAGGCAGGAGTATGAGTTAGCAGTCCTGAAACTACTTTACATGCATACTAAGGCTGAACAAATAAGTAAATAAATTGTAGTTAATGGAAGCCAGCTTTCTCACTGTCAGAGAAAGAAGTTACAAACAAGCAAGAGAAGACTGAAATGAATCCTGTGGTTCTAAATAAAGTTGGCAATGACAATATGAATTCAATGTGTGTGTGTGTGTGTGTGTGTGTGTGTGTGTGTGTGTGTGTGTGTGTCCCATTTGAGACTCAGAGTTTAGGGTTTTTCTTGGGGGCTAGTGCTAAAAGGCATTCTCTGCCTGGCAACTGTCAAAATATCAGACTCTGAAGGAGAGTCTTGGAACAATTTGAACAAGAAAATCAATAATTATATTATTGGATTACAATCCAAACAAACTATATATATATATAAAATATGTAATTTCATTCCATACAATAGTATGGAATGAGTACAAATAAGTAAATGAATAAACAAATAAATTAGGGGAAGAAGAGCAAAACTTCCTTACAGAAGAATTCTGAATTATAAGTGTAGAAGGAATGAGGGACATTTAAAATCACCATTAGAGCACCTTAGTAATAACCGCTGCAGGTAAGATCCACTAAAATTAGTAGGTAAAACCTTAAGGAAAAGCAGCATATTTGTGTAGCCTCAAAGTATCTCATCAAAAAAAAATTTGTTAATTATTGTGGTAGCTTAAACATATGTCCAGGAATTATTTGATAATCCTTCATCTAGAAGGTGAAGCCTGATTCACTTCACAGGATTGGATAGTTGAGCTGGTAGGTGTAGGGCCCACACAGTCAAATCAGGAGCATGTGTAGCTCACTTACTTTGAGTGTAGATTGGACTGATTGTTTCAAATGAATAGAGAATGGAAAGGGAAAATGGTAACTTTACGGTGAAGAAACCTGGCAGGCACTACCTTAACCAAGTGATCACAGTTAACATCATCAGCAAACAAGTTACATTGATCATGTACTCTCAATATGATGTGATGAGAGGAGCACTCTACCTCCATGATATTGTTTTCCAAAAATCCATAATTCAGTCCAATCATGAGAAAACTTCAGAGAAAGTCCCATTCAGGGATATTCTATGAAATACTTGACCAGTGGTCTTCAAAATTGTCAAGGTCATGATAAAACAAGACTGAGGAACAAATTGAGGGAGACTTAGACATGATGATTAAATGTAACACGGTCTCCTGCATTAGATCTCAGAACCAAAAAGGAAACATTGGTGAAATCTGAATGAAGTCCGCAGTTTAATTAACAGTATGGCACCAATAATTTCACAATTTCAATCACTGTACTGTGGTTATATAACATAACATTAGCAGAAACTAGATGAAGGATGTCCATGAACTTTCTGCACTATATTTGCAACTTTTCTGTAAATCTGAGCTTATTTCAAAATAAATGTTTTTAAAAAGTACTTGCATGGGCACATACTAGCTGGTATCTCATGTTAGCTTCTCTTGGTTAATTCACTTGATAATGCTAGAGAATGATAGTGCTGGGAAATCTCTGTTGTTGCCTCTACTCCAAATAAAGTGTTTTTCTAAGGATAAGTGATTGTAGTGGCATTTATAATTGCTTTAGTCCATTCAAGCTGCTATAACAAAGTACCATAAACTCGGTGGCTTATAAGCAGCAGCAATTTTTGAAAGTTCTGGAGGCTGGGAAGTCCAAGATGAAGGCACCAGCAGATTCAATATCTGGTGAGGATCCGGTTCATAGGCACTTTCTCAGTGTGTCCTCACCTGATGAAGTGGGTGAGAGGTTTCTCTTCAGTCCCTTTTATAAGGGCACTAATCCCATTCATGAAGATCATGACCTAATCACTGCCCCAAAGGCCCCACTGTTACTGAGCAAAAGGGCTCACTACCCAAGGCACTAGACCCAAGGCACTAGAAGCCAATATTACGGCACCAGGCTTTTGAGAAAAGCTTTTATTGTGAGTCAGTCAACAAGGAGAGAAGAGTCCAGATCAAATCTGTCTCCCTGTGCTGGCTTTAAGGCAGTCATTTTATTAGAAAGGGTTTACAGGGTAGATTCTGGGATTAGTAGGTGATTGGTGGAAAGAAAGGGGAGGTCTGGAAAGTCCTCAGGCATGCACAATTATCTCTTCATGCTACTTCATGAATCACATTTGCAAACTTGGGGAACTTAGTAGGAAACATGGTGGAAATGAAAATTTTATCCTGCACAGACTCCAGTTGACCATGTTGGTTCCAATCAATTTCAGCCTTTTTTTTTCTTGTTTTTTTTAAATATCACAAGTAGAGGGAGTTTCAGCATTTCAGCAAGTTGTTTCTTTTCTTATCTGCCCTCATACAAGCTCAAGAATTTCTGTTATTCACTGGCTTCTTTAACTCTGTGGCACAATTTCGCCTCCTAACAATACCATCATCTTAAGAGTTAGGATTTCAATATATGAATTAGATAGGGACACAAACATTCAGACCATAACAATAAGCGTGGGAAATTTCTTTGCCCTTTAAATGAACAATATCATGATGAGAAGATACCAGGCTGACCCTTTTAAAAGTTAGCGCTTCTGACCAATGTCAGTTTTGAGTAGCTGAGGACACCGTGGTTTCATTGTCCTGTTAGTGGAGACTGGTTTTCAGAGTGCCATCATGGCTGGATAACCAGGTCGGGACACACGATCGCTCAGGGGCAAGGTGAGTGAGCTACACATGCCCCTGATTTGACTGTGCAGGCCCTACACCTACCAGCTCAACTATCCAATCCTGTTTTGAGACTGTTTGGAGGTATATGATCCAGGATGTCTGAATCAAACCAACACTAAAACCAGAAATACCTAAAAATGAGGCATTGTAAAAATGATGGCAAATATTGTTTCGGTCTATTTCGGCCTTGTTTTTGTTTTTGTTTTTGTTTTTAATGCTCACCACTGGCCCTAAGCATTCTAGGTGCTAGCGACTTCAACAGTGGTCAAGTGAGAGGCTGGGGAAGGGTGGAGCGGCAACTTTGGAATATGGACTTGTAAAGCTGTTTTGTATTGTTACCTGTGCTTCATCTATATTAAAATGTTTTTTTCTTTCATTGGAAAAGAGCTTTGTAGTTTTACCTTGGCTAAGCTCTTTCTTACTCAGCGGCTTTTGCAAAGCTACAGTGAAGTCATTTTTGCTTATTATTTGTGCTTCTACCTACTTCCAAAAAGGATCTAAGATGACTTATTCCCCAAACAATTGTGCTAACCCTAGGCCTTCATTCTCTTCCAGACCATCTGTTCCTCTTTACCATGAAGTCATAGTACTATATTTGTGATAGCACAATCATTTCCATGGCAACAGGATGTGGTCCTCATCACTGAATCCTGATTTCACTCTGACAAAGATCAAGCAGCAGGGGATTGGGTAGTATATTCTGACATTTTCTATTCTTTTTCAAGCTCAGTGTCTCTCTGAAGAAATTCCTACTTTTGATTCTAAAATTTTATACTCAGCCTAGAAATATGTTTTTGCAGAGTTTACATATGAAGAATTTGCCCAGCAAATAATTAGACATGCAAGCCAAAAATAATTTTGTGTGATTTGAGAAAAATCACACAAATCTATACACACACACACTATGATATGTAAACTTGCTTGAAAGTGAGATGATTAGCAAATGCCATTCTGGTTTGGATAAAAGAAAAAAGAACAGCAAATCCATTTAAAAGACAAGAAACTTCTAAGCCTAAGAAATTTGCTTTGATGACTGTGATAAGCAGTGGAAGGGACCTGACCTAGTTCTTACTCAATGCTTTCCTTTTCTTCTTTAGCACAAATAAGACACAAAAGGGCCTTCCCATGTGAGCTCAGACTATCTGATCAGGGAAAGATAGATGGATAGCTTTATTAATATGAATGACCAATATTCGTATAATTTTGTCCATTTGCTTTGATTGCACACAGTTTAATTACACAGTCTTTGGAGAAGTTCCTTAGAAAACTATTGCTACACTATGCAATTGAGTTAAAAGTATAAACTTTAAAAAGGGAACTAGTTACTACAGCATCAGAAAAAAAAATACCTAATTGGTCCATTAATTTAGCAGCTTTACAGGACAGATGGCAAAGACTGTTATAATGAGGCTCTGCTAGACATATTACATAACATAATATATATCATATATATTGTATATAGCATGTTAGATATGTGTAATGTCATATGTCTTATATAAGATATATGTGTCAGAGAAAAAGAGTAACTTGTAAGACTTGATCATGTTCCCTTCTTCTGTTCTCCTCTAGCTTCCTTGTTGAGTCTAAGGGGTCAGTCGGGGAAAGAAATAGGGAGAAAAGTTGGTAAGGGACAGAAAGAAGAACTGAAGGAGAAGCTAAAGCAATTTACATTAAAAAGAAAAAAAAAAGATAAGAATTACCTGCAGTGGAAAAGATCTGGAAGGAAGGGGAAAGGGACAGAGAAAGTAGGGAGGTGAGAGGTGAAGAGAGTGATTGAAATCTGAGCAGGAGCATTTGGACAGCAGCTGCTCTGCAGCATGGGGCTTTAGGGAAATAGGAAAGGAGGATTTTAACTAAGTTCCATTGTTTGTGATGGGATGTGATTCATCACTTTGCTACTTCTTCAAGAGCCTTCAGTGAAAATAAATTATTTTTCAAAGCTCTTTAAAGATGGATTTGTGATTCTTTTGAATGAGACAAAATATTCAGATGGACTCTAAGGCTACAGAAAGCCTTATTCTGATTTTACAAATATATATGTAAGCAGCCTCTCTTGAGGAAAATAACAAGTGGTGCTATCATTGACTGCTCTCTCTGACCCTCGGAGATTATGTTGACCAGAGCTGTCCCAGTCCCAAATAATATAATATTTGCAGTAGGTACTGTCCAGAGATGGGTGGTCTTCCGTGGTCTGGAGTTTCTAACTCTAACGAAACTTAATTTTAGCCTTAAAGGATTTAGGAACTTAGAAGAATCAAATGTGGAAGGGTAGAAAAATATACAATGATTGCTTCAGAGAGCCCTAGTGCCAAGCCAGTTTTTGAGGCCTACGAGAAGGCAAAGGATAATTACAGAGAGCATCATGATACCTAAAGGACAGGCTTCACTGACAATTGTAGTATTAAGACCTCCTCCAATCTCACGTTGGTCTGAGTCTTATTACAGACTGTAGTTGCTTCAAAAAATGCAGAGCCTTTACTCATGCATAGGAGTATGGTAATAAGTGGGAAGGAAGTCCTTCTGTGAAGGTCATCATCACTTTTGATCTCATCATTATTTTCCTAGTGTGAACATCATAATAGAGGATATGTAATGATTCAGGGGAGGGCAAGGTAAGACAAGGTGAAAATGATCATCAGGATAGAAATGGGAGGCCAGGGCAAGAGTAGGAAGGCTCAGCGATTCCCAAGTGTCCCATCTAACATTAGTGCATGAGATGCACTGTGATAAAAAAGAGTTCTGTGAGAAGACAATTTTGGGCACACTGTATAATTGTTTTTCCCTTGGAAAAATACCCACTTGCATGCTATAGACTCTGAGAAGTCCCAACAAGAAAAAAATTTCTGCTTAAACTACTGTTGCCCAAAATTATTTGATCATAAAACACATTTTAGCAACATCTATTAACATTCCAAGAGACTGGTATTATTCAGAACATACATTGGCTAATATTGGGGCAGATGATGTATCTAAAATCACCTCATAACAGGTTATATTACTGTGATAGCTTTAAAAAATACTGAAGGGCATTGGCCTACTGTCAACCTGTATTCAATTACTGTGACTTTTGGCCTTCCTATAATTTTGGTGTAGGACTTCACCCTACTATACAATCAGGGCTTGCTTCATAAAAACTGGGTAGGGTTTGTATGTAACACTCTACAACTCTACAAAGCTTCACCCCTTCCTTCAGTGCTCCCAAATGCTCATTACCTTCATGATGCCTGTTACTACCCAGAAACTCTCATTTGGCAAATCTCCAGGACGTAAACTTTTCTCTGCAGGACTGCACGCATCAGTGTCTTTAAACTCCCTCCCACCAAACCAATCTTATTTTTCAAGAAACAGCTTTCTGCTAGGGAACCAACAAAAAACTCCATCCTAATGTTTCCAGGATAGCCAGGTTACATATTTGCAGCCTGACAGGGACTTCCTGAAAATGTAATGCCTTTCTCCTAAAATAAAAATAAAAGAAGTTCCATGGTAGGGATTTCCAGAACTGGGACAAGTTAACAAAAGGAAATGTTTTGAGTTAGATAGGCCTTTAATGATCCACAGATAGTATCCCTTGAGAAGTTGCCTCTTCTCTTTAAAAGAAGGGGACTCAGTCAGCAGGATGATGCTCTCTTTGAAGGAACCACGCTTGACTGTGTGATATATTTCTTTTAAAAATACAAGAATCACTGGCACAGTCTCATAAGTGTGTGTAGGGGAGGTATCTACATTTAATGAATAAATAGTTGTCTCTGCTTGGGTGTGGACTTTAAACACTTTTTTTTGTTTATTTTTGAATAGGTAACACACTCATGTATACAAAATCAAAAGGCACAAAAGAGCATATCATGAAAAGTGAGTTTCTCTTTTTTCTCAGTTATTCTGTTTTCCTCCCCAGAGGCAACCACTATTACCAATTTCTTAAATTTCCTTCCATGGACATTCTATATATAAAAATGTATATATGTATTTTTAAACATATATAATTCTTCTTTTTTTACACAGATGGTAGCATAATATACATACTACTCTCTATTTTATTTTTTTATTTATCAAGATATCTTAGCTACCTCTCCATATGGAGAGTTAGTGACTTGGCTATTTTAACAGCTGAGTGTTGTTCACTGAATGCCTGTGCCATTTTGTTTTGCCATTCTATTGAGGGATATATATGTTGTTGCCAATCTTTTGCATTATTAACAATATTGCATTGAATAGGCTCACTGGATAAATACCTAGACATGGAATATGTGTCAATATGTACGTGCATTTTTACTTTTGAAAGATATTTCCAACTTTCTCTCCATCCCTTACACATCCATCAACTATTTATGACTGGCTACTTCCTCAAACTTTCATCAAAACAATATTTTATCAAATGCTTTAATCTTTTACAGTTTGATAGGTGAAAATTATAAGTGTGTGTGTTTGTTCGTTTTTTTTATAACGCAGGAACCAAAGAGAGAGAAGTTTCAACTCAGGTAAGTAGAGTGGTGCTGAATTAAAATAATAAGTTTACCTTAGATAAAAAGTAATTTGAGATTTAAGTAGGTTACTTCAAAATATTAAAGACGGCCAGGCGCGGTGGCTCACGCCTGTAATCCCAGCACGTTGGGAGGCCCAGGCAGGTGGATCACAAGGTCAGCAGATCGAGACCATCCTGGCTAACACAGTGAAACCCCACCTCTACTAAAAATATAAAAAAATTAGCCAGGCGTGATGGCAGGCACCTGTAGTCCAAGCTACTCGGGAGGCTGAGGCCAGAGAATGGTGTGAACCCGGGAGGCGGAGCTTGCAGTGAGCCGAGATGGCACCACTTCACTCCAGCCCGGGCGACAGAGCGAGACTCCGTCTCAACAACAACAACAAATTAAAGACACTTTCTACCAAGAAGGCTTACACATACATAATTCTGACGGACACTTTTAGAAAAGGAGGAAAACCCATAATCTCCTGAGAGTTTTCTAGCTTCACAATTCTGTGATTTCTGTAATTCCATGGAATAAGAAAGTACTGAACAGTGAGAAGAATACTTTCATTACCGATCCATCCATGATCGCAGTTTAGAAAATAAAGGGAAAACGTTTCTTTTGTAAATCACTAAATATAAATCAGGAGAAAAGAGGGAGACTACAGTTGTCTCCACTTCTGATTCACCTCAGCCTGCTAGTCTGGTGGCCATGTCCAGGACCTTAAAATCAGCTGGAGCCATTCAACCTCCCAAATTTCAAATTCATGCCTCTTACCATTTGACCACAGCTTCTGGCCTTCCAGCCACCTCATTTCACTATTGTCACCACACTTGTTCTCTCAGTTGACTATGCCTTTCCCCTTTCCTCTTTCTCCACCCAAGACTACCCACTTTTCTCCCCCGTGAGAAATTTAACTATATCACTATCCATCTTTGCTTCCTTCTTTCCTAACATAAACATGCACTATAAACTTAGATGTTTATGAAATACTTAATTTTTCTGTGAATAAATTCAACTTCAATTGCAAGCCTCTGTCCTAACATATAATCTTGGCAAATTCTCTGCCTTTCTCTGGATTATATCTACATTTTCAGAGTCTGGGGATTGTATTATGCCATAGGGGGTGGACAGGGTTTCAGGGAGCCCTGCCACACATACAGCAGCCACCTTCTCTTTGCACTGGCAGTCTGCAGATCACCATCATCAACCATCTGACTGTCAGAGCATGCTGGATGCTGCCAGGCTGTCAACTCCTTCAGGCCCTCAAGTGCACAGGAAGTCATTCCTCTGCTGCACTGCTGCATGAGGTTGGCTTGGGCCCATGCTCCTAGACATCACTGACATCACTCAGTCTTTCTTTGTCCTTTCATGAAAACAAACAAAATATTTCAAAGTATGAACAATAATATAAACCGTCCACGTACTTATCACCCCAAATGAACTAATGTTACTGTCTTTTCATATTTCCATCAAAGTACTTTTTAAAGAAATAAAGATAAAGGTCAAGTCTCCCATATGTCCTTCCTAGCATAATTCCTTTACTTTCTTTACTCCCAGAGGTAATCACTATCATGAATTTGGTGCAAATCTGTTAGTCCATGTTGATATGCTTTTGTTTGACATAACTGTAGAAAAACACAATATCTTGTATTGTTTTTTAAAAGCGTATGCACACAGTATCATACGGATATAATATGCTGCAACTTAATGTTGCAGAATGTTTTCAAAATATATCCATATATTGATATAGTCAGACAGTCATTTTAATTTCTGTACTGTCTATCACAGAACGAATACATAACAGTTTCTTCCCATTCATTCATTCTTGGGTTGTTTCTAGTGTTTTGTTGATACAAACAAATATTGCAACAACTATCCCTTCCTATCCTTTTTCACCATATAGTAGTCTCTCTCACAGTAAATGACATCACCAGGCACTGGGCCTAGGTGCTCCGCCAAAAACTTCAGTCATCCTTGAACCCCTTTCCTCACATCTCAAATCCCCATCAAGTTGTCTGTTTTGGCTTCAAAATATATTCTGGATCCAACCACTTCTCAACACTTTCAACCAATCCAAGTGACCAACATCACTTTCCTATGATTGCAATTGTTTTCTAATAATACTACACCCTACAGTCTCTTCTACACAGAACAGCCAGAGTGGCCTTTTAAGAATGCACTTTCGATCAATAGTATCTGACATGGTTTGGTCGTGTTCCCACCCAAATCTCACCTTGAATTGTAACCCCCACAATTCCCATGTGTTGTGGAAGGAACCCGGTGGGAGGTGATTGGATGATGGGGGCGGGTCTTTCTTCCACTGTTCTCGTGATAGTAAATGAGTCTTACGAGATCTGATGGTTTTAGAAAACGGGAATTTCCGTGCACAAGCTCAGTTTTCTGTTGTCTGCTGCCATGTGAGATGTGACTTTCATTTTCTGCCATGACTGTGAGGCCTCCCCAGCCATGTGGAACTGTTAAGTCCAATAAACCTCTTTCTTTTGTAAATTGCCCACTCTCAGGTATGTCTTTATCACCAGTGTAAAAACGGACTAATACGGTATGCCTGCGCAAAACCCTCCAATGGCGTCTCGTTCCGCCAAAAAGTCCAAACTCCTTACCTTGGCCTGAAGGCCTTATGTGATGTAGCCTTTGCTTATCTTCCAGATTCATCTCTTGCCACTTTCCAGTCACTAACTCCACCCCACCTCATGGGCCTTCTTCCTTTCTTCCAGTGTTTCAAGCACATTTCTGCCATTCCTTCTTGCCTGAAGTGCACTTTCCTTAGAACATAAACACAGATCTTGTTCTCTCATTTTTCTAAGTTTCCTCAAATTCACCTCAGGGAGGCCCTCCCTGTCCATCTTACCTAAAATAGTACTTCCAGCCCCTATCCCTTTACCCTGCCTGACCTAATATATGTGTTTATTCATAAGTTTGTCTCAATTTCATGAGA
The DNA here is from genome assembly GCF_028885625.2 of Pongo pygmaeus. Taxonomy (NCBI): domain Eukaryota; kingdom Metazoa; phylum Chordata; class Mammalia; order Primates; family Hominidae; genus Pongo; species Pongo pygmaeus. Next base: position 66,341,246 of record NC_072373.2, on the reverse strand, counting down.
ACAGTCTTGTTCATCATTTTATTCCCACAGCCTCGTATAATGCTTGGTTTATATAGGAACTTGATAAATATTTATTCAATAAATACATGAATAAATGTTTCCTTATATGTATTTTCAACCTTTTTTTCTAAATTATAGATGTTTCTGGATCATAGAATGTTTGCATTTTCAACTAGGCAAGGTATTTCCAAATTGCTCTCCTAAGTAGTTGTATCAATTTACATCTCAACAGAAAGTAAGATTTTTTCATTTCCCTGTATCCTTGCCAACACATGACATTGCCAGACTTAGAGTCACCAATCTCATGGATGTTTTGATTTGTATTTATCTGATTACTAGAGTGAGGTTGAGCATATTTTTTTTTTACTTCATTTTCTATTAGATTATCTTTCTCTTATTTACAAAAGTAATATATGTTTTCTGAATACTAATCTTTTGTTTAATATATGTTACAATTATCTTCTCCCAGACTGTGGCATTCCTTTTAATTTTGTTTATGGGATATTTTATCAAACAGAAGTACTAAATTTGGAGTGTTCAAATTTATTAGGTTTTTCCTTCATAATTTGTGCTTTTGATGTTACATTTAAGTAATCCTTCCTTCCCCTGTGATCATGAAATGTGTTCTCCTATAATTTCTTCTAATAGTTGTGAAGTTTTTACTTTGTTCCGGGTTTAGATCTTTTCCATCTGGAATTCAGTTTATACCAGTGGCTCCCAAACTGTAGTGTGGGGATACCTGTAGAGTCCCCAAGACCCTTTCAGGAGCCCTACAAGGTCAAAACTATTTTCATAATCATACTAAGATGTTATTTGTCTTTTTTGCTCTCATTCTTTCATGAACAGTGGAGTCTTCCAGAGGCTACACAACATATAATGATGTCATCACTCTGATGCCTAATAGAATGTGTGCTTATCTGTTCACGTGTTTTACAGATTTCTCAGTTTTAATTTCTAATATGATAAATATTGACAGATATAACCCACATAAACAAAAGCTCTGTGGGACCTTCAGTAATTTTTAAGAGTATACGCTGAGCGCGGTGGCTCATGCCTGTAATCCCAGCACTTTGGGAGGCTGAGTTGGGTGGATCACCTGAGGTCAGGAGTTCGAGACCAGCCTGACCAACATGGAGAAACCCCATCTCTACTAAAAATACAAAATTAGCCAGGTGTGGTGGCACATGTCTGCAATCCCAGCTACTCAGAAGGCTGAGGCAGGAGAGTCACTTGAACTCAGGAGGCAGAGGTTGCAGTGAGCCGAGATCACTCCATTGCACTCCAGCCTGGGCAACAGAGCAAAACTCTGTCTCAAAAAAAGAGTATAAAGAAGTCCTGAGACCCAAAAGCTTGAGAATTGCTGGTATAAGGTATAAGAAAGGGATCTAATATTTTTTTCTTTTTTTTAGTATAGAAAGTCAGTATTCCCCAAACCCACTAGGTTTATAATGTTTTCTTTATCATATGTCAAGGTCTCATATGTACATGTGTCTACCTCAGGGCTTTTCTTCATATTACAACCACTGTACTATTTAATTACTACAGTTCTACAAGGAACCTTCCTTTCTGGGAAGGCAAATTATACTTTCTTAATTTTTTAGAATTGTCTTGGCTCTTCCTAAAACTATTCTCTCTATAAGTAACTTTAGAATTAGCTCATCAAGTTCCACAAAAAAATCTTGTCGAGAATTTGATGAAATTGCATTGAATTGTGGAGAATCATACTTCTTATAGCATTGATTTTCTGTTCTGTGAATTTACATATTACATATTTTTTATTACAATTTTTTTTTGCCCTTTGCTATTTATAACATTCTTCGTAAAGGCTTTGCACATTTGTGTTAGATTTGTTCCTAAGTATCTTATTATTTCTGTTGCAAGTATAAATGTGATCTTTTCCTCTCATTACATAGGTGTATGCATTTCCTATTACTTAGGTATATAGGATTGCTATTGATTTTTCACATTGATCATGCATTTAACCATACTCAACACTTAGTCATTCTAATTTTTTTTCTTATAGAGCCTCTTGGAGTTTCTGGCTGAGAAATGATACTGTGCACACATATTTTTATTCTTCCTTGCTAATCACTGAATACCTCTTTTTCTCTTATCGTAAATACAGGGACTAGAACTTGTAGTATGATGTTTAATTATAGAGGTTTCAGCAGGCTTGCTATATTCTTGACTCTAATAGGAATGCTTCTATAGTCTCATAATTAAATATGTTATAGACTCTTCATATATACCCTCATGAAGTTAATATTTCTAGTTAATTAAGACATTTTGTTTTAAATTATAGTTCTTAAATTTTTAATGCTTTGTTTGTATCCATTGAGATGAGCATATGGGTCTTCACCTTAATCTGGTAATAAGGTAGATTACAGATAGATTTTAAAATCATAATACCATCTTTACATTTGGGGCAAATTTTAGTTGTACCTGATATATTATTTTGTATACTTTGTTGGATTTGATTTCATAATTATTTTATTTAGGATTTTCGTGTCAATGTTAAAAAGTGAGATTCATCTGTAATTTTCTTTGTCTATAGAGTTGCCTATTTTGGTATCAAGATTATATTAACTTTGTAAAATAAACCGGGTTGCCTTTACTCTTCTTGTCTAAAATAGTTTGTGCAAGTTAGTATAGTCTGTTCCATGAAATTTGATAAAATTCACCTGTAAAACCATCTGGCCTGGCTTCTTTGGCAAGGGATGGAAGGATGACCTGGAGGAGACTATTGGGAGACTTTTGACTATTGATCTATTATCTTTATGATGCTTGATTTATTCAGATTTTATATTTCTTCTAGAGTTAACTCTTAAATTTGTATTTTTCTGGTAGGTTGTGGATTTCACCTCAATTTTCAATCTACTGACATAAGATCACACAATATTACAAAATTTCTGGTATATATATCTATATTCTTCTTTGAATTCCTCATATTGCTTATTTATGCTATCTTCTTTTCAATGTGGCTTGTTAAAGGTTTATTTATTTTATTGGTTTCCTCAAAGAACCCACTTTTGAATGTCTTAATCAATTTTACTTTTTTTTCTTTCTTTTTTTTTTTTTTTTTAGAGATAGAGTCTTGCTCTGTCACCCAGGCTGGAGTACAGTGGCACAATCTTGTCTCACTGCAACCTCCACCTCCCGGGTTCAAGTGATTCTCCTGCCTCAGCCTCCCAAGCACCTGGGACTACAGGTATGCACCACCACACCCAGCTAATTTTTTTGTATTTTTAGTAGAGATGGGGTTTCACCGTGTTGATCAGGCTGGTCTTGAACTCCTGACCTCAAATGATCCACCCAGCTCGGCATCCCATAGTGCTGGGATTACAGGCGTGAGCCACCATGTCCGGCCTTTTTTTGTTTTTTGAAATGACTCTGTTCATTTTCCAGATTCTAGGGATAGGTGTTTGCTCATTTACTTGAAATCATTTTTAATAAATGCATTTAATACCATACATTTCCTTCAAATGACTGAGTTACTTGCATTATACAAGTTGTTCTATGCAGTATTTTCTTTGTTACTCTTTTCTAAATGGTTTTTATTTTTAAGTCATGAGTTATTTATGAGTCTGTCATTAAGTTTCAAACTTAGTAAAATTGATTTCTAACTTTACTAAATTTTGGTCAGAGAATATAGTCTGTACTGTGGTGATTTTTGAAATAGCTGGCCTGGTATGTGGTCAAATTATATAAATGTTTAATGTGTGTTTGAAAAGAATATCTATTTGTTGGGTGGAGGGTTTTTACATATGTATATAGATAGATATTATAGAAATCTTTCATTTCCTGGAGATGATCCATTTCCACTGAAATAGAAATCCAGATTGAAAAATAATCTTAAACTGACCTTAAAATAAATACATTCAATAAGATAAAGAAATAAAAAAGAATCAAAGGTTAAGAAACAAACACAAAAGACATGAATAAAGTAAAGATAAATATGAAAAATAATTACATAGGAAAATGGAGGCCAGGCATGGTGGCTCATGCCTGTAATCCTAACACTTTGGGAGGCAGAGGCAGAAGGACTGCTTGAGCCCAGGTGTTCGAGACCAGCCTGGGCAATATAGGGAGACCCCGTCTCTACAAAAAATTTTTAAAAAATTAGCCAGGCATGGTGGCATGCATCTGTAGCCCCAGCTACTCAGGGGGCTGAGGTAGGAGGACTGCTTGAGCTGGGAGTTTGAGACAAACTCTAAACTGCTGAGAGAAACAATTATTGAATTGCTAAAGTAAAGAATTGACCCAGAATTCAGCATGATATCAAAGAAAAGACATATTGTGGCAGTTTCAAATCATGGCCACAAATTCTTTGACACTCCTCCCATTAAGAGGTGGGTCTAGTTCCCATATTCCCAAACTGGGTGAGCTTGTGACTAAGTAAAGGTGGAAATGACATTATATATGACTTGTGAGGCTGGGCAATAAAAGTTCATGCATTGCACCTTGTTTGCCAGAACACTCATTATTGGAGCCCTGGGCTACCATGTCAGGAGTCTGACTACCCTGAGGCCACCATGATGTGAGGAAACAGAAACCACATGGAGAAGTCATGTGTAGGCATTCCAATCTACAGTCCCAGCAGAGTGCCACCTCTGTCCCTCTAGCCTAGAGGCAGGTGAGTAAAAAGTCCTCCAGTCATTCAAGTGACCACCCACTGTTCAAGTCTTCTCATCTGACTCCCTGGATATCTTGAAATACAGTCAAGCTATCCCCGATGTACCTGTTCAAATATCTATGATGCAGAATCTGTGAGCATAATACAATATTAATAGTTATTGCTTCTTGCCACTATGTTTTGGAGTGGTGTGTTGTTACATAGCAATATATAGACAGAACACACGAAGGATGCATCTAATAGTAATTTCAGAAAGAGGGAATAAAATGGTGGAAATAATATTTGTAGAGATGATACAGAGAATTTTTTAAAAATGAAGTTGCATATTAAGTGCAAAATAATGAAAACAAATTCATACTTCGATATACTGTAGTGAAGACACCTAACATTAAGGATAAAGGGCAAATTTTAAAAGCCACCCCAAAGAGAAAACACAGATTACCCATAAAAGAATGACAATTAGGTCGGGAGTGGTGGCTCATGCCTGTAATCCTAGCACTTTGGGAGGCTGAGGCGGGAGGACCATGAGGTCAGGAGTTTGAGACCAGCCTGGCCAACGTGATGAAACCCCGTCTCTACTTAAAATACAAAAATTAGTCTGGCATGGTGGCGGGCGCCTGTAATCCCAGCTACTCGGGAGGCTGAGGGAGGAGAATTGGTTGAACCCAGGAGGAGGAGGTTGCAGTAAGCCGAGATTGCACCACTGCACTCCAGCCTGGGTGACGGAGCAAGACTCCCATCTCAAAAAAAAAAATGACAATTAGACACCAAACTTCTCATTAGCAGCAATAGAAACCAGAAGCCAACGCAATAATATCACCAAAGGACTGAGATGAAAATAATTGGCAACATAGGTTTCTATATCCAGCTAAGTGACAATTCAAGAATAATGAAATAGAAAACTTTTCTTTAAAACTGACCTTAACAAGCATACATTTTTATTGAAAGAGCTACTAAAAGATGCATTGTAGCAAGAAGAAAAGTGAATTCAGAATGAAAGCATTGTATTAAAGAAACAAATGGTAAAAACAAAAATTGATAAATTATGTTGATAAGTCAAATTACACTATTGATTATATAGTAACAGTTTTATGTTCTGATAAATATGGAACTAAAATTCTAGATAACAATAACTCCCAATACATTAGATAGATAAAGCAGTCTTGGGGCTGGAGGATAACTGGCTTTAAAAAACTTCAGAAATCCGCCAGGAGCGGTGGCTCACGCCTGTAATTCCAGCACTTTGGGAGGCCGAGGCGGGCGGATCACGAGGTCAGGAGGTCAGGAGGTCAGGAGGTCAGGAGATCGAGATCATCCTGGCTAACACGGTGGAACCCCATCTCTACTAAAAATACAAAAAAATCAGCCGGGCGTGGTGGCGGAAGCCTGTAGTCCCAGCTACTTAGGAGGCTGCGGCAGGAGAACGGCGTGAACCCTGGAGGCGGAGCTTGCAATGAGCTAAGATGGCGCCACTGCACTCCGTCCTGGGCAACAGAGCAAGACCCTGTCTCAACAACAACAACAGCAACAAAAACAACCTTAGAAATCGTTAGGAAAATAAATGCTTAAGCATGCATGTCAAAATTTTAAGAGTAGCTTCTAAAAGAATAGACAAAATATAACCTACTTCAAATAGAGGTAAAAGCAAGGGAATTTTCAAAAGTTATCAATCCAACAAAGGCAAGAGAGGCAAATAAACAACCACCACCACAAAAAAAAAAAAAAAAAGAGAAATCATTGCAAACAGAAAATCAAAAGTATATTGGAATCCCAGCACTTTGAGGATCCCAAGGCGGGCTGATCACCTAAGGTCAGAAGTTCAAGACCAGCCTGGCTAACATGGCGAAACCCTGTCTCTACTAAAAATACAAAAGGTAGCCAGGTGCAGTGGCACGTGCCTGTAGTTCCAGCTATTTGGGAGGCTGAGGCAGGAGAATCGCTTGAACCAAAGAGGCAGAGGTTGCAGTGAGCTGAGATCATGCCACTACACTCCAGGCTGGGCGACAGAATGAGACTTCCTCTCAAAAAAATAAAAAAAAAAATAAATAAATAAATACATTGGTAGACATCAAAAGCAGACGTTGGTAGAGATAAATTCAAATAGATCATACTCATATAAATTGAACTTTTCAGTTAAAAACAGACTGTCAGGATTAAAAACAACAACAAAAAATCAGCTATATGTCACATACAAAAGATGTGGCCATAATAAAATAACATAGAAAAGGTTAAAAATAAAGGTAAAAGTTATAGCAAGCAAATGCTAAACAAAAGAAAGTTGAAGTTTAATATTGGTAGCAGACAAAAATAGTATAAAGCAAAAAGTATTAATAAGGATAAAAACATTACGTAATAATAAAAATTAAAAATTGCCAAGTTCTATCTAGCTGACCATATAACCATGATATAAAACAAAAACTAACAGAATTACACCAAAAATTAGTAGATCAACACTATATTGAAATTTAATTTTTTTTTTTTTTTTTTTTAAAACAAGTTCTCACTGTGTTGCTCAGGCTAGGCTGAAACTTCTGGGCTCAATGGATTCTTCCACCTCAGCCCCCTGGGTAGCTGGATCTATAGGTGCATGCCACCAAGCCCAGGAGCTATATTGGAAAATTTAAATATGTCTTTTTAGAAATTCACAGATCAATTAAACAAAAACTAAATTGAAAGTCGGCAGATGTTTTTAGTATTGTTTTCCTTGTGTACAAATTGTAATTTGCAGGTCATTTAGAGCGATAGTTTTTCCTTTTTTTTAACTTATTCCTTTGGTTTCCTGTTTTAGCATTGCGTCCATGTAGACTTGAGACCCCCTGGCTATGTGTCTCAGGATGTGTCCTTCAGTTCTGCCTCCTGAGCCTCAAAGTAAGTTGGCCTAAGTCTTGTGTGTGCTAGTTTGTTTCCTTTCACCACCATAACTAAGCAGTTTTTGTTGTTTTCTGTTTGCTTTGTTTTTTAAACTCTAGCCCAGGGTAGAAGTCACAGTTTTTCCCAAATTCCAGTTTCACGATGAACCTGACTAAGGTGCCTTACCACGTTTGGGGTGCCTTTGATCTCCACTACTGGGAAGGATTCAAACTCCTAGAAAACTTCTACCAGCTTCCAAACTCAGAAGATCAACGAGGCTGTAGCTGTAGCCCCCACTAACCCAGTTGTGTTGGTCTTTTTTTTTCTTTTTTTTTCTTTTTAAGATGCAGTCTCACTCTGTCAGCCAGGCTGGAGTGCAGTGGCGCAATCTCGGCTCACTGCAACCTCCACCTCTTGGGTTCAAGCGATTCTCCTGCCTCAGCCTACCCAGTAGCTGGGATTATAAGTGTGTGCCCCCACACCCAGCTAATTTTTGAATTTTTGTAGAGACAGGGTTTCCCCATGTTGGCTAGGCTGGTTTCGAACTCCTGACCTCAGGTGATCCACCTGCCTCGACCTCCCAAAGTGCTGAGATTACAGGCATGAGCCACTGTGCCTGGCTGATCTTTCATTTTGATGCCCAGAGACGATTATTTTGTTAATGAACCCAGAGATGTCTTTTAATTTTTAATTAAATTTTATTATTGAAATTCTTGGAGAAGATGTAGAAATTCAAAGCTTGAGCTCCACAAAACCATTTTGACCATTTTCCTATGACATTCTGGATGTAGGGAACTCTGGTCTTGCTACCTTTTTTGGCTTTCCTTAGTAATATGGATTCAGGCTTCTTGTATTCTCAAATGCCAGAAATCTATTTGGAATCTCTAAATCACAGGGCTTCTGGCTCAGGTAGAGGCACAGTATAAAACCCCCTGTTTCTTGCTCTCCTCGCTGACTTATTGTATACGACAATTAGAGACATTAAAACAATATATTCTGGTACTGAAACTCTTGCTCTTAAATTAGTCTTTGTCCTAAATTTCTTCAAAGTCTATGCATTTTTGTAACCTTAAGTTTTGAAATCCAGTAGGGAAGGGGTATAAGAAAAGGTGTGTGGAGGAAAACCCCACAATTACATCTCATTATTATTCTACCAGAGAAGAGATTTTCCTTTCTGCATTTATGTCCTGGAATCTACTTTTTCTTATTTCCCCAGAGGCCTCACTCTTATCTACCTCTCTCTCTCCCTCTCTTTTTTTTTTTTTTTTTTTGAGACAGGGTCTTGCTCTGTCTCCCAGGCTGGAGTGCAGTGGCATGATCATAGCTTACTGTAGCCTCGAATTCCTGGGCTCAAGAGATCATCCCACCTCAGCCTTCCCAGTAGCTGGGACTACAGGTGCATGCCACCATGCCCAAGTAATTTTATTTTATTTTATTTTTAAGATGGAGTCTCCCTCTGTCACCCAGGCTGGAGTGCAGTGGCATGATCTTGGCTCACTGCAACCTCTACCTCCTGGGTTCAAGCGATTCTCCTGCCTCAGCCTCCCCAAGTAGCTGGGACTACACCACCACAGCCAGCTAATTTTTTTGTATTTTTAGTAGAGACGAGGTTTTACCATGTTGGCCAGGCTGGTCTCAAACTCTTGACCTCAGGTGATCTGCCCACCTCGGCCTCCCAAAGTGCTGGGATTACAGTCGTTGAGCCATCATACCCGGCCTATTTTATTTTTTATGGAGACGAAGGTCTTGCTTTGTTGCCTATGTGGGTCTTAAACTCTTGGGCTTAAGTGATCCTCCAGCTTCTGCCTCCCAAAGTGCTGGGATTACAAGCGTGAGCCACCATGCCTGGCTGGCCTCTATCCCTGATTTTTCTATATCAGATGTTTTCCTGCTGAAGTTTCCCACCTCTTTATAAGACAAAACTATCTTTCATTCATTTTATAGGCAAGCTTTCTGAAAACCACACAAGTAGCTTTAATTACTATCTAACTGCTGATGACTCCCAAAGCTACAACTCTAGTACAGGTTTCTCTCATGTTCTCCAGATACACAAGTTTTCTCAACACCAGACAAATGTAGTTCAGCATGTCCAAAATAAATTCATTATCTCCACATCCCATACACCTCTCCAAACCTGTTCCTTCTCTTACATTTTCTATTTTCATGCATTTCTCAAGCAGAAACCTGAGAGTCTTCTTGATTCTTTCCCATCCAATAACTCACCCAGTTCTGTCATTATATTTCCATTTAATGAATTTCTATAGTCACATATTTGTTAAGTACCACTAGAACCATAGCAGTATAATGAATTAAAGATGAGGTTAGGCTGGGCACGGTGGCTCACCCACGTAATCCCAGCACTTTGGGAAGTTGAGGCGGGTGGATTGTTTGAGCCCAGGAGTTTGAGACCAGCCTGGGCAAAGTGGTGAAACCCCATCTCTACAAAAAATAAAAAAATTAGCTGGGTGTGGTGGTGCGCACTTGTGGTCCCAGCTACTCAAGAGGCTGAGGTGGGAGGATTGCTTGATCCCAGGAGATCAAGGATGCAATGAGCCATGATCATGCCACTGCACTACATTCCAGCCCAGCAACACAGTAAGACCCTGTCTCAAAAAAAAAAAAAAACAAAAAACAAAAAACAAAACCAAAAAACCCAAAAAACATGAGCTTAAAGTGGTAGAATGAAAAAAGATTTTTAATATCATTAAATTCCAGGTAAAAGATAATTTGGGTAAAGAAAACATAATTAGTATTACCAAATGGGTGTGGTGACTCACGCCTGTAATTCCAGCACTTTGGGAGGCCGAGGTGGGCAGATCACTTGAGGTCGGGAGTTTGAGACCAGCCTAGCCAACATGGTGAAACCCCGTCTCTACTAAAAATACAAAAAAATGAGCTGGGCATGGTGGCATGCACCAGTAATCCCAGCTACTTGGGAGGCTGAGGCACGAGAATTGCTGGAATCCTGGAGGCAGAGGTTGCAGTGAACTGAGATTACGCCACTGCACTCCAGCCTATGTGACAGAGCAAGATTCGTCTCAAAAAAAAAAAAAAAAAGAAAAAGGAGAAAATGAAAATTTACAAGAGATTATTAGATTTAGTTCAAAGGTTCCTGGCTATCTATCTGAAGCTTACCTGAGGGGTAAAAGAGGACTTTCTGCAGAATATACAGTAGTTTACAACAACTGTCTGGACTACCTTATTTTGTTTTGTTTTGTTTTAAATGGTATTTTCACTCATACTAAAATGGGTGAGAGTAGAGTGACATTCCACCTTGTACCCAAAGTCCATTGCTTCTCGGCCTTTTGGCAAAGATTAAGTGTAGTATCAAGTGTACACAAAGTCCAAATTCAAATGATACAATCTGTTTTGGAGAATATTGACATTTATTTATTTATGAGATAGGGTCTGGCTCTGTCACCCAGGCTTGAGTGCAGTGGCACGATCTTGGCTCACAGTAACCTCTATCTCCTAGGCTCAAGGGGTTCTCTCACCTCAGCCTCCAGAGTAGCTGGTTCTACAGATGTGTACCACCACGCCCAGCTAATTTTGTTTTTTTTTTTTTGATAGAGATGGAGTTTTGCCATGTTGCCCAGGCTGGTCTCGAACTCCTGGGCTCAAGCAATCTGGAGAATATTGGTCCTTTAAATGGCAATATAAAGTTCCTTAGGGTGTATAGCTTCTTGAACTGGATCTTAAATGGAATCATTTCCAACTGTCATAGATTTTAGGCAGCAAAACTAGGGATGTCCCCCTCAGAATTTAGAGATTGCTGAGTCTGGAAGTATACTTTAGAGGTAACAGGGTCCCTTTTCTTGATTTTAAGATAGACTGCGGATCTAGCCTCTTCTTAAAATCTCCCATGGAAAACAGATTATAATAGATGGGTGTCTGACAACTATTATTACCACCAGGCAATGTGCTTCTTTGCTCAACTATCTCTTCTTTCTCCTCTTCCAGACTTCATGGTTTTCTTTTTTCTTTCTCTCTTCCCCTATTCTTTCTTCTTTCTCAATTCAGTTTTCCTGCCTCTTTTACTTTCTTACCCACAAATGGGGGGAAAAAAAAGCAAATGTGGAAGTTCCTGACTGGCCACATTCCAGAGAATTGAGGAAATGCAAGTTGTTACATAACTGGGCGGGGCCAGTAGCATGACCTAGAGTTGAGGGAGGAGGAGAAAATAATTTTAAAGGTAAGAAAAGGCAAAATGGCAAATAAAGATATAACTTTAAACTTCTTTTACTTAAAATAATTCTCTGTGAATTCCATCCAGGGCATGCCATCTTTCTCAGGCTGTGACCATTCCCAGAAGTAGATCCAAAAATTACCAAAGAGGCATTTTGGTCTGTACTGGTGTATTAAAAAATGATCATCCTCATCAATTTTTGCTCATACATAAGTATTAGTGCCTGATACTGCATTAGAGCCACAGGAATTGCCTGTGACAAGATTTTTTTTTCAATCATCAGTTGTGAAAAGCTATTATACTTATCTTTTTTCTTTCCTTTAGACAAGGGTCTCACTCTGTTGCCCAGGCTGGAGTGCAGTGGCGCTATCTCAGCTCACTGCAACCTCCACCTCCCGGATTCAAGCAATTCTTCTGCTTCAGCCTCCCAAGTAGCTGGGATTACAGGCGTGAGCCACTGCGCCCGGCCCTACGCTTATCTTTAATGTGCTTCCTTTTCAATGTCTAATGTTACTTTCAGACTCCTGTAATATAGAAGTTCAGGCATTCTTTAAAAACCATGCTAACCACCACCAAAACAACAATAACAACAATAAACTCAACTTTGCTTTTTGGTTGGCAGAAAATGTTGAAAAATGTATGAAATTAAAGCCAACCATAAGTAGTCTACCTCAGAAATAGCTGCTATTAACATTTTATTATATTTATGACCATTTTCTATGTAATTCTATTTCATAGTTGCACTTTACATCTATAGTTTTGTATCTTTCAGGCATAATTTAGTATACTTTTAGCCATGGTTTTCCATCCCTTTTCTGGTAGGATGAGCTGTATGTATTCCTTTTCCTGCTGGGAAATAGAATGTGAACAAGTATACTATGCAAAATCTCATTCTGAAGGACTTTACAGTTGACTGGGACACTTACGTGGATTATCTGATTGCATGTCTGTACTCAATCTCAAGTGGAATGGTTCCAAAGACCTCTACCACAGCATTTATCACTCTATAATTTAACTTCCCTTTTACTTAACTGTCTTTTAAACTTAAGCTCTGACAGCAGGACTGTTTCATTCACCATTTTCACCCTAATGACTAGCATATGACCTGATACAATGAAAATTCTATTTATGAAAAGACTGAATATGAATATGAATATGAATGAAAGGCTGAATAAATTACTAAATACTAAAATTCTAGAGGATCCACAACTCATCAAACTTCTCCACAGTAGCAGGATACACCAAGATTAAGATTCCCAGAAGTAAAGTTTTAGTTTCAATATAGATTTGTCTTGAAAAAGCAGAGAAAGATAGAAATTGATCATCATCAATTGAACATGCTCTATAGATACTAAACTCAACTCTACCTAACATTCCTACAGTGCTTTCTTGCTAAAATTTGACTGTTCCTCAAATACTTAGAGAAAATTAGTTTCAGCTTCTTTCTACAGCTGGTAACCTTCTGTAACATCTAGGCCACTGCTGCCTGTATTTTGGAAATGTTGGCATTCCAGTTATTTGGCATGCCCTCTGGTCCTGGTCTTACCCACAGGAACATTGTTAAAGAACTAAGACTGGTGGGGTGCAGTGACTCATGCCTGTAATCCCAGCACTTTGGGAGGTTAAGGCAGGTGGATTGTTTGAGCCCAGGAGTTCAAAACCAGTCTGAGAAACATGAAGAAACTCCATCTCTACTAAAAATACAAAAATTAGCCAGGCGTGGTGACATGTGCCTGTAGCCCCAGGTACTCAGGAGGTTGAGGTGGGAGAATGGCTTGAGCCCGGCAGGTTGAGGCTGCAGTGAGCTGTGATTATGCCACTACGCTACAGCCTGGGTGATAGAGACCCTGTCTCAAAACAACAACAAAACAACAACAACAAACTAAAACTATTCATGTCCTCTTGGACAAAGAATGGATGACTTGGAGGATCACAATTGGAACATTACAGCCAATGGTTGAGAGAGCACGAGAGTGAGACAGCATGCAAGCCAAAGCCATTCCAGAGGTGTTAGTTTGAAAGAGGGCAGGGGAAAGCATAAGCAGCTCGTTTTGCTCCGTAGAAGCCTCCTTATCCTCTTTAGCTTTGAACCAGATCTTGGCTCTCATTTCATTCAAATACAAAACAGCTAATGAACTGAGATATCCTTCACAAATAGATGAAAGAATTTATACTGGCCAGGCATGGTGACTCACACCTGTAACCCCAGCACACTGGGAGGTTGAGGTGGGAGGATCACTTATCACTTGAGATCAGGAGTTCATGACCAGCCTGGGAAACACAGTGAGACCTCAAAAATAAAGAAAATTTGGCTGGGCATGGTGGTACATGCCTGTAGTCCAGCTACTTGGGAACTTGAAGTGGGAGAATCACTTGAGCCCAGGAGGTTGAGGCTGTAGTGAGCCGTGATTGCACCACTGCACTCCAGCCTGGGCAACAGAGTGAGACCCTGTCAAAAAGAGAGGAGGGGAGGGGAGGGGAGGGGAGAGGGGAGCGGAAGGGAGGGGAGGGAAGAGGGGAGGAGAGGGGAAGGCAGGGCAGGGCAAGAAAGAAAAGACAGAAAGAAAGAAAGAGAAAGAAGGAAGGAAGGAAGGAAGGAAGGAAAGGTCATATGATAAAACTGGTCATATAGTTTTGAGGCAGTATGCTGTCGACCTCTACAGCATTTTGTATTTGTTTTTAAAGGTGCATTTAACCTACATTAATTAAAGTGTGTATGCAGTTCTTATTCACCCTTTATATCAAGTAAGAGCATTTGTTGAGTGTCTACTAAGTGCCAGGCTGCTTACATATGTTACATGCCTTATTTAATTGAATTGAATTCAGAACCTGCCTCCAGAAACATAATTATCACATTTACTTTGAAATTGTATATAGCCCTTTCCTTAAAATCCTACATCCAGTTTACTTAGCCCTATCCCATTACAGGCAAAAAAAATTAACAATAATAATGCTAGAATTTATAAACACTTCTCTGTGTTTATAAATTCTCTGAAAAATAGAGACCACTGAGCTTTCCATTCTACACCCTGATCCAATTTTCTTTCCGAAATTTTAAAGGTAACTTTTTGTATTACATTCTAATTAGCTGATAGCCTCTCTTCTCTTTTGCCATCCTTCCCTAGCACCCTCTCCTGCCATATAATGAAAGAATTAACTGCTTCACCTAATCTCAAATTAAAAAACATAAAGTTAAATAAAAATAATTTGGACGTTGAAGACTTTTTCTACATCGAAGTCTGAGACTCTGTTGTGAGATAACTGATGAGTTATCCTTCATCTTATAACTGTGCACTTTACTCATTGCTTAAATATTTCATTTAGTTAAAACTTTAATCTTGTTAAATGTAATAGCAATTTCAATTACTGAGATTAGTTGAAGGCCCAATAAAATTATTTTCTTACTTCTTTAGGATTACTTCTAAAGAATACGTGGTCCAACTTTTTTTTGTTTTAGAGATGGGGTCTCACTATGTTGCCCAGGCTGGTCTCGAATTCCTGGGCTGAAGCAGTCTTCCACCTTGGCCTCCCAAAGTGCTGAGATTACAGGTGTGAGCCATTGTGCCCAGCTCCCAAATTTCTATTAATTTGGTTTTTGTTTTTTAATTCCTTGACTTAATGAACATTTATTGAGCATTCCTTGTATCTGGTGTTCTGCTAGGGAAGTGATAATACAAGAGTAAGCAAAATAGGCACAGCATCTACTCTTACAGAGCTTACAGTTGGAGGTAACAGACATTAAACAAAGATTTACAAATATGAAAGACTTACAAATGCCATGAAAAGGAAGGGCAGAGTGCTATGGGAACATATAACCAGTTTAGCTAACTTAGCCTAATGGTTGGGGGTTGGAAAGTAGAGAAAGCTCATCCAAAGAAGTTCAGATTTAGGCTTAAAGCATAGGTAGACATAAGAGTAGTCTGCAGAGAAGAATTACCTAGATAGAGGGAACAACTTATCTAAAGGCTCTGAGAAGAAAAGAACACTGCTTATTCAAGGACCTAACAGAAAGTCACTGTAGCTAGAGTGGTGATACCAGGGGGTGGGGAGGGTTGTCAGAGAAGAGGCAGGCAGAGACCAGAACAGAGGTCATCATAAGGATTGGAAACTTTATCCTAAGGGTAATGGAAAAGCAATGGAGACTTAAAGCCAGGGGAAAAAACTTTTTAAAAAGCTTAACATAGCTAAAATGTGGAATATACGTACACATTAATTTACTATTTAATTTGTTCCAGAATGTGCTCTTACATCTTAACCCAACAATATTAAGAATTGTTTTTAAGATGGAGCCTTGCTATGTTGCCCAGGCTGGCCCCAAACTCCTTGGCTCAAGTGATCCTCCTGCCTCAGCCTCCTGAGTAGCTGAGATTATAGGCACCTGCCACTGTGCCAGGCTAATATTAAGAATTTTAACAAATATGACCAGGTGAGGTGGCTCACCTGTAATCCCATTACTTTGGGAAGCCAAGGCTGGAGGTTTTCTTGAGCCCAGGAGTTTGAGACCAGCCTGGGCAACATAGGGAGACCGCTGTCTCTACAAAAAATAAAAAAATTAGCTGGGCATCGTGAGGGAAGCCTGTAGTCCCAGCTACTCGAGAGGCTGAGGCAGAAGGATTACTTGAGCCCAGGGGGTTGAGGCTGCAGTGAGCTGTGATCATGCCACTATACTCCAGCCTGGGCAACAGAGCAAGACCCTGTCTCAAAAAAAAAAAAAAAAAAAAGAGAAAAGAAAGAACTTTTACATATATGGAACAAACTATCCAGGTTTTTGACATGTAAAAGTTTTCTGAGAATAGAAAAGACCCTGGGATTGTTAAGCAAAGCAAAAAAGTGCTTGGATGCATATTCTTAGTATGCCTTGAAGTGATGGACCTAAGTCCTAAGTTTCTTTGCTTTTCATCTTTATCACATTTTAACTTGAATTGCAAATTGAATTGGTACAATAATAATGTCAGGGAAAAGAGGAAGTTGTGTGTTATTTCATTTTCACACTGCTATAAAGATACTACCGGGGACTGGGTAATTTATAAGCAAAGGGGGTTTAATTGACTCACAGTTCTGTATAGTTGGGGAGGCCTCAGGAAACTTACAGTCATGGTGGAAGGCGAAAAATGCACCTTCTTTACAAGGCAGCAGCGAGAGACAAACAAAGGAGGAAGTTCCAAACACTTACAAAAACATAAGATCTTGTGAGAACTCACTCACTATCATGAGAACAGCATGCGGGAAACCACCCCCTGATCCAATCACCTCCCTCCCTGGACAGGTGGGGATTACAGGTCCCTCCCTCAACATGTGGGGATTATAAATAGAGATGAGATTTGGGCGGGGACACAGGGCCAAACCATATCAGTGTGTGCATGAGTACATGCATGTACATGTTTCCCATAGTTTTGAAGAACAGATTTATGACAATGAATATCAGTATCACATTCTTAGTGCTCCAAAGTAGTATCTACCTGATAAAAGTTAGGAAAGTGGAAACTAGAAAATATTAAAAGATTATGTTATTTTAGTTGGGTGTTTTAAGAAAAATATGGCAACTTCTAGGTAACTCAACAGACTTTGACATGAAATATGTTGCTGTTAGATTAGGGACCCACAAGATGATTTCAGTAAGTACTGTGCAAGATTTCAGTAAGTAAAGAGATGCATGAACACTAAGGCCTTCTGCCAATAAAATAAGAGAGGCTAGGGTTCTCGTTTTGGTTTTTCAATACTTTTCAATCTTTCCTATGAGCATCTCTTCTTCTCCAGATTGTGTCCATTAAATCAGCAGATAAAAATTTTAGGTGTGGTAATTTCTCAGAGGTATTTGCTTATTGGGAGTTGGGGGAAACCTTGAAGATAATAAGATTTCCCTTAGTAAATATTAGGAAAATGGAGAAGTGAAGGGGGAGAGAAAGCTCTGAATATTATTCCCCAACTGTCACCTCAGTGCCTCCCAAATCAGAAGTTTCTTTTCTTCAATCTTGGACTGCAATGGTTCCTGACTATTCTTCAGGCTAAAAGACTCCATCTTTGGAGTGAATGAATAAATATACACTTGGCAAACTGTTTGAAAAAGGCTACTGACCCTTGATCTAAGAAATCTTGAGCAACAGGAGACCTGAATTTAAATGTCAATTTCTATCTGACTCACTATTTGAAGAGAATGAATTACGCATTTGATTGAATCACTTAACTCTATGGTCTGAGGTGTGGTACTGAAGAGGAATGAATGGCTAGCTTCACACACATTGTGTACTGAGTATGCAATTGATAATAAATGTGTTTCTGCTTTGATGAGAATGATTTACCAAGTTCCTAATTGTGCACAGGATTTATAAACATTCAGAATATGTAGGCTAAATATTAAAATAAATTAGGGCTTGTTATGATGTCATGGCACAGGCTGTCTATTATTATAAAAAGGGAGGAGGCCTGCTGTGTATTAATTGTCAGGTTACCAAAGCTCTGGGTAAATTTGGTAAGAATGTTAAGAGTAGCTTCTCAGCAAGTACTCAGTGTTTGATTGAAAAGAGGCCATTCTCTCTACTTGGACAGAAATGTGGTTATATTAGGCTGCTTTATGTGATAAAAGGTTTTTGAAAAGTTTTAAATCTCTAGCATCGGACTCACAATGTCCTAATATTGTGTTCTTTCCTGTAATCAGAGTCATGAATAAAGAAATCCATCTTCTAGCACTGGATGCCAATAGATTTGAATGTGAGTTCAGACCTATGAGTATTATAGACAAAGACTAGATTGAGAGCTGGGTACAGTGATTCACACCTAAAATCCCAGCTACTTGTGAGGCTGAGGCAGCAGGACTGCTTGTGGCCAAGAGTTAGAGATAGTCTGGGCAATACAGTTAGACTGCATCTCTATTTAAAAAAAAAAAAAGACTAGATAGAGTATTATTTTAAAAAATAATGTTATGCTGTAGTAGTTCTATTTTACTCATTTTAGCTTGATATAAAAGAGCAAAAGGGGCCGGGCAAGGTGGCTCACACCTGTAATCCCAGAACTTTGGGAGGCCAAGGCAGGTGGATCACTTGAGGTCAGGAGTTTGAGACCAGCCTGGCCAACATGGTGAACCTCGTCTCTACTGAAAATACAAAAATTAGCCGGGCATGGTGTTGCACACCTGTAGTCCTAGCTACTTGGGAGGCTGAAGCACAAGAATTGCCTGAACCCAGGAGGCAGAGGTTGCAGTGAGCTGAAATTGTGCCACTGCACTCCAGCCGGGGTGACAGAGTAAGACTCTTGTCTCAAAAAAAAAAAAAGCAAAAAGGCAGAAAAAATTTTGACGTTTATCAAGTTCAGTGTTGTATAATGGGCACTCAATCATGTATGTCATCATTAAAGGTCACAGGAAGCCTATAACAGGTAATGCTTCTATTTTGGTCAAGGAGCAAACTGAAGTTCAGATACCAAGATGGCAGAGTTAGAATGCATACTCAGGTCCGTTAGCTTCTGATCTTTCCATGAAATCACTTAGCCAAAAAGACAAACCCAAAAACAAAATCTGGTAGTATTAATGTAAGTAAGGAAGCTTCTCTTTAATTTCTTTTGGTTTAGATGTGATCTTATACCTGTAGGGGAAAAAGGTGAACGATATCTATTGCAGAAAGAAAGATGTCTGTAATTCTACAAGTTTGTTGACTAGGGCAAGTAGAAATAGATGAAATTGGAAAATGTGTATTACACAGTATATAAATAGAAGGTAATAATTTTTCTGAGTCCTATTGATTTTTGAAGGTAATTTTAATATTAGTATCAAAGTCTCCTAATCTCTAAAATATACTACTATTCTTCTATTTAGCTAGAGATATTGTAAAGCTATTGAAGACTCTTATAAGATTCTTAGGAAAGCTGCTATAAAACACAGACTTTATTATTTCTGACCTCATGTGTTCCTACTTTGTTCTTACCCCAATTACTGCATCCCTCATATTGCATCCTAATCATTACTCTGAGCTCTCTACCAGCAGTTGGGTTTCCTCAAGACAGGGACCAGGTCTCTTTCATTGTGGTGTCCATCATAACCAGAACAGTGTCTGAAATATAATAAGTACGCAGTAAATGTTTATGGAATAAATCAGCAAACACTAACAAAAGGATTCATCTTTCTGATCCGTTTCTCTATTTCCAAAATAAGAAGATAGTAGTAATATTTTCCTACATTGCTTATCAGGAATGTATGATAATTGTTCATACACTCTTTATTGGAGATATGTGCCACAGACATAAATGGCTATTACCATGATTAGTAAGGGGGTAATTATTACAATTTTTATTCTGGTTGAAATCTAACCAATTAAAAAATCTAACCAATACACGATCACACTGGTCTTTAAATTAAAAAATATATATATCTAACCAATAAATTTTCGGAAAGAAATGTAGGCTATTTGAGGTAATAGGTAGTAGGAGTCTCTATCCTTGGGCGCTCATGGTAGAAGGAAATGCAGAACCCCACCGCGGAAATGAGAATCCCTCACTAGGTGGCTCTCTTTGCCGTGAGTGGGCGGCGCGTTGGTGCTGGGCGGGTGATTGGGGGCATTGTACTGCCGCAAGCGCTGCGTGTCACGCCGCATCATACCAGGCACTGGCAGCATGAGGGGCATAGTCCACTTTCTATTTCGTTAATGACAGTCTGTCCTTGGAATTTATTTCAAAGCAGGTTGTACTTTCGTTTCCGCTAAACTTATACCTGATGTTTCAACTGAACATTGGTATAGTCTTATTGGTGCAGGTCTCAGAGAAGGATCTTGAAAGTGCCTCTTCAGCTGGCGTGGAAAAAGACAGCAGGAATCAGGTAGCCAAACCAGACCAAACCAAATCAAAATAGCCCATTAAAATCCTTATTTTAACTATCCTATGAGGGCTGCATTCTTGGAAGGTTTTATATAGTTACATATCCTAAAGTACTTTGGGATAGCTCCTTAAATGACTCCACAATACGAACCGAAAATATAATTTGTAAAACGTCAATTTCTTCAAGTCATGGATGGTGAAGTTTCCAGCTATTTCTCATACACTCCATATTATTATTGACTTCGTTCTTTATTTCAGCTTTTTGGACCGAAACCTGACACAAAACACACATAATAAATATCCAAAAAGATTTGTTCTAAGAATGAAACTTCTTTTCCTAGACTCCTTTCACCAGACAGATGTATCTAGGGTTCGTTCTTCTTGATCCTCTTTTATCCAATGTTTTCCTCTGTAACCCAACGACACAGAATGACGACTTTTAGAACACTGCAGACCCGTGAGAGGAGAAAGGTTGCAGAGGAGGGAGGAGCTTGGAGTCTGCCTTTAATAATCAAGATCCCCACTGCGGGGTGCCTATCAGAGTGATGGCGCTAGTCAGCCTTCCGGCTCGTCCCCGGCTTAAATGATAGAAAACCACGTGTTAGCTTTCTAGGATGTGTTCCCACCCTCACCCTGGCCTCCTCGCGGCCGGCTCGCGACAGCTAGGTCAGGAGGGAGTAGGCGGGTGGGGTGGATTTGGGGGAGGGGTCGACTCGCCAGACGTCGGCTATCCCCGTCGGCAGGGGAGGCATCGCGGCTGTCGTGTGCCGCTCTCCTCCCTCAGGGACCCCGTCCAGGCGGGATCCCGCCTCCCAGAGCCCAAGGCAGTTGTGGGGAAACCCCTTGCCCTTCCTCGCCGCTTGGCGCTGCCGCCTCGCCCTCCCGACTCCAGCCCGCCGCCCGCCAGCCTCCAGGCCATGCATCCTCTTCGCAGGCCCAGCCCTCTCCACGCCCGACTCTGAGAGGAAACTACGGAGGTGGTTCCCGCTCGCAGGCGGGTGGAAAAGCCCATGGTGAATGCCTCGGGGTGTCCCCCCAATTGCTGTGGGAAGCGGGAAGGGAGGAGGAAGTGGACTTCACCACCGGGGAGAACTACATCGATTCCTAACTTGGGGGAGGCCTTTAGATGGAAGGGAAGCCAACGGGGAACCCTGGGCGGTTTCCTGGGAATCCATTGGCCAAGGGGAGGGTCACCC
Organism: Pongo pygmaeus; assembly: GCF_028885625.2. Taxonomy (NCBI): domain Eukaryota; kingdom Metazoa; phylum Chordata; class Mammalia; order Primates; family Hominidae; genus Pongo; species Pongo pygmaeus. The sequence continues at coordinate 66,319,579 of NC_072373.2, read as the reverse complement.
TGTCCGCACACATCGGTTACTATGACAATATAACCACAGCCTCCAGTTGCCATGGCAGCTGCCTATCCAATCCGATTGTTTTCTTTTCTCTTCCTCTCCGGGCCCCCCCTTATCCCCTCCAAGAGTCTCCCAGCGTGCATGGGGAGGGGCTGCAGAGAAGAGGAGAGGGGGTCCTTCGAGTCACTCTCTACGCGCGAAGGAAGACAAGCGTTGAGGGACTGCTGGGAGGAACTGTAGGAGGAAGGGGCGGCGTTTCCGGTGGGGAAGAGTGGAGGCGTGCAAAAAGGAAGAGGGAAATCGGCAGGAGTGATAAGAAGGGGGAAGACTTTGAGTGTAACTCCCGTTCTTTTGGCCTGGGTGTTCCCGGTGGTGGGGTTGGGATTGCCCCCTTGCGCGGGAGGAGAAGGGTGGATTGGCAGGAAGCCGCCAAGCGCCACCAGCCGGTCTCTCAGAAGCCGCACAGGCCCCACACAGCTTGTTGATCCCAAAAGGGAGCGCTACAGAGAGGCGGAAATCACCGGGAGGGACAGGCGCTGCTGAAATCTCGCGAGAGGGACCCCCTCCCTCGCCCGGTCGCCGACTTCCTCTGCTTCTCCTCTTTCCCCCGCCCCTCCTCCCTCCCCCTCCCCCCCGGGTCGGAGTGTCCCTGCGCCCCACAGGCCAGAGCAGCAGCGAGAGCAGCTTTCCCCGCTCCCTCCCCCTCGCCTCATTCACCCCCACCCCCCTGCCGAGCGAGGAGGAGCCGGAGGAGAGGAAGATGGCGGCGGCCGCCAGCACCCGCGGTGCTGCGGGGCCGCTCCGAGGAGCCTGAGAGACCCACGGAGGCTTCGCGGGGAGACGCGGCGGCGGCGGCGGAGGATGAGCCTGCAGAGCGCGCAGTACCTCCGGTGAGTGCCGAGGCCGGGCTGGTACGTAGGGGGAGCGGGCCGCAGGTTGGGGCATGGAGCAACAGACACCGAGGTGGTAAGTCCGGGGTGGCGGGGGAGTTGCTGCGTCCTCTCCTCGCCGGGCAGGGCGGCGGAGACTGCAAGGGGATCTGCGGGAGGGGGCGGAACGGGTATGGGTGCCTAGCCCCTACCGCCTGGGCTGAGCTCTGGCGAAGCCGGCTCGTCCCGGTGCGAGGAGGGAGGTTGGGGAAGCGTGAGAATGTGCGCGCGCGCCCGTGGTCTCGGGCTCGCTAGCGAGGGGTGGAGAGAAACGTCCGGGGAGGCAGCGGCGACCCCGAGTGGAGGTGGGTGTGGAGGAGTCTGATCCCCGTGGCAGGGGACTCGTGGTGTGGCGTGGGATTGGTTGGAGCGATGCAGGAGTAGAGGACGGGGAGGAAGTCTGCACACCTGGGGTGTTGGGGCGGGGGAACCGCGGAGGGCAGACGGGGGGAGAGGGAGACCGCAGGAAACTGGAGCTTGTTCTTCATTCTCGGGTTGGGAGTATTGAGGAATAATGTCATCTGTAGTTAGTTGGCGGTGTAGGGAGGCGATGAAGAGGAATAGATGGGGAAGTGAGGAAAGAGGGAGGCACTGTGGACAAGGTTGGGTTTTTCAGAAGAAACTGGGTGAGAATCAGTGTAGTCGGAAGATACCATTCTGAGAGTCGTGTGCCTTCATTAAGAGTGGTGTAAGGAACTTGTATGTCAGAGGTAGAGTGACACATGGGTATAGTGTGTGTGTGTGTATGTGTGCGAGATGTGTGTCTGGGGTGGGGGGCGCGGCGATTGATGCACATTTCAGGAAGAAGATGTAGATAGGTTGAACTTAGTACCTGATGGCGAGAACATATTGAATGGAAGGACACCAGCTTTTGTGTCAGCTGAAAGGTTCCATGGAAGCTGAGTAAGAGCTTGGAGGTAGAGGTAAAGTGGGTCAAAAATCTTGGTAACAGGGAAAAGTAAGGTTGTTAGATCCTGAAATTAACTGGGGAGTGAGTGACTACTGCTTAGAAAAGGGGAAGACTTTAAAATTCGTCCTTTTTGTCTTTCAGGAGCAGAACTAAGAAAGGGAGGCCTTATGGAAAGATGTTTTTTAAAAAATTGTTTCATACCTTGCGGAGGAGGGAGTTGGATGAGGTGGAAGTCTGAAATGAGTGGAAAAGTCACTTTAGCTGTTTAGTGACATGAAAGTATTGACGTGTGTGGATCCCTATATGTATATTGCAAGAGGTGTGTAGTTACGTGATACATAGGGTGGCAATTATAATTTTTAAAGTAGTAAAATTTTATTAAGCATAATAGGGAGAGGAGAGAATGATGAGATATTTGAACTATGCTTGAATGCTTGATTTTAACACAACATATATGCCCAGTGACCATAGGACAGTTGGAATGATGTCTGTAATTTGAGGTCCTTTTTTTCATCTCAAATATCCCTTTGTTGTTTAATGTTTCAAATAAATACAGCTATGACAAAGATCTGTTGTAGGTGCTATAGAGAGATATGGAAACCATCAGGGTGCTGATTAGTCTTAAGGAATTTGCAGTTGAGTATCTATTAGGCAAGTAAATTAAACAGCACAGAGTGTAAGTACCATGAAAGATACCAGATGTTGCTGGGCGCGGTGGCTCACGCCTGTAATCCCAGCACTTTGGGAGGCCGAGGCGGGAGGATCACCTGAGGTCAGGAGTTCAAGACCAGCCTGGCCAGCATGGTGAAATCCCGTCTCTACTAAAGATACAAAAAATTAGCTGGGCATGGTGGTGGGCGTCTGTAATGCCAGCTACTCGGGAGGCTGAGGCAGGAGAATCGCTTGAACCCGGGAGGCGGAGGTTGCAGTGAGCCGAGATGGCGCCATTGCACTCCAGCCTGGGCAACAAGAGCGAAACTTCATCTCAATAAATAAGTAAATACATAAATAAAAATAAAAGATACCAAGTGTTTTGAGTCCAAAGGCAGGAGATCACCTGAGCAATGGGAGGGAATCAGGAAAGACTTTATTTGCTCATTCATGTACTCATGATTCATTAGTTGTTTTGTTGATCACCTGTATGGGAGGCATTGTACCAACATCTGAGAATAGAAAAAGAAGAACTCCACCCTCCTTTTACAGAGCTTACAGTTTGTTAGACTTCAAGAAAATGGCACTTAGGATATTGTTCATCCTTAATGTTCATTTTGACAGATGTGGATTGAGAAGAGGGGAATTCCAAATGGAAGGAAACTGAGCAGAGTTATGTAGGTAGGGAAGCTGGGGGGAAGGGAGGTAGTCAGTGCAGTTAGACAAGAAGGTAGTGTGATACAGCTGAGAAAACTTAAGAGTTGTAGAGATTATCAAATTTGACCCTTTCCTTTTACACATGAGGAATGTAAGCCCAAAGAAGATAACATGGTTGAGGCTCATATAGCTGGTATGTGGAAACTGACTGAAATGTAGGTCTTCTAACTTCAAGTCAGCTATAGAACACTGCATGTCAGTGTTCATCTGTTCTTTCCACAAATATAAGTTGAGAACATAATATATTCTAGTGTTGAGGGTACACTGGTAAACAAAAGGGTCAACGTGGGAAGATATATTATAGTAGAAGGACACAGTCAGTAAACATAGCAGTTAAATATATATCAGGTGGTCACAAGCACTAGGAAGAGGAATAAAGTAAGACAGGGATGTACTGTTTTATCTGGACAAAGTGGTCGGGGAAATCCTATTTGATAAGGTGACCGTATTTAAGAGGATCCTGAATATCATGTTCCATAATTTATAGTTAAAATGGGTAGACAATGGAGAATCTGAGATGATTTGTTAGAATTAATATGTTCATAGCTATGTGTTAGGAAAATGACTCTGTTTGTGTAATGTAGTGGTGGATAACAGAGAAAAGTAAGGTTGTTAGAGCCTGACATTAATTGGGGAGTGACTACTGCTTAGAAAAGGGGAAGACTTCAAAATTGGTCCTTTTTGTAAGGTTCTTTTCCTTACAAAAGATTCCCTTTGGAACTTTGGTCCTGAATAAAGTAGTGGCAGTGGATCTAGAAAGTTATGAAAAACAAATTGGCAGAGTGGTGGTACTTTTAATGGGGAAGATCAGTGGACTTTCAGAGGCTTCTTGTTAATGTACCTTATATTTTATAGCTTGACATGGTAGGGAAGACTTCCTTAGATGTGGAATCAATGATAGCTTGAGATGAACTTAGTTCTTTGAAGAAGGGAGAAAAGAAAAAAATGAATACAATGATATTTTTCAGCTAAAATTGAACAGGCAAAATGGGGGAGGCATAGGTCCTGGGGTCCCTTAAAGATTCCTGGAGCCAGTCTTGTCTCAATCTTAGGCATTTGTCCTAAGTAAATTAAAGCAAGTGTTAGAAGTCTGAGACCTAGGTGGTGGTTGTGGGAATCATAAATAAAGGGTTGTGCCAGTCTGAATTTCCCTCCTCCTCTTTTAGATAATCATTCCATTTAAAGTCTGCAGTGGGGACACTAGAGAATGTCTTTAAGGGAAGCATTATGTTCACGTTCTTTGAAAATAGAACTGTTGGTTTTTATAGACACTTCAGGGAGGATGCTGAGTATTCCTGAATGGATGTGGTTGGGGGGTGTAGCAATTGTTTTCATGACCTTGACTTTAAGAATTTTCTTGCCTACCTTTGTCAGTGGTGGAAGATCATGACTGGGCAATTTTTAATCTGCATAGCTACAGATCCTGCCTCATGTAGATGAAAATTAGTTTTGTCTCGGCTGAATTTTAATTTGTTAGAGTAAATGAGCTGGGATGTCTGGCATTGAAATGGTGGGGTGGTGGGAAACCAAGGAGCAAGATGGCAGTTTCAGAAGGGTCAGAAATGAAGATAGGAGGCAAGTAGTTCCAGTAAGACCAGTAAAGAGAGAATTCAACATCAAGGGAACTGAATTAGTCTCAAGTTGTAAAAATAGAGCAGAGATGAAAGGAAGAAAACCTATCTTCTGTGTGGGAAAGATGATGATATTCTGGGCAGGAAAGGATAATGAAATTTTTTGTTTGTTGAAAGGTAAGTATCTTTTTAATACACGACAAGACTTCTAAGAGAATCAGTTAAGTTGAAAATACTTTGTTATGTTTTATAAAAATAAAAATATGATCTTAAATATGAGGGTTCTAGGCCGAATAACATTGGGAATTTATTACTTAAATTGAAGGAGAATACAGAGTATTTTGTCTTTTGATTTATGACAGAATGAAAGATTTTAAAAGACTTTGACACCCCTGTTGAGTAAAAGAAAGGGTGTATTGAATACAGTTCATTTGGTGGGGGTAGGAGAAGGTTAGGATAGGCCGCAGGTGAGGTATAATATTATGCTTTAAAATAATGGCATTTTGAAAAAAAGAAAAATGGAAATTAACATATCAAAGTTGGAAAAGCAGGAGTGGGGGAAGTATTAAAGTACCAGACAGAGAAGACATCAAAGTTGTTTTGGAAGATGAGAAAGTAGAATAATCATAGCTATAGGGAATACCAGTCAAACAGGTCAAATCCTGTTATAAAAGGTGGCACAGGTGCCACCGAATGACTTCTGCTGCCATTGTGGGAGCCACTGTTCATACTCTATACTCCCTTCAACTTTCCTCCTTTCCTTCCTTCACTATTCTCTTTTGTCTTTAATTTCTTCCTATGCTGTGGGTGTTTCAGTGAGATCCACTTGAAGTGGATTCCTACTGTTAGACTCCTTTACAGGAAAGGTCCAGAAAGTATCTGTTTTGTTTTGTGTGTGTGTGTATATATATGTGTGTGCATACGTATATATATACATATATATGTGTATGCACATATGTGTGTATATATGCATATATTTTTTGTATGGTACATGTATAGTGAAGACGCTGCATCTCAGTGGCTCACTTGTCAGAAATTTTGTTACTAATATAATAGCCACAGGGTTGTTTTCTAAGCCAGCAGAAAAATGGTTGTCATTTAAATAGGAAGTAAAATATCCAATATGGTATAAAATAAAAATGTATCACTATAAATCTTGGAACAGAGAGAGATAGTGGAGATAAGGCTGGATAAAGTAGCAAGCTAAGCCTTATTCTAGCCTGGGGAGAGGAACAGAGAAGATAGTGGGAGCATTGGGAGGAATATATAACTAAATAGGATGGGCTCCAGGTTCTAGAAGAGTCTAGTAATGCTAGATCAGATATTCACTGTATCCTGAAGCTTCTAGAAGTCTTAGAGCACATGCTGATTTTAGTCCATGTGGTCCACGAAGTCTTCTTCCCCTGCCCCATCCCCTTCCTTTCCACCAGGTACATGCTTTACAGAATGTAAAGTAGCTTTTGTCCCGGAATATCAGCCAAAGGTGGTGACATTATTTGAATGAATGACTGTCTCTTTAGGCTTATAAGTCTTTGTTATAACAGTGTTAATAGCTTATTACCTGCTTGGATATTGTCTGACTAAATTATTTTGGCAGTTAATTTCTGCTTCCCTTGTGGTTTCATTTGGATTCAAAATGTATACTTCCTGTCCTATCTTAGGTTTCATTTCTTTGCTTTCTAACAGCTGTGGTCTTCGGCCTTCATGGTAGGAGAAACAATTGCTGAGTTTTTTGTTGTTGTTTTTAATGGATGTGTTACAGTAAGATCTGGACCCACTAGTATTACAAGTTTCGTGAGGCAGTTTTGAGGTGGAGAGTGGTTCACACTTTAAAAGGGCTGGTGTGTTTTATACTTGAGAGAAATTGTTTCCTGCCTCCACCTAGCCTTTCAAATTTTTGTATTGGTGTCATGAATGAGTGCCTGAAAGTTTAGATGGGTTAGTTTAACTGATCTTGTGTAGAGAATAAATTATAAAGCATATGTCTTGTAGATAGTGGATTATTCATCTGTTTGTAGGTATATTGGCAGATGGCCATTATATATTGCCATGAAAGTTTTGCAGTCAAGCTATATTTTAGTTTAGTTGCTGTATTGTTATGAATAGACTTATCAGCTGTCTGGGAAATTGTAACTAAGCATTTACAAGGAAATATAAGAGTGGAATTTTGGCAGATATGTCACATGGTAAGTGACAGCTTGTAACCAGCTCTTTTTTTTGTTAGTATGTAAATGGAGCTGCTTAGGAACATTGTTTTTACTCTCCCTTAGACCCAATTTTTAGTCAGTGGAAAGAGGAGGTGATTCTACTAATTGTCTAAGAAAATTTTAGGAATCTCAAGTAGACTATGTGGCAGCTTTGGGTTTTTTTCTCGTCTGTTTCATTTACAACAGGATTTCTCAACCTTGGCACTTATTGACGCCTTGATCCAGATAGTTCTTTGTTGTGGTGGGTTGTCTTGAGCATTGTAAGATGTTCAGCAGCATCCCTGGCCTCTATCCATTAAATGTCAGTATCTTCCCTTGCAATCGTGACAATCAAAAATGTCCACACATTGCCAGATGTCCCCTGGATTGTAAATTCACCTTCAGTTGAGAACCACTGATTTAGAAAATATATGTAGTAAAGATATATATGCACTGCATAGGTTCATTTTCTTGTTTTCTCCTCTAAGCCACAGATTATTTATTTAGATTTTCCCTTCAGTTTTCTTTTAGGTAGTAATAGGCTAGTTACCATGGGCAGACATTATCCATAAACATTTGTACATATTTTAATTTCTTAAATCTGTGTTCTCTTTTACTGGCAATTATTGAATACTTATTGTGTAGAGCACAATTACCGGGGTTTTGCCTTTGGCAAATTAAAAGAAAGACATTTAAGTAGCTATAATAGTAGGTCAAAGGTACTATGTAAGTATAGGCAAGAAGTTTATTCCAACAGAGGTGGAGATGGGGTGGAGAGGGTGTCTTTGAGGAGGTGAGATTTGGTTTGGATATTGAAAGATGGATGGGATTTTTAAAAGTGGATATTGGGCAAATTGCCATTTCAGGTGGGAAGAACAACTCATGGCTCCTTTATTCCAAATAAATTTTTAAAAAATTGATTCACTCATTTAATACATTGCATTAGTTAGTATTCTGACCACATCTAAGTTTTTCTTAGATAAGATAGGTTTATGGACAGAGAAGTGGTGATGTGGAAGTGGTAGTTCAAAGATTTGGTGGCTGCTGTAGGCCTCAAAAAGGGAAAAGGAATTTGGTCAGGCAGGATCCTACAGAATCCCTTCCTTTAACTGTACTCTTAAATGTTTACCATCCTTCAGGATCTTTTTTCAGTTGTGTGGCTCTCTTCTTTTAAGTTATTCCCTTTACTGATCTTACTTTCTGTGAACCAATCTCAATTTTCCCTTAAAAGGCCTTCCTGTTCTGATTTTTCTTAAAGTTCTGTCCTTCTTTACCTTTGTTTTATGGCCAAGCATTTCAAATTTGCCCTAACCTATGTTTTTCCTTTAGTTACCATCTACTTTTCCTTAATCCCTTGCTATCAAGCCATTTTTTTCTGAGTACATTATTGAAATTGCCATTTCCAAAGGTGCCAAAGACCTCATGGTGGCCAAATTCATTTACTGATTGTTTTCCTTTCTCTCAAACTCACACTTTTGTTTTCCTTCCTCTGTGTGTCCCCCTCTCTTGTATCTATCCTTCTATCCATTCTACCAATAAACATTCAGTTTGGGCCATGCTATATCCCAGGTCCCTGGGGATAAAAAGAGAATATGCCCTCAAGTAGTTTCCCTGGGCATACAAGTAAGTACTCAATTACCAAATAGTTCATACTGGCAGTGGTATATACACAGAGGCTTTATAGGGTGTTCTGAGCTCTGTTGCATTTAGCATCAAGATTTCATGATTCGGATTACATTGCCCATTCTTTTGAAAAATTCTTCCAACTGTTACCTTACCTGCATTTCTTCCTGCAAGTATCAAGAAGAAAGCATTGATTTGGGGCTTTAAGCACTGCCTGCTACTTTCTGTGTGAGCTAACAACTTAACATTTCTGGGTCTTGATTTCTTTATTTGTAAAACGGAACATCGATCTCCTAAAATTGCTGTCAGTGTTAAAATAACAAAGGTTTACATGTGTTTAACAAATTCTGGTTCTTTTTCAGGTTCTTTACCACCTGTCCCCCTGCTAATTAATCTTTGCATTGCTTCTATATTAATAGTCTTGAAAAAGTATTTGTATATGGCTTTCACTTCCTTAAACTCATTTGTCTGGTATTGTTGGCCTTCCATAAAATGACCTGCACCTACCTCTGCCTCATGATATCTTCTTATTCCCTGATAGAAACCAACTGCCTTAGCCAGAGTAATCTCATTGTTTTCTAATCATGGCATATGCATTCCTGCTTAAATCTGTCTTCCCATGTCATTTCCCATGTGGGAAGTGCCATTCTGTACTAGCTTAGCTTAAACTTCACCTTCTTTTGTGAAGACTTCCTTGTGTACTCTGGTGATTTCTGCATTCTTTGAACTTTGTAGCATTTCCTGTATCTTAGTCATTTGGTACTTGTAATTTCTTAATTTTGTAATGATCTCTTTTTTTATATGTGACTCATCTCTGCAGCTAGACCAAGTATGGTTGAGACCATGTTTCAGCATCTTTTAAATGTACAGTGTGCATAATTGGTGTTAAATAAAATTGTCATGCTTTTGTTTTGTTTTTGCAAAACATTTAGGAATATTTACCATATGCTAGTGCTAGGCTCTGAGAATATAAAAATGAACTGATGCTTACTCTTTAGGATAGTGGCTCCTGAGGGAGACAGATGTGGCACAAATATTTCAATATAATGTGGTAAATACAGTGTGAAATGTTTTCAAGGTATTCCATGAGTGTACTAAGGGAAATGGAACTTTTCCTGCATAGGAGGCTTAGGGAAAGCTTCTGGAGTTGAACACCGGAGTTCAGTTTTACTTATTTTTTTATTTTTCTCAGAGACAGGATTTCGCTCTCTTGCCCAGGCTGGTTTGGAGCTCTTGGCCTTAAGCAATCCTCTTGCCTCAGCCTCCCAAGTTGCTTAGATTTATAGGCATGAGCCACCATTCCCTGTGAGTTGAATTTTAAAAGGATGAGCAGGATTAGCCAGGTGAAAAAAGAAGAATATAGCAGGCAAAGAACAAAATGAGTAAATGCCTCAGTGCAGTGTGTTTGAAGAACTCTAAAAGAATCCTGATACTAGGAATGACTGAGTTTTGTTGATGTAAACATTATGATCGTATTGAGACTACCAGTCACATTAGGTCATATCAATTAGAGATTTTGATTAGTCCATGTCTCATTCTGCATTTTTTGTGTGGGGGTGGGGGGTCTAAGGTTCTCTTTCAGTGAACCTGGTCATTAATCTTAAGGGAGCAGTTTATATTTGAATAGCTGGTGTGTGTTATGCACATTCCTCCTGGAATAGGGAGACACAAGAGAGAAAGATTTATATAATGCCTACAGTACTTCCTCTTGAGATATGTAAAGATTTAGATTTCCTCCCCCCTACTTTTGTAAGTAGCCTCATCTTAGGTAAAAAAAAAAAAAAAATAGCTATTTGGAACATTATTAAATGATTACGTGGGAAATGATGACAGTGTTAGTGAGTACAGTAGTCCTCCCTTAATTATGGTTTTAGTTACCTTGTGGTCAATGGTAACTAAAAGTAGGTGGTCAGAAAATAGGTGAGTACAGTACAATATATTTTGAGAGAGTGAGAGACCATGTTCACATAACTTATTATAGCTTATGTCATAATTATTCCATTTTATTATTAGCTATTGTTAGTCTCTCAGTGTGCCTAATTTATAAGTTAAACTATCATAGGTAAGTCTGTATAGGAAAAAAGTGGTATATATAGTGTTTGTTACCACCTGAAGTTTGAGGCATCCACAGAATCATCTCCCATGGACAATGGACGACTAATGTACATGTAATTCTGAAAACAGCTTTGGGCTAATAGGACTTCATTTATAGAATCCTCACCTTGAGATAAGAAGGTAGAATGGAGGTAGAGTTGTGGGAAGGAGAAGTTCTATAGCATTAGGGGGAAATATCAGAAATCTTTAGTTACTAAGGTTAAGTGAAGTGTCTTTGGATTTAACTTTTTCAAGTCATAAAGAAGAAAAACTTTGCAGACTGTTTGATGATTAGTGTTTTGTTCTCACAGTTCTTGATGGCATTTTCCTGCTGTTGCGTCTTCTCTTAAATGACAAGCATGGTTCTGAAAGTCTGTTATGACTGCTATATTGCATTAATATTCTCATCTGTTTCCTAAAACTCTTTGGGTTCTTTTCTCAGATCGCAGAAGTTGAGTTCTTTTTCTTTCCTTCTTCTTCCCAAAGACATATAATAGTATTTCAGTGCTGTGTTAGTTGGGATACAGTATAATGGATGTGTCTGTTTTACTAATACTGCCTCTTAGAAAGGTTATGAATTATTTACTTTTGTATCAGGTGATCACCTAACCAGATTATCTTTGAGATACTGTCCAGTAATGAGATAATTAGTAGTGAGGTAATCAAAGGAAAATGCAACTGGAAGATGGTATTCAAAGAAAAAAATGAGTTAAAGACTGCTTACTTGAAATTTTTTTTATTACTGGTGAAAAAAGTAAAAAAGCATAGTGTTGAGAGAACCACCATAGGATAAATTTGGACATTAAAGAGTGTCTTGGGACATCTGCAAAATTTTGTGTGTGTGCATACATACAGCTTGTGTAATATATTATGAAGTGAAATTTTTGTACTTTTAATATCTGATTCTATGAAATCATATTCCTCAATTTCTGTTTAAGTAACCAAAATGACAGTGTTATACTTTGTCTGAAATAATCATTAGTTTTGTTTTTTGATGAAAAAAGGTTAGGCCATTTTAAGAACCACAACTCAAATAATAAGGCATATTGGCCATAAATTCTGGTTTATGAAAGGAAAATAATGTGACAGATTAATTGCTTTCTAGTTTTCTAATGTAATATATTAATTTGGTTGTTTAAACTCATACACAGGTCTTTTTGGCTCCCTAAGACAGCGGTATGGCATAGCAAGTTGAATGAGCCAAGGAGTTTGAATTAAGACTGGCTTAATTTGTATTTTGGTTGTCCTGAGTTCAGATCCCTATTATGTACTAGCAATGTGACCTTGAACCTCTCTAGTTTTTTACCTTGGCTACCTGTAAAATTACCATGGTAGAATTACTAGGAGAATTACATGAGAAGACAGACACAGTATAATCCCTCCATAGCCATGGGAGATTGGTTCCAGGACCCCCACAATACCAAAATCTGTAGGTGCTCCTTTATATAAAATGGCATAGTACTTGCACATAACCTGCATACATTGTCTACTTTAAATCATCTCTAGATCACTTACAGTATGTAATACAATGTAAAAGTTGTTACACTATATTGCTTTTTAATTTGTATTTTTAAAAATGTGCTATATATTTTTTTTCTGATTTTTTTTTTTTGGTCTGCAATTGGTTGAATCTATGGATGAGGAACTCACAGATAGAGGGTCAACTCATACCACAATAACCCTCATGCTTTCTGCTTTGTTGTTACCTGTGCTGTTTCTTTATACCTGAAATAACAATTAGTCTTTCCACTATTTTTGGCAGCTGATTTGAAGCTACAAGTGATGGCAGCTCTCAAGAATGTGTCACCAGGAACAATTCTCTCTCCCTTTAAATGCTAACAGGGAATTGTTAGCATTTCCTTTGTATGAGGGTTTACTTGCTTTTGTGTTGGATTTGGGAGAGGTGTGCAGTATATCCTGATGTGGCCATATAGGTATATCCTTTAATATAAATCTTTGTGAAACTTAGAAGGAGACTCCTGAGTTAATATCCTTTATTTAAAAATTTTTTGATGTGTTATTTTATTATTTTATAAATAATGTTTTTAGTAATCATTTTGACCTGTTGTTTGAAAGGCTTCTTTATTATACTCTTAGACCATCTGCCATATAGCTTCTGGGTTAGCTTCCATTCGCATGTAATCTGGCATACACTGACATACCTTTTCTTTTTTCAGTTCTGACATTGAGGCTTGCATAGACTAGCAATAAGGAATAACTTCACAGAGAGGCTGTTTGTTTGTTCTTTTGACATGATTGTTAATAGTAATAGCCAGCACTTTTATGTTGTGCCAGACACTATTCCAAGTATTGTGTGTTTATTAACTCTTTGAATAGTAGATGTATACTACTATTGCTTTGTTTCACAGCTAGGCAAATAGGCATAGGAGACATGCATGCAGAAAGTGGCAGAGCTGGGTTTTGAACCTAGATATCAGGCTGATTCTATCTGTATCTGTATAGTTTTATAATCTTACTTGCTTAGGATTGTATGATTTTGTTTTTATTTTATTTTTGTTTATGTAAAACATAATGTAATATATAGAATTATAAACATATATAATCTGAACACTTTTCTCATCAATGTCGACCTTCCTAATGCACTTTTTCTTTGTAGATAATAAGTGGGAAGTGGGAAGTGGGCCGGGTAGTTTTGCCAAAAAACTTACTAAGGGGAGATAAGTTTTTCTTGTATATTTGAAATTAATTCATTTAGATTGCTTTATCTTACTGACTAGTTGACCTGCTATTCCTCCCTTATTATAGCTGTTCTTTCTGCAGGTTTTATCTTTAGTTAGTATCACTACTTAGATACAGTTTATTTCCTAGAACACTTGGGAATATTGAGAACCAGCTATTATGGGGGAAAATAACTTTGACCTATCAGGGCTAATAGTACAAGTAGTGAATGACTTGCTAGTTTTTGTGGATAACTTCACTGCAGAAGATTTGGATTCCATTTTCCTCACTGACTTGGTAAGGTTATTACATAGAGATGTTTAGGTGCCAGCTTCTGACACTAAGGATTATAATTTTGCATGTATGAAATTTAAATCTTGGATAATAACTTGCTTCTAAAGGAAAATTCAATGTAACTTTTAAAAAGTAACAGATTACTAAAGCTATACTTTATATGTGACCTGATATCTTTGAATTTAATGTTTTCCCTTGGAAATTTATTGTTATCTGAAATCGAGACAGCAAGACTGTGGTTAACTAGGAAAAGGGACAGCTTTCCTTTACTCACTTCCCAGTCTTAATTTCTTTCTTTCATGTGACTTTACATTGCTCTTGAAAATTTCCTTCTTCCAGAAAGTCTTTCTTTGGATCATCTTATAATTTTCTCAGGTAAATGAGTAGATGTTACTCTTTTGTGTGTGCACCATTTTGTTCTCATGTTGTCATTTAAGAGGAGGGCTTTCTCTTAATTATTTTGGGACAACCTTAGAACCATACTGACACCCAGTAAATGTTGCCTAATAATATATGAGATTGCACTTACTGCAAACATTTTGAATTACGTGAATTTCTCGAGTAACTGACATATCTCAGCCTTCAAGGAATGGTAGAGTCTGAATAATTAGTACTATTCTTCATTGTTACATAAACAAAACCAAGCACGCTTGATTTAAGCAATGAAAAGAGGCAAAAACTGTATAAACTGTGTCACAGGCCTTTTTTCTTTTTGCGACAGATTCTTACTCTGTTGTCCAAACTGGAGTGCAGTGGTGCCATCTCGGCTCACTGCAGCCTTCACCTCCTGGGTTCAAGCGATTCTCCTGCCTCAGCCTGCTGAGTAGCTGGGATTACAGGAGCCCACCACCACGCCTGGCCAATTTTTGTGTTTTTAGTAGAGATGGGGTGTCACCATGTTGGTCAGGCTGGTCTCAAACTCCTGACCTCGTGATCCACCTGCATTGGCCTCCCAAAGTGCTGTGATTACAGGTGTGAGCCACCACACCTGGCCTTTTTTTTTTTTCTGAGACGGGATCTCACTGTGTCACCCAGGCTGGACTCCAGTCATGTAGTCATAGCAACCTCTACCTCCCAAGCTCAAATGATCCTCCCACCTCAGCCTCCTGTGTAGCTAGGACTACAGGCGCACACCACCACACCCAGCTAATTTTGGAATATTTTTCTTCATAGAGATGGGTCTCTCCAAGTTGCCCAGGCTGGTCACTGTCTTTTTAAAGAAATGCTAATAACACTGTAGATGTAAGGATTGAAGAATACAGGAGTTTATTAGGTTTTTAGTTGCAAGGAACAGAAAAAACACTGGCTCACTTAAGCAGTGAAAGGGCTGGAGATGTAGGACCAATAGCGGTATTGGTTTCCTTTTCCTGCTCTAACAAATTACTACCACCATGGTGGGGTTAAAACACACAACAGTTCTGGAGGTCAGAGGTCCAAAATGGGTCCTACCAGGCTAAAGTCGAGGTGCCATTCCTTCTAGAGTGTCTAGGAGGAAAATCCTTTTTCTTGCCTTTTCCAGCTTTTCAGACTGCCCACATTCCTTGGCTCATGGCCCCCTTCCATCTTCAAAGCCAGTAGTCACATTACTCTATATTCTACTTCCCCCACCACTCTCTTTCTCTGACTCTCCTGCCTCTCTTTCACTTAGAAAGATCCTTGTAATCACATTGGACACACCCAGATAATTCAATACACACCCCCGTTCTCAAAATCCTTAACTAATCACACCTGAAAAATCCCTGTTGTAGATAAAATTCAGAGGTTCTGGGATTAGGATGTGGACATCTCTAGGGAGCCATTATTCTGCTTTCCACAATAGCTATAAAGCCTGGAACAGTGCCTCAAATCACATCATAGAACTCAGCCTGTGAAGACACTTTGCAGAACCTTGATTGTGTCAGTTACTTTGCATTCCTGACCCTGACACCACTCATGCTGGCCCTATTGGAAATTGGATGTGGTTGCTGCTGCTGTCCAGAATGGATTAGCCACAGTCCCCACTTTCTCTCATTAGTTCACACTTAAATGTGGGGTTGGTGTGTTTGTTGATGGAGCCTGAATTATGTGTCTGTACACTAGCTGCAAATGAAGCTGGTAAATATATAATGGGAAGCAGGTTCTGCTTTATAAATTGTGGGGATTTCTCAAAAATAGGAAGAGAAATTCAGATGCTGGGCTTGAATACCAGCCAGAGAGAACATATAAGTACAGTTGAGAGTCATTGGTATAAGGATTCCATTCGTTTGACGAACTGTACCAGAGATCCACAGATGGATGAGATACATTTGTGTTTCTGTTGGTGCTAGCCAGAGCAAGAGTGGAAAGCTGTGTTCATATGTCAGTAGCCTAACATAAATCAGTACTATTTCTCTGAGACTCTGATAGGAAGCCATCTCTGTTATGTGAAGGCTTTTCGCTTAGTGTGTTTTTCATCTGTTCACCAAAAATTGCTATTGGCTGTACTTTTGCCTTTCAAATGGTGACATGAGAATAGTTGATAGAGGAAGGTGGGTAGGTTTTGAGGTTTTTCTCTTTCACTCCAGTAGGTTATCAGTTAAAGTGGTATTGATGTATAACTGTGCTGTCCAATATGGTAGCCACTGGCCACATATGGCTATTTAAATAAAATGAAATTTAAGATCCAGTTTCTCAGATGGTGACATGAGAATAGTTGATAGAGGAAGGTGGGAAGGTTTTGTGGCTTTTCTCTTTTCACTCCAGTAAGTTATCAGTAACAGTGGTATTGATATATAACTGTGCTGTCCAGTGTGGTAGCCACTGGCCACATGTGGCCACTTAAATAGAATGAAATTTAAGATCTAGTTTCTCAGTTACACTAAGCATGTGTCAAGTGCTCATGTGGCTAGTGACTACCATATTGGATAGCTCAGTTCTGTACCCATGGTGTAGCATCTTTACTGTACAAGAGTCAATCCAGGAAAAATAAAATGTTGATCAGGCTTTTTTGTGTGTGTGTGTGTGTGTGTGTGTGTGTGTGTGTGTGTGTGTGTGTGAGTGAGACGGTCTCACTCTGTTGCCCAGGCTGGAGTGCAGTGGCAGTCTCAGCTCACTGCAACCTCCACCTCCCAGGTTCAAGTGACTCTCCTGCCTCAGCCTCCCGAGTAGCTGGAATTACAGGCACCTGCCACCACGTCCAGCTAATTTTTGTATTTTTAGTAGAGACGAGGTTTTGCTCTTTTGGCCAGGCAGGTCTTAAACTCCTGACCTCAGGTGATCCACCCGCCTTGGCCTCCCAAAATGCTGGGCTTACAGGCTTGAGCCGCCACACCTGGCCAAGGCTTTTTTTCTTTTTAACCCTAATTATTTTTCTTTCTGATATAGTTCATGAGTGTTCACAATATCTTTCACATATGTTACATGTTTTCACTGACAGAATCCTGCAAAATAGGCTTAATTAACCCTCACTTTTCATACAGTAAATTGAAGCTTAAAAATAATAAGTTCAATCAACAGAGTTAGACAGGGCTTGAATTTTATTTAATTCCACTCAATCCAATATAAAATACCTAAGGTGCTAAGTACTGTGTTAAATAGTAAGATACTAAAAAGCTAGCTGCTCTGCCCAGGTCTGGTCCTCATTCTCTGGTTCTTGTCAGATCTTTCTGCTTGGGCTGGGCAAGGGAGGACAAGTGGAATAACTTTGTGAAGGGCAAGTGTAGTTTCTCTGAGAGTTGGTTACAGGGTGCTCTGGCTGTTGTACATCTAACTCCTAGGTACTACAGCTTGGGCTGGGACCTCACCTCCCTAAGGATGGTTAGATGTGAAGAATGAGTGAGAGAGAGATTCATTGATGATATTGATGTTGACCATAGAGAAATAGTAGCACTTTTAATGGAAATGAGGAATAAAAGGGAATATTTAATGAATATCTATGGTGAGATGCCAGATAGACAATTGGAATAGGACCATGGCTGGGTTAGAATTATTGCCTTTGTATTGTCTTCAATAATGGTGAGACTTGAATCTACAAGCTGAGAAGTATGAATTATAGAAGTATAAGGGCATTAGGGCCAGCTTCTTAGGGAACAAGTACCAGATAGTAATAAAGATCAACTTCTATTCTCAATGGTTTTGTTACTCTACCTATTTAGGTGGAAGGAGAAAGAAGAAACAAGAAGTGACCTATCGAAAACGTGAGAGGGACTAGGAAAGACTGAGCAGAAAAGTTTTAATGAAGGGGCTGCTCTAATGCAACAGTTTGCAAAATGTGGTCCCCAGATGAGCATCATCAGCATCA
The DNA here is from genome assembly GCF_028885625.2 of Pongo pygmaeus. Lineage (NCBI taxonomy): Eukaryota > Metazoa > Chordata > Mammalia > Primates > Hominidae > Pongo > Pongo pygmaeus. The sequence goes on along the minus strand of NC_072373.2, from coordinate 66,301,670 downwards.
CCTGGGAACTTACTAGAAACACAAATTTTTGAGCCCTATCTCAGACCAGCTGAATCAGAACCTCTTGGGATATGGCCCAGCAATCTGGGTGATCCAGGGCTAGTTTTTGAAAAGACACTGGTAAAGTATAGTATTGAGTACTGAGAGTTCGGGAAATACAAGGACTGAGAAAAAGCTCTTAGATTGGTCAGGGAATGTCATTGGTAACACTTGAGCAAATTTGCTACAGTGATAAAAGACCCCAACTACGAGTTTAGAAATGACTTAGGTAATCAGAAAGTAAAGCCAGTAGCTATATATATTGTCTTTTCATAAAGTTCAAAGACAGGGAGAAAGATGGATGCTTGATGGCAAAAGCAGGATGGACGGAAACTTAGGTTGGAAGGACTGGAGTACATTTTATGTTTTGGGCTTCAACAGACGATATAAAAGGGCATTTATTTTGTAGAAATTGTTTTATTCTTACCTGTGGACATTTTCTATGCAGAAAGCATTTTAAGTATAAAATATTTTAAGATTGGCTTATAGGAGACTGATATTTTAATAACTATTATAAATATATATCTGCATTGATTAAAATACAAACGTTAAGATTAAAAAATTTGGTAACATTAAATTGCCACCACTACTGTTAATACCTTCTAGTCTTTTTATCAATATAGAATATGCATTTTATGCATATACAGATAATGCATTTTAAACATACACTGTTTTAATCAAATTTTCTATGTAATAAAATATATTTATTTTAAATGTATAGTTAAGAATTTTGACAAACATATGCCCCTATAACCATCACCCTGATCAAGAACATTCCAAATCCCCCCAAAGTGCTTTTATTTATGTATTTAATTTGAGATGCAGTCTCACTCTGCGCCCAGGTTGGAGTGCAGCGGCACAATCTTGGTGCACTGCAACCTCCGCCTCCCAGGTTGAAGCAATTCTCCTGCCTCAGCCTCCTAAGTAGCTGGGATTACAGGCATGCGCCACCATGCCTGGCTGATTTTTATATTTTTAGTAGAGATGGGGTTTCGCCATGTTGGCCAGGCTATTCTCAAACTCCTGACCTCAGCCTCTCAGGGTGCTGGGATTATAGGCATGAGCTGCCATGCCTGGCCTCAAAGTGCTTTTAGACCCCTTGCAGTCAGTCTTAACTCTGCTTAACCCTCTGTGCCTCAGGCAATCATTACTCTGATTTTTTTCAATATTAATTTTGTTCGCATGTCCCATAACTTCTGAAGTGGGATGATGTAATGCATTATTTTGTGCCTGTATTCTGTTGGCATAAAACATACCAAGCGATTAATCCACATTGTTGTACACATTAATAGTTCCTTCCTTTGTTTACTGCTGAATAATATTCTTTTGTGTGAATATATAATTTGTTTATCCATTCAGCTTTTGATGAACCTTTAGGTTGTTTCTAATTTTTTGCTATTATGAATAAAGCTAGAACATTCTGTCTAAGTCTTTTTGTGTACATGTGTTTTCATTTCTCTTGGTTTGCATGTATGTATTTTGGGATATAAATGTGTGTATGTGTATGTATAGAATGTTACATACATGCACATATATACACTCGAGTACATACATATGTGACTATATACATATATATATCTCTCTCGTAGTCTGTGGCTTGTCTTTTCGGTTTTTAATGTATCTTTTGAAGAGCATAAGTTTTAAATAAATATTGATGAATCTAGTTTATTGGGTTTTTTCCTTTTATTGAATCTTAGCTAAGAATTCTTTATCTATCCTGGATTGGTGTCTTGATCTATTTGTGCTGCTATAGTAAAATACCTAAGACTAGGTAATTTATAAGCAACAGAAATTTATTTCTCACAGATCCAGAGGCTGGGAAGTCCAGTATTAAGGTGCCAGCAGGTTCGGTGCTGGCAAGGGCCCAGTCTCTGCTTCCAAGATGACACCTTGTTGCTGCCTTCTCTACAGGGGACAAATGCTGTGTCCACATATGGCAGAAGGGATGGAAGGGCAAAAAATGCCCTACCTAATTCTCTCCAGCCCTTTCGTATGGCACTGATCTCATCCATGAAGGCAGAGTCCTCATAGTCTGATCACCTCCTAAAGGCATCACCTCTTAATACTGTTGTGTTGGGGATTAAGATTTAACATGAATTTTGGAGGAGGAGGCACAAGCAGTCATACCATATCAGGCAGTAAAAATTTACTCCTTAGTTTTCTTCTAGAAATAACTCTGTGATCCATTTTGGATTAATTTTTGTGTGACGTATATTATTGTTTGAGGTTAATTTTTTTCTAGTTTTAAAATTTTCATCCAGTTGTTCCAGCATCACTTGTTGAGAAAATTGTTTTTCCTATTAAATTACTTTGATACCTTTGTCAAAAATATATTGGCTATACATGTAAAAACACACATACACGTATACATAAATGTAGAAATAGGTGAGCCTGTTTCTGACCTCTGTTCTGTCCTATTTCTCTGCATGGCTATCCTTTTACTACTATACTGTCTTGATGACCACAGCTCTCTAGTAAGTTTTGGAATCAGGTAATCTAAGTTCTCTATTTTTTGAGAATTGTTTTAGCTATTCTAGGTTTTTGCATTTCCAGATAAATTTTAAAATAGCCTGCCAGTTTCTAACAAACAATCTGCTTGGGTTCTGATTGCAATTGTATTATAACTATAGTTCAGTTTGGGGAGAATTATATAAATCCTTCTGAAGAATCAGCTTTTGTCTTTCACTTATTTTCTGTGTCTTTGTTTTCTGCTCTTCACTATTTCCTTCCTTCTACTTTATTTGGATTTAATATGCTGTTCTTTTTTTTATAGCTTCTTAGATGCTTAGGTAGATGCTTAGATCAAGGCTTTTAGACCTATTTTAACATAAGCATATAAAGCTATAAATGCCTCTCTAAGCACTGCTTTTATTGCATCCGACACGTTATATATGTTTCCATTTTCATTTGGCTTAAAATATTTCCAGTTTCTCCTGTGATTTATTCTTTGACCTGTGATTATTTATTTTTTATTTTATTTTATTTGTTTTTAGAGACAAGATCTCACTCTGTTGCCTAGGTATTGTGCAGTGGTACAATCATAATTCACTGCGACTTCAAACTCTTAGGCTCAAGTGATCCTCCCACCTCAGCCTCCTGAGTAGCTAGGACTACAGGAATGCACTGCCACTGTTTCTGGCTAATTTTTACAAACTTTTTTGTAAAGATAGGGTTTTATTGTATTGCCCAGGTTGGTCTCAAACTCTTGGCCTCAAGCAATCCTCTGGCCTCAGCCTCCCAAAGTGTTGAGATTACAGGTATGAGCCACTACACCCAGCAACCTATGATTATTTAGAAATGTTTGATTCATTTCCAAATATTTGAGGAATTAGAGAACTTTATTCTTTAACTTAGACAACTAATTCTAGTTGTTTATATATATATTTTTTTAGTTTGTAGTTCTATGACTTTAATTCTTTTAAATCTCTGAGATTTGTTTTGTGGTTCAGCATATGTTCTATCTTGGTGAATGTGCCATGTGCACTTATAAAGAAGGTGTATTCTTTTGTTGGGTAAAATGTTCTGTAAATGCCATTGGGATCTGTTGGGTTATAACCTTAGTGTTGGTCTGACCTCACTGGTTTGTTTTGTTTGTTTGTTTTTTATTGAGACGGAGTCTTGCTCCGTCACCCAGGCTGGAGTGCAGTGGCGCAATCTCGGCTGATTGCAACTTCTGCCGCCCATGTTCAGGTGATTCTTGTGCCTTAACCTCCCAAGTACCTGGGACTGTAGGCACACGCCACCACACCTGGCTAATTTTTGTATTTTGAGTAGAGACGGGGTTTTGCTGTTGGCCAGGCTGTTCTCGAATGCCTGACCTCAGGTGATCTGCCTGCCTTGGCCTCCCAGAGTGCTGGGATTACAGGCGTGAGTCATAGCACCCAGCCACCTTACTGGTTTTCTGCCTACTTTTTGTTAGTTATTGAGAGAGTTTTGAAATCTCCAAATAATTATAGATTTGTCTGTTTCTCTTTTCTCTGTTTCTGTTTTTGTATTTTCTTTTTCGTTTGTTTGAAACGGGATCTTGCTCTGTTGCCCAGGCTGCAGTGCAGTGACACCATCATGGCTCACTGCAGTCTCAATCACCTGGGCTCAAGCAATCCTCCCACCTCAGCCTCCTGAGCAGCTGGGACTACAGGCATACACCACCATGCCTGCCTAATGTCTTCTATTGTTTTATGAACTGTCTTACTCTTTTTTAAATTGCTCTAGTATTTACATTATGCACCTTTATATTATATAATTTTATGTGTAATATAAAATGTTACAACAGTATAGTACTTTTCATTTTCCTTTCCTTTTGTTTGTACTACTATTGTCAAACAGCTTCTATATTTGTTCTAAGTTTCAAAATATAGGGGACTTTTTTGGTTTTTATTTTTTTCTTAAAACAATAAATTGACTTTTAAATAAGTTTTAAAACAAAGAGAAAAAAGTTATTTTATATTTACTCATATATTTACTATTTCTGGCACTTGTCATCTCTTTGTTTAGTTCAAGGCTTCCATCTGGTATCATTTTCTTCCAGCCCAAAGAGTTTCCTTTTTAATATTCCTTATGGTATTGATCTGTTGGCATCAAATTTCCTCAGCTCTTATGTTTCTAAAAAAAATGTATTTTTTTACCTTTGGTTTTAAAGAATATTTTTGCTGGATATAAAATTATAGATTGGCATTTTTTCCCTAGTATTTTAAAGATGTTATTCTGTTATCTTCTGGCTTGTCTTTTTTCTGATAAGAACTTAGCTAGTCCTCGTTCTTTTTTTTTTTTTTTTTTTTTGAGATAGTGTCTTGCTCTGTTGCCCAGGCTGGAGTGCAGTGGTGCAATCTCGGCTCACCACAACCTTGGGTGTCTCGCTCTGTTGCCCAGGCTGGAGTGCAGTGGTGCAATCTCAGCTCACCACAGCCTTGCCTCCCGGGTTCAAGCGATTCTCCTGCCTCAGCCTCCCGAGCAGCTGGGACTACAGACGCACGCCACCATGCCCAGCTAATTTTGGTATTTTTAGTAGAGACAGGGTTTCACTATGTTGGCCAGGCTGGTCTCAAACTCCTGACCTCGTGATACACCCACCTCAGCCTCCCAAAGTGCTGGGATTACAGGCGTGAGCCACCGTGCTCAGCCTCTTATTTTAATCCTTCTTAGGTAATATATATATTTTTTTTTCTCTCCTTCTTTTATCATTGTTTTTCAACGATTTGATTAAAATGCCTTTGTGTGGTTTTCTTTTGTGTTTAAATGCTTGTAATTGAGCTTCTTAGATTTATAGGCTTATAATTTTCATCAAATTTGGATCCTGCAATTGCCATTGAAGTCTGTATGTTCATTTCTCATGTATAATTCATGTGAGAAAATATGGTAAACCTGTGTTATCTGGTAATTGTCTCATTAATAAAAAATTTCTAAAATTAGGATTTTTGTTTTACATTATGTTGAGGAGGAAGAGAGAGTGAGGAAAACAACTAGAGAGAACTCTTGGGAAAGAACTTACGCTAGAAGCTAAAACCAGGAGGATTTCTTGAAGAGTTCTTTATCAGATTTAAGGGAAGTAGGATGTGGGTGTGTCTTATGCTGTTCAAAAAGGCAAACTGGGCCAAGCGAGGTGGCTCACGCCCGTAATCCCAGCACTTTGGGAGGCCAAGTCGGGCAGATCATGAGGTCAGGAGTTCGAGACTAGCCTGGACAACATGGGGAAACCCATCTCTACTAAAAATACAAAAATTAGCCGAGTGTGGTGGTGCGTGCCTGTAATCCCAGCTACTCGGGAGGCTAAGACAAGAGAATCGCTTGAACCCAGGAGGCAGAGGTTGCAGTGAGCCCAGATTGTGCCACTGTGCTCCAGCCTAGGTGATGCGCAAGACCTTTTCTCAAGGAAAAAAAAAAAAAAGCAAACTGAATAAATCATAAGCAATGAGATATTTACACTTTAGCTTTTAATATATGAACTGTTGAAAATTGAGGCCTGTCATGCATTGTAAAATAATGAGCAGAAAAAGTTTAGGCTCCAGAATTCTGGTACTGTGCCTGGATTTGAATTCCAGTCCTAGCACTTAACCATCTTTGTGGCGTTGGGCAAGTTTCCTAAAATCTCTAGGTGTTTCTTTAATCATAAAATTGGAAAAATGGTTATAATCTCAGGTTGTCATGAAAACTAAACCCAGGATGGCTTATGTTCTTCACTTGTCATTTAGTAGATCCCCAATAATTATTAGTTATCTTTCCTTCTTTATATATTAACTTTTTATTCTTTCATTCAGGGACTTTTTTTCCTTTTAAATATATGCAATAGTTAAACAAGTCCCTATGGCCCTCATGAGACTTTATTTACCCATTATGTTTCTCTATTGGATCTTTTCTATGTTGTTGTTTATCCCATCCTATTAAAAAACATATTATATATTCCATCTTAAAAACCCTTTTGACCTTCACATCTCTCTGTAGCTACTGCCTCTTGCTTTTCCCAGACTGTGTTGTCTAAATTCAATTTTAACTTCAGTTCCTATCCTCTTATAACAAGATCCTCAGTGACTTCCACATTACTAAATCCAGTGATTAGTTCTCAGGCCTCATTTTACTTTATTTTTCAGGAGCATTTATTGATTCTGCCCTCTTTTCTTGAAGCTTTTTCGTTATTTGGCTTCTGGGACACTTTGTTTGACAAATTTACCTCCTACTTCTCTGGCCACTGGTTCTCAATCTGTTTACTATTTGTTTCCTTCTCAGTCTAGCTGGGAGTGTCCAGTGTTTTGGCTTCCCTGGGTCACATTGGAAAAAGAAGAATTGTCTTGGGCCACACATAAAATACGCTAACACTAATGATAGCTGATGAGCTTTAAAAAATTGCAAAAAAATCTCAGAATGTTTTAAGAAAGTTTGTGAATTTGTGTTGGGCCGCAGTTAAAGCTGTCCTGGGCTGCATGTGGTCTGTGGGCCATGGGTTGGACAGTCTTAGTCTAGCCCTTAAATATTGGAGTTTCTCAGACTTGTTACTCTTAACACTCCCTTGGTAATGTCATCCCGTCTTACGGGCTTTAACGAATATCTGTATGCTGATGACTCCCAGATGATATCTGTACTCCCATTCTCCTCTGACCCCTTTAACAAAACTCTTTAAGAAACTACCAGTTAATTACATTCATGTCATACCTTTGCTTAAAATGTCCAAAAATTTTGCTTGGTGGTTTCCCATATCTCAGATTATCTAGATCAAGTTAAGTCTGACCTGCATAGTCCAAAACAACTTCGCTCAAATGTCTGGGCCCTCAACTGGAATGACTGTGATAGCTAAGAAAACTGGGTCTCTCTTCCCAAGTAATCTGTCATCCTCAGCTTCATAGTGTTTTGATGGTGTTCCAAAAGGGCAAGCCCAAATGTGCCAGTGCTTACAAAGTCTCAGTGTCACATTTACTGAAGTCCAGTTGGCCAAAGTAAGTCACATGACCAAACCCAGGGTTGATAGGAGTTCCAGGGGTGCAAATGCCAAGAGGTGTGTGATTCATTGGGGGCAGTTAATAATGTAACACAGGTTTTATATAATCTGCATCTGGTTTAATTTGTTAAATTATTTTTTATTTATTTTATGTATTTATTTATTTTGAGATGGAGTCTTGCTCTGTGGCCCAGGCTGGAGTGCAGTGGTGCGATCTCGGCTCACTGCAACCTCTGCCTCCCCGGTTCAAGCGATTCTCCTGCCTCAGCCTCCGGAGTAGCTTGGGATTATAGGCGGCCGCCACTGTGCCCGGCTAATTTTTTTCTTTTTAGTAGAGAGGGAGGTTTCACCATCTTGGCCAGGCTGGTCTAGAACTCCTGACCTCATGATCCCACCTGCCTCGGCCTCCCAAAGTGCTGGGATTACAGGCGTGAGCCACCGCGTCCGGCCAAAATTATTTTATTATTATACAGCACCCGTTTATTTGCTCAGGAAAATAATCAAGAAAAAGAACTGTCTAGATAATTAAATTGTCATCTGGAAGTATGGGCTAAATAATGGCTCTTGTGAGAATATCAAGTTTGACTTTTGAGTATCTTTTGTTTTTCAGTTTCAGAGAGTACCTGGAAGTAGAAAATGTACTTTGTACCACAATAATTTATAGAATATTTTATTTAGTTAAATCAGACAGTATCTTAAATATTGTTGCTAGTTGAGTTAATTAACTTGTCCATCTTTCATGTTATCTACCTGTTCCAAGTTAGAAAGTTGAACTTTATTTCTCCCTAATCTAAAATTACATGGAGCTTTACATTTTATAAAGCACTGTTTCAGCTGAGTGCAGTGGCTCATACCTGTAATCCCAGCACTTTGAGAGGCCGAGGCGGGAGGATCTTGAGCCTAGGAGTTCAAGATCAGCCTGGGCAACATGACAAAACTCTGTCTCTACTGCAGATACAAAAATTAGCCAGCTGTGGTGGCACGTGCCTCTAGTTGCAGCTACTTGGGTGGCTAAAGCAGGAGCCTAGGAGGTTGAGGCTGCAGTAAGTCATGATTGCACTACTGCATTCCAGCCTGGGCAATAGAGTTTAAAACAAAAAACAAAAAACACTGTTTCTTTTTCCAACCTAATTTTTGTTCACGGTCACCTGTCAAAGGATATGGTTACACTCTTGTTTTCTTTTTCCTTTAAAGCAGCTTTAGGTTTACAGAAAAATTGTGAGAAAGGTATAGAGATTTCCCATATCCGCCTTGCTCACACACATGAATAGCCTCCCCTATTATGAGCATCCCCCACCGGAGTGGTACATTTGTTATAACTGATGAACTTACGTTGACACATCGTATTCGCCCGAAGTTCATTTTACATTATAGTTCACTCTTGGTGTTGTACACTCTGTGGGTTTGGACCAGTGTGTAATGACATGTATCCACCATTGTATAGTACAGAGTATTTTCACTGCCCTAAAAATCCTCTTTGCTCCACCTGTTCATTCCCCCTCTCTTCCCCTCCAACTCCTGACAACCACTGATCTTTTTACTATCTCCATGGTTCTTGCCTTTTCCGGAATGTCATATGGTTGGAATCCTATGGTATATAGTCATTTTAGATTGTAACATGCATTTAAGTTTCCTTCATGTCTTTTCATGGTTTGATAGCTCATTTCTTTTTAGTGTGAAATAATAATCTGTTGTCTGGATGTACCATAGATTATTTACCCTTTCCCCTACTGAAGGATATCTTGGTTGCTTCAGTAGGTGAATGGATAAATTAGTTTTCAGTGATTATAAATAAAGCCGATATGATATTCATGTGCAGGTTTTTGTGTAGACATCAGTTTTCAGCTCAATTGAATAAATACTTAGAGGTCATATGGTAAGATTATGTTTAGCTTTGTGAGTAACTGCTAAACTCTTCCAAAGTGACTGTACTATTTTGCATTCCCAACAGCAGTGAATGAGAGTTCCCGATGCTCCACATTCTCATTCGCATTTGGTTTTGTAATTGTTCTGGATTTCGACTATTCTAATAGTGTAGTAGTAGATCATTATTGTTTTAACTTGCATTTCCCTGAGACGTTTTATGTGGAGCATCTTTTCACATGCTTATTTGCCATCTGTATATCTTCTTTGGCAAGCAAGGTGTCTGTTAAGTTTTTGGCTCATTTTTTAATCGAGTTGCTTGTTTTCTTATTGTTCGAGTTCTTTGTATATTTCAGATAAGTCATTTATGAAATGCGTGTTTTACATACTTTCTTCCACTCTGTGGCTTGTCTTGTTCTCTTGACAGCCTGTTTTCTCCATATTAACTCCTTGTACTTTGTCTTGTAATGTTGTCCCTTTGTCAGTTTTTTCATATTACCGTTTCCAAATAAATTTGGTGTGCCGTTACTTACATTAACACTACTTTTAATTCTAGTATCTACTCATATTTTTGCTTTCATTTTGGTATCCTTCTTGTTTGGAATTCTGTTAACCTTTTATCTGTATGTGCAAGCATCTGATTACTTTGTTATGTCTTTTAAGGTGGTCTTATCTGACCATTTAATATTGAGATACTAATTTTAATCTGTTTATTATTTCAAGAAGGTATAGGGGTTGTTGCAAAAAAAGGACTATTTTTAAAAAGGCATTGGGTTCATTGCTTTGGAAAGCATTGTTTTGGCATACCTTGTTTAATGTAAAAATTGAGATGAGGGGAAATAGCTTTCCTGTTGTTTATGGCTTAACCTACTTTGCTTGTTTCATTCATTTGGGTTGTGAGCTTATGTTCTGTTTGAAGTTTTCGATTTTATATTTCGCAGAAATATTTAATGTTCTGTATATATTATATAGATTCCACTACGATGAAAACAAAATGTGAATTTCAGAGAGCCAAGTAAATGATTATGTATTTCTCTGATTGACTGTATAAAATGGTAGGTTTTCTTAAGAAAAAGTATGTTATTCCTGGTTCTCAGATGGAAAACCTTTCAGATTGTTTTTGGTGAAGACTTTTAAAACTATTGTCAGGTTTGAGAAACCTTGAGTTTTTAGGATCTTTACCTTTTATTGAGAAACTGTTTAGTCCAAATTAACCTGAATTTATTTGAGCAACTTGTATGCCATGCACTATGTGAGGCACTACATATGCATAATTGAATAGGACAGTCTCTAGTGAAGGAAATGTATACACAAATAACCTTATTGTAGTCCTGTGAGTCCAATAATAGATGTGGGCATTAAGATGCACTGGGAGTACTCAGCCAAACTAAGACCTGCTTTTAGGAATTACTGAGTTTAAAATACAAGAATGGGTTAACCAAACAAGGAGGGAAGTGGGAGGGCATTCTAGGATGAGTGAAAAAGCATGAATAAGGATACTGAGGGGCAAAACAACAAGAAATTAAAAGTAATTCAGGTTTATTGGATCACAAAGTGTAAAGTGAAAAGCTGTGGCACTTTATATGCTATGCTGAGGAACTTGAGTTTTATCATATTTTCTCTCATTCTTTTCCACTAAAGTGCGACTAAAGTCACAGGAGATTGAATACATGCTTTGGAAGTATGGCAGCAAAGTGCGCATAGACCTGCCGCATATTTGAAATTTCTCCTAAGACATATTTTATTGTGAAGAATTATGAAAAATGTTCTATTCTAGAATTGATTAGTGTGAGTTCTTAAGTTCCTAATTTATAGACTGAGGATAATAATAGCATTTACCTTTTAGGATTGCTGGGAGGAGTAATAACTATAAAATGATAATGACAATAATGGCCAACATTTTTTGAGGGCTTACTTACCAAGGAACAGTCCTAAGTGCTTTACTTCTGTTACCTCATTTAATCCTCAAAACACCTCAATGAGGTAGGTATTTTACTATCTCCATCTTATTTCTAACAAAACTGGGGCACAGAGAAGTAATTCACCTAAGGTTACACAGCTAGTGAGTGGCAGAGCTTGGTTTGAACCTAGGCAGTTTGCATATAAGACATTCTTACTATATTATACTCCCATTTTGTGATATCATGCATATAGAATATTTAGCTTTATATCTGGCACGTACTAATTATAAACGTAAGCAATTATCAGTAGCAATAATAATAACTTACTTTGTCCAGATCTTTGAGTTAAATTGAAGTCCCCAAGAAATTGTGCTGTTTTTCTTGTGACTTGATTTACACCTGACATACCACTGGGGTGCAGAAAGTGTGACTCCCAAAGCCATGCTTTTAACCACTGCCGCCTCCTTCCTTGTTGGTCTGTCTCTACATTAGATTTTAAATCCATGGCAGGGACCATATCGATTTTTTTCATCATGGTACACTTAGTCCTTAACACTGTATCTATGATATAAAAATGACCAAATTTGTACAGTAAATGAGAATCGAAAAACGTGACATTTTCAACTGATCTTAGCATTATTCATACTACCTATAATTGTGTTTTAATTGTTTTACATATTTTTTACATAATTGTTTTGTTTTACATATTTTTTCTTCAGTAAGGAGTCCATCTGCTTCCGTGTTCTACAGGGCATTCTCACCCTGGTCTTAAAAGAGCCCTGCTTGGTAACCGGTATCTGTTTGTCCTGTAGTGATCACTCAGTTTTCAGACAGTGAGGAACATTAGAATAACATTTTGGTCTATAACTAGAATCTGTTAGAAATATATGAGACAGAATTTTTAAATGTTTGTTCTAAGAAACATTAAACAAAAAAAGAAAAAGGCTTTGACATTTTTCCTTTACCTTTCACATTAAGTCATTTCAAATAAAGATAAAATAATTTTCTTAATAGGGGTTCTCTGTTATTGTGGGTTAACTCATATTTTCCTCCTCTCCTCTATCTAGAATGTCTTAAACCATTCTACCTTATGAGAAATTGGATGTTCTTGCAGATAGTCATTGTGGGAGAAAACGTTTCATTTAAGTCCCAGATGAGGACCGAAAACTTGAAATCAGAGGAGCATCTGAAATCAAGTAATATTAGGTAGGATGAAAATTACAAGGGATTTCTACATGTTTTTATTCCTTTTGGAGATGTGTATTATTCATACTCTGTGAATACTAATAAAATTAGAAACTTCCTGAAGCATTTGATTTTGGCCAGGATCGGGATGGGGCATGCTAAAATTTTATTATTTATGTGACTTCATGAGAACCTTGGCTTATGTTTACTTTGTCTTGAGCGTTTTTATCTTGTGGTCTAAGGAAGCTTTTAAAAATTTTACTGAAGTAAATTTTTAAAAATTTTGTTTTATATGAGGTCTCTGAATATTTATGATAAACATAGGGACACGTGATTTATACATCATCCTTTAGAATGAAAGTTTCTGTGGTTTTTTTTACATACTTAGTAAATCATGTGAGTGCAGGTAACATCAGCTTGCAGTTCTGTATGTCAGCATGGATGCAATCAAGCCTCCCAAGTGCCTGTAGAAATAGGTGTGTGATAGTATGCTAGAGAAGCTCTCTTGTACATGTGAATTAGTAACTATTGCTACAGCAGCTTATAATGACAGAAAATGCAAAGATGCTTGATCTCAAAGATGCAGCTTTTAACTGAGAGATGATAGTTGCCTCTGCGAGAGTGATACCTCTAGCCTGGCCATTTCAGAAGGCCTTAAATATGTTTATGAGCTCTGGGGTTTGGAACTAGATTGCAAGGGTGGAACCCAAGCTCTGCCATTTCCTAGTTATGTGACCTTGGGCAAGTTATTTAACCACTCTGTGCATCTATTTCCTCATCATCAAAATGGGCATAATATTATTACTTACCTGATAGAATTGTTGTGAGAATCAAAGATTTAGTAATATATGAAAGCTAAGACCTGGCAAATAATAAGTGATTAAACTATATTATTGTTTGACTACTGGTTAATTCTTAACAGATGAGTTTAGTCTGTTATCAGTTAGTGTGTATTTCTATGGTTTATAATTGTCTTGATATATCAGGTCCAATTTTAAAAATGTATTTGTTAAATAACATAATCAGAACTAATGTTTGGAGAAAAACAAAAAAAAATAACATCCTGACTCAATTATTTTGTAATTTTTATGTATCTGCCTCTGGTTTTATTTTCTATTTATACTAAGAACATAGTCTTCATGACATCTAAACTGTTTTTCTTTTGTCACTTGTGGTGGTAGAGGACCTATGGTTTTTTACTACAACTTTGAAATGTCTTTTTCAACCCAATGTGCCCCTTCAAAAGGGATCTCATGAAGCAGTGAGGGGAGGGAGGGACACCTGACTAGCCAGTCAGTAACCAGATTAGCAAAAGTAATTTGGTGATTATTGAACTATTCATGTCACAATCAGATTAGCCCTCCTTATTCAAATGATCATTTAGGTTCTTTTATATAACTTACTTGTCTTATTTATTCCTCATAGCAACTTTGAAAAGTAGTTTGTATCCTCGTTTTATGGCTAAGCAAACAGTCGTCTTAAAAGCTCCAAGATAGCACTACTAATTTGTAGGAAAGCCCAAATTCAGACCTGAGCCTTTTTGCTTTATATTATTTTCCATTACATAAAACTGCCTCCCGTATGGTTCATATTTTATCACTCAGTAATTCAACAAATTCAACAATTTTTAGTGAACAGCTGCCATGGGCCGAGGCATTATTCTAGTTGTTATGGCCCTCATCTTTTCCAACACTCCCAGTGGCTCATCTTTTTAGTTGTATTCTAGGCATATGTCTATCCTTGCACTCACTTTTATTGTATTGAAATTATGTACATGCCTTTGTATCTGTCACCTTACCTAGAGTTCCTTAAAAGTAGGTATCTACCAGTGTTATCATTTTGACTATTTAGAGTAAAAAAAAAAATCACTTATTTTAATTTGTACTTACTGGTAGTATTTCCTTTTTTGAATTATCAGTTTGGTCTTCTGCCGATTTTTTCTGTTGATATCTTGATTGAATGATTGATTGATTGATTTTGAGACCGAGTCTCGCTCTTGTTGCCCAGGTTGTAGTACAATGGTGTGATCTCGGCTCACTGCAACCTCCACCTCCCAGGTTCAAGCGATTCTCCTGCTTCAGCCTCCCAGGTAGCTGGGATTACAGGCACCTGTCACCATGCCCAGCTAATTTTTGTATTTTTAGTAGAGACAGTTTCACCATGTTGGCCAGGCTGGTCTCAAACTCCTGACCTCCCGTGATCTGCCTGCCTCGGCCTCCCAAAAGTGCTGGGATTACAGGCGTGAGCCATAGCACCTGGCCAATATATTTTTGTATTAATTTTTCAATTTTGTCTAGTCCACATGGCTCTTAACACTTTCTCTGCATTCTTTTCTTTGTCATTTTGTAATTATCCCAAATATTTACCATTCTCCTCAGCTTATCCCCCTCTTACTTTCAGAAACAGATTGGATCTACCTTATCTCTGAAATTGAGGAAATACAGCTGTAAATTCTCTTGACATCTCCCTACCCCCAGTATTTCCTAACACATTTTCTATGTTCTAACACATTTCTATTTAACCTTACCAACCTCCAATTTTATCCTGACTCTTTTTCAAGGCCAGTCCTCTTCCTGTCTTAATAATATCATTCTTATTTCCTTCTATCTCTTCCAGAACAGTGCTGTCAGTTTTATTTTCTGCTATTTTTTTATTTTTTATATTTTGTATTTCTCCTTCTTCAACCTATTCATTTCTTCCACCTTCTTTCCTTTATTCTAAACACTCTCAAGTGTCTCCCATTGGGAGGAAAAAAAAAAAAAAAAAAAAGAAGAAACTTCTGTTTAGCCATGGCCTCTGTCTCTTTACACAGCCCAGCATCCTAAGAGTTGACGTAAACTTCTCCCTCTTATTTGTTCCTCAACCTCCTGCATCCTGATACAATCTTTTCTCTGGCAAGGCTATCATTGACCCTTATTTCACCAAATCTGACACACTTTCCAGTCCTTATCTATCTCATAGTACTTTTCTGCTGCCTGTGTATTGATGACTACTCTTCCTTTTTGTTCTCTTATTTTCTATACTCCACTCTTCCCTTGCTGTCATACTATTCACCAACTTCTTCTTGGTGTTCTTCATGGAGTGTCTTTCATCTACCCTTTAAAAATGAAAACAGAGAACTAGCTCCACCCTTCTGAGTTTGTGGGCAGTTACATTTACTCTCATGGTTTAACTGCCATCAGTGTACTGATCACATCAGTGCTATATCCCTAGTCTCAAGTCTCCCCTGTGCTTGATACTTATCTCTGAATGCCTGCTTACGCATTCATTAATTCAACAAATTGAACACATTTTTAGTGAACAGCTGCCACGGTCAAGGCATTATTGTAGCTGTTATGGGTATAGCCCTGAACACTATCTTTTTTGGATTCTCTACCTTCTCATATACCCAGCTGGCCAAACTAACAATCTGGGAGTGACAGACTCTTTCCTCTGCTTTATCTTCCTTTCTTTTGGCTTAACTTACCAGGTATTTTTTGAATCTGGGTTTTTCCATTCATCTGTATTACCACTTCCTTACTTCAGTCTTATATCTGTAGTAATCTTTCTAAAATGTAAATCTGACAATGCTATGCTCTTGCTTTAAATTCAGCACTGGTTTCCTATTAAAGGACAGAATCTGAACTCCAAGGCATGTCGTGCAAGGCCTCTCACAATTTGCTCTGTCTGGATTCTTCAGCTTCATTATCTGTGGCTTTCTGCCTTGCATTTGATGCTCACTCACTAGCTTAGCTTTGCTTTTTATTGTTCTGTTATTTCTTCTGCTTGGAAGAATAACTCCTTCTCATCCTTTGAAATTCTCAGACCAGTGTTGGTCCTTAATAAAACTAGGTACACATTTTTAAAGAATATAAAGTATGGAGCGAATGTTGTGGTATAGAGTATTGTAGTGTTGGGAGATTTGAAAATCCTTCATGAGCCCTAAAGTGCTGTAAAGAGAAAGCAAATTAGTATTTTTATTAACGTGTGCAAGAAAAGCTCCTTTAGAAGCAGCATCTTCTCTAGATTTTCTTTTCCAAATGAAATTCAACAGTAGAGCAATATGATTTATTTTTCTCTGATTAATATTGTGAGACTTGATGTGTGTGTACAGGTGTACACGCATGTGCCCATTAAGTGCATGCTTACTTTATGTCTGGCCAATTATTCAGCATAAATAATTATGATTAGATTATTGTGTTTATGGTTATGATTGAGAAATGCTGTTATTATCCCAAGTATTCCTTAGAACTCTATGAAACAAGTGAACAAATTAACTTGTGGCTTTTGGTTAAATTTCTTAAAAAAAAAAAAAACAAAAACACTCCCAGCATGTTCTCCCAAAATAAAAGAGAGTGATTCACTTCTCCTTAGCAGCTGTGAGTTTAGAAGATGTTGAGTTATATTCCTGAATTCTGCTCAAAGGGGATTGGGAGTTCAGGCAGAAGGAATCTCCTATTTTATGTATTTTATGTGCCCTGAATCTTAGACTATATATTCTTTTTTTTTTTGGAGACGTAGCCTCCACTCTGTTGCCTAGGCTGGAGTGCAGTGGCATGATCTTGGCTCACTGCAACCTACGCCTCCCAGGTTCAAGTGATTCTCCTGCTTCAGCCTCCAGAGTAGCTGGGACTACAGGTACATGCCACCACGCCAGACTAATTTTTGTATTTTTAGTAGAGACGAGGTTTTGCTATGTTGGCCAGGCTGGTCTTGAACTCATGACCTCAGGTGATCTGCCCACCTCAGCCTCCCAAAGTGTTGGGATTACAGGTGTGAGCCACTGTGCCCAGCCGTTAGGCTATATATTCTTTAAAGAGATTATCCTGTATTTGTTACCTAGCATTGTTACATAAGTGCTATACATAATCAAGATATTTTTTAAAGAAGATAACCCAAATTTTAGTATTTTCCTCTAGTAACATTATTTGAAAAATTATCATAAAATGGTTAAGTATTGAAAGCCCCAGTTCTATGGGTTGTTACTATCAAACATTTCAATTTTTTTTCTTATACTCTTGTGTAAGAGAGGAACTATTGTATAATATCGTAAAATAATGGTTAGGAGTTATACTCTGGAGCCATACTGATTATGCTACTTCTGCTACTTACTATGACCTTAACTAACAATACTACTTAACCTCTGTCTCCTTGGGTTTCTTGAACTATAAAGTGGGAACAATAACAGTACTTAGTGTGAAGTAAATAATTTATGTAAAGCTCTTAGAACAATGGCAATAGTAAATGCTACATATAGTGTTAGCTGTACCTGTAGGCACTACAGTATCTATATATATTCTAATGTACCTAGTACCTATGCTACCTCTACTATGGTACCTGTAGTATGGTATATAGTACTGAGTGCTTAGAATGCATTAAGTGTATTTATAGATGTTGATTATTCCACAAGTATTTATTGTTTCAGTTTATTAGCTTTCAACATACTTGGCTG
Organism: Pongo pygmaeus; assembly: GCF_028885625.2. NCBI lineage: Eukaryota > Metazoa > Chordata > Mammalia > Primates > Hominidae > Pongo > Pongo pygmaeus. Next base: position 66,283,825 of record NC_072373.2, on the reverse strand, counting down.
TCACTGAATGTTCCATATTTTATTCAGCCTTTTAATGACTTTTTCTTTTTTTATTGCTTGATAGAATTGCTTAATTTTTCCTATTATTTAATAACTAAGACAATATATTTCGATAGCTATGTTTAATAGTGTTATTTTGTTATTGAAAGCATGGTGATTTTATTCTTGGTTCATTCATTATTTTAATTAATTCCTTCAGCTTAAAGAATTAAAAGGAATTCATGTTGCCATACCCTCTACCAAGAGAAAACATTTTAAAATTCTGGCCTCTCTGTATGAGCGTTGGCTGTAAACTTTAATGTTAATTCATTGATGGTCTTTATAACAAAACCATAGAACAATTGAGGTATAGTATTTTTTCTTCTTCTTCTTTGGAGACAAAATCTCACTCCATTGCCCAGGTTGGAATGCAGTGGCACAAACACGGTTCACTGCAGCTTCAGAACTCCTAGGCTCAAGCAATCCTCCCACCTCAGGCTCTTGAGTAGCTGGGACTACAAGTGCACACCACCACACCAGCTAATTTTTTATTTTTTGTAGAGATGAAGTCTTCCTCTGGTGTCCAGGCTGGTCTTGAACTCCTGGCTCCAGTGATCCTCCTGCCTCAGCCTCCCAAATTACTGTGATTACAGGTGTGAGCCACCATGCCTGGCCTATTTTTTTCTTTATAAAGTAAAATAATGATATAGCCAATTTTGTGCTAATCTATTAAAACATTTATATAAGGTTACATATCCATTGATTTGATTTCTCATATATTGTACACTGTTTTTTAAAAAGAAAGCTAATAATTGCTTAGGGGTGGGAAGATAGAGATTCCTCTTGTTGTGAGGCAATAACTCTTAGCTTAACCCTCCCACCTGTCTAAATGGATATTTTGGGGATACAGAAAAAAAAGTTAGTGGATAATAGTATATAAGCCAAACTTTGTTTTAAAGAGTTTGCCACTAGATTCTATCAAAAACATAGCATGGCCTGCAAGTACTGTTTCTAATTATATGAGACTGTATTTTTTAAGATAGTCCACTTTGTGACAAGATCAAGATATTAACTAATAAAAACAGACTTTTACTCTGCAGACACTATTGTTGATGATTCCTTATAACCATAATTTGGTTTGGGAACTTAAAGAAGTTTTACTTCTTGTTCTTTTCGTCAGATATTCCTTAGAGCAGGAGATGGCAAACTTTTTCTGTTAAAGGATCAGATAGTAAATATTTTAGGGTTGGTGGGCCATGTGGTTGTTGTCTCAACTCTCAACTCTGCCTTGGTAGCTGAAAACAGCCACAGACAACATGTAAATGAATGTGTGTGGCTGTGTTCCAATAAAACTGTCTTCACAAAAATAGATCCAGGATGAAAGGGAATTTCATCCACAAGCTGACCACGGCATTTGAGTATAAAATTTATTTCTTGTGGTCCTTTTGATAAAAATTTCAGATATAATCTATTTCCTTTATGAACAGATCTTTTAATTTAGGCTAATTGACTTAAATGTTAATGTTCCTAGATAAGCCAACATTAGCTTTTTATGTCATATAATTTTGTTATTCTACTTTCAAAGAAATAGAAATAACTTGGACTTTGTGGAGTCATTTAAGAACAAAATTTGTACCTAATTGTACCTGACTGTTTTGTGACTGGAAGAATTATTTTACATCTCGGAGCTTCAGTTTTTCCATTTATAAAACAGGAATAAGTATAGCTATCCCATAGGGTTGTTATATTTTCTATTTAGCTGTCTTTATCAATTCAATTTAGCAAGGTTACTTTTAAAAAGAAAGCTAATAATTGTCATTATTAGAAAGCTAATAAAAGTAATTAACTTGTGCTTCTTTCAGAACCTAGGAAAGAACTGCCCAGAAATGAGCACTTCTACCCTTGTTATATTGAGGAATCAAAGCTGGAATTTCAAAATATTTTAACTTTTATGTCAGTTTTTGTGACATTTTTGTATTTCTATTAGTGCTTGACTTTTTAGTTTTACGGTTTTTCTTGGACAGATTATAGCATGGTAAAAATAACAGAGTAAAGTTTTAGATCTGTGTTTATCAATGGAAGCCTGCTCCAGAGTCTGCAAGAACTATAGTTCATCACCTGACAGCTTATAAGAAAAGCAGATTGCTTGTCAATTACATTTCTATTATATACCCCATGTAATCTTTGACTGGAAGTTGGTAACATCATTAGGTGGATGTTAGCATACTGAAATGTTACTTGTTCATCTTTACAAAACAAATCATGTTTGGAATGAGAAAACAACCTTTAGATGCATGAACCTAAGTATATATCCTGTATATACTTAAGTATAAATTTTTAGCTAACATAGGGAAGCATAGTAAAGTATATCCTTTGTAACTTCGCAACTCAGGGACAAAATGAAAGGTCATTCATTGAATCTAGTAAAGGTACATAATTAACCCTAGCTTTCTCACTATAAGGTTTATAAATTAGTACTCTCCAATAGGATTTTTCAGGGGAGGAGCGACATTTGTGACATTGGTAGGATAGGGTACATGGTGTGCTTTATTAAATTGTATAATCTTAGGTTTTAAAGGCATAAGCCAACAGCTTTGCAAATGTGTATTTTTTTTTTAATGGCAAAAGTTAACACCTGAAGTGAAGACTGAAGTCAGGCTATATGGATAATGGAATTTGATATGATGTTACATTTTATGACTAAGTGTGGCTATTTGTTTAGTATTCTTCATTTATGTTGCTAGTTCTCATAGGGCTTATGGTTACCTCCTTAGCACTACATTGAGATTCTGTTGTTTGAAAGCTTAATTTTTAAAAAGATGTAAATATCTTTTAAAGGCTAAGAGAATGAAAGGATTTGCTTTACATTTTAATGAAACTTAAATTTATTAGGTTGGTGCAAAAGTAATCATGGTTTTTGCTATGTTAAAAAATGGCAAAAACCACGATTACTTTTTCATCAACCTAATACAATTGACATTAAATACTTAATAAATTATATAAAACAATATTTACAGTAAAAATTTTAAAACCTTAATATTCTCTAGCTTTCATGCTAAAAGTGTGGGCGCCTGTAGTCCCAGCTACTCGGGAGGCTGAGGCAGGAGAATGGCGTGAACCCGGGAAGTGGAGCTTGCAGTGAGCCGAGATCGTGCTACTGCACTCCAGCCTGGGCGACAGAGCGAGACTCCGTCTCAACAAAAAAAAAAAAATGGAAATCTCAGCCGGGCATGGTGGCATGCACCTGTAATCACAGCTACTTTGCAGGCTGAGGCAGGAGGATCTCTTGAGCCCAGGAGTTGAAGACCATCCTGGGCAACATAGCAAGGCCCAGTCTCTCTCTCTCAAAAAAAAAACCTCTCTTAGGTTTATATACCTACCTTCTTAAATAGAGTATATGAGTGATTTATACTTTTCCTCTCATTAAAAATATGGAGTGTCTGTTGTGTGCAAGGTGCTGTGCTAGTAGACAAGGAGTTGTGATGAGCATTCTTAAAATCTGTAATATGTAACATGAAGAAAAACTAGAAGTGCTGTGAGAGCATAAAATAGGAATATCCTTAATCTAGATGGAGTTCAGGTGGGGCTTTCTGAAGCAGTAATGTTCTGACTGAGATAAAAGATAAGTGGTAATTAAGCAGACAAAGGGGGAAGAGGTGCTGCTAGCAGAGTCTTTTATAAAGACCCCTAGTGTGAAAGAAGCAGGGTATGCTGGAGAAACTAGAAGTCCAGTCCAGAAGTCCAGAAATGAGCCCGGAGATCAAGGAGTGAAGAGTAGTGGAAGTAGAGTTCAGAGACTGTCGAATGTTGTAGGACAGTTAAGATTTTGTTCTTTACCCTCAGAGTAGTGGGAAGTCATTAAAGTGTTTTAAAGGGACAATTAATAGATCAGATTTGCATTTTTAAAAGATTCCTCTGACAGCTGTTGGGAGAACAGAATGAAATGGGGCAAGAATGAAGTGGAGGAAACAAAGCCAAGGGATGGTTCTTGAATGAGAGTGGCTGAAAAAGAAATAAAGAGAAATCAACAGATTCAAGATATAGTTAGTAGATAACATTTTTTGGAGTTGATAGATGTTAGGGGTTTGGGAGAAAGTTGTCATGGAGGACTTCCAGGTTTCTTCTTTCCACAATTGGAAAGCTATGATGCATTTGCTAAGATGAAAAAACATTAGAAAGAGAACTAGAGATAGGGGATGGGAATGGGTCTTGAGTTCAGTTTTGGACCTCTTGAACACAGGCAATTCCTGACGAATTTGAGAGGGGAAAAAAGAGGCAGCAGCTAGAGGGGAACATGGGGCAGAAGGTTTTTAAAATGTGTGAGATACTTGGACATGTTAAAATGCTGAAGAGAAGGAGAGATCCAAATGAAGTGAGGGAAGTCTCAAAATTGGTGCAAGGGAAGGGGTAAATCAAAGGAACAGTCCTTAAGAAGGGTTAGCAAGAACATACCTAAGTGGAATTATTGTTCTTAAATATTAAATAAGAGGTGCAATACCTCTAGTGTTTTAACAAGAGAAAGTAAGAAGCAGGCTGTATGAATGTAGTACATATACTTCTGCTAAATAGTAAGTGGGAATTGTTTTCCCTGAGGTATGGAACTGTCATTTGGAGGTGAGGAAGGGGCATAGGAATCAGTAGCTTGAGAAGAGGGGAAATTTGAAATAGTTATGGTGACTAGTGAATTGAGAAACGTAGTAGGATTTTTTTGGCAGCATTGAGAGAATTTTTAAAAAGTTAATGAATATCATTTAATATTATCTTAAGTAAATCACATGTGGAGGAAAACAGCAAGAAAGTGGACTCTACTTAGCAGAAGAGGTCACTTAACTTTTAAGTGGTCCTTAAACTTTTAAGTATTGGCATTAATTTGCCAAGACCTTGTGCTACCCTGATGTTAAAGTAGGGATGCTGTTTGCAGTGCCACAAATATAGCTGCTGTATATCCTTACTGTAGTATATGATTTCACCTAACTTTTAGTGTTATTTATATGTTAGTTAGGCCTCGTTTGTTTCTAACTGATACTCTTTTTCGTTTTTTTTTCTATCTAGGCAGGCAGAAGTCCTGAAGGCTGACATGACAGGTATTGGCTGGCTTATTTCTTTTTCACAACATATTTTATATATTAAATTAATGGAAGGATATCCTCTTTCTTATATTACGCACAGCGCTAAATCCCATCTTAGTTGCCAAAAGGGATGATCATTTACTATCTGCTTTAAATATTTACTGTTTATGTAGTTTGAATTCTTGCTTAAATAACTGTTGGGAATTGCATATAATATTAATATATGGTATACTGAATTGAATGTTACCTAATTTAGTTTATATAATCACTTAATTTTTATGAAACTTTTTATTAATGATTTTTAAGACATACAGGAAAAATAACATACCCCATATAAACCAAAATATCTTAGAGTGTTAGGCTAATATCTTTCTGGGAAAATTTTTTTTTCTATTGATAATTAACCAAACTTTAGTAGGTAAACCTTCAGAAAAAATATTTATAGAAAAATTCTATTAGAAGTCCTTGAAATTGAGTGAGCTGCCTTGCTGCCTTTCTTTTCTCCCATATCTTTGTTACTTTTTTTTTTTTTGAGATGGAATCTCACTCTGTCACCTAGGCTGGAATGCAGTGGCACGATCTCGGTTCACTGTAACCTCCGCCTCCCTGGTTCAAGCGATTCTCCTGCCTCAGCCTCCTGAGTAGGTGTGATTTACAGGCGCACACCATTACATCTGGCTAATTTTTGTATTTTTGGTAGAGACAGGGATTCACCATGTTGGTCAGTCTGGTCTCGAACTCCTGACTTCATGATCCTCCTGCCTCAGCCTCCCAAAGTGCTGGGATTACAGGCGTGAGCCACTGCGCCTGGCCATCTTTGTTTCTTTAAATAATGGCTGAGGTCTTTTGGAAGAATAACTGCCAGGCTTAGCCATTGAAAGGAGTAAATGAGGCATCGTGCGGTGGCTCACGCCCGTAATCCCAGCACTTTTGGAAGCCCAGGTGAGTGGATCACCTGAGGCCAAGAGTTTGAGACCAGTCTGGCCAACATAGTGAAACCCCGTCTGTATTAAAAATACAAAAATTAGCTGGGCGTGGTGTCATGCACCTGCAATCCCAGCTACTCTGGAGGCTGAGGCAGGAGAATCACTTGAACTGGGGAGGTGGAGGTTGCAGTGAGCAGAGATCACGCCACTGCACTCCAGCCTGGGCGACAGAAAAAGACTCCGTCTCAAAAAAAAGAGTAAATGATTTAAATACAAAATTAGGAAATATGTTGTAATCACCGTATACTGATCAGTATGCCCTCCGTAACAGCATATGCCATCCTAAAGTGTAATAAGAGGGATATGTACTAGTGAATCTTATTCAAATTTCTGAATAATTTAGTTCTGCAGTGAAATTCACAAAAAAAAAAAAAAAAAAAAAATTAAACAGCATACCTGCCAAGATTTGCAAAGAGGAAAAGGACTATTAAAATATCTTTTTGTCAACTCTGGAGTCACTTAGGCTAATGTCCTAAGAGTTCATGGATAATCTCATGTCATCTTGTTCAAGGAAAAGTGTGTTGGGGGGCAAATAGCTTATATATTTACTCAGTAATAGGTACTACTCAGTTCTTTCCGTTATTAACAGATTTGTCATCATCTATATTGTGTATATCAGTGTCTGCTCTGAGTTACTGTATTATGCTCTTGAATTGGCATTGAAAACATAATCTATTATGTGATGAAAACAGAACATGGAGCAATATCAAGCTATCTGTACCATTTACCTTTTCTTAGACATTGAACAACCTTAGTAAATAGTCTTAGGGTTTGACCTTTATAGGGGACCTTTGGCTGCCCAGAAACTTTAACTAAGATAATAAGTCTGCTCATTTGAATGATGGTCTTGATAGATGAGAGTTAGTAATCTTTTACACTTCTTTTTCTTGCCATAAGTGAATTAAAGCAGGGTTGACTAAATCTATTAGTTAGTGATTAACAGTTTAACTAGGGATGAGGAGCTGATAGTGAACTCTATTCTTACTAGCCTGTAAACTCTTAGGAGCATAACTCAAGTCCAGGAGATTCTCTTTGCAAAATAGGATTGTGGTGGCTATAGATGCTAATAGCAAACCTAAAGAAGAGTGATGATTATTCCATTGTGTAGCAGCAAAACGAAGTAGCCCAGCTGGTTATGGGAAATATATAATTGAAAAGCCCATTATTAAGATCACCTACTGAGGGAGCTTACTGTCAGTTATTGCAATCATAATCCCAGTGATCGCAAAGGTTAATGTGCCTTGCATGACTCTGGCAGACAGCATGGCCCCAATTTTGTATTATGTGTAGTCATAGCCTGACTTTCTGATTACATTCTATACCCAGTCTCTCATCTGACCTGTTTAGCAATTTAATCCTAGTCTTTGTTTACATTAAATGACTAATGTGGATTGCTCACAAAAGTATCTTGGAAAAAGTCTACCACTCATTAAAATAATACTGTCATGGCTTATTCGGTCAATATATTGAGAGAGGAGTAACAGCAGAATACCAAAGCAACTGCTGGATAATCGGCTGATGTGAGAATTCTGTAAGGACATTTGTGGGAGTCCTTACGGAGACTCCCACAAAAAAGAAAGAAAAAGTTGCTTTGGAAAAAGAGATACAGTATGAGAGTAAACAGACCAACTTGACAGTCTGTTATTTCAAATGGGTTGGCTTGCTGTAAGGCATATAGTTTCCTGTTATATGAAAAGGCAGAAATACAAACAAAAAGCAAAGGGCAAACCATTCTTTTTTTTTTTAGCCCTTTTCATTTCATGATGTTATTTCAAAACTAAAAACAGAAGCATTGTAAACCAGACTTAGTCGTTAGTCAAAAGGTGAAAGTCATTTGAAATACAGTAGTATAAAACTTCTGCATTCTATGGAATATATTTAGAGCAGGTTTTGCCTTGGGGATGGAGCAGGAAGGAGTCACTGGTGTGGTATAATGGTTTTAACTGTTGGAGTTTATCTGTCTACTGTTATGTTTTTGTTTTTGTTACTCAGATTCTAAGCTGGGTCCAGCTGAAGTCTGGACATCCAGGCAGGCTCTGCAGGACCTGTACCAGAAAATGCTAGTTACTGATTTGGAATACGCTTTAGACAAGAAAGTAGAACAGGATCTGTAAGTATTACTTATGATTTGGGAAGTCCCTGTAAGATCAAGAATTTCACCAAGACTTTAAAACAGTTTGGTTCGTTATTTATTTTTCAACCTATTGCAGAATAAACTTTTTCAATGGAAAGAAATTCTAGTATTTGTGATATTTGGCCATTGGTATTATTTCAAATACAGTCCTTGGAGGTAAGAAGAAAAATGTTTAGAGTTGAATTCTATTAAGGTCATTAGAGCAGCTCTTTTAGGGCCTGTCAAAAAAAACAAATATATCTATTTCAAATACTAAGAGTGTTTGGATAGTCTGTGGTCAGTCTTATAATTAAGCCGCGATTTAAAAAACAATTACAAGAATAGGCTTTAGAAAAATCTTTGTTAAATGTGATTCTGTAATTTCTCTGTCAGGAAAATGTATTTGCATTGTAACGAAAGTTCCTTCTTTTAATAAGTTGGTAGTATTTCCTCCCCCACCCCCAATAAAATGAAAGATTTTGTGTATTTAGACTTTTCCGCTTCTTTCTATGAGGGGCAAAATGGCAGATAACCAGATTCCCAAGTGAGTAATTGTCTTTTGTGGAAGGCTTTGCCTTATAAATTGGAACAGGGACATTAGCCTGATAGAAATTTAAAAATCAATTAAGAGTACTTTGTCTACTAATGTCCATTACCCTAAGTTTTGGTGAAGATTAGTTTTTTCTATCATTTACATCTGCCTTAGATACTTTATATTTTTAGAAAGTCTAGTAATACAGCTAAATTACGACCATCAAAATCCTTATCCTGTGATGTTAGAATCAAGGATAAGATGTCATCAGAAATGCTGAGGGAAGTGATTGTCCTCCTAAGTCATTAAAAAGCTTAGTGCTCTAGAGCCTCAGAAGCTGATGTTGATATAGAATTAGCTACTTCTATGCTTTCCAGATAGGTTGTAAACTTCTTATCTGTGTTTGCTTCCTTTAATCAGGCCAGTAATATCTTCCCTTTGTTCTAGTTTTTTATTCCCCACTGTGGTTTCCAGGTTAGAGAGTGACTGTATTCATCATAACTGGACTTAAACTGATTCCATCTATAACTAGATTAAAGAAAAGCATTTTATAACAGGATTTTGGTATGCCGTATTTCAGCATTATATTGTTTCTTATTTTAAATAGCCAAATTTGAAATGTGGCTTATATTTCAATCACAAGAGAAATAAACAAAACTATTAAATAGCAGTGAAACTGAATGCTCTGGGAAATAACTTTTGGGGAAGTAAGAGATATGGCTTACTATTTACAAAATCCCCGCCCCCATATACATGTCACTTGTTAGGGTATAGTCCATCACATTTGGCACTATATGTAGAAATTTGTTAATACCTTATTTTTACTTTGATCTTGCCACCATTGTTCTGAATTTCTACTGGGATTCCTAAATAAACTCTAGTAGTTCTAAAAGATTAATAGCTGAAGCCACAATCTGATTATTCAAACATTTGGTAAGTGTTTACTAAGGTCAATTGGATTCTACTGCATGTCTAGTCTTGTTCAAAGGGAAGCATAAAGTTATTTAAATAAATGAATAACTTTAATGCAGGTTTACTGTCTAGTGTGGTATAATTATAACAGACAGTTCTTTCTTGTTCTCAGGGGGACCAGTGTCTGCCCAGTGAGTCACTGCTATACCAAATAGAATTACATTTTGTTTTCAGCTGGAATCACGCCTTTAAGAATCAGATCACAACACTACAAGGCCAGGCAAAGAATCGAGCAAATCCGAATCGGAGTGAAGTTCAGGCAAACCTTTCTCTGTTCCTAGAGGCAGCTAGTGGCTTCTATACTCAGGTGAGTTCTGCATTGTATACCAGTTTTGTTACTATTAGTGGCAAATATTCTGCTCTTTGTACACGTCTTAATGCATGTAAACAATTCTTGTAACCACTATGTGGGCCATCCAGGGATTGATCACTTATAATCTTTTCTTTTTTGGAGACAGAGTCTGACTTTGTCACCCCAGGCTGGAGTGTAGTGGTGCCGTCATGGCTTCCTGCAGCATCAGCCTCCCTGACTGAAGTGATCCTCTCACCTCAGCCTTCCCCAGTAGCTGGGACTAAGGTGCACGCCAACACGCCTGACTAATTTTTGTATTTTTTGTAGAGATGGAGTCTCGCTATGTTGCCCGTGCTAGTCTTGAATTCCTGGGCTCAAGTGATCCACCCACCTCAGCCTACCAAAGTGCTGGTATTGCATACCTGAGCCACTGTGCCCAGCCTACAGTCTTAATGCAAATGTCCATAAGACCTTTAAAAAAAAAAACGCTGTGCTTTTAAAAAGGTTGATGTTTAGCTTAAAGGTTGGAAGTTTAACTGTATGAATATAAAAGGGATAATTGAGCACAAAGCCTTATTGAAACAGTGGAAATAGTCAGTTACAAGTGGTATTAGAGGAAATGTGAATTTATGGATATAGCTATAGTCATTAAAATAATAGCTATGTTGTGCCAGATAAGAAATAGTCAAAATTTGTAATATCAAGTGAGTTTTCGTAGTATTGTTTATACAATGGAATTTATCTGGGTTTTGAGATGTTATTAAACTAAGAAGTAGAGTAGCTTTTCCTCTGTTTGAATAATAAACTATTGTTCATTGTCCCTAGAGATTTTCTTTTTCCTTAGTCATGTCCTGATAGAACTTCTAAATCAGGCAAGGTAAGAGAATAAATAAATCTTATTTTTGACCATGGAATTTTCTTTAAGCAGAATCTGTTAGAAAATTACCATGTCATCCATTTGTAATAGCATTTGTAATTAACAAAATTTTTGTATATAAATTAGTATCTTATAGTGAATGTTAAGACAGGGTTTTGAGAATCTTGCACTGAAAGAAATGTTTGGCCAGTTCTCACTATAGTACTGCCTGACCATTGCTGCCTATATTTTGGCTTCATTTTGATTTTATCATTTCTTTGAATGAAGAAAAAAGAATCTCTGCTGGGTGCAGTGGCTCAGGCCTGTAATCACAACACTTTGGGAAGCCAAGGTGGGAGGATCACTTGAGCCCAGGAATTCAAGCAGGTTGTGGTGGTGCCTGCCTGTAATCCCAGCTACTCTGGAGGCTGAGGCAGGAGGATCACTTGAGCCCAGGAGTTTGAGGCTGCAGTGAACCATGCTTGTGCCACTGTACTCCAGCCAGAGCAACAGAGCAAGACCTGTCTCAAAAAAAAGAATCCCTGTGTTGGAACAATTCAAATAACTGTCATTTCTGAGATTATTTATGTTTTACTTAGACTAAAACATCAGAGTTTGTTTTTGAAAGAACTCAGGTATGGTTCTTAGTCTCAAAATTTATTTTAAAATTTATGCCAACTTTTAGCAGCAACCAAAAAGTTGATACTTTTGGAGAGGGAATGCTTCTCGAGAGAGGGATTGGTCCTTAAAGCAGATGTTAAAGATTAATTCGTTTTACAAGTAGCTGTCAAAAGGCTACTATTTGTAAGGCACAATACTAGATGCTGAGGATATGGAGGGAAATTAGACAGAATCTTTACCTTCAAAGAAATATCTAGACTGAATGAAAAGATGGATACATTAATAGGTATATTTGTTTTCTGATTGTAAAAATAATGCATACCAATTTCAAGAAATTTGTGAATTATACAAAGTCCCAAAAAGTTCATTAATCCTCCCATTCTGGATAAATTACCACTTTAATATATACTCTTCTTGTGTTTTTATACTTTTTTGCATATTTAAGACCACACTGTATATCCATTTTTGTATCTGTTTTATAAACATAATGTAAGCTTTTCCTTGTTAACAGTTTAGCATTTTTGTGTATAAAGCATCTTCTCTAATACTGTATTGTTTCCTGAGGACCAGTTGTTCAAATTGAAATCATTAGGGAGTTTAAAGTGAAAGTTTAAATACTGTTGACACCATTTTGTTGTTTTCCCAAAAGGTCATCATTTATAACATTTTTCACTAGTTTCTTCTGTTGTCCTTTCATTTTATTTAGAGTTGAAGTACAGAAGTTACCAGGATTTTTTTTTTTCAATACATTTTCCTTTGTCCATAGATAAGTGCATATTTAATAATGAGGGAAATAATCACATTTAAGGAAACAAATAGATATTATAATTCAAATCTTAACATTTGGAAACAACACCAATGTTCTACAAGAGAATAATAGTTAAATTATGGCGTAACTGTAGAATGGAAACATGAAACGATTACAGGTTGATATTTATCAAGATTTTATAAGATGAAAAGATTGTTTTGTTGTTGTTAAGTGAAAATCATATAAAATTATATATATATAATTTGATTCTACATGTTAATTGAGTAGTCTCAGTTCAGTGGGATATTAATGAAAATGGTAACTTTTTTTTCAATCACTGCTTTCAACTATGCTCTGTTGGATTCCCAGATTCCCATCATTTCTTGGACAGATTCTATAACATTCTGGTTGCTTTCCATTTTTGAAGCATAATTCAGTTTTAAAACCTTAGTTTTGTTTCTGATTCAAATCTCGTTTCCCTCCCCCATGAATAGAAGCTAGAACTGGGAACATGACTAAAGTAGGGGGAGTAGGAAGGAGGTGGTGCAGCTGGCTCTGTTGGGGGGAGGGGGAAGCATCTACCTTCTGCAGTACATTTTTATAATAGCCATTATACAGATTGGTTTGTCATCTTGAAAAATGATTCTTAATCTTTTTTCGTTATATGACATACATGTGATATATTCCCAAGGGTTTAACTAGACATTGGTAAATCAAAACAGATCTGTAAGGAAGTAAAGAAAGAAGCATCATTTTTATTGAGGGAGTGTGGTATTTGTAAAAACATTTTATAAGCAAGGGAATAATAAAATCATTTAAATGTCTCAAAAATTGTTTTTTAAAGGGAAAATATGGATACTCTCTGAAATTTTTTAAAATTTTTTATAATAAGCATTGATTCTTCCCAACTGCATTCCACAGGCAGTGATTGAGCAATTATGATAATTGTAGAATAAGCATCAATAAACGTCTTTATTTTTATTTTTACATTATGATGTCAGTTAACAATATTAATAGGACTTTTCACTTGCTTTTTTTTTTTTTTTTTTTTTTTTTTTTTTTTTAAAGACAGAGTCTTGCTCTGTTGCCCAGGCTGGAGGCTGGAGTGCAGTGGCACAATCTCTGCCACTGGAGTGCAGTGGCACTCACTGCAACCTCTGCCTTCTGGGTTCAAGCGATTCTTCTGCCTCAGCCTCCCGAATAGCTGGGATTACAGGTGTGCACCATCACATCCAGCTAATTTTTGTATTTTTAGTAGAGATGGACTTTCACCATGTTGGCCAGGCTGGTCTCAAACTTCTGACCTCAGGTGATCCACCTACCTCTGCCTCCCTAAGTGCTGGGATTACAGGCGTGAGCCCCTGCACCTGGCCTCACTTGCATTTTTATATTGTCTTTAATCAATAATTGAAACGGATAATGGTGTTACTAACAATAATGTTGCACAAATCTTTCTTGATTACATGCAGTGCATATTTAGCACCAGATTGAGAAAGTAGACAAATTCCAGATTGTTATATGGCCTTATAAGCTAAGATGAGTTTTGAATTTTAAGTGTAGTTGCAGGCCAGGCATGGTAGCTCATTCCTGTAATCCTGACACTTTGGGAAGCTGAGATGGGAGGATCACTTGAGACCAGCCTGGGTAACATGGTGAGACCCTATTCTACAAAGAATCTAAAAATCAACCAGGCACGGTGGCGCACACCTGTAGGACCAGCCACTGTAGGAAGCTGAGGCAGGAGGATCACTTGAGCCCAGGAGGTTGAGGTTGCAGTGAGCCATATTTGCGCCACCTGCCTGGGTGACAGAGTGAGCCCTTGTCTCAAAAAAAAAAAAAAAGAAGGAGTTGCAAGTCATTGGAATTGGAAAGTAAGCAAAGGAAGAACATAATCAGATTTGCATTTTTAAACGATAACCCTGGATAAAGGGGTCAGCTGTGGAAGCTAGCTATGGAAGTTAACTCTTTTAATTCCTATTGGCCATACTTGGATTAGATGGATTGGATTGAATTTCTGGAATCAGAGTAAAGGAGGAGTCAAAGCAAATACAGTTATCAGTGTGAGCAGCTAGTCGAATGGTTGTACCATTTACTGAGATGGGAAACACTAGGGGGAAAGTAGCTTTTTCCCTGTTAAAGTAGATGCCTGTTTGACATCTAAGTAGAGATGTGAAATAAGCAATTGAATAAACAAGGTTGGAGCCCAGTGGAAACATCATAAAATCATAAAAATTTTATGATTATAGTAAAGAACCCTGACTTAGTCAGATGGTAACAGATTTAGCACAGGAGGAGCCACCATTGCAATCAAGAAAATGAGAGAGAGAAGGTGCCTTGGAGGCCAAGAGAAAAACGTCTGAATAAGGAAGGGAGTCATCAGCCCTGTTCAGTGCTGTTGAGAATTAAAGGAAGATTTAAAGTGACCAATTAGGTTTGACAACATGAAAGTCGTTGGTGAACTTAATGAATACCATATTTCTTCATTTCTGAAACTTTTTTTTTCATATTTTAACATATCTGAAATAGAGATAAGTTTATAACAGATGACAAGTGACCATATAACTTGTGGTTTTTTTCCCAATATTATATAAGATGATGGTTCATCTTATAATTTATGGTGTCTTTGTATTGATGAAATGTAACTTCAGCAGAGTGTTGGGGATAGAAACCTGATTAGAGTGGATTGAGAAGAGACTAGTACTTGGTTATCCACAGTAACATTTTCTGTGAAGATAGTTTTTTAGTTTTTGTTTTTTGTTTTTTGTTTTTTTTTTTAGTTTTTTTTTTTTTTAACGCTCACTCTGTCGTTTTGGCTGAGTGCAGTGCTTAATCATAGCTCACTGAAGCCTCAGACTCCTTGGCTCAAGTAATCCTCCCCCAGCTCAGCCTCCCAAATACCTAGGACTACAGGCTTATACCAGCTACTTTTTTTTATTTTTTGTAGAATGGAGTCTCACTATGTTACCCAGGCTGGTTTAGTTTTAACTTCTTAGCTACCATTTTGTTAACCAGTTAAAGCATGGGGTTTAAAGCAGAACCAAATTCCTGGTCAAAGTAAAGACATACCATTCTGCTGTAGGTTGTTTTTAAACATCAAAGAACAGAACGGTAGCCTTTATTCTAAGAAAATAGGAACCAAAAAGAAAGTGTAATCACTGAGTTTCTGTATTAGTTTAAAAGGTAATATTCTATACCTTCATAATCAATCTTTCATTCTTGGCATGGAATAAAGAGCTGAGGAGACAAGGGATAGTGTAAAAATTGATAAATAGGAACCCAGAAACTGTTCTAGTACTGCTCTAGGGCTAATTGTGACTATTTGGACAAGTCACTACCTCTGTGGTGCTTAGCTTTCTGATTGTAAAAAAGAGAGTTGACAAATGCTTGTAGGTTCATTTTCCAGTTTTATAGTTCCATGATTATAATTTGGGAAGAACTAGAGGCATTAATATTCAGCTACAGCCTTAGGAATATCTCCCAGTCAATACTTCTGTATAATGAAGTAACTAAGTTCTTATCAGACTGAGGAAACTACTACAAAGTAATGTACATCAGGGTCAACCTATATGAAGGTAGGACATTGTTTTGTCCAATTTATGAAACATCCTTTTCTCTTCTTTAGTTCCATCTTGTTACTGCCTCTAAACCAACTAGAGCTCTCTTTCTCAGAATCTTTGAGCCAGTAGGAGCTTTTCTGTCTGATATCACCACTTAAACTCGGGCTCAGGCAGAAATTTTATTACAAGCATTCTACATGATGTTCCAACCATAATTTTATTTATTTTTTGTGATCTTTCTTTTTTGTTTTTGCTAGATGTGCAGCCTTGCCTAGTTTTCCAGTCTGTTTTTTCATTACCTATTGAAGTCAGTTCTTTAACCCTCTTATGTTTCTTAGTTATCCACTTTTGTTTTTTTGTTTTTTTCATAATATATATGTAGGTATATATATATTTTTATATATATATATATTTTGTTCCTGCCCTGTACCTTGTGCTTTTTCTATTTCTTAACCCATCCTGTTCAGGACATTAACTTATTTACCCTATTTTTTTATGTATTCATTTTATTTAATTTAATTTATTTATTTTTTAAGACGGGGTCTCTCTCTGTCACCCAGGCTGGAGTGCAGTGTATATCATAGCTCACTGCGGCCTGGAACTCCTGGGCTTAAGTGAGCCTCCCGCCTCAGCCTTCCAAAGTACTGGGACTATAGCACTGCATGCCACCACACGTGGCTAATTTTTTATTTCACTTTATTTTCATTTTTATATTCATTCATTTGTTTATTTTATAGAGACAGATTCTTGCTTTGCTGCCCAGGCTGGTCTTGAACTCCTGACCTCAAGTGATCCTTCCGCCTTGACCTCCCAAAGTGTTGGGATTACAGGCATGAGCTACCATGCCTGGCCTTGTTTACCCAATTTTATGTTAGTGAATTTCTTGCCCATTACAAATGTACAAGTAAAGATGGAGTAAATCATTTCCATACCCAGTGAGAAAGGGTGCACAGAATTTATATTTAGTTATGGAGGTGATTTTTATCTTAGGAAAAAGGTGGCATGATTCAGATCCTTCTGAGTTGAGCCCTTAGGGTGTCTTATTTTGTATTTTGAATTCTGTACATGCTAGAAAGAGTGGTTTTAGAATCAAAATATTTCTAAATCTGTAACCTTAGTCCAGTCGCTTGATTATTTCTGCCTTCACATCCTCATCTGAAAAAAATTGAGCTTTATATCTATGTATACTGTGTTGCTACTAGTTTATCACAAGGATAAAGTGAGACAAATTTATCAGATAACCTAGGGAAATAAGTTATGTTATAAATGTAGAATATTCTGTTGGTTATAGTGTGTGTCATGTTGTCTGTCCTTCTCTCCTTTCCCTTTCCCCTCTCCCTCCCTCTCCCCCCTCTACTTCTCTTTTTGTACCTGACTTGCCCATTTAGCTACAAGCTCTTGAAGGAAACATATTTTCTTACTTATCTTTGTATCTTTCTTGTTTACTGGGTGTCTGATATACTAGCACATACTTGGATGAATATAATAATATTTGAATGACTATATTTGTAAGTAAATATTTGAGTAACTGTGAAGTAAATATTCTTCACAGTGTGAAGAACTGTGTGCGGGCCAAGAAATAAGCCCTTGGCAAGCAAAGTGAGAGGAGAAAAGCCTTTCTATGAAGGAGACTGAAAAGGAGTGATTGGAGGGATGACAGATAACTAGGAACAGCTCAGTAATCAACCATAAGATCAGATGTTTTAAGTGCAGCAAAGAGGTCCAATAAGATGATGTCTGAAAAATATCCATTGTATTTGGCTATTAGGTAACCAATTGTCTGATAGTAGTTTCAGTAGAGTGGTAGTGGATGGTTGGGTGAGGGGAGGGAGAGGGGTTGTGTGGAAGCCAGCTGATAATGGATTAAGGAGTAAATAGAAATTGAGAAAGCAGACATGAAAAGTGTGGACTCCTTTGAAGGCATTTGGTTGAGAAGAAGGAGAGACATTAAAAGCTTGCTATAAAGTCAAGAGGAGTGTTTTAGCTCTGTTTTGTTTTTTGTTCTTGTTTTTTTCTGTGGGAGACATTTGGTGTGTGTAGGCCATAGGAAAGAAGCATGAAAAGTTGAAAGTAGATGAAAGAATGGAGAGGTGGGAGACAGACAGGAGCCAGAAAAGAATGTAGCAATAGGCACACACAGGCAGAAGAGTTAGCTCTGACTAGGAAGAAGAGCCCCTCATACTTTAAGAACAGAGAAGAGAGGAGGTAGGAATGGGTGATACAGTAAAGGTGTACACTACTGTGAGATTCGTTGTATATGCAAAGACGTGAATTGGCATATAGCTTAAGAAAATAAATTGCAAGAAATACC
Organism: Pongo pygmaeus; assembly: GCF_028885625.2. Classification (NCBI taxonomy): domain Eukaryota; kingdom Metazoa; phylum Chordata; class Mammalia; order Primates; family Hominidae; genus Pongo; species Pongo pygmaeus. The sequence goes on along the minus strand of NC_072373.2, from coordinate 66,265,789 downwards.
TAAAGTCTGACAAATACCTTGGCTTACATTTAAGTCAAATTTGTAACCAATATTTAATAATTTTTGGGTTTCTGAGAGTAGTAGTTTTCTTTACTTGCTTAATGTGTCTGAAAATCCTATCCAGTTAAATAATCTTTTTTTAAAATGCTGCTGTATGCACGTCCTAGATTGCTATAATACTTGAGAATTCAAAAGGTATGATTTATAATGAATGATACTAGTTATCCTATGAAAGATTAACATATTATATATATATATATATATATATATATATATATATATATATTTTTTTTTTTTGGAGACAGTCTTGCTCTGTCACCCAGGCTGGAGTGCAGTGGCGTGATCTCGGCTCACTGCAACCTCCGCCTCCTGGGTTCAAGCGATTCTTGTGCCTCAGCCTCCCTCGTAGCTGAGATTACAGGTGCTCACCACCACTCCCGGCTGATTTTTTTTGTATTTTTAGTGGAGATGGGGTTTCATCATGTTGGCCAGGCTGGTCTCAAACTCCTGACCTCAAGTGATCCGCCCGCCTTGGCCTCCTAAAGTGCTGGGATTATAGGTGTGAGCCCCTGTGCCAGGCCTGAAAGATTACCATATAATTTTCATGCAGTTTTTGTTCAGATTTCAGCAGTATGTGGTCCTAGGTACACATCTTACAGTTCATAAACTTTACTTTTAGAGCACTTGTGACTTACTACTAAATTTTGTGTTTCTTTTAGTTATTACAAGAACTGTGTACAGTATTTAATGTAGATTTACCATGCCGTGTGAAGTCTTCCCAATTGGGAATTATCAGCAATAAACAGACGCATACCAGCGCCATAGTGAAGCCACAGTCTAGCTCCTGTTCCTATATCTGCCAGCACTGCCTCGTCCACCTTGGAGACATTGGTGAGCCTTTGCTGTGAAGGAATTGATAATATGTTCCTCCTTTTCTTTGGAATAGTCATAGAAAGAAACTGTTTTCCTTTAAGCGGAGCATACACACACAATTTAGATAGTCATAAGAAGAAACTATAAAATGTATTCTAAGGAACTTAAAATTTCTCAATATTTTTGGGATTGGCAGAGCATCTTGAAGAAAGTAACTTTCATATTAAGATTTAAATTTTATTCCAACTTTGTGTAATTTATATAGGCAAATGATAAACAGCAAAAACATAATCAAAGCTTAATTTTTCAAAGTGGTGCCATAATTTCTAAATTAAATATACTCTTTTAGAATAAATGAGGTTTATAAATTACTCCTTCTGAAGCGAAATTGCCTTCTTTCTTTCTTACCAGTGGACTAAAAGTTGATTTTTAATTTTGCTTCCTTTTTAAAGTTTAATTTGTATTTCTATTATATGTATTTTATCTGGGAATATTATATAACTTATTTATTCTTGTTCATTCCTTTAAGGTGACCTAGAAAGGTTGTAAAACAAATTAACTATAGGATTATGTTTTGCTTGTCCTCAAATAACAAAGAATGGAGAACATTACTGCTTTTAAGTTTGAAATTTTAGATTTCTTAATATTGTAAGTCAGTGGTTCCATGAGGAGGTCACATCAGAGTAAGCAGTGAGTTTGGCAGGGAGATTCATTGATACTGTGTTTAGGTTGTTTTGCTTTAAATATAATCTTTGCACACACATATTTAATACTGCGATAGGAATGAGACATTTTTCAAAATCACTTTATAAAATATTGAAAAATACATAATTTTCAGATCATATTGTATAGTGTATTTTGTTTTGTTTTGTTTTTAAGTGCCATATAACTCACCCCTTCTTGTGGGCCGGCTCCAGGTCACCAGCATAGTCCATAGTGGGAGCTGGTGATGCATGACACTGGAGGACCTGAAAATGGGGTCTAGGTAAGCTTTAAAATTGGTTACATGCTGAATGTCCCAAATAAAGAAGGCTGATGGACACTTCACACATAATCCTATAGTTAATTTGTTTTAAAGTATTTTGTCTTTAATTTTAAATTAACTTTAATGTCTTTATTATCTTTAGAACTTAAAATTATAGCTGTTTTGGAAATACTACCCTACTATTTGTTTTTTTGGGTTTTTTAAAACTAATTTTCTTCTTCTTCTTAGCTCGATACAGAAACCAGACCAGCCAGGCAGAGTCCTACTATAGGCATGCAGCTCAGCTTGTCCCCTCCAATGGTGAGTGGGCCTGTCAACCTGAGATTGACCGTGACACTTTGTTCTTTATAACAATGTGGCAGATAACTCAGGGCTCACCTTTGAAGTTTTATGAAAGCAATAAATGAATTTTGTTATTGTCATGTTTTTCCATTTAACTGTACATTCCATGTAAACTAAAATGAATTTTTTTTTTTACAAGTAAGATGACTTTTATTGTCAGTAAAGCAATATAGATAGAATCTCTTAATGTAATCTGATATTGTTTCTACAACTCTGGCTTCCTTAATTGCTTATAGAATAATTATTTCTTTAGATACCACCATTCCCCTCCCCCCAGAAAAACAATCTGTTACCTAAAAGATAATCTTTTAATGGCCCCAAACTAGGCATTAGCAGTAGTTCTTGAGTTACAGAAATTACAGCAGATGTTTAATTATTTAAATCATTCTTATTAAGACATTGAAATTCCTTTAGATTCTAGAAAGAGTCTAAAGCAAGGATGGTAGTCTGACCACACTACTTGTTTCATATTTGTTTATGGCTGCTTTCACACTACAGTGGCAGAGTTGAGTGGTTGTGATAGAGACCCTTTGGCCTACAAAACTGAAATTATTTACAATCTAGCCCTTTCTGAAGCCGCTCTGTACCCTAATATTGACTGTTTAACCTGTATATGATAGTGTGTACTGTCGCTGAAGTGTGCTGTTGGACCTTATGCTGGTTTGCAATGAGGCAGTCATATTTACCTTATAAAAATACTCCCCATTGTTTGAGTATTTAAACACTGATCATTTGTATTCTTATAGCAAGACTTTGTCACTCTTGGGGTTACTCCAGAATCTTAACTTTCTCCTGTAGGTCAGCCTTATAATCAGTTGGCTATCTTAGCTTCTTCCAAAGGAGACCATCTGACCACAATTTTCTACTACTGCAGAAGCATTGCTGTGAAGTTCCCTTTCCCAGCTGCCTCCACTAATCTGCAAAAAGCACTTTCTAAAGCACTGGAAAGGTAGGGTTGTTTGTTTTTTTTTTTTTTTTTTTTTCTTTCCAAGAGGACTTTGTAACCTGGAGCCTTAATTCCTCATAATTTGGTTTACAGAAAATAACAGCCTATGCTTCTCTTATTTCTAAACATATAGATTTTTCATAATTTGTGTATAGTCACTGAATTTCATCCAATCAATATCTGATTCAGTCCCAGTAAAAGAGTACACAGGCTGTTAATACTGACTCATCTTGAGTGTGTTGCAGTTGAAAAATCAGTCAAATACAGCTCTTTTGTGTATCAAGTATTTAGCAAGCCAGTGTCTCCTTAAGGAGTTGTAGCCAATTTGCTGCTTAAGATTCATGGAAATTTTTTCTTTCGTTTCAGCCGAGATGAGGTGAAAACCAAGTGGGGTGTTTCTGACTTCATCAAGGCCTTTATTAAATTCCACGGTCATGTGTACCTGAGTAAGAGCTTGGAAAAGTTGAGCCCTCTTCGAGAGAAATTGGAAGAACAGTTTAAGGTTAGATTTCAGAAATAGAGAATTTTTGTCTTGTCTAAATCAGGAAGCATAAGATTTGGAGGAAACTGACTCCCAGTTTTTGTAGTTACTTAACTGTGTGAACTATTTGTAAAAATTATATTCGAAGTATGTGAAATCTTTGCATTTATCATCCCTTCAATTTAAACTGAGGTACAGTCTGTATAAACAAATATAATATAGCAGTGTTTTCACTTGAGTAGTTGCCATTTGACAAAAATTATCAAAGTGGAAAAAAATAAATAACTCCTCAGTTTTGAAACTACTACTACTTTTGATGGTTTGTGTATTCTTAGATATGATTATGTTACCTGCTTTTATAGATATTGGCATTCTCCAAAACAAGTTCATTATTTTTATTGTGCTTGCATTCATCAGGATTGTGGTAGTTTGAATGAAAGGAATGAGAGTTTCATTTAACAGGGATATATTTTACTAATTTGAAGAGATAACATTAACCTTCATTCTATTTATATATGTGAAAATGATCTTTTATTAGTATGTTAAGATATTAGCAGTTTAAATGTAGTATAATGCATAAAATAAGGAGAAAGTCAAAAGTATTAACTTTTTTCAGTTCATGTATTCAATAAATATTTGACTTCTCATTGGTCATTGTTTTAGGCACTGGGTTAAACAGTAAATGACAATTTCAAAGAACATTTTATATTTCTTGGTTATTTCTAGGTATCTATATACTTGGGTAATTGTGTATAACTGCTTCATAGTATTTCTGTAAGTTCTTTATAAGTCAGGCATTTTAAGAGATTGTAGAACTTGGACAGTTAAGGTGTAACTTAGCCAAAAATAGTCAATGCAAAATAGTTTTTACAGGTAATCATTTTTTGGTTGATATTTTCTATGTGCAAGATATTATAATAGATAATTATAAATAGCAATAGTTTGTTTTGTTTTAAAATATACTTAGCCTGTAACATATGATTTATAAGGTTGGGTGTGTGAAAAGAACAGCTAACTTTGTCATGTCCTAGGCTGTTCAGCCTGGAAAAGAACAAGCAAGTCTATAAATAGTTTTCATAGTAAGAATTCAGGCATGTGAAGGATTATTTGAAAAGAACATATCTGTATCTTTCCTGAGGTCAAAACTAAAATCTTAAATTTTAAGTTGAAATATATAGGGGGCTGACCGTGGGATGTTGTGGATTCTCCATTTTGGAGAGCTTAAGAGTCAGATTGACAGCCATCTTTTTTGGATTATTTAAGTGCAGTCCTACTAAATAGGGGATTGGACTAGAAAACTTCTTGAGATTGCTTCCAGCTCTGGTTCTGTGAAATACTCTCTAAATTGGTGGTGGTGGGTGGTCCCTACCTTAATGAGATCTTCACTAAGTAAGTTATTCTAGTCTAGAAACCTAGTAAGTTTTGCATTTGGTTCAACCTCAAACACTAACACTCTCTTCACATATATATTTCTGTATGTGAAGTTCTGGTAAGTGTGGGTGGGCAGTTTCTAAAATATGCTTTGAAGTATCATTCCAGCACTCTAAAGTTAAACATAAAACATAGTATGAGGCAGATCTATTTGAAAGCTTACCCAGTGTTGAACTAGAACATTGCTGGAGTGAAATTTTAACATAGTGGAGTAAAATCTCCAAAGTATTTCTAAAGCATATGTAGATAATTAGTATCATCAACATGTATACTTCAGTGTTTCTAACAACCTTTAGCTACTAAGCAGAAATGTTTACCAAGTTGAGGTCCACTAAGGGATTTAAGGCCTGGGATCTGGGAATTGAGATGTAATACATTTTCTGTAAGTTAAATGTGGGCTGTTTGTTAATGGTATTTAGTTGAGTATATTTCTCAACTGTAGTTGAAAGTTTGAGTAGCAAAAATCTTATCAGTTCTAATCTGATTTTATTCCTTGGAAGACTCTCTACAGTATAATCTAAATTTTAGGAAATTACAACTGAATAACTTCAACCTTATTTCTGAATGGATAGGTTGTTCATTCACTAAGTGTTTATTAAGTACCCGCTATGTACCATGCACTTTTCTAGGCTTTTAGAGATATGGGGGAAAACATGACAAAGTCTGGACCTTCATGAACTTACATTATCATTTGTTAGTACTAGGGTGTATTCATATTCATTAATACTTCTGTGCATACGCTAGAAAATTCTTTAATGGGCTGTGACCCTCTTCAGTAGGATATTGCCTTCTAAAATTAATGCCAGCGGATTTATAGATACAGGAAATACATTACCATATTGTGCTTATAAGAAACTGCTTTTTGAGAAATACAACTACATATTCTCATTTTATGCCAGTATTATTTGAATAAACGCCAGCTTATTTAGAAGGTTAGTTGTAGAAATTGAAGGAGAAATTTTGTGGGAAAATTCTAGAGAAGAGACAGGATTTCAGGAAATTTTGAGGAAAGATTAATGCTTGATGTCTTTGGAAAATGGCTAACCATTCTAGACATATACAATGAAATGGCAGATTGCAAGAAGACTGACAGTGTGATAGAAAGAGTTCATGTAGAATGGAATTGTATTCTCTAATGATAATGTAAAAGACTTCCCTCTTAGAATCATAGAGCTTACTATGGCTATTTCAGGTTCTTTACGTAAATAAAAACAAAAATCTCAGAGTAGTCTGGGCAGAGACAGCTGTAAGTTTCTGACATGGTAGGATCTCCTGTCACTGCTGGTAGAACTCTAAGTAAGGATTATCTGTTTTCCACCATAATGCTAGTGATAATGAATCCCTGCTCTCTGCAATAATTCCCCTGGGCATAGAGGAAGACTGGCTATGGCTAAAGTGTAGGATGAAACTAGGAACTTCTGTTAGAAAAGTATTTTTGCCTGCAGGTAATCTAAAACAATTGCAGATATTAAAGTAGAAGGGTAATTCCATTGAGACACCAACTGAGAGCATCTGGGTGATTGTTTATAGTGCTGGTTAACAGATCACTGTGAACACAGTTATTAGAAGGTAAATGAAATTTGATGATCACGCATGTACTTCTCTAAGAGGGGAAAATACCAGTTGATAATTTGTAGAAGTACCTATAACACATCCTAATGTTGTTTTAGTATGCCATTTACCCTGTGTTCCAGAATATGTACTTGCTATGCCTTATTTATAAAATAAGTTTTAATGTATCAAGGCTTTGAAAGAGTAAATTTTATGACAAATCTGGGAAGTCATGCTTTATGTACTAGGAGTTCAAAAAATTATTTTTTGAGTCTGTTGCTTTCTAGTCATTGGTCCCAACTTAGTATTTTAATATGTATACATCTTATATAAAACAATTTCTAAAGGATTAAGTTGTATAAATTTATGAACACTCAAAGACTTTACTCAGGTCATGTTTAAAAATATATAGTTTCCTAGGAGAAAAAAGTTTGTTTGATAAACAATTCAAACAACTCTGTGGTGTCTAGATTAATTCCTTTCAAGACAAAAGTCAGTTTGGGAAATAATTAGACCCAATCAAAATACTGGGATTGAGGGCAGAACCATTTACTCATCTGTAATTCTGTTACACATGGTGGTTGTAAATGCAGACTGCCAGTTTAATTCTTGTGTCAGAGATGGTTCCTGTTCTTGATGATATATGCAGTACATCTGTCTTCTTTTACAGAGGCTGCTATTCCAAAAAGCTTTCAACTCTCAGCAGTTAGTTCATGTCACTGTCATTAACCTGTTTCAACTTCATCACCTTCGTGACTTTAGCAATGAAACCGAGCAGCACAGTTACAGCCAAGATGAGCAGCTATGTTGGACACAGTTGCTGGCCCTCTTTAGTGAGTATTGAATTACTTAACATGTGCCATCTTTTTTGAAAAATATCATCTTAGGCATTTCATCAATGTAGCAAAGCACAGTGACGTAAAAAAGCAGTGTATTTCTTACACTGAGTTAGGAGTTCATAATAACTTTCACCCCCAAGTTCTATCCTTTTATCTGCTGATACCCCCTCATCAAGTTGTAACTATAACATTTTTAATATGGGAAAGAGTGTCTTTTTAGAAAGAAGCTATAGGATACTCAAGTGTTAAACATAATATAGTAGAAGGCACATAATATTTTAATTTGAACTGGCACAGTTTCATATTTCTTATGCTTTTTGAATACATTTTTTTTTCAAGTGTCTTTTCTTGGCATCCTGTGCAAGTGTCCTCTACAGAATGAGTCTCAGGAGGAGTCCTACAATGCCTATCCTCTTCCAGCAGTCAAGGTCTCCATGGACTGGCTAAGACTCAGACCCAGGGTCTTTCAGGAGGCAGTGGTGGATGAAAGACAGTAGTAAGTATTTTTAGAATTTCATGTTAACTTGTGTGCTTTGTTTGTTTGATATCCGTAAATATGTAAAAACTGCCTTCTAAAATACAACATTTGAACAATGGAAGACTGTATTTTCTGCCGACTCTCGGGAAATTGAACTGAAGACCTCTTTGTATGCTTTTCGTTTGTTTATTTGAATTCTTCATGTGAGGCTTAGTCTTAAGGATTTGTGACTCCTTGTACACTCCCTTGTTCCCAGTTGCTGTCCTGGGGAAAAGGCATTTTTCACATTTCAAAGTGAACTTGAAGTAAAACCAGTTTGTTTCTTATCTATTACAGTATTTCTTAATTTTTCGTTTGAGTTGAAGGGAAGAGATTTTTATTTCTTCCATTTTTTTCTATACATGAACTGTTTGATGTTGCCTTACAGTAACACTCAATTTGAATAAGATTTGTTTATTTGAAGCATAAAGATTGAAAGTTATTTTGATTCTCACCATTTTCTCTGTCATCTCTACTCACAGTAATTCTGACAGCTCTTAGGAACCATTGCTTTTACAATGACAAATGAAAACTTTCAGTGTACCTTTGATTATAGAAATAAATACTTCCAAGGTGGCTTGGCACCAAATAGGAAGTTCCTCCCCTGCATATTTTGATGGTATATTTAAGGAGAATCTCTTTGAAAGTTTTGCTTTGTGGCCCAGCATGTGTATTGACCAAGGTCACAACTTAGAAAATGCCTTTTTAAAGCCACATTTAAGACCCTGTGGGCTGGGCACTGTGGCTCATGCCTGTAATCCCAGCACTTGGGGAGGCTGAGGCAGGCAGATCACTTGAGATCAGGAGTTTGAGACCAGCCTGGCCAACATGGTGAAACCCCATCTCTTTTACTAAAAATACAAAAGATATTAGCCAGGCATTGTGGCATAGCGTGTAATCCCACCACTTCGGGAGGCTGAGACAGGAAAATCGCTTGAACCCAGGAAGCGGAGGTTGCGGTGAGCTGAGATCGCACCACTGTACTCCAGCCTGTCTCAAAAAAAAAAAAAAAGAAAGACCTTATGGTCTGTCTGCTTCATAATTGTCTTTTCTCTCATGTAGCTATAAGCTCTTTCCATGATATATTGACATTATCATGAATAGAGTTTAGGAACATAGCACAGCATACTATATACATCTCCTTTTAATGTTAGCATTGGTTTTAGTAATACAGATTTTCAGACATTGCTTCCTTGCATAAAATTTTTATTTCTTAACTCAGGCTATACAGTTTTTCTACTCTTGTGTACTCTGGAACTCAAATTTATGTTTAATTCAATATATTTTATCAGTAATGTTACGAAAGAAGAACTGCATGTTTTACCATTTGCTTATAGAGTTTTTATATTTATGGGTAGGAATTGTTATTTTCATTGTGTTTTGTTTTTTTCTTATTGTTGTTCTTGTACAGTCCTTTTGGCCCATTCTGTGTATTCCCATTTCTTCTCGTGGCAAAAGATGTTCAGCCAGAAGGAGTAGCTTTATTGGCAAACATTTTTTCCCTCCATTTTTTTCTGTCCTTTACTCTTTCCTCTTCCTCCTGTCAGATTTACCAAAATCTTTAGAATTATGCCCTTGCAGGTGTTTGATTCTGTGTTAAATTATGTTAGTACTCATTTTAAAGACTAGCATGGGATATCACTTTAAAACTGAAGATTTTTCCTTGTATGTCTAATACACTAAAGTTATAATGTTCATTCATATCTTTTAAGTAATGGAAAAACAATGACTGTTTCTTTTGTGAACTCAGAATTTTATATATATTCAAATAATCTTCAGTTTCTTATATCTGGGCCTTCTCAATTTCTAGAATTTACTTTCCCTTGTACTTTTTTGAGAACATACTCTCTTAAGCTAATGAATACATGGAATAGTGATTTTCCTTTGTAGAAAATAGTTATAGGGTAAAGCAGTATATCATTAGGTCATCCACTCATGCGCTTTTTCTACAGTGTTTTCTCGAGAGCTTATGTATGTTGCATGAACGCATTGTACAGTATACTATTCTCTTTTAGTTTACTGACCTTTTTTTCCAACTATCTCTTGTAATCTGTTACATCTCCAAAGGTTTGTAGCAGACGTTTATTCTTCAATATTTGTTTATATATTTTTTATGTGTATATATTTGTTGATATTTTTAAAATAGCATGTTCCCATATTTCAAAGTGTACAACTGTCCCAAATAGTTGTTAACTTACAATTTTCCATAGTGTGATTATCTACATCCAGTTTCTCTATCCTGGGCACTTCACCTCATGCTTTTCTTTTTCTTTCTTTCTTTTTTAATAAAAATTGGTTGATACATATTCAGAGGTAAGCTTCATGTTAAGGAGAATGTGATTAGACAGATGAGTCTACTGTAGGAAAATCAAAGTAATTGTTTCCAGGCCAAAACCAAATTATTTTAAGCTAATTACTTTAACCAAATTATTTTAAGCAACATGGCTACTTCCACCCATCACATCTATTCCTCACCCCAGTAAATGAACACTCAAACTACTTAGATTTGTCTCACTTCAAAAATCTTGCCCTGTCATATATAATACATCAGATTTATAAATTGCTCTTATGTTTGAAAGATAACAGAGATTTTGATACAAATGTTTATATGTAAAGTGATATTTATAAATCTGTATCCATAATGGAAACTTTAACATACCTCACTCAGGAACCAAGGACGCAGTTAACAAATACATATATAGAACTTACTTCTGAATAGTGGAAAGAATATGTTCTAATATTTCATGTGTAAGCTTTCACAAAAATTGTGTATTAGGAAACAGAGTTTAGAGTTAAGGCTGTTGTAAAAATGTGGACTTTTTGTACCATAAAAAAAGAGGCATTATCACTTTGAACAGGGAATGTGATTTGTGTGGTATAACCATACCCTGTCACAGATTAAAGAACTAACAGTGGCTTCCACAACTCATAATGTATGTGAAAGCTCTGTAAAAACATAGTATGTTATTTCTTTGCTCAGAATTTTCTCAGCCTATTTCAGTTTTCCATGTTTAAAACTGACAAATTATTTTCACTGTGTGTTGAATTAGGAGCATGGGAAATGATCTACCGTGGTAGTAGGTCTCTGTCATGGAAATTTGTCCCTTTTGTTGTATCTTTATCATTATCTAGTGTATCTTTGAAAGTACATTTTTAAAAATTACACAGCCTTTGAAATGCTGAAATAAGGGAAAAATACATAAAGTCCAGGACCTACAGATACCATTTTCATGGCTTATTGGTGTTATGGCTTCTCTTATATAAAAATAAAGTCTGAACTATTTCCTTAATTTACAGCATTTGGCCCTGGTTGATTTCTCTTCTGAATAGTTTCCATCCCCATGAAGAGGACCTCTCAAGTACTAGTGGTAAGGGCTACCCTAACCTTGTGTTGTTGATGTGGTTCTCCATCATTAATGGTGGCTTAAGGCCAGAGAAAAAGAGGTTTTTGGTGATAAATGATTGATTTTAAATTCAGTATCTCAGAAGTGACTGTGAACTCTACATAAGTGGGTGGGTGGAAGTAGATAATGTTCTCCCAGTTCTTCTGGCAGCTTATTCTCATTTATCATCATTCAAATAGGAATTCAGAGAGTGTAATACCTTCAGATTCTTTCTTTCCTTCCTCCTCATTCTTACTATTTTAAAAAAAGCAATTAACGTGAACATTGCTCTATCAAAGTCTTACTCATCGTAGAAAATTTGGTACAAACAAAAAGAACACAAATCTCCCATACAGAGATACCTTTTACTAGTCACGATAGTATATCTTCTTCGGGCCTTTTTCTTACGTGTACACACACACACACACACACACACACACACATAGGAAATGATTCATATCAAATAAAGTTTTGTGCCTGATTTTGAAATTTAGTATTATATTGTTAGCATTTTCTTTTGTCATTAAGCATTTTGAAAACATGACTTTCACTGGCTTCATAATATTCCATCTTATGGAAGTGCTATAATCTATTTACGCACTTTCTGTTGCTTTAAAATTTTCCCCATTATAAATAATGCTGCACTGAACAACCTCTGGCTTGGCTTCTGACTTTTTTTTTCTATTAAATCCATGCTCCTCAGGCATTAATTTGCACATAAATCACCTGAATCTTTTTAAAATACAGTTTATGATTCAGTAGGTTTGAATTAGTGCCCAAGATTATGCGTTTCTTACAAGCTCTCAGATGATGTCAATGTTATTCAATACTTTCAGTAAAAAGAGACAGGTAATCTAAACATTGGGATTACTGGATCCAAGACTATGAATTTTTAAGACTGCTGATTTTTTAAAAAGGCATTCTCCTCAGCATTGAGTATTGGGTGAGTATTAGGGGAATGTCTATGTCCCAAAGATAACATGCAGAATTTTGACAGGTGAGTTATTTTCATCAGGATCACGATAAAGAAGAGCAGAGAACAATAAGCATTATAATTTCTTTCTGTATGTTAATTTTTTAAAAAATTTAGTGAACAGTATTCTACCAAACAACATTTTAATTAAAATGTTTGCAAATTTTGATTTTGACCCTTTAGCGACACCACTTCCAGAGGAGTTTGAATTACAAGGATTTTTGGCATTGAGACCTTCTTTCAGGTAGGTGATAGCTGAAGTACCTTTATCATTGCCAGTGATTGCAGTATTAAAATTAACAGAGAATTGGGCTTGGCTGTAGAGGAACCTTTGATCTGTCCCAGCTGTGTGTTATTTTTGTAACGTCAACTAATACTGAAAGTTGTTGTGAATTGGATTTGTGTATGTCACACCTTCAGTTCCTGTGTAATAAAAATTAAAATGTAACCTTTCCATCTGTGCGCTTGATCCCATCCCTTCTCACCTCGCTAAGAACCTTGCTCCATCTGTTATCCTCTCTGCATTGTATTTCCAGTGTCTTGTCTTTCTTTCCTTTCTTTTTTAGACAACTAATTATCTTTAGCCTAGTAACATTTAAGTGTGCCCCATTCTTTTAAAAAGGTAAAATGAATTTACATCCCTCTATTTTCCTACGTTGTCTTATCTTTTCATCATCAAACTTCTTAAAAAGAGTAGTGTGCACTTTAGGAGGCGGAGGCAGGTGAATCATGAGGTCAGGAGATCGAGACCATCCTGGCTAACCCGGTGAAACCCCGTCTCTACTAAAAATACAAAAAAAAATAGCCGGCCATGGTGGCAGGTGCCTATAGTCCCAGCTACCCAGGAAGTTGAGGCAGGAGAATCGCTTGAACCCAGGAGGCAGAGGCTGCAGTGAGCTGAGATCACGCCACTGCACTCCAGCCTGGGTGACAGAGTGAGACTCCGTCTCAAAAAAAAAAAAAAAAAAAAAGAGTAGTGTGGGCCAACTTGACTGACTCCACTTCAACTCCCAATCATTTTCAGCCTACTGCGGTTTAAACTATCAGTGCCTTCTAGATACCAAAATCCAGTGACTATAGTCTTTATCCTATTGAATCTTCTTCAGCATTGAGTCCGTTGATTTCCTTCCTTCATGAAACCTTTTTCCTTAGCTCTGTGATGCTATTTTTCCCACCCTTAGCACTCAGTCTTTTTCACTATTTCTTTTAAACTACATGCCTCTGAATGTTGTTGTTTTCCAGGATTCTTTTCTTGCCCTTTCCTTCCCACTTTCTACATTCACTCTGTTAATCAAATCCATCCCTATGTCTCTTGAATGGTATGTCCCAAATTTTCAGCTCTGACTTCTCTTGAAGTTTGCATGCATATTCTAACAATCTAACCTCCCTTACGCATTTTAAACTTTAACATGACCAGAAATTGAGCTTATATTTTCCGATTTGGTCAGCCAAAAAGCAAACTTCTTTCTATATTTTCTGTCTGTGCCTGTGGCATTACCCATCTATATGACCAAGCTAGAAATCGGAAAAACCCTTGTTTCCATTTGTCTTTCTCACCAAGCCTTTATAATTCTGTGTCTGAAATGCTTCCTAGGTTCAAGTCCTTCCGTTTATTTCCCCATATATAGTTCAGGCTTTTCTCACCAGTTTACCTGAAGTATAAAAACCTCCCTACGTATAGTTCCTCTCCTCCTATAGTCTGTTTCTACACTGCCTATAGTTTTTAAGTGTGGAAATAGTGATGTCACATGACTAATATTTTTGTTTACCCATTCCCGGTTGCTCCACTGTCTCTTTTAGCTTGATGCTCAAGTTCCAGCACTATCCAGCTCCTAGTTGTTCAGCCTTATTTTCTGCCATTTCCCCCAATATTTATAAACTCTATACACTATGTGCTATACTTGAATAGCTCCCTATTTTTATTCCTCCACACCTTTGTTCACGTTGTGCCTAGAACATTTCCTTCTCCTCTACTGCCCTTCCATCACCAGCCTGGTAAGCACTTAGCCATACCTGTCAAGGTCCAGCTCAGGTATCACTCTATGAAACCTTTCAGAGCTTCTCAGAAGGAACTCATCCTCATTTTACTATATTCACTTAATTCTTTACATAGTTCTTATTATGCTTATCAGATTGAATCATAATTATTTATTCCCAAAGGTAGGGACTCTTATTTATCTTTGTGTCATCAGCATCTAGCCTTCTGTCTGGCAATTCTTAAATCTTCTTAAAAAAAAAAAAAGTTTAATAAGGAGAAATCTGAAAAATCTTTATTTTTTCAGGTTGGTTTACCCTTCTGATATCAATGAGTTATTCTGTATGCTTTATGATATTTATACATTTTTCTGATTTAGAATGGTCCACCACAAAGTGGATAGATTAATATTATTTATTAAAATAGGCACCTCAGAGACTCTTAGCATTGCCATGGTCATTTCAAGCAAATTACTTAGCATGCAAGATAAATGTTTATAAAACTTTATTCTTAAAATGATAAAAGAATCTTTCCTAATAAAAAGTTGTGGTTTATTTGAGCTCCCCGACTAGAAAGTGAAATGTGAGTAAAAATATTACATTAATGTAATGAATTTGTATATTTTCTTTTCTGCTTTGTTTCATAGTTTGTAAAAATCTCTGGGAGTATAAATTCTAATAAATGCAGTTGATTACATCAAGTAGCTAACCTATGTGGAAAGTAATCTGAAGCCATTACAGTTAATCAGGTGAACTTGGTTGCCTGGAAAATATCTTTAGCAATTTAATATTTTCATAACTTGCTTGTGTCAATTTTAGGAACTTGGATTTTTCCAAAGGTCACCAGGGTATTACAGGAGACAAAGAAGGCCAGCAACGACGAATACGACAGCAGCGCTTGATCTCTATAGGCAAATGGATTGCTGATAATCAGCCAAGGTAAGTCTGTGGAGCTTCTGGTCTACCCCTTTTTAACCACCTTTTTAGATAAACACACACACACCCCCCCCCCCATATGTTACATATTTTAGGCTTTGGTATAAATATTGTCGATCATGAACTCTTAAATTGACATGTTGGTAGCACAACATCTAATTATAACCCTAGTGAGTAAGTATACTCTTTATTTAGAATCTCTGTTCTCCCTATTCTGTATTACAGAGGTCTTTCTTGTTTATCATGAGTTTCTGCTCTAATTTATAAATATCTCTGTAAATCTAACTGAATTGTACTTTCACAGTCATGGTAATTTGTATTGGCCTGGGCATGGTAGTCAGTTTCAGGCAGGACAGACCAAGATGGTGCTAGTAGCCAGTTAAGTACAAAGTAGATGTGGTCGTTAGTGTAGGGGAAAGAACGCAGGTTTTGTAATTCGATTGATTTGAGTTCCGTTTCTAGTTCCGCAGCTTCTCAAGTGGGTGTCCTTGGGATCTCCCCAGTAGATTATAACCTTTCCAAAGTCACTAACTACTTATTCATTTTTGTATTCAGGTTTCTGTCATACAGTAGGTAGTTAAATGCTTGCATGTTTGAATGAACTTACCACCATCAAGCTTCAATTTTCACATCTATAAAATAGGAATTATATATAGCTACCTTATAGGACATATCAGGGGCCCTAGACTAGTGTCTTGCACTTGAAGCATGCTCAGAAAATGTAAATTCTAGCAAACGTTGAAAGCAGAGGGATAGGTTGTGACAACATTAAGTGTGATAATGAGAACCTCAGTTTCTACATAACTACTTTTTGTGTTACCTGAATCCACATTGTTATATCCTGCTGTTTCCATGATTATTAGTGCTAGGAATATATTGACTTGGATCCACACACAATTCAGTTGTTATTTTTTAAGTTAATGTTTTTTATATATGGATTTATTTTTGCTTTTTTAGGCTGATTCAATGTGAAAATGAGGTAGGGAAATTGTTGTTTATCACAGAAATCCCAGAATTAATACTGGAAGACCCCAGTGAAGCCAAAGAGAACCTCATTCTGCAAGAAACATCTGTGATAGAGTCGCTGGCTGCAGATGGGAGCCCAGGGCTAAAATCAGTGCTATCTACAAGCCGAAATTTGAGCAACAACTGTGACACAGGAGAGAAGCCAGTGGTTACCTTCAAAGAAAACATTAAGCCACGAGAAGTGAACAGAGACCAAGGAAGAAGTTTTCCTCCCAAAGAGGTGAGAAGGGACTATAGCAAAGGAATAACTGTAACTAAGAATGATGGAAAGAAGGACAACAACAAGAGGAAAACTGAAACCAAGAAATGCACCTTAGAAAAGTTACAGGAAACAGGAAAGCAGAATGTGGCAGTGCAGGTAAGCTGTATTTGAACTATAAAGCAGGTAGAGGAAGGCTCACACAAAAGGCAAGATTTTTCATTTTGTTCTAAAGCCATGAGAATTGGCTGTCCTGGAAGTTTAAATGCATTATTTAATTGCATAGTAAGGTTATATAAAGAGCTGTGATAGATGGTTACTTTATCAATTCTTGGGAATTATAAGTGAAAAAAAAATCTCAGCCTGATTTGACACTTTCATCAATCCTCACCAGTTTAAGCAGTTTGAAAGGATTAGTTGCAGAGTTGTCAGTTTCACACAGGATTATATTTTATTTAGAAGCTATAACTACCATTTGTCAATGCTACAGTGGAGATTTGGGGTCTTCTGTAGATCCAGTAGAACCAAGAGTATATTAAGGCTTATGCAGTTTTTGGTTTTTTTTTAGATTCACTATAATATATATATCTGTGTGTGTGTGTGTGTGTATATATATATATATATATACACACACATATATATATTTTTTTCTTGGAAAAATATGAGACTTTTTTCTTGACAATTATACTTGTCCCAGCTAGTGGTATTAATATCACTTTAATCTTATCCTGGATCCTGGGAATTTATAAAGCAAGAACCCAGGTTTCTTGCTGGGAAAAGATAAGCACTGCTCAGTTATTTGTGACTTTCTTTTTATTAAAATATTTTTCCAAATAGAAAAGATGGTTTCATATAAACAGAAAAGGGCCTTTATTCTGTGATGGTTTTATTAATACTATTAATGTTTGAATAAATACTTAAGCGGCCATGTGAGTTGTTAACACATTTTAGCAAATGTATGTGTTTGCATGAGAAACTTTACATTGTTGAAGGCTGCTTACAAATAAATAGTACCTTTGATGTATTTCTCTAATTTTTTGAGAAAGAGAAATAAGAAAATAATAGTTCCATTTTATCATTATAGCAAGGAGAGAAACAGAAAGACAAGGTAGAAATTAAGACATGGGGGAGAGAGAGAGATGCTAGGGAAAGGCAAGAAAAAAAATGAACTAGAAAGCCAAAGGATGCGAGTTTTAGAGATAATGAGTCCAGCATTTTCTGTTTACCTTTCCTCCATTCTCTGTAACTGCTCGCAATAAGGTCCAGACTGAAAATAGAATCTCCTTTTTTGGTTTCTCATCCATCTCAAATCACCTATAAATGATTAAAGAAAGAAAGAGTCAACATAGCCCCACACTCTGTACCTCGTCCCGGGTTTTCTATAAATGCTACTCATGTTCCCTCATTTTGCTCAACTTTGAGCAGTGCATATGACATCTACTTCTCTCTGGCTCCGTCTATAGGATCTCAGGGCCTGTTCCTTACTGCTGAAAGTATCCTTATTTATTCTGAAGGGTGGTAAATTTGCAGGGTGGAAGGTGGATGCCTGACTGTACACATATGGCTACCCAGATGAAATTAAACTGAGGGCCAAAATAACTCACCTGTGGGTTAATAGTCATTATTAGTTCATAATTCATGTATGTCGTTTAATGAATTAGAGTATAGAGAACCCTGGGCCCCAGAACAAGCAACTTAAAGTCATAGACAAGTTTTTTTCAACTTGTTAGCATCAGGCATCTCATTTGTAAAACAAATGGGCTCTAAGGTCCTTTACATATTTGGATTTTTGTGATCATGGGAAAGCAAAATAATTAGTAAAACTAAGATAGTAAAATTATCTTTTATTGGCTATTAAATAATTTGCTTTGATTTTCCATTTTTAACTTAGGTGAATTTAAATATCTTCAGCATGTACTTTTTGATCTAATGAGGTTTTAAATACTTTCTTAAGAGTAGGGTCTTCTTTCTAACACATTTGAGTTTCAGTTTATTATAGATAGTTTTGCTTCTATTGGTTACAGGTAAAATCCCAGACAGAACTAAGAAAGACTCCAGTGTCTGAAGCCAGAAAAACACCTGTAACTCAAACCCCAACTCAAGCAAGTAACTCCCAGTTCATCCCCATTCATCACCCTGGAGCCTTCCCTCCTCTTCCCAGCAGGCCAGGTAAATATGTTTTGTAATTTCTTCTACTTAATCTTTTCTGTGCAAGAATTTCTATTCACTCACTGAGAAATGTGTTTTCTGTTGGAGTAATGTTACTAAGCCATAAAAAGTTCTATTTTCCCTAATACTTATAAAATTATTTTTGAACTGTTTCTGTGTAGTGTACATACAAGTGCATGTTTGTTATTATGAAGGAAATCCTATCACTAAATACAGAAGCTACTTACAGAACACTGATTACTTCAGTGGATAGAGGAAAAATATCAATAGTCTATTTTTAGTTCTTCAAATCAAGTTAAAGATTGACAACATGACTAATCTCTTGTGATTTGTTAGAAGACTCCCTCTACGTACCTGTTAAAAAAAATGACTTTTTTGCAATTTTTTGCTGTTTTCTTTAAAACTAAAGCTGTGTTCTTCTGTTTTGAAGGGTTTCCGCCCCCAACATATGTTATCCCCCCTCCTGTGGCATTTTCTATGGGCTCAGGTTACACCTTCCCAGCTGGTGTTTCTGTCCCAGGAACCTTTCTTCAGCCTACAGCTCACTCTCCAGCAGGAAACCAGGTGCAAGCTGGGAAACAGTCCCACATTCCTTACAGCCAGCAACGGCCCTCTGGACCAGGGCCAATGAACCAGGGACCTCAACAATCACAGCCACCTTCCCAGCAACCCCTTACATCTTTACCAGCTCAGCCAACAGCACAGTCTACAAGCCAGTTGCAGGTTCAAGCTCTAACTCAGCAACAACAATCCCCTACAAAAGCTGTGCCGGCTTTGGGGAAAAGCCCGCCTCACCACTCTGGATTCCAGCAGGTAAGTTACAGTTGTGTGTACTATCCAGCTGAATGAAATAAGGGGAAGTGCTGAAAGATTCAATGTTAGGAGTGCTCATTAAACTTTGACATACTTCTTGCTTAGATTTATAGTGATTATGGGAAAACAAAAGTATTGTCTCTACTGTTTATGAAAGTTCAAATGTTTTCCTTACTTTTGTGAAGGATAAAATACTAGATCTTAAGTACCATTCTTGGCTGCTACTAAGTGTCCATTTTATTGAAAATGGATTTTCTGCAAATCATTCTTCTGTAGGAACATAAACTACTAGGGAAATAGAATCACAGTCTTGATGAGGTGCCAAGACAGATGTGACACCAATCTTAAATGTTGTCGTTTGAAGCACAGCACTTGAAGCAGAAGGGGGAAACAGTCTTATGCCAATATATTCATTCATTCATTAAACCTCTTAAATAGTTGAATTAAAAGAAAATATGAGTGTGGTGCCCATAATCTGTTCCCAAAAAGCTCTGAGTATTGAAAAGCCCAAAAGGTAAAGGAAACTGCTGCCTTGCCTAGAGTTTTGTTGGTTGGAAAACACCCCAAGTTCATTCTGTGATTCTTTAGCATTCATTATAAGTAATATTGCATTTTATCCTCACCTTGATGACAGGCATGTCTTTTTTAGTATCAACAGGCAGATGCCTCCAAACAGCTGTGGAATCCCCCTCAGGTTCAAGGCCCATTAGGGAAAATTATGCCTGTGAAACAGCCCTACTACCTTCAGACCCAAGACCCCATAAAACTGTTTGAGCCGTCATTGCAACCTCCTGTAATGCAGCAGCAGCCTCTAGAAAAAAAAATGAAGCCTTTTCCCATGGAGCCATATAACCATAATCCCTCAGAAGTCAAGGTCCCAGAATTCTACTGGGATTCTTCCTACAGCATGGCTGATAACAGATCTGTGATGGCACAGCAAGCAAATATAGACCGCAGGGGCAAACGGTCACCAGGAGTCTTCCGTCCAGAGCAGGATCCTGTACCCAGGATGCCGTTTGAGGTGTGTGTTCTTTCCTATCACCGGGCAATTTGGAGATAGGTCTGAGGTTGACTATCTTTTGAATATCTCAAATAGATCTTATAAAAAGGCCACTCTTATTCGTTAGTACTATAGAATGCCACTGAGTATTGGTGTAGCTCTTGGTTTCCTCCTCAGAGTTGCACAGTATGTTTTAGTTTGGAAGCTGAAGAGTTCCGTAACTGATTTTGAACTCTGATGGTCTGGCAAAGAAACCATGTACAAAAATCTCTAAAACAGCATGTTAGAGAATTCTGAGACAAAGCACTCCTCTCAGTAGGGCTGAATCATCTAAGTTTAAAAATAGGTTTACTGATATTTAAATAAATTGCTCTCTGAGAGGAACAAAGTTAGCCAGTTATCTTGGACAGTGGAGGTCCCTTTCTTTGCCCTTTTTATTCATGAGAAACAGGTGAATGTTAGTAACTTTTTAAAAGATCTGTTTCTCTGTTAGCACAAGATATGCTAATTATTTTGCTCCATAGCATTGTTTTACTCACTAGCCACATTAACCTTTTGTGTTCTGCTCTGTCAGTATTTTTGCTTTTCTATTGTCTTGAACTTTCTCCATTATTGTCCTTGTGTCGCTTTGCCTTTGCATTTCAGAGCCTTTTTTCTCTTTGCCTAATACCATCTATCTCACTATCCCCTTGACTTTAGTTGTCTTCTTCCACCTGATTATGCTACTATTCCTTTATGCTTTTGTTATCCCTTATTGCTTCTCACTGTGATCCTTTCTGTCACTAGGACCCCAAGAGCTCCCCTCTGCTTCCTCCGGACCTGTTAAAGAGTCTGGCTGCCTTGGAGGAAGAGGAAGAGCTGATTTTTTCTAACCCTCCTGATCTTTACCCGGCTCTGCTGGGGCCTCTCGCCTCTCTTCCTGGACGAAGCCTTTTTGTATGTATTTGACATAATTCTGCTTCTTGCTCTAACCCCCAGCTGCTTCTCTGAGATACTGTAGTACACAGATTAGGTGATTTCTTCTCTTCCTGGGGCTGTCCTTTTCAGAACTGTAAAACGTATTTTCCAATTGCCTAAACCAACCTTAAGATGGTAGTAGGATATAGCAAAACATTTTTGCCTTTATAGTTCTCCCAAATCATAGAGACATACCTTGGTTTTATGTGTTATCCAGAAAGCATTCTGCAGAGCTGGTCACACACACGATGTGATGGTGACAAATTAACTCACTTTGCAGGTGACACTTCCATCTGGACCCAGAAATTTTAAGTGTCACTTAATCTTGCTTAGGAACAGTGAGATTTATTTCTCATATGTAGCCAAAATATGAAAGGAAATATGTTCTTGATTTTTTTTTTGACTGACATTACTGAACAGTATATGGCTCTTTTTTGTTTGGTTAACTAAATGCAGAAAGAGCCCTGATCTAAATTCAAAGTTGGATTCATAAACAGAATGAGTAAAAATGAAGAGGACTGTATTTATAAACTTTGTCAGAGTGTCATAAATGAGTAAATATGAAAATAAATAACTAGAATCACATAAAATAAAATCTGAGAACTCAGCCTGCATTTCAAAGAACATCATTCTATATGCTTGTCAGTGTTCATATTATATTTTACTGTGGGTGGGGAGTATAAAAGATGGAAAGAAAGATGTATGCTATGAGGCTTTTTCCCCTCTCTTTATTACACCTTAATAAAACATAAAAAGATAGTAAATTTTACTTTCTTGCTGTTTCTTTCTCATAAACACAGGGCAAGAACACATCGTAAAATTAAAGTACATTAATTTTAGTGTCAAGAGAAATAAAACCTTAACAGCTTTCATGACATTGCTGCCATCCCTGGCACTTGAATTTCCTTTAAGAATGTGCCTGGGTAGTAGCAGTAGGGGCCCCATACCAAGTTATTAAATAATAGCAATAAAAGATCCCCCTGGAGACTTAAATGGTAGTAGTGCCATGACTGAGCGCACAGGGATTGTGGAAGCGCAGCTGCTATACTGTTGCCTCTCTATGTTTGCCTTTCTTGCGGCTTTTATGCTGGAGTGGCTTTAAGGACTGAGGGTAGTGCTTCTGTGTCCACTTGTTTCCTAATCCCTTAGCTCCTGTTCCTGTTCCCTTAGTGTCCCTTTCATTGGAAATGGAGCTGATGGTAGAACAAGTGGGAGTATTTTCAGGGGTTTTTTTTTTTTTCATGTTTAAAAAACAACAATGAATAAAAAAACCTTGACTATAACCCTTCCAATATTTAACATTAACGATACAACATATGTCAAAGTGCTTCTCTTGTCGTAGGTATTTAGTAATGTTTTATTAGCCAGCTATTCAGTGACAGCATTAGAGATTCAGCTTTGTTTCTCCTAATAACTTTGCTAGGGCCAATAAATGTAAGCTTGACTTTTAGCAACTGTTTTACTATATACTGCAAATAGAGCTGCTTAAAAAGCATATTAACAAAGCTGTTTGTCAAATGGATTTGAAAGGCTTTTTAAAAGTCACCAGTGTTAATGTTTTAAAAATTGTGGGGTGGAGAGAAACAGTGTTGGAACAGTTCAGCATTTTGTTTTGAGATTATTTTAAGTGCAACTATTGACAAGGAGATTCCTAAGGTCCATGCCTCATAAACACTCAGAGTGCTGTTTACCAGGGTCTCTGGTCCCTGCCAGAATAGAATCTCTGACTAGGTTTGATCTAAAAGGAGGATTCTATGCACCTGTGGCAACTGGCACTTAGGCGGTATCTTGATATTAACAGATTTGAATTCACATCTTCTGAGCCTCAAATTGTACTCAGTGGGCGAATACAGGCATGCTTTTGCTTTGGTTCCATAGTATGGTAAGATTAATATTAAGAAAATAGAAGGTATAACTTAATTACCTTTTTTTCTGGGACTGTGAAGAAATCCTTATTGGAGAAGCCTTCAGAGCTCATGTCACATTCATCCTCTTTCCTGTCCCTCACCGGATTCTCTCTCAATCAGGTAGGTGAACAATGAAGAATCCTGCTGTGTGCCTTTAGTGTAGACTGATCATTGTCTTTCTCATACTGTTTCAGTATGTCTGTTTTTTCTTTATTTTCCATGTATTAGTGTATTCCAGGTATTTGATTTTATCCCCCTTGTCTCTGATTGGGGCATACTAGTGACTTGTATATCATGAGTTAAAACCCTTTAACTTCTCATTAATATTGAAACCCTTAGGGCTCTCTTTTTGAACTAAATAAATTATTCACATTTTCAACCTGGATAGTTTACACAGAGCAAATTTAAGGGTGAGAGAAAGCAAAGAGGAAAATTAATTTGACTGGAAAATTGAAACAAAAAGAAATAAAAGCCTTCAAAATTTCTCTTCCTAAGAAAAGCTTAAGGTGTACCAAGCATCCATGAACAAGACATTGATTTTTCTCAAATCTCTTTCCTTGGGGTGAGTTTATAACTTCACTGTCATGTCTTTCAGGAAAGATACCCAAATAATAGTATGTTCAATGAGGTATATGGGAAAAACCTGACATCCAGCTCCAAAGCAGAACTCAGTCCCTCAATGGCCCCCCAGGAAACATCTCTGTATTCCCTTTTTGAAGGGACTCCGTGGTCTCCATCACTTCCTGCCAGTTCAGGTATTAACTACTCTTTAAATTATAGACCTTACATGTCCTGTACACTCAGATTGATTAAGGGATAGTGAGATTCTGTAATCATAAATATATCAGTTGTTGGGTTTTTTATTTTTATTTTTTGTTTGTTTGTAACTTCTGAAAGGAAATAGAAAAAAAAAAAAAAAGAAGCCAGTTTATGTAATAAATGCTACTGACAAAACTTTTTACATCCTCAGTAGCCAGCAGAGATGTAAGGGAGAAAATAGAGGTTCTATCTTATGGTTCTCAGCTGTTTTTTAGTTTTATTTGTAGGTGTTCATTCTTTGCAGAAAAATTGCACTTTTTTTTTGAGACAGCGTCTTGCTGTGTTGCCCACTGTAGACTCAAACTCCTGGGCTCAAGCAGTCCTTCCATCTCAGCCTCCCAAGTAGCTGGGACTACAGGTGCACACCACTGTGCCCAGCTCTGCACTTTTTAAAATTGAGATTTTTAACTTATAATAGAGTCTGATTTAATAGTAATTCTTAAGGTTAGCAAATTCTTTCTGATACATGAGACCAATAAACGTATCTGAAATAGCCGTGCGAGAATAGTGCATTCATTCAGTTGACAAAAATTGCCTACTATTTTGTTTTGCTTTTTTAAGGCGAAGAATATGCCTTAGGTATGTGTGGCAGGGCAAATTAGTGCATCTAGCAGATCTCTTTGGAGCCTTTAGTTTCCTGTTCCTTCAAAGCCCTGTGGTTATTGTTAGTAGAATTTTAGTGATTAGATCTACAGGAACCTGTAGTTCTTTGTATGTTTGTGAAACAATGATTTACTATACCCTGTGTTGCTATTATTTAATAGATCATTCAACACCAGCCAGCCAGTCTCCTCATTCCTCTAACCCAAGCAGCCTGCCCAGCTCTCCTCCAACACACAACCATAATTCTGTTCCATTCTCCAATTTTGGACCCATTGGGACTCCAGATAACAGGGATAGGAGGACTGCAGATCGGTGGAAAACTGATAAGCCAGGTGAGATCTACATTTCATTGCCAAGCAAAATTGAAAGAATTTACTCTATCCTTCTCTGGGGTCTGGCAGTTGGCAGTGATAGAACATCTTCTTGAATTTTTCTTATCTCTTTTCATCCCTTAGCCATGGGTGGGTTTGGCATTGATTATCTCTCAGCAACGTCATCCTCTGAGAGCAGTTGGCATCAGGCCAGCACTCCGAGTGGCACCTGGACAGGCCATGGCCCCTCCATGGAGGATTCCTCTGCTGTCCTCATGGAAAGCCTAAAGGTGAGTAGATTTCAGGAACAAGAACCACAAGATTATTACAGCAAAGATGTCTCTGCTTTCATTCACATAAATAGCTAGGCTTGCTTCTCAGGCCCTCGGAGTTGACTGATACATAGCACATATATAACAAAGTCCTAGAAACATGGTCTGCCTTACAAGATGCTTGAGTGATAATTTTTAATTTCTGAATTCACTAGTGGTAAAGCAGTATCTTCAGGAGGACAAAAACAAAGGTTTTAGTTTCATTCTAAGGTTAAGAAAATTCTGATTCATTTTGGAATGTTTGATTTAAGCCTTTTCTGACAAAATAAGAGTACCTAATTTTAGAAATGTTTTATTTGCCTGAAAACTTTATAGTAAATGCCCTGTGTGGTACCACATACAGCTGAGTTTCACTAAAAAGACTTGATGTAAAATGTGATTTCACTTCTTCTGGTTTAAAATAGTCTTAATGGAAACTAACTAGCTTTAAGAGTCTTATAATAACTTTTTCTAATAGCTGGATTTTTGTGGGGAGTGAGGTTGGGTTTTGGGGCCGTATATATGCCTTTATATTTGGCTGGGATTGAAAAACAAATCCCTTTCAGACAACTGGGCATTTGACCTCTGCTGACAAGATCTGGACTGTTTTTCAGTCTATCTGGTCCAGTTCCATGATGCATCCTGGACCTTCCGCTCTGGAGCAGCTGTTAATGCAGCAGAAGCAGAAACAGCAACGGGGACAAGGCACCATGAACCCTCCACACTGAGGCCAAAGTGGCAACCTGGGAATGAAGGCTCCATAAACCATGGCATGTTGGGTTTGCAGGACTGGCCCACACAGTCCCCTGCAGGTGGCAGCCCTCTTTTCTGTTTCTCGCTGTCAAGAGGGTGTAAGTATTCCACCAGCCCGCTGAGTGTGCACGAAATGTTCGCAGTGCAACAAAAAGAAAAATCCATCAGGAACTCTCCGTCCCCCCGGGGCCTTCCGGAGGGAGAGAGAGAGGAACTGCTGTTTATCTCACTCAGTTACTTGGTATCACCGCCTCTCACCTTCTCCATCGTGCATGTCCCCAGCCACACGGGAAGTGAAAGCTGAGAAGGGAAGGCAGATGGGAGAAGCCAATGGGAACTTCTCAGTCCTTTTTTCCTCTTTGGGGAATAAAATAGGAATCCATTAATGATTGCTTTGCTGACTGAGAATGTAGTTGAAATTATTCTTAAACATCTTTTATTATTATTACTCTCAGTAGTAAAATATCACACTGAATTCTTCCATACACAGGTGTGCTTCTAGTCAGTGTGTAGCAAGGAAAGCCCCGTTCACTGTTCCTGTGAGAGGTTGGTGGTGACAGAATGGGGAACCGACCTCTTCAGCCAGTGGAAATGTTCCATAAGGGAGAGTTCAAGGCCTCTCAGAAGGCTCTGGTAGGCCCTCTTCTGGCCAGGAGACTCCAGCAGGAAATGCCCTTCACTCTGTAGGTGCTCGAGCCCCAATCGAGGATACAGTGTGGGTGGTGGTGCTGGGCTGGACTAGCAGGTGACTGCTGTAGGATTTCAAATTACGTTTTTGATTCCTGTACCTTTTACAGTCACACAGCAAGCAGTCCCACAGAAGGCAGGCTAGTCCATTCACAGCCTGGCACGTTCTAATAGGTAGAAGCTTTCAGTGTGGTTATTTTTTCTTTGGTTGGTTTTTGTGCCCCCATTCTACTTCCCACCCTCCTGCCCCATCTCCATCCCTTCTTTTACCCAATGCTGTATGCTAGTAATTGTTTTTATTCCTAATGTGTGCAACATCACATCTCCCCAAGAAGCAACAGCATGGGGTCCAGCAGTTGGGGCCCAAAAGACAGTCTGAAGAGGAAGGAAGCAGCAGTATCTGCGTAGCCCACAGAGGGCCCAGGCCCCTGCCCAGCTGCAGTCTCCCAGCCTCCACTTTCAGAGTGAAATTCAAGGCAGCGCGGACATGTGCCCATCACGCACAGAAGAAAACATGACGTCGTCCATTTTGGAAGAGACAAAAGAAAGGAAAATAAACTCTTTATTTGATATTTATTAGGAGGAAAGAGGACTGAAAATGTTCTTGTGTAGAAACAGAAGGACAGCATTTCTGTTAGTCATTTCCTGGAAAAATAATATTTTAAGGGGAAATTATGGAAACAATCTAAATGTTCAATTGCTGTGCTAGTGGTAGGGTTTATTTTCTGGGAGGTCTCTCCTTTGTGTGTCTGTGAGTATGTTTGTGTACACACACATGCCCATCTGCTGTCCCAGAGGGGAGGGGTTGTGTGTGTGAGTGTATGGAGTTAGTGTGGAACTTAAGAGCTGGAACACAGCTGTAGAGCAAAGCACATCCAGGAGCCCCGGTTGTCACTGGAGTCTGGGCAACCCCAGCAATGAAAAGGGGTGAGATAATGCTCATTGCTCTTCAGAGAGAGTGGTTGGAGCCCACCCCCCCGCCGCCCCCCCGTATGCTTACATTATTGCTCTTTTAGTTTGACATGGTGTTTGGGTTTTGTTTTGGTTTTTTGAAAGGTCTGAAAAGGTGAAGCCCCCCACCCAATGGCAATATGAAACCTTTTGTGCTTCTCTTCAGCCCCTTCCCTGTGTCCACCTTTCTCTCCTTCCCAAGCCTTTTTCCTACTACCTTTACCCAGTTTGTGTGTTTGAGCTCTGCATTCAGGCAGCTGCAACATTCCAGTGTTTGAACTGTCACTGATTCTTGCGCCCTAGACAAGCTAACCAGGTTTACCATCTCACTCCCAGTAATACCCAGCTCCCATCTAAAGCCCCATTCTGCATGAGAATTTGGTGTTTGGAATGTTTTCTGACTCTTGGGGCGGGATTCCTCGCCTTATCATCCTCACTGTGGAGTAATGAGGAGGGGGAGGAGAATCTTTATCAGAAACTGGTTTTGTGTAGTAAACTTCTTTTGTGGTTTTTTGTTTTGTTTTCTGGGTTTTGTTTTTTGTTTTTGTCTGTCTGTGCAAGACCTGCAGCTGCTGAAAATCAGCTTTGCCTTTAATTAAACCATGTTCTCTCCAACCAGATCTGTGTATCGATTGTTTCTTTTCTATCCTAAAAGATATAAGTATTGAAGAAAATCCAACTTAAAAGGCAAGAATTTCAACTACTCACAGGTCATCCAGGGAAAGGCATAGATGGTCAGAACTTGAATATTTTTCAGGGTTAATTTTGCTTTTAGTAGCATTCCAGACCAATGAATTACAGAAATTATAATTAATTATAATGGAAAGGCATGAGTAATAAGAAATTGATTATCAATCAATCAAAATTATTTAATAAAAGAAGAATGCCTTATGTTAAGGAATTAAGAGCCCATCATTTTTATTCCTATTGTAGCTGTTACTGAGGCAGTTCAGAGAGTTTATCCTTTTGGCCTGTAAAAATTCACTGAATCTGATTAGCAGCAACATTAATTATTCTTCTTAGCTTTGGGGTTTCTTTGAGTTGTGTCCAAAGTTTTCAGTGATTAGCTTGCTGGGTCTTCCAACTGTGTACTGGAAGCCAGTGCTGTAGCTAACCGTAGTGCCTGTGTGCTCACCCTGACCGGCTATCCTTTCACCTGCATGTTGATTCAGTCTGCAGTTCACTTCCTTATTCTGCTTTTCACAGGCGCCTGCACACTTGAAAAATTGTTAGCAAAGCTACACATACGCTACAAGAAGTGGGTAGGGAGAGGAATTAAGGCCAGGCCTTAAGGTCTAATAGTTACAGAATCCTTCACCCAAGTTAATCCTGAAAAATTGGACAATTGGGTTAGCCAAATCCATAGCATTCTGTTACGTATATTAGTATAGTATAGTATATGCAGTCATTTACCATATAACAACGTTTTGGTCAACAATGGACTGCATATACAATGATGCTCCCATAAGATTATAATACATTTTTGCTGACCTTCTCTATGTTTAAATACACTGATACTTACCATTGTGGTATAGTTGCCTGCAGTATTCAACACAGTAACATGCTATACAGGTTTGTAGCCTAGGAGTAGTAGGCTATACCTGGTAACCTAGCTGGGTAGTAGGCTATACCATCTAGTCTTGTGTAAGTGCACTCTAGATGATGTTTGCACAACACATTTCTCAGATCATGTCTCCATTGTGAAGCAGTGCATAACTGTATTACCAAGTGTCAGCTAACAAGATACTACTTACGAACTAGCTTCATGAACACCTCTGCTTTTCATCACTTAAATGTTGGTGATATATATTCAATATTGAGTTCTTAACACATGTTCCTCTCTGAGAATGTACAAAGGTATGTAATTCTATTAATTCTCTGTGGAATTGAGTGTTGTATTCCATGAGAACCTAACTCAGTCTAGGTTCTGTTTAAGCAACAAGACGTAATGAAAAAATAAAACAAGTTTATTTGTATATGCCTTATGGGTAACCTATAAGGTTACTTCAAGCTTTAAGAGTCAATTACAGTAATGGTTCAGAAACAGGAATATTTGTACTTACTCCTTGGGCCTGGACTTGCGTGTCTTGTTTTTGTAAGATAGGTTTTTTTATTGCGGTATGACACAGAAAAGTGCACCAAATGTACAGCTTGATGAATGTTGTTTACAGTGTGAACACAGCTGGCTAGCCAGCACTCAAAGCAAGAAACAGGATCAGCACCTGGAAGACCCTCTCGTGCCCTTTCCAGACACTTCCATCCACTCATCCTCTCCCCTAACTCCTCCATTCACCTGTCCCCATCTCCTCACCCACTGTGCCCCAGGAAATCATCCTGGGTACTCACATCATTATCTAGTAGGTTAAATTTTAACAGGGAATAAATAGTTAACACTTCCAAACTGTAATGTCTCAGTACAGTGTACAGCAGAAGGGTGCTAAATCTTACAAACAAGTAATAGGGCTTCATTTTCTTCAGCTTTGTAGTTTGTGAAACATCCTAGACTTCTCTCCGAGTGCTTTCCAAATCTGTAGTTGCGCATTCTTCAACAAAAACTTTGGGGAAAATGCCCACCTTCCCTTTGCACTCCCCTTCCAGCCATTCTTCATTCACTGATAAAAGGAAAAGTACACATGGATTTCTAAAACGACTGTAGGAAGATTACCCTGTCTGGCTGTTCCACACAGAATTTGTCATCGGTCACCCTTCCCCACCCCTAATTGTGATCAACAGGGAAAAGACAGTATTGCAAAGTGGTTTGAGAGTGAACACAGGGTTTAACCATCTTATTGATCTGTCTTAAACATGATAATGAAGGAGCAAAATGAAGAAGGATAAATTATGTTTTTCAAAAAGTTAACAGATAGAGAAGAAGGGTCAAAGAAATTGAACAACGAATCCTTAAATAGAATTTCCGTCCTTCCCCCACCCCCAACCTTGACAGGGTCTCACTGTCACCCAGGCTGGAGTGCAGTGGCGCAATCTGGGCTTACTGCAACCTCTGCCTCCTGGGCTCAAGTAATCCTCCCACCTCAGACTCCCAAGTAACTGCAACTACAGGCTGTGCCACCATGCTTGGTTAATTTTTGTATTTATTAGAGACAGGATCTCGCCATGTTGCTCAGGCTGGTCTCACTCCTGGGCTCAAGTGATCCACCCAACTCAGCCTCCCAAAGTGCTGTGGTGATAGGGGTGAGCCACCGTGCCTGGCCCAATTTTTTAAGAAAGGAGAGAATTTTACCTGCGCTTTATTGGGAATCTTTGTTTTGACTACAGAAAAGGGACATGCCATTGGTTAAATATATTAAAAATGAAAGTTCTTTAGTAAACTTTCTTCTTTTCACTGAACTCCATTAAACAGGTGAGTTGGAGCTAGTGATGGGTTAGTACATGTTTGTAAAATATAAAGATTTTAATAGCTCCTACTCAGAGCCTTTAATAGAGTGCAGGCATTGTACTTAAAAAAATATATTCAGACTACATAATAACTTGTAGGTATCCATATTTTACTAAGGAAAAGGAGACCCAGAGAGGTGAATAGTTTGTTCAGAGCCATTCTGCCAGTAAAAATCAGACAACTTAGGTATAATCTCCAAAGCCCACCTACCTGACCACACAGCCAGTTCAGAAGTTTGTACATCTAGATCAGACATTAAGGCACTAATGCCTGGATCCTGCCCCCAGAAATTTTGCTTTAATGTGTGGTGTGACTGGGCAGCAGTTTTTTCAAAAGTTCCCTCAGGTAATTCTAACTGCAAATCACTGTCTTGATTCTTTCTACTTACAGGGTAGGTCGTGCACTGGAAGCATTAGAAATGAAAAATCCCAGATCCCACCCCAAACCAGAGTCAGAATCCATTTAGGAAGATCCCCAAGTGATTCACATGCACATTAAAGTTTGAGAAACACTTTGTAGATGAGACCGTCTCATAACTTCAATGCAATTGAACTCCCCTCTGTCCTACCCTGACTGTGCTAAATTCTGCTTTCTGTTGAAGTGCTGCAATATGGGTGCTTCCTCAACTCAGACTCGTACAGATAGGTCATAGTAAGAAGCGCACTGGCTTCTCTCCATATCTACCCAAAAGGTTATTTTAGTGTGTTCTTTCATTTTATTCCTGCTCCCTCTCCCAAACTCCAGACAATTGAGCGGGTTGGTTGATTTAGGCACCTAGAAAGTGGCACTGGGAGGTGTTCAACCCAGTTCTTCCCACTGAGTTACCATTCTCTCTTGTTGGAACACTCTGCTTCTATATTACTACTACTCATATTTTTTTTTGAGACAGAGTCTCACTCTGTTGCCCAGACTAGGGTGCAAAGGTGCAATCTTGACTCACTGCAAGCTCCACATCCCCAGTTCAAGTGATTCTCCTGCCTCAGCCTCCCGAGGAGCTGGGACTACAGGCGCCCGCCACCACGCCTGGCTAATTTTTTTATTTTTAGTAGACATGGGGTTTCACCATGTTGGCCAGGCTGGTCTCAAATCCTGACCCCAAGTGATCCACTCACCTTGGCCTTCCAAAGTGCTGGGGTTACCAGCATGAGCCACCACGCCCAGCCTATACTACTCATATTTTTTATTAATTGCTACACACTTGTTGTATACTCTCTCTACCCCCATTAACTTTTTTTTTAATTTTAATTTTTTGTTTTTGTTTTTTTTTTGAGACTGAGTCTCACTCTGTAACCCAGGCTGGAGTGCAGTGGCACAATCTCAGCTCACTGCAACCTCCTCCTCCTGGGTTCAAGAGATTGTCCTGCCTCAGCCTCCTGAGTAGCTGGGATTACAAGCACCTACCACCATACCCGGCTAATTTTTGTATTTGTAGTAGAGACAGAGTTTCACCATGTTGGCCAGGCTGGTCTTGAACTCCTGACCTCAAGCAATCAGCCCACATTGACCTCCCAAGGTGCTGGGATTACAGGCATAATCCACTGCACCCGGCCTATTTTTATTTTTTTTAAAACAGAGTCTCGCTATGTCACCTAGGCTGGAGTGCAGTGGTGCGATCTCAGCTCACTGCAACCTCCACTCCTGGGTTCAAGCGATTCTCTTGCCTCAGCCTCCCTAGCAGCTGGGACTACAGATGTGCGTCACCACGCCCAGCTAATTTTTACATTTTTAGTAGAGATGGGGTTTCACCATGTTGGCCAGGCTGGTCTTGAACTCCTGGCCTCAAGTGATCCACCACCTCAGCCTCCCAAAGTGCTGGGATTACAGGTGTGAGCCACCACGCCCAGCCTACCCCCATTAACTTTAAAATTTCCCACTCTCTTTGTCTGTTGGATTTTCTGTTATAATTGATAGTAGTTTTTCACTGCTTTGCATTGGTAGTGCACAGACTCAGCGTATGAGCAGGGCTTTTATGATGGGACTTTTTTGTGTCCAGGTAGAGAATTAGGCTGGCAAACCACGAGTTGGAATGGTGCTTCTTAGAGTGTAGGCAGTAGACCAGCATCACCTGGAAACTTGGTAGAAATGCAAGTTGGTGGGCCCTACCCCAGACCTGAATCAGAATCTCTGGAGGGTGGGCCCAGGAATTGATTTAACAAACTCTCCCAGGGATTCTTAGAACTCTCCACTTTTAAGAGGTGGGTCTTGCTGTGTTGCCCAGGCAACAGCCTTGAACTCCTGGCCTCAAGTGATCCTCCTACCTCAGCCTCCCTAGTGGCTAGGATTACAGGCATGCTGTTTCAATTTTTAGTCTGTTCCTTCCGAACAGAATCAAGAAAGTCACCAGAGACACAGGATAGTTCTGAATAGCTGGTTTTTAAGGCAAAATTTACCAACTTTTCTCTTTGAAAAGTACATTAATTCAAAGAACTATGGTTTGCAGAAGGTCATACGGCTTGATGCAAAGGCAAAGTGATTCCAGCCAATTTGTTACCTCTGGGAATGAGAATCCATGGTTTCCAAAGCATACTCCTCTTTAATAAGATGTTTATCGCCGGCCAGGTGCGGTGGCTTATGCCTGTAATCCCAGCACTTTGGGAGGCCGAGGCAGGTGGATCACTTGAGGCCAGGAGTTTGAGACCAGTGTGGTCAACATGGCAAAACCCCGTCTCTACTACATACACAAAAATTAGCTAGGCATGGTGGTGGGCGCCTGTAATCCCAGGCTACTCAGGAGGCTGAGGCAGGAGAATCGCTTGAACCCAGGAGGGGGAGGTTGCAGTGAGCCGAGATTGCGCCACTGCACTCCAGCCTGGGCAACAGAGGGGGACTCTGTCTCAAAAAAAAAAAAAAAAAAAAAAACTCAGCTTCTTGTTGCTTTCCTGGCTACTAGAGCAATAGACAGGGAAAGTCTGAGTGCTCAACTCTGCTTCCTCCAGCTAGATGCTAGGAAGGAGGTTGAAAACACTGGCTAAAATTTGGTTTGTAGATTATTGATATTTTCTTCTCTCTGCCATTGACCTTGTTTCTACTAACATGTAAATTTGTTTCTATAATCTTGGAGTAGCACTTACCCTTTGATAGCACCAGGATTATATCCCCTTCCTGAAACTCCAGGTCCTCTGGTTGGGTAGCCTCATAACTGAAGAGTGCCTCCACTTGGCTGCCTTTCTTAAGCTGAGGTTCTGTTGTCTGGTTATTAGCATCAGCTTTTTCACTTTCCTTGGGTTCATCTGGAAAGCCTTGGTCACCCTGAAATAATAAAGGGCCTGTTAATTTTCCCAATTTCCTGCCAAATGAACATTGAACATCACTAAAGGAAACAGCGAAATGTCAAAGTAGAACCTGGGATATAAACTCGTAAAGTTTGTGATCAGCGCCTTGTGTAGAGCTTATATGCTCTTTATGAATACCAGATGGTTGGGTAAATCAGTCCCCAACCTTTTTGGCACCAGGGACCGGTTTCATGGAAGACAGTTTTTAGATGAATGGTGGGTGGTGGGTGGCGGGGGTGGTTTCAAGATAAAATTGTTCCACCTCAGATCGTCAGGCATTAGATTCTCATAAAGAGCGTGCAACGTAGATCCCTCACAT
The DNA here is from genome assembly GCF_028885625.2 of Pongo pygmaeus. Lineage (NCBI taxonomy): Eukaryota > Metazoa > Chordata > Mammalia > Primates > Hominidae > Pongo > Pongo pygmaeus. The sequence goes on along the minus strand of NC_072373.2, from coordinate 66,231,064 downwards.
GCACAGTTCACGATAGGGTTAACACTCCTATGAGAATCTAATGCTGCTGCTGATCTGACAGGAGGCAGAGCTCAGGTCAGTATACCCGCAGCTCACCTGCTGTGCAGCACTGTGCTGGCCGGTGGCCTGGGGGTTGGGGACCCCTGGGATAAATGAAACCAAAAGGTCTGCAAAATCATATACAGTCTTAAAATATCTTACTGAAACCTTACAATAACCTTGAGACAGGTAGAATGGGCATTATTATTTCTTTACAGATGGGGACAGAGCCCTAAGTCAAAACTGGCTTTCTTAGCATCAACTCTAACAGCAACACTAGGGACCTTGTTAGAAATGCAGACTTTCAACTCCATCCCAAAACTACTAAATCAGAAACTCCCTGAAGGTGAATCCTGCAATCTGTATTTTAAGTCCTCTAGGGAATTCTGATACTTGCTAAAGTTCGAAAACCACTGCACAATGCCATACTTGTTTTATCTGTAATAACATTTCTTATACATCTTAGACTTATGGTCTTAGACTTCTTCCACATTATTGTCACTTTTGCTTCACAAATGAAGGAGAAAGATGCAGTTTCTACAGATGTGAATCATAGAATTTAACAAATCAACATTAGAAATGCTGCTAGGCTTGTATGTACTGAGTGTTATAAGTTCTAGCTTCTTAATGTTGTTTGTTGAACCTTGGTATATTGTCTTTATTGAGAAGCAATACGATGAGGTGGAAATGGCCCTAGAGAGTCCACAGACCAAGGTTTGTATCCCACCTCCACTGCTTACCAGCTCTGTGTCCCTAAGCAAGCAGTGTAACTTCTCAGAACCTCAGTTACCTCACCTGAAATTGAGGCTAGAAGAATTCAATGAGATGACATACAATAATAGTAGTTGACATTTATTGAACACTTACTCTGTGGCAGTACTCTTCTAAATATGTATAAATATTTAGACTTGGTTAATGGTAAATGTTCCTGCATAGAGTAGATGCTTAATAAATGTTAGTTCATTTTATTTTTCTTTCTTTTCTTTTTTTTCTTTTTTTTTTTTTTTTTTGTATTTTTAGTACAGATGGGGTTTCACCATGTTGGCCAGGCTGGTCTTAAACTCCTGACCTCAGGTGATCTGGCCCATCTCGGCCTCCCAAAGTGCTAGGATTTCAGGCGTAAACCATACCAGGCCTTTTTTTTTTTGAGACAGAATCTCGCTCTGTCACCCAGACTGGAGTGCAGTGGTATGATATCAGCTCACTGTAACCTCCGCTTCCTAGGTTCAAGCAATTCTCCTGCCTCAGCCTCCCAAGTAGCTGGGACTACAGGTGCACACCACCACACCCAGCTAATTTTTGTATTTTCAGTAGAGACGGGGTTTCACCATGTTGCCTCAGCCTCCCAAAGTGTTGGGATTACAGGCGTGAGCCACCGCGCCTGGTTTTCTTTCTCCTAGTGAGTGAAAACCTGCCTTGTTGCCTCCAAAAGTAATGGATAGTGATAAAGAACATTCAACAGTGACTCCTGAGCCTGGATTAAATTGCAAAAAGATTGTTGGGAGTTTTAAGAGGGTTGGCTATGTGTAGCCACCAAACAGATTGAAGCTCCTGTCAAAGGAAAAAATTTTAATTAAAAAAAAGTTTAAGTGAAGTAGTTCACATTTAGAGCAGAACTCCTTCTAGGAAGAATCTTTTTAAAAAGATGCTGAAGGGGTTAGTCCAAAGACAGACAGCTGGAAAACCTAGAGTGACCTTTAGGACTTCCAAGAGACCCCTTACACTCACACTCACTCTTATCCCCAGGATCCTGGGGCCTTTTGTCTCAGCCAGAGACACCAGGGAGTCTCATCCCCAGTGGCTGTATTTCCTGAAGGTGATTTTCTGAATGGGGAAGATACCTTAAACAGCTTTATACACTGCCCTTTTCTAGGCTCATTCTCTTTCACTCTTCTTCTCCCACTTTATTTTTTCTTTTCCAGCAAACATTTGTCTCTGATTTGAGTGAGAATCTACCAAAGAACCCCTTGCTTTAAACAGAAGCCTCTGCCCAGCTGTGAGGATGAGGTTTGCAGGAAGGACTCTGCCCCGTACCATGGCTCCGGGCCTGGATGATACAGAATAGCTTTCCCACTTGCTCATTTCTACCATCTCCAAATCCACTTGTGGGTAGAAAATGGTAGCTCTCCCAAGGATTCATGTATGAACTGTTTCATATGATACTCCCTACACCAGTGTAACTGCAAATGCCACAGCCTAAAAATGCAAAGTCAGAAAAACAGGTGAATAGGAGAGCTGAAACTTCTGAAACAGCCCTAATTAACAGCTTTGGTCAGTGGAGACTGGCCTAATTAATGCTGTATCTGGAGCTCTCTCCAGCCTCAGGACTGGATGGAAGCTGGTTCATCAGGAAGATCTGGCTAGCCTAGCTCAGCCCCTGCCCTGCTTATATACCTCATAACCATTCTTTCAAAGCAAGACCTGACTTTCTTCCCTGCTCACAGCAGCATCCTAGTGTACAAGGCCTTCCATGATATGTTGCCTTTCCAGCCTGTCTCCCACCACTCTCCCCATTGCGTCCGGTAGTAACACTGCGCCCATTTACCCGCTATGCTGACTTTTATGGTGTTCCCTTTCTGTCCGTATAATGCACCCTTTCCTCCTCCATCTCACTAATTTCTTATGTATTGTTTTATGGTGAAGCTTCAAGATGATCTCAGCAGCATTTTCTTCAGGAAGACAACTCCTACCTGTTCCACTTCCCTCCAGCGTTTCTGGGTTAGATAGTATACCATGTGCTTCCATAACACAGTACGTCCATTGGTGAACCCCCGTCAGTTTACACAACATGAGGCTTCACGTGCCCATCTATAGAGCCCTAGGTGCTCAGCAAGTGTTTGTTGAAGAATGTCACTAGCAAACAGCCCAAATGTCCACCAGCAGGTGAATAGATAAACAACATGTAGTATCCATACAATGGAATACATTTAGCAATCAAAAGGATGAGACCAGTGAAACAAAAAGACTATATATACACTGTACAATCCACTTACATGAAATTATGTAAAAGGCAAAAGTATATTTACAGAAAACAGATGGGTGGTTTTCCAGGTCTAGAGTTGGGGGAGGGAATTAATGTCAACAACAAAAAGAAATGGCAATTTTTCCTCTGGAGACCAAGAGACACAGTTGGAGTGTTACCTTGTTGCTTCTATTAATGCTTCTAGCCTCTAACTTTTCACCTGACTCCTATTGTTCTTACTTGAAAGTCAGACTTCAGGCTAATAAGACCTCAGGCTAATAAGATAACCTGCCCTGGAACCACCAGTACAGCAGAGTAGTTAGGAATAGAGGCAGTCTCTGGAGTCAAAATGTCTGCTTGAGTCTGGCTCCACTACTAACGAGCTATTTAATCTTAGTCAAGTTGCTTGACCTCTCTTTGCCTTGTTTCCTAAATTATAAAATGAGAAAATAATATCTACCTTACAGAGTTATGAAGATTGCAAGAACTAACACACAGAATGCACTTTGCGACTGGGTGTGGTGGCTCACGCCTGTAATCCCAGCATTTTGGGAGGCTGAGGCAAGTGGAGTTGCTGACGAGGTCAGGAGTTCGAGACCAGCCTGGCCAACATAGTGAAACCCTGTCTCTACTAAAAATACAAAAATTAGCCAGGAGTGATAGCGGACGCCTGTAATCCCAGCTACTCGGGAAGCTGAGGCAGAGAATTGCTTGAACCTGGGAGGCGGAGGTTGCAGTGAGCCGAGATCACACCACTGCACTCCAGCCTGGGTGACAGAGCAAGACTCTGTCTCAAAAAAAAAAAAAAAAAAGAATGCACCTTGCACAGTATCTGACACATGGGAAGTTCTCAGTAGATACTTGCTGTTAATAGGGTGTTACCCAAATCATCTTTTGGTGAAATAAATGCTATTTTCTATCATCCTCATGTGAAAGTATTCTTCCTCATGTTAACTTGAGAAGGTTGGCCAAGTGCAGTGGCTCACACCTATAGTCCCTACATCTTGGGAGGCTAAGGTGGGAGGATTGCTTGAGCCCAGGAGTTTGAGACCAGCCTGGGAAGTATAGTAAGACTATATATACTGTAAACAAAAAATTTTTTAAAGTAGCCATGTGTGGTGGTGCACATCTGTAGTTCCAGCTACTCAGGAGGCTGAGGTGGGAGGATTGCTTGAGCCCAGGAGGCGGAGGTTGCAGTGAACTGTGATTGTGCCACTGCACTCCAGCCTGGGTGACAGAGCAAGATGAAAGAGAGAGACAGACAGACAGAGCACATGCCAAAGAGAGAGAAAAAGAAAAAAAGAAAAGGAAGGAGAGAAGAAAAGGAAAGAAAGAGAAAGAGAGAAAGAAAGAAAGAGAAAAAGAGAAAGAAAGAAAAAGAGGAAAAAATGAAGGAAGGAAGGAGGAGAGAGAAAGAAGAAAGGAAAAGAAAAAGAAAGGAGGGAGGGAGGGAAGGGAGAGAAGGAAGGAAGGAAGAAAAAGAAAAGAAAATTTAAGAAGATGAAGAATGGGTTGGGTGCAGTAGCTCATGTCTGTAATCCCAAGCACTTTGGGAGGCCGAGGCAGGTGGATCACAAGGTCAGGAGTTCAAAACCAACCTGGCCAAGATGGTGAAACCCCGTCTCTACTAAAAACGCAAAAATTAGCTGGGCACAGTGGCAGGTGCCTGTAATCCCAGCTACTCGGGAGGCTGAGGCAGGAGAATTGCTTGAACCTGGGCGGCAGAGGTTTCAGTGAGCCAAGATCACACCCAGCCTGGGCGACAGAGTGAGACTCCATCTCAAAAAAAAAGGTGAAGAACGGCTATGAGCTGAGCCTTAAGCTATGATATGACTTCATTCCAACCTTGCTTGACAGTAATGGATGGGATGTTTGACACAGTCAGGCAGGGAGCCGATGGAGGGGCAGGAGGCTTTCTGTGAGCTCCTGCCCTGCTGGGCCTGCTGTTCTCTTGTGGGAAACTCTCTCCCTGCTGCAAATGGGGTGAGGATGCAGGTAAAAGGGAGGCAGAGCTGTGACTTATTACACACCATATCCCCAATACCACGCATAGTGCCTAGTACACAGAAGGTGCTTGATAAATGTCAAATTGTTGAGGAAGTGGCTCAGTGGAAATATAACTTTAGATGCCCCTCACTGCACTCACCACTGTGTTCTCACACCACAGAGTCAGGCAGTAGTTTTTCACCTGGCCCCAGGCATCCTTCATGCTGTCTTCTGAAAGGGGCACCAGCTCATTGCTGTCCCGAGGCCGATAGCTGGGTGGGGATAATGAGTAAGAATCCAGTCAAAGAACATCATCACAAAAACCATCCTCCTCTTCCCTCCTCCAGGCCAGAACAACGTTCCCACTGTACACCTCACAGCTGCCTGCATGGAACTCACCTCAGCTTAGTGTGTTCCAGCCGGAGCTCCAGTTTCTTAGACACCATGTCCCGGACCTGGCTGTAGGAGAGCCCGGGCTGAGTCTCCATGACTACCGTATACTTGTAGTGCACCTTGAGTGTGTAGGGCATGGGAACACTGAGCTTCACTTCCTGAGTGGGGAGGAAGCAAAGGGAACTCCTGAGTGTCTGAGGCTTTCTCTCAACATCCTGGATCACCGCAGTTTTGTGATTTGGCACAGGGGGTACCCCATGCAGCAGGGGAGAGGCCAATAAGTAACTGGTTTCACAGTAGCCTAAAAGGCCTTCAGAGGTCCTTTAGCCCAACCCTTGCTTGGACACGAATTCCTACTGAGCAAGATCTGGCCCACTAGCTTGGGTAGTAGGAAGTGTGTGCATGATAGTGGAGGAGGCTATTAAGAGGGTCCCTAGCTCATGGACTCTGTAAGGTAGCAACTGGTTCAACCCTTCCATTGGGGCTCGTCCTATAATCCAGACAGACATGTCTGTGGTTGATAGCCCAAGCTATCCCATCTTCTACCACTTGAAACAGTATGAGGGAAAAATGTTACCTTAGGCTCTTCTTTTTGTTTCTGGCCTGAATGGAAAAAGTAGGGAGTAAAACAAAAGAAGATGGTGAATGAACATCCTTGGCCAGCCCCTGCCACACACAGATGAAACCTCTTCAAATAGGGCCCCCAACCTCTTACCCTTTAATTTGTGGGGCAGTTATTAACCTTAGTAAACTGTGGAGAAAATCTCGCCCTGGGGAAGCATGAAGGTCATGAACACATGAACAAATTCAGTCTCTGCTTCTAGGGAGCCTATAGGTAATTATCAAAGGACCAGCATATCCTCACCAACCCACAAGGTTAGCGGGATCCCAAAGGTCAATTAAACCCACAGGATCCAAAGCAATGAAAATCAGAGTGCAAGATGAGCCAGAGGCCACAGGAAGACGTACCAGAACCACGGATCCTCACCTTATTCTTTATTTTTGTGTCTGTTTCCTAAAGTTTATTAATTTAATTGATCTAATATATTAATCTAATTAACCAATCTAATATTAATCTAATTTATGTAAGAGTAGCATGCATAAAGATATTTACTATAGGGGGTACATGATCAGAGAAGGCCACTGATCTCAAACTAGCTGATCATTAGAATCACATGGAAAATTTTTTTCTAAAATACAAATTCCCAAGCCCCATTCCTGTCCTAAAAAATCAGAGCCAGTAGCCTAGGACTCTGTATTCACAAAATCATCCTAGGTTTATGTGTGATCCTTGATGAGCCTCTAGACAAAAGATAACAACAAAAAACCTGTCAAGGACATTGAGCAGGAGCAATGGGAGAAATTTGAATATGGAATATACATTATATAATAGTATCATATGAATGTTTAGTGTCCTAGATACCATGATTCTATTGTGATTATGCAGGAGACTGTGTTTTTGCAGCTGTGTAGGGTGAAGTGTCACGAGTCTGTAACTTATTTTCAACTGGCTCGGGGGAGAAAAATAGAATGGAGCAGGGCGAGTTCATGGTGCAAAATGTTAACAATTGATGAGTTTAAGTGAAAGATATTCTGATGTTTATTGTAGTCTACTGTCAGTTTTTCTGTAGGTTGGAGATTTTTCAAAATAAAAATAGGGGAAAGGACATCCCGAGTGATTCTGATGATCAGGCGCTTGTGGCAATCATTGATCTAGAATCTGGCCAACCACTCACTCTGCATCTCTACCAAGCGCTTATCCAGAATCTGCTTCAAGTGCTCTTCCCAAGACAGCCCTCTCCACACTAGGAAACAGCCTTTCGGAGAGAACATTTCCATTTCACATCTGCCCACTGGTTCTTTGTTCATCCTCAGGGCTCCACACACCAATTTCTTTTCCAGATACAGTGCCTCAGACATTGGAAAACAGCCACTCCATGCCCCTCAGAGGTAAGCTTGTATAGTTACTTCAACTTTTCTTCCTGAGACATGGTTTCCGTACCTAACGATCAAGGGGTTTGGTGGCTACATGAGTCATTCAGGAACCAGCTGCATTCACCCAAGCCCCGTAAGTGTTCTGCAGAAGGCAGGGAGAGAGGGCACTGATTTCATGTTTGGGGTGGGTGGGTGGTGCAGGAAAGGAGGGTTCTGGGGCTGTGTGGTCATTAGCTGAGTGACATGTTGGGAGAAGAAGAAACCAGAATTTCCTGGAAGGCAGGGAGAGGAACTCAGGAAGCAGCCTGGCATGCTCCTGCACCCAGACCTAGGCTGTGTTCCAGGACCACTCACCTGGTGACAACTGGGGTCTTCCAGGGGCTTTGGAACTAGGAGGAGCCGGGATGTCGGACTCCGGAAAGCTTTCTTCCTGAAGGCAACAGGGAGCAATGGTCAGAACCTTCATTCAAAGTTCCCAGGCAGGGGTGGATGTGGGGAAATGCCCCTACAGAGACCCCACAAAAAGGAGCCAGATGCAGATAATGTCCTAAAAGTTGGAATGGTAGTGACATTTGGGGAAGACGAAGGAAATGTTGGCCAAAAGAGGAGGCAGGGTTGGCCTGATGAAAATGAAAATCACAGTAGAAAGAAGACTCCTAACCCGCTAAAGGGCCCTTGCCGCTTTAGCATCTCTTTCAGCCATATTGGAAATCCACTGGCTGTGGGGCAGGACTGAGCTCTTGTCTCCACTGCAGAGGGCATTGAGAAAGGAAAAATTCCACTTCTCATTTACAAGGCATCTGAAGCTTTTCAAAGCATCTGGATATGGTGACTGACCAGGGATGGCTGAGCTCATATACAACTGGTTGCCCAGTCTAGAGACAGACAGGCTCCACTGCCATTGAGTCACTTACAGGGATGCTCAGATCTGACAAAGACAGCTCTCTAGGCCTGGCAGAAGGACATACTTTTGAAGTGTGAGGGAGGGAGTAGCAGCAGTTTAGAAGCAGTGGCTGGCGAGGCCCACTCTGATTCAAAGCTCTAAGGCAGATCTTATTTTATTATTTTTATTTGTATAGAGGTGGCATCTCTCTATTTTGCCCAGGCTGGTCTTGAACTCCTGAGTTCAAGTGATCCTCTCACCTCAGCCTCCCAAAGTGCTAGGATTACAGGCATGAGCAACTGCACCTGGCCTCATTTTCCTTCTAATGGCACTGTACCAGCCAACACATTGACTATTCTTCCACATGAAGCAGACACACCTGGGAAGACCTAACCCCCTCATATACTGTAGGCTTTGCTTCCCAAGTCACTTCTGACCAGGAAGAGTTACAGAGGTGGATGGGCCCAATGGGACCTACAGATGCCTCCAACTTAGCACATCTGGGCTTTTTTCCCCTCATTCCCAGGTTCAGCTCTGGGTAGCTGGTGCCATCTCAAGGCGGGCTCAAGACTAGTGAATCTTTCTTCAGGGGTCCCGACAGCACCTCTTTTACACTGCTCTTCTCCCCCCAGGGAAAGATCTCTAAAGGGTGAGAGGAAATGGGTCAGGCCTTGGCATCACATTACCTGGGGCTGCTGCTGAGGGTGGATCCGCAGCTCAACTGGTTCAAGGTAGTTGCAGGGAACAAGCCCCTTCTGCAGTGCAGCACCACAGAATCAGAAAGGAAAAAATAAAGATGTGCTCATCAGTACCCATACCACAGAACAGCCCAGAGTCCTGGGGAAGGGATGACGAACAGACAAAAGAAGTTGGCTGGTCTGCAAAGAAGGCAGCAGATACTGCTCCACAGAGACTGTATCTGCTGCCAGGATGCCATGCCCATCACACCGCCCCCTGATCCTCTGCATACCTGCCCGTTGAACATGACCGTGGCCCAGTTATCATTGCCCTTCTTCAAGACAAAGACAATGTTCCCTGGCATGACCTGGAGCTCTTCTTGTGTCTCAGGCACAAACCCAAATAGCACACGGTGAGCCTCTCCTTCCAGTGCCCTGCAGAGGATAGACACAAGATCCAGCCCCCATCCCTTCACACAATACCATGGCGCAAACATAGTGAACTTGGAGCCAGGGACTTGGCTCCAGCCTGGCTCTAACTCCACATCTAACTGCAACTGCTGAGGCGATGCTGAGCCTGTCTGGGCTCCCAAGAGGTCTCGGTAAGAAACTGGTATACACCTGTTCATAACCATATATGCAGAGGGGCAAGAATAAAAGGAAAAACCCCACAACACTAAATAGTGAGGACCTACAATCCTTGCCCTCCCTTCCCCTCTGAGGAGGAAAGTCCCTGGCTGGGTCATCTTGGCCAGCTCCCAAGGCTGGGCTGGGGTGGATCAGGTGACTATGGTCAGGGGAACAGCACAAAGCGGAAGTCAGGTGAGAGCCAGCTGGGCCAGAAAGATTGGTGGGAGAGGAGGAGGAGAAACCACCTAGAACCAGTGTTGGGCCAGGGTAGGGAGACCGTGAGCAGGGTAGGCGACAGGGAGTGTGAGGGATGCACATAGAGGGCTCTGAGGCTGCCCAGCTGCTGTGGTGCAGTGTCGGTTCCCTTAAGTCTGACTTCACGCTTTTAGGCTTTGAGGCTCTGATTGGTGTCACTTTGGAACGTGTGACTGAGAGGCTGGTGTTCAGGTTTCAGGCTTCCCTCCCTTTACTCCCCACTCTGTTACTTTCCCCTCAGCCCATCCTTGTTTCCAGACATCGTGTCTACTCCTGCAGGGAATACAGGCCCTTCCAGCTGACAGGGAGCTTAGGAATGAGCTCATCCAGCCCCCTCATTTTTGTAGTTGCTTTGGTACTTTTGTCACTTTTTTTTTTTTGAGACGGAATCTTGGTCTGTTGCCCAGGCTGGAGTGCAGGGACATGACCTTGGTTCACTGCAACCTCCACCTCCTGGGTGCAAGTGAGTATCCTGCCTCAGCCTCCCAAGTAGCTGGGATTACAGGCATGTGTCAGTCACCACGCTCAGCTAATTTTTGTATTTTCAGTAGACATGGGGTTTTGCCACGTTGGCCCAGCTGGTCTCGAACTCCTGATCTCAAGTGATCTGCCCGCCTCAGTCTCCCAAAGTGCTGTGATTACAGGCATGAGCCACCATGCCTGGCCAATCACTTTTTAAAACCTCCTTTTTGGGTGGGAGGACCAGGCTTGCTTCATCGCTTTGAGAGAATTCTTAAGAAAGCTGTAGGTTATGTCACCCTTTGTTTTTCATCTTACAGAAGAAGGACTTCCTTTTCTTGAGTCCTTCCTCTTTACTTCTTCAGAAAGCATGTGCTGATAGGGAGTGGAAAATGCCCACACAGGAAAAAGGACATCATTCTAGATTTCTGACTCCAGAGAGCTCTGGCCTTCCCCCATCAGAGGGGACTGCAGCCAATGCGAAACTGATCTCCAACCTGAGGTCAGCATCCTGGTCCCCAGGGTAGCTATGTTCCACAGGACACCACTGCTCCTCAGCAACAACCCCTTGCCATGTGGGTGGCTGTGCACGTGGACAGAGGGGCAATGGGACACCATGTAGCTGCAGCCAGGCCCTGATGGCCAGCCCCACCACAGTCAAGACTCCCATCCCCACCATATCATTCCTTTCTAGCCTGACATTCTAGAAGACATTCTTCTAGGCATTCCTTTCTAGCCTGACATTCTAGAAAAAGCCTGACATTATAGAAAGTTCAACAAGATTTAGACCCTGATCCCACCTTTCTTGCCATCAGTTCAGGCTTGGAGCTTGGATATTCTGTGTATGGATTTAAATCTAACTTACCTGAAGATCTCTGGGGTTTTCGGTCTGGGTGGAGGCTCAGCTGCCTATTGAACATTCAGGAGAAGTGAAAACGGAAAAGGCAATGAGGAAAAGCAGGGGAGAGACAACAAACGGCTAATGGTAATTTGAGCATTCTTCCAGACCAGAAAATCAAATAATGCATTTCTGACTGATGGGAACACTGTCTAGGAAGAGGGCACAGTCACCCTGACTAAACACTGGGAAATAACACCTCCCATCAGCTCCCCAGGTGCAGGTTTCACTAGCACAGCAATTCATTTTGAGCCAGAGCTAGTTTCTGGAGGTTAGCAGTCACACAGCAACATGGTGTCACAAGAATGCTTTGACCTTGAGCTCTGTCCTTTTCCCAGGACAGTTTCCAAAAGCTCTGTTTGGTAATTAATGTCTACTATGTCACATGACACTTCTGAGTATTTTTAAATTAACTAAAAACAATTTTTTTTTTTTTTGAGATGGAGTTTCACTCTGTCGCCCAGGCTGGAGTGCAGTGGCGCAATCTTGGCTCACTGCAACCTCTGCCTCCCTCATTCAAGTGATTCTCCTGCCTCAGCCTCCCATGTTGCTGGAATTACAGGCATGTGCCACCACACCCTGCTAATTTTTGTATTTTTAGTAGGGATGGGGGTTTCACCATATTGGCCAGGCTGGTCTGAAACTCCTGGCCTCAAGTGATCTGCTCACCTCAGCCTCCCAAAATGGTGGGATTATAGGCGTGAGCCACTGCGCCTGGCCACTTCTGAGTATATAAAATTGACACAGGATCCACTGACTGGGCAAATATCTCCTCCCCTGTTCTACGCTGAATACCATGGAATCCAGTCACCTGGGCTGCGTTCCCCTCATGGCCTCTGGCTGAACTGAAGCTCAAGGAACTTCAGCAAGGCTTTCATCAGCTTTATTGTGAAGAAAGAGATCAAGGAATCTAGATCTGGAACATACCTGCCCCTGCCCAGAAAACCACCCTCTGCTAGTGCTGACCAACGCTCTTGAAACCATCACAGTTTCATTGCCACAGAGTTCGTATTTTCCTCAATGTGTTTTCCCCTCTTTCCTTCACAAGGAAGCTCTGTCTGCATTTCTAGATCCACTGTCATCCAGTTCATCTGAGCCCACCTCTCAAGGCCCAGCTTGGGCAGAAAAAGGGTTCACTCTCAGTGCTCTGCCTGTGTTCCCGAAGGAAATCCCTGCACATGAGCAGATGGGTAGAGCCAGCAGAGCCCAAACCTCAGGCCCAGGCCCCACAGGGTTCCCCACTTGCCCCTGTACTCAAGAAGCGGCTTTGTTAATAAGCTTTCCATAGCTTGTGTTTCAGCTTCCTGAGAGAATAGTTGAGACTTCAGAGAGAGGATCAGCAGATCTCTTTAGAGACGTGAAGACTGGCATTTGTGGGGAAGGAGAGTTAGCTTCAGAGAACTTGGGGTGAAGCCTGACACTGCCTTATTTCCTCACCAGCCATGGAACCCAGGACTGCGAGAGGGCAGGCAGATCCCTCAGCTGCACTGAGGGCCACTTGAAGGAGCCCTTACAATAAGGCAGCTCAGCACACATAGTCCCTCGAATTGAATGCTTCACAGAAAGCTCTCGAGACCTAGGTCCATGGAGAAGGTCAGGACTGCCTCACCTGTGGTTGCAGAGGGGCAAACCCAGAGAAACTGTCTTGATCCACCACAGATGCCACGACCTGAAATCAAGGACAGGAGGGTGTGAGGCTCTGCCAGCTCTGTTTCCATTCTTCTGGGTCTCCCTCTTTGCTCATGCCCTAGACCTGTTCTTATGTCAGCCTGGTTTCAGACGTGAACAGTAACTAAGGATTAGATTCCTGAGCCTCTGGATTAGGATTTCAGCAACTGAAGAAACGAGTATTCACCCCACCCCTGCTAACACAGGGTTGCTTTCTCCTCTCTTAAAAAAAATGTTTTTATTGAGGTGCAATTTGTATAACATGAAATTATCTTTTTTTTTTTTTTTTTTTTTTTAAGACGGAGTCATGCTCTGTTACCCAGGCTGGAGTGCAGTGGCGTGATCTCAGCTCACTGCAACCTCTGCCTTCCAGGTTCAAGTGATTGTCCTGCCTCAGCCTCCCGAGTAGCTGACATTACAGGCGCCCGCCACCGTGCCCGGCTAATTTTTGTATTTTTAGTAGAGACAGGTTTTCGCCATGTTGGCCATGCTGGTCTCAAACTTCCGACCTCAGGTGATCTACCCATCTCAGCCTCCCGAAGTGCTGGGATTATAGGCATGAGCCACCACGCCCAGCCCAAATTAATCATTTTAAAGTGAATGATTCAGTGGCATTTATCACATTCACAATGCTGTGCAACTACCGCCTCTCTCTAATTCCAAAATATTTTCATCACCTCAGAAGAAAATGCTGTACCCATTAAGCAGTGTGTCCACACTCCCCTTTCCCCTAAACTGGCAACAACGTTTGCTTTCTATGACTGACTTGAGCCCTCTTCTTCTCTGAGTTTTAAAAATCAGATTTAAAGCTAGCTTTATTCACAAATATGCTTAAACTATAGATAATTTTCATCATTCATTCATATAATCAAAACATTTTTGCTGAGAGCTGTTATGTGTCTAGCACTGCCAGGCTGTGAGGACTCAGTGGAGATCAAGCAGACATGGTCTCTGCTCTCTCAGTGCTTAGAGGCTGCACAAGATATTTCCTATAAACGGAATTGTACAACATGTGGCCTTTCGTGTCTGGCTTCCTTCACATAGCATAATGTTTTCAAGGTCCATCCATGTTGTATCATGAATCATACTCCATTCCTTTTTATGGCTGTGTAGTATTCTGTTGCGTGGATATATCACATTTTGATTACGCATTCATCAGGTGATAGATATTTGGAGTGTTTCCACTCACCCAGGCTTTCTTGACCTCTGCTGCTGTGCTAGACCCAGCTACCCGACCACTGGGCAACTTTAGCCCTATGAATGTGTCAAGTCAAATGTGGTTTTGGAAGGGCACTGCTGACCCACTTCAGACATGTCTCAAAGAATTTAAGACCTGGATGTATTATTATTATTATTATTATTATTATTATTATTATTATTATTATTATTATTTTATTATTTTGAGATGGAGTTTTGCTCTTGTTGCCCAGGCTGGAGTGCAATGGCATGATCTCAGCTCACTGCAATCTCCACCGCCCAAGTGGATTCAAGCGATTCTCCTGCCTCAGCCTCCCAAGTAGCTGGGATTACAGGCATGCACCACAGCACCCGGCTAATTTTGTATTTTTAGTAGAGATGGGGTTTCACCATGTTGGCCAGCCTGGCTTGAACTCCTGACCTCGTGATCCACCTGCCTCAGCCTCCCAAAGTGCTGCGATTACAGGCGTGAGTCACCATGCCCGGCCAAGACCTGGATTTAGAAGAAGTCCAATTTAAGACATAATCTAAACACAGGACTGTGGAAGTGGGGAAAGACTTCTCAGCCCACTAAAACGTGAACTACAAGGAGCATTAATCCAAGAGGATCCCATGCTGATCTCTTTCCCTAACATGTTCTCTCCATATTTATTTTTATTTTTTAGAAACAGAGTCTCAATCTGTTGCCCAGGCTAGAGTACAGTGGTGCAATCATAGCTCACTGTAACCTCGAACTCCTGGGCTCAAGCGATCCTCTCGCCTCAGCCTCTCCGCTAGCTAGGCTGGTCTCAAACTCCTGGCCTCAAGTGATCCTCCCACTTCAGCCTTCCAAAGCACTGGGATTACAGGCATGAGCTACCCTGCCCGGCCCTCTCTTCACATTTAGCGGCCTCCTTCCTCATGGCTGTGTTTTCCCTTCATTGGCTCAGTCCCCAAGACTCAGCAACCTGTGAGTAACCCTGTGGCTCTCACCCAGGGTCAAGCTGGAAGGGAGAAATGGGAGCAGCTTGAAGAAAATAAACTAGACATGGTTGCCTATCTTTCAGCCAAACCTCTGTCCTATAAACAAGTCTCTCATTGCCATCCCAGGGACAGAGCCACAAGGAGGCTACCCTCTTCTCAAGAGTCCCTCCCACCTTGCTCCACATGGCCCAGGCCACAGGAGACTCAGGGGAAGCTGAGCAATCCCACCTACCGTCGCCTTGCCTAGGTAATCCTTCTTGGCCAGCTGAGCCACTTGTCTCTCATTTGGTCGAAACAGCCTGCCCACAGGGATCACCACCGGTTCGTACAGCTTCTGCTTCTGTAACACAGAAAACGTAGCATTTCCTTATGTGAAAATGGGGGTGACAATGCTTGTCCTGCCTCCCTCAGTGAATAGATGCAAGAATTCATTGAGATAACCACATAGAAGCACTTTTTCCAAATGAGTGTTGTCATTCCTCTAGGGTGTTAAGGTAGGAACCCTTGGTTTCAATACCACCTTCTGCTGTGAGCCCACGTGGACATTGCTGCTATTTGTTGCTATTCAGCACCCTCTTTTCCCAGAGGAACTGCTCCTCTCCCACTCTGTGTGCTGTCCGTGGGGTTCTCTCATGGTGTAGAGGGCACCACCACGACAAGGCTGGCCCAGGATCAAGCAAGGCTCATGACAGTGCTCCCTTGGATGGGTGTTTGCTGACGAGGATAGACATATAAAGACTGACTTGAGTCCTCTTCTCTGTGTTTTAAAAATCAGATTTAAAGCTAGCCTTATTCACAAATATGCTTGAACGATAAATAGCTTTTATCACTCATTCACAAAATCAAAACATTTTTTGGGCAGGTATGGTGGCTCACACCTGTAATCCCTGCACTTTGGGAGGCGAAGGAGGGCAGATCATCTGAGGTCAGCAGTTCGAGACCTGCCTGGCCAACATGGCAAAACCCCGTCTCTATTAAAAATACAAAAATTAGCCAGGCATGGTGGCATGCGCCTGTAATCCCAGCTACTTGGGCGGCTGAGGCAGCAGAATTGCTTGAACCCAGGAGGCAGAGGCTGCAGTGAGCTGAGATCACGCCACTGCACTCCAGGCTGGGCAGCAGAGTGAGACTCCATCTCAAAACAAAACAAAACAAAACATTTATGCTGAGAGCTGTTATGTGCCTAGCACTGTGCCAGGCTGTGAGAACTCAGTGGTGATCAAGCAGACATGGACTCTGCCCTTTCCATGCTTAGAGTCTGTGCGGCACTGCTCCAGCATCCAATATCCTGTTCTCCTGCATTGCCAAGGAGCCCCACTCCGAGGGTGGTATGATGCCAGGGCTCTGCCATCCCATACTCTAGGCCTCAGCTTCTCAGCACAGATTCAAGATCTTAAGTGGAACTATACCCTAAGATCAGTGTTACCCAGACTCACAGAAAGTAAAAGCACCACTTTTATGGCTTCTCAATGGCATGTCCTCTGAGACAAATGAGAATCCAGTGACATCCTCTCAACACCTGCATCACCAATACACTTACCCAGACACACTCCATGGCCTTGTCGATTTTGGAATGTCTGGGCTCAGACTTCATGCTCGTGGCCAATGCTAACTGTTCTTCAGCTTTTTTCCATTCCTCCTTCTTGGCATACATGAAACCAATGTTATATAACACCTAGAAAAGTACAGACCGCAACATAAAACTTGAGACTACTGCAAATCAAGGTGCCAGGGAAGGGCTCACACGTATACTCTGGGAATGTTGCCTGGTAGCCTTTCTCCCTTTCTCAGCTCTCCTGGGAATATCTAAAATACAGTGCAATTACTCTTGCTATTGAGTTATGTCAAACACAAACATGGTGTTAAGAAAACACCATGGAATGCGTAAATGCAACATCATTTGTACTCTTCCAACAACGAAATAGGTCAGGAAGGGACAAGAATTATTGTATACAGTGTGTTCAAACAAAAAAGATGAAGAAGAATTGTTGTGTTGTTTTAGTATGAGTTGCTTTAGTAAAACAGTGACTTGCTCAAGGCCCCTTCTAGAGGCAGACACAGGGTTGGGAATAAAATACAGGTGTGTGGTCTTCCAGTCCACCTCCTGCCACTGCACCTAGGCTGAAACACTGGACAGGTACAGAGCCGGAAGATGGATCAAGATGCAACCTCCTGTACCAGCACCAGCAGAACCTGGCCCAGACCATGTGAGTAACAAGACTAATGTAGCAACACAGGCCAGGTGCAGTGGCTCACGCCTGTAATCCCAGCACTTTAGGAGGCCAAGGCGGGTGAATCACTTGAGGTCAGGAGTTTGAGATCAGCCTGGCCAACATGGAGAAACCCTGTCTCTACTAAAAATACAAAAATTAGCTGGGCATGGTGGCAGGCACCTGTAATCTCAGCTACTTGGAGGCTGAAGCAGGAGAATTGCTTGAACCCAGAAGACAGAGGTTAGCCCAGAAGCCAGGGGCACCTTCACCTGGGGTGGGGAGGGAATGGTAAATGCAACAGTGTCATACTTTTCCAGGTCTTGAGTTGGGCTGTGGTTCTTGAGTGTTTATTTTATTATTGTGCTTCACAATTTACACACAGAATCAAATAATCATTTGGAGGCATTACCAAGATCTAAAAAATGGCTTGACTGAAATAAATTTTTTAAATAGGATATTATGGAAATTAGGGGGTGTGGCATTTGAGGCTAGATTATAAAAGACATTGACACTGTCTTGCTCTTGGGTCACTTGCTCTCAGAGAGGCCAGCTGCCATGTCATGACAAGACTTAGGCAGCCCTAGAGAGAAGTTCATGTAGCGAAGAACTGAGGCCTCCTGCCAACAATGACGTGAACTTGCCAAACTCAGACAGGTGGAAGGATTGGTGTTTCTGTGGCATTAGTGGCTGGTGCTGAATGGTGGGGGCCAGAATCAACCCCGGAAGTGGAAATCTGGACTCTTTTCAGTCCTATTTCTGAGATTCAATGAGCTACTGCCTTCTGAATTCATTGGCTTCTCCAGCCCACTCCTGACCTTGTGTGCAGAAAGAAAGAACTCAGATCGTTTAAAATTTCCTATTTGGTTCTCAGCCACCTTCTCTTAAGACATTTCTCTACAATCAGTTTTTATGAACTGATGATGAGAAAAACCTTGACACTCTTCAAAAATAATGATGTGATTCTCAGAAGCCAGGGTCATACCACACCAGGAAGAGAAGGATTGTAAGTAGGGAAATGACTGGAAGGTCCCATGTGACAAAGAGGGCCTTAGACCCTGAAAAGTTCAGCTTTACTTGCAGAGAGGGCCACTCAGCCAGTATTTTCTGTCCTCCTAGGGCCATTTTAACCCCAACTCCAGGGGAAACATTCCTCCCATGGAATTGTACTTTGATGCTGCTGTGACATAATCCTTTTTCTAGAGCCACTTGTCCCCCAACTTTCTAATCTGTATAAGTGGCTGTCATTGGCTTATCAGCAATGTCTGGAGGGATTTTAGGTTGTCACATTGGGTAGGGAGTGGTGGTGGCAGTGCTAGTATCATCTAAAAGCTAGAGATGCTGTCAAAGTTCCCATGATGCACAGGATGCACCACAACCCCTCTCTCGCCTCTGCCACAATACAAGATTGTCTGGTCCAACATATTAACAGAGCTACAGCTGACAAACCTTACTCGAGAAGCTGGTCGAATGGCAGCCAATTCCAACTGCAAAGCCCCATCTTCCCAGACTGTGAGACGTGAAGTTAGTTGCTAGCCTGCTGCAGGGTTGGGATGGGGCCACATGTCCCCAGGGGCAGAGGGCGGCTACAGACTCTATTATTAGCCCTGAGCGACCCTGGGAACACTTGACTTCTTGTGCCTGAGAAACTAAAGCAAGGGGACTTTTGTCAGTGATTTTTCTAAAGAAAGGTCTTTGACATTTACAGGAATTTTGGTTTTCAAAACTGCTAGTATATATTTGGAAGTGGGGGGGGGGGGATGGGCCAACTGGGAAAAGTAAATGAACCTGCAAAGTCAAAGCCAGTCATGTCTCTCCCTTTTGACAATAGAGAAAAGAAGTTGTTTTGCAGAAACCTTTACCTAAATATGTGCCTTGAGCTGTTCTTTGAGCAAGAGGGGACAGATTTATGCCAAATTATCCTCATTCTCTCTTTAGGTATCAATCAAGTACATGGGGTAAGAACCATGGATAGTAAAGAGTGCAGTCTATAAACTTGGGAACTGAGCAAGGTTCTGGCAGGTCCTGCATGGACAATGAACTCATGATTTTGGATTTGCTAGCAAAATGCTGAACAAATAGCTTGTCAATCTGAAGCGCCAATCAAAACATGCAAATTTTCATGAATATTTCCACAAGCCAACACACTCGTGTCCAGCCGCCCTTCAGAGGCCCAGTGGGCTCATTTTTGCATGGTCCTTTGTGCTACACATTAATAAAATATATGCCCCCCTGGTAACTGATGACAACGCCTTGATGAGCCTGAAATAATCCATCTCAGTCTTTTCTTCAAGGAAAATCTGAGTCTCCAGGCAGAGGAGGCAAAATGGCTTTTCCAAGCTCCTGGAGGTGTCAACAGATCACTGTGCATCTGAATTGTCAGCTGTCCATCCAGCCATGATCCCCCCTCCTGCCCAGGGCAGGCCCTGTTGTCCTTACCTCACAGGCAAACAGCTTGAACTGGAGCCCCAGGATCTTATAGTCTATCAGCTGGTTCCCTCGAAGCTGAATCAAGGCTTCTTTAAGGTCTTTGATAGCCAAATCGTATCTGCAGGACAGAGGGAGAAAATACAGCAGTCTAGTGCACGGAGGAATAAATGCAGCATAAAATATGAGTCTGCTTCTCCCTTCCCCATCTATTTCACTGGGACAAGAAGCCTTTCAGTTCCTTTTGACCTGTTCTAGTTTTCAGCAACCCTGAGTCCAAGTATTCTATAGAACTCCTTGGGAATGGTGCCCCCCCAGGGCTGTGCCTCACTGCAAAACTGAGTGCCTCGTCTTGGACAGTCACGGGGAGTTTCTTCTCTATTAACTGCATACAACTGTCACCTTTCTGACAACCTGGCTTGTCGCTTTCCAATGCAGCTCTCATTCTCTCTTGAAAGCTCCAAGCAGAGCCAGCACCTGCCCCCTGCCTGTGTCCCTGCAGAGTGTTCAGAGCTGATTTGGAATACTGCTCACTCCTGGCTCCCACTATCAGGCCAGGCCAGCCTGGCACACCTCAGAGGGGCCCCTTCTCACAGCTGCTGCCATCACCCTCCGGCCCACTGCCTTCACCCATGGTTTCTTTTGAGTTCAACTTAGAGCTTGGTTTTGTGGTCTTCTTTGTTTCCTCACCGCCCCCACTTCTGCCTCCTCCCTACACTTTGGAAAAGAAAAAAAAACAACTACTTATGCTATATAGTATTTCCTCCTTTTTTTTTTTTTTTTTTTGTTTGTTTTTTTGAGACAGGGTCTCACTCTGTTGCCCAGGCTGGAGTGCAGTGGTGGGATTTCAGCTCACTGCAAGCTCCACCTCCCAGGTTCAAGTGATTCTCCTGCCTCAGCCACCTGAGTGGGACTGAGCTGGGACTACAGGCGAGCACCACCACGCCCGGCTAATTTTTTATATTTTCAGTAGAGACCAGGTTTCACCATGTTGTCCAGGCTGGTCTCAAACTCCTGACCTCGACTGATCTGCCCACATTGGCCTCCCAAAAGTGCTGGAATTACAGGCATGAGCCACCATGCCCAGCCCCAGATAGTTTTTCTAATGCTGCTCCCCCTGCCTTGTGCTGCTGGATTGGCGTGGAGCTGACTGGCTTGAGGTATATCAGGGCTGCTGTCCTGGGACTTGTAGCACAGAATGGGAGCTGACCACATCAATAGAGCCCACAGGCATGTAGGTGGGACCTGGACACACACTCCTGAGGATGCTGGCCCAGGCCTTGACCATGGGCTCCACAGAGGCCCTGGTGGGAGGGAGCCATTGCTGGGCTATAGGGGGTGGGAGCAGCAGGCATAAGCTACCCCATCCTCGCTCCACTCAGTCCCCTGACCTGGCAGGAATAAATTTGGCTGCCTGGTTGTGGCTCACACCTGGGCAACTGGACTGTAAGTCTGTAAGTCCCTAGGCCACCATCTGACCCAGAGCTACCAACCCGGCTTCTCTTGGAGATAAGCCTGGAATGTGGACACAGGCTGGCAGGAATCCTCAAGAGGCAGTGTGGTGTAGTAAAAGGGCCAGGAGCCAGAGTCCAGATCCAACAGCTCTGCCACTAACTGGGGGACCCTAGCAAGTCACTTCCCTGGCCTGAAGTTCCACACCAATATTATGGCAGCATATTGTACACAGGGACATATTATATGCAAAGAACATATCATATAGGGAGCTTGCCAGTATATGGATCCCACTTCTGGAGTCAAAACCACCTGGTTTGAGTCTTGGTTCTGTCACTTACTATCTGGTGAGAAACGGCAAGTTACCTAGCTTCCCTAAGTCTGTTTTCCCATCTTTAGAATAAGAGAATAATAAGGCTGGGTGCGGTGGCTCACACCTGAAATCCCAGCACTTTGGGAGGCCGAGGCGGGCAGATCACGAGGTCAGGAGATCGAGACCGTCCTGGCTAAAATAGTGAAACCCTGTCTCTACTAAAAATAAAAAAAATAAAAAAATAAATTAGCTGGGCGTGGTGGTGGGCACCTGTAGTCCCAGCTACTCGGGAGGCTGAGGCAGGAGAATGACATGAACCTGGGAGGCAGAGCTTGCAGTGAGCAGAGATCACGCCACTGCACTCCAGCCTCGGTGACAGAGTGAGACTCTGTCTCAAAAAAAAAAAAGAGAATAATAACAGCATATACCTCACAGGTTCATTGTGAGAACTAAAGGAGATGAAGCATTTGGGTACTTCAGACAGTGCCTGGCACACACAGTAATTTTTTACTATTGTTTTTGTTATTTTATTTTCTTTAGCTCTAACACTCTACCAATTAATCCATACATCAGCCACTTATTACATGCTTACTTAAAGCTCCATGCCATATAAGCTATTATCAGGATATTTTAAAAATACATGGTATAGAAGCTGGAACTCTGATCTCATGGACGTTTAGAGCTGAGCACAAGGGCTGGTTGGCCAAGAGAGTCATAAGGAACGGGTGCCAGTGTGGCTGGTGGAGAAGCCATCACCATTAGGGTTGAGGTAAGTCACACAGTGGTAGCAGTGGCTATGTGGGAAATAAGAGAAGAGAGCTTGGGTTTGAAATAGGAGGATGGCTTTCTCTAGTATCCCTGTTAATAAAGATGATTGTAAAACCTACTAAATGCATGCAGGTCATTCTTTAAGTAGCAATGGGGCCTTTCTTGTCTTTTCCACGCATCTTTCTGGGTTCCTGGAAAGAGGAAGAAGGTACCCAGAAGTACGCCAGAAATCAGGTTCCTCTTTCTAAGCCAGAAGGTGGGGTAACTAGCTTCAATTCACTGAGCCGCTGAGCCTCTTCCATCGCGAAGGGGACAGGCAGAAGCAGAGGTTTCCTGTTCCTTGGCAGCTGCAATTTCCACTGTGTTCTATTGCCTGTTTGGGAGCTCGCTGAAGGCCTCAGAGGGCACATACTTTAACTGCTGTCAGCATTAACCTACCAACGTGCCTTCCTCCCTGCTGAGCTGGCTAAACAGATGGATTTCAGCTGGGAAGTGACACCACCTGGGTCTATCTGGCATTGCATGAGCCCAGCAAAATCCTCCTAATAATTCCCTAGCCCATCAAGACGTCTACAGAGGCTCGGTGCAGTGGCTCATGCCGGTAAACCCAGCATTTTGGGAGGCCGAGGCAGGCAGATCACTTGAGGTCCGGAGTTCGAGACCAGCCTGGCCAACATGGTGAAACCCCCTCTCTACTAAAAATATTAAAAAATTAGCCAGGCGTGGTGGTGCATGCCTATAGTCCCAGCTACTCAGGAGGCTGAGGCAGGAGAACCACTTGAACCCAGGAGGTGGAGGTTGAAATGAGCCAATATCGCACCACTGCACTCCAGCCTGGTTGACAGAGCGAGACTCCAACTCAAAAAAAAAAAAAAAAAAAAAAGTAGACTACAGATTTGGGCCTGGCAGGAGAGAGAGAGAAAGAACTGACAAATTATTCAGAGCGTTTGCTTTGTTTTAAAGACACGGTGAACCTGCCTGGGCAATATGGAGAAAGCCCATCTCTACTAAAAGTACAAAAAATTAGCCAGGCATAGTGGTACGTGCCTGTAGTCCCAGCTACTCGGGAAGCTGAGGTTGGAGAATCACCTGAGCCCAGGAAGTCAAGACTGCAGTGAGACGTGATTGCACCACTCCACTCCAGCCTGGATGACAGAATGAAATCCTGACTCAAAAAAATAAAAAGAAAGAAAGGAAAGAAAGTCCAACAACCAAAAAAACAGGGTGGGGCCAGGGGCTGAGGCTTGAGCCTGCAGTTCCAGCTACTTCACCAGAGGCTGGGGCAGGAGGATCACTTGAGCCCAGGAGTTTGAGGCCAGCCTGGACAATATAGCGAGACCCCTTCTCTAAAAAAAAGATTACTTATTTATTAATTTTGTTATAGAGACGGGGGTCTCACTGTGTTGCTCAGGCTGTTCTCGAACTCCTGGGTTCAAGCAATCCTTCCACCTCAGCCTCCCAAAGTACAAAGACTGCAAGTGTGAGCCACTGCACAGGGCCTAATTAATTAATTTTTAGAACGGGGAGGGGGCATCCTTGCTAAGTGTCTTTTTTTGTTTTGTTTTGTTTTTGTTTTTGAGACGGAGTCTCGCTCTGTCACCAAGGCTGGAGTGCAGTGGCACGATCTCGGCTCACTGCAAGCTCTGCCTCCCAGGTTCACACCATTCTCCTGCCTCAGCCTCCCGAGTAGCTGGGACTACAGGCATCGGCCACCGAACCCGGCTAATTTCTTGTGTTTTTAGTAGAGACAGGGTTTCACCACGTTAGCCAGGATGGTCTCGATCTCCTGACCTCGTGATCCGCACGCCTCGGCCTCCCAAAGTGCTGGGATTACAGGCGTGAGCCACCTCGCCCTGCCAACTAAGTGTCGTTTTTAAACATGTCTCTGAAACATCGGCCTGCTTCCCAGCCCCCTCTCTCCCTGCTGCAGGCCTCTTTTCGGCCTCTCCACTTGTTTACCCAGAGCTGCAGCCCTGAAGGGGGTTCCGCTTTGACACACAGCTCTTTTCCCACTACACAGGGTCGCAATAAGCTCAGTATGAGAATCCCAAAATAGCATTCAGCGCTGTGTGCCAGTGGGCCGTGCTGCAGCAGCCCCCGCCTCCCTCTAGACCTTCTTCAGCGGTTCTCTTCGGGGCCATTTGGAAGCATCCCCCAGGAGGCAGCCAAGGTGCTGGCAGCTTCCTGCAGGGCTCTGCTGGGCTGGGCGTGGGTGCTTTCTTCACACCCACACTTCAGTGACACCCCGTGGGGCGCCTTGGCTGCACTGGACCCAAAGCCCCCTCTTCTCCCAGGCAGGGGATGCACCAGCTGAAGCAGCAACCTTGCCATAGCTTTTCACAAGCTCCAGGCTTGAGAGAGTTTATAATCCCCATTTCTGTAATACTCCTAGGAGGTTTCTTAGTAACCTGCTTGTTCCCGTGCTGCCAGTGCCCCATGCGTCCAGAGTCCACAGCTCATACACCTGCACCCAGGATAATGGAATCTCAGCAACCTGAAAGAAGTCAAAACTTCAGACACCTTTGGGATGCTGCAGTGGCTGCTGTGACAGAGGTTTGGGCCCACTCCCTTTCCTGTTTCCAAGTCAGCAGGAAGAAGGCTTTGCTATGGAGCCTCTTTAAGCCAGCTCCATGGAATGGGTCTCAACCTTATTGTCATGCCCTAAGATTCATAAGGCACAGGATCTGAAAGACAGCTTCGAGCCCCTGTGCCTTTCGGGTGACAACGCTGGGGCTAGAGAGGCGAGACAGCTTGGCTGTGGTTATCCCTGAGACTCTGCTTGCCTTTTCAGAAATGTGCTCTAACTTTGTTCTGTTGGAACTTTATAATGACGGAAGAGCAACACCAAAACATAAGAAAGTGGGGAAAATAGAGGGAAATAGAGGGGAAAAAACCTCCACCCATAACATTATCAGCCTTGAACAGTTCCCATTTGTAATCTGAGGGAATTCTTTTTTTTTTTTTCCCCAGACAGAATCTTGCTCTGTTGCCCAGCTTGGAGTGCAGTGGTGTTATCTCGGTTCACTGCAACATCTGCCTCCCAGGTCCAAGCTATTCTCCTGCCTCAGCGTCCCAAGTAGCTGGGATTACAGGCACTCACTACCATGTGCTGCTAAATTTTTGTATTTTTAGTAGAGACAAGGTTTAGCCATGTTGGCCAGGCTGGTTTCGAACTCTTGATCTCAGGTGATCCACCTACCTTGGCCTCCTAAAGTGCTGGGATTACAGGTGTGAGCCACCGTGCCCAGCCAATCTGAGGGAATTTCTATCCCACACATTAAGAAGTAGTTTCTCTAGCCCCCATCCCACTTACTTAAAACTACCTCTTACAGCAGTTACCCACTTCTGCCTTGCATTACAGTTACTGGTGTTCTTGACTTGTTTCCCCTTTTTAATTTATAAGTTCCTTGAAATGGAGACTATATTTTCTCACTTTTATTTAATCCAACATTCATTTATTGAGTAACTACTATGCTAGATACTGAAATACAAGCATGAGTAAGTAAAGATTTCTTCTCTTACGAAATTCGTAGAGTAGTGAAGACAAATATATACAGAAAGCAAATATCTGTCATGGGCCAGACATATTACAAAAGGAGGCTCAAAAGAGGGAGCAGGCGCTGCCTTAGTGGTTGGGTGTGGCTGGGGCAAAGGCACGGAGGATGCATGAGTGGGTGGCAGCAGCTGGAACCACATAGGAACAGGCAAGGGAATTTGGCTTTTTTCTTGCAGTCATGGAAGCCACTGGAAGTTCTCACACAGATTGCTTTTTTTTTTATTTTACAAGATCACTCTGGAATACGAATGGAGGGAACAAGAGCAGTGGCTGGGAAATCAGTTTGGAAGTGACTGCAGTAGTCCTGGTGAAAAATGAGGGTCTCAACCAAGGCAGTGCTAGTGGGGATGGAGAGAAATAGGTGGATTTAAGAAATAATTAAGAGGTCAGTCAACCTGATGAGGTTTAGGGAAAGAGACATTCCCTGGATGGATCCCAGGGACAGATTCCATGAGAAATGGAGGCCAGCCATATGGGAGAGGGTGGCCTTGCCCAGGAATGGATCCTCAAGGTTCACATACAGACTTCCGTATCCATAGCCCCTGAATTGTACATAAACGAATGTGTGTCCTTGAAAGTGTATTTCTGGAAACACATTTTGCCATTTAACAACCACTGCTGCAGTCGTAAAAGGGAAAAGGGTCAAGAACAGAACTTCAAAGGGAATACCAACACCTAGGGAATTATGCAAGAGGGCCAGCTTGAGGTTTAATTAGTGCCTCATTTGTATAATTTCCTCATTGTTGAATTACAGATAAAACTTGGTAGATTTTTCTCTCAGGTGTAACTATTAATATTACCAATCACAGATTAACTGAATCCTGGGTCTTACTTTTAGAACTTTCCAAGATCTTTCTAATCACTCAAAACCATAGCCTTCCAGATCCTGGGACTCACGGGCATTTTTTGGAGGAAATTCTTTCTGGGAGCCTTCACTAAGTTGTATCTCTTCTTTATAGGCTATTAGAGCTCACTAAGGAATGACCTTAGAGTTTGCGTTTTGAGATTTAAGATCGGCTGAAGGATTTGTTGTTAGGCCTCCCTGCATATTCTATAGTCTGGAGATGGGGTAAGAGGGAGTGAGAAAGAGAAGGATGTTAAGAGCGGGGACAGGCAGTTAGAGGCAAGATGTCGGTCAAGACAAACACCTGCTGTACCAAAATATCTCATGTGTCCCAAAAATATATACACCTACTGCATACCCACAAACATTAAAATTAAAAATTAAAATTAAAAAAAGAATTTATAAAGTCACAATAAATATGTCACACTAAATATGGGGGGAAGAGAGAGCTAAATGCCTGGATATCTTCTCCCAATCCCAGGC
Organism: Pongo pygmaeus; assembly: GCF_028885625.2. Classification (NCBI taxonomy): domain Eukaryota; kingdom Metazoa; phylum Chordata; class Mammalia; order Primates; family Hominidae; genus Pongo; species Pongo pygmaeus. The sequence goes on along the minus strand of NC_072373.2, from coordinate 66,204,066 downwards.
TCTCTTTCTCCCCAGATTGCCATTGTGTCTGTGGTTTTTCTTTTAGAAAAGACTTCACTTCTACTTTCACTTCTTCAGGTAACTAACTGCATCTACATCTTTAAAGTCCTTTGAGCATCTTGTGGTTGCCCTTAGCAACAGCTGCATACACGGGTTTTACAGGCTCTGTTTCTGACCAAACCATAGGATCAAAGCCTTTCAGGGTGGCACAGGATCAGAGCCCAGCCCTTTCTCTGATGTCTGGACATTGTCTACAACCTCCCTGCTGCTCCATCCATGCCCGGCCTCATCCTCACCCCACCCACACCATGCACAGACCATTTTCACTGTCAGAAAGTTCTTTATTAGGCCGGGCTCGGTGACTCATGCCTGTAATCCCAGTACTTTGGGAGGCCGAGGCGGGTGGATCACAAGGTCAGGAGTTCGAGAGCAGCCTGGCCAACATGGTGAAACCCCGTCTCTACTGAAAATACAAAAATTAGCTGGATGTAGTGGTGGGCGCCTGTAATCCCAGCTACTTGGGAGGCTGAGGCAGGAGAATTGTTTGAACCCAGAAGGCAGAGGTTGCAGTGAGCCGAGACCGCACAACTGCACTCCAGCCTGGGTGACAGGGCGAAAGTCCATCTCAAAAAAAAAAAAAAAAAAAAAAAATTCTTCATTAGCCTGAGCCAAATTCCTCTTCCCTAGAACTTATACACACTGGTGGAACAATTTCTACAAAGAGTCAGTTTCCCATCCCCCAAAACATTTGAAATTATCACTTAGAATTTTATTCCTTTGTTATTTGTTATGAGGTATTTGTGCAGGATGAGAGGGAAGAGGAATTGAGATTAACTTTCATTTTGAATTTATTAATCTTTGTACTAATTATTCCATGTTGACTATAAACAAACCTAAAAATGCAGACAGGGTGATAGAAGAAAATGGATTTTCCTATAATCCCACCATCCAGAAAGAATTATTGATAACATTTTGATCTATGGCCTTCCAGATTTTATTCTGTGATACAGAAATGGGACTATCCTATACGCACTGTTTTGAAATCTGTTTTTGAATTTAACATCTGGCCGGGCACGGTGGCTCATACCTGTAATCCCAGCACTTTGGGAGGCTGAGGTGGGCAGATCACCTGAGGTTGGGAGTTCAAGACCAGCCTGACCAACATGGAGAAACCCCATCTCTACTAAAAATACAAAATTAGCTGGGTGTGGTGGCACATGCCTGTAGTCCCAGCTACTCAGGAGGCTGAGGCAGGAGAATCGCTTGAGCCTGGGAGGCGGAGGTTGCGGTGAGCCAAGATCGCGCCCTTGCACTCCAGCCTGGGCAACAAGAGTGAAACTCTGTCTCGGAAAAAGAAAAAAATTAACATCTACTGCAAACTTTTTCTGTATAAGTACATATGCTACTTACTTACCTGTAGTAATTTATTCTTATACATATAACGTTAATTTGTATTATCATTTTTGCAGCTGAAGTATATTTCCTCAAATGGATTAAACCAGGTTTCAGAAATGCATTTTGCTGGGATGAAGCCAGGTTTTGATGCAGTTTCATGATCATCCCCATTCTGTGACAGCTCAGTACATCATAGGAGACCTCCATGGGTGACCCCATCAGGGACACTGATGGGGTGCCACACCAGCTGAGTATCAGGCCCATAGTGGTTACCTAGGCTCATTGTGCCTATGACACAGCTGATTTATAATCTGGCGGCAGACCTGCCTTGCCTCCCCAGTGAGAGCTTCTGCCTCACCTGCTGATTTACTGCATAACTGTCCCCAGAAGGGCCAGTCACATTTCCCAACAGAGGTTGGGAAGGTACTTCTCAAACACCAAGTCTGCAACACTGAGACCCCTTGGGTTTTGCTTTGAAATCCTCCAGTTGGTGCAACATTGAACCACTTACTTCTCTGTCTGGTAGTAGAGCATCCCTCGTTGGAAGTAAGCCACTGCCAAGTGCTTGTCTCGGTTAATGCTTCTGGTAAAGGCCTGAGGAGAGAAGGGTCCAGACATGGCCATGATGCAAGGCAGTGAGGAGGTGTGAGATGAGCCATGTCTCACAGAGCCCTAGCTCCCTGTGGTGCCCAGCTCTCCTGTCTGCCCTTGTCGGCACCTCGAGGCCCACCCTGTGCTCTCACGGTGCACCCCACTTCGCTCTCACATTTAGGAGCTAATGTCTGGGACAATGGTTTGCACTCCTTGTATTGTCATTCCAGTTCTGCTGTGGATCTAAAAACATTCCTGGAGCCATACATATACCATCTGATTTCTGCTTTTGTTAGTCATATATGGCCTAGAAAAGCTACACAAGAATCCAATAATTCCCAGGTGCGGTTGCTCACACCTGTAATCCCAGCGCTTTGGGAGGCCAAGGCAGGTGGATCACTTGAGCCCAGGAGTTCAAGACCAACCTGGGCAAAATAGTGAGACTCCATCTCTACGAAAAATTTAAAAATTAGTCAGGTGTGGTGGCACATGCCTGTGGTCCTAGCTACTTGGGGGACTGAGGTGGGTCAATCGCTCGAGCCCAGGAGGTGGAGACTGCCGTGAGCTGTGACGGCACCACTGCACTCCAGTCTGGGCAACAAAGTGAGGCACCTTGTTTAAAAAAAAAAAAAAAAATTCCAATGATACAAATAAAGACAAAGTGGACTATAAGGGTGCAGACACTAATGGATTATCACCAACAGAAATCTTAGATGAAAAGAAAGACTAAAGCATTTTCCCAAAGGAGCTCATCATTTTAAAAATGGACTTGACAATATGAAGCACCTTCTTTGTAACTGTCTCTGACCTTCTCTGAGACTAGAATTCAGAATAGATAATTTAGACATTTACCTGATACTAATAAAAAATACATAATATCTATATTTAAAATATAGTTAGTTATACTTAATGACCTCATTCCCAAGTTCCTTTTTCATTAGTGTAGCTTTCATTTCTATTATCGCCGTTTTAATAATATGATTAGATAGAAGCTTTGAGCCAGTAGACACTATGTTACTAAATCAGTACTTTAAAATCTTTGGTCTTCTGTCTTTCATTCATATGAATTTAACTGCTGTTTGCTCTAATTTCTTTGAGTTCTCCTAGTTTGAGTAGAGTACAATTTTACTGTGAAACAATGCAGCGAGACTGTGCTGTGAAGTGAAGGTAGAGTTCTTCGAGGTGATAATGATGTGAAACCTAAACATACAATTCCTATCCAACACAACGGAGCACCTTGTCCAGGAAAGTAGTAATTACTATTTATTGCTCCGTGGAAGATAAAAAAGATAGGGAAATAGGAGAAGCTTCTTTGAAAAATGAAACATCATTAGACAGTCTTGGTGGTGCATGCCTGTAATCCCAGCTACTTGGGAGGCTGAGGCAGGAGAATCACTTGAACCCGGCAGGCAGAGGTTGCAGTGAGCCGAGATCGCGCCAATGCACTCCAGCCTGGGTGACAGAGTAAGACTCCATCTCAAAAAAAAAAAAGAAAGAAAAAATGATATCTAATGTAATAATGAAATTTTAACCCTTGTTGCATTTCTTGTATTCCTATGAATGTATTGAACATTCAGTTTAAAAAAATAATAAAATTTATTGCAAATGAAAATAATTAAAATATTATATAAATTGTTACATTTGTTTACTATACAAACGTATACATGAATAGTACACAATTAAAATGATAATGAATAAGAATGCATATAAATGCTAGTAGGAAGGGCTCAAGCAGGAAAACAAAGAAAGGCAGAAGGAATGAGAAGGCCAGAAGCAGAGGGATGCCAGGAGAAACAGAGACATGTGGGCATGAAGGCCTGGGAGCTGAGAGGTGAGTGGTGGCCCACACAACCTTCCAAGGATCCCATATCCAGGCCAAGGCAGGAGGCTACAGTCCCTGCTGGCATAGCTGTTACCAGACTAGCTGCCAATCTCTTCTCCTGGGACAATGTGGACTTTGTGTCCATCAGCCCTCAGAATGTGTGGTGCTGTTCACTCAGCCCCTCAGCAGGCCCCTGAGAGGAGGTGGGGCCACTGTCCTCCCTCCAGCCAGAGGTGGGGGGTCCTGCCATGCTCTGCCTTAGAGCCTGAGATTGACTTGTCAAGCTATGTGAGAACATTTCAGTCACTTCTCTGTCTTCCTGTCAGGAGGGTGTGGCTGAGGCTTGTTTACCTGCTGTTGGAGTGTGGAAGGGACTGGTTCTTTAAGAGACCTGGGGAGGCAGCCACTGCCACATCTTGCAAAGACTGGCAGTAAACGGTAAAAATAATAACTAACTCTTATACAGTGGTGTGAAGTTCCACAGGACATTAATAGTTTGGCATCTCAGTTAATTTTCATGATATTTAGAAACTCAGGAAGCTGAAAGCCAGATGTCTACATAGGCTACATAGCTTGCTTAAGACTAAAAGTCCAGAGAGAGGCAGAGGCTAGGATTTGACCCTAGATCTTCTCCTTCCAAAATCCATACCCTTTCTACCTTACCACAACCAATCAAAAAAATAATTATTGAGAATGCTTAACTCCATACTATAGTATTTGAGTGAGAAAACATAAAGAAAAAGATGCGAGACATCCCACACCATGCTCCCAGCAGACATCACTAATCAATCACAGTACAATTTCCTCTTGCCAGCCTCAGCATCTTTAAAAGAGTCTCCTTTATAATTGATCAGAATTGTCACTTGGGATAAAAGCTATTTTTTGTAAGTGCCTCCCTTAAATCTCTTGAGCAGGCAAAGTCGACACACATGAAAGTCTTGGAAAGCCAAAAGAGGTGGCTTAGAATCAATAATCAGGTGTAAAGCGTTGGGATAGATAGAGATTCTGTGCCCAGAAGGAGTTCTGTGTAGAAGAAAGTACGACTAGGACAGCCTTCACAAAGGTGTTAAAGACACTTGTAGAATGATTTTAATTTAGAAGATGGAGAAAGAGGCAACTCTGGCTGCCCCTCACCTGCTCTCCACCTGGAGAGCTTTTAAAACTGGCTGCCTGGGGCCCCTCCCAGATCAGTTAAATCAGGCTGTCTAGGGGTGGAGCTTGGGCAACTTTTGTTCTTTTCAGTCTCCCCAGAGGTTAGGTTTCCTAAATGCAATGGGGTTGAGAATCATAATAACAAATGCACAGAGGAGGCCCGGAAAGAGGCACCTCCACTCACCTTCTCTGCTTCAGTCATGTTTTTCAGGATAGTGTACATGCAGCCAATGTTGAAGCAAATCCGGGAGTGGGGGTCCTGGACGGCACTGAAGGCATCCAGGGCTCCCTTCCAGTCCTTCTTGTCCGCTGCCAGCACCCCTTCATTCCAGAGGCTGATGGCCTCCGCCAGGGACATGATCAGGTAGAAACCAGGAGGCCAAGAGAGCTGCCAGGAGACAGAGAGAAGACAGGTTGGGGCGTCTCCCCTAGCAGGGCTGCCTTAGTGGCCCCCAAGGTGTTCACTTTCTGGGCCAGATGAGTAGAATCGGGCCCAGCCTCCCTTAAAATAACTTCTCAGTGTTGCAAATGCATCAGGAAATGTCCCCACCTTTTGGCAACTGACTCATAACCCTACCACGAGAGAGAAAAGGAAAGAAGCAGAGAGAGAGAGGGCGAGTAGGGGTGGAGTGTGGAGGAGAGAGGAAGTACATCAGCTGCTGCCTGAAGGATCAGTTCCCCAAAATGCTTCTGCTCTGTCACCCAGCTCCTCTTCTCTCTCCCATCCCTGTTCTGTGGCAGCTTCTGGCCAAAGCTCTGCTTCTAGAGCCAGGGCAACCTCGGCAGGTAGAGGCACCTCCCTGGTGATAATGATAGGAGGCAGCCAAATGCCTAGGCAAATAGGGGCAGGTCCCTGGTGAAACCCCATCTTCAAGCCAAAAACAGCCTGAAGGCTGAAAGACTAGGCTACTGGTCCCAAATGAAACCCGTGATCTAGAGTGAGAACTTCTGTTCCTGTTTGTCTGCTCTTTCCCAATTAATTCTTTCTGACTAATGCCTTTTAAACAATTGAATGTTGCCTTTTCCAGTGCTACCTCTGTCCTGCCCCTCCCCTATTCTGAGCCCATAAAAGCCCCAGACTCACCCGCACTGGGGGGACTTTCCTGCCTTTGGGTAGGGGAACCACCGCTGCATCCCCTCTCCACTGAAAGCTGTTTTCATCACTCAATAAAACTCCCCGCCTGGGCTGAGTGGGCAGGCCATCTCGTGCAGCAGGTAGTGTGGCCCACTGAGGCCTGGGAAGGGTGTCACCAGCCAGAGGTCCCTGGCTTACAAAGTGATGGAGAAAAAATCCTGTGTCACTGGGCCTTGATTTCCACACCCTTGTTAAATGGGGGCGTTGGATGACAGGATAATTCTTTCCAGTCTTGAATGAATTCCTTGCTCACTTTTTTGTAATCCCATAGGCTGTATTAATATGTTAGTGTTTATCTTGAGCTGAAATTATCATTAACAAATTTTTGAGACAGGATAGTCTTTGGAGATCCATCTGATCTGGGCCTGAAATAACTTTTTTTTTTTTTTTTTTTTGAGATGGAGTTTCACTCTTGTTGCCCAGGCTGGAATGCAGTGACACGATCTCAGCTCACTGCAACCTCTGCCTCCTGGGTTCAAGCAATTCTCCTGCCTCAGCCTCCTGAGTAGCTGGGATTACAGAAGCCTGCCACCACGCCCTGCTAATTTTTGTACTTTTAGTAGAGAAGGGGTTTCACCATGTTGGCCAGGCTGGTGGTCTCGAACTCCTGACCTCAGGTGATTCGGCCTCCTCAGCCTCCCCCCAAAGTGCTGGGATTACAGGAGTGAGCCACCGTGCCCAGCCGAAATAACTTTTATGAACATTCATGAAGTTCAGAGGGGACCAATTTCCTGCAAATGTCAAAATTGGGAGCCACATATGACAATGAATTATGACTTCTCCCATCTTCCAGTGAAAAATTGAAGAGATGAAGGTCCTGCATTGATGACTAATGGATTTACTAGTCTCTGAAAAAACAGATTTAAGAGTTCTTTCCTTGCTTTTCTGGAAAAGTAAAAATCAGTAAAACCTCCCAGAGGAATAACTGGGGGTAAAGGGTATAGCCAATTTGGCTTACAAAAATCCTGGCTTCTTTTTTAGGTAAAATGCATGTTTATGGGGGTCAAATACTTAGATGCAAACTCTTGTTTTGTAGCAACTGAAAGAACTCACTCATTATCACTAAGCTTCCCCTAAAAGCCTGAAAATAAAACTTAAAAATGTATACTCCACAGTGCTTGTAGGATTGAAGGTGTGAGAATTAAGAAGACACGTGTGTCTTTGTCCAGATTGTTTTTCTGTGTTTACAAGGCCTTCCCAGCTCACTTCTTTGCCTGGCAAACTCCTACTCATCTTTCAAAGCCCAGTTTAAATGTCGCCAACTGTGCTAAATCTAGCCCCCAACTCCGGGTAGTAGGAGAATTTTCCTCTCCTTTGTACCACCTTTACCCAAAAACTTGCATCATACTTACTGCAATTTATCTCTTTATCTGCTCAATTCATGGGCTCCTTGGAAGTTGGGACCATGCCTTTTCATTCTAGGATCTCTAGCACTGATACTCAATACATGATGAAGGGATGCATTCTAAAAGAAATTAGAAATCATTGGTATATGACCTGCAGGTAGCAATGATGGCAGAAAGAGGTATTGCTATTCCATCTAGTGAATAAATAATCAGGACTTGAATAGCACATTAATTATTCCTGAGAAAACCAAATGGATTTGTAGCTAAATTAGACTTCATTTTTAAAAAATGTTTTTGCCCTCCTATTATCCTACCGTGACACTCAGAACTCTCCTTAATCTGACTGCCAAGACTTTTCTAGCCTTATCCCCAGAACTTTCCTTCACAATCCCATACAAACTCTGCTGCTTACTCTTCTCCTGCTATGTCTTCATTTCCTGCATCTGTGCGACTCGTGCTAGTTCCTCTTTCTAGGCTGCCCTCTCGCATGTCTGCACCTTCAAACCCACCTTGCATAGCCTTCGAAGGCCTGCTAAAATAGCACTCTCCTTAACACACTGCCCTGAAATCAGTCCTGCCTGAAAGCACTCAAACCCATGATCTCACCTTCTGAACTCCTGCATCTCCTTCTCCGCACCTCCCACGTGGCCCTTAATCACTCTTCACCAATGTATGTGCATGCAAGTCTTAGCACCTCAAATAGTCTTAGCACCTGAAGTAGTGTGCCTCGGGAGGATGTCCTGGGCTAACCCATGTTTGTGTCCCCCAGGGCACTAGCAAAGCCAGTCATGCTCCACTTCATCCACTTTCCCTCCCCTTCTCCTGTCACCACTCAGGCCAAGCCACTATCAACTCCCAGGTGAACATGATAGTCTTCTAACATTGCTTTGCCTCTCCATCCAGATTGAGCTTTTAAAAACACAAGTCAGATCACTTCATGGCCCCTGTTTTTAAACCTTCCATGGCTTTGCACTGCTCTCAGGATATAACCCGAACTCCCTCCCATGCTGCAGGAAGCCCCCTGCCTGCTGCCCTGTGCTCATTCCAGGTCATTTCCCCTCCTCCCCTCCCAAGAACTCCAGCTACACAGGCCTCCTTTCATGGTTTCATATGAGCCAGCCTCTTCCTCTGCTCGTGTAACGCTCTTCCCCCAAGCCTGCCTGGCTAGTTCCTACTCATCTTTCACTTCCTCAGTGAGTGGCCTTTCTGGATCCATGACCTTGCTATGTGCACCGTTCTCTCTGATCATGTATTTGTTACAGTTTGTAATTGTATGTCATCTGCGACATTGTTTCTGTCCCTCAATGCAGGGGCAGTCTATTTAATCATTACTTGATGCTGTTAGTAGATGGTCTGTTCAGCCACTGTTCATTTGCCTTCCTCCTTTTGGTAGAACCCCAGTTCTGTTCAAGCCTCCAGTTTCCTGAAGCCATGTGCTTCAGGAGGGAAAGTCTGCTAAGAATTTCTGGGAAAGATTTCTTCCCCAGTGATAGAAAATAAAACACATGAGAAGAAACAGCACTTGTTTCTCTACTAGACAGCATTGTGAGATGTGTCTGGAACATGGCAGCTGTCTTATAAACACGAGGGGAGACAACTAAGAACAACCCATTGTCTGAAAGAAAAGAGAATGGAAAAATACAAAGAGCTCAGATGCTTAGTTATGCTGATGAGATGTGTTGCATTATCTGTTTTCTGCAAATCTGGCTGGGCACAATGGCTCACATCTGTAATCCCAATACTTAGGTGGGAAGATCCCTTGAGGTCAGGAGTCAGAGACCAGCCTGGGCAATAAAGCCAGACCCCATCTCTACAGAAAAACACTAAAAATTAGCCAGGCATGGTGGCACATGCCTGTAGCCCCAGCTTCTCAGGAGGCTAAGGTGGGAGGATCGTTTGAGCTCAGGACTTCAAAGGCTGCAGTGAGCAATGATCATGCCACTGCATTCCAGCCTAGGTGACCAAGCAAGACTCCATCTCTTAAAAGATAAAAATAACATTTTCTACAAGTCTGAAACTGATCTACCTTGGAATTTCCTGTTTGGTTAAATAATAAGTTTGTTTATTGTTTAAGTCATTCATATCAAGTTTTCTATTAGTTATGGTTTAAAACGTTCTGACACACACACCACTGGATTCTTGGTACCTAGTACAGGGCTTGGCATATAGCAGGTGTTCAATAAACATTACTTGTTAAATAAAACTTGTTGAGGCATTGGTTGGGTAACTCAGTTTCATCTCGATGTTTTCAAAATTATTCCAAAATTCTGAATAAGTAAGATTTGCATATGATTGGTTAACATTACAAACAACTGTTGCATGTATTTATTCAGCTGGAAGCCAAGAACACTCCCAAGACCCTCCTTTTTTTTCTGAGGAAGAAGCCTGTAAAATCAAAATAAAACTCATTATTCCTGGGCACTCAGGAAATACTTTTTCATTCCTACATTTAGAGTTTAGTGTTCTATCGCTCTTTAACTTTTTCTGGTACATGAGGCTTCTTTCTTAAGCTCCTCAAAGGATAGAGCGAACTCTCCACTGTCCTTCAGTCTTTCGCCATGTTTAGCACGTAGTAGCTGCTCCGTAATCATTGGCTAACTAATTAAATGAACTGAAAAATGAGAAAACTGAATCCTAATTGGAAAAATATAATTTTGTAAAGTTTGTCAGTATCATGTTAGTTGCATAAAGTGAGGTACATTTAGACTAGTAGGGAAAAGAATGCACTTTTTTGCCCTCAACTCTAACATTGAGTAGATAGTTTCATTGAGTACAAGACAGGAAACCCTGAAGGAGGCAGGGAGGAGACCTCATTTGTTAGATATAAACTTGGCCTGGATCTCACATGAAGGATACAGAAAAGTCAACAGGGGTCCTGTTGTTCAGCAATGCTATTGAAAGCCTCAGGGCTTGAAATCGTCTTTCTCCAGGAAGGCAAGTTAGTCCTGTCTAATCTGTCGTTGGGTTGGTTTTCCATTGCTGCTTGACAAATTACCACAAACTTAATGGCTTAAAATAGTACACATGTACTATGTCACAGTTTTCATGGGTCAGGAGTCTGGGCACGGCTTAGTTGGGCCCTGTGCTCAGGGTCTCACAAGGCTGAGATCGAGGTGTTATCTAGGCTGCTTTCTCATCTGGAGACTTGACAGGGGAAGCATCTGCTGCCAAGCTCCCTTGGTTTGTTGGGGGAATTCATCTGTAGCTATAGAATTCATGAAAGCTTGCTTCTTCAAGGCCAGCAATGGAGGCAGAGAGAATCTCTGCTTCATTAAGTCTCTCACCTCTAGACCTTCTTTTAAAGGAGTCACCTGATTAGGCCAGGCCCACCCAGAATATTCTCCCTTTTGATTAATTTAAAGCCAACTGCTTAGGGATGTTAATCATCTCTGCAAAAATCCCTTCACCTTTGCCATGTTCTATTGATTAAAAGCAAGTTACAGGTCTCTTCCACTCAAGGGGAGGGGATTACACAAAGGCAGGGATCATTAGGGGTCATCTTAGAATTCCACCTGCCACACCTCAGCAGCTCCAGTCTTCTTCCCTGACTTACCAGTGAGATTAATTATTCCTGCCATGTGCACTCAAGGAGGTTTCTCTATACCTCTCCTAATGTGTGTTCAAGCACATGTGATTGTAATTACTTGTTTAAACGACTGTCTTTCAACTAGACTGTAAGCCCCGAAAATACAAGATCTGTGTCTGATTTTTCCACCGTATCTTTTGTGCCCATGATATGGTGGATTCTTAACATATCTGTTAAATAGCGATGCCATGGAAGGTGCTTTTAAAGTCAGTGTGATTACTTAATTTGCTTGGCTAAATATATCTGTCCTAGCATCCTAGATGAAAATGAGGGCATGTATAATGCCTATTCATTTAAAGACACCTCATATTAAGCACTCTTTTTCATCTTTGTACCCTTTACACACACAATGTCTAGTACCTGCATAGGTGGTCAGTCAGTAAAAGTTTGATGAATAAATGAATGAATGTGTAGAGATTAAAGATCTGAATCCTGAACGAAGCAAGTAAATACACTGGATCTCACTATAAATTGTCCTTTAGGCCAGGCGCAGTGGCTCATGCCTATAATCCCAGCATATTGGGAGGCCAAGGTGGGCAGATCACGAGGTGAGGAGTTGGAAACCAGCTGGACCAACATGGTGAAACCCTGTCTCTACTAAAAATAGTGCTAAAAATAGTAGTTGGGAGTAGCCTCCCAGCTACTCAGGAGGCTGAGGTAGGAGACTCTCTTGAACCTGGGAGGCAGAAGTTACAGTGAGCCGACATTGCATCACTGCACTCCAGCCTGGGCTACAGAGCGAGACTCCAACTTAAAAAAAAAAAAAAAATTGCCCTTTGACATTTCTCTGCAGATCCAAATCCTGTCCATCTGTCCATCTGTAAAAGCTCAGCTTAGACTCACATGCTACGTAAAGTCTTCCCTGACGTAAGTTAGTCTCAGTAATTTTTTTCTCTGAATTCCTATAGCATTTTATGATCAAACCCCAAAACACAAGCACTCTATCACATTATCTGTTTTCTACCTTAACTATCCAGCTAGCTATAAATAAATTATTTGAGGGCAGGGAACAGGCTTTCTATTTCTTTACATTTTCCACAGAACTGGCACCCAACATCTTATATCAAAGTCTTAATAAATATGTGCTGATCTGAAAAGTAAAAAAGAAATATGGTTGATGTGGCATGATTCTAGTCCTGCATATCTTAGGAACTTTCCCTCTTTGGATGCAATTGGCCTTTTCAGTCCTGCATTTTTCTTCTAGAGTACCCATTCACTAAATGCAATCTAGTCATAGAGCCAGGGATCTCTTTTACATGTGTTCAAAACTCCGTGGGTCTTTTTCTTTAGGAAGATTCCTGTCTCAGGATAGTTTTTGTGTGTGTTTCCCAAGCCAGTGAGTATCTATGGGGAAATGATGCTCTAACAAGATAGTTACTGATGTTGAAGGAGTAGAAACTGATCACGTCATTGTACAAAAAAGCGGAGGGGGCACAGAAGAGTTAGAAATGTACCCCCTATTTAGCAGAACAGAATTTAAAAAAAATTTTTAGATTCAGGAGGTACATGTGTAGGTTTGTTATGTGGTATATTGCAGAATGCTGAGGTCTGGACTTCTATTGATCCTGTCACCCAAATAGTGAACATAGTACCCGATACGTGGTTTTTCAACTCTTGCCCACTCATCTCCTTTCCCACTTTTGGAGTCCCCAGTGTCTATTGTTCCCATCTTTGTGTTCATGTATACTCAATGTTTAGCTACCACTTATAAGTGAGAACATGCAAGATTAGATTTTCTGCAAAACAAAATTTTTAAAGATTCTCTTTTGCTTTCCCGGTAGTGACCCTAACGACAGTGTCTGGACATACAATAACTATTTGCTGAATCACTGAATGAATGAACAAGTGAAGAGTGGATATCTGTTAGGGTATATGCCTCTCTCTTCTCTGGGACCTGCCTGTGTAATCCATAGAAGGATGGTAGGCCCTGTGGCCACATTTGTACTGCCTGAGTCCTGGCTGGTTGGACCCTGGTGGGCATCTGACAAGCTGGCCTCATTAGGTTATGTCTCCTGTGATTCAGGATTTAGGACTGAGAGGTGTATAAACTTAGGAGCTGTGGTTCTATCATGCTGTGCCCCGAGGCCCCGGGAAGCGGAGGAAGCCAGACTACTCAGAGAGAATGGAACAGATGCCCAGCGAGGAGCAGAGACAAGAACACACAAACTTTCCAGTCTCCGGTTCCAGCCTTTCCTGAGCCCCATCCAAATTCCTGCCCCAAGCTTAGACCCTTGCAATAAATTTCAGTGTTTGCTTAAGTTTGCTCTAATTAGTTTTGTTGTATGCCAAAAAATAGACTTGACTAATACAAAGTGAAAAATAGATGTGAGCCCCAGGCCCAAGACTCTAAAATAATCAATTGCTAAAGAGAGATAGGAGATTCTCAGAAACAAACGTAACCATGTGTTACTCAGGAATCCAGAGATGAGGGAAGTAGGGAGGCAATAAGACTCCCCAGAGAACGCTCTGAGGAGGCCAGACATGCACAGATGATGGAAGGCATGGCTTCTCACCAAGGAGAAATCCAAATGCTTGGCAGAGATCAAAGGCAGAGTATAAGGAAAGACAAAGCCCAGAGTGAGCTGAGGCTGCAAAAAAAAAAAAAAAAAAAAAAAAAATTACTAAGGACAGCACAAAGGTCTTTTTAATATCAGAGAAAGAAGAGCAGGGAGAGGGAGAGTCATGGCTTGGTGGAGATGGCGTCACTTTCACAGATGTCAGAGTGAAAGCAGAACTGCTCAGCTCCTATTTTGCTTCCAGCTATACAGAGAATTGAAGACCCAGATAGTGGATGGTGAGAAAGTTGCTAGCTGCTTTAAAGAAATTCATTTTATCAAATGTAGACTCATTAAATACCAGGAATTGATAGAATTTGCAAGTGTGATCCCTAAAATCTTATCAGTATTGAGATTCAGGAAGCCAGGATGTATGGGCAAGTATGAGTCTAGTCTTCTAAAAGCTGTGAATTCTAGAAATGGTATCAAAGACTTATGGGCTGAGCCCTGGAAATAATTATAAAATACAGATTATTAAACAAAGGCACTTACAAACCAAAAGGAAGCTATTACCTTTAGGAACTAGCATGAGTTTACTCAAAATAAGTCAGGTCAAAACAAACTCTTGACCAGGTACAGTGGCTCATGCCTGTAATCCCAGCACTTTAGGAGACTGAGGTGGGAGGATTTGCTTGAAGTCAGGAGTTTGAGACCACCCTGGGCAACATAGCAAGATCCTGTCTCTACCAGAAAAAAAAATTAGCTAGGTGTCAAGGTGAGCACCTGTAGTTCTATCTAATCAGGAGGTTGAGGCAGGAGGATTGCTTGAGCCCAGGAGTTTGAGGCTGCAGTGAACTATGATTGCACCTCTGTACTCCAGCCTGTGGATAGAGACCTTGTCTCTAAAAACAAAACAAAACAAAACCTCTTTTTCTTTCTTTCCTTTCTTTCTTTTCTTTCTTTCTTTTCTTTCTTTCTTTCCTTCCTTCCTTCTTTCTTTTTCTTTCTTTTTTCTTTATTTTGAGATGGAGTCTCGCTCTGTCACCCAGGCTGGAATGCAGTGGCACTATCTCCGCTCACTGCAACCTCCGCCTCCCAGGTTCAAGCAATTCTCCTGCCTCAGCCTCCCAAGTAGCTGGGATTACAGGTGAGCACCACCATGCCTGGCTAATTTTTTGTATTTTTAGTAGAGACAGGGTTTCTCCACGTTGGCCAGGCTGGTCTCAAACTCCTGACCTCAGGTGATCCACCCACCTCAGCCTCCCAAAATGCTGGGATTACAGGTGTGAGCCACTGTACCCTGCCCTCTTTTTCTTTTTTTGAGGGGATTTTCCTGGTAGGTGAATTGGGAAGGTGCCATCTACCAATATCAGTAAGATATTTGGCCAAGATATTCCTTAGACAATTTACTTGGCTAAATATTATGTCCACTGAATCTTCTTAACATATTAATGTCACCTTGTGCTTTTAACCTTTCTATAAACATCTTGGATCAGATTCACAAATAGCTCAAAGTTTGGAGAGAGAGTATCAACATGTACATCAGAATTAAAATATTTCTTGACTCATATAGATTCACAAAAGCTCCAAATGGAGTTTGATAAAGACAAATGTAAAGATCTGCTCCTAAGTTTAAAAACCCAACTGCCCAAACATCGGAAGATGACAATACTTGACAATTCTTAAGAGCAGTCCATCAGAAGAAGGCCTAGCCATTTGGATTGACTGCAAGCTCAGTATGAGTCAACAGAATCATGTGGTTGCCAAAACAGCTAATGCAATCTTAGGCTGCATTAACAGAAGTGCACCCAACTCTTGTGTCAGATGGTTCTTGACTCAACAACCTGCCCTACCCAGAGACCTGGGTAATCTCTCTATTGGCCAGAGCAGGAAACTGGCACCATTCCCCAATTCAAAACAAGCTCTCAAAGATTGTCTTCTGTTCATAGCAACTATTATCTGTCATCCAGGGCTCTCATTCTGAACTGACCAGTGTTCCCATCCATTTCCCCAGAACTCTTGGTTCAGATTAGAAGATGTTGTCTAGAAAGTCTTTTTTTTTCATCTGGTCACAGTTCAACTACCAACGCAGACCTGGCTTGCACATTCTCCACCAAGAGACACAGGCTCTTCACTCTGGGGCTTAGACTCTTTTCTGGGTTTCAGGACAGTCAGCAACATGCCCTTCATCAGCAGATCATCTGACAGAAAAGCCTCCCAGAATGATGGGTTCCTTCGCTTCCTTCTCAGCACTAGGGCTGGGCCTAGCTTGTCCAGGACTTTCACCTACTTGACAGAGGTTGACAGCACACACAAAGGCCATCATCCCACTGACCGCATCAGAGCTATGGTTCCCCATGCAGGGATGTATACCATCAATAACTTGCAAGATCATTTTAGGCACTACATGGACACACATTTTTATCATAATATTTATTGTTTTATTTTAGTTCCTTAATTTTTTTGGAAAAAGAATATATTCGCATGGTTCAAAAATTAACAAATACAAAAAACTTTCCTCCTCTCAGTGTCAAACTCTTCCTGCCCATCAGAAACCACTTTTATTAGTTTCTTGGTATTCTTCCCTCAGAGAAGATTTTAAGCATATGCAAATGCAGACCCTCTGTCCCCTCCTCTTCTACGCACATATCACTAGATATAAAGTTCTGCTTCTCACTCTTTAACAACAGTCTCTTATCAGTACATAGAAAGCTTCCTCATTCTTTGTTTATGGCTGTGTAATTTTCTGTCATATAATGAGTGCCCCATTTTCCAATTCCAATACAGTGTCTCCAATTGTATACTATCATCATCATATTGTGATGAATGTTCTTGTATATACATCATTTCACACGTCTGTAAACATATTTATAGGATAAACTTATAGAATTAGAATATCCGAGTCAGAGTGTTTATTTATTCTAATGTGCATTTTTTTAAAAGTATAACTAGCACACTAAATCCACAATTTCATTATTAGCATTTTTTATAATGAGGGTAGGTTTTAAAATGGTGAATCAGGCCGAGCGCCGTGTCTCACGCCTGTAATCCCAACACTTTGGGAGGTCAAGGCGGGTGGGTCACGAGGTCATAAGATCAAAACCATCCTGGCTAACACAGTGAAACCCCGTCTCTACAAAAAATACAAAAAAATTAGCTGGGCATGGTGGCGGGCGCCTGTAGTCTCAGCTACTCTGGAGGCTGAGGCAGGAGAATGGCGTGAACCCAGGAGGCAGAGCTTGCAGTGAGCCGGGATCGTGCCGCTGCACTCCAGACTGGGTGACAGAGAGAGATCTGTCTCCAAAAAAAAAAATGTGAATCAGTGAGAGAAAAATACTAAGCAAATCTCAGCATTGGTGGTTTGAAAATATGGCTAAAAATTATGAAAGTAGTAAGTAAAGGGCTGGAGTTTGAGAAACACTGACCTAGAACAGAATTATCACATTCCCTACCAGAAGCTCCTAAAGTCTGTATTTCTTATAGGGTTCAAAGGTGTCATAGCTGGCTATGAGTCTTGCAGCCTCATTTTTCTTATGTGGAAAGGTGTGTTGCTTGGTGGCTATTATAATTCAGCTATTCTGAGTGAATTTGGGGAAGAAAGAGAAGTCAGAATCTTTGTCCTGGCTAGCACCTTTCCCTTTCAACATGCCTTCTCCATAAACACATTTATGATGGCAGCCTGAAATTAAGCCAGATACAGTACATAATCATGTGTGTGACCCGTGCAGTCACACAGGGGCCCATGCTTAGAAAGTCCCCACCCTTGCTTTCTTTGCTGTCACCATCTTAAAATTCTTAATAATTCAGAACAAGAGGTCCATATTTTCATTTTGCATGGAGAGCCTGCAAATTCTGTAAGCACACACATGGCCTCCTCCCTCCTATCATCCACCTCCACCTACCTACCATGCCTCCTATTGCTCTTGAAGGTTACTGCTGTGTGAAGCCTCCCACCCTTGGGGCCATCTAAGGAAGCTAAAGCTTGGTCACTTCTGCTGTGGTCTGGAGTCCCCTCTGCTGACACCATCTGTCCTAGTGCTATCTCTCTCATGGCCTTCTCTATTAGGATGCTCTCAATGTCACTCAGGAGAGTGGCTTTGGGAGGCTAGTACCAACTTCCCCTGGGTATTCTGGGGGGTCTTAACTGATCAGAGCCTGGGTCTGGAGGCACCTTGGTGATGTTTTTCCCCATTAGGCCCCTGAGCTCTATGGAAGCACTTAACTGCCTGTTTCCCTCTTATTCTGTGTTTAGACCAAGGAAGCAACATGCCTGGGGTCTGAAATCCTGGATTCAAATCCTGACTGTGTCATGTGCTACCCGAGTGAACTTTCACAAGTCCCTCCAATTCTCAAAAGCTTCAGTTTCCTCATCTGCAAAGTGATTATAGAGCAATGCCTAACTTGCTGGTTTATTGTGAGACTGAAATTTATGACAGAAAAATGAACATAGCCTTTGTTTGTTTCATGGGGTGTTGGTCCTCTGTCCTGACATTCCCACCTCCTACTCCAGGCTGACTTGAGCGAAGGGTTCATAGAGCGCTGGGTACCACCTCCTCAGCTGGCCTGTGGACACTCAGTTCCACCTCTGTCCAAACTCCAAGCAGTTTTCTCTCAGCTGCAGTTTGCTCTGTAGCCATTTCATCCTTAGAATTCCTAGCACGCAAAAGCTTTGCAGAATAGTTCATCCCACTGCAGTACTATTAAAGCCATACAGTTCATGACACAGTCCAGGGTGATTAAATGCTGTGGAAGTCCCCTTTCACACAGAACACTGGACTTTAGAATTGATTGTCATTTGTCACTAAACACAGTTTCTCATACTTCCCTGCCTCCCTGTTTGGATTGTCTGCTTAGTACAATCTGCTTAGTAAGTGGACATCTCTTCTTTTTTTGATGGAGTTTTCTTCTTGTTGCCCAGGCTCGAGTGCAATGGCATGATCTCGGCTCACTGCAACCTCTGCCTCCCAGGTTCAGGTGATTCTCCTGCCTCAGCCTCCCAAGTAGCTAGGACTACAGGCACCTGCCACCACGCCCGGCTAATTTTTGTATTTTTAGTAGAGACGGGGTTTTACCATGTTGGGCAGGCTGGTCTCGAACTCCTGACCTCAGGTGATCTGCCCGCCTTGGCCTCCCAAAGCGCTGGGATTACAGGCGGGAGCCAACGCACCCGGCTGTGGACATCTCTTTATCATATCCACTGCTTTTCCAGATTCTCTCTTGCTCTCTCCTTCCACTTCTGCCCACTGGGACGTAGAATATGGTAGAAATGGTAGAAGGAAGATGGGGGACAGGTGTCCTGAATTCTAGAGAAGTGGCTTCTAGCAGAGCAAAGAAACATACAAGAAGCTATTGCAATATTTCAGGCAAGAAATAATGCTAAGGCAGCCACAGGAAGAGAGGATGGATGTGGATAAATGCCAGAGACAACATGGCATTTCACATGGAGACAAAGGAGAGTGACTGGGAGGCTGGGGACACCTGTGACTGCCACAGGAAATGGAGTGGTAACCTCATCCACCCCTACACTTTTATACAAGTGCCTCTCAAGGCATGCTTCTGGCCATATTGTCTCCCGAGAGCAGAAATCTGAAGACAACTGATATGGCCTTTAATAAATGGGGACTGAACTTTGGCGGGGGTCCTAATTAAGACAGCTGGAGCCCTGGGGAAAAGGAGCCAGTGGGGACTGTGGGAAAGTGTCAGAGAGGCAGGAGGAAGGTGAGACCACTGCGGTCAGCCACATCTGACTCAGCTCTTCAAGGAGGGAGGTGGACGGTGCGGAGGGCTGCTGGAGGGGAGAGGAAGCCGAAGACCATGATGAGGTCATGGCCGAGCTGGGGCAGTGGGCAGAGGAGGCGGAAGTCAGGTTGTGAAGAGCTGAGGAGATAGTGGGGGCTGAGAGGATAGAAGGGCTGGATGCTCTCCCTGAACTTTGAAAAGGAAGAAATCATGCTGCCCACAGGTGGAGTAGCCCAGGAGAAGGGCAACCCTGGGTCTGCAGCCCCCGCCCCTCTGCCTCTGTGTCTTCCTCACACTGGGCTCCCAAGCCTGTGCAGGCTTGAGTCTTTCTGAAACTTTGGTCAGTCTGTGGTAACACCTTTCCCATGATGAAACATGTTTTTTCTTTCCCTTTCTGCATCTTCATTAGTTGCCTTCCTCCTGAACAGAACTCGGCAGCTAAATTAGGCCAAAACCCAACTCATTTCCAACAAAGTTCACCAAGTAAGCTGAGAAATCTCTACGGCCTCACGGGAGTCAGTGTCAAGTCACGGGGACTCAGGGGGGTCTTCAGACCCCAGCTGCGCAGGGCCAAGGTCTGAGGTAAAGAAGCAGCCATGTTCCACATGCACTTCCCCTCCTCCGGACACAGAAGTTAGGATGTAGGACGTGTCTCAAAGGCAGTGTGGATGTGGAGAGGAAGTGATGGCTGCAGCCAATCAGCATTAAGTCCTCCCCAAATAGGTGTGCGGAAGTGGGAAGGGCACAGGTCTACCCATGTTCTCACTTTACCTTAGAGAAGGCTGGGGAACAGAAGGCTGAAACCAACTGTGTGCGGAGTTCTCAGGCCTCTACCAAAAATGAGCAGGACCTGCCCGACACCTTCTCCACTACAACCTCTTTTTCTGCTGTCACTGCCCATTGTCACGGTGGCTCCCTAAAGGTGAGCCTGAGTCCATATTTGCAAGCTTTGCCCTGAGGACAATTATATATATCTGATTGCTGTGGCTGCAGAGGCTTAGAATCCTTCAGGGGCTGGAGAGGTCCTGGCAGTAACAGTTATTCTCCATGAGTTCTTCTGTGCCAAGAAAGCTCTCCAGTGCTTGATATGCATCATTTCATTTGTTCCTTACCCAAATCCATTGATACTAAAAGAAGCTAATTCTTAGGTTAAGTATTAATCACTTGTTTAAGGTTACAGATCTCATAAATGATGAGGATTAAACCCAGGTTTGTCTGACTCTAAAGCCAAGCTGTGCTCTGTAAAGAAGAGGAAAAGAGAAATTGCCACCTCCCCAGCATTTCACTGAATCTAAATACATTTCATTATTTTTTTCTTTCCTGGAATCCAAAGCATGTCAAAGACATTTCAGCCATAAACCTGGTTATCTTTTCCTATTAAGAACAAACACGATGGGCCAGGCACAGTGGCTGACCCCTGTAATCCCAGCACTTTGGGAGGCCAAGGCAGGCAGATCACTTGGGCCTAGGAGTTCAAGACCAGCCTGGGCAATATGATGAAACCCCGTCTTTACCAAAAAATACAAAAATTAGCCGGATGCAATGGCATGCGCCTGTGGTTACAGCTACTCAGGGGGCTGCGGCAGGAGGATCACCTGAGCCTTGGGAAGTTGAGGCTGCAGTGAGCCATGGTGATCCTGCCACTGTACTCCACCCTGGGCGACAGAGACCTTGTCTCGAAAAGCAAACAAGCAAACAAACAATAAAAGCAGAG
Organism: Pongo pygmaeus; assembly: GCF_028885625.2. Lineage (NCBI taxonomy): Eukaryota > Metazoa > Chordata > Mammalia > Primates > Hominidae > Pongo > Pongo pygmaeus. The sequence continues at coordinate 66,183,091 of NC_072373.2, read as the reverse complement.
ATGCTATCCTGCCTAGGGCAGGGAATGACTTAGCCCTTAGAAGTGTTCTAAAATTCTGATCCATGACCTGATAGACCCAAACCCTTCTACTGACACAAGTACAAAAGCTGTCATTTCTTGAGGGTAGCAGGGACTAAGGCCAGACCTTGGCAACTGGGGAAGAGGTTGGGAGGAGGAGACGTCAGCATGAGAGCCTGCCAGCGCACATTGTATCTTGAGGGACTTCATGCTTGAATTCACAGCCTTGCCTCCTAACATTTAAAAGTTTAAATAAACTAGAAATGTTTCCTTACCATGGGGACCAAAACAAGTTTCTGTAAAGGTAAATACATGTAAAAATAAATACAAAATAGCCAGATCTTTTAAAAACGTCCAAGACATTTAGAATTTGGAGTTCCTGGCATGGTGCTGTGTTTTTTCTCTTTCAGCTGTGGTGCTGGCCTCCTAAGAGCTCACCCCATTGCCTCAGCCTCAAACGTGCTGGCTGAAGGGAGCTGGGCCTGTAGCTCCATCCTTGCTGTCAGTGAGCTCCCTGGACCTAAGTGCCTTTTCAAATCCCATAGGGCCACCTGCACGTTCCCAGATTTCTTCCCTGGCTTGGGCTGGGACACTTTGACAGAAAGGTAGGCAGCCGGGGGGCAGGTGTGCCTAGCACTTTGGGAGGCTGTAATCTCAGCACTTTGGGAGGCTGAGGCGGGAGGATCACTTCAGCCCAGGAGTTCGAGACCAGCCTGAGCAACAAAATGAGACCCTGTCTCTACAGATAAAAAATTAAAAAAATTAGCTCGGTGTGGTGGCACACACCTGTAGTCTCAGTTACTTGGGAGGCTGAGGTAGGAGGATCTTGTAAGCCAAGGAGGTTGACGTTGCAGTGAGCCGTGATTGTGGCACTACACTCCAGCCTGGGCTACAGAGTGAGACCCTGTCTAAAACAAACAAATAAAAGACAAAAGAAAATGTAGGCAGAGGATCTGATTGTTCTGCTCTTTAATAGTAGGACTGGAATTTGGTGCCTTCTAGCTTTCCTGAGATTATTTGTGAAACTACAAATAAAGTCCTGCTAATGTAATTTGCCAAAGCCACATAGAGACACTCGACTACTTAGATTTTCTCTGCCTGAGGAAGAAGCAGGTGAATCTTGGCACCCTGGGACTTTCATTTTAACTCTCTGGAAAAAATCTGTGTCACCTGCTGATGTTCCCACTGAGCTGTTTTCAGATTCTAGGTTCTAGAGCAAACTGGGTACCAGCTGGAGACCCAGACACACAGTGGGGCTGGCCTACCGGGCCTGAGGAAGAGCACCGCACAGTTCACAAACAGGAAATGTCTTTTTGCAGAGGACTTTTTTTTTCCCCTCTCAAGATAGAGTTCTGAGGAAGAAAAAAATGTGTTTAGTTGACCATGAAGTAGCTTTAAATATCAGATACTACCTACTCAATTCAGGTAACTAATTAACAAATTGGCTCTTTGTTACATCTTTAGGCCAAATGGTCATGCTTTTAAGTTTAGCAATTCAAGGTGTAGCAATTCATTCATTTTGTTTATGCAAAATTCACAATGTTATATCTGTGAATTAATTATTAATATTAATATCTTCTAAACTACATTGTGATCATTTTCTCATCAGTCCTTATTCTCACTGTTGTTTTAACTAAGAAAAGGAAAAGGAGAACTGAAATCTAGGGTTGATGGCAAACTTAGTTAAGTCCTCAAATCATTACAAAGCACCAATTCGCATTCGGCAGTGGTCTCTTGAGCAAAGACTAGGATGTGATCCTTGCCCCAAAAAATCTTATATGTAATTCAGGATTATATAGAAGGGCTTGGGTAAAACACTTAGGGAACAGTGCTAGGCCAAATGAAAATACAGTAGTTGGCTGGGCGCGGTGGCTCATGCATGTAATCTTAGCACGTTGGGAGGCTGAGGCGGGTAGATTACCTGAAGTCAGGAGTTCGAGACCAGCCTGGCCAACATGGTGAAACCCTGTCTCTACTAAAAATACAAAATTAGCCAGGCTGGTGGTAGGCATCTGTAATCCCAGCTACTTGGGAGGCTGAGGCAGGAGAATTGCTTGAGCCTGGGAGGCAGAGGTTGCAGTGAGCCGAGACCAGGCCACTGCACTCCAGCCTGAGAAACAGAGAGAGACTCTTTCTCAAACAAAAAAAAAAAAGAAAATACAGTAGTCCCCCCTTATCTGCAGGGGATGCATTCCAAGACCCCAGTGGATCCCTGAAACCTCAGATAGTACCAAGCCCTATATACACTATGTTTTTTGCTGTATAGTAATGGGTAGGGAGCATATACAGTGTGGATACGCCGGACAAAGGGATGATTCACATCCTGGGCAGGGTAGATCCTGATTGTATGAGATTTCATCATGTTACTCAGAATGATGTGCATTTAAAACTATGAATTACTAATTTCTGGAATTTTCCATGGAATATTTTGGGACTGCAGTTGACCAGGGGTAACTGAAACCTCAGGTAAAGGAAACATCAGAAAGTGAAAGCATGGATAAGGAGGGACTCCTGTAAGCTCTATGTGGTATGGGCTGGACACCATTTCCAGAAGATGTCACTGCCTTGTGCTTAATTTCCTAGGACTTTGAACACATATATTCAAAGGAATTCTGCCTTGTTCCAGAATTAAAGTGTTCCAGAAGATTGGCTATTCTGATGTGCCACTTCAGTGAACCAAAAGGATGTTTTTTTTTTTTTTTTTTTTGGCTGTCTTTCAGCCCCTTGGCCTTCAGTAAGATTTTCTGTGCCTTTTATAATGTGTGAAACTAAAGCAACTGTCTAGACCTCAGATGGCTCTTTGGGGTCCAGTTTGCTGTATCTCAAGCCAGCATTTGATTGGTTGTCATTCTCACTGTTGCTTTAGAAGTTATTTCCCAAGCATTTAATCACTCAAGTTGAGGTTTCTGCACTTCTGCTGATTACTCCATGCTTCCGTCCACCCAGCACCCATTTGGGGAGGTAAAATCATAGACTCTTAGGTTTATTTGCTCTTCCTCAACTTGGAGGGAAAACACCTGTTACTTTTGGCCAATTGATCCCCCAATTCAGGTCTCAGAACTAAACCACCTACATCCAAGGCGAAAAAGAGGAGCCTTTCTGCTTCTGGGGGAGACCAAGGATAGGCTAGGGTGTGAGGAGGGCAGAGGAGAAAGGACCCACGCACGGGTGGTCAGTCCAGGCTTGGGAATTCATAGTGTCTCTTTTGCATGAATCTTATTCAGTCTCTCTTTTTGCATGCTCCATAGCAGGCCACCAGGCGGCACTTGTGAAACGATAAATGGAGCTCTCTCACTCTCATCCAGTTCCTGGGTGTCTCCTGAGTCACATTCAGAACAGGGAAGTAAAAAGGGCTGTGAAATGAGCCTTAGTGTCATGTGGTTCTTTTTCCCTAATTGGGTCTGGAGGCCCGGGCACAGGGGCCTGGGAAACATATCTTTTTGGCAAGGGTAGAGGGGAAATCTAGTGCCCTCTATTTTCCCATTCGGTATCTAAGCTGACATTCCGGATGAAAATCTCCAGAGGGCTGGAGCTGAACCATAATTATCCTTTTTTTTCTTTTTAAAACTGTACCAGTTATACACATGTGATTTCTAGGCTTAGAAAATGTGTCTTCACGATAAGAGGGATGCAGAACAAAAGCAAAAAACATCCACTTCAGAAAATTGCATTCCTGTGGCAGATATGCATATTCCCACTAATACAAATACTAAAAAAAGTCTGTATTTTTTCCAAACTCTCTATTTTTAGTTCTGTTTCTTCTGGCAGAAAATATAATCTCATTCAGTTCCAGGCATTCTTAGGCACTTCAGGTTTAAACCTACTCAAGTTTCCCTACTCTGAAATCCCCAAACTTTTCTCAGGGGCCTGACATATCTCCCTTTGAAGCTAGCTATTTCTGGGAGAGGTGGGCTTCCAGCATCCCTCCTCTGGACTCCAGCATCCCTGTCCAGGGTATAACTCTTGTTTCTCTCTCCCCCAGCTGGTCTCTCTCCCTTCTTAATCTTCTGGGGTGTGGAGGGGAGGGCAGGAGCAGGGTGTGGCTGGAAGAGGAGAGGCTGGTGGAGAGTGGAGACTGGTCAGCAAACACTCTTCATCCTGTCTTTCACTGGGACATGTGGACCCTTGCCAACTATTTGTCATTTCTGTTCTCTGGCTCCACCATGGCAATTCTGTAGGACAAATGGCAGCCTCTTACTTCTCCACAGGAATGGGGGCAGGTGGAGGAAGTCACAAAAAGGGAGGGTGGGTGGGGGACTCATCCATGAATACTTCACAGTATCACGTCGCAAATTTTGTTTGTGCTGAGGCGCTCTCCTGTCTCCTGTTACTCCATCCCTGGTACTGTTCACTATCGACAATGAATGCACCATTGCTGAGCAAAGGGCTCAGGGCCAACACCAGGGGCTTCACTTGGGACAGGCTGGAGCTCAGAGCAGAAGTTCCACGGGTCTTTTGTTCTCTCAGCATCCTGAAGAGAGATATGCTTGGGGTTGAGCCAGGCAGGATACACTGAGGTCCTTAGTCCAGCAACCTGTGCAAAACTGGCACTGCTTTTGTTGAACCTTGAGATGAGTGCAGCTTCCAGCCCCACATCTTGATTGTAGCCTGGGGGACACCCTCAGCCAGAGGACCCAGCTTAGCTGTGCTCAAAGTCCCAACACCCAACAACTGTGGATAATAAATAAATACATGTTGTTTTAAGCCTCTAAGTTTGATGGTAATTTTTAATGTAGCAGTAGATAAGTGATATAGTAGGAAAACTAAATTGACCTTCTAGTCATTCGAATGGGGCAGAAACATGTTGTTGGGGGCAATAACATGTAAATTAACTATATCTGTATGGAAGGTCACCTCTTATGACCTTCACTGTCTAGGATTTCTGAATTTGGAAACTAAGCCTTCCAGGGAGGGTACAGAATCCTCCAAGGAATGGTGCCCTTCCTCTTTTGTATACATATTTTACATGACAGGTCTTAATAATCATTGTTGTTCTAAGCGACTATGTTGTAGAGTAATTTGTTATGTAGCAATTGGTAGCAAATACATTCTCGGTAGCAAATACATTCTTGGTCCGTTCTATTGTTCAGCATTTAGGTATTCAACCAATATTTTCTGCATACCTGCTATCTACTGGGCAACTAGACATAGTTACCTTGTCTAGTAACAGACAAGTAATTTGTACTGGGTGCTAGACATGGGAGATCTGAGGTGAGCAGAAACAGACACACTGTCTGCATGGAGTGGGCCATGTAGTGGTGAGACAGATAATCAAATAATCATATTTGTAAACTACAAATAATAAGCATAAATTACAATAATGCCAAGCACTACATGGGAAAAGGGCAATATCTACTCAAGGCTATGAGGGGAGCTTTATTTATTTATTTATTTATTATATACAATTTTTGAGACAGAGTCTTACTCTGTCACCAAGGCTAGAGTGCAGTGGCATGACCATGGCTTACTGCAGCCTCGATCTCCAGGGCTCAGGTGATCCTCCTGCCTCAGCCTCCCAAGTAGCTGGGAGCACAGGTGTGCACTACCACATCTAGCCAATTTTTTTTTTTTTTGAGATGGGGTCACCCTATGTTGCCCAGGCTGGTCTTGAACTCACGGGCTCAAGTGATCCTCCCGCCTCAGCCTCTCAAATTGCTGGGATTATAGGTATGAGCCACTGTGCCTGGTTGAGGGGGATCTAATTTAGATAGATGGGGTTAGGAACAGTTTCTCTGAGAAAGTAAACTGAATGAGGAGTTTGGTGAATGGGAAGGATAGGAGACGAGCATACCAGGCAGAGGAAGTAGCATGTGCAAAGGCCCTATGCTAGAAGGAGCAGAATGGCAGAGGGAAAGCCACTGTAACTAGGACTCAGAGATGAAGGATGGGCAGTGAGGCTGAAGACAGAGGTCAGGCCACACAAAATTGTGTGGCCATACTGAAGAGTTTGGATTTGATACTAAAAGCAATGGGAAGCCTTTAAAGCCTTTTAAGAAGTAGAAAAATATAATTTTGATTTTAAATTTTTTGATTAAAAATATCTTGCTGTGTAGAGAATTGGTTGAAGATCACCAGTCAGGAGACCAGTTATGCAGTTAACAGTAATCTTGATATTGTTATCATCAAATAGCATGTTTACAATTCCCAGGCATAGTTAGCCTTTTGCTTGATATTCTTTAAAAAGAGTAATTTCTATAGACATAGTTTCTGGCCTCCCAGAGTCTACCCTCTAAAAAATAAAAACAAAATTTAAAAAATGGTAGGTTCAAATAGAATAACATGCAGACACATAAGATAGATGAAAATCTGAGAAATGAATCCAGGTAAAACCCACATCAATCCATCAATTAGTACATAAAGGAGATATAACTTACTTGAAAGCCTACCAGATAAGCCAGACATATGGCACGCCTTACTGATTTATGCCTCATAACAACTTCATGTTGTAGATATTATATTTACTTTACAGATGAAGAAACAGGCTCAGAAAGGTTAAGTTACTGGACAGAGGCCACATAGCTTGCTGGATCTGTTTTTCCAAAGTAAAAACTTGTTTTTTATACCACATTGCCCACACTTCTTATAAGACTCTATTTGCAGTCCTTCTTGAAGTGAAAAGTCTTGTTAATAATCAGACACATAAATTCTAGTTGATCACCGTAACATGTATTTTTTCTAGGCAATATACTTCTCCAAGTTAACCTCATTAAAATGGGGCAATAATACCTATATTCATTTATTCACCAAAAGGTGCCTAATACTTCAATAAATATAAGGGACCCCAATTATGCACAAGATTTCATAAAGTGACCAAAGATAAATAATCCATGGACCCTAACCTAGCAGAACCTATGTATGAAACACACATTTATTATTTTGTGTAATAAGAATCTCATTTCTGAGACCTTTTGGTCCTTACACTCTGTCAGGCCTCTGAGCCCAAGCCAAGCCATCGCATCCCCTGTGACTTGCACGTATACGCCCAGATGGCCTGAAGTAACTGAAGAATCACAAAAGAAGTGAATATGCCCTGCCCCACCTTAACTGATGACATTCCACCACAAAAGAAGTGTAAATGGCCGGTCCTTGCCTTAACTGATGACATTACCTTGTGAAAGTCCTTTTCCTGGCTCATCCTGGCTCAAAAACTCCCCCACTGAGCTACCTTGCGACCCCCCACTCCTGCCCGCCAGAGGACAAACCCCTTTGACTGTAATTTTCCTTTACCTACCCAAATCCTATAAAACGGCCCCACCCTTATCTCCCTTCGCTGACTCTCTTTTAGGACTCAGCCCGCCTGCACCCAGGTGAAATAAACAGCCATGTTGCTCACACAAAGCCTGTTTGGTGGTCTCTTCACACGGACGCGCATGAAATTTGGTACCAGTGCCGTGACTCGGATCGGGGGACCTCTCTTGGGAGATTAATCCCCTGTCCTCCTGCTCTTTGCTCCATGAAAAAGATCCACCTACGACCTCAGGTCCTCAGACCCACCAGCCCAAGGAACATCTCACCGATTTTAAATTGGGTAAGCGGCCTCTTCTTACTCTCTTCTCCAACCTCTCTCACTGTCCCTCAACCACTTTCTCCTTTCCACTCTTCAATCTCTCCCTTCTCTTAATTTCAATTCCTTTCATTTTCTGGGAGAGACAAAGGAGACACGTTTTATCTGTGGACACAAAACTCCGGTGCCAGTCACGCACTGGGAAGGCAGCCTTCCCTTGGTGTTTAATCATGGCAGGGATGCCTCTCTGATTATTCACCCACGTTTCAAAGGTGTCAGACCACGCAGGGATGCCTGCCTTGGTCCTTCACCCTTAGCAGCAAGTCCCGCTTTTCTGGGGAAGGGGCAAGTAATCCAACCCCTTCTCTCCTTGTCTCTACCCCTTCTCTGCTTTTCTGGGGGAGGGGCAAGTACCCCTCAACCCCTTCTCCTTCACTCTTAGTAGCAAGTCCCGCTTTTCTAGAGGGGCAAGTACCCCAAACTCGTATCTCTGCACCCCAATCCCTTATTTCTGCACCCCAACCTCTGTGCCCCAATCCCTTATTTCCGTGCCCTGACATCTTATCTCTGTGCCCCAATCCCTTATTTCTATGCCCTGACCCCTTATTTCTGCGCCCCATCCCTTATTTCCATGCCCTGACCTCTTATCTCTGTGCCCCAACCCCTTTTCCCACTTTTCTGGAAGGTAAGAACCCCCGAACCCCTTCCCTCCGTTTCTCTACTCTCTCTTTTCTCTAGGCTTGCCTCCTTCACTATGGGCAACCTTCCACCCTCCATTCCTCCTTCTACTGCCTTGGCCTGTGTTCTCAAAAACTTAAAACCTCTTCAACTCACACCCCACCTCAAACCTAAATGCCTTATTTTCTTCTGCAATGACGCTTGACCCCAATACAAACCCGACAGTAGTTCCAAATAGCCAGAAAATGGCACTTTGAATTTTTCCATCCTGCAAGATCTAAATAATTCTTGTCGTAAAATAGGCAAACGGTCTGAGGTGCCTGACGTCCAGGCATTCTTTTACACATCAGTCCCTTCCTAGTCTCTGTGCCCAGTGCAACTCGTCCCAAATCTTCCTTCTTTCCCTCCCGCCTGTCCCCTCAGTACCAACCCCAAGCGTCGCTGAGTCTTTCTAATCTTCCTTTTCTACAGACCCATCTGACCTCTCCCTTCCTCCCCAGGCTGCTCCTCACCAGGCCAAGCTAGGTGAGGCCAATTCTTCCTCAGCCTCTGCTCCTCCACCCTATAATCTTTTTATCACCTCCCTTCCTCACACCTGGTCCGGCTTACCGTTTCGTTCCGTGACTAGCCCTCCCCCTCCTGCCCAGCAATTTACTCTTAAAAAGGTGGCTGGAGCCAAAGGCATAGTCAAAGTTAATGCTCCTTTTTCTTTATCCCAAATCAGATAGCGTTTAGGCTCTTTTTCATCAAATATAAAAATCCAGCCCAGTTCATGACTTGTTTGGCAGCAACCCTGAGACACTTTACAGCCCTAGACCCTAAAAGGTCAAAAGGCCGTCTTATTCTCAAAATACGTTTTATTACCCAATCTGCTCCCGACATTACATAAAACTCCAAAAATTGGAATCTGGCCATCAAACCCCACAACAGGACTTAATTAACCTCACCTTCAAGGTGTACAATAACAGAAAAAAGTTGCATTTCCTTGCCTCCACTGTGAGACAAACCCCAGCCACATCTCCAGCACACAAGAACTTCCAAACGCCTGAACCACAGTGGCCAGGCGTTCCTCCAGAACCTCCTCCCACAGGAGCTTGCTACACGTGCCGGAAATCTGGCCACTGGGCCAAGGAATGCCCGCAGCCCGGGATTCCTCCTAAGTCGCGTCCCATCTGTGTGGGACCCCACTGAAAATCGGACTGTTCAACTCACCTGGCAGCCACTCCCAGAGCCCCTGGAACTCTGGCCCAAGGCTCTCTGACTGACCCCTTCCCAGATCTTCTCGGCTTAGCGGCTGAAGACCGACACTGCCCGATCGCCTCGGAAGCCCCCTAGACCATCACGGACGCCGAGCTTCGGATAACTCTCACAGTGAAAAGTAAGCCCGTCCCCTTCTTAATCAATACGGAGGCTACCCACTTCACATTACCTTATTTTCAAGGGCCTGTTTCTCTTGCCTCCATAAGTGTTGTGGGTATTGACGGCCAGGCTTCTAAACCTCTTAAAACTCCCCAGCTCTGGTGCCAACTTAGACAATACTCTTTTAAGCACTCCTTTTTAGTTATCCCCACCTGCCCAGTTCCCTTATTAGGCTGAGACACTTTAACTAAATTATCTTCTTCCCTGACTATTCCTGGACTACAGCTATATCTCATTGCCGCCCTTCTTCCCAATCCAAAGCCTCCTTTGCGTCCTCCTCTTGTATCCCCCCACCTTAACCCACAAGTATAAGATACCTCTACTCCCTCCTTGGCGACCGATCATGCACCCCTTACCATCTCATTAAAACCTAATCACCCTTACCCCACTCAATGCCAATATCCCATCCTGCAGCACGCTTTAAAAAGATTAAAGCCTGTTATCACTTGCCTGCTACAGCATGGCCTTTTAAAGCCTATAAACTCTCCTTACAATTCCCCCATTTTACCTGTCCTAAAACCAGACAAGCCTTACAAGTTAGTTCAGGATTTGCGCCTTATCAACCAAATTGTTTTGCCTATCCGCCCCGTGGTGCCAAACCCATATACTCTCCTATCCTCAATACCTGCCTCTACAACCCATTATTCTGTTCTAGATCTCAAACATGCTTTCTTTACTGTTCCTTTGCACCCTTAATCCCAGCCTCTCTTCACTTTCACTTGGACCGACCCTGACACCCATCAAGCTCAGCAAATTACCTGGGCTGTACTGCTGTAAAACTTTACAGACAGCCGCTATTACTTCAATCAAGCCCAAATTTCTTCCTCATCTGTTACCTATCTCGGCATAATTCTCATAAAAACACACGTGCTCTCCCTGCCAATCGTGTCCGACTAATCTCTCAAACCCCAGCACCTTCTACAAAACAACTCCTTTCCTTCCTAGGCATGGTTAGCGCGGTCAGAATTCTTACACAAGAGCCAGGACCACACCCTGTAGCCTTTATGTCCAAACAACTTGACTTTACTGTTTTAGCCTAGCCCTCATGTCTGCGTGCAGTGGCTGTCACTGCTTTAATAATTTTAGAGGCCCTCAAAATCACAAACTATGCTCAACTCACTCTCTACAGTTCTCATAACTTCCAAAATCTATTTTCTTCCTCATACTTGACGCATATACTTTCTGCTTCCCGGCTCCTTCAGCTATACTCACTCTTTGTTGAGTCTCCCACAATTACCGTTGTTCCTGGCCCAGACTTCAATCCGGCCTCCCACATTATTCCTGATACCACACCTGACCCCCATGACTGTATCTCTCTGATCCACCTGACATTCACCCCATTTCCCCAAATTTCCTTCTTTCCTGTTCCTCACCCTGATCACACTTGATTTATTGATGGCGGTTCCACCAGGCCTAATCGCCACACATCAGCAAAGGCAGGTTATGCTATAGTACAAGCCACTAGTCCGCCTCTTAGAACCTCTCATTTCCTTTCCATCGTGGAAATCTATCCTCAAGGAAATAACTTCTCAGTGTTCCATCTGCTATTCTACTACTCCTCAGGGATTATTCAGGCCCCCTCCCTTCCCTACACATCAAGCTCGAGGATTTGCCCCACCCAGGACTGGCAAATTAGCTTTACTCAACATGCCCTGAGTCAGATAACTAAAATACCTCTTAGTCTAGGTAGGTACTTTCACTGGATAGGTAGAGGCCTTTCCTACAGGGTCTGAAAAGGCCACCGCAGTCATTTCTTCCCTTCTGTCAGACATAATTCCTCAGTTTAGCCTTCCCACCTCAATACAGTCTGATAACAGACCAGCCTTTATTAGTCAAATCAGCCAAGCAGTTTTTCAGGCTCTTAGTATTCAGTGAAACCTTTATATCCCTTACGGACCTCCATCTTCAAGAAAAGTAGAATGGACTAAAGGTCTTTTAAAAACACACCTCACCAAGCTCAGCCACCAACTTAAAAAGGACTGGACAATACTTTTACCGCTTTCCCTTCTCAGAATTCAGGCCTGTCCTCGGAATGCTACAGGGTACAGCCCATTTAAGCTCCTGTATAGACGTTCCTTTTTATTAGGCCCCAGTCTCATTCCAGACACCAGACCAACTTAGACTGTGCCCCAAAAAAAAACTTGTCATCCCTACTATCTTCTGTCTAGTCATACTCCTATTCACCGTTCTCAACTACTCATACATGCCCTGCTCTTGTTTACACTGCCGGTTTACACTGTTTTTCCAAGCCATCACAGCTGATATCTCCTGGTGCTATCCCCAGACTGCCACTCTTAACTCTTGAAGTAAATAAATAATCTTTGCTGGCAGGACTATGCTGAATCTCCTTAGGCACTCTCTAATCAGATATCCTGAGTCGTCCCAATTCTTAGACATTTTATACCTGTTTTTCTCCTTCTGTTATTCCATTTAGTTTCTCAATTCATCCAAAACCGTATCCAGGCCATCACCAATCAAATCATTCTATACGACAAATGTTTCTTCTAACATCCCCACAATATCACCCCTTACCACAAGACCTCCCTGCAGCTTAATCTCTGCCACTCTAGGTTCCCATGCCACCCCTAATCCCGCTTGAAGCAGCCCTGAGAAACATTGCCCATTCTCTCTCCATACCATCCCCCCAAAATTATCGCCACCCCAACACTTCAACACTATTTTGTTTTATTTTTCTTATTAATATAAGAAGGCAGGAATGTCAGGCCTCTGAGCCCAAGCCAAGCCATCGCATCCCCTGTGATTTGCACGTATATGCCCAGATGGCCTGAAGTAACTGAAGAATCACAAAAGAAGTGAATATGCCCTGCCCCACCTTAACTGATGATATTCCACCACAAAAGAAGTGTAAATGGCCGGTCCTCACCTTAACTGATGACATTACCTTGTGAAAGTCCTTTTCCTGGCTCACCCTGGCTCAAAAAGCACCCCCACTGAGCACCTTGCAACCCCCACTCCTGCCCGTCAGAGAACAAACCCCCTTTGACTGTAATTTTCTTTTACCTACCCAAATCATATAAAACGGCCCCACCCTTATCTCCCTTCGCTGACTCTCTTTTCGGACTCAGCCCGCCTGCACCCAGGTGAAATAAACAGCCATATTGCTCACACAAAGCCTGTTTGGTGGTCTCTTCACACGGACACGCATTAAACACTCCATCTACAGAGTTACAGTGAAAGTCGCTATATTAGTAAAATGTGATCCAGCCTATGTCTCAGTTGACTGATCCAGAGGTTGAGTCTAGACTCAAGCTGAATCAATCAGAATCCTTCCCTGGGACTTTGGAAGTGGAACTGAGAAAGAAAAGTCAGTTTTGGTTTGGGTGCCTGAACATCATGATGGAAAACTTAGGGGGCTTCTGGTGGAGTGTTTTGTCATGCTACTGGTAAAGCAGAGGAGGCTGATTATCGGTGATAAAAGCAAGAATGGAGCAGACCTGCAGAGAAATGTAAGCATGAGTTTTCAGTGGCTGGCATGTAAAAGTTAAGCAGAGCTTTAGGCAGTATTAAACAATATTATTACAGCTCCCAGAAGCCCGGTTTATACTGATATCATATGAACGGCACCCCTCACAGCACAACTGTGTGGCATGAATGGTGTCGCCTGGACTTGTGCTATGAGGCAGTCCTACTTTTAGTTGGGGATGGGGCTGTAGATGAAGGCCAGGGCCAAATAATGCAGATATTATATATCATTTAGAGCAGGAATAAAATATGTGTTGTGATTCTACATGTCTAAAACCCATGGCAGACATCACTAATTCTCATGGTCCACCTACCTGCTGAACTCCAACATGTCCTACTCAATACAACACCCCAGAGAGTCACTATCAATCAGCATATACTTTGTCTATGTACTTCCTGGCCTGACAACAGCTATAACATGAAACTCATAAGTAGCTGCATCTCAGCAGCAGATGGTTTCCCTCTCCTTAGAATAAACACTGGGTATTATATCAAAGTTAAGGAAGTCTTTTGCTTTTGATCTGAGGACCCAGAAAATTTGGAACCAGTCTTCAAACTTAGTGGCAACATGGTATCAGTTAATTAACTTGATTTAATACTAATAATGAACAGGATTTTGGAGTGTTCACTAATTGTGTGAATTCTGAAATCGTGTTGTTTCCTCGGCTTGGTATTCCCTTCCTGTTTTCTATTTGGCAAACTCTTAGATAGCCTTCAAGGCCCATTGAAATCCTCCCATTTTCATACCTTTTCCTTGACATTCTCTCTTGGAGAAGTAATTGCTCCCCATCTGTTATTGTACATGAATTTACTCTCTTCTCTATTATAGCTTGTTTACTGTTGAATTTTAGTCATTGCTTGTGTCTCTTACCTAGAATCTAGATCCCGAAGGATAAGGATTGTATTTTAAATATTTTAAGCAGCCCTTAGCATGTAAATACTTGACTGAATGACAGTGAAACTGTGCTTTCACGTGCGAAATACTTTGGGTAGTTTGTCTTAAGAAAACACCCTCAAGTCCTGAGAAAACCAACCAAGTCAACATATTAGGATAAGACTTCCATATGGGGACCAACTAATCTCTTCTAGTTTACATTCGGAGCAGCAATTGTTGAAAAGAAAAATATGAATATTTTAAAATAAAAAAACTAAAATTTAAAATCATAAAAACATCCAAGAACACTTCATGAAATTTCTATTTTTAAATTTTGGAGCCGGGAAAATCTTTCTAAGTGTGACTTGAACTCTAAATGCCATAAGAAAAGATTAATAAACTCAGTTAGATAAAAATAAAAATAACCTTTTTATTTATAGTAAAAGCTATTATAAAGCGAAACTCAAAATGCAAGAAATATTTGACATTCCTGTTGAAAAGAGCTCCTACAAATCAGTAAGAAAAAGACCATCGAAAGGGCAAAGAAAATATAGAAATACAAAAATATAGAAAAGAAAATACAACTGGCTATTAGACATGTGAAAAGATGTGCAATCTTATTTACATTAAGAGAAATGCAAATATATGATACCATTTTTAAAACATCAGATTTGAAAAGATTAAAAAATGTTTTATGACAAACACATAGAATAGGTAAAGGGGTGGGAAAACATGCATTCTTCTACACTGCTAGACAAAATATAATTGATAAAACCTTTAAGAAAGGCAATTTAGCAATGTCTCCCTTAAATGCCCTCCAACTGACCTTAACTTTCACTTTTAGGAATTGATCTACAAATAGGCTTGAACATACGTAAAATGGCTTGTGTATAATGCTATTCACTGTAGCACTGTTTGTAACTGCAAAAGATCAGAAACCACCTAAATCAATAGGGAAATGGTTAAGTAAATTATGGTACATTTATTTATGTAATAGAATTATTATGCAGTCACAAAAATAAAATTGTTATCGGAAAGTGGTCCTGATCCAGGCCCCAAGTGAGCATTCTTGGATCTCACACAAGAAAGAATTCAGGGCGAGTCTGTAAAGTTAAAGCAAGTTTATTAAGAAAGTAAAGGAATAAAGAATGGCTACTCCATAGGCAGAGCAGCCCCGAGGGCTGCTGGTTGCCCATTTTAATGGTTATTTCTTGATGATATGCTAAACAAGGGGTGGATTATTCATGCCTCCCCTTTTTAGACCATATAGGATAACTTCCTGATGTTGCCATGGCATTTGTAAACTGTCATGGCGCCGGTGGGAGCGTAGCGGTGAGGATGACCAGAGGCAGAGGTCACTTTCATTGCCATCTTGGATTTGGTAGGTTTTGGCCAGCTTCTTTACTGCAAACTGTTTTATCAGCAAGGTCTTTATGACCGGTATCTTGTGTTGACCTCCTATCTCATCCTGTGACTTAGAATGCCTTAACTGTCTGGGAATGCCACCCAGTAGGTCTCAGCCTTATTTTACCCAGCTTCTATTCAAGATGGAGTTGCTCTGGTTCAAACGCCTCTGAAGGGAATAAGGAAGTTCTTTATGTATTGATAGGAAATTACCACCAAAATATACTGTTAATGAAAAAAGCAAGGCACAGAACACTATATATAGTATGTTAGTATTTATGTACACAAAGAGGTAAAATCTTATGTAGGTATTTGCCTGTAAACGCATACACTATATCCGGAAGGATGCCTAAGAATTAAGTGACCATAGTTAGTTGTCAAAAGAAGAACTAGGGTGGAATGGAAAATTACCACAGTACATATTTCTTACCTTTTGAATATTGAACAATATGAACAAATTATTTGAAAACAAATGAATAAAAACTAAAATAAAATATAGAACCATTGGCTAATGAATACACTGACCTTTAACTTAGCAAATTGAAGAAAATCTTAGTTGCCCTGGCACCTTGATTAAATTTTTGGAGAAACAAAAGGAAGTATGATGTTATTCAGAGAATTGGCCACTTAAGTTATTCGTTACCCTAACGGTTGACAGAATTAGAAAAATCTACATATAAAGTCAAGGAAGGTGATATAAATTCACGGATATAATTAATTGTTATCTTTAAGGAAAACAAGGGGTATTGGGTCACATCTCTGCTCTTAGGTGATGCCACAGAATGATGAGCAGTTCATATAAACTCCCATGGTGCCACTGTTAGCCAGATATGAGCTGAGATTCTGTCCCTCAGCCACTTTCTCTGGTGACTTCTGGCAAAGCTAAACACTATAGGGGCTGCACGTGGTACTCATGGTGGCTCTGATTTCCACCTAAGGCTGATAAATTCCCTTCTTAACTGTCCACATTGAAGTGAATTGAAATTCTTTGTGACTAAACTTGATTGGCTCTAGGGTATTTGAACCCAAGAATTATTTTACTCTTTGTATAGTTCTCAATTTGTACTTCTGATGTGTTGCCCTATTCAGGTACCCTAAGAACTGTGTATAAGTTAAGGATTTCTTAGGTGACTTGGCTCGTTCAATGTTACGCAACCAAGAGATATTTGTTGAACATCAACTATGCCAAGTGAATGTGGGGATGAGTAAGCGCCAGCTACTATGACTTCAGGGGGCCCATATAGTCTAGCAGCAAGGTCAAGAGGATGTGTCTTGCAGAGCAGGAGCTAACTGCTAGGCTGGAAAATAGGGGAGTTTTAGAATGCTTTGAAATTCAGGTGGGTCATACACTACTCAATTTGTGTTTCATGTGGTGTGGATTCTAGGGAACTGTTTCAGAGAGAAATAAGAGATGTAAACATAGATAATTTATGTTTATTACTCTTACACACTCAAGTAACAGAAATGATAAAGGAAAACAGAAATGTTAAAGTGAATGCTGTGTCCCATGTTGCTTGTGGTTGGATCATCAATGTGGTGAAGTAGCACCACCTTGAGGCAGATGACATGCTGTACCTCTGTGGGCTTCCCGGGCCTCCTCCATATCTGGAATCGTACAAGAGGCACCTGCACAGAACATTTTCACATTGGGGTTTTCACATATTGTACTAGTGACACTGGGGTGAGGGGGAGAGGGAGTGGGGCAGAGGTCCCACAGCAGGAATATGGACAGAAGCAGCCTTGTTTAAGGGCACTCGGTTCTACAGAGGCCGTTGGTCTGTTTCTTAATTGGGTGTGTTTTTCAATTATTTTGGTGCTTTTAAAATATTTTGTCTGTAAGGGGATGTTAGTTGTAAATCTAAAGGAAAAATCGTGTGTCTAAAAATTAATCAATCTGGCTGGGCGCGGTGGCTTATGCCTGTAATCCCAGCGCTTTGGGAGGCTGAGGAGGGTGGATCACCTGAGGTCAGGAGTTCAAGACCAGCCTGGGCAACATGGTGAAACCCCGTCTCTACTAAAAATACAAAAATCAGCTGGGCACGGTGACGCGTGCCTGTAATCCGAGCTACTCAGGAGGCTGAGGCAGGAGAATCGCTTGAGACTGGGAGGTGGAGGTTGCAGTGAGCCGAGATTGTGCCATTGCACTCCAGCCTGAGCAACAGAGCAAGACTCCATCTCAAAAAAAACAAAAAAAATTAATTTTCCTTTTTTTTTTTTTTTTACCTTTATACGTGGGCTGAAACTAAGTGATCATCAATGTCTATTTCAGCTAACAAAACATTATGATTTCCTATAATTTGACTTTCTTGACTCTATCACGGAGATAGTTTCTGATCCTGTGAATAATTCGCACCATCTAGAATTCTATGTTAAAAACATTAAAACTGCGGCCGGGCGTGGTGGCTCACGCATGTAATCCCAGCACTTTGGGAGGCCGAGGCGGGCGTATCACGAGGTGAGGAGATCGAGACCACCCTGGCTAATACAGTGAAACCCCGTCTCTACTAAAAATACAAAAAATTAGCTGGGCGTGGTGGCGGGTGCCTGTAGTCCCAGCTACTTGGGGGGCTGAGGCAGGAGAATGGCATGAACCCAGGAGGCAGAGCTTGGAGTGAGCCGAGATCGCGCCACTGCACTCCAGCCTGGGCGACAGAGCGAGATTCCGTCTCAAAAAAACAAAACAAAACAAAAAAACCATTAAAACTGCAAGAACAGTGACTATTAAACCCACTTTTAACTTTCTCTTTCTACTCTGTTCATTTCACTTGGACCGTTTGTCCTTTCTGCCCCTCCAAAGGATTAGTTCAAATTAATGTCTCACTTTAACTACTCTGATCCACCCTAATTTTGTTGTTCTCCCAACATTGACTAACTGCATTTACAGTCAAATGCTAAATTGTATGACGTTAATTTTCTTTTTTTTTTTTTTGTATGACATAATTTTCAAGTGCTTAACCTTACTTCCCAATGAGGCTGACAGCAAACTGGTGAACAAGATTCAGACCTTATTCTTCTGTTATGTCCTCATGATCCTGAGATCCACAGGAAATGCTTTAAAAAGAATTTGTACCATCTACACATTGATTTCACCCATGTTCATGTCCTTAAAATATCATCATACTTGTCATCAAGTATGACTGTTACCTAAATGGTGCTGTTACCCAATGACCAAGAAGGGGTATGTTTTCCATTTCTTCCCTTTTGTAAAATGGCAAAAAAGAAACCAAATAATAAAACCACTGAGATTAGAGGAGAATGGGAGGTAAACAACTACTTTTGTGCTAAAAGTGTCCTATGGCATTTATATATATTTTTCCACAATTAATCCTATTCCCAACTCTTTTCACCAAGGATAGTATTGTGTCACGGTTACTATACCCTGGGCTGACATTTAGTCAGGAGGCAACAGTTGAACCAGTTGTTTCCAGCTGGTATCCATTTTGACTCGGTCTCTATATTATACTACTTGTTAAATATTTTTATTATCTCCCCTCAGTAAAGCTGATAGACTGGCAGATTCTAAATATACCCACCCATTCGTGTGCACAGATATGAACTCCAGAATTTTTCCAAACACTTCAGTTATGAAAGTGATGTTACGAAGGATTTTATGAAAAAGCATTCAGTATCATTTGATTTTAAAGTTTGTAATTGGTTATGCTATACCTACTTGACTGCCTCTAATACCTATTGGCTAAGGCACAGTGGCATGTGCCTGTAGTTCCAGCTATTCGGGAGGCTGAGGCAGGACTGCTTGAAGCTAGGAGTTTGAGGCCTCAGTGCACTATGATCACACCTGTGAACAGCCACTGCACTCCAGCCTGGGCAGCATAGCAAGTCCCCATCTCTAAGTAATATTTAAAAATAATACCTATTGCTTAGCTTATCTTCACCCATAGGACCCTGAATTGCCTGGAAGTGTTTTAAAGTGGGAATATAGTCAGGTGAAGATCGAAAGCAAACAGAAGTTGCTGTGAGTAGGTAAGTACAAGAAATAGATTTGAGGTGTAAGAAAGAGAATTTTGGAGGCTGGGAATGAATGACTGCAGCTGCTAGGCTACTCTGCACTTTCTAGTCTAGGTCTTTGGGCAGTGATACTACATACAGGTATTCAGCTGCCATCCAGAGGGCTATGGAATCACTCCAAAGGCTTCAGTAGTGCTCTGACATCATTCATGACTCTCTTCTCTATCATCTTATATCTATATAAAGTAGTCTTATAAAAACTCTACCAAACTGTTCTTGTTAAGAGTACGGTACTTGGTGGTAGAAGCAGAAAACCTTTCCTCTTAATTAACCATACATTCGTAATTGTTAAAGTCAGAGAAAAATAAATTATTCAACACTGACATTTTATTTTCTGAAGTTTTATCATTTTTACAAAACAAAACAAAATGAAACAAAAAGCAGGTATCAAAAACAGCAAAGAGTTTATAGAATTTCTGTACCAGTTTGCACATAAGTCAATGATTACAAAACTGGTGTCCAATGTAAATACTAAGCACAAGCTGACTTCCCTCTTGGTCAGGTGGTTTGTTTTAGAGCTACTCGATATTTATAACTTTTTATAAGCACCGGTCATTTTTTGAGAACTGATTTGGTTTGTCCAACAAAGTAAACAATTTTTTGCTGTGTGGCAGTTTCTTTTTTTAAAAAACACTGAGCTAAAACACAGAATGTGTATTTGTTTGGATCTGAACCAAACCTTTTGAGATCCCAATTACCCTGAAGAACACTGAAGACATTTATGGGGCATATTAAATGGTATCTTAAATACTAGTTGTATACCTCATAATGTCTAAGGCAGCTATTATATTTCTAAAGAAAGTAGCATTTCATTCAGAGGCTGCCCAGAGTTTAAATTACACCATAGTTTTTCTTTCTTTCTGCAAATCATTCTTTCTGATTTGCAGTTTTTTCTAAACAGAGCCATATTATTGGAACAAAAGTTTGATGTTCATGCCCAACAAGCTCTGATATTTTATGGATACATTTGTATAGAGCAAGACTTCTTGCTCTGAACCCTGGGTGACCACAAATAAATTGAGAGGCCATGATTATTGGATGCTGAGAGAAAGTAGCATACTTAAACCCACAGTACAGATAATCAGGAGGCAAGCAAAAACAAAGCTATAACTTGGTAGTGGTATTCACCCACCACTTATTCCAAAAACATATTTTGCTTAAATAAGGGAAACATGGTCCAGTTTTGCAATGTTAATAGCTGCCAGTCTCTCATATTTTTTATAAATATCATTTCCTGACTAGCAATGAGCTAGGAAACTGGCCTCAAATTCTGACCAAATCTCTCAGTATTAGTTAAAAATAATACAAAACAAAACAAAACAAAACAAAAAACCAGCCAATAGGGGTTAAAAGTTGCACAATTAAACTTGAATGTAAATTATACTATATACAGATTGGTATAAACATCACTGAAATGGTTTTGAAAGGATGAAACACTTCTATTTTAACACAATTTCTTCTATATTATCCCAATTTTCATTAAAGGACAACTGATATGTAATTTTTTTCTTTACAGATATGAAAAAGCAAGAAGGCAAAGCTGAGAGAAACAGATGCTACCCACAGGGCAGCGGTGGCATTTGGTTGTTTTGGTCTTTGTACCAGCAATTCCCACTCCCGAGGCAGATAATCCACTTCCTGCCAGACTACACAGTTTTTCTTGCAGTCAAGACACGAACAATGGACCCTACTCCTCCAGCAGCAAGTGCCTAAAAACAAACCAAGATGTAAATGTTGACAGAATAATAAAAGGTCAATTCTCATATTTAGTAAAACATTTCTCTTAAAGAAGGAAAAGGCATGGCTATAGACCCTGAGTTTATTAGTTAACAAATAATAAATTCTTGAGCACCAATTACGCACCAGGTACTGTTCTTGGCACTGGGGTTACAGTAATAAACAAAACCTTGAAAGTCCCTGCCCTCATGAGCTTACATTCTAGTGAGATACTAGTTTACCTTCTAGTACATTAATTCTAAATAATGTTTTAAAAAATCTGCGGCATAGGCCGGGCGCAGTGGCTTACGCCTGTAATCCCAGCACTTTGGGAGGCTGAGGTGGGCGGATCACGAGGTCAGGAGATCGAGACCATCCTGGCTAACATGGTGAAACCTCGTCTCTACTACAAATACAAAAAATTAGCCGGGCGTGGTGGCGGGCGCCTGTAGTCCCAGCCACTCGGGAGGCTGAGGCAGGACAATGGTGTGAACCCGGGAGGCGGAGCTTGCAGTGAGCCGAGATTGCGACACTGCACTCCAGCCTGGGCGACAGAGCAAGACTCTGTCTCAAAAAAAAAAAAAAAAAAAAAAAAAGTATCTGCAGCATAGTGTTCCTGCTCAAAACAGGTGGACATTCTGCATTTCTCATTCTCACCACACAGTCAGGAGAAAATTCAAACTGGGATCAACCATCCCAACTTCCACTTCAATTAGTCAGCCTTTGTCAGATTTTTTTCTCCCAAAGAAAGAAGGTATTGTTTAATAGCTAAGAACTTAGAAACTTTAACTCTGACTCTAATTTGAAAAATAGAGAGTAATGATCAAGTATTAGGAATCTGAGCTCTGGTTTCTTTCTGTTCAAAAAATATTTATGGAATACCTTTGTATACTGAGTACTGTGCTAGATGCTGGGGATACAAAAGTGAACAAATACAGCATTTTCTGGTCTAGCATGAGGAGACAGACATATAAACAGGTAATTTTAATCTAATGTATGAAATGAGAGTTGTGCTTCAGGTGCTATTAAAGCACCAGGGAGAGGTTTATACCCAGATTAACAGTATAGAGGAATGTTTCAGCTAAGGCTTCATGGAGGAAATGACACATTAAAAGAATGAGTAGGTGACAGGCTAACACCAGAAAATCATGAGCAAATGTATGGAGGTGTGAAACGATATGGTGCACTCAGGAAAAAGGTGGCATTGCTATAGCCTGAGGGGAAGAATGACATGGAAGATGAAGCTAGACTTGGGAACTCTGACTTTATCCTGCAGGTGACTGACAAGGGCAATTTTGATTTTAAAGATATCATTCCGATGGCTGGGTGGAGAACAGATTTGAAGGAGGCAAAACTGTTAACTGGGAAACCAGTCAGGAAGCTATGGCAACAGACTGGGAGAGATGCTGTGAACAGCTGCATTAGATACACTTGAACAGATAGATTTCAGAAATACTTCGAAGATTGGTAAAAACTGGTGACTGACATTTGGAAGAAATGAAGACTTCACAGATGCTTCAGTCTCCTCAGCTACAAAAGAGGAATAATAGCAAGCATTTCCCTCCGTTTTTATGAGGATTAAATGAGTTAATATTTATAAAGTCCTTTGAAGAATACATGGAATATAATAAGTAATCAATGTTCACTGCAATCTTGAGGCTATACTAGAACTACGCTGCTTGGGTTTTAAAGCTGGCTCTTCATCTGTAAATCGAGGATGATAAAGATATTTATATACTTCACAGCGTTGTTGTAAAGGTTAAATAAAACATTAATAGTATGGTGTCTGGCAACAGAAAGTGTTCCATGAATAGGGTGCCATATAAATTACTATCCAAATTGGTACATTTTAAAGTAAAAGGGGGAACTATTTATAGTTATGATGGGACAACAGGCATAAACTGGGGCTATCCTGGGAAAATTGTGAGGAATGGTTACCCTATCCATAAATGTTAGTTCTTTTTGATAGTGTATGAGGGATAAAGTGACTTGACCAAGGCTAAACAACAAGTTTTACTATGTACTTTTTTCTTATGTTTGTGTTTTCACTCAGATACACTTCACTCAATATTTTTATGACTGGTTCTATTTACATGTTATCCAGTTTTTTACCCAAAGCTCAAAATCACTTATACTCTTTTGACAGATGATGTACCAGCATCTACTTACATTGCAAAATATATGTATGAAAATAGAAAAACATGATTTAAGAATTCTTGATTCTCCAAACCCCTAATTCTTTAAAAAAGCTGTAAAATATCTAACACAAGATTTGCCATTTTAACCATCTTTAAGTGTAAAATCCATTGGCATTAATTATATTCACAATGTACTGTAGCCATCACCACTATCTGTTTCCAAAACTTTTTTACCACTCCAAGCAGGAACTCTGTACCCATTAAGCACTAACTCCCTATTCCTTGCTTTCCCTACTTCCTGGTAACCTCTAAGGACTTTCTGTCCCTTTGTGTTTGCCTATCCTAGATTATTTCATATAAGTAAAATTATAAAATATTAGTTCTTTTGTGTTTGGCTCATTTCACTTGGTATGTTTTCAAGGTTTACACATGTTATAGCATGTGTCAGAATGTCATTCCTTTTAATGGCTGAATCATATTCCATTCTATGTATGTACCACAATTTAGCTGTTCATCTGTTATGATCCTTGTGTTGTTTTCACCTTTTGGTCACTGTGAAAGAATTCTTGATTTGTATTGTTTATTTTCTTTTACAAAGTTTTGATTTAATTCAGAGTTCAAGATTATGTTTAATTACTAATAATCATTGTTGAATAAACACAAGTGTTAGAATCAGAATCTCTTAAGACCAAGGCTAGTAAACATAAATATGAACTATCATTTTCATGCATTTTATTTGTAATAACAAAAATGTACAACCAATCAAAATGGTTACTTAGGTGAGGGAGGTTGTCACTGTCATTCCCTATTATAAAAGAACCAGTCATATAGATTTATAATTCATAACTTACCTTTTCATGCCATTGCAGTAACATAGCACTGCTATTGTCAGAGGGGCTCTCAAATCCTTTATAAATGTACTTCATTAGGAGATCCACACCATTCTTGTCCAGAGATTGAACTGCCTTTTCTATATCATTAGCTTTAAAAGAGATGAGCACCTTCAAGACAATGCTGCCTGCCCGGTCCTGGTGGGTAAATAAATAACAGAACATTTAGACATATCTGTATGAGGAGGGTTTAGAATTTCAGAAAGTCTACACTAAGAAGGTGACATTTGAGTAAGGACCTGAAGGACGTGAAAGAAGAAGGCTTGGGATAACTGAGGAAAGTGTTTCAGACAGAGGAAAGAACAGTGCTATTAGTGTATGTTCAGTGTGTTCCAGGAATAGAAAAAAACCCAATGTGGTTGGAGTGGATTGGTGGGAGAAAAGCACGTGAGTAAGTCAGAGGTTATGGGAGGACAGATCGTGTAAGGCCTACAGGCATTGTAAGGAGTTTGGCTTTTACTGAGAGAAATGAGAAGACACTGGAAGGTTTTAAGAGCAGTGCCATAATCTGACTCACATTTTAACAGGATCGCTTTGGCATCTATGTTACAGAGAATACGCTGTGGGAGTAGGGGATAAGGTAGAAGCAGGGAGAGCAATTAGGAGGCAATTGCAATAACACAGGCTGAATGGGTAAGCATAGTAGCAGTGGAGGTGGTAAGAAACTAGACAGACTACTGACATAATTGAAGGCAAAGCCGAGAGGATTTGCTAACAGATCAATGTGATAATTTAACGATTTATTAAAACAACATTTAAATTTATGTCTTGATCTTAAAAAAATATCCCAACAAAACGGCTGGGTGTGGTGGCTCACAGCTGTAATCCCAGCACTTTGGGAGGCCTAGATGGGCAGATCACCTGAGGTCAGGAGTTCGAGACCAGCCTGGCTAAAATGGTAAAACCCCGTCTCTACTAAAAATACAGAAATTATCTGGGCATGGTGGTGTGTGCCTGTGATCCCAGCTACTCGGGAGGGTGAGGCAGGAGGATGGCTTAAACCTGGGAGGCGGAGGGTGCAGTGAGTTGCGATTGCGCCATTGCACTCCAACCTGGGTGACACAGTGAGACTCTGTCTCAAAAAAAAAAAAAAATTCCCAACAAAACAAGGAAGCAGATTTGCAGTTCCACCTTGAATTATCCTTCAGAAGTAATTTTTTCTTAAAAACTTTCTTTTATTTAAAAATTTCAATAAACCAAGCTGTCTTATAAGAAAATTGACTGTAATTTATATGAATTGACTGTAGATATGAAATATAGTGATGTTCATTAATAATGATCTTTTTTCTTTGGCAAAAGCCTGCTTCAAAAGCAGTTATTTTCTTACCCATCCAGCCAAGCAAAGGAAACACTTAACTGACCTTTTCAACAATTCATTTCTCCTTCCATTCAACACAAAGTGATACCTCCAGCATTCCTACTGGTCAGGATTTCACATAATGTTTCTACCACCTATTGTTATCTTTGGTTTGAAGACTGCAATTACCAGATTTAGAAAATTATCTTTGCATCCAGGGTAAAAATGAAATTTCAACGACATTCTTTACAACTTGTAAAAACCAAAGAAATTTTTCCCCAATAAAAAATTATGTTACCTAGATAATTATTATGCATTTACCTAAGTTATTACTTACTACTATTCAATTGAGATTCTTGAAGCTCCTAGGATGTATGAATAGCTATGGACAACGGGGTTGATGCTATGGGCATCATTTTAAATAAGTATGTAAATAGGTTAAGAATTAGTAAAAGACTGCAGAGAATGTAAGTTGCACAACTGTTCCGAAGGGCAATTTGGCAATACTACATGTACCAAAAGCCTTAAAAAAAAGTGCGTTCTTTGATCCAGTAATTCACTGCTAGCAATTTACTCAAAGAGAACAATTAAAAATTTACCAAAAAATATTGATTTCAGTGGTTTACAATAGGAAAAAAAAATCAGTCTAAATATATAACAAAAGATTAGTTATGTATACACTGCAGCTTATCCATATGCAACTGTTAAAAATGCTATAAACTTATTGCGAAGGAAAGCTCATGTACATTGCATACAGCTGAAAAAGTATGTTATAAAATTTCATTCTTAAAAAACAAAAGGGAACTCTGTAACAATATAGCAAGGCCCCAAAGTAGTAACTGTTATCTCTGGGTGCTGGGACCACAAACCACTATCTTTTTAACCTTCCCATATGTCTGAGCTTTCTATAATAAATATTTAGTATTTGTATGGTTTTAAAAAATCTTTAAAAAGCAATTACAATCTGTTTATTTTTGTAAAGGTTTAACTTATTTTTCAAACCTTTGCTCAAATTCAGCCTGAGTGGTCTCCTCTAAAAACACACACAAATGATTTCACTATCGTTTGAACTTACTGTGTCTTACCATGCAGCATTATCATAACTACATTACAGGGCTATTTTTTCACGTGAAATTTTTACCTATCAAACTACATTATAAACTCTTCTATGTCAAAGATAGCAAACAGTTAAAATATTGATTTTTTTTTTGCAACTGCAGAGGATTTTACTAAGAATAAGGTATCAGCAGAGATCACTGTGTTGTAGTTGCGACTCACCTTCACTGCCTGACTCTTGGTGTTGATAGGGGGGTTCTTTAGAGCTGCCTGTAGGGCAGCTGTCATGTTTCCTGTGATGGAAGTTAAGGGTGTAGCAGCAAAGGATGGCCCCCAGGAAAGCATTATAACCACTGGTTCTTATGACTTGATTTACATATAAAAAGAAAATTATTTTGGTCACCATGTTCAATACTGGAAATTCAATGTGTTGGTTTCCAGGATGTTAATCAAAGGCAAAATATCAAAAGCAAAATAGAACATTAGACTTTTTTTTAATAAAGCAAAGACTGTTTCACTCTTGGTTCTAACTATCAAATGAACACCTTGATAGTCTTTCATCTCCCAGTGAGACACATATGCAAACATTACCTAGAGTGGTGTTAAAGAAATCCTAAAATATATATCAGAATGATTAGTCCCCCAAATGAAATAACCTATTATCAAACAAAATATGTCTTTTCCTGTGATTCTAATTGAAAAAATAAACACCAAGCTTTTACTAGAACTATATTCTATATTATCTGAAATGCTGGTAGAACATGCTGGCAGATTAGCAATCTGAATGATACACATTAGCAGTCTCTCAATATTGATGAAAAGAGGCATCACAGAAGATGTAATATTTCATATGTCCCTTAGGTGGCAGCTTAATTTTTTGCTTTAGATATTTTCTCTCATATTTCACAAAGGTTATTCAAACTGTGTTAGACCATACCTATTAAATTCAGGCTCTCTTTGAAAGCACTAGTGAGTTAGCAAGCATGAGAAACAGAAGGCCAATCAGACTGTCAGAATGTACAGACATTCCCCTAAAAGGAAAACCACAGAGTTCACTTGTTCCTCCATCTCTAGTACCCCACCACTAGGGCTGTCTTTCCTGGCTGTATGTAAGGGTAAGAAGAGACAGTATCTTTATATTTTAAGATGAACTGATCAAAAAGCAGATCCACTGATATGGATACAGCAGTACCATTTAAGAGTCACCACAAATTACCTGAAATACACTGGGGTTTCATAAAACACCATCTATCCATCACAAATAATGTTTTTAGGAAGCATGTTCACCATTTATCTTCTGAAGAAAAAGTTCTTACACACACAAAATCTCTGGTTGACAAGCTGTTATTTTCAAGGCTGCAGGGATTTCTAGAGAAGCATGCCTTATGTAGATTAGCTCATTTTTTATGACTCCAAGCACTTAAGTATTTAAATAATGCAAAAGAGCAACAGCTAATTAATTGTGAAAGTTGTGGCAAAGGACTATGTATATATTGATAAATGTCTAATGCTCTATTTAGGTGCCTTTAAAAAAGGATATTGTTGCCATTAAATATTTTCACTCTCATATTTCCCCAATATAACAGGACATTGTTGAGAGTCTTCCTTATGAATACACCCAAGAATAATTAGAAATGCATACAAATCCAGTGTCTGAGATTTTCTAAAACTACAGCTTCGGTTTTTTGCAACATTTACATTTTTCTAAAAAAGATGTAATGCAAATGCGAAGTCAAAGTTATGAATATTCAAATATGCAAAAACAGAAACCGGGAACTGACAGCCATATTTTAACTAAAATGGAAACAATTTTAGGATTACAAAAATGATTCTGCTTTATACAAATGACTCATCTTCTATCTTATTCATTGGGGTTTATTTTAAATATTTCCAAGGATTCTCCACACGCATTCCCCGTCGTTTTTCCTATTGTCCTTTTCTTAGCAGGTAAAAGGCTCCAAGCTTCCTTCTAGGAGTTTTGTATTTTTTGTATTCATTCCCCTCCCCCGGTTAACAAATTCTGTACAATGTATACTTTGCCAAATCCCCTTCTTCTTCTTTTCTTTTTCTTTTTTTTAAAAAAAGGCCAATGGGCTGAAAGCACATGGGCCCTCAATTTTCGAACCGTCCCATCTCCCCCCGCCCCCCGGTAAGGAATAAACTACCCTAACGCTACCAATAACAAAAATACAACAAAAAACAAAACCACTAAGGAAAGATGCACGTTCCCCACAATCAGAAATTTCCGGAGCTAATGTGACACCAGGAAATAGAGTTCTAGGAAGAAAAACTAAGGCGCTCGGCACCAGCCTTCCCCAACAGCCCGGGCCGCCTTCCCCAGCGCCGCGAGGGCGCGGCCGGCGGGACCAGTTCCCGAGGCAGGCAGGCACTCGGGTGCAACCTGAAGAATCTGGGGGCGTGTACGGCGCGCGGGGGAGGGCAGGCTTCCAAGAGTGGGACCCTCGCGTCTCCTGCCGACTGGGTAGGAAACGGGGGCTTCCCCCTGCCCTCTCAGAGCGGGCGACCCCAAAGAGACACGTTAAGCCGCAGGTTGAGAGGGCAGCTCCGCGCCGGTGCCCCGCGGATCCTGCAGGCTCCCGGGTCCCAGGAGAAGGGCGGGCTGGGCTGGGCTGGGGTGGGGAGGGCGGTGAATGCAAGGATATTGCCGCAGGCAGGAGTCCACCTCGCCCTCATCGGGCCCGGCCTGGCCGTCGCCCCCATCTTCTTCGTCCACGAACTTGTTCTCGTCATATTCATCCACGTCCACCTTCCGGAACCGGGCCGACGACACTGTGTTCTTCGACATCCCAATCCCGACCAGCGGCAAAGGCCTCTTCTCGGCGCTGCCTCTACCTCAGCAAGCCCAGCCCAGCAGCCCACTACCCGGCGCCTGATTCACTTCCCTCTTCCGCTCTGGGGCGTCGCCGGCTGCCGCGGCTCGGACGGTTCTGGGCCTGCGCGCCAGCTCCGTTTCTTCCTCCTCAGGTTCGCGCTCCCCTGGCGCCTCCCACGCTGCCCCCGCTCTTCCACGGAGAGCGCGCGCGAGGGAGGGAGCGCGCAGGACACAGCGCGCAGGCGCGGGCTCTCCGCAGGCAAGGGGCGGGGCTGGGCGAAAGAGGCGGGGGCGAGAGGGAGGGTCGAAAGGTGGACCGCGGGCAGAGGTAAGAAACGATTGGTCGTCCGATTGCGTCACGTGATTCTCGGTGGGGGGGTTCCCATAGAAACGCTTTTCTGCGGTCCAGTCTAGGGGGTCTGAGGTTGGCGGGGATGGGCAGCAGCGGCAGGTGGCGTTGGCTTTTGCTGCAGCCGTCAACGACCTGTCATCGGGGTCCTGCGTAAGGTCCAGCTGGCTGGGACTTGGCTGTGGGTGGGATGGACTGGCTGCTGGACCGAGTGCCCTGCGGTTGGTAGGAGTATGAGACGGAGTGATGCACACCCGGGCGCCCAGCATCGTTCTAATTGCCGGAGACATTGCCTCAGACTGTGCGCTGCTAGAGGCTGCGTTCCTGAGCAGGAAGCCCGTTTCCTGGGGTTGGAACTACCCTTCTTGGCCAGCGGGAAGTCCCCAAGGACGGAGTCGAAAGGTCAAATCTTATCTGTCAGTGCTGTGTGACAGCATCGCGACGGGACCTGCAGAACCTGAACTCGGTATCAAATCTATTGGGAGGGAGGGGAACGTGTCCGGGCAGGCGCTGGGGTCGGGTGGCAAAACTGGGGTGAATTTGTAGAATTTGGGAAAGGGTCGTTGACATCTTAAAATAGGTGGTCGTTTGGAGCAAGAATGCTCGAAAGGGGTGAGGGTAGGTTAGGCTCTCTAGTGCTGGGGGAAAACAAAATGTGTAAGGATTGGTGGAAACCAGACCTTTAAGATTTATATTATGACTTGAGATTTATATGATTCCATCTAGGCCAGATTTAAAAAAAAAATTGACATCCCCATTTCTGGAATGTAGGAGATAAAGGCACTAAGACGAAGGAAATGGTAGTTGTGCTGTGTGTATTACACTGAAGAACAAATATTTGCAGGATAAAATTAATTTGGACATTTGGCTGGACACTGCTCAGTATGGGTCCAGTTTAGTTGGACCTCGAGCAGAAGACTGGCTGTTGCCCTGTTGTGTACCACAATCTTTGGTTTCCAGTGCTGTGTTGAAAAGAGCACTGGGCTTAGAATCAGAAAACTCAGGCTTAAGTCTTGACTCTTCCACTCATAATGTTTGAATGAGACACGTCACTTAAAATTCTGTCTCAGATTCCTCATCACTGAAATGGAGCTAATAATGTGCACTTTACAAGATTGTTCTTAGGATTAAATATCACGAAAGTGTTTCCAAGCTCTAAAATTCCACATAAATGTAAAATGCATGTTACTTGTACCATTGGTTTTGGGACTAGTCTTATAAATTTCTTAATGATATATGGTGTTTTATCTCGTTCCTAGAAGAGATGGAAAGATTCTGAAGGGCAGAAACAGTTTTTCTTTTGTATCTTCCTTCCATCTGACAAAAAGCTAAGCATGCAGAAGGGACTCGATACATGCTTGATGAATGAATGAAATGTGAAAGATCGTACAGTTTGAGAATTATACTGAGAATAATAAATCAGAAGAGGGAGAGAGATCTCAAAATTAAATATTTGTTGGATATATACATGTAAATACATATGTCCAGTCTTCTTTAAGTTCAAAAAAATACATATATACATGTGTGTATATTTATCTATGCAGTATATTATATATAAATAGAGAGTGGGAGAGAGACCTTGAGAATGGAATACATCCCTTTTTCTTGGGAAGAAGCAATGTGGTGTTTTTCTGTTCCCAATTAAACCACTCTTCTATAAGTATATCATTTAGGTGATAGAAGTAACATTGCTTTAAATTAACATTCAAGTTATGAACACATACACTGGTAAAAATTCTCTTAGGACTGCCTTAAGACAGCAAAGGAAAAATTTTTATCTGTTGGCAATATTTATTTTAAAAAGCCATATACCAAAGTATAAAATCATTACTATGGTGAATGGCATTATATAACTTAGAATAAAGATTCTACAATTTTTTTCTCAGTTTCAGTCTTTGCTAACTTTAGTAGATGCTAATCAGTATACTTTAGCTGTTAAAGGTGATTGTACTTTTTCTTCTTTTAAATCAAGATTTTGCTTTGAAGAGAAAATCGAACATTAGAGGCATTATTGACAGCAAATGGAAACAGGGATTCAAGAGCTAATACATCTCTTCTCTTACATTTCTATTCTTTTGTATTGCCTTATTTAGGAAATTTTTTATTTTCTTATTTGAGAACTATGAAAGAATCCCAGAGTAGAAATCAGCTTAAGGGAATAGTGAAAGAAATTTAAATAATCGATTGCTCAAGGGTATAATTATTTTGATTGCTCAGAATTTTGCTCTATATGTTTAATGTGTTAAATGTAATTAATTGCCAGCCAAATAATGCTCATTGCATTTAAGATTGAAAAATGTCCTTTTCTAATGCAGTATTTTTTATTGTCTCACAATGATCTAAGTGCCTAGTACATAATAGGTACTCAACGTGTTCCTAGCCAATGATTTAATGATCTGACAAGTTAATTTTGGACTAACATTCAGAGATTGAGTATTTTTTAGTGGGCACATAAATTACTTCTCTACCTTATTAGCTAGTTAAATCTTTATAAAGCTTTAGGGAAATTTTTGTGTGTATGTGGAGAAATCTGTCTTTAATTATCTTTTAATTAGAAAACTCATTATTTCACTTCCTTGCAAATTCTAAATTTTTAATGTTAATCATGATACTTAATTCATCTTAGATAATATTATTTTCCTTATTTTAATTTTTCAAATGAGTGCTTACCCTGATATAAAAGATTTATAAGGTTTTAAGACATTTTACTTGTTGTGCAAATAACCTGGTTTGGTTCAATACTGAAGCAGGACCGAATCTGAATTTTCTCAAGGTTAATGCTGTATATGTAGTTCCTTATTTTCTGTGATGATGCAAACAGCCAAGGATCTTTTCAGTTAGAAGGGACTTAGTAAGGCTATAATAGGTCTTTCTTTTCAGACATTTTAAACCAAGGATTCTAACATGTGCTTCTCTTCTCCAAACTTGCCACTAAATACTTAAACAACAAATAAAGACATTGAATCCTGGCTGGGCGTGGTGGCTCATGCCTGTAATCCCAGCACTTTGGGAAGCCAAGACGGGCAGATCACTTGAGGTGAGGAGTTCAAGACCAGCCTGGCCAACATGGTAAAACCCCATCGCTACCAAAAATACAAAAAATTAGCTGGGGGTGGTGGTGCACACCTGTAGTCCCAGTTACTTGGGAGGATGAGGTGGGAGAATTGCTTGAACCAAGGAGGCGGAGATGGCAGTGAGCTGAGATCGTGCCATTGCGCTCCAGCCTGGGCGACAGAGCAAGACACTTCATCTCAAAAAAAAAAAAAAAAAAAAAAAAGACATTGAATCCTGCAACGTGACATTATTTATTTTTATTATTTGAAATAGAAGTGCAAAATCAATGTTAATCAAATATGTAAAACATATTATAAATATAAATAAGTGAATTTCAGTTCTGGTAAGGATGCTTTAATACCAGGGTTCTCTGGCAACATAATTACTGAAATATAAAAAGATTTTTAGCATGTTGTCCATAGACTGTCTTATGATTTAATGCTCCTATGAATATCTACATTAACTGGTTCTGTGTTAAACTTTAAAACATGAACCTTCAGAATTTCATTTTTTCTTTGTTTCAAGTTTTTTCTTTACATAATTTTATGATTACACATTAAAGTGGAATAGACAGGGTGAACTCTGTACTGAAACTTATCAATTAAAAACCTGTAAGCCAAAAAAAAAAAAAAAATCAGGGAAAAAAATCTCTAAATACATTGAATTTATTTGGGAATTAGAAAAGAGGATTATAACCTGAGATGCACAGCTGTGGCAAGCTACATATGCATCAAAGAAGGGAGGATAAAGGGAAATATTTTTCTTTTTTTCTTTTTTTTTGAGACGGAGTCTCGCTCTGTCGCCAGGCTGGAGTGCAGTGGCACAATCTCAGCTCACTGCAAACTCCAGCTCCCTGGTTCAAGCATTCTCCTGCGTCAGCCTCCGAAGTAGCTGGGATTACAGGCGCACACCACCATGCCCAGCTAATTTTTATATTTTTAGTAGAGACGGGGTTTCACCATGTTGGCCAGGATGGTCTTGATCTCCTGACCTTGTCCGCCCGCCTCGGGCTCCCAAAGTGCTGGGATTACAGGTGTGAGCCACTGTGCCTGGCCAAAGGGAAACTTTTATTTGGCAAAAGGAGAAGTTCACATAAGCTGCTTGGAAACAGACATTGGTTTTGGATACTCAAAGTCAGAGTTGGTGCCATTTTAGAGGAAGAGATGCTGTTACTGGGCAGGTATTGTTTTGAGAGCATTTTATCTGAATTGCTGCAGTCCTACAGAATTTCTTATTTTAGAAAGTCCTTGAGACAGGACTTCCAAAAATGTCTTTTATCTCGTCCATGCAATCATGAACCCTACTCCTTTGTGCTCTCCTGGTTCTAGTTGTGTTTGACAAAAAGTGATTTCATCCTGGTATCTGCAACTTTCATAAACCTTTATTTATATATTAGTACTTTAAAGATTAAAAAAAATTGTAAATCTCTTGCCTCAGGAAAAAGATTTAGTGCCAAAGAATAAGTCTTATTTTTAAAATATTGTGAATGAGACTTGTTTCATTTGATTTTTTTAATGGCTTATGATGATATAAAATGAAAGCTATGGACTTTAAAACATATTTATCCTGTATTCTTTCTTAGCACTGGTGTATTTTATTAATGCTAACAGTCGTTTTAAGGTTGCATCTCTTATCACACTGTATAATATTTGAGGTAATGATAATTTACATCTTCTTTTCTAATATTTCTGTCACTTATTTTATCTTGTGTTTGCTAGAATTGTGAAAAGAGTGTTGAAAAATTGAGTGCTGGACTCTTCTGCTTTGTTCCTATTTCAATTTCTTTGGTATTTCACCAGTTGACATTATATTGACTTTCACTTTATGACTTTTAGAAATGACTGCTAAAATTATCAAATGCCTTTTATGGGGATCTAATGATAAAAATCATATAGTTTCTATCTTTGAATTTATGAGTGTAGTGAATATATATGTTTTTCTACACTGAAACATTCCCACATTTCTAGAATAAACTCTATTTGGTTGTGAAATATTACCATTTTAATTACTTGCTGGATTTGATTAGTTTATATTTTGTTTATATGGTTTCAGAATTTTTTTTAAAAAATTGCCACAACATCTCACTCTGTTGCCCAGGCTGGAGGGCAGTGGTATGATCTTGGCTTACTACAGCCTCGACCTCCCAGGCTCAAGCCATCCTCCCACCTCAGCCTACCAAGTAGCTGAGACCACAGGAGCACGCCACTACCCCTAGCTAATTTTTGTATTTTTTGTAGAGATGGTGTTTTGCTATGTTGCCCAGGCTGGTCTTGAATTCCTGAGCACAAGCAATCTGCCAGCCTCGGCCTCTCACAGTGCTAGGATTATAGGTGTGAGGCACTGCGTGCTGCCTTTAAAAATTTTGTTTTGTAGATATGGTGTCTCCCTATGTTGCCCAGGCTGATCTTCAACTCCTGGCCTCAAGCGATTCTCCCGCCTTGGTCTCCCACATGATGAGATTACAGGCATGAGGCACCCCACCATACCTGTCCATAATTTCAGTTTTTAAGTAAGATTGGTCCATAGTTTTATTTATTTGTGCTATCTTTATCCAGTTTTGATATTAGTGTTAGCCTAACTTTGTAGATGAATTCAGATTTCAACCTTTTTTTCTATGCTCTGCAATCGTTTAAATGATGAAAAATTATCATGCTATTTGGTTTTTGAAAGTTACAGAGTGCGCTGCAAAACTACCTGGGCTTGCTGATACTTTTAGAGGTAGAACTTTGATTATTCTTTTCTTCTATGATTATTGATTTGTTTGATTTTCTTTCTCTTCTTGAATCAATTTTAGAATTTATGGTTTTTAGAAAATCATGCATCTCATCTAGATTGCCAATTTATTGGCAAGAAGTTGCACAAAATATTTTCTTATAATTATTTTAGTATCTTCCATGACCATGGACGTTTTTCTTTTTTCATTACCACTATTAACTCTTTAAGCAAAACATTGAAATCAACTTTTTCTTCCCCAACCTGATTATCACAAATTCTAGTAGCATATCTTTACTTCTTAAAGAAAATAAGAAGTCAACTATCTAAGACTCATAGGTTTGATAAAATTTGAAAGATCCTACAATCCTTATAATTTCCTACTGTTTATCCTTATCCTGTTCATATTTTATTAATAATAGCAACCACTTAATACGTTTATTGTGTGTCAGACACTTGGTAAATAAACTCTTTACTTGCATTATTTAATCCCCAGAGTAGCTCTATAGCCTAGAAATTAGTGTTCCCATTTTATGAATGAGTAAACTAAAGCTCAGAGAGGTTATGTAATTTGGCCAATGATATTCAATCAGCAAGTGGCAGAATGATGTGGGAACCGAGTCTGTCAGATTCTGGGGTTTGTGCATTTAATCACCACTCTCTACTTTCAGTATCTTTTTCATTATTCCAAATTATAATTCTTACTTTTTTCTAAAAATAAGTATATAACCAAGTATCAAAGGCCTAAATAAACCCATATAACAGCTTGAAATGAGCTGTAAATTGTGAACCTAAAAAAACCTTGTTATTGTAATGATTTTTCAAAGG
Organism: Pongo pygmaeus; assembly: GCF_028885625.2. Classification (NCBI taxonomy): domain Eukaryota; kingdom Metazoa; phylum Chordata; class Mammalia; order Primates; family Hominidae; genus Pongo; species Pongo pygmaeus. Next base: position 66,146,812 of record NC_072373.2, on the reverse strand, counting down.
ATATTTGTTTTTTAGATATTTCCGTGAACTTTCCTTACCTTATCTCTGTATTTTGAGACTAGACATAGAGCCTGATTTCTAATATTTAGTCTTACAGAAAAGATGTCACTTTTTTTGTATTTAGAGAGACCAGTAGGTGTCAACTAGTAATTCAATTTTTAAAAAGATTATGATAAAATAGACATAGTAAAGTCACTATCTTAACCATTTTGAAGTGTACAATTAAGTAGTACTAAGCACATTGTTGTACAACTATTACCAACATCCATCTCCAGACCTCTTTTCATCTTACAAAATTAACTCCGTACCCATTAAACAATAACTCCCTGTTCCCTGCTCCCCAGCCCCTGGCAACCACCATTTTCTACTTACCACATGTAAGTGGAATCATGTGGTGTTTGCCTATTTTTGACCGGTTTATTTAACTTGGCATAATGTCCTCAAGGTTCATCCATGTTGTGGCACGTGAATGGATTTCCTTCCTTTTTAAAGCTGAATAATATTCCACTGTATGTATATACCACATTGTGGGTATCCATTCATCTGTCAATGAACATTTGGTTTGGTTCTACCTTTTGGCTATTGTGAATAATACTGCTATAAACATGGGTGTAGAAATATCTCTTTGAGGTCCTGTTTTATATTTATTTATTTATTTATTTATTCTGAGACGGGGTCTCACTCTGTTGCCAGACTGGAGTGCAGTGGTGCAATCTCGGCTCACTGCAACCTCCGCCTGCTGGGTTCAAGTGATTCTCCTGCCTCAGCCTCCCGAGTAGCTGGGACTACAGGCGCATGCCACCATGCCCGGCTAACTTTTTGTATTTTTAGTAGAGAAGGGGTTTCACCATGTTAGCCAGGATGGTCTTGATCTCCTGACCTCATGATCTGCCCACCTCGGCCTCCCAAAGTGCTGGGATTACAGGCGTGAGCCACCGTGCCCGGCCCGAGGTCCTGTTTTATAAAAAAAATTACTTTACTTTTTAAAATAGATTCAGGTTCTTGTTATGTTGCCCATGCTGGTCTTGTACTCCTGGGCTAAAACGATCCTTCCACCTCAGCCTCCCAAAGTGCTAGGATTACAGGCATGAACCACCGTGCTTGGCCAAGACCTTGTTTTTTATACCCAGAAGTGGAATTGCCTGATGATATATTAATTCTCTTTTTAATTTTTTGAGGAACCATTTGCACTTAATTTTAACTAAACAATGCAATAAAACAATGTTCCATTGCCTTGGGTCCCAGATTTAGTACATTTCTGAAAGTCAGGGACACCTAAGATAAGATAATCTTGGGATTTATGTTTGGCATGAGGTCCTGGGCAACAGGGGAGTTGGGGGGGTGGGCAAAGTTCTGGGATCTAGAACCTACTAAAGGTTTCCACCCTAGCCCACCCTGCCTACCTGGCTTCCATAGTTTAGAGGATGCCCATTGGTACTGTGGTTTGAGCAGAATGACAGAAAAGCTACAGGACAGGTCCTAAATAAATATGGATTCTTTCAGACTTTGTAGTGAATCTACATTGTTATTATTTAGAGAAGCATTAAGGCATAATGATTAAGAACATGGATTCTGGAGCTCGACTTCTTGGGTTTAACGCTCAGCTCAGCCTTAATTTACTACTTGGGTAGTTACTTAAATTATCTGTGCCACAATTTCCTTATTTGTAAAGTAGGTATTATAATAATATCTACCTCATAGGATTATTGGGAGGATTAAATGAATTAATACATGTAAGTACTTAGAAAAATACTTGACATATAGCTCTCACTCAATGTTAGTAATAATGATAATATTATTTTTTAGAAACAGGGTCTTGCTATGTTGCCCAGGCTGGAGTGTAGTGGTGTGATCGTAGCTCGCTGCAGCCTCTACCTCCTGGGCTGAAGCAGTCCTCCTGCCTCAGCCTACCAAAGTACCGAGATTACAGGCGGTAGCCACCACACCTGGCCGAATAATACCATTTTAAATTAGTATAGGTTATGATGTGGCTTTCCTTTTACAATTTCTTTTCTTTTCTTTTTTTAATTTTTAAATTTATTTATGTGGCTTTCCTTAAAAACCAGTAAGAGGAGTAAGATTCCATTCTGTGAGTTAAACTTTTTGGATTGCTTATATTATGAATAAAAAAGATGTAATGGCAGTTTAAAGAAATAGGATTTGCTGTCAGATCAGCAGGATTAGATTATAGCTTGATGAATTCTAATCTATTTAGTATTATATAAATTGGATTGTAGCTTGATGAAACATAGAAAATGGATTTCTAGTCACATAGAAAATGGATTTCTAGTCACATAGAAAATCGATGCTATGACAGGAGTTGGTCATAGAGGTTTGTGTTGTCTCTTGTTGCCTAGACCCTCCCAAACATTGTCCAGGAATGAGATGCCCTTGTGCATATCCCATCCACCACTTCATTCTAAGCAGATGTCAGTCACCACTACTAAAGCAGAATCTGATAGCACTAAACATTTGAGTCACATAATGGACTCCTCTAATCCATAAGGCAACCTTATGATAATTTGGCTTGCCATGTAGCTGATCTACATGGAGAGGCTATGTAACCTGGATGACTTGAATATATGCTTGCATATCCAGTTATAAGTCTTACTAGAAATCAGTACATTAGTTTTTTGTCTTTACATGTCAATCTCAAGAGCTTTGTTAACCAAACCTGCTTCCGATGAGAAAATCCATTCTTCCTGTACTTACTAAGAAGGTAGTTGAGCATACAAAGCTAAGACCCCCAAACCCTGGACCTTGGTAGATTCACCAAGATAATGTGTCCCTCTCTTCAGTCTCATTGTTTTCTTGGCATATATCCTAATGCCTTGTCCAGATCATCATATTACTAGCTATCTTAATTTACTTCTATTTTCTTTATTTCCATTATTTCTATATGTGTGGTGGCAGAGATATTCTTCCATATCACCATTGCCAGTTGGCTGAAGAGGTGTGGAGCAACCCAATTTCTCTCTCTCGATCCCCGGCCAGGCTGACATGACCAAGAATCACTGTGTAGTGAGCAAGGAAGCTAATCACTGCACTGCAGGATCTCACTTTGTGGAACTATTGCTTTGCTATATGCCTTCTTATAGCAGCAGACGGAGCTGAAAGGAACCTTAAAGATGAACTAGCCCACATTTCTTGTTTTACAGATGAGGAAACATTACTTGCCTTGGGCAGTGTATCTTTATGCTCTTCTAACAGTCTTTTGTCTAAGGTTGGCTGTATTGGCCTGGACTTAACTACCTGTCAGTAATCTTCTTCATAGCCCTAGTCTTATCGAACCAGTACAAAAGTTTATCTGCCAAAGGCACTTTTCTTTCCTATAGTTCTGACAACTTCTCCTTTTGCTATATACCACTGATATCCAGGTTCAGTTCATCATCTATTTCAGACCATGTTTCTAATTGGATTCTCTGTAGCCTGGTTCATGTTGTAGTCTGCCATTTTCTGGCAACAAATTGGATCTATTATTATAATGATCAGAGATGCTGGATTTGTCATGTTGGGATCTTTTTAACTCAGTATCCCAAACTATGGACATAGGATTTCATGAAATAAAAATAAACCTCAACAGTACTTCTTTAAATAATACTCACTATATACCCACAATAAAACTATATTCCAGTAATTCCATTAAAATTTGTATGCTAACAATAGAACTTTATTTTAAAATTTTTATTCATGTTTATTTTAACCACAATACTAATTGCTATTCCTAAAATATGTTTTTCTTTCTCCTCCTCCTTTATGGAGTATTAAATGTTTTAATGTCATGGCAAACTCTTTTATTAGCTTAGGATTACTTTGTATATATATATAAAGAGAAAAATTAATAGCAAGTTACAAGAAAATGTACATTTTTCTTATAATGTATCTTTACATATTTCAAAGAGGCAAGTGGCAGCAAATGTGAAATAAGCATAAGCAAAGTGCTTTCATTTAAGTGCTTAGAGGATTAATCAAGGAGCACTTCCTAGAAGTGTGTTTTGAAGATTTTAAGAGAAGGTACAAATATTCACTGGTGATGAGGATGGAGTCAGAAAGAGGGAAGTAAAACACACATTATGCATTGGGAGCTGCATTAGAAGGGGGAATGGATGCTAACAAAAAGAAAAAACATCTCTTGCAGGATGGTGAAGCAGGCTTTCAGCTGGGATGGAGAAGGGATGCTGAGTCACAGTCACTGGTGAAGTTATTGAGATGTCATTTCAGCCTTGCTACTCACATTTTGCTAGATAATGTGCTAGATCCTAAGGGAAAAGATAAGAGAAGGGAGAGACAGTGCTTGACCTGTAGGTACTTATGATCTTGCTGATGAGACAAGGCAACAGGAAGTTAAAGGAGGATCCTTGAAAGCTAGTAAGAGGAACTTGGATTTTATATGGTATGTGATGACAGGAGCCATTGGAGGTTCTCATGTATCATCTTGCCTCTATCATCTGCTCAGAAGGGAGAGGTCTGAGCTGGGGAAGATCAAACTGAGCAGGTGGCTAGGTTTTAATCTTTATAGCTATATGTAATCAGCAGAAGAGCTTTTTCCCACACAAAACTATTTTGAATCACTTTAGAAAAAAATGAGCTGCCTAAAATCTTCTGTCCATGGTTAACAATTAATAGAAAATCACTGGTTTACTCTTGCAAACAGCACTTAATGTCAGTAGCTTCAGGCTGTTTTTCAATTTTACAGTAAATTTTTTTACTGAAATAAATTTAGGTAGCTATTTTGTCCATGGGATTTGTAGTGGAAAGATGATGTGAGTAAAATAGAATAATGAGATTCCTTTTCTGCACCAAAATATTAGCAAGTTGCTAATGGTTCCATTTTGATACTGCCACTTTCAAAATAAAGGAGAGAGATCAAGTTGCTTATGGAAACATTTTGGATTATGTTTAAAATAGTGTAAATTTATAATAGTTGATATGGTAAATAATTCAAGGTTTGCTTTTAGTCCATCAGTTTATCTCCATCTTGGCTCAGCCCTAAGAGAGAAAGTTTCCAGATTTTTATTGCCTATCTAATAAGTCCCTTGGTAATTGGTTTCATGCTGTAGGAATGTAGGTTTTATTTCTTCCCTTTCTTCTTCTTCTTCTTTTCATCTGCCTCTTTGCTACTTGCAGACCGTTCTGTGATTTCCACTATCTCCACTGACCTTCCAGTGGGAAGCCTTCCAAGGTCCTCGGTTTCCTGGAATGACATTTGAGGCATATTTAAGTGCCTTACGATATTCCTGGGTTTATTTGGGTTTTGGCCCATATGCATTGGTGGTAAGCCCCTGAGAGGTACTAGCACAAAAACAACAGGAGCCCTGAGGTCTGGAGGTAGGTTGGCTTGCAGTTGTCCACTCGTCATTTGAAAAGACTGTCCAGGAAAGACATTGTTTAGGGGGTAGCTCTCTAAAGCCTCCTGAGCTTTTGTGTTTGGATTCCTTTTTGTCTGGAGAAGAACATCAGTGAAGTAAGGTTTTACGCCTGTTATGGCATTGATTTCATATGCGTTGTGCCTGTCAGCCAGTGCTCTCCCAGTTAAAATGGGCTGAAAAATATGTGATCCTGAGACACCACTAATAAAGCTGTGGAGAACAGAATGCCAGATCCCACCACTTATTGGACTCAAAACAACCCGTGGCCATAAGCTGGCCAGGCTCCGGAGAGCTTCGCGGTTCCATGCTGAGGCAGGAAAGTCCGTCTCAGTATGATAGAGCTGAGAAAAATAAATACTAAGAGTGACGCCTGGATATGTAATCAGGAAATTGTACATTTTGCTGATGCAGCAGTGGTTAGCTTCATTACAAGGGGAGTTGCTGGAATACAGAATGATATGCCTGATGCTGTCATTATTGTGTATGGCTGAGTCAAGATAACCATTCATTTCAAAGAGCATTGATTCTGGATGGATATCATTCCCAGTGCAACTGCTAGCATGGCCCTTTTGCACCAGGCTACCAGAAGAAGTTTTTACTTCATAAAATGTGAGGTGTTTTGTTTGAGGAAATGCTGTCCCATAAGGGAATCCAAAAATCTGACAAAATTCTGTGAGGGAAACTCTTGCTTCTTCACCTGTTCGAATATGGTAAGGACAATTAGAGCAATCTAGAGAGAAGCTTAGCCAGTAATATGGTTTTACTATTGTTCCATGATTTGCTAGGTATTCCTCATATATGGGCTCCATTGCTAGATTTACTGTCTTCTAGCTGCAAACCTAAACAAGGAAGAGAAGTTACATATAAAACCAGTGTAGGAAAAACTGAAGACAGTGCATTAATTTATTAAACCATACTTTCTTTAAAGGAAGTAGCATAATAAAGATAGTGATATATGCATAGATTTAAAAGCTCAGGATTCATTATTCTTTATTGAGACTCCTAGAGCATGGGGAGGAAACAGAAGAGAAACGCATTCTTCAACTTTACCTGTTTCATAGATTCCAAGTCAGTAAAGCAAATGAGTTAACAATGCAAGTTCTAGAAACAGACTGTCTGGTTTTAAATTTGGGCTTGGCCAATTATCAGCTTGGTGGCCTTTGACAAGTTATTTAACATTTGGAAGCCACAGATTCCTTGTCTGTAAAATGAAGATATTAATAGTACTTACCTCATAAGACTGTCTTGAGCATTGAATAACAGAATGAATATAAAATGCTTCACTAATGTGCTTGTCACATAGTAAGGACTCAGTAAATATTAACTCTTAGTAGTAAAAGTACAAATCCTAGGGTTATCTAGATTATTCCTAATTATAAAAGTACAAAAAAATGTTTTGCATTTTGTTCATGATCTTTCTTCTCAGAATATGTTAACATCTAATGTATTGTGCAGAACTATTGAGTGTGCTTGCATTTAACATCAACTTTCTTAAAATCACTGGCAATAATTTGGAGGTTTTTTGGTTTTTTTTTGAGACTAGGATCATGGGATCTCTTTTGCTTAATGGTAGAGACTTCCTGGGAAAGTGCCACTTGAGTATTCTTTGGGTTGTGGACACTCATTCGTTGACATGTAAGAGTTTTCTTTCCAGTGAGTGGGTCTTGTTAGAAGACTTTTGAAAAATTACTGTTACAGAAAGCAAATATGGTTCTTTAGAATATTTCAAATCAGTAGTTTCTGGGATGTTAAACTCAAAAAGCTGAGATCTTTAAGTAATGATTTTTTCCTTTAAAAAATATTCCTTCAGTTATCGTTGTTCCTATAATGCCCTAGGAGCTACCTATTTTGTTTGTTTTTGAGACAGTCTTGCTCTGTTGCTCAGATTGCAGTGCAGTGAGATGATCATGGCTCACTGCGGCCCCAACCTTCTGGGCTCAAGTGATCCTCCTGCCTCAGCCTCCCAAGTAGCTGAGACCACAGGTATGTACCACCATGCCCAGATAATTTTTTTATTTTTTAGGAGGGATACAGTCTCGCTATGTTGCCCACACTGGTCTCGAACTCCTGGGCTCAAGTGATCCTCCTACCTTGGCCTCCCAAAGTGCTGGGATTACAGGTGTGAGCCACCATGTCCAGCCTTCCATCACTATTAACATGTCTATTCCCTCCAGTCTTTTTTCTATATGTGTATGTTACGTATAATATAAATAAAGTCATGTTTTATACCCTGCTTTTTCACTTAATATTGTGCCATGAGCATTTTCCCATATTATTAAAAATTCTTTAAAAAAAATATTCGGCCGGGCGTGGTGGCTCACGCCTGTAATCCCAGCACTTTGGGAGGCCAAGGTGGGCGGATCATGAGGTCAGGAGATGGAGACAATCCTGGCTAACATGGTGAAACCCCGTCTCTACTAAAAATGTAAAAAATTAGCCAGGCATGGTGGCATGCGCCTGTAGTCCCAGCTACTCGGGAGGCTGAGGCAGGAGAATGGCGTGAACCCGGGAGGCGGAGCTTGCAGTGAGCCAACATCCCACCACTGCACTCCAGCCTGGGTGACAGAGTGAGACTGCATCTCAAAACAAAAAACAAAAAACACAATATTCATGGCTAATTAGTTTTTTATTATGTAACTGTAACATTCAGTTTCTTGCCTCTTTTAATTATTATAACACTTTGATGAATATTTCTGTGAGAAATTATCTATTGCATATATTATATAATATTTATTATAAAGAATCAGAGATTCTTTTTTTTTTTTTTAGAATAGATTACTAGAAATCATAGTATTAGGTCAAACATTGTCAAATCGCTTCCTAGGGAGGTGTACCAATCTTATCACATTCTCTTACAATGTTGATTATCCCAATTTGAGAAGTGAGCATTGGTATTTTTTTGTTGCTATAATGTGTGCCTTTATTATTTCTAGTGAAGTCGAACACTTTTTGACATGCTTATTGGTCTGTGGTATTTATTCTTCTGTGAAATATATTTGATTTTTTACCTATTTTTTGCGTGAGGTTTTCCTTATTGGTTTGCAAGACATCTTTATGCATTAAGAATATTAAATCTGCCACATTTGTTGCTAATATTTTACCTGGTTTATACAGCCTTTTAATTATGCCAATGTTATTTTAATTGCACCAAATTTTACATTTTTATGTGGTCCAGTCTCTACTCCTATGATTTTTTTTCTTATTGTATTTAGAAATGCCTTCCTCATCAAAGCATAATTAAGTATTCCCCATATTTTCTTCTAGTATTTATGGTTTCATTTTTTACATTTAACTTTGTCAGATAACAAAACTGATAAGGCAGAAAATTTAAATGAGGTAAACTGACCATTGCAACAGAATGTATTTTTCACTTTTCAAAATCTCACTTATCGTATCACAAGTATGAATACTTGTTGTAATAAATAAATTATGGCCTCTCATATGGAAGTGCTATGTTCACCTTCTGTCTTCCTCAGCGCAGATCAGCTCATTCATTGCTGTATTTGATACAGCTTGATCTCTAGCCTGAAACCTGTAGAGTTCCTATGCTAATCCTGTCCTGGGCAGAAAATATGTTAAAAGCCTCAATCCAGCTGTAGGTGGAATGTGGCTTTATTCATGTCACCATTATCTTAGTGGCTAATATCCTGCAGTAACTCTGGCACCACATAACCCACCAGATTCTAGATTTCTCCTAGCCTCTGCTGTGTCATCTTAATCCATACCATTGGACATTAGCTTTGTTTTTTCCTTCGTACTATATTTTCCTGATGTAACTGAATTCCTGCCCTGAGGCTTCCTAGACCTTGTCATAGCTTTCCTTCTAGGGAGCTGGATTTAACCCTTGGCAGTGGACGATCTCTTGGAACCTGATGCCATTTCCTGCTTGCTCCCGAGCATTGTTTCCTCTCTGGACCTCCTCCTCGCTTAGCCTTCATCAGGCTGGATGGATCTCCCCATCAGAACTTGCCAAAACCAAGCCCAAACTCTCATGCTTTTTAATATTGTGTCCTTGATGTGGTCGACTCCTGGGTGGTACACCAGACATCCAGGTTTCTGCTCAGATTACAATTTCAACTCACCCATAGACAATTTACAGATTGATTTGGCTAAATGTTATGGAAACAGAACCAAGAGGCACTTTTCTGTCTTTATTACTATTTCTTAAGGTGATGTGTATGTAGAGTTAACTATATATAATGGTCCCATAATTACCCTTTTGGGAAACAAAAGTCTTTGTGTGTTTTTAGATAAAGGTAGCAAAATGGAAACTCCCTATTGCTTTTCTAAGCACTCCTTCCTTTGCACCCCCATCTTCTGTGACTGTTTTAGCCAGAAATGATACATCATTACTGTCTTTAAGGAGATGGAGAGGACTATGGCTTTGACACATAGTGGAGGGAGCTCTGTAGTCTCATTTTTGCTGACAGCTTTTCAGTGTCAACCAACTATAGTTTCCTATTGGTGAAGTTTTCACTTTTTCAGTCTTTCTGGGCTTGTTCTTTGATCACCCTCATCTGAAGAGGAAGCAGGAAAGAACTGTTGCCCTCTTTGAACTCTGAGAGAATTCATGGTTTATTGTATCAATTTGTTATCAACCACAGATTATCTTGTTAACTTTTGGTATCTGTCATTTTATTCTCCCCAACCAGGTGGAAATGTACCCTGTTTAGGCCCAGGACCTACCTTAGCAACCTTGATTGGCTCACAAGCCAGGTTGCTTAAGACTTGTTTCCCCAGCAGCTGGTGTCCCTACCTTCTGCCTAGCCCTTTTCCTTTTGCTTTGTCTGTGCTTGGGAAATACAGGTTATACTCTGAAGAGCAGATTTGCTGGCAGTAAGAACAGAGATGTGTAGAGCCCAGCGTGCTGGAGGGCTCTCTGCATCTGGCTGTGAGTGGCCCCTGGACTGGGACCGTGGGAGGACAGCTTTCCATAGTTTAACATAAATGAACCACACCATAAGGACAATCTGCTGTCATTTCACTCAACTAGGATTTAGTGAGTACTGTTAAAGCTCAGTTTGCACTGGAGTAATTGGAGAATGGAGTTTGCCCTTCACAATCTGTGCACAATCTGTTAGCAGCTAAAAACAAATGTTAGCAGTTATAATTACCATCAATTTGTCTCCAGGCTTGGATCACATTCCAGGTGTTAGAAGAGATGGTCCATTTCCTTTTTTTTCTCCTTTAAGTCCCATGCCCTGTTTCAAGTAGCTTCAGAGGGCAATTGTGCTGTAAAGATTCGCCTTGTAATGGGTTCAGGACTCTTTCACAGTTTGTGTCTATTCGTTCATTTGAACTTTGCTGTTCCAAGTTAGAAAGCCCTTGCTGAGGTGTGGCTACCTCTAAGAACACTGTTGAATGGCTGCCATGGTAACGTTTGCAAAGTAGCTACTGCTAGGATACAGCTTTGACACTTATTACTTTATTTGCATATCAAGCCACCTGTTCCAAAGATGAAAATATACAGGACTGCATATTCCAGTCTGGGTAAAAGGATAATAGCTGACTGTTGAAGAGAACATGTTGGGGTTTTTCTCCCGCTAGCTGAAGAATCAAGTTCTGAGGGCCTGCTCCTCAGTACCTTTCTCCTGGTCTAGAGTAGGTGCCAGGCCTGGCGGTTCTGTTGCCTGCGCAGGTGCCAGGGCTTCTCCTTGGGAGGCTTGCCCTCTGTGAGAGGGAGCAGAGAGTTGACTTCCTCCAAGAGGCCCACAGTCCCTGAAGGGGGTGTTTTTGATTCTGTCTAAACCTAGGCTATGTGTTAGCCGTTTTCCTCCTCTTAGAAATTGCCTGGGAGAGTCTTGCTATTGGTATGTATGTGGTTCCCTCCAGTTTAAGACAAGATTTGTTCCAGGATCAGTTGTAGCCCCTTCTCTGTGGCTAACGGAAGAGCCACTTGTCCTTCTCCATTCTTTTCCTTAGTCTCCCTTGACCCCCACATCATCTCCTAGACACAAGACACATTGATAGTCACAATTCACTGTGAATCACTCTGGATTATTCCCTCATTCCTCTTTCCCAGGCCACCTGAAGGAGTGAGTGGGGATCGCTATTGTGTACATTCCAGTAATAACTACTGGCTGTAAGCAGACATACTCTAAAAATAACTCAGGGATACTGAGCACCCAGAGGGCACCTTCTGTCTTCTCGAAACTTCGCCACGCCTGTTTCCACTGTCAGACTTCCAGTCTGCACCACAGCACACATCCTTTCTCATCCAGAGTGCTCCTACTAGACGAGATGTTTTTGTCTCCTAAGGGCCTCAGGTGTATTCATGAACTCCTCAGCTGGTTATTTTCAGTTCCATCTTCCTTGGTGCTTGCTCTGGCACATGGCCACTGCTGCATCCTGTCCCTTCCCCACCGTTTGCCATGAGTCATCCCTTTGTTCTCATTGCTTGCATCTTCTAACTGAATGAACTTGTAAATATGGAACTGAAAGTCAATCCTCATAGCTCATCTTTTATTTAATCCTAATAAATGACAATCTATTGCAAACATTACTTTAAAAATATTACTTATAAAAAGCTGGGTAAAAGGATAATAGCTGACTGTTGAAGAGAACGTGTTGGGGTTTTTCTCCTGCTAGCTGAAGAATCAAGTTCTGAGGGCCTGCTCAGTTCTGTAAGAAAGTATTAGCTGTATGATAGGTTCCAGTGAGGGGAGGAAAAGACAAAAAATATAGTCCCTAAATCTGCACCAGCATCCCATGTGCACTGTGCACCTTCCATGGTGGATTGGATGCTCAGCAAATGATACACCTATGGAAGGTTAAGCCTAAAGAAACAGGAAAAATGAACCTTTGTCCACTAGCACATTTACCAATTGCATTTTAGGGTGATTTTAGGGATAGGCAACCCCAATTAGTCATTATTCTTTAAAGGTAGTTGTCTGTTAGATGTAGGAAGACTCCAAGGAATGTTAAGTTGGCAACATTCCATTTAGGTTGAACAGAATGACTTTTAAGACTAAACTTCATCATGAGGAAATGAAAGGCCTTTACCATGGTTCCTGTTCACAGCGAAATTGACATGTATTGGAAAGCAGATGCTTGGAAGAAATGTCTAGCTTCCCCAACAGACTCCTTTCTTCTCTTTTCTGTCTTCCTTTGCTAATCTGCCATGTTTCATCTTCATTCAGATGAGTTATGATGTATATTATTTATATAAAGATATTATGAGATTATAATGAAGAAGATTTACAAAGAACAAACTCTCCTGCAATGATCTAAATTTTTAAGAGACATTTACTCAGTTTGGCACTCTAAAAATTATTAATCTATGTTCTGGCAACCCAGTTTGGGGTATATCCAAGATGGCTTGTGTATTGCTACTTACTGCTTATAAGGCAACTTTCTGTTTGGGTGGCAGGAAGTGAAATATTTGTAAGTTATTGCTAAAATGTTAAAGTTTTATTTGAACCTACTGTACCCAAGTAATTATATAATTCATCACTTTAATAGCAGTTTGGTTGACACTGAACAATAATGCTCAAATTCATGTAGCAGTAACAAACTACGTGATAAAAGGAAGTGAATTGAGAAAGCAAGCTTCAAGTAAAGATCAGAAGATTAAGTAGATTTCATGAAGCTCACTAAGGAGTTAGATGGGAAAGTTGAGATAAGAAAAGCACTGGAGTTGAGACCAAAAGGAGACAAAAAAGCAGAGGGTGGATTTTCGAGCTCGGGGTCATAAACAAGATGGCCACAAGGTGGCAGCACAGTCTTAACAGCAGAGAGCTTTCTGTAGGGCCACCCTTAATTTGCTAACACCACAGATTTTCTCTTAGAGTTCCTCCATGTTGATTTTCCTCATTATCCTAGGGGAAACAGCAGCAAATGTTTAGAATTAAAAATGACTCCTAAAACTTAAACTGAGGAAAAGTGTAGGGTAAAGGCACCATCTTTACTTCTAGAGACTGTTTAGATGCTCTAAAGAAGGCTTCCAACTCTCTGTGGGAAAGGACCAATTGACATTTCCAAACCATATGTTAAACATAGTGATGGGAGGCCATTGTTTTGGGCTGAGCTTGTACACTAGGCCCCAGCCGACCAGACCAAACCAAAATGGAGTCACTCATGCTAAATGTGACATAAACTAAAATTTTAAGGGAGCAGATAGATCCCAAAGCAGACCAGGTTTTTTTTCTTTTCTTTTCTTTTTTTTTTTTTTCTCATGAAAACAGGAGATTCCAGCACAAGGAGGTCCCCTTAGTTCTCTAACTCTTACAAAAAAGTAACCCGAAATCCATGTTCCCACCTTAAAAACCAACTGTTCTGCTCTTTCTCTGTGAGATCTGAGACCAAATAAGTACATTTATGATGGTAACAGAGTGACCTCAATGCCTAAAGTTTTGGTCAGTGTCAAAATTGAGAGGTTGACCAAAAGGTGGGGAATTGTTAAATTAAGTTTAGCCTAAAGCTGCCTCCTTACATATTTTAAGTTCATCCTAAAGGTTTCTTCGTACTCAGGGAACTGTAACCTAACCGGAATGTAAATAGACTGTAACCTACTCTTGTACCAATCACCAAGTTTTGGCCAAAGGCAGCCAACTGTTTAAACCGTGTTCAAATCAGGGAAATGCCAAGCTGTAACAAATCCAGCTGTTTCTGTACCTCACTTCCATTTTCCTTATGTTGCTTTCCTTTTTTGTCCACAAATCCTCTCTGACCATGCAGCAGCGCTGGAGATGCTCTGAACCTATTCTGGTTTGGGGAGCTGCCTGATTTGCCAGTCGTTCCTTGCTCAATTAAACTCTGTTAAATTTAATTCGTCTAATGTTTTAACACATCATACACTAATACTTTTGTAAAAGTTAATAAAAATGATATTATAGAAAGAAGAACAAAAAAGACATATAGAACATAAACCTATTTTTTGGTAATTAGTTAAACTAATTGTGAAAATAGCACATCAAACTTTCTTTTTAAGGTTTTTGAAAACCAGAAAATCTAATTATTATACTCTAGCCAAACTACCCAATGTTTGCTTTACATTCTTTCCCCACAAAACGAAATTAGTGAACTAAGGCAGACTCTTAACTAAGTTCACAAAATCGACTCAAAAAAAAAAAAAAAAAAGATTGCTTTGCTTATTGGGGTCTTTTGTGGTTCCACATGAATTTTAGAATTTTTTTTATTTCTGTGAAAAATGTCCTTGGAATTTTGATAGGGGATTCTGTTAAATCTGTATAGCACTTTAGGTCATATGGACATTTTAACAATATTAATTCTTCCAATCCATTAATATGAGACATCTTTCCATTTATATGTCTTGTTCAGTTTTTTTAATCAATGTTTTACAGTTTTCAGTGTATAGATCTTTCTTTTTTTTAATTTTATTATTATTATACTTTAAGTTTTAGGGTACATGTGCACAACGTGCAGGCTTGTTACATATGTATACATGTGCCATGTTGGTGTGCTGCACCAATTAACTCGTCATTTAGCATTAGGTATATCTCCTAATACTATCCCTCCCCCCTCCCCCCACCCCACAACAGTCCCCGGTGTGTGATGTTCCCCTTCCTGTGTCCATGTGTTCTCACTGTTCAATTCCCACCTATGAGTGAGAACATGCGGTGTTTGGTTTTTTGTCCTTGCGATAGTTTGCTGAGAATGATGATTTCCAGTTTCATCCATGTCCCTACAAAGGACATGGACTCATCATTTTTTATGGCTGCATAGTATTCCATGGTGTATATGTGCCACATTTTCTTAATCTAGTCTATCGTTGTTGGACATTTAGGTTCCAAGTCTTTGCTATTGTGAATAGTGCCACTATAAACATACGTGTGCATGTGTCTTTATAGCAGCATGATTTATAGTCCTTTGGGTATATACCCAGTAATGGGATGGCTGGGTCAAATGGTATTTCTAGTTCCAGATCCCTGAAGAATCACCACACTGACTTCCACAATGGTTGAACTAGTTTACAGTCCCACCAACAGTGTAAAAGTGTTCCAATTTCTCCACATCCTCTCCAGCACCTGTTGTTTCCTGACTTTTTAATGATCGCCATTCTAACTGGTGTGAGATTAGATCTTTCAACTCATTGCTTACATTTATTCCTAAGTATTTTATTCTTTTTATAAATGGGAATTTTTCTTGATTTCCTTTTCAGATAGATTATTATTGGTGTAAAGAGATGCAACTGTGTTTTGTGTGTTGATTTTTGTATCCTGCAACTTAATTCGTTCTGTGTTCTTTACAGTGTTCTTCATATAGGATCATGTCATTTACTGAATACATACTCTGTGGCAACAATTTTACATGCATCATATCTCTACTAGTTTAGAATTATTATTATTTTTATTTGACAAATAAAGGAACTTGGGCTCAGAGTTGTTTGCTCAAGATTATACAGCTAGTAACTGGCAGAGCTGGGATTTGAACCCAGAGCACTCTAACTCTAACTCCAGAGGGCATACTTTTTTTTTTAAACGCCATAATCTTGCTATCGCATCCTACTTTTTGAGCAAAAGAAAATAATTTCAAATTTATGAACTAGTCTTAAGATAAATGGGAAAAATTGTATTTCAAAAGTGAGACAGTGATAAAGTTAAGGACAAGAAAAAAATGTTAACTTTGTATCCTGTAACCTTGCTGTAATTGGTTATTATAGTTCCAGGAGTTTTTTGGTCAATTCTTTTTGGATTTTCTACATACATGATCATGTCATCTGCAAACAAAGACAGTTTTATTTCCTCCTTTCCAACCTGTATACTTTTTTTCCCAATCTTACTGTGTTAGCTAGGATTTCCAGTATAATGTTGAAAAGCAGTGGTAGGAGGGGACATCCTTGCCTTGTTCCTGATCTTAGTGGGAAAGCTTTATTGTTTTTTACCATTAAGTATGATGTTAGTTGTAGATTTTTTAAAAATCAAAGTGAGAAAATTCCTGTCTATTCCTAGTTTGCAGAGAGTTTTTGTTTTTAAAATCATTAATGGGTGTTAGATTTTGTCAAATGCCTTTTCCACATTCATTGATATGTGGAAAAATCATATGATTTTTCTTCTTTAGCCTGTTAATGTGATGGATTACATTAATTGATTTTCAAATGTTGAATCAGCTTTGCATAGCTGGGACAAATCCCACTTGGTTGTGATGTGTAATTCTTTTTATATATTCTTGAATTCAATTTGCAAATACTTTCGTTGAGAATTTTTACATCTATGTTCATGAGAGATATTGGTCTGTAGTTTTCTTTTCTTGTAATGTCTTTGTCTGGTTTTGGTATTAGAGTAATGCTGGTGTCATAAAATGAGTTAGTAAGTCTTTCACTTGCTTCTATCTTCTGAAAGACATTATAGATAATTGTGTAATATTTTCCTTAAATTTTTGGTAGAATTCAGTGAACCTATCTGTGCCTGGTGCTGTATGTTTTGGAATGTTGTTAATTGTTGATTGAATTTCTTTGATAGATATAGGCCCATTAAGACTGCCTATTTGTCTTATGTAAGCTTTGGAAGGTTGTGTCTTTCAAGGAGTTCGTCCATTTCATCTAGGTTGTCAAATAGGTGAGCATAGATTGTTCATCATGCTCCTTGATTATCCTTTTAATATCTGTGAGATCTGTAGTGATGATGTCCCCTCTTTCATTTCTGATATTAGTAATTCATGTCCTTCTGTTTTTTCTTAGTTAACCTGGCTTGAGGCTTATTGATTTTACTGATCTCTAAAAAAAACCTATCAGCTTTCGGTTTAATGATTTTCTCCATTGGTTTTCTATTTTTAATTTTATTGATTTCTGCACTGGTTTTTATTGTTTCATTTTTTTCTGCTTACTTTGAATTTAATTTGCTGTACTTTTGCTAGTTTCCTAGAGTGAAAGCTTAGATGATTGACTTAAGGTCTTCTTTTTTTCTTTTCTTTTTTTTTTTTTGAGATGGAGTTTCGCTCTTTTTGCCCAGGCTGGAGTGCAATGGCGCGATCTCAGCTCACTGCAACCTCTGCCTCCTGGGTTCAAGTGATTCTCCTGCCTCAGCCTCCAGAGTAGCTGGGATTACAGGCATGCACCACCACACCTGGCTAATTTTGTATTTTTAGTAGAGACAGGGTTTCTCCATGTTGGTCAGGCTGGTCTCGAACTCCTGACCTCAGGTGATCTGCCCGCCTTGGCCTCCCAAAGTGCTGGGATTACAGACGTGAGCCACCACGCCTGGGCCTAGGTCTTTCATTTTTTCTAATGTATGCATTTTATATATATTTCCATCTAATTATTGCTTTTGCTGCATCTCCCAAGTTTTGAAACATTGTGTCTTCATTGAGTTCAAAATAGTCTTAAATTTCTCTTGCAATTTATTCTTTGACCCATGTGTTATTTAGAAATTTGTTGTTTAATTTCCAAGTATTTTGGAATTTTCCAGCTATCTTTCTTTTTTCTTTTTTAAAAAATTGAGATGGGGTTTCACCATGTTTCCCAGGCTGGTCTCGGACTCCTGAATGCAGGCCATCCGCCTGATTTCAGCCTTACGAAGTGCTGGGATTACAGGTGTGAGCCACCACGCCTGGCAGGAATTTTCCAGCCATCTTTCTGTTTTTGATTTCTAGTTGTAACTCCATTGTGGTCTGAAAGCAGACACTATGATTTCTATTCATTTACATCTGTGAAGGTATGTTTTAGAGTCCAGAATATGGCCAATTTGGTAAGTGTTTCCTGTGAGCTTGAGAAGAATGTATATTCTACTGGTGTTGAATGAAGTAATTTATAAATGTCAATTATATCTAGTTGATTGATGGTGCTATTGAGTTCAGCTATTTCCTTGCTGATTTTCTGCAGGCTGTATCTGCCCATTCTGATTGAGGAGTGTTAATGTTTTCAATTTTAATACTGGATTAATCTTTTTCCTTGAAGTTCTATCTGTTTTTGCTTCACATATTTTGATACTCTGTTGTTAGGCACACACACATTAAGCATTGGTATGTTTTCTTGGAGTATTGATCCCTTAACCATTTGGTAATGCTTCTCTTTATTCTTGACAACTATCTTTGCTCTGAAATTAATGTAGCTACTCTTCCGCTTTCTTTCGATTAGTATTAGCATGGTATATCTTTCTTTATCTCTTTCAATCTGTATGTGCCTTTATATTTAAAGTGGGTTTCTTTTAGACAACATATAAAAGAATGATCTTTTAGATCATTCTGACAATCTGTCTTTTCATTGATGTATTTAGAGCATTGATTTATTTTTTATTGATTTTTTTTTTGAGACGGAGTTTCACTCTTGTTGCCTAGGCTGGAGTGCGATGGCACGATTTCGGCTCACTGCAACCTCTGCCTCCTGGGTTCAAGCGATTCTCTAGCCTCAGCCTCCTGAGTAGCTGGGATTACAGGCATGTGCCACCATGCCTGGCTAATTTTTTGTATTTTTAGTAGAGACGGGGTTTCTCCATGGTGGTCAGGCATGTCTCGAACTCCCAGCCTCAGGTGATCTGCCTGCCTTGGCCTCCCAAAGTGCTGGGATTACAGGTGTGAGCCATTACGCCCAGCCAGATCATTGATGTTTAAAGAAATTATTGGTACTTGAATTAATATCTATCTTATTTAATACTGTTTTTTATTTGTTGCTCTTGTTCTTTGTTTCTATTTTTGTCTTCCACACTTTTTCTACCTTTTATATTTTTTTATTGAGCAATCTGTATGATTGTATTTTTCTGTCCTTTCTTAGCACATCAGTTCTACTTCTTTTTAAACATTTTTCAGTGATTGTCTTAGAGTTTGCAATATTCATTTATAACTAATCTAAGTACACTTTCAAATAACACTATACGGCTTCAGGTAGTACAAGTACTATATAATAACAAAATATTTCTACTCTCCCATCTTTTGTATCATTGCTGTGATTTATTTTACTTACATGCTTATATATATGTGTGTGTGCGTGTGTGTAATTAAATGCATTGTTGCTAATATCATTTTATTTTATTTTATTTTATTATTTTTTTTTAATTTCTGAAGTATTTATTGATCATTCTTGGGTGTTTCTCGGAGAGGGGGATATGGCAGGGTCATAGGATAATAGTGGAGAGAAGGTCAGGAGATAAACACATGAACAAAGGTCTCTGGTTTTCCTAGGCAGAGGACCCTGCGGCCTTCTGCAGTGTTTGTGCCCCTGAGTACTTGAGATTAGGGAGTGGTGATGACTCTTAAAGAGCATGCTGCCTTCAAGCATCTGTTTAACAAAGCACATCTTGCACCACCCTTAATCCATTTAACCCTGAGTTGACACAGCACATGTTTCAGAGAGCAGGGGGCTGGGGGAAAGGCCATAGATCAACAGCATCCCAAGGCAGAAGAATTTCTCCTAGTCAGAACAAAATGGAGTCTCCTATGCCCACCCCTTTCCACACAGACACAGCAACAATCTGATCTTTCCTTCCTTTCCCCACACTTCCTCCCCTTCTCTTCAACAAAACCGCCATCGTCCTCATGGCCCGCTCCCGATGGTCGCTGTCTCTTCGGAGCTGTTGGGTACACCTCCCAGACAGGGCAGCCGGGCAGAGGCGCTCCTCACCTCCCAGACAGGGCGGCTGGGCAGAGGCGCCCCTCGCTTCCCAGACGGGGCCGCCCGGGCAGAGGCGCTCCTCTCCTCCCAGACGGGGCGGCCGGGCAGAGGCGCTCCTCACTTCCCCGACGGGGCCGCCCGGGCAGAGGCACTCCTCGCTTCCCAGACGGGGCCGCCCGGGCAGAGGCGCTCCTCAGTTCCTCCCAGACCGGGTGGCAGCCGGGCAGAGGCGCTCCTCACCTCCCAGACGGGGCGGCCGGGCAGAGGCGCTCCTCACCTCCCAGACGGGGCGGCCGGGCAGAGGCGCTCCTCACTTCCCCGACGGGGCGGCCGAGCAGAGGCGCTCCTCACTTCCCAGAGGGGGCGGCCGAGCAGAGGCGCTCCTCACTTCCCAGAGGGGGCGGCCGGGCAGAGGCGCTCCTCACTTCCCAGACGGGGCGGCCGGGCAGAGACGCTCCTCACTTCCTCCCAGATGGGGTGGCAGCTGGGCAGAGGCGCTCCTCACCTCCCAGACAGGGCGGCCGGGCAGAGGCGCTCCTCACTTCCCAGACTGGGCGGCCGGGCAGAGGCGCTCCTCACCTCCTAGACGGGGCGACCAGGCAGAGGCGCTCCTCACTTCCCAGACGGTGTGGCGGCCGGGCAGAGGTGCTCCTCCCTTCCCAGATGGGGCAGCCAGGCAGAGGCGCTCCTCACTTCCCAGACGGTGTGGCGGCCGGGCAGAGGTGCTCTTCCCTTCCCAGATGGGGCAGCCAGGCAGAGGCGCTCCTCACTTCCCAGACGGTGTGGCGGCCGGGCAGAGGTGCTCCTCCCTTCCCAGATGGGGCAGCCAGGCAGAGGCGCTCCTCACTTCCCAGAGGGGGCGGCCGGGCAGAGGTGCTCCTCACTTCCTCCCAGACGGGGTGGCAGCCGGGCAGAGGCACTCCTCACCTCCCAGACGGGGCGGCCGGGCAGAGGTGCTCCTCATCTCCCAGACGGGGCGGCCGGGCAGAGGTGCTCCTCATCTCCCAGACGGGGCAGCCGGGCAGAGGTGCTCCTCACTTCCTCCCAGACGGGGTGACGGCCGGGCAGAGGCACTCCTCACCTCCCAGACGGGGCGGCCGGGCAGAGGCGCTCCTCACCTCCCAGACGGAGTGGTCAGGCAGAGGCGCTCCTCACTTCCCATATGGGGTGGCGGCCGGGCAGAGGCGCTCCTCACTTCCCAGATGGGGCAGCCGGGCAGAGGTGCTCCTCACTTCCTCCCAGACGGGGTAGCAGCCGGGCAGAGGCGCTCCTCACCTCCCAGACGGGGTGGCCGGGCAGAGGCGCTCCTCCCTTCCCAGACGGAGTGGCCAGGCAGAGGCGCTCCTCACCTCCCAGAGTGGGCGGCCGGGCAGAGGTGCTCCTCACTTCCTCCCAGACGGGGTGGCGGCCAGGCAGAGGCGCTCCTCACCTCCCAGACGGGGCGGCCGGGCAGAGGCACTCCTCACCTCCCAGAGTGGGCGGCCGGGCAGAGGCGCTCCTCACTTCCCAGAGTGGGCGGCCGGGCAGAGGCGCTCCTCACTTCCCAGAGTGGGCGGCCGGGCAGAGGCGCTCCTCACTTCCCATAGGGGGTGGCAGCCGGGCAGAGGCGCTCCTCACTTCCCAGATGGGGCAGCTGGGCAGAGGTGCTCCTCACTTCCTCCCAGACGGGGTGGCGGCCAGGCAGAGGCGCTC
The DNA here is from genome assembly GCF_028885625.2 of Pongo pygmaeus. NCBI lineage: Eukaryota > Metazoa > Chordata > Mammalia > Primates > Hominidae > Pongo > Pongo pygmaeus. The sequence goes on along the minus strand of NC_072373.2, from coordinate 66,125,248 downwards.
CTCACCTCCCAGACGGGGCGGCCGGGCAGAGGCACTCCTCACCTCCCAGACGGGGCAGCTGGGCAGAGGCGCTCCTCACCTCCCAGAAGGGGCGGCTGGGCAGAGGCGCTCCTCACTTCCCATATGGGGTGGCAGCCGGGCAGAGGCGCTCCTCACTTCCCAGATGGGGTGGCGGCCAGGCAGAGGCGCTCCTCACTTCCCAGATAGGGCAACAGGGCAGAGGCGCTCCTCACTTCCTCCCAGACGGGGCGGCCGGGCAGAGGTGCTCCTCATCTCCCAGACGGGGCAGCCGGGCAGAGGCGCTCCTCACTTCCTCCCAGACGGGGTGGCAGCCGGGCAGAGGCGCTCCTCACATCCCAGATGATGGGCGGCCGGGCAGAGGCGCTCCTCACTTCCCAGATAGGGCGGCCGGGCAGAGGGGCTCCTCACATCCCAGACGATGGGCGGCCAGGCAGAGACGCTCCTCACTTCCTAGACGGGGTGGCGGTGGGGCAGAGGCTGTAATCTTAGCACTTTAAGAGGCCAAGGCAGGAGGCTGGTAGGTGGAGGTTGCAGAGAGCCGAGATCACACCACTGCACTCCAGCCTGAGCACCATTGAGCATTGAGTTAGCGAGACTCCGTCTGCAATCCCAGCACCTCGGGAGGCCGAGGCAGGCAGATCACTCGAGGCCAGGAGCTGGAGACCAGCCCGGTCAACACGGCGAAACCCCGTCTCCACCAAAAATACAAAAACCATTCAGGCGTGGCGGCGCGCGCCTGCAATCCCAGGCACTCGGCAGGCCAAGGCAGGAGAGTCACAGGAGCCCGAGGCAGGGAGGTTGCAGCAAGCCGAGATCCCGGCAGTACAGTCCAGCTTCGGCAACAGAGGGAGACCGAAAAAAGAAGGAGAGGGAGACCGAAAAAAGAGGGGAGAGGGAGAGGGAGAGGGAGAGGGAGAGGGAGAGGGAGAGGGAGAGGGAGAGGGAGAGGGAGAGGGAGAGGGAGAGGGAGAGGGAGAGGGAGAGGGAGAGGGAGAGGGAGAGGGAGAGGGAGAGGGAGAGGGAGAGGGAGAGGGAGAGGGAGAGGGAGAGGGCGCTAATATCATTTTAAACAGTCATCTGTTAGATCAATTACGAATAAAAAAATAAAAGTTTTTATTTTACCCTCACGTATTCATTCTCAAATGCTCTTCCTTTCTTAATATAAATCCAAGTTTCTGAGCTATATCATTTTCATTCTCTTTGAAAAACTTTTAAAAATATTACTTGCAGGTCAGGCTTACTGAAAACAAATTCTCTCAATTTTTGCTTGTCTGAGGAAGTATTTCTCTTTCACTTCTGAACGTTAATTTCACAGGGTGTGGAATTCTAAGTTGATGAGTTTTTTTCTGTCAACATTTTAAATTTTTTCTTCCACTCTCTTCTTGCTCGCATTGTTTTTGAGAAATCATGTGTAATTTTTATCTTTACTTCTGTGTTCATATGGTGTTTGATGATTTATTTTTAATTTAATTTAATTTAATTTTTTAAGAGATAGTGTCTCCCTATAGTGCCCAGGCTTGTCTGGAACTCCTGGCCTCAAGCAATTTTACCACCTCAGCCTCCCAAAGTGTTCAGATTACAGGCATGAGCCATGAGCCACCACACCTGGCTGTGATTTTTTTCTTTAGGTTTAATTTTTCGAAGTTTGAATATCTATGCCTAAGCATAGGTTTTGTTTGTTTTCTTTTTGTTTTGCATTTATCCTGCTTGGTGCTATCTGAGCTTCCTAGATCTGTGGATTGGTGTCTAACATTAATTTGGGGGAAATTTTCACTCATTATTGCTTCAAATATTGCTTCTGCTCTTTTCTCTTTTTCCTCTCCTGGGATTTCCATTACATATGTTTACACCCTTTGTAGTTGTCCCCCAGCTTTTGGATATTCTGTTATGAGTTTTTATTTTCAGTCTGTTTTCTTTTTGCTTTTGGTATTGGACTTTCTTTTTTTTTTTTTTTTTTTTGAGATGGAGTCTCACTCTGTCACCAGGCTGGAGTGCAGTGGCAGTGGTGCAATCTCGGCTCACCGCAACCTCCGCCTCCCGGGTTCAAGTGATTCTCCTGCCTCGGTCTCCCAAGTAGCTGGGATTACAGGCATGTGCCACCATGCCTGGCTAATTTTTTGTATTTTTAGTAGAGATGGGGTTTCACCATGTTGGCCAGGATGGTCTCAATCTCATGACCTCGTGATCCACCTGCCTCGGCCTCCCAAAGTGCTGGGATTACATGGACATTTTTATTGTTATGTCCCCAAGCTTGGAGATTCTTTCTTCATCATGTCCAGTCTACTAATGGGTTCATCAAAGGCATTCTTTATTTCTCTTACACTATATTTTTTTGTAATCTCTGTGATTTCTTTTTCGCTCTTAGAATTTTCATGTTTCTGTTTACATTATATACCTGTTCTTGCATGCTATCTACTTTTTCCATTAAAGTCCTTAGCATAGTCCATACTCCATAGAAGCACAGTTGTTTTAAATTTCTGGTCTGGTAATTCTAGCGTTTCTGCCATATGCGATTCTGTCCAGATATGCTTGTTCAGTCTCTTCATATCTTTAAACTGTGTTTTTTGGCTTTTAGTTTGCCTTATAATTTTTCGTTAAAAGGTACACATCATGTACTGGGTAAAAAGAGCTGTAGTAAATAGGCCTTTAGTAATGTAGTGGTAAGGTATAGGAAGAAGGGGAAGTGTATTAGTTCATTTTCATACTGCTATGAAGAAATACCTGAGACTGGGTAATTTATAAATAAAAAGAGGTTTAATGCACTCACAGTTCCACGTGGCTGGGGAGGCCTCACAATCATGGCAGAAGGTGAAGGAGAAACAAAGGCACATCTTACATGGCAGCAGGCAAGAGAGAAGTGGCGAGAAAAAGGGGGAAAACCCCTTATAAAATCATCAGATCTCATGAGAACTCACTCACTGTCATGAGAACAGCAGCATGGGGGTAACCACCCCTATGATTCAAGTACCTCTCACCAGGTCCCTCTTACAACATAGGGATTATGGGAGCTACAATTCAAGATGAGATTTGGGTGGGGACACAGCCAAACCATATCGGGGGTATTCTGTGGTCTTATGAGTAGGTCTCAGTCTTTTGGTGAGCTTTTGCCCCTGAATTGTGAACTTCATCACTGTTTCTCTGTCCCTGTCTCTCTCCATCTCCCCACTCCCGCTCCCACACTTTACATGGGAAGGAATGACTTAGAAGGGGTTGGAATTGGGTATTTCTTTTCTTCCATGTGGAAAGCTAGAGGGAGCTGGGGTTGGCTATTTCCCTTTCCCCAGCTTAATCAGGCTCTGATCAAACCCCAATAGGCTCTGGTAAAATAGTTTCTTCTGAGGTCAGGCTTTCTTAAGAACCGAATGCCCTTGCACATTTCAAAAGTGGTTTTATTTTGTGTCCCCCTGCTGGAATCATAAGGGAATTTTTCTCTGATATTTGCTGTGAGGTAGAGCTCCTGGATGTAAAACTCATAAAAGTGTGGAAGCCCCCATATGACTGGGTCTCTCTGGAGTTTTAAACTTACAGTTGTCTCCACTGAGCCTCTAGCAATCCATTAATTACAGTTCAGGTTTTCCTATCCTAGCACTTGTTCCTGTGGAGGTTTTTACCTGGGAGTTTATGTTCTGATAAGTTGTGATTCTCAGTATCTGCCTGTCTCTCTGATATTTGGGGCAGTGGTTTGTCCTGTAACTCTACTTTTCTGATGGTTCTAAGAAGAGTTGTTGATTTTTCAGTCAGTTCCAGTTTTTACTTGATGTTAGGATGGAGTAGCAACTTCCAAGCTCCTTACATGCTGAACCAGTTTATTCCTTTTTAATGCTGAATAATATTCCATTGTATGGATATACTACAATTTGTTTATTCATCTGTTGGTGGACATTTGATTGTTTCTAGTGTTGGGCTACTGTATTAGTTCATTTTCATACTTCTGTAAGAACTGCCCAAGACTGGTAATTTATAAAGGAAAGAGGTTTAATTGACTTTCAGTTCTGCATGGCTGGGGAGACTTCAGGAAACTTACAATTATGGCAGAAGAGGAAGGGGAAGCAAGGTACCTTCTTCACAAGGTGGCTGGAAGGAGAAGTGCTGAGTGAAGGGGGAAGAGCCCCTTATAAAACCATCAGATCTTGTGAGAACTCACCCACTATCATGAGAACAGCATGGGCAAAACTGCCCCCATGATTCAGTTACCTCCACCTGGTCTCTCCCTGACATGTAGAAATTATGGGGATTACAATTCAAGATGAGATTTGGGTGGAGACACAAAGCCTAACCATATCAGATATTATGAAAAAAGCTGCTCTGAACATTCATGTTTAAGTCTTTGTGTGAACATATGTTCCATTTTTCTTGCGTGTATACCCAATAGTGGAATTGCTAAGTTTTATGATAAATAAATTTCAACTTTCTAAGAACTGCCAAACTGTTTTCCAAAGTGATTTACCATTGTACATTCCCACTAGCAATTTATGAGCATTCCAGTTGCTCCACATCCTTGCCAATGCTTGGTATTGTCAGTGAAAAGAAGCATTTACTATATCAATTTAGAAAGACTAGTTTCTTCTAAGCTTGCCATTTGACAGAAAGGGAGTGAAGAGTGGATGGGACTCTGTAGTTTCTTCATTTGGATAGCTAATGCTCAATAAATCTCCAAAGATACCATACTTATCAAGAAATTTGATATTTTAATTATCACCATTTCAGCTTCTCTTGTCCCAATTTCTTCCAAATGGAGCTAAACTCAGTTCAATCTGGTTTTCCAATTAGGTAGAGTATATGGAAGCTGAGAGGAAGTATTATGGCTATAGACTCAGTAGGGCATATGGTGAGCTCTGAAAATCCTCCAGTTGGTTGCTGTTGAGAAATTCATTGTCAGTCTAGTTGTTTCATTATAGATAATTTTTCTTTGTGACATTTAAGAAACTTTCCTTACCTTTGATTTTTTTTTTCTTTTTTTTTTTTTTGAGGCAGAGCCTTGCTCTGTCACCCAGGCTGGAGTGCAGTGGCGCGATCTTGGCTCACTGCAACCTCTGCCTCCCAAGTTCAAGCGATTCTCCTACCTCAGCCTCCTGAGTAGCTGGGATTACAGGCACCCACCACCATGCCTGGCTAATTTTTGTATTGTTAGTAGAGATGGGGTTTCGCCATGTTGGCCAGGCTGGTTTCAAACTCCTGACCTCAGGTGATCCACCTGCCTCTGCCTCCCATGTTCAAGCGATTCTCCTACCTCAGCCTCCTGAGTAGCTGGGATTACAGGCACCCACCACCATGCCTGGCTAATTTTTGTATTGTTAGTAGAGACGGGGTTTCGCCATGTTGGCCAGGCTGGTTTCAAACTCCTGACCTCAGGTGATCCACCTGCCTCTGCCTCCCATGTTCAAGCGATTCTCCTACCTCAGCCTCCTGAGTAGCTGGGATTACAGGCACCCACCACCATGCCTGGCTAATTTTTGTATTGTTAGTAGAGACGGGGTTTCGCCATGTTGGCCAGGCTGGTTTCAAACTCCTGACCTCAGGTGATCCACCTGCCTCTGCCTCCCATGTTCAAGCGATTCTCCTACCTCAGCCTCCTGAGTAGCTGGGATTACAGGCACCCACCACCATGCCTGGCTAATTTTTGTATTGTTAGTAGAGACGGGGTTTCGCCATGTTGGCCAGGCTGGTTTCAAACTCCTGACCTCAGGTGATCCACCTGCCTCGGCCTCCCAAAGTGCTGGGATTAAAATCATGAACCACGGCGCCCAGCCCTTACCTTTGATATTTTAATTTCACTATGATGTGTTTAGGTATGGATTTATCCTGCTTAAAACCCAAATTTCATGATTCTTATTTTTCATTAATTCAGTAAAATAGTCATTATTTTCTGAGTCTTATTTTCTCAACAGAGAAATGTTTCTCTGTTCTCAACAGATAAAAATATTTCTCTCTTTTCCCATCTTTTGGAACATAGATTACGTGTATGTTGAACATTTTCATTTATTCTATGTGATTCTTCATTTCTCTTTTGCAGTGGCTATAAAAATTATCATTCATTTTTCAGTGCTGCATTCTAGGTAGTTTCTCCAGATCAGTCATCTAGTTCTCCACTTCTTTCTACAGGTCTTTAATCTGCTGTTTAACCTACTTAAGGTGTTTTAAAAATCCAATGCTTATGTTTATCATTTCTACATGCTTTAGGGATTTTGGTTTTAATTAATTTAAATGTTCTTATAATATAGACTATAACAAACAATTCTATTTTCTAAAGTTCTTGGGAGTCTAACTCTGCTTTTTGTTATTTCTACCTACTTTTGCTTACCTGGATTGCTTTTTGAGTGTGGTAAAATTTTATTTAGTAAGTCATACTTGGTGGGGATCCTGTATGGCTTACATTCATGGGATGTCTTTCTAGAGCAATGTTTCCATTTTTTTCTTCAACTTTTATTTTAAATTCTGGGGTATGTATGCAGGATGTACATGTTTGTTACATAGGTAAACATGTGCCATGGTAGTTTGCTGCACAGATCATCCCATCATCTAGGTATTAAGCCCAGCATCCATTAGCTATTCTTCCTGGTGTAGAGCAGTGTTTTTTAATTTTCCTGCATATTAGATTCATCTACTGAGCCTTTAAATATCAAGATGCCGGGTTGAACCTCAGACCAGTTAACTCAGATACTGTGAGTATAAGACTGGAGCATCAGTGTTTTTAAAACCTCACAGTCAAGATCGAGAACCATTGCTCTAGAGAAAATTTGCCTTTGATTTTTATAGGCACTATGAGTGTGTTTTCAGACCTGGACTAGTTTAATATCAGTGTCTCAACTTTGGGTTCCTGAACTATATAGGTAGCATAAATTTGAAACTCATGTTTGGGGTACCTTTTTCTTTCTCTCATCAAACATGTAGGCTGAGATAGACATATTCCTTGTCATCTCTTTGCACCTAGAGAGTAGCCCTTTAGGGGTCATGGGGGCAAGGAAGGGCTCTGTTCTACTTCATCATGTTGAGCAAACCCAAGGCTTCATTGTTGATTCCGTATGTCTGTGAAATCCTGAACTTATTGATTACCAATATTAACAAATGCCCTCTGTGTGACTTAAATGTCAATGCCAGTGCAGCAGTTCTATGTTTGTCTTTTTCTGATTTTGGTTCTAAATTCCTCTTGCTTCTGTGAGAGCTCAGCTGTACATTTAGAATCTTTGTTATATTTTATTTAACAATTCTCAGTTTTTCTGTGTACTTACATCACACTATTGCTAGAAACAGAAATCTTCCTATGATGGCATTCTCTACCTTTGTGGCTATGCCCTACCCTTTGGGATCATCCTCTTTTCCAGATGTCTGCCTAAACCAAGTGTGAACTTGCTGTGTCTTTAGACATGGTGCATTGGGTTTGCAAGTGTCTACCTGGCAGGCCCCTGGAGCTTGTATGTGTTCCTTCACCCTGCTTGGCTTGGTCTTGGCTTTGTCTTAATCCGTCTGGTCTCTGTTGCCAAGGTCTAGGCATGCTTTGAATTCCAACCTACCTGAATTATGTCAACCTCTATTCTTTTTCTTGTGTTTCCAAGTCTTTGTCTTCACTCACTTGCTAAACTCAGGTCTGGTTTCAGTTAATTTCCTGGACTCATCTTTCCACAAAGGACTCGCTTTCCCTGATTTGAGGGTTTGTAGCACAGTTTATAACACCATGGGAGTGAGTCCAGCTCAGGATTCACATTTCTAGGATGCCAAGATGGTCTGAGCAAGTAGCTTCTAACTTTATATGTCATTAAAAAAACACTTGTTACTGAGTATGTAAATTCCAAAGACTTTCTATTATATATTGATAACATTTGTACCTATAGTATTAATTGAAGATAAATGCTGTATCACTGATTTTGTCAGGAAGAAGGATACCCTTTGAAGTTGAGGATACACTTTTGTTTTTTTTTAATTTCCTTAATTCATGTGTAGCCATCTTCCTGTGTATCAAATAAAACCAGCTGTGACTGGATTGTGGCTCTTGTAGTCCATGCAACCCTTTTACTCTGAGACGTTGGAAGGAAGCTGAGTTTGGTGGAAAGCATCCAGAGAACTCTTGGCAGCCTTGATGGATCATTTACCCCAGTTTGGACTTTTCTATCTCTTTAAGGAAGCTCTGCTGAGATCATTACTGAAACATCAGTTTTCCTCAGAGAATAACCCCTGGTCTTCTGCCAGTGGAGTTAGCATTTGGTTATGAAGATGGCTTTGAGAATTAAATAAGATACCTGGAGGCAGAAGTGCATTATGTACTGGTAGTGAGCCCACAGAAATGATAGGTTGTATGATTGTTGGTGGATAGTGGTCTAATAGAATCTTTAATCTTTCATCTATCAATTGCATCCTTTAGGATTTGTGTTAATGCCGCCCTTTCAATCATTCTGTCTTTATTTAGATTTCTCTTCATATTTTCTGTCTTTTCTTTCTTGGCAGTATCTTCAAAAGTAATTAGGAGGCTGTCCCAGAAATTGCCTTTGAAGATTGTTGCAATGTGTATACCTGTCAAAAGGAATTGACCAAACCCTGCTGAAAGCTATTTTACACATCAATTTATGAGCCAGTCTCAGCTCTTCTGTTCTGAGCTGATCATCCAGAATGATCCAAAAGGAAACCATCAGAGCCAATCATAGTGCCTGGAGTGATTTTCAGATGCCTTTTTTTCTTCTTTTACTTACACAGGGCACTCAGGAATCTTGCACTCTGGATGAACCCCGTTTACATTTTGGTTGGGATGGGAAAAGTAGAGCTTTAGACTTTATTTTGAAGGCAAAACCCTTTTATTTACTTAGGAAACATTTCAATTCTATATGGTTTTCTTTCTCTTTGTTTTCTTTTCTTCTTTCCCTCTATCCTTCCTTCCTTCCTTTCTTCTTTCCTTCCTTCCTTCCATCCTCCCTCCCTCCCTCCCTTCTTTCCTTCCTACCTACCAACCTACTTTTTTTTTTTCTCTTTTGGTATCTTGGAACATATCTAAGTCTTTTGGAAAATGGACATTGTTGAAGAAAAAGTGTTATCACTATTACAAAAATATGATTTAGAATAATGGAACCTCAGATTTGTAAAGAACCCGAGGATTCCTTTATTTCAGCCATTTAACTAATACTTAAATTCTTTCCAATCTAGTCACAGCCCATGATGGGATACCTACATCACCTGCAAGTGTTGGGAAACTTCTGTGTCCTGCAGTACCCCTTACAATTTTGAACAGCTCTGGCTGTTATTTAGTTACTGCTTATGTTGAGCTAAAATATACTCTCCTGTAATGCCTATCCTCTGCTCTTTAGTTTCTTTTTTGGGGACCATAAAGAGCAGTATTTTTAAAATTTCGGGCTGAAATTCAGGGTTGTGAAATAATTTTAATTGGTTATGACCATCATTAAAAGAGAAGAAAAGGACCAGATGTGGTGGCTCATGCCTGTGATCCCAGTGCTTTGAGAGGCTGAGGCAGGAGGGTCGCTTGAGCCCAGGAGTTTGAGACCAGCCTCGGCAACATAACGAGCACAGGTCTCTACAGAATAATTTAAAAATTAGCTTGGCATGGTGATGTGTACCTGTTGTCCCAATACTCAGGAGGCTGAGGTGGGAGGATAGCTTGAGCCCAGGAGGTCAAAGTTGCAATAAGCTGTGATTGCACTGCTGCACTCTGGCCTGGGTGACGGAGACTCTGTCTCTAAAAACAAATAATAATAAATAAATAAAAGGAGAAGAAGAACAAATAGAACAGAATGAGAGTAGAACAAAATAGAAAATATCAGAATATATCACAAGTAGTAAAGTTTTCATGAAACCTTTGTCTTGATTTTATGTTTATTTAATTATATAATTAACTATGTATGTGCACTGTATCTCAATGGTCAAAAGAGTTTGAAAGCTGCTGAATAGAACATGTCTCACTTTTCTTCCCTATGCCACCCACATAGTTGAGCCATTCTCATGCCCCATCAAGTCTTTTCTTCCCTAAAGGAAGCATTTCCATTTCTTTCCACTCATCCATATGTATCACAGTCTCACATTTCCTTGCCACACTGAACACAGTTCAGTGAACCTAGTTTGTATGAAAAATTGGGACCTGGAATCAAAAACAATGTCCCTAGCTATGTTCTAACTGAAACAGGGGCAAGTAGAACTACCCTGTTCTTGGTTAGCAGAATGCACTTCACTGCATTTTAATGCAGCATGAAGTGATTAGATCCATGAGGATGTGTCACAGAGACTCCAGAGCCAGAGGCCCCTGGGCTTTGTCTCATAGTGTTGAAATACACAGCCCAGGGGCCTCTGGCTTTGGAGTCTCTGTTTAGTCAGTGTAAGCCTGCAGATAAGCTGAAGAGTAACCAAGGATAAGTTACTTCTCTGTGCCTCAATTTCCTCATTTGTAATATAAGCATATTTCAAATTTGCAGTATTTTATAATATTTTTGGATTTTTTTGTGAGTATTAAATGAGTTAGTACATGTAAAGGACAGAAAAGGGCATATAATAAGCACTTAGCAATCCCAAATATTTTTAAAGCAATATCAGCAAATTATTGATTCATTGAACGTTTCATCAACTCAGACGTGTAGAGCTTTCAGCATGTGTATAAATAGTGTGATTATATGTCCCATGGTGCCCAGGGTAGCCCTAGTTTTTACCTATTGTCCTGGCATAATTAATGGTACCCCCTTTCATTCTCAAAGGCTCCACCAGAACCTCAGATTTGCTTATTCCAAATCATATTTTTGCAGTAGGAATTAATATTTTCCTCAGTTGTGTGCCATCCTAGGTAAAAGCCACATCTTCTCTCACTAAATATTTGATCAATTTTGGATTTACTTGGAAGACGGGATCTCTCTCTCTTTTTTTTTCTACTGAAGTTTCACCTGAGCCCGCTGCCCACCGTTACACCTCCTTTCCTTGCCAAGTGGCAGAAGTTAGCTTCAGACTAGAAACTCCAAAGGGGAGGCTGACCCCCTTGGGCCCAATTACCTGGGTTTAATTTGGCCCATCATTCTGTTCTGTGAAGACCTTTTGGATTCTGATTCTGTCATTCAGAATGTTTACTAATCCTCAATTTCATGTTATTTTCAAGTCCTTTTTCCTAGGGAGCTGACATCCCTTAAAGGTTGCTTTGTGTCTTAATCCAAGTAAGCTGAAGTTACCCAATGGGGTTTACCAGAGAGGGTTTACATAAAGCCCTGTGGAAGTGTTAATGGTTGCTATGTATTGAGCCTTTATTATGTGCAAACAAACTGCACAGTATCCGTCAAATTAGGGGTGTTGTGAGCATTTTACACATGTATCTTCCCTGGTCAATGTCGCATCACCATGAGTTAGGTGTTATCTCCATTTTAGGGGTGAGGGAAGCAAGGTTGTCACGTAGGTAGTGAGGCAGAGAGTTGGAACTTGCACCCAGTCTGTGTGGTGAGGATGCCTGGAGAACAGGGCACCCTCAGAATGAAGGTCTGAGCAGAGATTCTTGATAACATAGCCTTTTAAACTGGAAGGCTTTTTTTCTGATGTGATAAAATTGTACTTCCATATGCAATTCATCATTCTGCTGACGACTCATAGTCCTTATTTAAAATATCAATTATTTCCATAAAGATGAAACTATTAAAACAGATGTGGATGAGGTGGAACTTTGGGGGTTGGAGGATTGATAATTTGAGGGACAGTGTGCAGTTTTTTTCTTATAAAACATCTATAATGTCTATTTGCTTTTCCTCATACAAATGAAAGAATATGTGCACCTGTGTGTAACCTCCTAGGCAATGAAATAGCTTTCTGTGGAATAGATTGGTGCACCAAAGACCAAAGTGCCTTCCTTTGAATTATTTTCCCACTTTCCATAGATTTATATTCTTCCCTATCATGATACCATAATCAGTGAGTTTTTTATTGATTTATATCAGACTTACTTCCAAAGAGAACTTGAGTTTATATCACTTTTTGTTGATGTATCAGCAACGTTAAAAATATTACTTCTATATTACTAACATTGTCTATTACTAAAAAGTGGGCACTATAATTGAATATATGAATGAATTGGTGAATGGCCAACACGTATTAACTTTAAGAATATTTCTGTCTCACTTGTGTTTTGTTGCTGGTGAGTTGAGCTACTTTGTCTCTTTTTTTTGACACCAAGATTTTTTTTTTTTTTCCCCCCGAGACAGGGTCTTCCTCTGTCGCCAGGCTGGAGTGCAGTGGTGTGATCATGGCTCACTTAAGTGCAGGATTCTTCTAAGCAAGATTCCTTTTTTAAAAAAAGTTGTGATGTTTGAAAGAATGAGTCTATTTCCTAAGGCTTTTGCTTTTGGAGAGGTCTGGTTAGCTTCTTTGAAGATCCAGTCTCACACTGGCTGCTTACCTGCATGACAGAAGGGGTAGAAAACAGCCTTTCCAAGGGTGAGGCAAAGATCTCTTACTGTCACTGTTAGTCCCCTTTTACAAGCCCAAAATCGTTACTGAAGCCGCTGGGGCTGCGCATTTGCCATATTAACACCTCCAGCTTTTAAGTGGAAAGACCAGGAGACGTGAGTACCAAAGTGGATGGAAGAGCATTTATATATAGGTCCTAAGCATATCAGAGGGAGGAAAGGCTAAGCCCATCATTTGTTCCTGGCTCCTCCTGCAGATGCCTTTGAGATGTGAGGGGCAGGTTGCTTCAGCAGAGCCTAAAACTTAGTCTTTCCCTTGTAGAACCTTTTAAATTTCTACCTAAGTTATAATTCACATCTGAAAGCACACCAGTCTTTGATTTAAGTATTTTTATATTTACATTTATTATTTATTTTTATTATACTTTAAGTTCTGGGATACATGTGCAGAACATGCAGGTTTGTTACATAGGTATACATGTGCTGTGGTGGTTTCCTGCACCCATCAACCCATCATCTACATTAGGTATTTCTCCTAATGCTATCCCCCTCCTTGCCCCCCACCCCCGACAGGCCCCCGTGTGTGATGTTCCCCTCCCTGTGTCCATGTGTTCTCATTGTTCAACTGTCACTTATGAGTGAGAACATATAGTGTTCGGTTTTCTGTTCCTGTGTTAGTTTGCTGAGAATGATGGTTTCCAGCTTCATCCATGTCCCAGCAAAGGACATGAACTCACCCTTTTTATGGCTGCATAGTATTCCATGGTATATATGTGCCACATTTTCTTTATCTGGTGTATCACTGATGGGCATTTAGGTTGGTTCCAAGTCTTTGCTATTGTGAGCAGTGCTGCAATAAATATATGTGTGCATGTGTCTTTACAGTAGAATAATTTATAATCCTTTGAGTATATATCCAGTAATGGGATTTCTGGGTCAAATGGTATTTCTGGTTCTAGAGCCTTGAGGAATCGCCACACTGTCTTCCACAATGGTTGAACTAATTTACACTCTCACTAACAGTGTAAAAATGTTCCTATTTCTCCAGATCCTCACCAGCATGTGTTGTTTCCTGACTTTTTAATGATTGCCATTCTAACTGGTGTGAGATGGTATCTCATTGTGCTTTTGATTTGCATTTCTCTAATGACCAGTGGTGATGAGCTTTTTTTTCATATGTTTGTTGGCCGCATAAATGTCTTCTTTTGAGAAGTGTCTGTTCATATCATTTGCCCACTTTTTGATGGGGTTGTTTGTTTTTTTCTTGTAAATTTGTTTAACTTCCTTGTACATTCTGGATAGTAGCCGTTTATGAGATGGATAGATTGCAAACATTTTCTCCCATTCTGTAGGTTGCCTGTTCACTCCAATGATAGTTTCTTTTGCTGTCCAGAAGCTCTTTAGTTTAATTAGATTCCATTTGTCAATTTTGGCTTTTGTTGCCATTGCTTTTGGTGTTTTAGTCATGAAGTCTTTTCCCATGCCTGTGTCCTGAATGGTATTGCCTAGGTTTTCTTCTAGGGTTTTTATGGTTTAGGTCTTATGTTTAAGTCTTTAATTCATCTTGAGTTAATTTTTGTATAAGGTGTAAGGAAGGGGCCCAGTTTCAGTTTTCTGCATATGGCTAGCCAGTTTTCCCAACACCATTTATTAAATAGGGAATCCTTTCCCCATTGCTTGTGTGGCGTTATTTCTGAGGCCTCTGTTCTGTTCCATTGGTCTATATATCTGTTTTGGGACCAGTACCATGCTGTTTTGGTTACTATAGCCTTGCAGTACACTTTGAAGTCAGGTAGTGTGATGCCTCCAGCTTTGTTCTTTTTGCTTAGGATTGTATTGGCCATACAGCCATACAGCCTCTTTTTTGGTTCCATATGGCATTCAAAGTAGTTTTTTTCTGATTCTGTGAAGAAAATCAATGGTGGCTTGTTGGGGATGGCATTGAATCTATAAATTATTTTGGGCAGGATGGCCATTTTCACGATATTGATTCTTCCTATCCCTGAGCATGGAATGTTCTTCCATTTGTTCGTGTCCTCTCATATTTCCTTGAGCAGTGGTTTGTAGTTCTCCTTGAAGAGGTCCTTCACATCCCTTGTAAGTTGAATTCCTAGGTATTTTATTCTCTTTATAGCAATTTTGAATGGGAGTTCACTCATGATTTGGCTCTTTGCCTATTATTGGTGTATAGGAATGCTTGTGATTTTTGCACATTGATTTTGTATCCTGAGACTTTGCTGAAGTTGCTTATCAGCTTAAGGAGATTTTGGGCTGATACTATGGGGTTTTCTAAATATACAATCATGTCATCTGCAAACAGAGAAAATTTGACTTCCTCTCTTCCTATTTGAATACCCTTTATTTCTTTCTCTTTCCTGATTGCACTGGCCAGAACTTCCAACACTATGTTGAATAGGAGTGGTGAGAGAGGGCATCCTTGTCTTGTGCCTATTTTCAAAGGGAATGCTTTCAGCTTTTGCCCATTCAGTATGATATTGGCTGTGGGTTTGTCATAAATAGCTCTTATTATTTTGAGATACATTCAATCAAAACCTAGTTTATTGAGAGCTTTTAGCATGAAAGTGTGTTGAGTTTTATCAAAGGCCTTTTCTGCATCTGTTGAGATAATCATGTGGTTTTTGTCATTGGTTCTGTTTATGTGATGGCTTATGCTTATTAATTTGCATATGTTGAACCAGCCTTGCATCCCAGGGATGAAGCTGATTGATCATGGTGGATAAGCTTTTTGATGTGCTGCTGGATTTGGTTTGCCAGTATTTTATTGAGGATTTTCTCATTGATGTTCATCAAAGATATTGGCCTGAAATTTTCTTTTTTTGTTGTGTCTCTGCTAGGCTTTGGTATCAGGATGATGCTGGCCTCATAAAATGAGTTAGGGAGGAGTCCCTCTCTTTCTATTGTTTGGAATAGTTTCAGACAGAATGGTACCAGCTCCTCTATGAACCTCTGGTAGAATTTGGCTGTGAATCTGTCTGGTCCTGGGCTTTTTTTGGTTGGTAGACTATTAATTACTGCCTCAATTTAAGAACTTGTTATCGGTCTATTCAGGGATTCGACTTCTTCCTGGTTTCGTCTTGGGATGGTGTATGTGTCCAGGAATTTATTCTAGATTTTCTAGTTTATTTGTGTAGTGGCGTTTATAGTATTCTCTGATGGTAGTTTGTATTTCTGTGGGATCAGTGGTGATATCCCCTTTATCATTATCTATTATGTCTATTTGATTCTTCTCTATTTTCTTCTTTAATAGTCTGGCTAGTGTTCTATTTATTTTGTTAATCTTTTCAAAAAACCAGCTCCTGGATTCATTGATTTTTTTTGAAGGGCTTTTTGTGTCTCTATCTCCTTGAGTTCTGCTCTGATCTTAGTTATTTATTGTTTTCTGCTAGCTTTTGAATTTGTTTGCTCCTGCTTCTCTAGTTCTTTTAATTGTGATGTTAGTGTGTTAATTTTAGATCTTTCCTGCTCTCTCCTGTGGGCATTTAGTGCTATTAATTTCCCTCTACACATTGCTTTAAATGTGTCCCAGAGATTTTGGTACGTTGTCTTTGTTCTCATTGATTTCAAAGAACATCTTTATTTCTGCCTTCATTTTGTTATTTACCCAGTAGTCATTCAGGAGCAGGTTGTTCAGTTTCCTTGTAGTTGTGCCGTTTTGAGTGAGTTTCTTAATCCTGAGTTCTAATTTGATTGCACTGTGGTCTGAGAGACTGTTTTTTATGATTTCTGTTCTTCTGCATTTGCTGAGGAGTGTTTTACTTTGAATTATGTGGTCAATTTTGGAATAAGTGCGATGAGGTGCTGAGAAGAATGTATATTCTGTTGATTTGGGGTGGAGAGCTCTGTAGACGTCTATTAGATGTGCTTGGTCCAGAGCTGAGTTCAAGTCCTGAATATACTTGTTAATTTTCTGTCTCATTGATCTGTCTAATATTGACAGTGGGGTGTTAAGGTCTCCCACTATTATTGTGTGGGAGTCTAAGTTTCTTTTGTAGGTCTCTGATAACTTGCTTTGTAAATCTAGGTGCTCCTGTATTGGGTGATATATATTTAGGATAGTTAGCTCTTCTTGTTGCATTGATTCCTTTATTATAATGTAATGCCCTTCTTTGTCTTTTTTGATCTTTGTTGGTTTAAAGTCTGTTTTATCAGAGACTAGGATTGCAACCCCTACTTTTTTTTTTGCTTTCCATTTGCTTCGTAAATATTTCTCCATCCGTTTATTTTGAGCCTATGTGTGTCTCTGCATGTGAGATGGGTCTCCTGAATACAGCACACTGATGAGTCTTGACTCTATCCAATTTGCCAGTCTGTGTCTTTTAATTGGGGCATTTAGCCCATTTACATTTACGGTTAATATTGTTATGTGTGAATTTGATTCTGTCATAATGATGCTAGGTGGTTATTTTGCCCATTAGTTGATGCAGTTTCTTCATGGTGTTGATGGTCTTTACAATTTGGTATGTTTTTGCAGTGGCAGGTACCGGTTTTTCCATATTTAGTGCTTCCTTCAGGAGCTCTTGTAAGGGAGGCCTGGTGGTGACAAAATCTCTCAGCATTTGCTTGTCTGTAAAGGATTTTATTTCTCCTTTGCTTATGAAGCTTAGTTTGGCTGGATATGAAATTCTGGGTTGAAAATTCTTTTCTTTAAGAATGTTGAATATTGGTCCCCACTCTCTTCTGGCTTGTAGAGTTTCTGCCAAGAGATCCACTGTTAGTCTGATGGGCTTCCCTTTGTGGGTAACCCGACCTTTCTTTCTTTAACATTTTTTCCTTCGTTTCAACCTTGGTGAATGTGATGATTATGTGTCTTGGGGTTGCTTTTCTCGAGCAGTATTTTTGTGGTGTTCTCTGTATTTCCTGAATTTGAATGTTAGCCTGTCTTGCTGGGTTGGGGAAGTTCTCCTGGATAATATCCTGAAGAGTATTTTCCAACTTGGTTCCATTCTCCCAGTCACTTTCAGGTACACCAATCAAATGTAGATTTGGTCTTTTCACATAGTCCCATATTTCTTGGAGGCTTTGTCTGTTCCTTTTCATTCTGTTTTCTCTAATCTAGTCTTCACACTTCATTTCATTAAGTTGACCTTCACTGTCTGATATCCTTTCTTCCACTTGATCAATTCGGCTATCGATACTTGTGTATGCTTCATGAGGTTCTCGTGCTGTATTTCTCAGCTCCATCAGGTCATTTATGTTCTTCTCTAAACTGGTTATTCTAGTTAGCAATTCCTCTAACCTTTTTTCAAGGTTCTTAGCTACCTTGCATTGGGTTAGAACGTGTTCCTTTAGCTTGGAGGAGTTTGTTATTACCCACCTTCTGAAGCCTACTTCTGTCAATTCATCAAACTCATTCTCCATCCCGTTTTGTTCCCTTGCTGGCGAGGAGTTGTGATCCTCTGGAGGAGAAGAGGCATTCTGGTTTTTGGAACTTTTAGCCTTTTTGTGCTGGTTTTTCCTCATCTTTGTGGATTTATCTAGTTTTGGTCTTTGATGCTGGTGACTTTGGATGGGGTTTTTGTGTGGACATCCTTTTTGTTGATGTTTATGCTATTCCTTTCTGTTTGTTAGCTTTCCTTCTAACAGGCCTCTCTGCTGCCCCTCCTTCCACCAAGCTCGAGCATCCCAGGTTGACTTCATACTGCTGTGCTGGCAGCAAGAATTTTATGCCAGCGGATCTTAGCTTTCTGGGCTTCATGGGGGTGGGATCCACTGAGCTAGACCACTTGCCTCCCTGGCTTCAGCCCCCTTTCCAAGGGAGTGAACCGTTCTGTCTCACTGGTGTTCCAGGCACCACTGGGGTATGAAAAAAACTTCTGCAGCTAGTTTTGTGTCTGCTCAAATGGCTGCCCAGTTTTGTGCTTGAAACCCAGGGCCCTGGTGGCATAGGGACCCAAGGGAATCTCCTGGTCTGTGGGTTCCAAAGACCATGGGAAAAGCGTAGTGTCTGGGCCAGAGTGCACCGTCCCTCATGGCACAGTCCCTCACAGCTTCCCTTGGCTAGGGGAAGGAGTTCCCCGATCCCTTGTGCTTCCTGGTTGAGAGGACGCCCCCACCCTTCTTCAGCTCATCCTCCATGGGCTGCACCCACTGTCTAACCAGTCCCAATGAGATGAGCTAGGTATCTCAGTTGGAAATGCAGAAAATCACCTGCCTTCTGCATTGATCTTGCTGGGAGCTACAGACTGCAGCTGCTTTTATTCGGCCATCTTCTATTTACATTTATTTTTATATATAGTTATATATTTAAAACTTTATCTTGACCACTTGATTTAGAGTAATGGAAATTGGAGAAATGTATACAGTACAGAACATTTTAAATTGGCTTTTTTTTCCTGTTTAAAGTGCTTAAACGTTCTTTAACTCAAGAACTTTAATTTTGCTAATAAAGATTCTTAAGCTTAGTGTGAAACATGGAAAGGAAACGCCAACAGCCTTGCTATGAATAGGATCAGCAGTGCCATCTTGTGGTAAATACCTTGAATTGCAATTAGAAGCACCAGCATGGGATTTGGGAGACTAAGAAATTCTACTCTATGTTCAGTGATTTACATAGAATGTAAAAGGTATTTCTCACTATTTTAAGACTTTGGGTTTATATAATCAGAGGAGGTTCTTCCTTTACAAATGTGGCAAAGACTACAGTTTTCTACAAGACCTTTTAATGTTGAGCTTTTAATGTTACATACAATTGCATTAAATGTTACTGTAAGTAATATTAAAAACTACAGTTATAATTTCAAAAAGATTATAGTACATGATACATTTTCTCTAGCAGCAGCTCTAATGTGTAATAAAACCTAGGATTATAGGTTAAATTGGATATATCTATAACATAGTAAGGTAAGCAGCTATAGTTAAGTCAAAGCATGGCAAGTATATGATCAGATAATAATCCTGTTTCCTTCAGACTTAGCATGTGGTAATACAGTAATTTTGTGTTCTTTAGCTTGTCTGCTGCTTTTGAAAATTCTTTTCAACAGTTAACAAATATTGATGAATCCAATTGGAAAAATGTTTACCTATTCATTAGTTCCAAGTCTGTGATAGATAAATACGTGGGACCATTGTAGTTTCTAGAATAATTACATTTAAAATCCCCAGCACCTTGCAAAAAATTTCTTCAATTCATATTTTGCTTTTTACGTTATCAACACATATTAGTTTAGAGAGTTTAGCACGAATCACTAACTAGACCAGTATTAGTAATCCATTGGTAATTCCAAGTCTCACATTGGAGCATCTTGAAAATAGTTCATGGGTTGCTATTTTTTTCATTAGTTATATATGTCATGCCAAATCAACATTATTTTCAGAAGTCATTCCCCCTTATTTTATTGCCCTTTTGTGTCACTTTCTTTTTCTAATTATAAAAGTAATATATGTTCATGATGCAAGTTCAGATATTAAAGTAATCATTCCTGATAAACTCAACCCCTGGAAATAATCACCATTTACAGTCTGGTGTATTACTTTCAGTTGCTGCATTTATTAATAAAAATATTTTCTCTTTTCAGTTGGTCAGAGGTAGGGGCACCCCATCTTCATTTCCCTCAGTGGCAGTTTCTTTCAGAGAATTTGCTAACAATATGTTTTTTTTTTTTTTTTTGTCTGCTAAGATAACTGGGAATTTCATTACCCTGATAGGAAATTTTGATTTTTATTCCTAGTTTTGTTGTTTCTCACTTCCTGCGGTGTTGGATTTATTGGGCATTGGATAACAACACTCTGTAGTACTATACAGATTTCCTAGCATGTTCAGATATACATTAACCATGCATAGAAAGCTTAATGACTTTGCCCAAGTTAGCTAACATGTGACTAGCCATGATTTAAATCCCTTCTGATTACACATATACCTAGGTGAATTCCTCTGGTCCCATGACTTTAAATACCATCTGTATTTGAGATGACTCTCAAATTTGTATCTTTAGCCCTGCCTTCCCCCCTGAGCATCAGACTTGTATGTGCAATTTTAAAAAAAACATCTCCGCCTCAGTGGCATCTCAAACCTTGACTTGGCAATAAAGAGAATGCTTGATGTCCTCACCGCTACCTTTTTTCTCCCAAAGACTTCTCCATTTTAGCTATTGGCATCATTAGCTATCCATTTGCCCAAGCACAAACCTTGGAATAACCTTTGGTTTTTCTCTTCTTCAAGCTTGACATCAATCCATCAGCACATCCTGATGCTATCTACGTTTCCCTAACATAAGTTCATCTCTTACCTAGGCTAACACAATCACATCCCAATTGGTTTTCCTGCTTCCTCTCTGTCTGTCATCACCATTATGTGCTATCCTATTACCTTTTTATTTTTTTCAGTATATTTAACAATATCCGGTATTATTGACTCTTGGATATATTGTCTGTCTTACTTTCCTTCTAGAATGTAAGCTCTGCAAGGCAGAAACTTTATCTTGTCACCACTGAATCCCCAAGACCTAGAACACTGTTGGTAGGTAGGTTTCATGTTGAACCTATAAACGAACAAATTAATTAATAGAAGAAGTCTGGTGCTTGTTCAGTAGTTGGGAATTCAGGAAAATTACTCCTTTGCTGGTTTTCCCAGGGCTCTTTTGTATAGCGTTGAAAGAACTGAAAAACTTTTATTTAATAATGCGTTCTTGAGATTGATATTAGAGTCTTATTATCTTAGATATACAGTATCACTTAGGCCTTGCTGCATGCATTTTATGCTCCCTGAGATGTTTTTGGGAGATTTTCTGTGGAAACCTGAAAAGGAAACCAATTACAGTGCTTTCTCAGAGAAGCAAGGCTCAACAAATGACTGGGAAGAAACTTTTGCTGGTTGAGAGAGATATTCAGTACGTGCTTCAACAATGATGTAAAAGGGAACAAAGAGAAGTGAATGCAAAACATCTTTATTTGCTTTGGACTGCCCTTCTTCCAGTAAGGCTAACTTTTAATAAAGAGGAACTCAATACCGGGCCGATGAATAAATTTTTAAAACTGGAAACTCAAAATGAAGGTTTGAGGATCCTGAAATACTATATATTTTTAAAAATCAATGATTCTTTTAAGAAATGGAAAACAAAGTGAGGGAAGAGTGGGTAGAGAGATTGATTGGTCATTCTATATCTAGTGTAATGGAAAAGGTATTTTGTGTCAGCAAGATCTGGGTTTTGATTCTAGTCTTGCCACTAGCTGGCCACATGCCCTTGGACGTCTTGCTTCTGAAATCTAGGCTTGTTATTTCTGTTGGTGGTTTAGGATGATCACATGAGATGAATCTTGGGAAATAATTCTTACAATTATAAAGCACAATACAAGTGTAATATATTATCCTGATTATCATTATCTCACCATTCTAGTATGAGGATCCAGGGCTTCATTCTCTTGCTGTTTTCAACTTTGTGGTCCCAAAACTCCAATGGCTACAAAGATGCCAAGATCTGAACTCAGAGATTCATGAAACAGCTCTAAATAGTTTTAAATTACTTCCTTGGGAAATTTTTGCTTGCTTATGTGTATCTGAGATTAACAACAGTAAAAACACCTTTTATATAGCACCATCAGTGAGGCTTTATGTCTTTATTACAAATTTTGGAGCATCCTCCAGGCTCTCAAAATGAAATCTCTGGACCTACTGAAGAGAGAGAGAAAGAGAGACAGCAAGGACTTTCATGTCTTTAAAAGCAATTACAGGCTCAGGTCTCTGAAAAAGTATTAAGTGCCAAGACTGATGCCTCTGCAACCATTTGTTCTTGACATTTTTTCAACTTTTTTTTTCAGCCAGACTATTGATGCATTTTAATACCATTAGTATTTCTTAAAATTAGTTCAGCAGTATTATTAATTTGTCTTCTTAAAATAAAAGGCAGGAAAACAGTATTATGCATGTATTTAAAGAAGTCCCCTTTCCAGATATTGGAAGGCATGTTTTTAAGTATTCTGGAGAAATGTCATTTAAAAAAAATTCCCAAGCAGACCATTTTGCTTTAGAAATATTGAAGATGCAATATGTGAATCATATTTGGATTTTAAAGCAGGATATTAAACTTCACAGTAAAAGTGATTCCATAGTTGTTAAAGTCCAAAGAGAGGTTTACAAAGCCAGCAGACAGAGAAACTGAAATTCACTTGGAGAGGTAAATGATACAGGAATGGAAACATTGAATAAATAACTTTACAGCAATTTTTCTTGATGTTATTTTATCCCTTAAAGGCAGACAGATCATTAAAATTAAAATTGTATTAAAAAATATTCTCTATAAAAATATGTAACCCAATAAAATGAATGTTGAGTCAGCCACATGTATTTCTTTCCAAACCCATAATTTGGATTTGGATTGGATTTCCAAGCCCACAATACTAAATTTATTTAGTATTTTGAAATTCATATTTGCTAGGCAGTGCATCTTAGTAAATTAAAAAAAATAAATTCCCATTACTTAGTTCATGTAAATAATCCTAAAGGTGAACTGAATTGGCCTTACTGAAATGGCGGCTCATGCCAGGGCTGGCCAGGGAAGGTGAGGAGAGGATAAGAGACATTTTATCTTCATGCATTTGTGTCTTTGCATTTGCTGTTTCTCTCCTGGATGCATTTCCCATCCTGGGTCATTTGCTTAAATTCATACCAATTTTTTTTAGCATCTATTTCAAGCACCCTGTTCTCCACTATGACTTCACTAACATCTCTAGATAGATAGTTGCTCCTTTCTACTCCTTTCTATTGCTGCCTTATATGTAACTCTGTTATTGCATGTAACCATCATCAATAATTTGCTTACATTTCTGTCTCTTTTGTATTTCCAGTACCTACCTTAGTGCTTGACATATAGTAGGAACTTAATAAATGTCTGCTGAGTGAATAAATAAAAAAGTGAGTGATAGCTCCTGATCACTGCATAACATAGATACAACTCATAAAGTTGTGATTCCTGGCCCCATCCTTGTGGGGCAAGTAGGGGTGGTGGGACAGAGGCTACCCAGAAGATGAGCAGATGGGTGGGTTGATTATGCAATAAAAAACATTCATTCAGCTTCTGGCACTGTGCCAGGTGCTGTGGGGGAAACTGCAGAGATGTAAGGTACATCGTATCTGCTTTCAGGGGTTTACCAGTTAGGTTTAAGGGCCTAATTTACCTGTATGAATCATCTAGAGGGAAATTGAAGGCTAAGTCCTAAGACTTGACTGTGTGTCTATGAGGAAGTTAGAAAAGTTAGAAACCCACATGAGTTGAAGGAGCTTGGAAAGGCTTCATGAGGAGCCACAAGTTAATCTGGGCTCAGCAGTATTAACAGAAGGAAGGGCTGATGAGGTGGCAAGCCTTGGGCTAGGTGGGAGTTGAATGGGTGGCTGTGTGGGAATTGGCTTGTGGAGCAGTGTTTACTCTGGGGGACCATAGACACTTTCTACACCTATGGATGGATTTTAGAGATGCTTTGAACCCCTGGAATTATTTGCAAAATGTTGTATGTATGTTTATATGAGCAGTTTTCCAGGGAGAATTCTCAGCTTTGAAAGAAGTAGATGCAGATTTTAAAGGAATGTTAAGTTTTGTAGTTGTAATCGCTAATAGGTAGCATTATGATTATCTTTTCATGAAGTCTTAAAGAAAGGGAAAAAGGAAGAATTCGATGGGGTAGGGAGGTGAAGGGAGGAGGGAGATTCAGGCTAACAATATAGGTATCAATATTTATTAAATGATCTTTCCCTGAAAGTGTATCACTAACATGCTGTATCTTTAGCTGATTATCAAAAGAGATCATCTAAGCGATGGAGGCTACACTGCCTGTTTGAGAGAAACTACTGAACTAAAAGTGAATGAAAATGTATCCCATTGTTGCCCAAATGAAAATATACTTAATTCAAAGGCAGAGATAATTTTTAAACATTGTTAGTGTTTTAATCAGCAAACATTATTTTTTAAGGATTATTCTATTTAGGTTTTGAATGTAGGGATTTGCCTCATAATGAAAAATCTGCATTTCTTCATAAAAACTGAATAAAATGAACATGACTTGGTTATTTGCCATAGATGTGGATTCTTTTAATATTGGATGCTCAGTTTGTACAGAAAACATTTGGATTGGAGCCCCTCTTTGGGCCATTGCCAGCTAGAGGTTAACATACTAATACATCAGAGTATTAGTATGTTAAGTGATGGATTTCTACTTCTGGGTGAGTGTTACGCTATCAGAAACATGCCCTGAAGTGATAGCTCTATCACGTTGCAATTGTGAGTTAAGGAGGAAGGAAAGAGATCTATGAAAAAATAAGCTGTTCCTTTGTTTTCTGGCTTGTTCCAAAAAGGATTGCAATAAAAAAGAGTTTCATATTATTGGTTTATGTAATTGATAAGAGCCCAGTAATTGAGGAACAAAAAAGTTGTTAAGTTTATGCAAACAAATACTACAAAAGGGATTTTCCCATAATTCTATCTTTAGGAGAGTAATTAATTGGATAATAGTTAAAGAAGATAGTAATGTTGAGAGAGGGAATAGGTATATAAACCTCAATTATATCTTAAACATTAGTAAGCCATATTTTTACATAGAATTCAGTTTAATTGGAGGACCTGAGAAATTTGATGACACTGGAAACTTGTGCATTTTTGATTTATAAACCTGAAATATGCATAACTAATGTTAATTTAATAATGTTGAATTTTAATAGCCTTAAAGTCAAGCATTAAGAAAAATGCTCAGATCATATGATTTTATGAGAAATAGACTATTCAACTCTTAATGATTCAACATAAAGTGCCACTTCAGTGAATGTTCAAAATGTATTATCATTTCTGTGGTGATCTAATCTTGTTTATTGAATCTGGTAACATATATTTATGTATATATGAATATGAGAATCATAATATATATTTTAATATATATATTATTACATCATTCTGTGTAATATACTTTTTGAGTTCTTAATATCTTGTATTTTCTATAAAGTCATATATGTGGCAGATACATATATGGAGATATTTCAGATTATTGTATTACAAGC
This sequence comes from Pongo pygmaeus, assembly GCF_028885625.2. Classification (NCBI taxonomy): domain Eukaryota; kingdom Metazoa; phylum Chordata; class Mammalia; order Primates; family Hominidae; genus Pongo; species Pongo pygmaeus. The sequence continues at coordinate 66,099,865 of NC_072373.2, read as the reverse complement.
TGAGGAATGTTATATCTTCAGAACTTGCCACTTGCTAGGGATGAGGTTGGAATGAGAAAGTGTATTGGCCTCATGGCCATTCCTAAGGCTTGGGGCCGAAGGCTGGAGGTTGGCCCTAGTGAACAAATTACTTGGAGGATTCAGAAGTCGCTAGTGCACAGGAGAGAGTGCAATCCATTCCCAATGGGGAGCAGTGGGTCACGACTAGATGAACCATATACATCATCAGTCCTGAAAATGAGGCTGATTAAAGGGCATTCAGGAGCAGGGTGAATGAAGCTTCTCTGGGGAAGGAGAGAAGGTCCAGGCCTTTGTAAACAGGATTGAGTTTTCTAGGTTGCCCAGTCCCAGGTTGACTTTGGCTGGAATTAAAAGTCGTGGTTCAGGTAGTTCACCTTTTATAGTTTTGTGCTTATTAACATAAATTTACATTTTATTTTGAATACATTTTGCTATAATTAGTTAAAACAACTATAGTAACAAGATGCTTAACTCTCACTCTATAAACAATAGCATTACGAGTTTGGGAATATAGAACAAACAACAATCTATTTATGAAGAACAGATCAGTGGTTGCAGCTAGGGTGGGAGCAGTGACTATAAAGGGGTAGCAACAGGAAGTTTCTTGGGGTCATGGAACTGTTCTGGATCCTGATGGCGGTGGTGTTTACACACATCTGTATGCATTAAAATTCATACAATCATCTGCCCCAAAAGTCCATTTAACTATATGATAATTGTTTTTAAAAAGCAAAAAATGCTAGCAGGGAGATAAAAATAATTTTTTTTTTTTGAGATGGAGTCTCGCTCTGTCACCAGGCTGGAGTGCAGTGGCATGATCTCAGCTCACTGCAACCTCTGCCTCCCAGGTTCAAGCAATTCTTCTGCCCCAGCCTCCCAAGTAGCTGGGACTACAGGCGTGTGCCACCACACCCGGCTAATTTTTTGTGTTTTTAGTAGAGATGGGATTTCACCGTGTTAGCCAGGATGGTCTCAGTCTCCTGACCTTGTGATCTGCCCACCTCAGCCTCCCAAAGTGCTGGGATTACAGGCGTGAGCCACCGTGCCCAGCCAGAAATTTTTAATATATCAAATATACACAACAGAACAAAGTAAATCCTAACAGTCCTAGAAGGCCATAGGAAAGCCAGAGTCCTAAAAGTATGCCATTTGCCTGTTTCTGAATGTCTTAGGTTGGTGGAAGGCACATTTTACCTGGAAGCTGAAAATGATTTGGTTCCCTAGTTCTTCTTTTATCTTCCTTTCAACAATAGACCTGTCTTCCTTCCTTTCTTCTTTTCCTCTCTTTTCTTTCCTTCGATCATTCCTCCCCTCCTTACTCTCTTTCTTTCTTAAGTTCATGCTATCTGACATGGTGAAGTGGCATTCTAGATTACTTTTTTTTTTTTTTTTTGGTCACAAGTGCCTACTGGTGGAAGGGACCTGAAGGGAGGATGAGAAGCTGGTCTAGCTCTGCTCCAATCCTGAGGGTGGACAGTTGAGCCAGAATAAAACCAAAAGTGAAGCCTCACTACTTACCAGAATACACCTGTGCAGGGCCTACACTACCTGTAGGCCTTCCTGTTCCAGGCAGTAAAGTGTTGTTCTGGAGCTGAGCACCTGCTTTGAGTTAGAATTGAGACAGGCACCAGAAGTTGGATGCAGTCCAGACTGATAAGAGGATCCTTGGAATAGACTTTAAGTTGACCTTGACCCTTTAGTGTTCTTTGGATTGGACTTCCCAGGATTACTCTGTCCCTTTGAAAAAATATATTTGTGTCTTGGGCCTGAACCAAATTTAAATCAGTCTCCTAGAAATTGTGAAGGGCTGCTAAGGCATGGCACAGCATGGCCTGTTTTCTCAATATTGTCTCTTTAACTTCTCATTTCCTTGGCAACCTGATTTCTGATTTTCTGAATGGGTGTTGCTGTGGACATTTGCCCAGAAAACAGCTCTGAGTGAGGGACTATCAGAGAGAATTTTATGTCTCTTGGGAAGGGAAAGGTTAACTTTTATTTCCAAGAGGACTGGCTGCATGAGTTCTTGGATGCAGCAGTCCCCAGGAGAGTGCGGTGTGTTGAGCTGTGGCTAGTGTGTGTAGTTCCACACAGGCAGGAGTGGGCTGTGCAGAGCTGCTTGTTTACAACAGCTTCCTGAATCTGCTAATACCAGACTGAGTGAATGAAGTTCTTGACCCATATTCTTTACATTAAACATTGATAACCATTTTTTCTTTCAATCCTTCCTCTATGTTATTCTGGATTTGAAATCTCTAGCTATGAGATAATATTAACTGAAATTCTTGACATTTGCCAACCCTAGTCACAACCCTTGCTAAAGATCATTTCAACATAAAGCATTTGTCTTTTAGCTTGTCTGAAAATATACTGCAGTATGTTGCTGGTAATGGATTTCTTGGAGTTGAACCATTGGGTAGAGGATTTGTGATTTGAGTTTACCATCTGATTTATATGTTCTATGGTCATCATAACTCAGATTTGCAGATCTGGGTACTACTGGGACTGTGGGGCTATTGTGCCTGACTTAATTGCATATTTAAATGTAAGGCTAGAAGTAAAGCTGAAAAAGCAGATGGATTTGGAAAATGAGATTGTCTTGTTTTGAGGTCGTGTGGAAAGCCAAGAAATTGCTGGAGCAGCTCTGACAGGGATTTCAGGAAAACAGGCTGGTAATATTTCCACTTCTCTCAGCTTGCAGTCTGGCTGAAAATGTAGTAAGATCAGCCTTTTCCAAAGGTCTTGGTATTTCTGCAGCTGTTTCAGAAAGCCTTGAAAGTGAAAAGCGAAGGAGTCCACAGAATCTCAAGTATCCATGCTCCAATCACTAAAGCTCTTGGATGATCTAAGTGGAAAAGAGCTGAAGCCATGTAAGTGAAGGTGTGTATGACACAGTGCATGTGTGGAGGCTGCTCTTTCAGATATGACATCATGCCTGTGGCCCCCAAAAGCTTCCAGGAGAGCATCAGCTTGACAGCGAGGATGCCAAAAAGTCCTTGATAGGAGCTCTGCACATTATATTTCCACTTTCTATTATTTTAGATTCTTTTTTGTTCCATTCACCTGAGTCAGCTGGGCCATCTGCTTAAGCCAGCCAACATCTCACATTTTCTAATTGGTCTAGTTAGTCCAGGGTTAATGTGTCACTTACTATCACTAATGAGAGACTGTACTTGCTAGACTCGTAAAGCATTTTTAATGAATGCTTCCAGTATTATGATTCCTGTTCTACAGAAAAAGAAACCAGGTTTCAGAGAATTTATGTGATTTGTACAAATTATTTGAACAGACTAGTGGATCATGAGGACTATGGAATGTATATTTTATACTGTCAGCCACCAACTTTCAAGTGCTTGAAGCTCTCCACATATGTAATGTGTTTAAAAGGAAGTTTAAAACAATAGAAATGACTAGATTGTGTCAGTCATTTTTAAATATTCTGCAAATGAAACTTAAGTAAAAGTTCAATATGTTAAAGCTACAAGTTCTATTTTAGCATGAATTTATTTCACAAGTTCAGGTTTCTTTTTTTAACTCCAAATCCCTTTATTGACTAAAAATTATTAAGTTAGTAAAAGATCTATAATCATAGCAGATTTTACTTCATTGTTTTTGCCTGAATCCTGATATGATAAAGCTTTTATTTATTTATTTATTTATTCTTTTTTTTTTTTTGAGCAGTAGCGAGATTTATTGCAAAGAACAAAAGAACAAAGCTTCCCCCATTACAAAAGGGGACCCAAGCAGATTGCCACTGCTGGCTCAGGCAGCCTGCTTTTATTTTCTCATCTGATCCCACCCACATCCTGCTGATTGGTCCATTTTTTTTTTTTTTAAATTTATGAAGTATTTATTGATGATTCTTGGGTGTTTCTCGGAGAGGGGGATATGGCAGGGTCATAGGATAATAGTGGAGAGAAGGTCAGGAGATAAACACATAAACAAAGGTCTCTGGTTTTCCCAGGCAGAGGTCCCTGCGGCCTTCTGCAGTGTTTGTGCCCCTGGGTACTTGAGATTAGGGAGTGGTGCTGACTCTTAAAGAGCATGCTGCCTTCAAGCATCTGTTTAACAAAGCACCTCTTGCACCGCCCTTAATCCATTTAACCCTGAGTTGACACAGCACATGTTTCAGAGAGCACGGGGCTGGGAGAAAGGCCATAGATAAACAGCATCCCAAGGGAGAAGAATTTCTCCTAGTCAGAACAAAATGGAGTCTCCTATGCCCACCTCTTTCTACACAGACACAGCAACAATCTGATCTCTCCTTCCTTTCCCCACACTTCCCCCCCTTCTTTTCAACAAAACCGTCATCGTCCTCATGGCCCACTCCCGATGGTCGCTGTCTCTTCGGAGCTGTTGGGTACACCTCCCAGACAGGGCGGTGGGGCATAGGCACTCCTCACTTCCCAGATGGGGCGGCCGGACACAGACGCTCCTCACTTCCTCCCAGACGGGGTGGCAGCCAGGCAGAGGCGCTCCTCACCTCCCAGATGGGGCGGCGGGGCAGAGGCGCTCCTCACCTCCCAGATGGGGCGGCGGGGCAGAGGCGCTCCTCACTTCCCAGAGGGGGCGGCCGGGCAGAGGCGCTCCTCACTTCCTCCCAGATGGGGTGGCGGCCAGGCAGAGGTGATCCTCACTTCCCAGACGGGGCGGCCGGGCAGAGGCGCTCCTCACCTCCCAGACGGGGCGGCCGGGCAGAGGCGCTCCTCACTTCCTCCCAGACGGGGCGGCCGGGCAGAGGCGCTCCTCACCTCCCAGACGGGGTGGCCAGGCAGAGGCGCTCCTCACTTCCCAGATGGTGCAGCCGGGCAGAGGCAATCCTCACTTCCTCCCAGACGGGGTGGCGGCCAGGCAGAGGCGCTCCTCACCTCCCCGACGGGGCGGCCGGGCAGAGGTGCTCCTCACTTCCCAGATGGTGCAGCCGGGCAGAGGCAATCCTCACTTCCTCCCAGACGGGGTGGCGGCCGGGCAGAGGCGCTCCTCACCTCCCAATGGGGCGGCCGGGCAGAGGCGCTCCTCACTTCCCAGACGTTGGGCGACTGGGCAGAGGCGCTCCTCACTTCCCAGACGGGGCAGCCGGGCAGAGGAGCTCCTCACATCCCAGACGATGGGCGGCCGGGCAGAGACGTTCCTCACTTCCTATACGGGATGGCGGCGGGGCAGAGGCGCTCCTCACTTCCCAGATGGGGCGGCGGGGCAGAGGGGCTCCTCACATCCCAGACGATGGGCGGCCAGGCAGAGACGCTCCTTACTTCCTAAACGGGGTGGCGGCGGGGCAGAGGCTGTAATCTTAGCACTTTAAGAGGCCAAGGCAGGAGGCTGGTAGGTGGAGGTTGTAGCGAGCCGAGATCACGCCACTGCACTCCAGCCTGAGCACCATTGAGCATTGAGTGAGCGAGACTCCGTCTGCAATCCCAGCACCTCGGGAGGCCGAGGCAGGCAGATACTTGAGGCCAGGAGCTGGAGACCAGCCTGGTCAACACGGCGAAACCCTGTCTCCACCAAAAATACAAAAACCATTCAGGCGTGGAGGTGCGCGCCTGCAATCCCAGGCACTCGGCAGGCCGAGGCAGGAGAGTCACAGGAGCCTGAGGCAGGGAGGTTGCAGCGAGCCGAGATCACGGCAGTACAGTCCAGCTTCGGCAACAGAGGGAGACCGAAAAAAGAAGGAGAGGGAGACCAAAGAAAGGGGAGAGGGAGAGGGAGAGGGAGGGGGAGGGGGAGGGGGAGGGGGAGGGGGAGAGGGAGAGGGAGAGGGAGGGGACAAGTTCAGGTTTCTAATAACTACTTATTTTCAAGTTAACCAGTAACATTAACAAAGCTATTTATGAACACAAATATTTGAAATCTAGATTTGTAGATGTGAGTTGGAGCCTTAATATCTAATATATTTTAAAGGTTTGTTTGGTTGTCCCCCATTGAAAAAAAAAAACTGATTTACAGATAAATTCTTGAAAATAGGTATAATTTTCTTAAAAGCTAAGCCTACTGAAAATGTTATTCAATCTGATTGAATCAGATACTTGGGAAATGATTAACAGGTAGTTTTGGACCCACTTTGAATCACTATCTAACTATACCTGAAAATATTCATTTTTCCTCTTCTCTCCTAAGCCCAGTCCAATTACCATCCTCTGAAACAGCACTTGTCAAGGTCCCTAGACCTCTCTGTAGCCAAATCTGTCCGTAAATTCTCAGTTCTCACTTCATGGGACCCATCATCAGCATTTGACACTCTTGATCACTCCACTTACTCTCCAAGGCTCGCGCTCTCCTGGCTTTCTTCCCATCTCAAAGGCCACTTCTCAGTTTCCTTTGTGTGCCCCCGTCATTGTCCTGACTATCTCAAACTCCCTGTCAGTCTTTTTCAACCATAGTTTCTCATCTGAACCAAGCACACAAAAAATGATTCCAGAGAATATTTTCTCAACTTTTTCCAAGGAAAATAACTAGTTCTAGGTGCATAGGAAGTAATTTAATCCATCACATACAATGGGTGCCTAAGGCTTTGTCTTAATGTTTCTTCACATAACCTCAGTTGACAAAGGTTGCCAGGCTCAATCCACAAACATTAGGCATCTGATGCATTTTCATGACCTTAACTCCATCTATATATTGACAACTCCCAAATTTATATCTCCAGCCCAGGCCTCTATCTGAACACAAGATAATGTTCTATCCAATTTGATGCAACCTCTTGTAAATATCTGACATCTCAAACTTATCATGTTCAAAAACAAAACCTGATCTTTCCCCCAAAAACTGTTCCACTCAGAGTCATCATCTCTCAGGCCAAAAATTTTAGTCATCCCTGAATTTCTGGTCTTTCTTTCACATCTTTCATCCAATCCTTCGGCAAATCCTACCGTACCTATGTTTCAAATACATCCAGAGCCTGACCAATTCTTGCCACCTTTACTTCTACCGCCCTGACCTAAGCCACATCATTCTCTAGAGCTGGAACTATTCTAGTAGCCTCCTAGTTGGCCTCCTGCTTTCATTGTTGGACCTCTAGAGTCTATTTCAAACACAGCAGCCAGAGTGATCCAGTCCTTTGCTCAAAATTCTTCAGTAGCTCCCAATTACAATATGTGTGGTAAAAGCTGGAAACCTTACAATGGCCTACGTGATCTGTAGTGCCTCTTTCCTGACTGCTGCAGTCTTTTTGCTGTTCTTACAATACATTGAGCAACTTCCACCCAGGGCACTTTCCCCTGCTCCTGCCCCAAACCCCCATGGCTTACTCCTCACTTCTTTCAAGTCTTTGCTTAGATGATACCTTATCAGTGAGGTCTTTCCCTCCTAACCTTTTAAAAATTGTAAAGGCCCTAATCACTCACTATCCCCATTCCATTGCTTATTTCTCCCTATTGTGCTTATTATTTTCTAATATTTTACATGGTTTGCTTATTTATTTTTATCGTCTTGCTTTTCTACTAGTGTGCAGTTTCCTCAAGGGCAGAGATTTTGTCCATCTTGGCCACTACTATATGCCAAGTGTTTGGAACAGTTTGCACAGAGGAATGGTTCCTGAATGAATTGAATGCATGGTGAGTGTTTAATTTGAAATTTGAAATGTGATTAATGGAATTTTAATCATTTTAAATTCTCCTTGTATTGCACAAAATGCCTCTTAAATGCACGTTGTAACATCATGAGATATTCAATGCAGATACCTCAGTGCCCACTCCTGCTAAATATTTACTCAAAGGTTAAAAACCGTCATTGGTTTTGTATGCTGAGGCCAAATTTGAACTTTTAGTTGCGTGCTGGTACTTCATCTGCAGATGTAGGTATCATGCATTTCCACCCTACATTGCTAAGTTAATCTAATTGAATATATTGAAAATATCAGTAGGATTCCAAGTATCTCAGTTCTTTCCATTCCCCACTGTACTCTGTGTGAGTTGTAGCGGGGCTGGTCCCTGCAGGTTGCATTTCTCTTGGTTGGGCATCTTTCTGTCTGGGTTGACCTAATTGCAGGCAGTAGTGCGTGATGAGAGGCAGCTTGGAGAAGCCAGGGTATTTTCCCCTCCTCTGCTGCTGTCAGCTTCCTGCCATGGCCACAGCTTCTGTCAAATGATTCCATCCTAGTGTGTGAGCCAGCTCACACCAGTTCATGAGGGACAGTTTTGTTTATTTTTTTTCAACTCCATGTTTATGTTTTTCCAACTCCATCAATATCACATTGATGACTTAAAATAGGCCAAATCCTGGCTTTCCACTGACAGAGAACCAATTTGTTTAAACATTGACCAGCACACCCTGGTGGGCTGAGGCCTTGCATTCTCTAACACCCCTTTTTCCTTTTCTCTCTCTGGTCTAGGAGTGGTAGTGGCTTCCTGCTGTTGCTAATCCCTGGCTTATTCACTCTTCCCTGTTTAGGACTCAATTCCTTGGTCACCTTTGTAAAGAATTTCCTGCATTAATTCCCTTCCCTTTTAGAAACAGGAAATGATTTCTGTTTTCCAATACTTTGATACAATACCTAAAATAGAACAACCATGCTATGTTTGAGTGAACTTGAGAGAACCTTTAGCAGCAATACAAAACAAAAATCTTTGTCTCATCTGAAATATTTGCACCAGTGCCTTGCCTTGGAACACATAAAAATACTTTGATACAAAAAGTGAATTTCTGATCTCATTGCCAAAATTATTACACATTATTTTGAAATGCTACAACTTAAAGACAGCACTCTAATATAGTTAACACTTAATATGACATTATCCAACATAGTTTTAAGAGATGCTGCCATTTTGTTACCTCCTAATACTTGTTTCTGAAGTTTATAGGAACTACTTGAATACTTTTTTTCAATTGCTTTTCTTATAAGTCATTTTCAGTTGCTTTCCTATGGCTTACTCATCATTTGTAGACTTGGTCATGTTGTGAATGAGTATGTTCAAAGTCATTTAAATACCTTCTTCTGTTTTGATGTATGTATTGAGTGTTTTTCAAGGCTATAAACTCCCTTAGGTTTGGCCACAGGAACAAAGTGTACAAAAACGGAGAATAGGAAGAGCTATAACATCCATACTCTCATTTAGTTGAATTATAAAGATTTTAGCTGTCTTATTCATCACATATGTTGGATGCCCAGTCTTGGGTACTGTGAGCTGTGGTATCTGACAATGGTACCAATATTTCAGAGGCAGGGCAGCCTGGTCATTTAACACATTCACTGTGGGGTCAGTAGCTCAGGAGGTAATAGGGTTCACCCAGTGTGTTTCCTTCACATGTGTTGATGTAACTTACCCTGAACAATGTTTTTAAATTCATTTTTACCATTTAAATACTACTGGTCCAGACTGAGTAAGCATCCTTGAAACTATATTGTAGTCCCATCTACAGTCCTACATCAAGGCTTGTTCCAAAATTGCTCCAGGTCGTAGACTTGACTTTAACTCCATCTTCGTCTCTATGCCCACCTTATGGAGTCCTCCAAGGAATGTTCTAGAGAGCCCATCTTTCTGTATAATCAGTCTATTTAGAGTGGAGCAAGTGATGAAATTTAATGTGAAAGATTCCTTGATTTTCATATTATCCTATTGTCTGAAGATTCTGATCAATCTAATAAATATCTAGGTTAGACCCAGTCTGGTTTTATTTATCCAGGACCCCTTCTATCCCCAGCTAGAGCCACTAGATCACTAAATCAATCGTATGTACAGGCTGCCTCCGATTTATTTCCCTCGCTGCTGCTGGCCTGCCCCTGCCTTTTAGCCCTGATTGGAATGTTTCAATGTTTGCTTTGTTCTAATACGCTGTCCCTTGTACTGTCTTTTAAATAACCAACCTCTGACTGTCTGGGTTCTTGTTTACCCACCTTTTCATCAGCCCCTTCCTCATTCTTCAAGCCCAAATTCCAGCTTGAAGTCTGGGTTCTACAATCTGTTGACAGACTTCCTTGAAGCTTATGATCTGCATTCCTGACCTTCCTAGGAGTGTCCACCTCACAATTTTCTGATGTTATGTTGTGCAATGACACCTCATTTTGTTTGTTTTTGCTGTTGCTGACTGGACCATTGTATATCAGATATGGTGTTTTGCCTGCCAGACCAAGCCTTCCCGTATTGCATGGGAGTATACTAGTGGCTGTGACCAGACTGATTTTAAGTTCTAATCCCTCTTCCTGCTCCTACCCTCAACCTGCTCAGACCTGACAAAGTAATAGGGAATTGCCCACCCATTTAAGTCCCACAAAAAGCCATACTGCACCACTAGCCACTTCAATTATGATGAGTGGTTTTACGGGAAGAAAGGAATTGCAGGCTGATGATAGTAGCTTTGTTGAGTTGGTAGCACTGGATCCAGTCTCTGAGGGAAACATAATGGTTGGATTTCAACTTTGTAGTATTATTCCAGGAGCATCTGTATAGTATCATAAATATGGGATCTCACATGACATCTTCCTGTGTCTCAGAAAAATGGACAGAAAGCAGGTTTCAAGAATCTTTTTTTTTTAAATTTGACTTTAAGTTCTGGGATACATGTGCAGAATGTGCAGTTTTGTTACATAGGTATACATGTCCCATGGTGGTTTGCTGCACCTATCAACCTGTCATCTAGGTTTGTTTTTTTTTTTGACAGTCTCACTCTGTCACCCATGCTGGAGTGCAGTGGTGTGATCTCGGCTCACTGCAACCTCTGCCTCCCAGGTTCAAGTGATCCTCCTGCCTCAGCCTCCTGAGTTGCTGGGATTACAGGAGCACACCACCACACTTGGCTAATTTTTGTATTTTTAGAGGAGACGGGGTTTCACCATGTTGGTCAGGCTGGTCTTGAACTCCTGACCTTGTGATCCGCCCGCCTCGGCCTTCCAAAGTGCTGGGATTACAGGCGTGAGCCACCTCACCCGGCCTGTCATCTAGGTTTTAAGCCCCACATACATTAGGTATTTGTCCTAATGCTCTCCCTTTCCTTCCCCCCAAGCCCCTGACAGGCCCCAGTGTGTGATGTTCCCCTCCCTGTGTCCATGTGTTTTCATTGTTCAACTCCCACTTATGAGTGAGAACATGTGGTGTTTCATTTTCTGTTCCTGTGTTAGTTTGCTGAGAATGATGGCTTCCAGCTTCATCCATGTCCCTGCAAAGGACATGAATTCATTCTTTTTTATGGCTGCAAGATTAAAGAATCTTTTGCAACAGATGGGGAAATTGAGATTTAGATTAATCAATTGTTGCCCTTGAGATCACACACAGATTTGTTGATAGGATAGATCCTAGGTTTTGGTTTTGGGGAATAACAATCCACTGTCCCAGGGACTTCCAACCATTTGATGAAAGAAGGGTTTTTAGTTCCCTGAAGCCTTAAGGTAATTTAATTTTAGAGCTGGTCTGGAACTGACCTTGGAGATTGCCGGTTATTATTCTAAACCCTCATTTTCAAGGTACTGATGACAGAGAATAGGAGGTGTGTTCCATTTCCCTACCCCGTATTGTATGACTGATGGGAATGGAGAGATAGAGTAGGACAGAGGTGTATGGTGTATCAAGAAAGGCTTGAAGTCCTCTCTCAATCTTTTGTGCAAAAGTTTTATTAAATGGATGGAATTCAATGGGAAGTGAAATAGGGAACAGCCTCTACCCAAAATCCCACCCCACCCTCCACTGCCTTCAATAATGTTAGGCTCCTAATTTTTCCATTTTTCTTTTTTAAAATAATATTTTATTGGCCTGGTGCAGTGGCTCACGCCTGTAATCCCAGCACTTTGGGAGGCCAAGACAGGCAGATCACAAGGTCAGGAGTTCGAGACTAGCCTGGCCAACATGGTGAAACCCCATCTCCACTAAAAATAGAAAAATTAGCCAGGCGTAGTGGCAGGCACCTGTAATCCCAGCTACTCGGGAGGCTGAGGCAAGAGAATTGCTTGAACCTGGGAGGCAGAGGATGCAGTGAGCTGAGATTGCGCCATTGCACTCCAGCCTGGGTAACAGAGCAAGACTCCATCTTGACAAAAATAAAATAATATTTTATTGTTTTTTGCATAATGTCTTTATTTTGCAGAAAATGCTTTCTGCTTATTGTCTTTGGCTACTTTGTCAAAACTCTAGGTATGTCAACTCTAGCTATGATATCTGACACAAAAGAGGCCTGAAAATTACTTGAAAGCAACAAGGAAGAGAATGAAAGTTTGTTTTTTATCTCACTAAAGTAGGACCATTGGAGTTTACAAATTCTGGTATGCCAAAGTCATCTATATGCTATATGAGAAACAAACAAGAAGTTTCTGGACCCTAGTGAACAATTTTTTTTTTTTTTTTTCTGTGAATCATGGTGAATTAGGCCCAAATGCATTGCTTCCATCCTTGAATTCACCTAGATGACTCAGGACAACACTGCCACTGCAGATTACCAGCAAAGTGGGAGGTGGTGATGGGACTTTTTGATAAATAGTAGAATATGTATTCCTTCTTCTGTTTTAAAATGAAGTTAATAAGGCTTTATTTTCCTTCCTTTGACCCATGAGACCGCCATTTTATACCTAGTAGATCAATCAGATGAACGCTGGTTGCAAAGTCATTGCATATTTCAAGACATAGGTCTTGATTCACATGGAAGGTGGTGACATGGCTGTCTATAAGGCTACCAGGTAAGGTTGGGCTGAGGCATTGTACTGGCTGTCAGGCGTGTCTGTGTCTGTGACAGTCCCTTCATACAGTGGGGATCCTAGAGCTAGTAGATGGATTGGTGTTATGACTCATGGGGCACATACTGATGTGGGCAGGCATTCGAGGCTGGACCAACTGACAGGGGATTGGAGCATGGATAAACACACAGATGAATTGTCAGAATTGTAAGGCTCTTGTATCAGTTTGAACCCTGAGAGCGCACCAACAAACAACACAAGGCGATGTGGAGCAACACGCTGTTTTAATGTGTGCCTGGGTGCAGACGGGCTGAAGCTTAAAAGGGCGTCAGCACCAAATGAGGACGGGGCAGCAGTTTTATAGTCTCCTGTAAACAGGAAGTGTCTCAGTCTGATGTAACTGCTATGCAGTACCTGGACAGCAGTACCTCTCTCGGTCTTCAGGGGGTACGTGTCTTCCGGCCAGCTCTCTTCCTGCTTCTGCTATCTTGCTGACACATACTGTTGGCACAAGTGGTCTTGTGCCTTGGGACTAGGCCTGAGAAGTGAGGAGTTATTCACCACCACCTTCCCTCGCCGGCTTCCAGGCCCTGGGGAAAGTCTTTCATTCTTGTCTATTTGGTTATAGAGAAAGGGAAAAGCAACAACTTTCTCAATAACTACTCCAGTGTGACATGGGGGGTGGTGTGGCCACCTTGGAAACAAAAACTTAATTTTGGGGGTATTTTTGAGAGATGGGTTGGTATTCATCATGTCGTTGCAGCAGGAGCATCATCTGGATTGTCTGGCGGTTAACTGTGGTTTCAACAAGACTTTTAATAGCTTTTATTGTTAGTGGGATAATACAGGGGAGAAAGAGGAGGACCCCAATGATGAAGATTACTGTCCCTACCAGCATTTTAAATCCTCCCAAATTAGAGAACCACCCTCCTAGAAGGTTTGTTGGGTCCCATCCCTTCCAGGTTTGGACTGCTACATGGCTACTTTTCTGATGTTTGAAGCGATTTATAGTACTATTTTTCCGTTATCGGCTATGTTAAGACAACAATTGGAGATATTAAACTTACCACAGACCTCACCTTCTGAAGTTGTTTGGAACGCTTCTACCCCCCTGGAGAAAGTACAGACAAAGACTAGAAGATAGTGGAGCTGTTTGTTGGGTGGGATGTGAGTGAAGTCTACTTGCCAATCTTGCCCAGGTACCTGTCCCTGGGCTTGGTGGGTAGGAAAAGGCAGTGGCTGGAGGGAGCCCTGGGGTGACACTGAGTGGCAGATAGAGCTTGACTGGGTGATTTCTTGAACACAGCTGGAAAGGTGAGGACAAGTGAGAATAGGGCAGAGAAGTTGTAAGAGAGTTGCAACTGACATGGAAAAGTTGTGGAGACTTTGGGAGATAGGGATTGTTTGACAGTGAGGAAGAACAAAGCGCCCTTCCTTGACCTACCATGGTCCTTGCTTTTGAAGGTTTTGAGCTCAGAAGTCCTCCTTTTCTTCTGAGGAGTAAAGAGGAGAGAACAAGGACAGGGACAGAAACTGGCCTTGCACAGGTTGTAGGTGTACTTGTTTGGCTCCCTGATCTGCTAGTGCATTTCCAGCTGCTGTAGGATCGTATGGAGTTTGGTGGCCCCTGAAATGAATGATGGCAACTGTGGGAGCCTGGCAGCTTGAAGGAGTTTGTTGGTGAGAGAGCCATGTATGACAGGAGTGTTTTTTGCAGTTAGGAAACCCTGTTCTTTCCAGATGGACGAGTGTGAGTGCATTATGTGGAACGCATAATGAGAATTTGAATATATGTTGATCTGTTGTCTGGCTGCTAGAGTGAGAGCTTGAGTGAGGGCAATGAGTTCAGCTTTTTGGGAGGTGGTTCTTAGAGGGAGCAGATTGGCTTCAATAGTGTGTGGGGGGTGACACTATAAAATAGCCAGCATGTTGGTGTCCTTGATGTAGGAAGGAGCTGCCATCTACAAACCAAGTAAAGGAGGCATCTGGAAGGTGTTGGTCTGTTGGGTTTGGAAAATGTATAAGAAATGTTTGAACAGTGTTCATACAGGAGTGTGTAGGGTCTTGGGTGGTGGTAGCTTCAGGTAAAAGTGTGGCCAGGTTTAGACAGGAGCTGGTTAGCGTGGTGATGTGGGGAGTTTCTATGAATAGAGCATACAGTTGGAGGAGCCGTTGGGCAGAGATGAGACTTAGTACACTGCAGTATGAGCTAGCATGTCTTTGATGTTATGGGTTGAATAAACTGTTAGGTTGGCATGAAGAGATAGTTTTAAGTTTTCAAGGGTGAGGACAGCAGCTGCCGCCAATGCTTGGAGGCAGGCAGGCCATCCAAGAACTGTGGCTTCAAGCTGTTTAGAGAGGTAGGCAACAACCTGGAAGGTGGGTCCGTTAGACTGGGTTAGAACACTTATTGCAACTTCACACCATTCATTGGTGTAGAGGGAGAAAGGTTTGGTGAGGTCTAGGTCTGGGAGAGTGAGGACGGGGGCTGAGGTGAGAGCCTTCTGGAGTAGACGGAAAGGTTAGGTAATAGGCTATGCGGGTTTAAAGGCTCATGGAGAGGGCCTTTAGCGGCTTGGTATAACGGTTTGGTGAGTAGAGCGAAAGAAGGAACCCAGACCCTAGGGTCCTGCTAGTCCTAGAAAAGAGAGAATTTCTTGCTTAGTTTGTGGAGGTGGGAGGGACTGGAGGAGGCATATGTGGTCGGTTGTGAGCCCTTAGGTTTGCGGGGTAAGAGCTAGGCCTAGATAGGTGACTGGGGGGGGGGTGCTTATTTGTGCTTTCTTAGGGGAGACCTGATGCCCCCATTCTGCCAAGAAGTTTAAAAGAGAGATGGTATGGACATCGCAGTCTCTTTGAGAGGGTCTACACAGGTGTAGATCATCAACATACTGAAGGAGAGTGGACGGTTTTAGGGATAAGGTACAGAGGTCATGAGCAAAGGCCTGCCCAAAAAGGTGGGGGCTGTCTCTGAAACCTTGAGTTAGTATGCACCAGGTGAGCTGATGTGAAAGGTGGGTGTCGGGGTTTTCCCATGTAAAGACAAAGAGGTTTTGGGAATCAGGGTATAAAGGAATTGTGAAAACAGCATCCTGTAGGTCTAGAACAGAAAAACAGGTGGTGTTGGAGGGAACTGTGGAAAGTAAAGTATATGGTTTAGGAACTACTGGACATACTAGGAGTATGGCTTGGTTAATGAGCCTGAGGTCCTGGACTAAGCAATAAGTTCCATCTGGCTTTTTGACACGTAGAATTGATGTGTTAAAGGAGAGTCTGTTGGGCAGAGTAGGTGACTGACAAGGAGATGAGAAATGATAGGCTTTAGGCCTATGAGAGCTGCTTGGGGGATGGGATACTGCTTCTGTGATAGGAACTGGGTGGGGACTTTAAGGGTAACGCAGACAGGGGTGTGGTGTTTTGTGATTGAGGGTGTGGAAGTATCCCAAACAGTGGGGTTAACTATGGATGGGGGATAAGGAAAGGTTGCATGTTTTAAGGTAGGAGGTTGGAGGAGTAGAAGAAAGTTAGAAGCCCCGGAGGGGTCTGGGTTGATGCGTTGGGTACTATGGGGAATGTGGAAGTGGAGAGTAGTGTGGAGTTTTGAAAGGATGTCTCTACTTAGGAGCAGAGTTGGGCATGAGGGCAGGACTAAGAAAGAGTGAGTGAAGGAAAAGGTGTGCAGGGAGCAGAAAAGTGGAGGGGTGGCTCGGGGTTTGGAGACTTGTCCATCAATTCCCACAACAGAGACTTGGGAGGACTGGGTGGGTCCTGAAAAATTAGGTAAAGCAGAGTAGTTTGCCCTGGTATTAATTAAAAAACATACTGGCCTACCTGCCACCATCAGGGTTACCCTTGGCTCACATGAAGAGATGGTAGTTGCCGGGGTGTCTGTTCCAGGGCACCGGCAGTCTTCAGCAGCAAGGCCAATGAGATACGAGTAGGAGGTTTTGACTGGCTCAGGAAGGGATGGGGGCAGTCCTTGTGGGGGCTGCTCACAGTCTGACTTCCCGTTGGGTCCTCCACAGAGGGGGTACAGCCTGGTGGGCTTACCTGGGTTTGGGCATTGTCTGGACCAGTGGCCTTCATTGCCACACTTGAAACAGGCGCCAGGTGGAGGTGGATTGCTAGGAGGCTTCTGTGTGGAGCTGCGGCCCCGTGGGCCCACAGAGCCCCTGATGGCAGAGGCAAGCATTTGAAACTCTGCCTGTTTTTTACCGTTTACTTTTCTCATCACGATTGTTAAGGACTTTGAAGGCTAAATTAAGAAGGTCTTGTTGTGTGGTTTGAAGGCTGCTGTCAAGCTTCTGAAGCTTGCGCCGAATACTGGGGGTAAATTGGGAGATGAACTGAAGGTTTAAGATAGTGGTTCCTTCTGGGCTGTCTGGGTCTAGGTTGGTATACTTTCTCGTGGCTTCAGTTAAATGAGAGAGAAAAGGGCTGGATTTTTGTCGGGACCTTGGGTGATTTCTGAAAGCTTTTCATGGTTGACTGCTTTAGGGGCACCCTTTTTGAGTCCTGCAAGGAGACACAAAATCATGTGGTCTTGATGGCGGCATCCAGGGGCCCTGTCTTGATAATCCCAGTGGGGAGCCTGGTTGGGGACTGCCTCTGCATCACTAGGCTGGGCAGGAGCTTGGTGATGAATTGTATCAGCATGCGCCTGAGCTGGGGTCCAGATATGGTCCTGGTCTTCTGGGGTGAGGGTAGAACAGAGGATAACGTAGAGGTCATGCCAGGTTAGTTCATAAGACTGGGTGAGGTACTGAAACTCTCTAATATAAGAGGTAGAATCTTCTGGAAATGAACCGAGTCTTTTGTTAATTTGAGAAAGATCAGTGAGGGGGAAGGGAACATGAACTCTAACAATATCTTTAGTTCCTGCTACTTCCCAAAGTGGGCACTCTAGCACAGGTGCTGAAGTAAGGGTGGGGCATGGGCCAAAGATGGCACCTGAGCGAGTATGGGAAGGAGAGAAGGAAGAGCCTGGAAGTGGTTCCTGCTGAGGGTTTGAAAGGGGAAAGGGGGGTTGAGTTAACAGGCACTGGAAGATAGGGGCGTAAGGTGGCAGGATGAATTTGCAAGCCTCAGGAGAGGGCGGTGGGGGAGGACAATGGGTACAGGCAATACTAGAATTGTCCTGAGGAGGGAACGGTGTAGAAAAAGAAGTGAATACTGCTGACTGGGAAGATGACAGCTGGGAAGATGGTGGCTGAGAAGATAAAGAGGAGGTTTGGGGGTTAAAGAAGATGGTTGAGAGGGGAGAGGTAGGGGCTGGGAGAGGTAGACAGCAGACTGCTGGATCAAACAAGGAAAAAGAGGTGGGGTGGGGAGGAGGAAGGCGATCTGGGTGGTGAGAATGGAGGAGAATGATTTGAACAGGTGAACAAGAATTGCAGAGGTCAGGTTGTGATCTGAGTGCAAAAAGGCCTGGACATAAGGAATTTCTCCCTATTTCTCCAGTTGTCGGCAATAATTGCTTAAATTAGTTAAAATTATAAAGTTGAATGTTCCATTTGTGGGCCATTTGGACCTGTTATGTAATTTGTACTGTGGCCAGATTGAATTGCAAAAAAAGACAAGGTGCTTAGGGCGGATATCTTGCATGAGGCCTAAGGTCTGCAGGTTTTTTATGAGGCAGCCTAGAGGGCTGTCTTTTGGAATGAAAGACTGGGAATTTCCCATAACGGAGGGTAGGCTTGGGAGAACAGGGAAAAGGAGACCATCCTGGATGGCCGGAGGGAGATGATAAAAGGAGCGATCGTCACCGCTGCCTTTATCAAGGCCTTGTTCATGTTCCCTTCCCCCTCACTGATCTCTCTCAAATTAACAAGACTCGGTTCATTTCCAGAAGACCCTACCTCTTATATTAGAGAGTTTCAATATCTCACCCAGTCTTATGAACTAACCTGGCATGACCTCTATGTTATCCTCTCTTCCACCCTCACCCCAGAAGACAGGGACCGTATCTGGACCCTAGCTCAGGCGCATGCTGATACAATTCATCACCAAGCTCCTGCCCAGCCTAGTGACACAAAGGCAGTCCCCAACCAGGGTTAGAGGCATCCCCCTAAGACCAGATGATCAGCGAGTGCCTGGCACATGCCAGAGCCTTCTTGGACCAACATTGGATCTTTGGACTGGAGAAACCAAGAGAGGCCGTGTGGATTTTTCTCTGTTAACCTGGCTCCTGGAAACTTATCAGTAGGTGAGATCAGTGACTGGTGTGCATGCACAGAGAAGTGACTGGAGGCTGAGGAGCTTCCTTTGTCCGGTTGCTGTGGACTGCCGTCCAGGGTGGAAGGACACAAGGGACACGGACCGGAGCCCCTTCTGGATTTCGGCACCAGATGTAAGGCTCTTGTATCAGTTTGAACCGCGAGAGCTTGCCAATGAACAACACAAGGCGGTGTGGAGCAACGCGCTGTTTTAATGTGTGCCTGGGTGCAGATGGGCTGAGACTTAAAATGGCATCAGCACCAAATGAGACCGGGCAGGGGTTTTATAGTCTTCTGTAAACAGGAAGTGCCTCCGTCTGATGTAACTGCTACGCGGTACCCGGACAGCCTCTCTCTCAGTCTTCAGGGGGTAAGTGTCTTCTGCCGGCCGACTCTCTTCCTGCTTCTGCTTTCTTGCTGATGCACGCTGCTGGCGCAGGTGTTCTTGCGCCTTGGGACTGGGCCTGAGAAGGGATGAGTTATTCACCCCCTGTCCCCCTTCCTGCCCAGCTTCCAGGCCTCAGGGAAAGTCTTTCAAGAATATGTTGGAGAACTGTTCCAGTGAGCACAGGGCTAGGGTAGGAGGATGAATGTTGGTTCCTCAGGGCAGGGTACCTTTCACAGCTGTATATGAAAGGAAGTGAGGGAGGCCTCCAAACTGAGGATGGGGGTTGGCAGGTGGACAGAGGGTACTGGTTCTAGGAATAAGCTACCCACTGAATGGGAGTACCTAGATTGGGGTTCTTCCTGGCTGCCTTGGAGTTCTTCCATCATATCTTTGTAATTGCTTCTTTCCTTTGCATCCAGGGAAGCTTTTGCAAATGGATTGTGTTTAATTTGTAGCTGTGAGCTCTTCATTCTGATAAGCTGTCACAGTTATTTATGAACTAGGTCTCGGAAAGCAATGGCTAGTGATCATGTGTTGTGGACACCCCACTCTCACTATGTGAATTCGAGGCTGGTGCTTATTAAGGAGTTTGACATGATCAGGCCCCCTCTGTGTAGCTAGTTGTTGATCTTGACTTTGCTGAGGGAGATGGGCACCTTCATCCTGTAGGGCCCTAAGTTGGGGGAATTGGGCTGGAAGGGCACACACCTGAGTGCCTGCAGCTCAGGCTTGCCCTCTGGCACCCATTCCTGGTTCCCACTTCTGGTTTTCTTCCAGCGCTTACTGTGGGCCTCCATGAAGTCCAGCAAGAAGGAGTCCATGGCTCTTAAAGCCAGGCCAGACATGCTCGGCACTGGAAACAACTTCCTGGCATTCTTGGTGGTGATCATGTCATTGGTGAGCTCCTTGAAGCATAGCCACAACTTGCTCTCCTCCAGGCCTATCTGCCACTTTCACTCTACATGGTTACCCTTCTCAATGCCTGGCCTGTTGCTCACGCTTCATGGCTCTCAGCAAGTGGTCCACTCGGTACTGCAGGGTCTTCGATGCATACTCTTACCAGTGCTGTGGGAGCTCATTCTCCTGCCTGCCTCCCTCCCACTTTCTTCTAAGCCCCAACTTGTTACTTGAGAACCATCTTTACCTCTCCAAGACCTATGAAGGTGCCTGGGTCCCTGTATAGACTGGGAGGAGGGTGAGGATGGAGATCTGGTCAGGAAAGGCGCTGGTGATAAGGGGGAAGGTTATCATACTTGAACTCCTGAAAGGCATGACTAGGGCAGACCTCTTGCTCTTTTGTTTTTGCATCCCTTGTTTTTTGGCAGGTGTTTCCCAGGTGTATTAGTCCTTTTTCACACTGCTGTAAAGATACTACCTGTGGCTGAGTGATTCATAAACAAAAGAGGTTTAATTGACTCGTAGTTCTGCATGGCTAAAGAAGCCTCAGGAAACTTACAATCATGGCGGAAGGAGAAGGGGAAGCAAGGACATTCTTCACATGGTGGCAGAAGAGGGAGAGAGCACACAGGGGAAACTGCCACTTTTGAAGTATCAGATCTCATGAGAACTCCCTCACTATCAAGAGAACAGCATGGGGAAACTGCCCCCATGATCCAGTCACCTCCCACCAGGTACAATTTGAGATGAGATTTGGGTGGGAACACAGTCAAACCATATCACCAGGACCACAGAAGTAGTGGAAGTGGATAACTAGAAGGAAAAGGGCAAAAATCCCTTGCTTATCTGGGTGCCATCTTTCTCTTGGCCCTTGATGCTTCCAGATGTGACATACTTACACATGTCTTCTCTCTCCTGAGCTACACTTCTGCATCTTTGGAGGCCCCTTACTTGGAATGTCTCTGCTTTACCCTTCTTTGAATTTATCCTGAGCTCCTGCTCCTGGAGGTTGACCCCACAACCTGTTATTGAGTCAGCCCTTTTGGGCCGGGTCACACACAATGTCTCAAGGCTGGGTTACCCTTTGCAGCGTGCACTCAGATCCTGGGCAACTCACATCATTATGCAAAGGGTAGCCTGCTGCACACCCTCTGCACTCTACTTTTGCACACTGGTTCCAACCAACTCTTCAGTGAGAAGCAGAACCCAAGCTCTGTGTTCATAGGCACCCAGATTCCAGAGGACATCTGTCATTTTCTCTCATGAATTGTCCCTGGATGCAGTTCAATAACATTCAGCCCATGGAGCCTGCAGTTGCTCCCAGCCTCAGTGAGCAGTTTTCTGGGAGCCCTCCAACTCTCCCACCCACCACTGCACTTAATGAGTATGTAGGAGGTGTTGGGGGGTGAGGTGACAGAGAAGCACTCTAGAGAGGAGTGAAATACTATAGCCCACTCTTACCGGGTCTTTCCAATCCCCTGTTAAGATTAGTAAGGTTGAATGGGGTACAAAGGTGAGAGTCTAGGGGCCTTTAGTTTTCCCCTTGGAAAGCCTTGGAGGGAAATTCCTTCCATGTCCTGTTATAATTATCTGGAGAGGTCAGTTCTACATTCAGTTGAACCTGTGAGTGGATTTGGCAACTGCCTTGAGCTTAGCCCTGGTTGCCATAACTCATTAAGTTTCTCACAAGCATTTACTATGTTAACAGAATGCTGGGAATGGGGTGTGGGGGCGGGCAGAGGAGAAGAAGAAGACATTCACAGTTAACACCTCTGATGACATCTCTGATAGCAAATAGATACTATTACAAAACTCTATCCACCCAAGAGCTAAATTGTTAGTCACAGATGCAAAGTGCTGTGTGGTCTTGAGTAAGCCTCTCAGTTTTCCCATCTATAAATCTAGAGTAGCAGTGCAGATTTGCTTGGCAAGGTTTTTCTGAGGATTAAAGTACCCTAAATCATGTAATTAAAATGAACATAAAGTATTTTCCAAATTTGAAGAGCCATGGAAATGAGAAAAATAATTACTAAGAGACCCAGTGAGGGGCTATGTTTGAACTGTTGGCCATTCCTTGGGCAGTAGTAATTTCCTGGCAGGAACTGGCCTGGGAGGGCCCTTGACAGATGTTGCACAGAACTAGTTTAAGAAGGGCTGACTGGCATGTGGTTATTATTTTATCTTTGTAAAGCTACAGTGTGAGGCCTGTGACAGCAGGAGGAGGCCGTGAGGTATTCACTTGACAGCCTGCCATTGTCAACTCTAATGGGAGAGAAACTTCAGTGGCTAGAAGGGCAGCCTCAGGTTGTAAGTGATTCATTTTTAGTTCAGCTGCAATAACTCCTGCTGGTGATTTAATCCTGTGACTTAGGAACTCTTTGTGTGTGCTTGAGTGAATGAATAAAAGAGAGACAGAGTGAGAGAGAGAGTGTGTGTGTGTGTGCATGTGTGCACACATGCACACACATTCATGTGAACAATTTCTGTTCACTCACTTGTGATTACCAATGGGCCACATTCTATTTAGGTTTTGAGGCTTGGCATTAAGCATGTTTTGCTAGGATGATTTGTTTTTTGGACAAGGAAGCTAACATAGTAGTCATATGATAATTTAGTTTATGTCTTTATTGTTGCAGAGTTTGGCTGATAGCAAGGGCAGTCGAGAATGATAGTCTCATATAGACCTTAATCCCAGCTCCTAAAGTAGAATGGAATTGTGGAAATCAAGTTTTCTGGTCTAAAATAAATGTTTTGTGGCACTCTTTTAAAAGGAACAGGTTGAAAAGTCCCTGTGGAATCTTAATTTTGCCACTGCAGATTATTAAAGACCCCAGGTGAGCAAATCAACTGTGAGGAGGTGATTTTTATCAGTTGGCATTGGACAGACTACAGCATAGCTATCACCTGCATGGCCTTCCTTTTCCTTTGATGATCGTGTGTCAGTGGGATGGAGGATTTTTTTTGTTTTGTTTTGAGACAGAGTCTCCCTCTCTTGCCCAGGCTGGAGTACAGTGGCATGATCTCGGCTAACTGCAGCTTCCACCTCCCAGGTTCACGTGATTCTCCTGCCTCAGCCTCCCGAGTAGCTGAGATTACAGGCACGTACCACAATGCATGGCTAATTTTTGTATTTTTAGTAGAGAAGGGGTTTCACCATGTTGGCCAGGCTAGTCTCGAACTCCTGACCTCAGGTGATCCTTGGCCTCCTGAAGTGCTGGGATTACAGGCGTGAGCCACTGCACCTGGCTGGGATGGAGGATTTTAAAAGGAGTTGTATTGCCTTTTTGAAAAAAATCTAGAGGTCCCCCCCCCCTTTTATAATGACCCTTTTGACTGAAACTTTATCTTAAAAATTCCAGGATAAGGGATAAATTAGCCACTAGAATGTGATTTCCATGTGCTATAAATTTTCGTATTCTCCCAAAATTCCTTTGTTCAAATCTAATTCTCAATGCGATGGCATTTGGGAGTGGGGCCTTTTGGAGGTAATTAGGTCATGAGGGCAGAACTCTCATGAATGTGATTAAAGGCCTTATAAAAGAGGTTCCACAGAGATCCCTCATCCCTTCTACCATGTGAGGTCACAGGGAGAAAGCACTGTCTGTGAACCAGAAGATGGGTTTTCACCAGACACCAGATCTACCAGAGCTTTGATCTTGGACTTTCCAGCCTCCAGAACTGTGAGAAATCATTTCTGTTGCTTATAAACCATTCAGTTTATAATATTTTGTTATAGAAGCCCTGTTGGACTAAGATACGATGAATGTAGAGATATTTTGCATATTTTATTCACCGCTGTATCCCTAGGTCCTAGATATGACCTGACATATATTTAAGGTGCTCAATAAATATTTGTTTAATGAATGAATCAATCGAAAAAGGGCTATAACCTCCTGTTAGGAGTGATCTCTGGGTATTGGCTCATGCTTGCCTTTTGGGATCATCTGCATGGATGTCATAAGTGCTAAAATCTTAAGCCACGAGAAATATGGAGCTTGCTTCCACCACAGTGATTTTCTGTGAAATCACTACCCAAAGATTTTTCACGCTTTCCAAAAATATTTTTTGAATGAACACATGTCATGGATGGGGAAGTTTTCCTCTTATTAGGCAGACATTTATTGTCTTATTTCATTTATTATTTCATGCAGATGTCCCCTGTGATGTTAACTTAACCCTACTACTGGGTTTTCCATTTTTTTGCATTTGAATCATACTCAAACTCATGCCAGAGAACAATGCAGTTCAGCTTTCTGATGACCATGTACAGTTTTTGCAAAGTGGCCTATCTTGTCCCTTTTTAAACTGAGGACTAATTTAGTATAAAAGATCATTTAGAGAACTTATTCCATCTATTCTAGCTTTGCCAGCATGCTAGCAGAAACACCCAATGCCACAAAATCACCGAAATGAGACTCATACACCAGGATTAAGGGAAGATGATGCTTTTGATGAAACATTAGTGAACAAATAGAATTTTAGAATCAATGATAATCTCTGCCTCATTATGTAATTTAAGCCCCTTGATTTGTACCTGAGGAAACCAAAGCCCTGTGGAGCACAGAGTAAGGACGTATGAGAACTGGAGTTAAGACTTATGCCCTCTGACTGACAGTAAATTCTTTCCATAGTACTGTCACAGCATGCCACAGGGAAGAAGTGTCTTTTTATCTTTTAATAACTATGTATCAAATGCTTAAGGCCAGAAAGAAGAGTATAGATGTTAACAGTTTTGATATTTGCACTATACCAGCTCCCAGCCACCTGAAAGAGCTTGATGGGTTGGCATCAGTGAGTCTTGGAGAGTGCATGAAGACCCACTGCTCACAGGGTGTGAACTGGGAGTTGGAGGCAGTCTGGTGCAGGTGGAAAGGCATTGAACTGGGGTCGAGTGAGGAAGCTTGGGTTCTGATTCTGATCGAGCCATTGCCATGCTATATATATTTTACCTTGTTTAGTCTTAATTACCATCCTACTAGGTAGGGATGGTTATTCTTATTTTAGGAATGAGGAAACCGGGGCTTAGAAAGGTTAGGAAACTTGTTTAAATTAAGGTTATACAGGCTAATAAATGGCAGAGCTTCATTTGAACCCCAGCTTATATAATACTACCCAAAAGTTACTGCCCAGTTTCCCTCTCTGAGCCTCACTGAAAGGAAAATGTTTGGATGATCTCTGACATTCCTTCCAGGTCACAAATTCTGCATTTGATCTTGTTTTTTTTTTTTTTTAAGTGATGTTTGGCTTTGAAGATTTAGTCCACCCCCTTTCCTCCCTCGTTGTTGGTGAACTGATTGTTTTATAGATTTTCACACATCTGTCTCCCAGGATAGTGTGCTAAGAGGACCGTTGGAGACTGTAGAAGTTTGTTTCTTTTAGGTGTAAGCCTTGTTTCTCAGGGTACTATGCTTTCACTAGCATCTTAAATAATTAGGTCACAGAGACTATTAACACTTTATTTTCACATAATACCAAGTAACTAAGAATTGCCATTATTTTGCCAATTAGCCCATGCAATCCTTAGCTCATAGACCAAACCATTATCTTCAGATACATATTAGTCTCGATTACCCAGAGAAACAACCAATCGGAGACCTATATCTATAGCTATACCTATATCTTTCTATAACTATACATGTAGAAAGGGAGGGAGGGAGGGAAAGATGGAGAAAGAAACTATAAGGAATTGGCTCATGTGGTTATGGAGGCCGAGAAGTCCTAGGATCTGCAGTTGGCAAGCTGGAGACTCAGGAGAGCTGATGGTGTAGTTCTAGTGCAACTCTGAAGGCCTGCAAACCGGTAGAGCTGATAGTGTAAGTTGTAGTCTGAGGAGAGGAGTGAAGACAGAAGACTAATGTTCCAGCTCAAAGACAATGAATGAATTGGATGAGGCTCATCCTCATTGGGGTGGGCAATCTGCTTTACTCATTCTGCCAATTCAAGTGTTAATCTTATCTAGAAACACTCTCACAGACATACCCAGAACAATCCAGATACCACATAGCCCAGCCAAGTTGACAAATAAAAAACCATTACAATGTACTAGAACTATTATGTTTTTACACTTCAAGAGGTGTTGAAGTGACTCAGTCGATCTAAGGGGAAAAAGGTGATATGCTATTAAAAATATAAACACAGAAAAAAAACTGTATGTTTTAGTTAGGGTAAGCTAACTGTTATAACAAATAGACTCCAAAATTTATACTGGCTTAATCATAAAAGAAGTTTATTTCTTGCTTGTTACAAAGTACTGATCAAGTTATCAGGTCAGCAGAGTCCCTGCTAAAAGAGGCCTCTTCCATCTTTAATATGTAGCTTCTGAAGTCAGCCCAAATGTTGTCTTCATCTCTACCAGTTGGGAGGAGAAAAGAGCATGGAGAAGTGTCACATGGGAGGATTTTATGAGCTAGGCCAGGAATGGCCCAAGTCTTTTCTGTCACATTCTTTTGCATGGAACTCAGTCACATGGCTGCACCTAACTGGGGGTGGCTGGAAAATGTAGTCCCTGGCTGGGCAGCCCATATCCCAGCATGTCCACTGTACCCTGTATGAAGATCAGAAGATCTGAATTCTGTAATTGGCTTTCCTATTAACTGGTTGGTGATCTTTCCTTGTCTGTAAAATGTAAAAGCTGGTTGATATCCCAAATATCTTCTTGCTCTAGAATTCTATGTCTCTGTTTTGCTCTTTAAAAGAAAATGTTCTGTGTGAAGACAGCTAGTTCTTTGCCTGGATGCAGTGAAGGTCCTGGTTCATGCAGCAAACTTTGTCTCACGTAGGACTTAATACTGGCAAATCAGGGAGCCAAGTCTGGGGACTCTTTTGATCCTGTACTGGATAAATTATCATTCATTGGGCATAGTAAGCATTGATTCATGGGTGGCAGTTTACTGTATTTTAGGAGTCTTCTAAGTGGTGTGTGCCCCTCGCCTACATGAAGATTTTCCAAAGGGTTAGGTGTTACAGCGAGCATTTTTAGAGGATCAGTTATCTTTAATTTTTATATGTACCTACTCCTAAACTGATCAAAAACATCTGCAATGAAAGAGTTTTGTTAGTTCTTCTTTCCCACCTCTCCTTTCACAGTTGCCCTTCTCTACCTTTACAAATGAAAGTCTACTGCTTACTCAGCCCGCATCTTGCATAGTTCGTTGTTCCAAGTGTAGAAACCTCTAGGGCACCAAAGTGATTTTTTAAAATATGTGTCATTTATATTCAAGATATTAAACATACTTTCTCCATCTGGCACATTAGAGAGTATATTTATAATAAAAGTTTTGCTTTTTATGTTTAGTAATAATTTAGGAAAAGTATATGTATTTATGTTGTTTTGATCAATTATGTACCACCATAACTGAGAATACAGCTCAGTAAAACATTATTTAACTTATAGCCTTATAGTGACAGAAACTTAAAAAAATATTTTTTATTTATATTTGATACTTTTAAATTTAAAACTATTTTACCCTAAGAGAAAATTCTATAGCAAAGGTGAAACAGAAATACAATTTCAAGAAGCTAAAAGAGTGACTGTGTACTCGGGTGATGATTGAGATAGATTCTGCCCTTGTGGCTGATAAACTAGTGGAGGAGACATAAACAAGTAAATTAGCAAAAGTGCAAGATAATTTTAGATCATGATAAATGCCATGAAGAAGGTAAGCAGGAGGGTGGTCAAAGAAAGCCTCTCAGAGGAAGTGGCATTTGGTATGAGCACAGAAGAGGTCTTCTTTCCTCTTGAGTAAATATATCCTCTCAGGTTGGGGCATGGATATGGTGGAAGGGAAGCAGAGCTTATTTCTGTTAAAGAGAGCTTGTTCATGGCCGGGTGCGGTGGCTCACGCCTGTAATTCCAGCACTCTGGGAGGCCAAGACAAGTGGATCACGAGGTCAGGAGATGGAGACCATTCTGGCTAACACAGTGAAACCCTATCTCTGCTAAAAATACAAAAAATCAGCCGGGCGTGGTGGCACACGTCTGTTGTCCCAGCTACTTGGGAGGCTGAGGCAGGAGAATCGCTTGAACCTGGGAGGTGAAGGTGACTAGTGCCACTCTGCTCCATCCTGCGTGACAGAGGGAGACTCGATCTCAAAAAAAAAAAGAAAAAAATAGAGAGAGAGAGAGAGAGCTTGTTTATGTATATTTTAAATGGATGCTGATGGAGATCAAATTGCTGTGGTATTTATATTCCCACTGGATACATTTAAAGGAATGACATAAGTTTATGATATTTAAAATATTTCAATAGTCACTATACACTAGAAATTATACCATTTGCAAATATTTAAACTTACAATGAAAACTTTTTCATATCAACCTAAAATGAACAAGTGGTAAATAGTTTATTAAAATGTTTTTGGGGGTACATGAGCAAAGAACTTTCAAAACCACTGGCATAGTAGCTTAGAATATGGGCTTTGAGTTTAGGCTGCTTAAGTTGGAATCCTGGATCCACTACTGCTGGTTGTGTGATGAAGGGTCAGTTCTGTGAGCAACAGCATCTGAATCTGTAAAACAGAACTGTAATCCCAGCACTTTGGGAGGCTGAGGTGGGTGGATCACAAGGTCAGGAGTTCGAGACCAGCCTGACCAACATGGTGAAACCCCGTCTCTACTAAAAAAAAACTACCCGGTCATGGTGGCACATTAGTGTAATCCCAGCTACACAGGAGGCTGAGACAGGAGAATCGCTTGAACCCGGGAGGTGGAGGTTGCAGTGAGCTGAGATCTCGCCACTTCACTCCAGCCTGGGCAACAGAGTGAGACTCTGTCTAAAAA
Source organism: Pongo pygmaeus (assembly GCF_028885625.2). NCBI lineage: Eukaryota > Metazoa > Chordata > Mammalia > Primates > Hominidae > Pongo > Pongo pygmaeus. The sequence continues at coordinate 66,070,976 of NC_072373.2, read as the reverse complement.
AACAAAACAAAACAAAAAAACGAAAACAAACACAAAAAGCACCTAAGAAGGAGGAAATTTGAAGTTTACATGAGATAATGCATGTAAAGTGCTAATCTCACGATAAGGGCTGAACAATGTTTTCTATATTATCAACATTATAACTTTGCTCTCAACTGTATAGTGCTGATTGAACTCTATTATCTTTCATATGGTTGCAGAGCAGGCTGAAAGGTAAATTGTGAAATCTAGCCCTTTGCTGAAATAGAGTAGCACTTAGGGGCAAGCTACACTATTCATTTCATTCTTTCCTACTTGCTTTATGTGTTATTGATTGACATTCACTCATTCATTGATAGTCCAAGTTGAGTATATTTTGAGACACTTGCTGAGCAGGCCTGCACCTTGACTACAGTGTGGTCTCTTCTCCTCCTTGTAGTTCATTGAAGTCATTCCAAGGAAATTACAGATTTTCCTTCTCTCCCTGTGCACATGTACCTCTAGAGTGTAGGGAGATGCAATCTTGAGAAGAGTACTTGGTTTCTCCCTGAGGACAAGCTGATGGCACTGGCTCTGTCTCCTGATGTCCTTGCTGTGGCTTCCTCCTTTGTTCTGCTAAGGCCTTAGGGCCTTCGTGTGACACAGCTGGGGATTACTAGGAAGAAGTAAATATTTGCAAAGGGTATTCTGTAGAATGTTAAAAAAAAAAAAAGAAAAAAATTAAAGGCCAGGTGCAGTGGCTCACGCCTGCAATCCCAGCACTTTGGGAGGCTGAGGCAGGTGGATCGCCTGAGGTCAGGAGTTTGAGACCAGCCTGGCCAACATGGGTGAAACCCCATCCCTATAATAATACAAAAATTAGCTGGGCATGGTGGCACATGCCTGTAATTCCAGCTACTCAGGGGGCTGAGGCAGGAGAATTGCTTGAACCCTGGAGGCAGAGGTTGCAGTGAGCCGGGATTGTGCCACTGCAATCCAGCCTAGGCAACAAAGTGAGACTCCATCTCAAAAAAAATGAAAAAAAAAATTGCAAAGGAAAGGGGACCTTGGGAGCAAGTTAACATGGTCTGGTGGGGTGAAGAGAAAAGCTGAATGAAGATGGCATTAGAAGGAGAGAAGATTTAAAATTATTGAGGGAAGTATGATTAAAGAAACTGGAAGATGAAGGTAAAGGATGGTAGAAAAATTAGCCTTAAAAAAATAGAGTCTGCCAAAAGCAAAAGTAAGGATTCACTAAGATATATAGCAGAAGGAAAATTGTGAAATGAAGTAAAGGAAAAATACAGCTGATGAATCACCAGGGAGTTATAGCAAGGCCTTAAAAATCATTAATGGAAAGTTTAATGCCAAAATATTAGAGTAAAAAGATAGCTTGAAAGTACACAGCTTGTCTGTGCCTGGCTCCTAAAAAACACCACAGAACGGCCAATCCTTTGCCTCTGGCACCCACACAGCATGCATGCCCTGAAGTGAAATCTTTCATACCACCCCTAAACTCCCTTTTCACACACAAGCTTTGTTACCATTCTTTTTATTTCATTCCCGCTGGTCCAAAACTGTATATGCAACCTATAAGAACTGACCCAGCGGTGCTGCCAACATGCAAAGACCTGCATCCCTGGGCTGCCTACTTCTGGCAAAGGATCAGTTTGCTTAAGTTGTCCACTTCCCTTGTCATACTACTGACTTGTCAATATTACAAGTGTTTATTGACAGTCTTTCTTCATTCAGTTGAAGGCCTTTCAAGCTAGGGACTGTGGCTCTTTTTCTCATTGTAGTAGTCCTGGAACCTAATGTGTGGAGAATGGATTAGATGGGGAGGGAGTAGGAGTTTACCTACTACCAGGGTAAGAAGTAGTTTTGGTGAATTAAGGGTGACTTGGTTTAGGGAGTTGGAAGCTGCGGCATAGGAAAATGTGTGTTTGAGACTTTTAGGAGATATGTTTTGATGAAAGAAAAGGACTTGGTAATTGATTGGATGTGGGTACTGAGCAAGGCAAAGTGTCAAGGATGACCTGGAGAGAGCTCTGGTTGGGTGGTGGTATAATTGAGTATAACAGAGAACACTGGACAAGGATCAAGTTTAGGAGGGAAATAAAAAACCCCTGAGATATCCTGGTGGAAATGTTGAGTTGGCAGTTGGATGTATGGAGCTGAAAGTGATGTCCTTTCACTCCCATTTCTCTAGACTTGACTTACTTCCTGATCCCAGATCTCTGTTTCCAACCAATTATTGAACATATTACCTGGAATAGCCACAGGCTGCTCATTCTCAGCATGACTAAAACTCACCTAATCGTCTTCCTCTGTGTAGCCTGGTTTCCTTCTTAAAATCTTAATCATTCAGTGGGAATTTTATTTTCCTGCTTCCTCTGTCTCTGACCTGCAAATCCATTCCACCCCTGTCATGTAAGTCTTTTTGATCTATACATCTAACTCTTATTTTCGTTTCCACTGCCATTGTTCTACTCCCACTGCCTGATGATTATTTTACCCCTGCCTATTATAATAGCTTCCAAATTTGTCTCCCTGACGCTGTGATTTCTTAACTTCAAGCACACTTCCTTATTGACACTGGGTGCAATCTTTCAAAGGCTCAATAGTAAGTATGAGTTTTAACCCCACAGTATGTTAAAAAACGCCTTTCCCCTCCTGTCCTCTGCATACCTCACCAATCTTGTCTTCTTTGCTCAACCAATCTGTAATCAGATCTTTGGATAACCTGCTATTATACAAATGTGCACTCTAATTTAGGCACCCTTGTGCCTGTTGTTTCCTCTCTTCAGGATGAAGTTTCTTCACCTTTGGCCACCTTGGATACTGTTTTCTTAGCTTGGAATGTGTTTTCCTCACTTCATTCAAAGGACCAGCTTAAACATCACCTCCTCATAGAGACCTACACTGTGCCTGTGTCTTGGTTTAGCTCCCTTGCCTACTTTTCCCTTGCCACCTTGGATACTGTTTTCTTAGCTTGGAATGTGTTTTCCTCACTTCATTCAAAGGACCAGCTTAAACATCACCTCCTCATAGAGACCTACACTGTGCCTGTGTCTTGGTTTAGCTCCCTTGCCACTTTTCCATTGTGACACTTATCACAATGATGATGGTATTATTTATGTGATCATTTATGTAATGACTGTCTCTGTCACTAGATTAAAGACCTCATAGGGTCAGGGTCTGTGAATATTTCATTCACCATTGTGATTCAGCATCTGTGGATTGTAGTTGCAAGCATGGATAGGGATGAAATTATTCACAGAGAAAATTTAGAGTGAAGAAAGTCAAGACAGAACACTAGGGAATACCAATATTTAAGGAGCTGGACATGAAGGCAGATCCCACAAAGAAGTCTGTGGAGGAGCACTGGAGAGTGTAAGAGAACAGGGCAGAACAGTGTCATGGAAGTCAATGATGGAGAGGATTCCAAGAAGAAGGAGAGAACAATTAATAGTCTGGGACCAAAAAAAAAAAAAAATATATATATATATATATATATATAAATGAACTTGAAGGCATAGCAATAGAACCTATCCAAAATGAAGCTTACACACAGAGATATAAAAGACCAGGAAAAATAAGAGAGACTTGGAGGCAATAACATGTTGATTGACATATGTAAATGGGAGGCTTCAGAAGAGAAGAGAGTAAAAGAGAACAGAGATAATATTTAAAGAAATAATGACCAAACATCTTTCAGATTTTATGAAAGGTATAAACTCACAAAGCTAAGAAACTCAGAACATGAAGCAAGATACCTACTATGGAAACCACACCAAGAACTTCATTATCAAATTACAGCAAGTTACTAATTCTGACAAAAATCTTAAAATTAGAGAAAAAAGGGCACATTCCATACAGGGAACAACATAAAAATAATTATGACAGAGTTTTCAGAAACTATGCATGTCAGAAGACAATGGAATAACATCTTTAAAATGCTGGAACAAATTTTGTCAATCTAAAATTCTAGACCCAGAGAAAACACCTTTCAAACATGAAACATGTCTTTCTTTAGACAAAGAAAAGTTGTGAGAGTTGGCCAGCACACCTGCAGTACAAGGCTTGTTAAAGGAAGTTCTTCAGGCAGAAGGAAAATGATGTCTGATGATAATGTGGATCTACACAAAAGAATAAGGAGCTCTGAAAGTGATAAATATGTGGGTAAACTAATTTCATCATTTAAAAAATTTTAAAAAGGCAGCAGTAGACTGCTTAAAACAACAAACAGCAGCAACAGTATATTGGGGGAATTCATGATATGAGAAAGCAAAATGCATGACAACAATAGCACAAAGGGCATGGGGGGGAAATGGAAGCACATCAATGCAAAATTCTTGTATTTTATGTAAAATATTGTAATGTTTTTCCAAGGTAGACAAATAAGATAAAGATGCGTATTAAAAGCCCTAGATGAATCATTAAAAAATAAAGTATAGCCAATAAACCGATAGTATTGAGAAAATGGAATTTAAAAATACTCAGCTAGCAGGAGGCAGAGCAAGATGGCTGAATAGAAGCCTTCAACCAATTGTCCTCCTTGCAGGAACACCAAATTTAACAACTATCTACCCACACAAAAAAACACCTTCGTAAGGACTGAAAATCAGTTGAGTGACCACTGTACCTGGTTTTAACTTCATGTCACTGAAAGAGGCACTGAAGAGGACAGGAAAAACAGTCTTGATTTGTCAGTGCCATCCCTCTCTGGTTCCCTGGCGGTGGCCGCATAGCAAAGAGAATCTGTGCTCTTGCGGGAGGGAGAGCACAGTGACTATGGGACTTTGCATTGGAACTCAGTGCTGCTCTGTCACAGTGGAAACAATACTGGGCAGAACTCAGCCAGTGCACATGGAGGAAGCATTTAGACCAGCCCTAGCCAGCGGGGCTTTATCCATCCTAGCAGTGGGAACTTGAGTTCTGGCAAGCCTCACCACCACAGGCTAAAGTGCTCTGGGGTTCTAAATAAACTTGAAAGGCAATCTAGGCCATAAGGACTGCAACTCCTAGGCAGTCCTAGTGCTGGGCTCAGAGCCAGTGGATTTTGAAGGCATGCAACCTAGAGAGACACCAGCCGGAATGGCCAAGAGAGTGCTTATGCCACTCCTTCCCCAAAACCAGGCAGTGCAGCTCACAGCTCCAAAAAAGACTCCTTCTTTCTGCTTGAAGAGAGGAGAGGGAAGAGTAAAGAGGACTTTGTCTTGCAACTTGGATACCAGCTCAGTCACAGTAGGATAGGGCATTAGGCAGAGTCATGAAGCCCCTATCCCAGGCCCTAGCTCCCAGATAACATTACTAGACACACCCTGGGCCAGAAGCAAACTCATTGCCTTGAAGGGAAGAGCCCAGTCCTGGCAAGATTCATCACTTGCTAGCAAAAGAGCTCTTGAACCCAAAATAATCAGCAGTGGTAAGTGGGTAGTACATGCCATGGGTCTTGGGTGAGACTCTGAGATGTGCTGGCTTCAGGTGTGACACAGCACATTCCCAGCTGTGGTGGCTATGAGGAGAGACTCTTTCTGCTTGAGAAAAGCAGAGGGAAGAGTAAAGGAGACTTCATCTTGCAGTTTAGGTACCAGCTCAGCCACAGCAGGGTAGAGCACTAAGTAGGCTCTTGGGGTCCCCAGTTCCAAGCCTTGGCTCTTGGACAGCATTTCTGGACCTCCCCTAGGCCAGAGCGGAGCCCACTTCCCCGACATATGAGTCCTAAGCCTGGCAACATTCACTACAAGCTGACTGAAGAGCCCTTGGGCCTTAAGTGAACATCAGCAGTAACCTGGCAGTACTCTTCACAGGCCTGTAGCAGTGGTCACCATGAGGAGAGACTCCTCTGCTTATGGAAGGGGGAGGGAGGAGTGTGAGGGACTTTATATTGTAGTTTGGGTGTCAGCGCAGCAGCAGTAGAATAGAGTACCAGGGAGATTCCTAAGGTTTCCAACTCTAGGCCCTGGCTCCTGGATGCTATCTCTGGACCTGCCTGGGGCCTGGGGGGAGCTTGCCATCCTTAAGGGAAGGACATGAGCATGGCTGCTTTCACCACCTGCTAATTATAGAACCTTAGGGCCTTGAGTGAACATAGGCAGTAGGCAGACAGTGGTTATAGCAGGCTTTGAGCAAGGCCCAGAGCTCTGCTGGCTTCAGGTCTAACCCAGCACAGTCCCAGTGGTAGTGGCCACAGGGGTGGTTGTGTCATCTCTCCCCCAGCTCTAGGCACCACAACATACACACACACACACACACACACACACACACACAGCCCCACATGGAGGGAAGAGGAGGAGGAGGAGAGAGAAAGAAACGGACTCTGTTTCTTTGGGAGAAAGTAAGGGAAGAGAATAAGAGTCTCTGCCTGGTAATCTGGAGAATTCTTCCAGATCTTATCCAAGATCATCAAGGCAGTACCTCTATAAGTCTGCAAGAGCCACAGCATTACTGAGCTCGAGGTGTCCCCCTAATGCAGATACAGCTGCAGTGACCAAAAACTCAGATGACAATATCCAAGTTCCTTTGAATACCTGGTAAGCTTTCCCAGGAAGGATGGTATATTAGTCTGTTCTCACACTGCTATAAAGAACTGCCCAAGACTCAGTAATTTATAAAGGAAAGAGGTTTAATTGACGGTTCTGCATGTCTGGGGAGGCCTCAGGAAACTTACAATCATGGCAGAAGGGGAGGCAAATGCATCCTTCACATGATGGCAGGAAGAATTGCTGAGCCAAGGCTGAATTTTTAAAAACTCAATTATATGTAGTCTATAAACATTTATTTAAACAAAAATACACAAAAGAGAAAAGGTGGGAAAAGATAAAGCTGTTTTAGTTATATTAATAGCAAAAAAAAAAAAAAAAAGAACTATTACCAGGGATAAAGAGGAATATTTCACAATGATGGAGTCAATGAATCAATAAGGCATAACATTCCTAAATGTGTATTCACCTAATAACTAAACCTCAAAATTCATTAAGCACTCGACAGATCTGGAAAGATAAAAAGATAAATCTACAATTATAATTGCAAATTTCACCACTTCTTTTAGTAATTAATAGAACAAGTCAACAAATAGAATTATGGAAGAATTAAACTAATCATCAACTTGAACTAATTGACATTTTTAAGAACATGTCACTTAACGAATGCAAAATATACATTCTTTTCTGGTGCAGTGGAGCATTTACCAAGATAGACCACATGGTTAGCCATTAAACAAGTCTCCAGAAATTTAAAAGGATTGATATGATATAGAGTATGTTTTCTGACTACAAGGGAATAAATTAGACATAAGCAATAGAAAGACACATAGAAAATCTCAAAATACTTGGAAATTAAATAGCATACATTGAAGCAATTAATGTTTCAAAGATGAAATAAAAAGGAAAGTAGAAAATATTTGGGGGTAAATGAAAAGAAGACACACATATCAAAATTTGTGAAATGCAGCTTAAAGGGAAATTTATAGGCTTAAAAGCTTAATTAGAAAAGAAGAAAACTCGGTAAGCAACAGGCCAAGCTTCCATCATAAGCTAGAGATATAAGAGCAAATTAAACCCCAAACTAGTAGGAAACAAATAGTAAAGAAGATAAATAAATGAAATAGAGAAACAATGAAGAACAATGAAATCGAAATCTGATTCTTTGAAAGATCAGTATAATGGAAAAACTGCTGGCTATATTGATCAAAAAAACAAAAAGGATGACAAATATTACCAATATAGGTAATGAAAAAGGGGACATCTCTAAGATTCTTTATACACTAAATGTCTATAGTTAAGGGAATATTATAAAAAACTTGATGTTAATAAATTAAACAACCTTGATGAAATGGACAAATTCCTTGAAAGACATAATCAAAACTAACTCAAGAATCAATAGAAAACTTGAATATCAATTAAGCACATTAATTTGTAATTAGAAATCTTTCCATAAAAAAATGTATAGGCCCAGATTTATTACCTGGTCAATTCTATTACCTGGTCAATTTATTACCTAGTCAATTCTATCAGACATTCAAGGTAGAAATATAAGTGACAATCCCTTATCCAAAATGCTTGGGACCAGAAGGACTTTAGATTTTTGATTTTGGAATGCTTCCATTATACTTACCAGTGGAGCATCCCAAATCCAAAAATTTGAAATCTGAAATGCTCCAATGAGCATGTTCTGTGAGCACCATGTTGTTGCTCAAAAAGTTTTAGATTTTGAAGCATTTCCTATTTCTGATTTTTGGATTTGGAGTGTTCAACCTATACCACTATATGAATTCATTTTGAAAATATAGGAGAAATACTTTTATTTTATATGGTCAGCACTTTTCTGATATCAAAACCAGACCAAAAATATTACAAGTAAAGACAACTACAGAATAAAATTCCTTATGAATGTGGACCAACAATCTTCAATAAAAGATGTGCAAACTGAAAATGAAATATATAAAAAACATAATACATGATAACCAAATAATGTTTATCCTAGGAATACAAGATTGCTTAACGTTACAAAATTAATGAATGTAGTTCATCTTATTGTCATAATGGGACAAAAACCATATCATCATTTCAATAAACGCAGAAAAGCCACTTGATAAAATTAACATCCATTACATATTATCATATTATACCATGGTAATCTTCCAGTAAACTAAGAATAGAAGGGAACCTCCTCAATCTGATAAAAGGCTGATGATGGCACATTTCTATGAATATACTAAAAACTACCAAATTTTACACTTTAAGTGTTTGAATTTTATGGTATGTGAATTATTAAACTGTTTTTTTTAAAAACCTGTTCCTAACTTAGTATTTAACCTGAATGCTTTTGCCCTAAGACCAAGAAGACAAGGGTGGTCACTCTCTCCACTTTTCAACATTCTATTGAAGACTCTTGCCAGTGCAGTAAGACAAGGAAGAAAAATAAGAGGTATATAGGTTAGAGAGCTACAAGTAAAACTGTCTTTATTCACAGATGACATGATCAAGCATGCAGCAAACAGCAAATCTTCATGAATCTACCAAAAACTAGTAGAACTAATAAGTGATTTTAGTAAGATTTCAGGATGCAAAATTAATTGTATTTCTATATATTAGCAATAAACAAATGGAAATTTTAAAAAAAGACTATTTGCAATAGCACCTCAAAGCATGAAATACATGAGTATGATGATTAATTTTGTGTATTAGCTTGACTGGGCTATAGGATGCCCAGGTGTTTGGTTAAACATTACTTTTGGGTATGTCTATGACAGTATTTCTAGATGAGATTAACATTTGAATGGGTAGACTGAGTAAAACAGGTTGCCTTCCCCAGTGTATGTGGGCCTCATCTAATCCAATTCATTGGGAGCCTGAATAGAACAAAAAGCAGGGAAAGGGAGAATTTCCTCTCTCTGTTTTTAAGCTGGGACATTGGTTTCCTGCAGTCAGACTGGAACTTATACCATTGGCTCCTAGGTCTTTGGACTTGAACTGGAATGTATATCATCAGTTCTACTGATTCTCAAGCCTTTGGACTTGGAGTAGAATTTACACTGTTGGTTCTTCTGGTTCGTAGGTGTAAGGACTTGGACTGGAAGTTCACCATCAGCTCTCCTGCGTTTCCAGCTTGCAGATGGCAGATGCAGAGGCTTGAGATGACTTCTCAGCCTCCATAATTACATTAGCCAATTCCATATATATATAGCCAATTTATATACATATATAGTTGGTTCTGCTCCTCTGGAGAACCCTGACTACTCCAAAGGGGTTAAATTAAATAAAATATATGTTAAAACCCCTACCCTGAAAACTGGAAACATTTCTATGTGGAATTTAAGAATATGTAAATGTATTGATTTATGATGTTTATAGATTGGAAGACCTGAAATTGTTTGTGATTTCAGTTCCTCGAACTGATTTACAGATTTGATGACATTTCAATAAAAATCCAGATTTTCTTATAGAAATGTTCAAGCTGTTTCTAAAACCTAAATGCTTAGAATAGCCAAAACAATTTTGAGAAAGAACAAAGTTAGAAGACTTAAACTTACTGGCTTTAACGCTTACTGTAAAGATACAGCAATCAAGTTGGTGTGTTATTGGCATAGTTTTGACACATAGATCAATTAAACACAATCGGGAACCCAGAAATAGACGAGCATGTGTATGGCCAATTGATTTCTAACAAAGATGCCAAGGTAATTCAATATGGAAAGGATTACCTTTTCAACAAATGGTCTTGAACAACTTGTTATCCACATTTAAATAAATTAACATCAACCCTTACTTTATGGTACACAACTGGATAATCTTAAATGTAAATGCTAAAACTATACAACTTCTGGAAGAAACTTTATAACCTTCAGGTAGGCAAAGATTTCTCAAATAGGACACAAAATAGCATAAACATAAAAAGTATAAAAAATTTATAAATTGGGCTACATCAAAATTTAAAACCCCTGTTTATAAGAAAATGCAAATGCAAAGGTAGACCTCAGACAGAGAAAATATATGTGTGTGTGTGTGTGTGTGTGTGTGTATACTATTTTATATTATAAGGACTGATATCTAGAATATATAAAGAAGTCTTTCAACTCACTGATAGAACCAATTATAAAGTCAATAAAATGGATACATTTGAACAAACTTTACCAAAGAAGATACACAGATAGCCAATATATCCATGACTATATGCTCAATATCATTCATCATTAGGGAAATGAAAATTACAACCACAATGTGATATCACTACACATTCGTTAGAACATTAGAGTGGGTAAAATTAAAAGGACCCCAAATACTAACTGTTGATGAGGATATGAAACCACCGATATTTTCCTGCATACACCGCTTATGGGAATATAAAATTGTACAACCACTTTGGAAAACAGTTTTGGCAGTTTCTTATAAAGTTAAACATACATTTACCATATGATTCGGCAATTCTACTCTTAGGTGTTTATCCAAGAGAAATGAAAGCATGTGTCCACAAAAAGAGTTGTACACAAGTGTTCTTTCACTTTATTTAAAGTAACCCAAACTGGAAACAACACAAATGTCCATCAGCAGGTGAATGTATAAATAAAATGTTTAACAATGGAATACTGCTTAGCACTGAAAAGGATAAACTATTTAAATATGTACCAACGTAGATGAATCTCAAAATAAATGTGGTAAGTGAAAGAAGACTGAAAAAAAAGTAGATATTGTATGATATTCAATATAAACCTCTAGAAAAGAAAAACTTAACATATATTTACAGAAAGCAGGTTCATGGTTGCCTGGGGCCAGTGATAGGGTGAGATTGGCTGGGAAGGGGATAAGAGAATGATCTTTTGAAGTAATGGAAATGTTCTAATCTTGACTTTAGCAGTGGTAACATGGGTGTATACTATTTGTCAAAAGTCATAGAATATACCCTTAACATGAGATATGTAAACTATCCCTCATTAAAATTGTGCTTGTATGTAGTAGTTGCTGTTTTTGAGGGGCAAGATCTGGGAGTCAGTAAAAGGAAACTTTATAAAGGTGTTGACAATTTCTCCATAGTATAAAGCCTGTTCCATATTGGGCACTGTGTCAGGCATTCCTGTGACTCTTGGCTGTGATACAAAGCAACTTCCCCCTTAAAAACTGGCTAAGACCAAGAGCCAAGGTTCCCTCCTAGAAGTCCCAAGCTGGACCCAGAGGAAGGTGCTAACATGGTCTGTTTCGGCCGCAGGTCTCTTTCAGAGGACCACAAAACTCACTACCTCCCCTCTCTGAGATAATGGAGTGAGTGTGTTAGGTTGGCTCAGTGGCTCAGACTAAAGCATCAGGGACTCTTATATTTAAAATTGATGTCACTGCTAATGTACTGCTTGAATGTATCTAAGCCCCTGCCTTTCTATTTCAATTTCCTCTGTGGTTACGTGAAACCAACTATGACAGTCCATTATACATGGAAGGCTAGTGTTGCCAGATTTTAATTTGGAGAGTACAGAACATAATTTTGACTAATTGGTCCAGTAGGAACTAGAGTAGAATCTAAACAACTCTGGAGGTCTGTGGCAATGAAACAGGGAAGGAGGGAGAGATTTAATCAACCTTCACCCAGGCAGGCTGTTGACAGATTTCTAGGCTGACTTAATCAATGTACTTATTTCTCAGGTAAGACCTCAAAACTATTTGGATCTAATTTCACTATACTTCATCCTGTTCATGATATCATGCTTTCAAAGTAACAAGCCTCGAATTCCTTTTAAGGGCACACAAAAGAGTAAAACACACTTTCTTTTTGTCCCGTCTGAAGTGGAGAAATGGAGTGGGTGCATAGAAGTTGTAACTCTGAGTCCACTTAAGTTTTGCTAGTGTATAAATCATTTTTCAGTACACAATGAAGTTAACAACTAATATCTTTGTGGTATCCAGAAACAATGTCAACCAAAATTGGAGCAATGAACCTGAGAATTGAATTCACTTGAGCTATAAATCATAAACCCATCAATCGCTAGAGCAGAAGCAAAAGTGAAGTCATTGAATATTATAATAGATTCCATATGTTGTTTTAAAGAAGGCTTAAAAATAACTGGACTTACAGGTAACCATATTTCTGTGGCAAAAATTTACATATGTGAATAAGAAGTGAAATAACTGACTGTCCAATTTTTGCTTCTGTTTTCTGCCACTTCTTTTTAGTAGTGGAATAATTATTTAGCTCTTGAAGGGCAGGGCAGAGGAAGTGTGATAGGCACTAGAGAATGTGGAGGAGCTGATAAAATAGAATATGAAGGGAGGTAGAAGAAACTGACTGTTAGCTTTGGTAGAAAAGGTAGCACAGATAAGGAAGCATGAATTTCAGATAACCCTCTTGGCCTTTCCCCTGCTACCTTATTGCAGAGAGTTAGTGTTTCTCCTTAAGCATTAAAGTTGCAAAGCCAAATAGTAACATGGCCACAATTCTGTGAAAATTTTGAAAGGCCATGACAAAATGAAAATGAAAGCTTTGTTCTAAGTCAGACAGATCTGTTTTCAAATTTGGACCCTGCTCTGTGACCTTGGGCAATTCACTTAATTTCTCTGAGCTTCAGTTTCATCTGGATGGGGAGTTAATACTTACCTCAAAGAGCTCTCAGTGTAATACACTTGTGTATTTCTCTCTTCTAACACCTATACTATCAGTTTGAAATATAATCTGTCATTTTGAAATGCATCTCTTTCTTCTCATATGATTGTAGACTTCCCAGGAATTGAGATTAAGAACTCCCAGCTCAAGGGCCAATTAGTGGAGAACACAGGCTTATTTATCTTTGTTTTGCCCTGCCCCATACACACCTCGCACAATAATTAGGCTATAGCTACGTAAAACTTTAGGGACTTCTTCCCTCCTCTGACAGCATGGTGCTAGGTGAGATTTAAGCAAACTACACGTGATGTCCCTGCAAATTTGCCATCTTGTTATAGTCAGTCAGATTGGCCCACTAACCCTCCAGCTAGAAAGTCAGGAACGCTAAATCTTATATTTGCATGATTGCTATTGTGCTAAGGTGTTAGAACGCAAGATACAATCTTAGTTCAGTTTACACTTTGGTTTATTGGAAATAGCAAGGTCAATTTGTGGCAATGAAAAAAATGGAAAGTCCTGTAAAAGTTTAAGGAGGGAAGAATAAAAGGAAGAGAAAAGAAACTGTAACCCAGTTGGAATGAAATGGTAACACGGAATGAAATGATCCTCTTTCCTCCCAGAAAGATGTTGGCATGGATTTCATATGGACTCTGAAACTAAAGCCGACACCCAACCGAGTGCTCAAGCCCTACATTCCATCCACCCCTCATTTGTTAGTATCGAAATTGAGGCATTTCACAAACTTGGCTATCGAATACTGTATGTGTGTGGAAAAGGGCCAGATAAAATGGGCCAATTAGAACACAGCCACATCTGTCAAAACTCTAACCCTTAACCTTAGTGAAAATATAATCTAGGATCAAACACAGAAGCCCCGCAGATGTACACAAGTCATTTAATGCAGCCCTTGGAAAGACTGTGATGAACGGCTGGTGCTATTGTGAAGGCCTGATGAGAAAGCCAGGCTTGGTTTTGCTAGGAATATTTGCAATTTTAAAGAAAAAAAAATAGGTTCTAATTGAGTAACCATTGAATGTATCCCAGTAAGGTCCTTCCCATAGGCTGAGTTGAAAATACTCTGACTCTGTTGCTATGCAAAGCAGTTTCTAAACATGTTTTGAAAATCCGTTTGAAATTTGAGAGTAGAATTTGGTTTTCAAAGGCTTCATTTAGGCTTAAAACCTTTTGGTTCACTCTAAAATAATGTGAGGGTTTCATCCTTAATGGACTATCGAAGTTAAATTCAACAGCTGCTTCTCCTCTGATATATATTTATGAATGTAGGATGCATTCTCTATGGTACAGTACACCCTCACAGAGCTCTGAGTAAGAGGAAAAAAACATGGAAACAAATTTTTTTTTTTAATGTTGGAGTGTCCTTATGGGGTTTGCTAAAGGACAAATGGGGCTCTCATTAAAAATAGGGATTGTATCTTCTCGAGTATACATGGATCGTGACCAACACAACAGTTTTTACTGAATTTACGGATAAAAATGTCACTATGTTATGTCAAGCTCAAGTCTTTGGGAGGGTTTTTCAGGATTCTGTAAGATATGGCTTTGACTTTGTATTCACTTTTGGGCACCAGGTCATCAGGGAAAAGTCACAAGATCTATGCAAAAGGCAGCATCAGGAAGCAGCATCTCTAGTGGTTTCCTCTTGGTTTCGTTGTCCCTGTGTTCATGTGTTCATCTGGGTTATTGAGTCTTCGATCCCACATGGGAAAGGTTGAGCCAGTAGTATAACTCATTCTAACTAAGGCACATAGCTTCCGCCCTCTCCCCTGCTAGACGAGTATTGGACCAATTCCTTTGTCCTTAGCACCACTTACAAGGATTTATTCCCATTCCAGAGGATTTATTCCCATTCAGAGAGGGAACAACATAGTTAGATAGGAATAAAAATGCTGCTCTGTATATAAAACTTCTTGCACCTAGTTAATCTAGCAAACTAGTGTTTTGGTCTTCAACACTAACTAGATCATTATTATGTGACACTAATCAAAGAGTCTTCTGTAATGGGATAAGGTGTTATCTGATCAAATGAAGGAGGAATGATATTTGGCAGTATATGGTATATGTGAAAATCATGGTGTCCTTGCTACTTAGAGACTGTGAGAGGGGATAAGGATTGGCTTAGAGCCAGCTCACTCTACATGCTCTCCCAGAAGTGTTTTCTTGAAAGAGTTTTTCCCCATTGGGACCTTCCATTTTCCTCTGGCTTAGTAAAGTGACTGTAATTAAATAGATTCAACTTCTGTTTATGGTGAAGTAAAAGATTGAGAACAGATTGCTCTTTAACCTGAAATGTGGAAGGGCCAGTCGATTTGGAAGCTAGTTAAAATGATTTTGTGTATTAACTGATAAACTCAACAGATTTTTTTTCCCTGTGAATCTAACATTTCTAGATCTTCGCATTCCTCCCGTGAGAAGCCCACCTCTGAATCCTTTCGAGAGCTCAGATTCCTAGGAACTCAGATTTTTGAACATCTACATGATGTTATTTTGTAAGTGGAACACTGACTGTTAAAGGATAGCAGTGGAGTGGAGTGGTGAGGGCACAGCTCTGGGTCAGGATGACTGGAGAGAAACCCTAAGGCTTATTCCATAATCTCTCTTGATTTGAGCTTCTGAGGATAAACTGAGGCTTGTGACGTGCTAGCCCAGTACCTGGTGTAGTAAATATTGAATGCACTGTGTTGGAGAGGGTTGTGTTGTCAATGTTGCTGTTGTTATTGTTGAGACCTAAAGGATTGCTATGATCTAAATCAGCTTAATTTCCTTCAACTTGATAAAAATTAGCCTGTGACTATTGAACTGGATGATGCTCTCCTAATGGTTTTTGCATTTTGCCTTCATTCAGCCAGTTAAAGCTGGTGTTTACAGAATTGTGAAACATTTGAGCCTGGAATAGTCATGTGATTTACAGTTTTGTCTTGTTTCATGCTTTCCAGCAACATAATTACTGAACTTTTTATCGTAATAAAAATATAGGCCATAAAAAAGGCAGTCCCCTGGAATTCCCTCTATCTCTCTTAGAATGCTAAAGGATATTTTTTTGTGATCTCAGCTCTGTTCTGTTTAGGTATCCTCTTCCTCCCCCACGTCTGTCTTTGCAGATTTGTGACCAGACGGCTGCACTGAATGGAGACTAGGAAGGGAGCCCAACTGTTTTCCTTGTGTTGGCTCTCTGTGCCGAGCAGGGATTGCTGAGCAAAGCAGGGATTGCTGAGCAGCGTTTCTCCAGGGAGGGTCACAGGGTAGTACAAACCCACTCTGGGTTTTTCTTTTTTTTATTATTATTAAAAACTTTGGCCAAATACTGTCAGTAAGGGGGAGAAAGTATGCGGTTTGAAGACCAGTTGGACCAGTCTTTTAAAATATCAACTAGAATAAAGCAGGAATGCCTTGCACTGCTTTAATTTTCTACATTTAACAGGAGACAGTTGCTCCCAGAGTCACTTCTAACTCCACAGACAGTATTGTGCAACTTTGCTCAGCATTCGAGGAGACACTATATAATTAAAATTCCTTTGAAAATGGTTGCCCAATGATTGGCATTTATTCCAAAATACATTATCATGTTGAATGCTTAATTCCTTCTTCCAGTACATTTTCTTTAATACAAAAGTAAAAATCTATTTTTTAAAAGGATGATGGAGTTTTGTAAAAAATTGAAGCAGTGTAACAAACTTATGTCTAATCTTGCTCTTAAAGAGCTGGCAGGCTAGCAGGGGAGACCAGAGTAAGTTATGGAAAGCAAAGAAAGCAATACTCAAGATATAACTGAGTTGCCTTATGTAGATAGACTTGAAATGCTGCTGAGATTCTGAAGAGGAAGAGATAATAGGAATCTGTTGCTCTCTTACCTCCTAGTACATTGACTCATACCTCCAGTTCAAACACAAGCAATGTTTAGTATTACTACGAAATTATCTAATGGGTTTCCTTTCTCAGGGCAGTAGGAATCTGTCTCTCTGCTGTGGCTTTCTGGAGTCCTTCCCTTCTGATGTCTGTCTGTGCCCCAGTTTCCATTTTCATATGGTCTTCTTTGATTCTGGATAGCTGCTTCTCTCTGTGTTCTCAGAAGAAATAGACTAGTGAGATCACTATCATGCCCCCTCCACAATTAGGAGGCTGTATCTTGAGACCTTCTTGGATCCCACAATTTGTAAATATCACAATAGCAATCATGGTTAGAGAAGTCTACCACCAAACCAGGAGTTAGATGCTAAGGATGGGTGAGCATGTCCAAATAGCAGCTTTAAAAAGCTTCAGCACACTTACAATTGACTACATGTCAGAGAATTTTGGGTTATCTCTGAATAGTCAAAACCCCGATATTATATACACGAATGTAAAGGGGCTATTTTAATGTCATCCTGTTTGTTTGATTTTTGAGTAGTGAATGCATAATATGGGAATAAGTACAGTATGTGAGTGAAACACCGAAATCACCTTTCACTGTTTTGTTTAGTAGTTTGGAGCCTTCAGTTCTTCTGGAAAAATAATTCAATGCACATTGGTTTTGCCTTCTAAATTTGAGGGAGGTGAATGCTTTAATTTTATAACTGTAAGAGGTCTCAGCAGTCTTGTAGCCTATTCATATTGAAGATGAGGACACTGAGGCCTAGAAAGGTGAAATGGCTTGCTTAATGGTTACACAGAGAATTAACTGTAGCTTCATGATTTTAACTCAGGTCTTGTGACTAGAATTTCAGTGCACTTTGCATTAGGCAATTCTGAACCTTTGAGTAAAACTAAAATGCAAAGACTGCTCTTGATATCATTCTAGGTGGAAGAGTTGAAGATAGTAGGATATAAAGATAAACAAACCTATCTTATCTGGACAGGACCTCAGCTCATTAGGAAGAGGAATGAGGAAGAGAGAATGTAGGAGGAAAGAAATGGCAGAAAGACAAATAATCATGGGAAGGGACTGGAACAGGGTAAATGCCAGACATTTTCAAGATTAGAAGAAATCTGAGTTGAGTTTGAAAAATTGAAAGATTTCTTCAGGTAGAAGCAAAAGGAAAATAAGCAGAAATATTATTATTATCACGTATAATGGAGTCTGCAGAGGAAGAGGAAAAGCATGACCCTAATAGATAAAGATAAGAAGCACCAAATCATTTCAATAAGTTTCTGAATTTTAAACACTTTCTTTTCCTTCCAAACATATTTAAAGAGGAGGAGGAGGAGAAAAAAGATAACGATTTGTGAGGGATGTCTCATATGCTATTTATTATAAGAAGGAAAGTAAAATTCAATAAATTACAAATTGATTTATCAAACAAAGTTCAGCATGGAGGTTAATAAAATAAATACAGACTTGAGTGGAGTTGTGTCCTAGCACTTACTTTTAAAGCCATGTTTCAAAAAAAGGGCATCCATGGAAGTGATGGATAATTTTTACCTGATAGCAAGAACAGACACTAATAATGGCAAGTTATTGTGTTCTTAGATTGTCATTTTAATACTTACGTTTTCAAGATTAGCCTCTGAGAAGCTGCTCATTTACTTTTGGTGCATAATGATCACTTAGGGTATGAAGCCATCAGCTGCGCCCTTTGTTATGACCGTGGAAAATGTTATGACCTCCAGTCAATGATTATTTTGGAAGGAATAGAAGAAATAAGTTATGATTACATATTATAGATATTATAAGCATAGTGTTAGTAAATATTTTAAAAAGAAGACTAGGCACAGTGGCTCCTGCCTGTAATCTTAGTACTTTGGGAGACTGAGGCAGGAGGATCACTTGAGCCCAGGTGAGACCAGCCTGGGCAACATAGTGAGATTCTGTCTCCACAAAAAAAAAAAAAAAAAAAAAAAAAAATCTTTCCATGGCTTTCTCATCTGCAGATTGTTTCTCAGTGTCAAGCAAGCACATCTTTCTTTCATCCCATGTGTCTTCCCTGTTTTAATTTTATTTCTGTGCTTCATAAGGTTGAGGCAGTGTACAATCACAATCCTTTTACAATTACAAAAAAATTCCCAAGCAATTTTCTTTTTTAATTTTTGAGAAAAATTTTGCTTTTATGCTCTCTGATCAGATTTGCCTTTATATACATACAGGTTCCTTTTTTCGCCCTACTCCCAACTTAAGGCTGATTTTACCATCCAGTGGTTTAAACAAAATTCTGTTTTGGGTATCAGGTGTTTTAAATTAAAAATTCTTCAAAATTGATTTCCAAAGGAGTCCATAAGGCTTACGATATTTTAGACCAATTCTTAACTAGAACAGAACATTTTGCCTTTTAGGTTTACAGTGATTTCATATTATCTGATGATTCTGTTGAAGGGGCCCATATTTATGGTATTTGCCTGGAGGTTGTCTTGTAAACCTTGACTATGTGTTTTCAGAAAGAAGGCAGGCTGAGTGCGGTGGCTCACGCCTGTAATTTCAGCACTTTGGGAGGCCGAAGCGGGCGGATCACCTGAGGTCAGGAGTTCCAGACCAGCCTGGCCAACATGGCGAAACCCCGTCTCTACTAAAAAATACAAAAATTAGCTGGAGGTGTTGGCAGACGCCTATAATCCCAGCTACTCGGGAGGCTGAGGCATGACAATCGCTTGAACCCTGGAGGCGGAGGTTGCAGTGAGCTGAGATCACGCCACTGCATTCCAGCCTGGGCGACAGAGCAAGACTCTGTCTCAAAAAAAAAAAAAAGAAAGAAAGAAAAAGAAAGAAGTGAGCAGTTCAACTATAAGATGCACAGTATATCAGAGGTAGTGGAAAGTCTACATATGCCTCATATTTTAATTTTAACAAAAAAATGACTCTGTCACATAGACTTCTAGCTCTTTTTAGGGGAATAGGTAGGAAACCTATAATGCATGAATTGTTTAAAGAAAGTATGGAGGCTGGGTGAGGGGGCTCATGCCTGTAATCCCAGCACTGTAGGAGGCTGAGGCAGGTGGATAATTTGAGGCCAAGAGTTCGAGACCAGCCTGGCCAACATGGTAAAATCTCGTCTCTGTTAAAAATACAAAAATTAGCTGGGCGTGGTGGCAGGCATCTGTAATCCCAGTTGCTCGGGAAGCTGAGGCAGGAGAATTGCATGAACCCGGGAGGCAGAGGTTGCAGTGAGCCGAGATTGCACCACTGCACTCCAGCCTGGGTGATAGCATGAGACTCTGTCTCAAAAGAAAAAAAAGAAAAGAATAAAGAAAGTATGGAATAAAATGCTAGATTTGAAGAGGAAAAGACAGGTTGGTAGCAGGACTGGCTATATAATTTGTGGGGCTCAGTGCAAAATGAAAATAGAAGTCCCCTTGTTCAAAAATTAAGAATTTTAAGGTAGCAACAGCAAAGCATTAAACCAAGCATGAGGCTCTTCTGAGCATGGGACCCTGTGTGACTTCATAGGTCACACACTCATAAAGCTCACCCTGGTCAGAAGTTGAGATGTCAGTAAAAAGGAAAAGGAATGATCCATTCCCTGTGATGTTTTCCTACCTCTATGCCATCCTTACCTATGTACTCATCAGATGTGACCGTCTTTCAACGGGGCACCATTGTGCCAGTGAGCTGAGACACAGACACTCTGGCTCTAGTCTATGGAGGAAGGAGCATGAGAAGGAGGTTGCATTCTACCAGTGGCAGGAGAGTAGGATGGAGCTGAAGTCTTTCTAAACTGATCTAGGAGAGAGAGCATGAACTTGGGAACTCTGCAACTTTCTAGCAGTGTAGTAAAGTTATTTAACCTCTCTGAATCTCATTTTTTCATTGCCGTAAAATGGTGATATCTACCTCTCAGGGTTATTGTGTGGATTACAGATAATGTGGAAAATGCCTAGCACAGTGGCTGGTATGCAGTGGAAGCTCAAGATATATTGTACATATGGTCATTTTTGTAAGTGCGGAGATACACTGAGGATAAGTGAAAAAGACTTCAAGTCTCAGATAGGGTGGAGGATCTCAGAATGCTTGAAGAGCCTTGTAAGAACTGGCTGCCTCTCTTGAGTCCCTCCTTAGTTCCTGAGTGCTTTGGAATCGTTTAAAACTCACAATTGCATCTTCCCAAACAGGGTGAGGAGCAATCTGTGGGAAGTCAGTGCACAGTAGAGTTCAGTCTTCAACGCTGAAAATTTGCCAACTTTCACCCACACTGCGGAGATGAGAAAGCAGCTGTGGGCAGACAGTAGAGTAAGCTGTGGGGTCTCTGGAACACGTTACACTTACAGATGTTCCATTGTTCCCATGAGATTTTGTACTTTGTCTATTTTATCCAGTTTTGTTTCCATAATATACGAAGGAGACAGCCAAAACCATTTTATGTAGTTTTCCTACTTTGTTTTGATTTATTTGTTGTTGTTTACAGTATTATCTCCAATAACAACAATGGAATTTCCTTTCCTACTAATCTGGCCTGTTTCCATTTTGCCTGTTTATTTTAATTTCCTTTTTTTGGACTGAAATCTCTACATGACTCTGCTTTGTTTATTTCCTTGTGTGTATGTGTCAGCATCATTTATTAGTGTGTCCACTCAGAGGAACTTTGTTCATTAATTATGTAGGTTTTGTTTCCTGGTTCCTAGTGGGAGGGTATTAAGTGCTCTATGTTTCTAAGTACTTCACGATGGTTTTGGTTATCAGTTTCTTCATCGCTGCTCTCTGCAAGCAGATGGGCTTACTCTCCATGGCTTACAGATGGAGCATGGGAAGCCCCAGAGCAGTGAAGTAACTCCTCTGCAGATGATGATTTTCTTAAATCCTCTGACCCATCACTCCTGCCAGTCGTATAGATTTCAATTTCCACTTACTTTTATTTGGGTAGTGGGTTAAGTGAGCATAACACCTGTGTTTTGCAGACATAATTCCTTGAAGACATTTCCATGAAAACCAGCCTGTTGTTAACGAATGAGCAATTTCATCTTGCATTATAAGCTGCTTGGGGGTGTGTGATGAATGTTAGACTTATCCCTTTTTTGTGAAGAACTTACAGCCCACTAAGTCAATAAAAAAGTTAAAAGGAAGAGGTAACCTGACTTTTACATCTGTTACTTGAATATATAAGATCTGCTGCCTCCTTTTCAGTGGATTGTCATGATTTACTAAATGATTGAATTAATGATTCATAAAACATTTATTCAGTACTTACTCTGTATGTGATACTATCTCTAGTCTCAAGATGCTTATAAGACTAGAAGGGGAAAATAGAATTGAAAGCAAATAAATATAATAAGGTGTTACAGGTGACATGATAGAAGTTTGTCTAGAGTACATAGAGTAACAAAGGAGGGAGGCCTGTATTCTCTTGGGATGGGGATTGGAGAGAAGGTGTCACAAACAAAGGCTATAGGCACCAGATGTATCTAGGGTCCACAGATACTTTCAAATGGCTGAAACAGTGGCTGAGGAGGCAGCAGTGCATGCATGAGGTGGGAGAAGGGAGGTGGAGGAAGCCAGACACAAAGATCCTTGGATGCTATGTGAAGGAATTTGGGTTTTATTCTTTAGGAAAAGTTTTAGGTAGATGGAACATCAGTAACAGTTTTGCTTTTTAGAAAAATTACACCAAGAATAGACTCAAGGAGACTTGAATGGAGGCAAGGAGACTCTTCTGATAATATGGGGCTGAGCCAGGCAAGATATGATGAGATTCAGAACAAGCCAGTGGTGGACGGAAAGATGTCAAAGAAGTAGACCTTGTAAAATTGGTATCAATTTTTAAATAATATCTTACAGGAACTGTTAGTGAAACCAAGGCCCAAGAAAGTGCATAGCCAGTGAATATCAAAGGGATCTTCCTCTGCCTTCATTGCAGTTTAGAAACACAATTACTGTGGCATTTCAGACACTATGTTGTAATACATCATATTGTTAATACTTGTTTACAATCTTTCTGTCCTAAGGCTCTAAGCTTCTTACGGTTAACAGCCAAACTACTGAATTATTTGTGTATGCCTAGCATGGAGCCTCATATACACAAGTGCATAATAGATGTTTGAAGAGTAAAATTCTTGACATCATAGCCAGTGCTTCTTCCACATGGAGCACTTGGCATGGAAATATGAAAACATCATTCAAGTTTGCCTGACAGCCACCCATTTCCATCACTCCCCGTGAGAGCACCAAAGCCAAGTGACGAGCAGGTATAACAGGCAGATGATGGCTTGCGCTTTGCTTTAAAATTTATATCAGTTTGCCATTATCAGAATGCATTCTTACCTCCCAAAGCCTGCATTAAAATACCAATAATGAATATTTAGAATATAAAAGTGGCCATAAAAGTTGATGCCTATTATGATACTGTCTTTAATGGTCTCACTAGTCAGAAGTCAAGCATGATAATTTGCTTCCATGTCTCTTTTAATGTTACTCATTGTTTTAACCTGGATCACACTTTATTCTTCCACACAGATCCGTAATGCCTCCTGCCTGCCTCTTTCAAGATGGAAGTGAAACCTGTGGGAGAACCTACTCAAGAGGTGTCTAAATTCAAACTTTCCACCAAGGTAGAAAGCACGGGACACTGGCTGGTGGAAGATCATGCTCGAATATGGGAAGTTTTAAAGACAGAGGAGGTAAGATGACTCTAAACGACACAGTTGGTGAAATGTTGGATTTGTTCATACCTGAGACTATAATTCTTCCTGTAGCCAGCACCACAGGCCAACTTGGCAAATCTTTATTCAGGGGCTGTAGGCACAGCCATGACTGGAGAACAAGTAAGTCAGGAGCATGTCCTTTGCACATTAATGACTACACAGTGATTCAGGCCAAGGAGGCTGCACTGAAAGCCAGCACTTAAAAAACGATGATCTAAGGCTCATACACATATAATCTGCACTTTAGCCTCAGGTATCAGCAGTGTATCTGCGGGTATCCCGCTAGCTACATTCTTTCTCAAGGCTGCCCTTCTGTGACTTCCCTCTCTCAAGCCTATTGTTGTTGAAGTTTCATTTGACTTATATAAAATGCTGATATTTGTGTGCATATTTGTGGTGTGTGTGTGTGTGTGAGAGAGAGAGAGAGAGGACGGGGAGAGAGAGAGAGAGAGAGATGCTATTATTCTTTCAATGGAAATTATAAATTAAAGCTTTTATTTTTATTATGCGTTTGAGGTAAAATACATATTGGCAAGATATTGAAAACCATTTCCATATAGGCATGAAGAGGTATAAAAGGAAGATTGGAAAAGAGAATGGAATTATTAACCAGATCATGGAAAGGCCTAATTTCCCTGAGCTTGGGTTGTGACCATCTTTTCAGCTCAGCAAATAAAATGAAAGCTAGAGGTTTGTATGTTTTTGTTTTTTTGGAGACAGGATCTTGTTCTTCTGTCCAGGCTAGAGTGCAGTGGCACAGTCATAGCTTACTGCTGCCTGGAACTCC
Source organism: Pongo pygmaeus (assembly GCF_028885625.2). NCBI lineage: Eukaryota > Metazoa > Chordata > Mammalia > Primates > Hominidae > Pongo > Pongo pygmaeus. The sequence goes on along the minus strand of NC_072373.2, from coordinate 66,046,585 downwards.
TGGGCTCAAGTGATCCTCCTGTCTCAGGCTCCCAACTAACTAGGACTACAGGCCACACAACACCACACCTGGATAATTTTTAAATTTTTTTTAGAGATGAGACTCTCGCTATGTTGCCCAGGCTGGTCTTGAAGTCCTAGCCTCAAGCAATCCTCCTGCCTCTGCCTTCCAAAGCACTGGGATTACAGGTGTGAGTGACTGTGCCCAGCCCCAAAAGCTAGAGGTTTTAATACATGGGAAAGAGCATCTCAGAGAGAGGTACCAAAGCAAGAACTTCAAAACAACTAAGATAGCATAGAAATGTAATAGGGAAAACAGAGAACACTTTGTCAATGGTATTTTGGCTACCAGAAAGACCAGCAGCTATTTTCTGAGACGCTTACCTGGGTGATATTCATTATCTTGGGTAGTTGTCTAGGGTCTGGTCCTTAGCTTACATGCTTGGAAATTTCATTTTCTCATGTATCCAACAGAACTTTCTGGGGCAAACTCACATGAATTAAGTTTATGCAACTAATATGTAAAAAGAAAATGGCAATTCCTTAATTGATAAAGACAAATAGAAGAGTTTTATCTTCTGGAATACTCAATTTAAAATGTTTAGCTCACATTCTCCTTGTAGGCAAACCTAATGGGAAATCAAATAATGCCGAGAAAGTTGATTCCTAAGGATGGAATCATAACAAGTGGAAATATATAAATTCCTTGTTTGACAGCATGAGGCTAAGTATATTGGTATGGCTCTTTGGTTCCAAGTAACAGAAATTGACTAAATTAAGGAGAATGAGAAATTGCTGGAGGATGTTGAGAAGTTTACAGAATTGGTGAGAAGTTTGGAGAACTAGGCTTGGAAATAAGACAGGAACCAAGTCAGTAGAAACTGCTCAGGGTGCCAACCCTGACACAAATTCTAAACTGGTCCCCTCCCCTCCATATTCTCATATTCTGCTCAGGATGCAAAGCTGTGGGAGAGAGGAGCTCACTGCCAAGTTTAGTTGCATGCCTTTCTTTTGGTTCTTCTGTGAAGAGAAAGAGGAATCTTCCATGGGAAATTATTACACCAACTCCTCACTACACTTGTGTTTAAAATTCAAATTCCTAATATTGACACATTATGACAATTCCAATCCAAAGAAGTAACCTAACAACTAGTTTTGAACATGTAAAATCCAGCAGAAGCAAATACAAACCTTCTCTATAGGGATATACTTGCACAACAGACTTTTTTTTTTTTTTTAAAAAGCAATAAACTCCACAGGTGGTAGATGAAGTCTTTGTGTATCTCACCTAACAGGTCCAAGATAAGATGAGATGAGTGTTGTGCTGAGGGCACAAAATTTAAGGAAGCACTCACTCTTAGGTTTATGCCCTGTACTTGCACAAAATTGAGAGTGAGTGTATCCTTAAATTTTGCACCCTAGGCTTGATGCTCGTCTCACTCCAGTCCTGGCCCTGTCATAAATCTGAATTTGGTGTTTATCATTTTATGCATATTTCAGTATTTATACTACGTGCATGTGGATCTATATATTCAATATACAGTATTGATTTACATCTTGTAAATTTTATATAAGCCTTGTACTGTACATCTACTTCTACAGCTTGTTTTTTTGTTTCTATTTTTATGCTGACATATGTAGTTTCACTTTATTCATGTTTAACTGCTGTTTATATTATTTTAATATAGTCAAATTTATTTATCCATTCTCTTGTTAACTTTTAGTTTTCTTTCAACACAATTGGCAGTATAATACATTTTTCCTCGTGAACATATGCTAGAGTTTTTTCTAGCATAGACACCTGGAAGTGGCATGCTGAGTTGTAAAGTATGAATACCTTTAGTTTTGCTAGATATTACTAGATCAGCTCTGAAATGAGGCCATGAGTTTGTATCTCTGTTAGCAGCATACGAAAGTTCACTCATTCTATATCCTCACCTGTTATTGGTATTGACAGACCTTTAAATATTGCCCAGTCTGATTGTTTTGAAATGGGACCTTGTTGTAACAAGAATTTCCCTGAATTCTTGTGGCGTTGAGCATCTGTTCACATGGATATTGGCCATTTAGTTTTCTGTGAATCATCTGTTCTTATCCTTTGCTTGTTTCTCTTCATTGGGTCATTTGTCTTTCCTTGTTGATTTCTGGAAACTAATGTTTTGTTTACTATACAATCCTTTTTATTGATTTCCTGCACTAAAACAATATTTTCCCACTCCTAAATTTTTGTTTTAAATTTTAATTTGGTAAAATTTATCAGTCTTCTTTTCTCCTTATGGTTTGTGTTTTTTCTGCTTTAAGAAATTCTTTCTGACCTCATGATGATAAAGATATTCTCCTATGTTTTTTCCTAAAAGTTCTAATGTTTGCTTTTATTTGCGTAGTATTTATTTCACAATCTGAAATAGGGATATGTGTTTTTTCCATATGGATAATTAATTATCTAGTATCATTTTTGAATGTCATTATTTCTTCTTAGTTTATAATGCTATTTTTCATGTATCATGTTTCTATAGATATCCTGTCATTGGATATGATACTCCTTTAACTATTCTAGCTCTAAAAAAAGCCCCGAGTATCCAATAGGGAATGTTTCTCTGCTGAGCTATTGATCTTCAAGATTATCTTGGTTGTTTTTGGAAACTGTATTTTCCATATGGATTTAGGATGAGCTTGTTCAGTTCTGCAGATATGAAGAAAAATTAAGCAGAAACTTGTTGGGAATTTGATTCAGATTTCAGTAAATTTGTTGACTGATTTGGAGAGTATCAACCTTTTTATATTCAATGACTATCTTGTCTTCTTTTTGACTTTAAAGGTTATGCTTTAATATTTCATCCTTAATGTCTCACCAATATTTTATCCCACATTCTTTTGCTGTAGGATTTTGATAACTAGGGCTAAAGAAGTTCCTTCAATTCATTTTTTTTTTGCTAAGTGCTGATTTTTTAACATTATAGTATTTGATACTTACAAAATAATTCACATGCAAGTTATGGATTATAATATTAGAACAAATACTTGTGAGTCCACAACCAACTTAAGAAATAGTTTGTTGAGTCTATATGTGAACCGTTTCGCCTACTATCTCTTGATTTCTTTCCCTGCAAATGTACCCATCTTCCTGAAATTTGTGTTTAATCATCCTTTTGCTTTTTAAAAAGTCTTTACTGCATACATGTATCCTCAAACAATACTGTTGAGTTTTACACACACACACACACACATGCACACACATATATACACCTACATATGTATGTATATATAAACACATATGTATTTATATATATGGTGTCTTTGGTGACTCACTGCTTTTACTCAACATTATGTTTATAAAATTTTTAAGATTCAGCCACAAAAATATATATAGTAGTACTTCGTTAATTTTCACTATTGTACAATATGCCATTGTGTGGTTATATCATGATTAATTATTCATCGTTATGTGGATGAACATTTAAGTTATTTATAGTTTTTTGCCATGACGAACAATGCTGATATGAACATACTATACGTGTATTTTTTTTTTTTAGTTTTCTTATATGTTTTTTTTTACATACTTTAAGTTCTGGGATACATGTACAGAACATGCAGGTTTGTTATACAGGTATACATGTACCATGGTGGTTAGCTGCACCCATCAACCTGTCATCTACATTAGGTAGTTCTCCTAATGTTATCTCTCCCCTTGCCCCCCACCCCCCAACAGGCCTCGGTGTGTGATGTTCCCCTCCCTGTGTCCATGTGTTCTCATTGTTCAACTCCCACTTATGAGTGAGAACATGCAGTGTTTGGTTTTCTGTTCCTGTGTTAGTTTGCTGAGAATGATGGTTTCCAGCTTCACCCATGTCCCTGCAAAGGACATGAACTCATGTTTTTTTTATGGCTGCATTGTATTCCATGGTGTATATGTGACACATTTTCTTTATCCAGTCTATCATTGATGGGCATTTGGGTTGGTTCCAAGTCTTTGCTATTGTGAATAGTGCTGCAATAAACATACATGTGCATGTGTCTTTATAGTATAATGATTTATGATCCTTTGGGTATATACCCAGTAATGGGATTGCTGGGTCAAATGGTATTTCTGGTTCTAGATCCTTGAGGAATCACCACACTGTCTTCCACAATGGTTGAACTAATTTACACTTCCACCAACAGTGTAAAAGCATTCCTATTTCTCCACATCCTCTCCAGAATCTGTTGTTTCCTGACTTTTTATTGATGGCCATTCTAACTGGTGTAAGATGGTATCTCATTGTATACAATGACCCCTGATGATGAGCTTTTTTTTCATGTTTTTTGGCCACATAAATGTCTTCTTTTGAGAAGTGTCTGTTCATATCCTTTGCTCAATTTTTGATAGGGTTGTTTGTTTTTTCCTTGTAAATTTGTTTAGGTTCCTTGTAGATTCTGGATATTAGACCTTTGTCAGATGGATAGATTGCAAAAATTTTCTCCCACTCTGTAGGTTGCCTGTTCACTCTGATGATAGATTCTTTTGCTGTGCAGAAGCTCTACATTTATTGATTTGCATATGTTGAACCAGCCTTGCATTCCAGGGATGAAGCCAACTTGATTGTGATGGATAAGCTTTTTGATGTGTTGCTGGATTCGGTTTGCCAGTATTTTATTGAGGATTTTCGCGTTGATGTTCATCAGGGATATTGGCCTGAAGTTTTCTTTTTTTGTTGTGTCTCTGCCAGGTGTTGGTATCAGGATGAGGCTGGCCTCATAAAATGAGTTAGAGAGGAGTCCCTCTTTTTCTATGATTTGGAATAGTTTCAGAAGGAATGGTACCAGCTCCTCTTTGTACCTCTGGTAGAATTAGGTTGTGAATCCATCTGGATCTGGGCTTTTTTTGATTGGTAGGTTATTAATTACTGCCTCAATTTCAGAACTTGTTATTGGTCTATTGAAGGAGTTGACTTCTTCTGATTTAGTCTTGGGAGGGTGTATGTGTCCAGGAATTTCTTCTAGATTTTCTAGTTTATTTGTGTAGAGGTTTTTATAATATTCTCTGATGGTAGTTTGTATTTCTGTGGGATCAGTTGTGATATCCCCTTTATCATTTTTTTTGTGTCTATTTGATTCTTCTCTCTTTTCTTCTTTATTAGTCTGGCTAGTGGTCTATTTTGCTAATTTTTTCAAAAAACCAGCTCCTGGATTCATTGATTTTTTTTGTGTCTCTATCCTTGAGTTCTGCTCTGATCTTAGTTATTTCTTGTCTTCTACTAGCTTTTGAATTTTGAATTTGTTTGCTCCTGCTTCTCTAGTTCTTTTTTTTTTTTTTTTGAGACAGAGTCTTGCTCTGTTGCCCCAGCTGGAGTGCAGTGGCATGATCTCGGCTCACTGCAAGCTCTGCCTCCTGGGTTCACGCCATTCTCCTGCTTCTGCCTCCGGAGTAGCTGGGACTACAGGTGCCCGCCACCACGCCCAGCTAATTTTTTGTATTTTTAGTAGAGATGGGGTCTCACCATGTTAGCCAGGATGGTCTTGATCTCCTGACCTCATGATCCACCCGCCTCGGCCTCCCAAAGTGCTGGGATTACAGGCATGAGCCACCTTTTATTTGTAATGTTAGTATGTTGATTTTAGATCTTTCCTGCTTTCTCCCATGGGCATTTAGTGCTATAAATTTCCCTCTAAACACTGCTTTAAATGTGTCCGGGAGATTCTGATACATTGTGTCTTTGTTCTCACTGGTTTCAAAGGACTTATTTCTTTCTTCCTTTGTTTGGTTATTTACCCAGTAGTCATTCAGAAGCAAGTTGTTCAGTTTCCATGTAGTTGTGTGGTTTTTAGTGAGTTTCTTAATCTTGAGTTCTAATTTGATTACACTGTGGTCTAAGAGACCATTTATTATGATTTCAATTCTTTTACATTTGCTGAGGAATGTTTTACTTCCAATTATGTGGTCAATTTTAGAATAAGTGCTATGTGGTACTGAGAAGAATGTATATGTTGTTTATTTGGGGTGAAGAATTCTGCAGATGTCTATTAGGTCCGCTTGGTCCAGAGCTGAATTCAAGTCCTGAATATCCTTGTTAATTTTCTGTCTCATTGATCTGTCTAATACTGACAGTGGGTTGTTAAGGCTCCCACTGTTATTGTGTAGGAGTCTAAGTCTCGTTGTTGGTCTCTAAGAACTTGCTTTATGAATCTGGGTGCTCCTATATTGGGTGCATATATATTTAGGATAGCCAGCTCTTCTTGTTGCATCGATCCCTTTACCATTATGTAATGCCCTTTGTCTTTTTTTGATCTTTGTTGGTTTAAAGTCTGTTTTATTAGAGACTAGGATTGCAACCCCTATGTGTGTCTTTACATGTGAGATGGGTTTCCTGAATACAGCACACCTATAGGTCTTGAGTCTTTATCCAATTTTCCAGGCTGTGTCTTTTAATTGGGGCATTTAGTCCATTTACGTTTAAGGTTAATATTGTTATGTGTCAATTTGATCCTGTCATCATGATGCTAGCTGGTAATTTTGCGCATTAGTTGAGGCAGTTTCTCCATAGTGTCGTTGGTCTTTATATTTTGGTATGTTTTTGCAGTGGCAGGTACCGGTTTTTCCATATTTAGTGCTTCCTTCAGGAGCTCTTGTAAGGGAGGCCTGGTGGTGACAAAATCCCTCAGCATTTGCTTGTCTGTAAAGGACTGTATTTCTCCTTCACTGATGAGCTTAGTTTGGCTGGGTATGAAATTCTGGGTTGAAAATTCTTTTCCTTAAGAATGTTGAATATTGGTCCCCACTCTCTTCTGGCTTCTAGTGTTTCTACAGAGAGATCCACTGTCAGTCTGATGGGCTTCCCTTTGAGGGTAACCTGACCTTTCTCTCTGGCTGCCCTTAAATTTTTTTCTTCATTTCAACCTTGGTGAATCTGATGATTATGTGTCTTGGGGTTGCTCCTCTTGAGGAGCATCTTAGTGGTGCTCTCTGCATTTCCTGAATTTGAATGTTGGCCTGTCTTGCTAGGTTGGGGAAATTCTTCTGGATAATATCCTGAAGTATGTTTTCCAACTTGGTTCCATTCTCCCCATCGCTTTCAGGTACACCAATCAAACGTAGGTTTGGTCTTTTCACATAGTCCCATATTTCTTGGAGGCTTTGTTCATTCCTTTTCATTCTTTTTTCTCTAATCTTGTCTTCACTCTTTATTTCATTAAGTTGATCTTCAATCTCTAATATCCTTTCTTCTGCTTTATTGATTCAGCTATTGATACTAGTGTATGCTTCACGAAGTTCTTGTGCTGTGTTTTTCAGCTCCATCAGGTCATTTATGTTCTTCTCTAAACTGGTTATTCTAGTTAGCAGTTCCTGTAACCTTTTATGAAGGTTCTTAGCTTCCTTGCATTGGGTTAGAACATACCCCTTTAGCTGGAGGAATTTGTTATTACCCACCTTCTGAAGTCTACTTCTGTCAATTCGTTAAACTCATTCTCCATCCAGTTTTGTTCCCTTGCTGGCGAGGAGTTGTGATCTTTTGGAGGAGAAGAGGCATTCTGGTTTTTGGAATTTCAGGATTTTTGGGCTTGTTTTTCCTTATCTTCCTGGATTTATCTACCTTTGATCTTTGATGCTGATGACCTTTGAATGGGGTTTTTGCATGGGCATCCTATTTGTTGATGTTGATGTTATTTCTTTCTCTTTGTTAATTTTCCTTCTAACAGTCAGGTCCCTCTTCTTCAGGTCTTCTGGAGTTTGCCAGAGGTTCACTCTAGACCTTGTTTGCCTGGGTATCACCAGTGGAGGCTGCAAAATAGCAAAAGTTGCTGCCTGCTCCTTGCTCTGGAAGCTTCGTCCTAGAGGGGCACCCGCCAGGTGCCAGCCAGAGCTCTCCTGTATGAGGTGCCTGTCATCCCCTGCTGGGAGGTGTCTCTCAGTTAGGAGGCATGGGGGTCAGGGACCCACTTGAGGAGGCAGTCTGTCCCTTAGCAGAGCTCGAGCATTGTGCTGAGAGATCTGCTGCTCTCTTCAGAGCTGACAGGCAGGAACGTTTGAGTCTGCTGAAGCTGCACCCACAGCTGCCCCTTCCCCCAGGTGCTCTGTACCAGTGAGATGGGAGTTTTTTCTATACACCCGTGACTGGGGCTGCTGCCTTTCTTTCAGAGATACCCTGCCCAGAGAGGAGGAATCTAGAGAGGCAGTCTGGCTACAGCGGCTTTGCTGAGTTGCAGTGGTTTCCACCCAGTCTGAACTTCCCAATGGCTTTGTTTACACTGTGAGGGGAAAAGTGCCTATTCAAGCCTCAGTAATGGCGAATGCAAGCTCGAGGGTCCCAGGTTGACTTCAGACTGCTGTGCTGGCAGTGATAATTTCAAGCCAGTGGATCTTAGCTTGCTGGGCTCTGTGGGTGTTTGACCTGCTGAGTGAGACCACTTGGTTCCCTGGCTTCAGCTTGCTTTCAAGGGGAGTGAATGGTTCTGTCTTGCTGGGGTTCCAGGCGCCACTGGGGTATGAAAAAAAACTCCTGCAGCTAGCTCAGTGTCTGCCCAAATGGCTTCCCAGTTTTGTGCTTGAAACCCAGGGCCCCGGTGGTGTAGGCACCTAAGGGAATCTCCTGGCCTGCGGGTTGCAAAAACTGTGGGAAGAGCTTAGTATCTGGGCCAGAGAGCACCATCCCTCATGGCACAGTCCCTCACAGCTTTCCTTGGCTAAGGGAGGGAGTTCCCTGACCCCTTGCACTTTTCAGGTGAGCTGACACCCCACCCTGCTTCTGCTTGCCCTCCACGGGCTGTACCCACTGTCTAAGCAGTCCCAATGAGATGAACTGGGTACCTCAGTTGGAAATGCAGAACTCACCCGCCTTCTGCATTGGTCTTGGTGGGAGCTGCAGACTGGAGCTGTTCCTATTCAGCCATCTTGCCAGATCCCCACATACTATACATATCTTATTTTTGCCCATATGTAAAAGTTTTTCCAGGTTAATACCTATTAGGTGAATTTTGAGTTGATATGTGCAAGTTCTCTTCTTCAAATTATTGCCAAATTATTTTCCAAAATGGTGGTACCAATTTATGCTCTCATCCACAGTGCATAAGAGTTTCCCCTATTCCCTATCCTTGTCAATTCTTGGAATTGTCAGATTTCTTAATTTTTTTTTTTTTTTTTTTGAGATGGAGTCTCATTCTGTCACCAGGCTGGAGTGCAGTGGCACAATTTTGGCTCACTGCAACTTCCACCTCCTGGGTTCAAGTGATTCTCCTGCCTCAGCCTCCTGAGTAGCTGGGACTACAGGTGCACGCCACCATGCCCAGCTAATTTTTGTATTTTTAGTAGAGACGGGGTTTCACCATGTTGGCCAGGATGGTCTCGATCTCTTGACTTTGTGATCAGCCCACCTCGGCCGCCCAAAGTGCTGGGATTACAGGCGTAAGCCACCATGCCCAGCCCAGATTTCTTAATTTTTTAAATCTAGATGATATAAAACAAATCTCATTCTTTGCTCATGAATTCTTTATGCATCTCAGCTCGAGATCACTTTTCTTTTTCCTTTATACTTATTATTCTGAGGGTCTAACAGTAACACATCTCCTTCTCCCTTTCTCTCTCTCTCTCTCTCTCTGTCTCTCTCTCTCTCTGCTTTCCTCTCTTTGGCCTTAAGATGTCTTTATTTTGTGTGCTTCTCAGAGTGATAGTTTAGATGACTATAAAATTATAGTTCTTTGAGTACATTGGAAATTTTCCATTGTCCTCTGCCTTCCATTGCACTGGAAGGGGAGCTAGCATAAAGTTTAATTTGTATTATTTTGAATGTAACATCTTTTCTCTATAACTATTTAGATTGTCTCTACATTTTTTGCTGTCCTGAAGTTTCATTCTTCTGTTTTTCCATGTGGGTTTCCTTTTATTTAATATTTTGGGGTGTGAGGGCTTCTCAAATGGTTGAATTGGTGTCTTTCATCAGTCTGGAAATATCTCCAATTTTTTCTTTTCAAATTTTACCTCATTCTCCTTTTGTAACTCTAACAAGATTTATGTTTGCTTCTCTCACTCTCTGCTTATGTCCCTTAACCTCTCTTTTAGAGTTACTATCTTTTTCCTCTCTGACTTGCATTCTGATTAATCTTAGGTCTGCCTTCCAATTCCGTAATTCTCTCTTCAGCTTTAATGTCCTTTAACTCAATCATTGATTTTTAAATTTCACTTATTGTATTTTTTACTTCTAGAAGTTTTGTTTTGTTCTTTAAAAATCTTCTAGTCATTTTTTCAATCTCTTGCTTCCTATTTATATTTTTATTTTTTCAAGACATATTTGTCAAGAACTGTGAAGCCTATGAGATTTTAATTTTTTAAAATCCACAGTTTTGTGGATGTTGAAAGAAGACATGAGACTCTTGGCTAAGAGTAAAAGACTTTATTACTCACAGCAAGAGCAGCAGCCAGAGTGTCAACATGTTTGTTTTGGTTTTCTATGTTCCAATTCCTAGAAATGGGCCTAGATAGATACCTGCAGAGGAAGGGAACACGGACCTTGAGAAACTTGCCATTTTATAGTAGGTAATAAACAAGCTGGGATTTTATTTAAGGGGGAAGTATTAGCTCATCTGTCAAGTTTTCTTGCTACAAGCCCAATCCTGAAAAATAATCCGAGTAAAGATCAGCCAGGGCCTTGAATTTTTGGCATATATAGCAAGACATGTAGAAACAAGACAGACCCATGGAGTAGTGTTTCCTAACAATATTAAATATAGTGATTTTGTATTCTGAGTGTGGTAATTCTAAAAACTGTGGGTCTCAGTGTACTATCTGTTGTTTCTTTTGGCTCTTGAACATGGTGTTTTGTTTCTTTATGAGTTTTGTGATTTTTGACTGCGGGTTCATTTTTTTTTTTCTTGGAAAGAAGGAAATTTTCTCCAGAGAGAATTTGCATTTGCTTCTGGGAGCACTACCAACAATTTTATTGAAAATAAATTCTTAGCTTGATGTATTTCAGACCACTTAATGTGTCTACAGGCTAGAAATCTACAGATGGGCATGCTTGTGGTAGTAAATTCTAAGGAGAAAATGACTCCCCCTCTCTACCCCTCCTCAGCATCATATATAAAGATAGTCAACTTTCCTTGTATTGTCACAGAAGATATAGTATTACTAGCTTACCTTGATGCTGAGGGAATCACATTTTAGGGTCTCAGTTTTATGCAGTGGGGATTTCCTGTTAGATTCTCTCCCATAAGCTAACCTTGGGCTTTGTATATTGTTCCCTACTTGCTTTAAGGTAACAAGTCCTATGTTGGTTAGAGTAACATTAATGCTGTAACAAATACAGTATAAAATTTAGGTAGCTTAACATAATAAAAGTTTATTTCTCTATCATATAATAGTCCAATTTAGGTGTTTCTGGTGGGAGTGCCCCTTTTCTCCACGTGATAATTTAGGGACCAAGGCTACCTTCTTCTTGAAGCTCCACCATCCTCTGGGACCTGGGAATCTTTTGTATTCACCTGGCAATTCACAAAAAACGAGAACGAGGTTGAAGAAGACACACCCAATTCTTAACTCTCTTTGACCAGACATGCATGGTATTAGTTTACTTTCTATGACTGAGAATTAGTCCTATTGTTCCATACAGATGTGAGGGATGTGTGATGGGGAGATGAAATCTCTGGCTGAGCTGCTACTTACCAGTGATGACTCAATACTATGGAAAGTGAAATACAAATTGAATTTTGGTGGGCAGTTAAGTGTCACAGAAAACAAAGTTTAAATTTACCTGGTTTGGCCAATGACGTCTGAATGGAAGCTGACTTCAATGCCTATCTGTGGGTTCTGCTTTCATTTATGTTTTGGCTTTTAAGAGTTCTTAATTTTTTGCTAGCCTGTCATGTATTAAAAAAGATATTTTAGTTTTATTTTATCAAGTTTTTTTTTTTTCTAGTTATTTGTAGTGGGAGAGTCAACTAGGGTATTTAGTCCACTGTACTGCTGGAACTGAGTCCTACACACTCCTGTGAGTTATTTAGAAATGTGATCTTAAAAGTTGAAAGTCTATTTTTTTAAACTTATCTTTTGAAAATTACTTCACTTGGTCAGAAAGTGGCATCTAGATAATGTTGAATTTCTATTTTTTGGCCATATTTAGTTAATTTTTTGGCCATATTTAGTTAAGTGCCTGCTTGCACATGAATATTCGTAACTGACATCTTGTAATCATTTAAAAGTTTTTATGTAGTCACAAATCAGTTTGTCAAGTATATTTAAAATGAAAATATTATTTTCATTTTCAATGTAGTGATTAACTATTCTATGCCTTTAAAATTCAAATATTTAAAATTTAAACAATAAATAATACCTATGTGTAGTAGAAAATAATGAAATCTTTATTAAAGGGTTAAGTATGACAAATATCTTTATATAATTTCAGTACCTTTTAAAAAAATGAGCAAGGAAGCAATGGGAGAATGGGACATGTTTTGTGGTGATGTGTTCTATTTTTTGATTGTTTGGTGATTACATGGGTGTACATATTTGTCAAAACTCGTTCAACTATACATTTAAAATGGACATATTTTATTATATGTAAATGATACCTCAACAAAGTTGATCTTAAAAAATGGACAATGGGATGAGGGAATAGAATTAAATAAATAAATCAGTCATTGTCATACAGTGTGCTGTAATAAGTGTCCACAGGTATTTTGAGAGCCTAGAGCATGTAATCCAGCATGAGTATGGGCACTCATAGGTGTGCATGTCAAGGAAAGCAAGCTTCTCACTGAGCTGATACTTGAGTTCATTCATTCTTTTCTTTTCTTTTTTTTTTTTTTTTGACACAGAGTTTTGCTCTTATTGCCCAGGCTGGGGTGCAATGGCGCAATCTCAGCTCACTGCAACCTCTGCCTCCTGGGTTCAAGCGAGTATCCTGCCTCAGTCTCCTGAGTACCTGGGATTACAGGTGCCTGCCACCATGCCCAGCTAATTTTTTGTATTTTTAGTAAAGACGGGGCTTTTACCATGTTGGCCAGGCTGGTCTTGAACTCCTGCCCTCAGGTGACCCACCCATCTCGGCCTCCCAAAGCGCTGGGAATAAAGGTGTGAGCCACTGCACCCGGCCTGAGTTCATTTTTTTTTTTTTTTTTGAGATGGAGTCTTGCTCTGTCGCCCAGGCTGGAGTGCAACTTCGACCTCCCTGGTTCGCTTAAAAGAAAAGTAGAAACTAGCCTGGCAAATGGAATTTTTGAAGGGGAATTGGATCAAATATTTCTGGATCAGGGAAAACTGTAAAGGGGAGCGTTAGAGAGAATGTCCTACTGTTTAGAGCATCTGTAGCAGAAGAGGAATGGCAAGAGATGAAGCCAAGAGGAAACAAATAATGGAAGTCTTCCTGTATCTTACTTAGAAACTTAGGAAGTATCCTGTGGGCACTGCGCAGTCAATGAAAGGTTTTTGGCAGGCTAGTGACATGTTCAGATTTGTTTTTAGAAATGCTAGTCTGTCAGACATGTTTAGGGTGGCCGAAAATACTTCAAAACCTCTCTAGCCCACGTTGCTGTCTCTCTTCTCTGTCCACACTATACTAGCCAGTGCTCAAGTAGTGATTATTTGGGGTTGTTCTTTTTTTCATGATAGTAATTCTTCCCCTCCAACTAGACTGTCTGTCCTTGAGACGAGGCCTCTTAGTCTTCTTCTTTTTAAAAAATTTATATTCCCATATTGATAGGTCACCCCCTTAGTCTTAATTCTACTTCACTTATGACTCCCAAATCACTGGTACTACTAGACACAGGTTGAAATAAATATCTGATGATTGACTGATGAATTATTTTGATTATTTAATGTTAATACCCTGTTTCTCTAAATTGTAACATCAAGCAGAATGTTGTCATCTTTGGGTACTAAGGTGATTCATTTGACTCACCATTGGATAACACTTAGTTGGGTGGTTTTTTTTTTTTTTTGTATTGCTGATTGAATTTGCACTGAGTCATCCACTGTGCACTGGACTTATCTATGTTCAATGTTTTACAAGAATACCACAACGATATGCAATGTTCTCTATGGCTATCGAACAGAGATGTTCTCTGTGCGAAATTAAACTGGTGAATGTCTGTATGGAGACTGGACATATGACCTCTTCTCTATCCAGCTCAGGAATGGGGCTTCACATTGTAAAATCACATTCTTGGAGGAGGAAATAGTAAGTGTTCATCATGCATGCTTTGGAGATTAAATCATACACATCTGAGAGACAGAAAGAGAGAAGTTTTTAAAAACTGGATGGCAATTTAGGCAAGCAGTGGGAGTGTATTGTATTGAACTGTGAAAAGCCAGCTATTTGCTGAATTGTGGTTTGATGACAGAGCTAGGGTCCTTCTTTATGATTCTGAATGAATTTCTATTTCACTCTGCCACAAATTTTCATATGAGGCAAAGGGATAGAAATTTACTTTCTAGGAAGTTATTAATACATAAAAATGCTTTGATGTGTGAATCTCTGAGACGGGTAAAATAGACATATCAGTAGTGAGAAATGGAATATTGAGACTGAATAATATTCTGTTGAGTTTACAAGAAAAAGGAAAATATCATTTATTGAGCATCTATTCTGTGTCAGGAACTGCACTTGGTGCTTTCATATTTATCAATATATTTGTCACGGCCATAGGTACATTTTCATTTTACTCATAAGGATTATGAAGATTAGAGGTTAAGGCACATGCTCAAATATACATAGCTGTTTGGTGGCAGAGTAAGATTGAAATTCATTTGTCTCTCATTTATCTTTGTTCTATACTCTTATCTCCTCATGAAGCAAACTACCAAAATTGTTAAGTCACTCTAATTTTACATTTAGTTTTCTTGTCCAGACCATAACCATTCCTGGCGAGGGCATCAACTTCAGCTCAATAACTGGTACCAATCTTGCTCTGTTAGACCTTGGCTCTGCAATGCCCATATGAACAAATACCAGTGTGCCCATTGAGTCATAATCTTCTTCCATTCCTCAAAGTGCTGGCTCAGTTGGTGTGGCTAGGCCTCTATCTCAGTTCTCCTATATATCATCTGTCTTAGCCAGTCGGACTGCTACAATGAAATAGCACAGACTGGGTGGCTTATAAACAATAGAATTTTTTTTTTTTTTTTTTTTTTTTTTTGAGACAGAGTCTCGCTCTGTCGCCCAGGCTGGAGTGCAGTGGCACGATCTTGGCTCACTGCAAGCTCTGCCTCCCGGGTTCATGCCATTCTCCTGCCTCGGCCTCCCGAGTAGCTGGGACTACGGGCGCCCACCACCATGCCCGGCTAATTTTATGTATTTTTAGTAGACGGGGTTTCACCGTGTTAGCCAGGATTGTCTCCATCTCCTGACCTCGTGATCCACCCGCCTTGGCCTCCCAAAGTGCTGGGATTACAGGCGTGAGGAACCGTGCCCGGCCAACAATAGAAATTTATCTCTCACAGCTCTGGAGGCTGGGAGTCTGACATCAGGATGCCAGCATAGTTGGGTTCTGGTGAGGTTCCTTCTCTGAGTTACAGATGGTGACTTATCAATGTGTCCTCATGTGGCAGAAAAAGTTGGAGAGCTCTTTGGGGTCCCTTTTATAAGGGCATGAATCCCATTCATGAAGACTCCACCCTCATGACCTTATTGCCTCTCCAAAGCTCTGCCTCCTAATATCATCACACTGAGGGGGTTCTGTTTTCAACCTAACAAAGTTTGGGGAACACAAATATTCAGTCCATAGTAGGACCCAGTTTCTCAGAGAAACTGTACCTATTTAAATGGTGCCCTTAACTCCATCCGATTTAAATAGAACTTAGAACTCTGTTAGGCTGCATGTAGCTCTGTTTTCTGCGTAATTGAGCTCTGTTCCACTTACCCCAAGCTATTAATTGGGGTCTAATTGTAAACAGTCTGTTTGGAACCTGGCTATTTTTACCCAATCCCTGAACTCCTGTTGCTTTCTTGGATATGAAAGCTTGCCAGAATCATATCAGAGTTTTCCTATGCCCTTGTTTTGTGTTCCTTCTGAGCTTGGTTAGTCATGTGCAGCCATAAGAGATACAAGAGAGGCTCAGGAAAAAACAAAGGTTATTACACTTGCAGGTCCTAGAGACAGGAGATATTCTGCATGGGAAGACACGATTGTGGTCATGAGGCAGAAGACAGGAGTGAGTGGGAAACTTAGATTACTTCTGTATTGGGGTTTTTGAGGAAAAGGCATGCCAGGGCAGGGAGAATGTTTGGGATTGGTTAGTTTGACCACTTTTGGTGGGTTTTGGGCTATAGGAGTAGTTTCTAGTTGCCTGGTACCTGGCCCTGGGATGATTAAGGCAGATAAATACTGTCTCCTGAGGTATCCAGGCCGAACAGAGGAGATAAGGCTCTTGCTTGGTTAATTTGCACATCAAAGATATGCTCTCTGACTTTTGTTATCTTTAAGAATTAGCTAGCCCAGGGAAGGCAGTTTCTCCCAGTTGTAAAGTTTTTAAAGACATCAAAACATCATAATATACAGAAAATTAAAAAATATTTACAATACAGTCCTTGGGACACATCTTACCAAACAGTCTGCTATTACCATGGGACACATACCTCTAGTGAGGGAAGTCTCTCCAGCTCCAGTTTGTCCGCTGTCTTATTCTTTTCCATTGGCCCTTGTTGCCAGTCTCAAGATTCCTTGTGATTAAGACCACCTGAATATGACATGATGCATTTAATAAGTTTCTTAGTCTAAAGTAAAGGTGGATACTGAGGATATTAAAGCTTTCATTATGGTTAAATTTCACTGTTGGTATTAGAATATGCTCAAGTATCACCTCTTCCAGGAAGACATCCTTGATTTTTCTGGTCAGGGTTAGTGACCCTCCTGTGTGGTACTGTAACATCTCTGCATATCTGTCTCATAAGACTCATCACATTAATCGTACAGGCATACCTCGTGGATACCTGGTTTGTTTCCAGACCACCTCAGTAAAGCAAATGTTGCAATAAAGTGAGTCACATAAACTTTTTTTTGTTTTCCCAGTGCATATAAAAGTGATGTCTACATTATACTGTAGGCTATTAAGTGTGCAAGAGCATTATATCTAAAAAGTACATATCTTAATTTAAACATACTGTATTTCTAAAAAATGCTAATGATCATTTGAGCCTTCAGCAAGTCATAGTCTTTTTTCTGGCAGAGGGTCTTGCCTCAATGTTGATGGCTGCTGGCTGATCAAAGTGGTTGGTTGCTGAAGGTTGCGGTGGCTGTGTTTCTTAAAATGAGACATTAATGAAGTTTGTCACATCCATTGACTCTTCTTTTCTTGAAAGATTTCTCTGTAGCATGCAATGTTGTTTGATAGCATTTTACTCACAGTAGAACTTCTTTCAAAACCAAAGTCAGGCTGAGCATGATGGCTCCCACCAGTCAGCCCAGCACTGTAGGAGGCTTAGGTAGGAGGATTGCTTGAGGCCAGGAATTTGAGACTATCCTGGGCCATATAGCAAGACCCAGTCTCTGCAGAAAAACAAACAAACAAACAAACAAACAAAAAACCTGGGTGTGGTGGCTTGTGCATGTAGTCCCAGCTACTCAGGAGGCTGAGGTGAGAGGCTTGCATGAACCTCAGCAATCCTCACTCAGGAGGCTGTAGTGAGGTATGATTGCACCACTGCACTCCAGCCTGAGCAACAGAGCAAGACCCTATCTCTAAAAAACAAAAAACTGAAGTCAGTCCTCCCAAACCCAGCTGCTACTTTATCAACTAAGTTTATGTAATATTCTAAATCCTTTGTTGTCATTTCACAACATTCGCAGCCGATTCCTCAGGAGTAGATTCCATCTCAAGAAACCACAGTCTTTGCTTATCTGTAAGAAGTCACTCGTTGTCCATTCAAGCTTACTGTGAGATTGCAGCAATTTAGCCTATCTTTGGACTCCACTTCTAATTCTAGTTCTCTTGCTATTTCCATTGCATTGGCAGTTGCTTCATCCATTGAAGTCTTGCACCCGTCAAAGTCATTCATGAGGGTTGAAATCAACCTCTTTTAAACTTCTGTTAATGTTCATATTTTGATCTTCTCTCATGAATTATGAATGTTCTTAATGACATCTAGAATGGTGAATCCTTTCCAAAAGATTTTCAATTTACTTTCCTAGATCCATCAGAGGAATCATTATCTATGGCAGCTATAGCCTTATAAAATATATTTCTTAACTAATCAAACTTGAAAGACAAAATTACTCTCTGACCTATGAAATGAAATGGATGTTGTGTTATGAAATGCTGTGAAATGGATATTGTGTTAGCAGGCATGAAAACAACAATCTGCTTACACATCTCTGGCTCTTGGGTGACCAGCCATGTTGTCAATGAGCAGTAATATTTTGAAAGGAATTCCTTTTTTTCTGAGGGGTAGTCTCAATAGTGGGCTTAAAATATTCAGTAAGCTGTATATGCTGTAAATAGATGTGCTATCATCTAGGCTTTATTGCTCCATTTATAGAGCACAGCCAGAATAGATTTAGCATAATTCCTAAGGGCTCTAGGATTTTCAGAATGGTGAGTATTGGCTTTAACTTAAAGTAACCAGCTGCATTAGCCCCTAGCAAGAGAATCAACCTCTTCTTTGAAGCTTTGAAGTCAGGCATTGACTTTTCCTCTCTAGCTATGATAGTCCAAAATGGTATCTTCTTCCAATATAAGGCTATTTTGTCTACATTGAAAATCTGTTGTTTAGTGTAGACACCTTCATCAATGATCTTAACTAGATCTTCTGGATAACTTTCTCTTGCTGTAGCTTCTGTATCAGCATTTGCTGCTTCACCTTGCACTTTTAACTTATGGAGATGTCTTCTTTTCTTAAACATCATGAACCAACCGCTGCAAGCTTCAAACTTTTCTACTGTAGCTTCCTCACCTCTCTCAGCCTTCATAGAACTGAAGAAAGTTAGGGCTTTGCTCTGGATTAGGCCTTGCTAAAGGGAATTTTGTGGCTAGTTTGATCTTCTGTCAGACCACTAAAACTTTCCGCATATCAGCATTAAGGCTGTTTTGCTTTATCATTCATCTACTTACTGGAGTAGCATTTTAAATTTCCTTCAAGAACTTTTCCTTTGCATTAACAGCTTGGCTAACCATTTGGCACAAGAGGCTTAGCTTTTGGCCTGTCTCGGCTTTTGACATGCCTTCCTCACTAAGTGTAATCATTTCTAGGTTTTGATTTAAAGCAAGAGATGTGTAACTCTTCCTTTCACTTGAACACTTAGAGACCATTGTAGGGTTATTAACTGGCCTAATTTCAATATTGTCATGTCTCAGGGAGTAGAAAGGCATGAGGAGAGGGAGAGAGACAAGGGAATAGCCAGTCAGTGGAGCAGTGAGAACACACACAGCTTTGATCAATTTTTTTTCAGCCTACATCATGCTTTGAATACATAATAGTAGTTTAAAAGTTTGAAATATTGCGAGAAAATTACCAAAATGTCCAGAGACATGAAGTGATCACATACTGTTGAAAAAATGGCAAGACCTGCTTGATGCAGAGTTGCCACAAACCTTCAATTTGTTTTGCAGCCAACAAACATATGAAAAAAAGCTCATCATCACTGGTCATTAGAGAAATACAAATCAAAACCACAATGAGATACCTTCTCACACCAGTTAGAATGACCATCATTAAAAAGTCAAGAAACAACAGATGCTGGAGAGGGTGTGGAGAAATAGGAACGCTTTTACACTGTTGGTGGGAGTGTAAATTAGTTCAACCATTGTGGAAGACAGTATGGCGATTCCTCAAGGATCTAGAACTAGAAATGCCATTTGACCCAGAAATCCCATTACTGGGTATAAACCCAAATGATCATAAATCATTCTACTATAAAGATACATGCACATGTATGTTTATCGTGGCACTGTTCACAATAGCAAAGACTTGAAACCAATCCAAATGCCCATCAACGATAGACTGGATAAAGAAAATGTGTCACACATACACCATGGAATACTATGCAGCCATATTCCTTGAGTTCATGTCCTTTGCGGGGACATGGATGAAGCTGGAAGGCATCATTCTAAGCAAATTAACACAAGAACAGAAAACCAGACACCACATATTCTCACTAATAAGTGGGAGCTGAACAATGAGAACACATGGACACAGGGAGGGGAACATCACACACTGAGGCCTGTCAGGACATGGGGACTAGGGGAGAAATAGCATTAGGAGAAATACCTAATGTAGATGACAGGTTGATGGGTGCAGTAAATGATGATGGCATGTGTATACCTATATAACAAACCTGCACGTTCTGCACATGTACCCCAGAACTTAAAATAAAATTTAAAAAAATGCAGTATGTGCTAAGTGCTATAAAGTGAAGCACAAGAAAACAATCTGCATGCGTATACTTTTATATTTACGTATTATTGTCTCTCAAACTAAAATGTAAGCTCCTCAAGGGCAGGGCCTCTGTCATAATCCATCTTTATGTGCCCAATATTATTCACAGTATCTGGCACACAGTGAGAACCTAACAAGTACTTATTAAATAGAGAAAATGTGTAGAGGGACTAAGAGGTTGGTCTCCAGAGGCAGACTGGCCATGATGTGCAAATTCCTTAATCTGTATTTCTGTTTCTTTTTCTATAAAGTAGGTATACTAATAGGATTGTTATGAGAATTAATTGAGTTATAATATGTAAATTGCTTAGAATAGAGCTTGGTACATAATAAGCAATAGATGTAGACTTTTATTATTATTGAGTGAATCAGTGGGGGAAGAGTACAAAATGTTACACCACATGGGCCCACCAATTGTACAATAGTTGCTTTTGACTCCTGCTGCCTGAATTCAAGATTTCCCTCACATTCTGGAAAGCGCCACACTCCAGGATCCTTTGTTTTTAAGTGCCTGCAGAATTTGTGCTGGGTTACACAGTTGTTTGGCTCCAATGAGACTACCCTGATAATATTTGTAAAGGGTGACCTTTCAGAAAGGAAGACAATTGGCCTGAACTAAATAGCATTGTGTTGAGATATAAAAATTATTTGCAGGGGAGACCAGATATGGGTGTATTATTACCAAAACACCAGGACTTCAGTCCAGGGTTCTCCTGCCCACCACACAGAAAGCCAATCACTGAGATAACGAGCATTGCCAGGGAAGAAGGGTTTGAGTGCTTCAGCCAAGGAGATGGGAGACCAGTCTCAAATCTGTCTCCTCAACTGGCTAAAATTAGGGGCTCATGTGGCAGGGAAGAAATGTAACCGTGTATGGGAAAACAGGAATCAGGGAGGAGTAAGGAAGAGGAATTGATCAATAGGAAGTAGACGGTCAGTGGCCAGTTATTATGGGTGAGGGGTCGGGCATCCCATTGTCCAGATGTGGTGATCTGGTAAGTTTCACTTCCTTTATACTATCTGGGAGCCCTAATGGTTTCCTGAGAAAGGAACTCAGATAATACAAATATAAGTTTTTCTTTTTTCTTTTTGACATGAATTAAATTTTATTTCAACACAACTTTTTTTATTATTATTATACTTTAAGTTTTAGGGTACACGTGCACAATGTACAGGTTTGTTACATATGTATACATGTGCCATGTTGGTGTGCTGCACCCATTAACTCGTCATTTAGCATTAGGTATATCTCCTAATGCTATCCCTCCCCCCTCCCCCCACTCCACAACTGTCCCCAGTGTGTGATGTTCCCCTTCCTATGTCCATGTGTTCTCATTGTTCAATTCCCACCTATGAGTGAGAACATGCGGTGTTTGGTTTTTTGTCCTTGCGATAGTTTGCTGAGAATGATGTTTTACAGTTTCATCCATGTCCCTACAAAGGACATGAACTCTTCATTTTTTATGGCTGCATAGTATTCCATGGTGTATATGTGCCACATTTTCTTAATCCAGTCTATCATTGTTGGACATTTGGGTTGGTTCCTAGTCTTTGCTATTGTGAATAGTGCCGCAGTAAACATACATGTGCATGTGTCTTTATAGCAGCATGATTTATAATCCTTTGGGTATATATCCAGTAATGGGATTGCTGGGTCAAATGGTATTTCTAGTTCTAGATCCCTGAGGAATCACCACACTGACTTCCACAATGGTTGAATTAGTTTACAGTCCCATCAACAGTGTAAAAGTGTTCCTATTTCTCCACATCCTCTCCAGCACCTGTTGTTTCCTGACTTTTTAATGATCGCCATTCTAACTGGTGTGAGATGGTATCTCATTGTGGTTTTTATTTGCGTTTCTCTGATGGCCAGTGATGGTGAGCATTTTTTCATGTGTCTTTTGGCTGCATAAATGTCTTCTTTTGAGAAGTGTCTGTTCATATCCTTTGCCCACTTTTTGATGGGGTTGTTTGTTTTTTTCTTGTAAATTTGTTTGAGTTCATTGTAGATTCTGGATATTAGCCCTTTGTCAGATGAGTAGGTTGTGAAAATTTTCTCCCATTTTGTAGGTTGCCTGTTCACTCTGATGGTAGTTTCTTTTGCTGTGCAGAAGCTCTTGAGTTTAATTAGATCCCATTTGTCAATTTTGGCTTTTGTTGCCATTGCTTTTGGTGTTTTAGACATGAAGTCCTTGCCCATGCCTATGTCCTGAATGGTATTGCCTAGGTTTTCTTCTAGGGTTTTTATGGTTTTAGGTCTAACATTTAAGTCTTTAATCCATCTTGAATTAACTTTTGTATAAGGTGTAAGGAAGGGATCCAGTTTCAGCTTTCTCCATGTGGCTAGCCAGTTTTCCCAGCACCATTTATTAAATAGGGAATCCTTTCTCCATTGCTTGTTTTTGTCAGGTTTGTCAAAGATCAGATGGTTGTAGATATGCGGCGTTATTTCTGAGGGCTGTGTTCCATTCCATTGATCTATATCTCTGTTTTGGTACCAGTACCATGCTGTTTTGGTTACTGTAGCCTTGTAGTATAGTTTGAAGTCAGGTAGCGTGATGCCTCCAGCTTTGTTCTTTTGGCTTAGGATTGACTTGGCGATGCGGGCTCTTTTTTGGTTCCATATGAACTTTAAAGTAGTTTTTTCCAATTCTGGGAAGAAAGTCATTGGTAGCTTGATGGGGACGGCATTGAATCTATAAATTACCTTGGGCAGTATGGCCATTTTCACGATATTGATTCTTCCTACCCATGTGCATGGAATGTTCTTCCATTTGTTTGTATCCTCTTTTATTTCATTGAGCAGTGGTTTGTAGTTCTCCTTGAAGAGGTCCTTCACATCCTTTGTAAGTTGGATTCCTAGGTATTTTATTCTCTTTGAAGCAATTGTGAATGGGAGTTCACTCATGATTTGGCTCTCTGTTTGTTTGTTATTGGTGTATAAGAATGCTTGTGATTTTTGTACATTGATTTTGTATCCTGAGACTTTGCTGAAGTTGCTTATCAGCTTAAGGAGATTTTGGGCTGAGACAATGGGGTTTTCTAGATATACAATCATGTCATCTGCAAACAGGGACAATTTGACTTCCTCTTTTCCTAATTGAATACCCTTTATTTCCTTTTCCTTCCTAATTGCCGTGGCCAGAACTTCCAACACTATGTTGAATAGGAGTGGTGAGAGAGGGCATCCCTGTCTTGTGCCAATTTTCAAAGGGAATGCTTCCAATTTTTGCCCATTCAGTATGATATTGGCTGTGGGTTTGTCATAGATAGCTCTTATTATTTTGAGTTACATTCCATCAATACCTAATTTATTGAGAGTTTTTAGCATGAAGGGTTGTTGAATTTTGTCAAAGGCCTTTTCTGCATCTATTGAGATAATCATGTGGTTTTTGTCTTTGGTTCTGTTATATGCTGGATTACATTTATTGATTTTCATATGTTGAACCAGCCTTGCATCCCAGGGATGAAGCCCACTTGATCATGGTGGATAAGCTTTTTGATGTGCTGCTGGATTTGGTTTGCCAGTATTTTATTGAGGATTTTTGCATCAGTGTTCATCAAGGATATTGGTCTAAAATTCTCTTTTTTGGTTGTGTCTCTGCCAGGCTTTGGTATCAGGATGATGCTGGCCTCATAAAATGAGTTAGGGAGGATTCCCTCTTTTTCTGTTGATTGGAAGAGTTTCAGAAGGAAGGGTACCAGCTCCTCCTTGTACCTCTGGTAGAATTTGGCTGTGAATCCATCTGGTCCTGGACGTTTTTTGGTTGGTAAGCTATTGATTATTGCCACAATTTCCGAGCCTGTTATTGGTCTATTCAGAGATTCAACTTCTTCCTGGTTTAGTCTTGGGAGGGTATATGTGTTGAGGAATTTATCCATTTCTTCTAGATTGTCTACTTTATTTGCATAGAGAATTTGTAGCATTCTCTGATGGTAGTTTGTATTTCTGTGGGATTGGTGGTGACATCCCCTTTATCATTTTTTATTGAGTCTATTTGATTCTTCTCTCTTTTCTTCTTTATTAGTCTTGCTAGTGATCTATCGATTTTGTTGATCTTTTCAAAAAACCAGCTCCTGGATTCATTAATTTTTTGAAGGGTTTTTTGTGTCTCTATTTCCTTCAGTTCTGCTCTGATTTTAGTTATTCTTGCCTTCTGCTAGCTTTTGAATGTGTTTGCTCTTGCTTTTCTAGTTCTTTTAATTGTGACGTTAGAGTGTCAATTTTGGATCTTTCCTGCTTTCTCTTGTGGGCATTTAGTGCTATAAATTTCCCTCTACCCACTGCTTTGAATGTGTCCCAGAGATTCTGGTATGTTGTGTCTGTGTTCTCGTTGGTTTCAAAGAACATCTTTATTTCTGCCTTCATTTCGTTATGTACCCAGTAATCGTTCAGGAGCAGGTTGTGCAGTTCCGTGTAGTTGAGCGGTTTTGAGTGAGTTTCTTAACCCTGAGTTCTAGTTTGATTGCACTGTGGTCTGAGAGACAGTTTGTTATAATTTCTCTTCTTTTATATTTACTGAGGAGAGCTTTACTTCCAAGTATGTGGTCAATTTTGGAACAGGTGTGGTGTGGTGCTGAAAAAAATGTATATTCTGTTGATTTGGGGTGGAGAGTTCTGTAGATGTCTATTAGGTCCGCTTGGTGCAGAGCTGAGTTCAATTCCTGGGTATCCTTGTTAACTTTCTGTCTCATTGATCTGTGTAGTGTTGACAGTGGGGTGTTAAAGTCTCCCATTATTAATGTGTGGGAGTCTAAGTCTCTTTGTAGGTCACTAAGGACTTGCTTTATGAATCTGGGTGCTCCTGTATTGGGTGCATATATATTTAGGATAGTTAGCTCTTCTTGTTGAATTGATCCCTTTACCATTATGTAATGGCCTTCTTTGTCTCTTTTGATCTTTGTTCGTTTAAAGTTTGTTTTATCAGAGACTAGGATTGCAACCCCTGCCTTTTTTTGTTTTCCATTTGCTTAGTAGATCTTCCTCCATCCCTTTATTTTGAGCCTATGTGTGTCTCTGCACGTGAGATGGGTTTCCTGAATACAGCACACTGATGGGTCTTGACTCTTTATCCAGTTTGCCCGTCTGTGTCTTTTAATTGGAGCATTTAGCCCATTTACATTTAAAGTTGATATTGTTATGTGTGTATTTGGTCCTGTGATTATGATGTTAGCTGGTTATTTTTCTTGTTAGTTGATGCAGTTTCTTCCTAGCCTTGATGGTCTTTACATTTTGGCATGTTTTTGCAGTGGCTGGTACTGGTTGTTCCTTTCCATGTTTAGTGCTTCCTTCAGGAGCTCTTTTAGGGCAGGCCTGGTGGTGACAAAATCTCTCAGCATTTGCTTGTCTGTAAAGTATTTTATTTCTCCTTCACTTATGAAGCTTAGTTTGGCTGGATATGAAATTCTGGGTTGAAAATTCTTTTCTTTAAGAATGTTGAATATTGGCCCCCACTCTCTTCTGGCTTGTAGAGTTTCTGCCAAGAGATCCACTGTTAGTCTGATGGGCTTCCCTTTGTGGGTAACCCGACCTTTCTCTCTGGCTGCCCTTAACATTTTTTCCTTCATTTCAACTTTGGTGAATCTGACAATTATGTGTCTTGGAGTTGCTCTTCTCGAGGAGTATCTTTGTGGTGTTCTCTGTATTTCCTGAATTTGAATGTTGGCCTGCCTTGCTAGATTGGGGAAGGTCTCCTGGATAATATTCTGCAGAGTGTTTTCCAACTTGGTTCCATTCTCCCCATCATTTTCAGGTACACCAATCAGATGTAGACTTGGTCTTTTCACATAGTCCCATATTTCTTGGAGGCTTTGTTTGTTTCTTTTTATTCTTTTTTCTCTAAACTTCCCTTCTCGCTTCATTTCATTCATTTCGTCTTCCATCACTGATACCCTTTCTTCCAGTTGATCGCATCGGCTCCTGAGGCTTCTGCATTCTTAACGTAGTTCTCGAGCCTTGGCTTTCAGCTCCGTCAGCTCCTTTAAGGACTTCTCTGCATTGGTTATTCTAGTTATCCATTTGTCTAATTTTTTTTCACAGTTTTTAACTTCTTTGCCATTGGTTTGAATTTCCTCCTGTAGCTCAGAGTAGTTTGATTGTCTGAAGCCTTCTTCTCTCAGCTCGTCAAAGTCATTCTCCGTCCAGCTTTGTTCCGTTGCTGGTGAGGAGCTGCGTTCCTTTGGAGGAGGAGAGGTGCTCTGCTTTTTAGAGTTTCCAGTTTTTCTGCTCTGTTTTTTCCCCATCTTTGTGGTTTTATCTACTTTTGGTCTTTGATGATGGTGACATACAGAAGGGTTTTTGGTGTGGATGTCCTTTCTGTTAGTTTTCCTTCTAACAGACAGGACCCTCAGCTGCAGGTCTGTTGGAGTTTGCTAGAGGTCCACTCCAGACCCTGTTTGCCTGGGTATCAGCAGCAGTGGCTGCAGAATGGCGGTGGCTGTAGAACAGTGGATCTTGGTGAACCGCAAATGCTGCTACCTGATCGTTCCTCTGGAATTTTTGTCTCAGAGGAGTACCTGGCCGTGTGAGGTGACAGTCTGCTCCTACTGGGGGGTGCCTCCCAGTTAGGCTGCTCGGGGGTCGAGGACCCACTTGAGGAGGCAGTCTGCCCGTTCTCAGATCTCCAGCTGCATGCTGGGAGAACCACTACTCTCTTCAAAGCTGTCAGACAGGGACATTTAAGTCTGCAGAGGTTACTGCTGTCTTTTTGTTTGTCTGTGCCCTGTCCCCAGAGGTGGAGCCTACAGAGGCAGGCAGGCCTCCTTGAGCTGTGTTGGGCTCCACCCAGTTCAAGCTTCCTGGCTGCTTTGTTTACCTAAGCAAGCCTGGGCAATGGCAGGCACCCCTCCCCCAGCCTCGCTGCCGCCTTGCAGTTTGATCTCAGACTGCTGTGCTAGCAATCAGCGAGACTCCGTGGGCGTAGGACCCTCTGAGCCAGGTGTGGGATATAATCTCCTGGTGTGCCGTTTTTTAAGCCCATTGGAAAAGCGCAGTATTAGGGTGGGAGTGACCCGATTTTCCAGGTGCCGTCTGTCACCCCTTTCTTTGACTAGGAAAGGGAACTCCCTGACCCCTTGCGCTTCCCGAGTGAGGCAATGCCTCGCCCTGCTTCGGCTCGTGCACGGTGCACTGCACCCACTGTCCTGCACCCACTGTCTGGCACTCCCTAGTGAGATGAACCCGGTACCTCAGATGGAAATGCAGAAATCACCCATCTTCTGTGTCGCTCACGTTGGGAGCTGTAGACCAGAGCTGTTCCTATTTGGCCATCTTGGCTCCACCTCCAAGTTTTTCAAGTTTTAGTACTGAGAGGGTCAATTTCTATATTTATTCAGAAGAAACCATAAACATCAATTCTATGGGACAATTGGGCTGGTTCCAGTCCCGATCTTTCTATTTATCAGTTCCTCAATCATGGAGAATATGGTTGTCGATCTTTCGGGCTGCTTCATTCTAAAAAGGGGGCATTGTGAGCAGCTCCATACCATGGGTAACCACGTGGCCACCCAGGAATCAAACGTTAATTTAATACCATAGTTTTCTTCTGCAATACAATCTTTATGTCTCCAATCCACTACTTCTACCAAAGACAAATCATAGCAGGACTAACCTACCTGAAAAATAAGCATCAGTCCCACTATACTTGGCCTGATTACCCACACAAAGTGCAGCAAGAATCATTGTCCATATAGGCTCTTCTACACTGGCTTTGCTGGAACCTCTCACAAGGAATCTCAGACTCAACCTCCAAAGGCCTCTCAAACCTAGCCAAGGATCCATCTGTGTCTACAGATATGTACATGAATTGGGTGAACTCCTCTCTCTCCAAGGCCCCAAAAGAACTTGTGGTTCCTGGGCCTGCCAGGAAGGTGACTCTCTGCTTACCACAGGCCATGAACCCTGCAAAGGAACTGCATAGACAAGGTATGAGGCATCTTTCTAAGGGGTTCTCATTGGCTCTATAAAATCAATGTCAATTCCTCAAAGCTGTGTGCTCATATCCCAAAACATGCCATTTTAGTCCGAGTCCTAGAAAATAACCAGTGCCTCCAATTGTTTCCAAATATAAAAGAAAACAGATTCTTACTGATCTTATGCAAACAACCACATTGCAATGAATTAAGAACATTCACAAAGTTTCTGAATTCTGGATAAATCTGGCAGAGAGGGAGAAATATGCCTCATTTCTGTATACTCAATTGTTAAAGGGTATAAATAGCTCAAAAGAAAAAAATTCTGAAGACTCTGAGAAACAAAACAAAAAGAATCAGTAATGTTTCAAACAAAGAAGAGCCATGAAAATTATTTCAATCCTCCTGTAGTTCAGTCCATGCAGTCAGCTCTTGTTCTGCTTTATATTAGGTTAGCAGTCTTTATGAACACATCAGCCTTTCAATTAGTCTCCTGGAAGTTTTCTCTCTGGTCCAATGGCACAGTCTCCAAAGTTATCAGAAACCTGCAATCAGGAGTCCTTTTCATGAACTCTCCCAAGGAAGCCCTGGGTTGTAGCTGATTATAAGCTGCTTTTTGAGAAGAATCAAAACAAAACAACAATTGTGGATGATAAAAATCTTAGGACAGCTATAGTCAAAGACACAATTGACAAGAAAGTTTGATTATTTCTGTGGCATCCAACAATTTAACATAAAAATCATAATTTTTACTAATAACATATATTGAGACATATCAGAATTTCAGGAATCTCATACAATCCTAGAACACGTCTATATAAATATAACCCAAAGAAATAATGCTAAATGACGAGTTAGTGGATGCAGCACACCAACATGGCACATGTATACATATGTAACAAACCTGCATGTTGTGCACATGTACCCTAAAACTTAAAGTATAATAATAATAAAATTAAAAAAAAAAAAGAAAGTTAAACACCATCTTGGCCAGGTGTGGTGGCTCACACCTGTAATCCCAGCACTTTGGTAGGCTGAGGCGGGCGGATCATGAGGTCAGGGGTTTGAGACCAGCCTGACCAACATGGTGAAACCCTATCTCTACTAAAAATACAAGAATTAGCTGGGCGTGGTGGCACGTGACTGTAATCCCAGCTACTCAGGAGTCTGAGGCAGGAGAATCACTTGAACCCGGGAGGCGGAGGTTGCAGTGAGCCGAGATCACGCCACTGCACTCCAGCCTGGGTGACAAAGCGAGACTCTGTCTCAAAACAAAAAACAAAAAACAAAAAACAAAAAACCACCATCTCACATTTGACAATGCTTCCTGTGTACTAAATAAGCCTAATATGCCTCTCTTAGACTTCAGTGGACCTAATATCTTTAAAAAGTTAGTCTGAGGTCAAAAAGATTGAATTTAGAACTTGAACTTTTGCTTTTAGGAAACTTGACAAATACCAAAGTTTTAAGACACTTGATATCACAAAATAGATCACAGGTCACTGTAGAATAGTCATTCATTTAGCCAAAATAATAAAAAAAAACATTTACTCTTTGGTAGGAAAGAGAGTCAATATCCCAACCAGTAAGACCTAATAAAGATAGCATGAGGCCAACTAAATCTGTCTCTCTTCCCTCCTTTTTTTTTTTTTTTTCCTGGAGTTTACTCAAAAGGTAAACAAAAATCTTTTATTATCTCATTAATATTATAAAAAAATTTTGTTCAAAAGAGATTACCTTTATATGGTTTATTATTAATGTTAAAGCTAATTTTAATGAAACCTTATAAACAAATTATCTAATTTTAATCAGTTTGACCATAAGGTAAGATTTCCATAAACCTTTTATAACTTTTTACAACTTTCTATTGAAGAAAAGATCAATGTTCCAAGAAAACCCTGTTATTCTGATGCAGGGGCCAACATGCTGGCCTTGCAGCAGTGTGCTTTTGTTATTAACGTTTAATTTATAGGAAAACTCTGAACCATTTTTATTCCTCAAAATCAACCCTGACAATCTCACATGACCTCATCTTCCATAATACTTCCTGGGTCTAGGGCGATTGAATGGTTTTAATTTCTGGTCCTGTGCCTCACCAAAGCAGTTTGATTGTTACTTTCTCCCAGGTCTTAAGATAAGGCTTTGACTGGTATTAATGTTCAAGATTTAGCAGGAGTTTATTTCTTGTTCAGACCCAAGAGTCAAAGTTCTGTAACTTAACAGCACAAGGCTTAGTTAATAGGATATTTATACTATCACTCTGTCATGTCACAAATTAAAACGCTACGATTTGGTATCTAGTAGTTACTGCCTGCAGGACTTCACACCATCGTATTAAAGGGTTCATGTTACTCCTTGCACATGTCTAATTGCTAGAATTCTAGTGATAGAACTGTGACCAAAAGCATAAAAAATATGATAGGTCCTAAGCCAAACTTATCAAAGTAAGGTAATTAAATTTTCTCTCCATCATTTGAAAAATGGTAAATGTAAACATCAGTTTTAGAAATTCAGTATGAGGGTAAATAATCTCATTTCACTTAAATACTATAAAACAAAACAGGGACAAAGTAAGAACAAGCATACAATTTCTTTTCAGCTTTTTAAAAAAGTATCCAAGAAACCAATTTCCAAGATTGGTTTCTAGATACAGTACTAACAACTGATTAGGTAACTTTTACCACTAGAATCTTCAAACCAGTACAACACTTGTACATACTTTGTTTTCAAGTACACACATGAAGGCCCAACAATGATAAGGTTTGGGATCAAAAATCACTAGAATGTCTCACTTTTTTTTTTTTTAACTACTACTTAATTCAAGTGACTGTCACTTAATATGAATAATGGTAAACACAGCTAAAGTAATTTGAAAGAAACCCCAGTCAATATAATTTTCTAAAGGACAAGGTCAGTCTTTCCTGAACATTAAAACTTTGTACCCATATCAAGTTTTTCCTCATTTTCTAAAGGAAAAGATCTGAAACCAACTCAAATTATTGACTAAATTGAATTACCTTGGAAATAAACACCATTCAAACATATCCATTCCCATCTACTTTTCCAAATAACAAAATATTTTACTATTTCTGTTCAGAACTTATAAAAGTAAGTCTTTTAATTTTGTCCAGGAGCTTTATAAACTCTTATAGATCATTAAAGGAAAGCATAACCAATGCTAATGATCCTATAGATCATTAGAGGAGAGCAAAACCAATCCAAGTTTAAAAGGCTGGTTTGCTCTATCATTTTTTTTTTTTGAGGCTTGACAAAGGTAGCTTAGGAATTTTAGATAAATAGAGCAAATGATGAATGTTGGAAAAACATGGGAAACCAAATGGCTATTCATAGAACCAAATGCAAGCTTTTCATTAGGAACTGAAAACTCATGGCTGGGTACAGTGGCTCACCCTTGTAATCCTAGCACTTTGGAAAGCCAAGGCGGGAGGAATGCTTGAGACCAGGAGTTTGAGACCAGCCTGGGCAATATAATGAGAACTTGTGTCTACTAAAAATTAAAAAAAATTAGCTAGGTGTGGTAGCACGCATTTGTAGTCCCAGCTACTTGGGAGGCTGCAGTGGGAGGACAGCTTGAGCCCAGGAGTTTGAAGTTGCAGTGAGCTATGATCATGGCATTGCCCTCCACTCTATTCAGCCTGGGCAGCAGAGCAAGACCCTGTCTCAAAAAAAAAAAAAAAAAAAAAAGAAACTAAAGAACATCAGTGTATATATAAGTAATATGTATGTATAAGTAAAACCCAAAGGAGAACAGACAGCAAATAAATGAAAATTAAAAGCAAAAACAGATAAACAGGAAGCCCCAAATTTTTCTTTTACTCAGATTACCTTGGAGGCTACAGTGTTACCCACAGCCAAAAACACAAAAGCACATGACGGATATTTTGCTCCTGATATACAAATGAATGTTCTTAAGTCCACCAACACCACTATACATTTCGTGCAATTAAGAAATTCACTTCAGGGATGTGACCAGTTAAGTACTTTAGTGTTAGTACTATCTATGCAGAATAGAAAATATAGTGTGAAACAAATCAATGCAAGCATGTAGTGAAATTTAGCTCCATGCTAAATCTGGCTTCGTGCTCAACAATATTAAAAAAGAATTGCTGGCCGGGTATGGTGGCTTACAGCTGTAATCCCAGCACTTTGTGAGGCCGAGGTGGGCAGATCACCTGAGGTCAGAAGTTGGAGATCAGCCTGGCCAACATAGTGAAACCCCATCTCTACTAAAAATACAAAAATTAGCCGGGTGTGGTGGTGTACACCTGTAATCCCAGCTACTTAGGAGGCCGAGGCAGGAGAATTGCTTGAACCCAGGAGGCGGAAGTTGCCGTGAGCTGAGACAGCGCCACTGCACTGCAGCCTGGATGGCAGAGTGAGACTCCGTCTCAAAGGAAAAAAAAAAATTGCCAAACTGCCATGTATTTCTTTAAAATATTTCTTGTTTTACTTTATCAAGACTAAGAGCTTTAACTATGTGCAATGTTAATTAGCTCAATATCTCAAATTTTCTCTCAGGTTTTAAAGAATATTTTACTGTCTAAACTTCTGTCTTCTCTGTATGTGCATGAAGGTAGACACACAGAGAAACAGAAACAACAACAACAACAACAACAACAACAACAACTACATATGACTTACACAGAACAACAGAAGGACCATGCATGGACTTTCGGTTTTGTCTTAAATTCTCTTTATTTTTAAATAGCCAGTTATTTTATTTTAGGACAAAAATTTACCATTCCAAGATTCTTTCTCATACAAAATTCTTTTTTACTTTATAACCTTTTTTTAAAAACCAAAAATACATCTTCATATCCATAACTTTCTTCACATCTCTCTCCCCTACTTAACAGTTCTATTCTACCTTATTTCTTCATAAACAACCTTTTTAAGCCCATAATTTGAACTAACCTTTAGATAACTTTTTTTTTTTTTTTTGGAGACATGGCCTTTGCTCTGTTGTGCAGTCTGAAGTGCAGTGGTGTTATCACAGCTCACTGCAGCCTTGACCTCCTGGATTCAAGCAATCCTCCCAACTTAGCCTCCCAAGTAGCCGGGACTACAGGCATGTGCCACCACACCTGGCTAATTAGGAAAAAAAAATTCGTAGAGATGAGGTTTTACTATGGTGCCCAGGCTGGTCTCGAACCCATGGGTTCAACTGATCCTCCTGCCTTGGCCTCCCAAAGTGCTGGGACTATAGGCATGAGCCAGCCAGTAACTTTTGAATTAAACAAAATTATTCTTTTTCTCAGCAATTTTATATACGGAATTACATATTAACTACAATTCTTATTCTTAGTATCCTTAAATTTTAGTGAAAACCTAGGAAGCAAGAAATCCTGAACTGTCATATAAGATATTAGCATTTTGTAGATAAGGACCATTCCACAATTTTTGGAAATATGTTTCCCTGTATCATAACCTTTTCTTAATTGGGAATTACCTAGACATCTAATGAACATCAAAAATGATTTTAAGATTTTAAATTACATCATTCCATTTCTATTTCATTCATTTTTTTCATTTTTAACAGTTTTACCTAGATTACTTATGAGAACTGAGATATTAGACAAAGCTAGTTGTCATTTTCTTGTTAACAATTTTGTAACCTGTGAATAGCAGTAAGGTCCTTAAAGTTAACTACATGGGTATTTTCACCAATACTCAGAAGACAGCTATATTCATTAAACCAACAACATTAAATTAGTCTTACTTGGCAAAAATTGCACAAAGATCATTTTGTTTTGGCTGAATTTATAGCTTTATAATCTTCTGTGCCAAACCCTGACACCTCAAAATATCTACAGAGACAAATACAAAACCCAGACAAAAATGTATGCTGACAATTCCAAAGTCATATCTACTTTTATCTTACCAATAATTTTAAAGCTAGATTGCTTATTAAAGATTTACATAAGTCACATGAACTTGAAACATGCTTGGATAGATTTACTTATGAGCTTTCTTTTATTTATAAGCCAATTTGGTAGACACAATATATAACATAATAAATATTACACATAAACATGTAAACATAATACACAAACATAAAGCTCCAATAGCTTTTACTTTGGAACTCTGTAGCCGTGAGATAGTAATACAAACTCACCAGTTTACAAACACGTTCACGTGGCTACACTTTGTTTGCCCTGATAGGTAATCTAATGAAGGCTGAGACCCAAAATTTTGGGTAAGGTAATTTCCATAGCAGTTTTTTAAATGCCAAACCTCCTCATACTCCAAAGAACACTGAGGTCAAACAGCGCCATAAAACATCATGTATTAACCAGGCCCGACCCAGCTTAGAACAGCAGCATAAAAGCCTGGATACATGAAATTCCATCCCACTTTTTTATTAAACATCAAAATGAGGCCCATGGAAAGGCCACACTTCTATAGATTGCAAAGAATATTGGGGCAAAATAGTATTACAAAAGATCAGTTTATAAAATTCTGATTTCCCATGACTTTATTAACACACACATGTAGACAATCATCAAAACACCGTCCAACTGCTGCAGCAACAAGCCCCAAGCATGTCCAGACTGAAACGGTTGAGGTGCTTTTCTCTCTCAATTGGTTGGGCTTGTTTAACCTGCAAAAGGAAACTCCTTCAGAATTCCCCTAATTGAGAGGAGCAGATCCTGCTGTCTGTTACACACGAAAGACATCATCTGTCCAGATGCAGATGACAAATTTCAAAGGCTGTTCTTCCTAGGTGATCAGGAATGAAGTTGGAGCCAGCAGTGATGGTACCAGAGAGACAGAGAGAGAGAGACTGAAACCCATCTCTGGCCAAAAAAGGGGTTAGGCAGCTGCCTAGGAGGGCTTCTGAAACTCCTGGCCCATGCATTCCCAATAAGGGAACCAAAATCTGTTACCAAAACACCAGGGGTTCAGTCTAGGTCGTGCTGTGCACCACACAGAAAGTCAATTACTGAAATATTGCCAGGGAAGAAGGCTTTAATTGGGTGCTTCACTTGAGGGGAGAGGAGACCAGTCTCAAATCCATCTCCTCAACTAAAATTAGGGGTTTATGTGGCAAGGAAGAAGTGTAAACATATGTGGGAAAACAGGAATTAGGGAGGGAAAAGGAGTAGTTGGGCAACAGGAAGTAGGAAGTCAGGCAATCATGACGGATGAGGGGTGTGGCATCTCATTGTCCAGATGTGTTGATCTGGTAAGTTTCAGTTCCTTGATACTTTCTGGGAGGTCTTATGGTTGCTTTCCTGAGAAAGGAACCCAGATCAGACAAACTTTTTCAAATTTTAAGCCTGGAAGGCTCAATTTCTATGCTTAGTCAGAAGAAACCATAAAGATCAGTTCTATGAGACAATTGGGCTGGTTCAGTGTTAGAACCATTCATCTCTACTCCCTCCCTCCCCTGTGGATGAGGTGGTACCACACTCCAGTAAGCATTGTGCTTCTCAGAGGAAGTGTTCCTGAACCCAAGTGGAAGGCTGGGTTATAAACCTTACCTTATCCTGGCTGCTGATTCAGTTTGCTCAGCTGATGGTTATTTGAATGGGAAAAGGCAAAATTTCTCCAAGAGGATAAAATGATAAGAGGATAGGACTTATTTCTAGAGTGCTTGGTCCTGTAAAAATCTACTGGACATTTGCAGCCAATTTAGCCTGCTCTGTTTGGCTCCCAGGCCTAGAATGAGTCCTGCTTTCACTATACCAGACATGAACATTTCTTTACATTTTAGTGTAGAGAGCTAAGGAAACTCCAGTGGAATTTAGTAAACAAAGAAAAAAAAAAAACAAGAAAAAAAATGACCATTTTTTTCAGGGCCTGGAAATTATTCATTCTTGGGGCCTTAGGTCTCTAAGAAAAAGTTTGCAAAGCAGTTGTTTTAGCCTATTGTTTCCCAAAATATGTTCACTGTCTCCTTTTTATTCCTTTGAAAACTTGGGAGTCTCCTTTTTATTCCTTTGAAAACTCCGTATGTCAAGGGAAGCTTGACATCAGGCAATGAACAGGTAGGGAATGGGGTTAAGACCTTAAACGCTGAAATGTTTCCCATGAAAGGGAATAGAAGCATCTTCTGTTCTTTAAACTCATCCTTCCTTTTGATACGTGAGTGCTGGGAAGGGAAGAGCGTCGTTCCTTTAAATGATATGGAAGCGGGGAAGGGAAGTGTTGGATAGCGGAGGACATGGCCCCTGGCTAGGGTTCCACCCCCACGGACCTAGGTGAGGACAGGCACTTGTGCCTTCACTCCTAAATGTTGCGTTTCCCAACACCACCCTGGCCCGCCATGCCCCCATCCTGGGCCTATAAAAACCCGAGACCCTAGCAAGGCAGAGACAGAAGTGGCTGGACGTGGAGCAGAGCAGATAGGCAGAGGAAGACACAAGCGGCTGGACGGTGAGAGGACAGGGAGGGGAACACGCCGGTGGAAGAGCATTCTGACAGACACAGGCACTCAAGCAGGCTATTCACCAGCAGGTCTAGGCGGAGTTTGGCCAGGGCAGTCGGAGGAGAGCGCCCGCTGCCCAGCGGCCCAACTCCAGGGATAAACCATCTCCCTTCTGGCTCCCCCATCGGTGGACAGCTACTTCCACTCAATAAAACTTTGCACTTATTCTCCAAGCCCACGATTCTTCCAAGGCAAGAACCTGGGATACAGAAAGCCATCTGTTCTTGTGACAAGGTGGAGGGTCTAACTGAGCTGGTTAACACAAGCCGCCTATAGATGGCAAACTAAGAGAGCACCCTGTAACACACGCCCACTGGGGCTTCAGGAACTGTAAACTCTGCTGTGGGGTGCCCAAGTCTGTACGCTCCCCTAGAGGTTTGAGCAGCAGGACACTGAAGAAGCGAGCCACACCTCCGTCGCACGTCCTGGGAGGAGGACAAGGGAACCTTTCCTATTTCACTTTAAGAGGGCAGAAATGAGAAAGAAATGACATTATTTAAATTTTTCCTTAGCTAACAAATGTAGGGTATCTGGGAAAGTTAGTAGTTCTTCCTACAGTAGTAGAAATTGAAAAACCTTCACTGGAAACTCTACTCCCATGTCCTGGCATCTGAGAAAGTTACCTGCTTTACTTGATGGGAAACCGTGACCTACAGGAAACTTTGCTGATGAAGAAAATTTCAGAAAGGGGGAAATTTTGGGGGTGCGGGCTCCTGTGTAGGAAACAGTTAACATTCTTTAAAAACAATTGCACTCTGATATCGATAGTCCCAATGCCTTTGTGCATTATATTGTTCTCTCACAACACCTAGCTCTTACTCATCCTTCAGACGCTGGAAATTTTCCCTGGTCTCTCTGCAGACCACATCATACGACCTTATCATTTTTTCCTTCCTCCCTCCCTTCCTTCCTTCTTTCTCTCCTTTATTTTGTCCTTTCTTTCTGCGTTTCCTTTATGTACACTTATCACGTTATATGGCAGTTATTTGTTTTATGTTCTTTTCTAGTAGACTACGAGCTTCTAACACAAGGAACTGCACCTATCCGATTCAATTTATACCACTGCAATGTTGAGATGTTTGTCGAATGAATGGATTAATTAATGAACAAATAAAGGAATGGACATATAACCATCTTTGCCTGTTTGTGTTTCACCCTGAGATGAGCACGTGAATGACAGGATTTCTGGGAATTAGTGGTGTTTTCTCTGATGTAATAAAAGAGCAGACCCAAGGCTCAGAATGACATGTTTTATTCTGTGACTTGTACTTGCCAACAATAGGAACCATTATAATTTTACTGGATTTCTGAGAATCAGCAACATATGTGTGTAGTAAAAATAGTGACAACAAAAGCAAACAGCCTGATGAAAAGAGTCCTTAGCATGCAGGAGTCTTCCCACTCTGGTTTACCCTTGGGGTCAGGTCACGCTTCCAAACTAACTCATTGTTGCCTCAAAACATTCATCTTAAGTAGTATGGATACAATGCAAGAACAAATTTGAATTTCTTCAAAGTAAAAATGTTGATCAAGGAATAAAAAAATGGCAAACAGACTTGAGACACTGTGATGGAAGAATCATACTGTATCAAGGTGGGAGGGGAAGTTATTTTTAAGGAATAATTGAGGGTGGTAGAGACTTGGGAAACAAAAAAAAAAAGCCAAGATTTCACATGGGAGTGCAGACAAATTATAATTTACTAAGAGAAGTTCAAACTGCTGACAGTATTGTCACAACAAAAGTGAGTGATTGCCAGATGCCCGGAACTTACCAGAAGAAGTGTAGCAAGCCCCTTGATACAAAGTATGCATATGAGGACAAGTAATCCTTTTGGACAGGGAACATGGTGTCTTCACAGGGAAGAAGGTGCAGAGGCTTCACTGTCCCAGACTTGAACTACAGAACCAAGCAGGTGCTGGCCACTAAGCAGACATAAGAATGTGAACTGAGAACTGAGAAGACATATAAATAAATGTTTCCTAATTTTTTGTTTGCTTTGTTATGAAAGCAAAAAGGGCACTGCAGAAATTATAAGGGACAGATGATTTTTAAATATCTAGTCTCATTATAAAGTCTTGTCACACCACAGCCACAATGACTGTGGGACTGGGAGAAACTTGTCATTTGCCATCTTTAACTAAAAGCGATCCAGTAGTCCCATAGACAGTTCTTATGGATAAACATAGAAATTAACCCTTCTGGTCTTAAAGCTTGAAACTTATATTTGTTATTTCTTTTTTCCTTTTTTTTTTTTGAGATGGAGTCTCCCTGTGTTGCCCAGGCTGGAGTGCAGTGGCATGATCTTGGTTCACGTAACCTCTGCCTCCTGGGTTTAAGCGATTCTTCTGCTTCAGCCTCCTGAGTAGCTGGGACTACAGGCGCATGCCACCATGCCTGGCTAATTTTTGTGTCTTTAGTAGAGACGGGGTGTCACCATATTGGCCAGGCTGGTCTTAAACTCCTGACCTCGTAATCCGCCTGCCTCAGGCTCCCAAAGTGTTGGGATTACAGATGTGAGCCACTGCGCCTGGCCTACATTTGTTATTTCTGAGTTCCTTCCTCAGGAGAGGACCTCCAGTCCTCTCAGAAGGTATCAAATAACTGAAACTCACCAGATCACAGCATCCAGACAATGAGACATCAGGCCCTTCATTCATTATGATTGCTTCCTTACCCCTCCTGACTTTGTTTTCCCATACATTATTACATTTCTTCCTTGTTATACAAACCCCTAATTTTAGTCCCTCAGGTAGATGGATTTAAGACTGATTTCCCATCTCCTCAGCAGCAGCACCCGATTAAAGTCTTCTTCCTTGGCAATACTCATTGTCTCAGTGATTGACTTTCTGTGCTGTGAGCAACAGGACCTAGACTGAACCCCTGGTGTTTTGGTAACATATTCCATCTTCTAATGCTATTTCTTCTATATGCCTTAATGGTTACATGTTTCTTGTGCAGTAGAGAAACTTCTATGGTGTATATCACCACTTAACTTCTTATTTTTTCAGCTAAATAAACCAGAATGCTTGTGAATGCAGTGCACTGATTTAATTTTCTGCACACTTATGAGATAATAGCACACAGCCCATAGGAAGCACTTAATTGATGTTTGTTAAATGAATGGATGAGTAACTTATGTGAAAGCATATTCTCTGGCTCAAGTAGTTCAAGTTACTTCCAAATACAGGCAGAATTTGAGGATATAGGCAATAAAGAGAAAAGCCCATGGATTTTGGATGTAAACAATTTAGTGTGAACATGGGTCTGACATTTACTGGCTATATTACCTTGGGCAAGAGTTAATTCTCTAAGTCTCAGTCTATAGTCATCTATAAAATGTGTATAATAATATCCTTATGGGAAGATTGAATATACAATTTATATG
The DNA here is from genome assembly GCF_028885625.2 of Pongo pygmaeus. Taxonomy (NCBI): domain Eukaryota; kingdom Metazoa; phylum Chordata; class Mammalia; order Primates; family Hominidae; genus Pongo; species Pongo pygmaeus. The sequence goes on along the minus strand of NC_072373.2, from coordinate 66,006,504 downwards.
AACCATTTAGCACAATGATTAGCATATAGCAAGGACTTAATAATATTATTTCCGTTTTTCTTCACTTTAGTTAACTCAGGTTTGACAATAAAACCACTTGAGATTTGGCTCTTTGAAAATAGTCTTGAATAGACTGGAAGTAATATGGAAAATTGTTAACATTTGTTCATTCCAGGTGGTAGTAATAGTACCATGATTATATATATTTGTGCTTTTCTATGTCTTTAACAATTCTAAAAATTAAACACATAAAAAACAAAAGCATTAAATAAAATGACAGATATTATTAAATAAAACATCAAAAAGAAATTGATTCCTACCTTTATAAATATAGAACAGTGAATTGAGTCATTCAGTTGAGTTACATTTGTTGAGTAACTACTATAAACAAGACTGATGTGGAGCTTACAGTTCAGTGGAGAATACAGATTTTTTTTTTAAAAACGTGATCAGAGCAATTGAAAGGAAATACAAGGTTGTAACAGCACATTATGCGGCACATTTTACCTGGATTTAGGAGATTAGGAAAAGCTAAGAGGAATTGATGTGTAGGAGTAAGTGATGTATAAACTGGCAGACAGAGAATGAACAGGAGTGAGAGATGGAGGTGGGGAGTGTCCCATGGAAAAGAAAAAGCACATACTAGAGGCTACAGGGAATGGAGAATGAAGAATAGTTCAATATGGATGGAGCATAGGGTTCAAGATAGAAGGTAGGGGACAGACAAGGCTTGCAAAGAGGGCAGGGGTCTGATCATGAAAGGCCATGAAGCTTTGTACCTCCTGGGGAGAGTTCATCCACCAAAACATGACCCCCATCTGTCACTGTTAGCGAGGTCTCCATTTTTTTGTACTAATGTTGTGGTGCTTAGGAACCAATAATTCAGTGCTTGAAGTCTGATGGAATGCTGTGGTTTCCGGGGAGCCCAGAATCATGGTGCTGCTATTTTTAATGGACAGAAACTTACTGTATTTCAAGTGAATAAAATGAGCATAGAGGTTTTGTCTCCTACACATTTTCAACCTAAGGACTTTTATAGATGGATCGAAGCTGTCCTGAGCCAAAGTGTACCAGTTCTGCATACCATCAGCAGAAGATATTAGCAGTGGTTTGTTTAATTTCTTTTTGGACTTTCAGAGAAACAGACTTGAAGATAGCCTTCGGGAAGCTAACTTGTAAGTACATGAGCTTTGTAATACAAAGTTAACTTTATCTTATTTTTCTTAGACTGCTGACATTTTCTTGCATCAGATGGATTATGTTTGTGTCCCGGATCTTGAGGTTAGCCAGAGTTTGTAAAACTAATAAATAATTTTACAATCTGGAAGATTTTTCTTTTAACAAAACCAATGGCGTGTGTCCATTATCCTATGGAGCTAGGACAACTTGAGTTTGGTTTGGAAAATCTAGAGCACAGTTGCTCTGGGGCAGGGATGAAGGAGGATTACATTCTAACGACAGTCATTTGCAATGTCTGATCGTGTTCAAACACAGGCCGATTACACAAGGTTTCATAATGGAAAATAAGCGGTCCAGACAATTCAGAATACACAAACCATTTGGTGACCTTGCCTGTGACTCCTCAGGGAGGGAGCTCATAGGAAAACTGATGATCTGAGATTGTGATTTGCCCAAAGTTGCAGAATAACATTATACTCTAATTCCCAACTGTTGCTCTATGGACTTGATTTTTACAATTATCTAAGATTTTCAAAGACTCTAAGCTTTGCAAACTCTAATTACAAGACAAAGTTTCTGGCCATTATCTTTTAATTTTAGAGTATACTTTTTATTGTCATTTGAGTTTTATGTACTTTTTATTGTCATTTGAATTCTGCATGATGATAGTCTTCCCTTCCTTCACTCCCTACCCTGCTGTTCCTTTCTCCCCAACCCTGTTAGTATTGAGAAAATTAACATCTCATTTGGAAGTGGGATGTTTGAAGGGATAGATTATCTTTACAGTTTGTTTCATGTGTCCAAGAAAATTTTTAAGCTGCAGCTTGGGGTAGCATTTTTCTTTCCTCCAGCTCTGTATTTTTTTCTTATTTAATGTGATCAGTAGTTCAAAGCAGGATCTATTTATTTTTGGCTCACTTTCCACCTCACTGGTTGTGACTTTTAGATGTGTATGTGGATTTTGTTCTCACAGGAAGATCTAAGGAGACCCTGTTATAAGCATGGGTTAACCGCCATAAGGCACAGCTGGTGCAAATCAGCATGATGCAGCATAGCTTAGGGTTATTGGCAGTGCTTGTGTTTAGAATTATACAGTAAAGAAGAAAAGGAGCTCTGTACTATAGGATAGGAAAGAAGGAAAAATCTAGTGGGGGAGAAGGGAGGATATCAAAGATAAACAGGAGAGGGAAGACATAAAAGAGTAGGGGTTTTCCTAGTGACCTCATAAACAAGTAGTATGGGGAAAACTGTATACTATGTAAAGTTTTACTAAATAAAATGATGTTTATATATAATCCTTTATGGTTTCAGGGATTTGGGGCACCTTATTTTATATGATATGTTTCTGTCCTTTATGGGAGTAAACAGAGAAACTGTGGGGAGGCTTGATAGCCCATGGAGAACTGGGAGGGTTCTTTAAAGAAGTTGGGGAGAATGGAAAATCTAGGATGGGATAAAGGGTCTGGATTCTATATTCCAAATTCTCTGTCCTCAGTCTGATTTGATGTATGTCATCTATGGTTCAGCCACATGTCTCAGGTTTTGGATCAAAATATACATGGTCAGCATAAGTCTCTCTGAGCAGATTGACATATTTTCCCAGATCATTACAAAAGAGGGCTCATCATTTAGGGAATTGTCTGCATCTTTCCCGAGGCCTGGATTCAGTGCTCCTTTGAAGACAAATGGGCCGTGATAGATGGAGCAGTTTCTGTAAGAGATGGTCCTGTGCCAGCCCCCTGGCAGAATTGTACACCTGGTACTGGTACAACTGGTGCTCTGCTTAGACTTTTCTCTCAGTCTTTCACGGACACCTGTTAGGTGGCTGGGAGGAAGAAATAATGTGAAACTTCCTCCTCCCCTGGAGGACAGACTGCTATCAGTAAGGGAGCTGTGTAGCTGTTCATTAGAAGTGGTGATTCTTATTTGGAGCATTGCAAAATTTCAAAATTTTCCCTTCCTTCCTTCCTTCTTTCCTTCCTTCCTTCCTTCCTTCCTTCCTTCCTTCCTTCCTTCCTTCCTTCCCTCCCTCCCTCCCTCCCTCCCTCCCACCTTCCTTCCTTTTCTTTCTTTCTTATAGTCTTGCTTTGTCGCCCAGGCTGGAATGCAATGTCGCCCAGGCTGGATCTCTGCTCACTGCAACCTCTGCCTCCTGGATTCAAGAAATTCTCCTGCCTCAGCCTCCTTAGTAGCTGGGGTTTCAGGCATGTGCCACCTCGCCCAGCTAATTTTTGTATATTTAGTAAAGACGAAGTTTCACCATGTTGGCCAGGCTGGTCTTGAACTCCTGACCTCAAGTGATCTACCCACCTCAGCCTCCCAAAGTTGCTGGGATTACAGGCGTGAGCCACTGTGCCTGGCCAAAATTTCCTTTTATTATCTTGAGATCAAGACGTGCTCAGATTTCAAGATGAGTATGTAAGATGACTCTCGATGCTAATTCTAGGACAGTGTGTGAGGTAGCCCCCACAGTTAATTCTGGGTCAAGGTGAGTGTGTGAGATAGCCCCAAAGTTTGACTCTAGGTCTGGGTTTGTGGATTGTGTTGGAAACTTTAAAAAACAAGGACTTGTGTAGAAGTTTGAGGAAAGACAGTTTGTAAATTTGTATCTTTTTTTTTTTTTGAATGATAGGAAAGCATCAGTGTTGAGTTCTGCAACCCAATTGAAAACAGAAGGTATTTTATGCATAGTGTGTGGGTGAAGAATGTATTTGTGAAGGAGGAAATGGGTCAATTGAAATAACTATCAATTTATAAAAGAGAAAATCAGTATCTAATTAGCATGAAGAATGATCAGATCAAATAGTGTCTAAAATGTTGATTCAGTTTGGTTTTATATAAAATACTTAGTGAGATATAAAGGATATAGAATTTGATAAAACTCACCTTGATTCCAGTTTCCTCCCTGGGAGAATACCTGTGAATGGGTGCAACATTCTTAATGTGCTGGGTGACTTGATTTTTTGCAAAGAACTATTTTGGTGGAAATGTGGGTTCATAATGTTTCTAATATGCTTTGCATCATTTTTCAGGAGCATGATAAATTTGAACTGTTACATCTATTTTACTTTGGAGCAGTCCTCCTTGTCGTCAAGGGCATCCATTTTTGAAACAGCTGTTTGGATTGAGGGATACAGGATGTGGCCATAAAGTAGATCAAAGTTAATTGGCCCTCAGGGTAAACAAGCTCATGACCTTGGCCTCATTAGCCCTGTGCTATAACTAGCTGAAGTAACCTGCCCTGGGCGGGAAGTTTGCTTCCCTGAAGAAGCTTCAGCATTTAGAAATTATCCAATAAGTCTTCTCATTTTGCCAGCGTGCCCTCTTCTGCCCCAGCACTGAATGCTTGGATGGTGAGTGAGAAGAGGCGGAGATTCAGTGCTTTATGGGATTACCATCAGGTAGGAAAAAAATGTTAAAGTCATGCTTATATTATAGGATTTGTATACAGGCTTGAGGATAGGTTTTGGCCAATAGAAAGCCTCGACATGTGTCACAACAAAAGGTGTGCAATAGGTGATACTTTCAGCGCAGTGGACTCTTTTGAGTCTCAGTTTTGCCTTACCTCTTCATACTGTCTGGATAAATAATCAAATATGTCACAATAGCCCTGACCATGAAATGGATTAATGAAGCTGCAGTTCAAGACTGTACACAAGAGTAGAAGTCATTCTTCCTTTCCTAGGCCCAAGAAAACAAAGGAGTCATGCTGTTCAGTGGAAATGGAGCCACCAGCAGCTCCTGAAGGCCTGTTCTCTGCAGCTGGTTTATATTCCTCACACTTCAGGGCCTATTGCTAAGTAGGTTTGTCAACATTTCCTCCAAGCACCTCTTTTTTAGCCTTTCCATTGGCCAGAGGGATGGGGCAGGGATAAGAGTGATCCTTCCAACTTTCTGGATAGCTAGGACATTTTGGTTCTTCATACTCTCAGGCATGGACTAGTTCCTCTTATCAAAATCTCTTTTCTGAAGTAAAATAAGTAGAAAAAAATCAAATCCAATTAAAAACCCAGATGAAGTAATTATTACTCTTCTTTTTCCACTTCCTCCTTCTTCCTAACACACAGTAAACATTTTTTTTGGAGAGATCAATTTCTTTTATGTAGACTGGAATACTTCCCCTTTAGCTTAGCTGGCTGAAAGTATTATGGATTGCTCTGCTAAGAACTCTCTTTTTCTTCCCTCTTTGGCCACATACCCAGTTGCTATTGAAAACACTAACTTAGAAACCATTAAAATAGTTATGGAATATTTATTAAGTTTTTTAATACTGTGGAGTATAAGAAACCTCAACTAGGCCCTGGTTTTTCTCCCAAATGCCACTCCACTGTGTTAAGCTATTTCTCCACCCCATCTGGTCCATTTACTGAAAGTTAACCACCGTTAACCATTTCTTGAGATTTTTTACAGAAGAAAAAAATCATGCATGTACCTGAATGTATACATGTACCCATCTCTACATATATGTGTGTGTTTTAACATATAAGGTATCATACTGTACATATCGTTCTATACCTGGCATTTTTCCTTTAATGATGTGTCTTAGAAATCTTTTCATGTTGGCACACACAGATTCATCTCATTCTAACTACATAGTAATCCATTATATGGATGTGCCATTTTCATTTAACAGTCTCTACTGATGGACAGACTGATGTATTTTTAAAACCACAACAAATTGTGCTCTAAAAAGGTTATGCCCATTTGCACTCTCAGTATAAAAATCCATTTTGAATAGATAGAAAAATAATATTTTCCCAGACTCATGTAGCTGGTTTCTGATTTTATTCTTAAAGTGTTTTCTGTGTTCTAGTTTATGAACACCTGATACATAAATAAGTGATGTTCCTATTTAGCTCTTAAGCTAATCAATAGAATAGCTCTTCTTCCACACCTTACAAGTTAATGTTCACCCTGTGCTTGGCCAGAAAAGGATTTGGGTTCTAACTATGAGGATTGTCCACTGATGGCACTCTGTCCCCAGATACCTGCCACAAAGATACCAGGGCTCCAATTCCAGAAAACATAGCCCAGGAAACAGGACTTTACTATTCCATCTCCACCCAGACACATGGTATTTTGAGAGGTTATTGCCAACTCTGCTGCCTTTACACAGACCCATCAAATTTGTGAGGCAAGATAGAATCTTTTTTGATACTTCTAAAGGAAACTCAGTGCCTATAGCTTCATCAGGGAAATGGAGCTCATTACATGGACAGGGAAGCTGCGAGGAATAACCACTTAAAAGCACTTTGAAGTGTGTTCAATCATAGTTAAATGCTTCTTCATAAAACTTGATTTTTGATGTCTGTTTGGCATCATAGAACTTGCAACTATTGTGTCTTCATAACTCATGGCCTGGGATTTGGCACTACATATTTTTATGGCTGAACAGGAATAGTATAATACACATGAGAGCTATTCAGATATCTAATATTACAGAATAATGCAGACAGAATAGATATTGTAGTGGGTGGATTATAATTATTTTATTTTTGTTGGTAATGTGCTGTAGCTACCATGCAGGGATTTGGTGAGATTGCTGTCATATTTTCTAAAGTATCTGGAATTCCTAAGAGGAAAGCTGGAAAATGAGTGCAAAGTAATGATGCACAGTCTCCTTAACTCTCCCAGTGCCATGGGGGTGTAGACAATGGCAAAATGAGAGGGTAGTCGGATCTCCATGTGTAGATCTCACTGCTTTACAGGGAACAAGAGGCTGAGTATTGTACTGGATGCAAGAATCAAGTTTGCCCACCTTAATCATAAACAGAAATATCTAGTTCTCTGGCCTGAACCTTTTCCACTGCTACTGAATTTCTAAAGATAACTGAATTTCTAAAAGAAAACCAGGGAAGGGTAGAGCTGCATTCCCAGGATCCTTGAGTTTCCTATCAATGAGGAAAGCTGCTGCTTATTTGTGGACCCAGTGGGTGCCGAAAGGAAGAACTGAAGGGATTTCTACTGGGTTACTGAATTTATTCCAGCTCCATTTTGGGGAACTCTCAAACCTTGGGGTGAGGAGTGGGGGTTCCCAGATGAATTCAACAAGAGAGAGAGGGAGGGGGAGATGGGAAGAGATAAGTTCAAATAGGCTAAGGGAAGAAAATAAGGAACACACACACACACACACACACATATATATATAATAATACTTAGATTGGCACAAAAGTAATTGTGCTTTTGCATTAAAAGTATGGCAAAAAAACCACAATTACTTTTGCACAAATCCAATATTATTACCTAAGGACTCACAGAGATTTCCTTAAGTCCATAGGGACAGGAGTCCTTGCCCTCCATGCTTCAGGAATGATTTAAGGATACTAAACAGGCATGTGACAATGTGAGCTTGCTCAATAATAATCCTTGATGGACCATTACTCATTTTGTGAAATTGAGCCAAGTCTCTCTTTCCTACTCCCCCTTTCTCCTTATTTCCCTTTCCCCTAGCTACTTTGCTTTGCTAAGTAATCAGACATGGATCTTATTCCCAAGATATTTATATTCTTAGGGAGGTAAGACATTTAAAATAAGGAGGAATGCAATAAAATCTATAATGGAAACCCAGATAATGAGCCACAGGAGTTCAGAGGAGGGAGATGTAACCAGTTGGAGCGGGGAGGAGATTATGGATTGTCATATTTTTGAGTTTAATATTTATTATGAATGCCTAAGTTAAGTAGGAATGGAATGGGAAAAAGATCTTTCCAGGGTGTGGAGTTGTCAGGAATAAATCAGGGAGGTCTGCAGTCTTGGGGCATGAATAGCATACAATGATGAGATTATTCTGAGTGGAGTGAAGGGTACACAAGCATATTAAGGAAGAAGTTTCAGTGGTGTGGTGGGCTCTAATCTGCAGGGCCTTGAATGTTCCTTGTCATAGCTACAGATAATTGTTAGAAATAGCCTGGTTTGCTGCAAAAGGGCAAACTGGGAGGGACAAGATCTGCTCTCGAGGATTGAGCAGGAACTGTGAGGAAGTCTAGGCTGGCAGACAAGGCATTAGAAGAGATGTGCAGAAGAATATGGCGATAGATGACAAGCAGTCACCCAGACAAGTTGGTACTGAGAGGTAGGAGACAAGTCTCAAGGAGGGAAGGTGCTGATACTGGGAAATACAGGAACAGGTGGCACTTAGAAGTGTAATCAAGACTAAGGGAATAAGAAAGTCTGTCAGCAGTTAGCAGGCTCCAGCCGCTATGCTCAGGTTCATGGGCAGACTTCCAAGCTCTGGGAGGAAACAGCAGAATGGAAAGCAAGAAGCTGGGCCCCAGCCCCAGAGGGACCAGGCAGATTTCCAAGCCAGGAGTCAGACCTGGAACATGGGCCTGACTAGCAGTAAGAATGGTTCAATACTCCATTCCAGAGTGCTGAGCCAAAGTCTTTTAATGCCTTCTGCTTAAGGTTATGACTGACCTTCAATGCTGGGTTTACAGGTTGGAGCAGAGCGGTCCAGCTGTTTGGAGGGGAGGATGCAGATACTGGAGAAACAGTCAGGGTCCACTGCTGGCTAAAGAGTCTAGGCCTTATTTAGTAGGCAAAAGGAGAACAATGGAAAAATTAAAACAGAGGAATATCTTAATTGGAGCTGTATTTCAGGAAGATCAATTTGATCCTAGTGTGCAAAAGGAACCAGAGTTAAGTGAGTCCTCACCTGTAACAAATGTCGGCTGTTCCCCTTCCTAAGCACTTCTCCAGTGTGTTCCTTCTCTCCAGGCCCCCTTCTAATACTGTGGCATAAACTATATGAGTAAAATTCATACAATTAATAAACTAATAAAATATTAATTTCACATGTTTCTTTTCATTCTTTTCATGTGGCTTCTGGAAAAAGTTAAAATTTATAAGCGGCTCACATTATTTTTCGATGGGGCAGTGCTGCTCTAATCCTTTCTCCATATTGCGTTAGAACTTTTTAAAATGCAAGTCTTCTCATGTAGCTCTACTGCATGACATCCCCCCATAATCGCCATTGCCCCAGGATAAAGTCTAAATTCCTTAGCGTGGCCCCCACCCTCTTTGTCATCTGGCCTTAGCTCATCTCCCATTGCACTAATCCTTCAGGTATATCAAACTATTTTCCGTCCAGCTGTGAAATTACTTTGTATTCTTTGGCATCCATGCCTTTGCTCATGCCATTCCTTCACTTGAACTGAATATTTCTCCCCTTTTTCATGTGTTAACTTTTGCCTCCTATTAAGGTCTCGCTGTAGGCATACCTGACTCCTTGACTGTGGATTAGGTGCTTCTCCTTGATGCTAGGGGCCACATCCTGTGCCTGCTCTACTATAGCATTTCTCGCATTATTTTTGAGGTCCTATTATCTTTGTCCTCTACCTGGACTGTATGTTCTTTGAAAATAGGAACTCTGTATTGATCCTTATGTCATGTCCAGCACCCAGCACAGTACCTGGAGCATAATAGCTGCCTGCATGATTGTATGAATGAATGAATGGGGCAGACATGTGCCAGGTGAAATGAACCTGAACCAGCATAGTGGCATTGGGAATAAAAAGGATAAGACACTCATCAAGAACGTAATTTGTGAGTGCTGGCAACCATGTAAATTGACCTCTAATTACTGGTTGGGTATTTTATTCAAAATGCTTTTGGCCAGGTACAGTGGCTTATGCCTGTAATCCTAACACTTTGGGAGGATAAGGCTAGAGAATCTCTTGAGACCAGGAGTTTGAGACCAGCCTGGGCAACATAGTGTGACCCTGTCTCTACAGAAAACTTAGCTGGAGATGGTGGTGTGTGCCTGTAGACATAGCTACTTGGGAGGTTAAGACAGGAGGATCGCTTGAGCCCAGGAGTTTGATGCTCCAGTGAGCTGTGATTGCACTACTCTACTCCAGCCTGGGCAAGACCCTTTCAATCAATCAATCAATCAATCAATGAAATAAAATATGGAAAATGCTTTTGTCTAGGCACAGTGGCTCACATCTGTAATCCCAGCACTTTGAGAGGCCAAGGCAGGAGGATCACTTGAGCCCAGAAGTTTGAGACCAGCCTGGGCAACACAGCAAGATCCCATCTCTAAAAAAAATTTTAAAAATTAACTGAGCATCAGGATGTATGACTGTAATTCTAGTTATTCAGGAGACTGAGGTGGGAAGGTCTTTTGAGTCCAGGAATTTGAGGATACAGTGAACTATGCCACTGAACTCCAACCTGGGTGACAAACTGAAATCTTGTCTCTAAACAAACAAACAACACACAAAAAAATGGCTTGGGACCAGGAATGTTTCAGATTTCAGATTTTTAAAATATTTTGGAATATCTGCATTATACCAGTTGAACATCCCTAATCCTAAAATCTGAAATCTAAAATGTTCCAATGAGCATTCCCTTTGAGTGTCATATTGACACTCAAAAAGTTTCAGATTTTGTAGCAATTTGGGTGCCAGAGTAGGTATGCTCAACCTGTACTAATGAGTATGAAGAACTAATGCACTTCATAAAATGCCCTAAGTCCTAAATAATATTAAAAATAGCAATGATGTGGACAAATGTTCTGAAGAAAAAAGAAACATTCTTTTTAAAGTATTGTGATACTTGGAGTCAAAAGACAGGTTCAAGACTTTGGTCCAGCATTTATATTGTCTGTAGTCTTGATATTTCAGTTTTTTAGGTCATAAAATGGAGACAGTAATACCTCTACATTTGGGGCTCATTGTGAGTATTAGGGGAATATATATAGAAGCATCTTGCAAATTGAAAAGTGACAGGCAACACTAGTTATTGCCAATACAAAAATATTTATACCTACAAGTAGGTGATAAACATGCTGTAGTGATAAAATTGTACATAATCGGGACCTGCTCAAATAATGTAAATCTCAAACAAACCATCCCAGCACAGAGGAACGTGGACAATTTACACTTTGTCATGTGACATTCCATCAATATAACTCACGGTATGAGCTAATGAGAGAGTGAGCAAGAGGTGGCTTGATTGGGCGGCCTCCTTCCCAGTGCCCGGTCTGTGATGGCCTCACATTTGACCTCTAACTGTGGCTCACACTATTCTCTCTGCTTGCATTGCTCTCTTCTTCACTCCTGCATTGCTTCACTAAACCCCAGCCCTACCACCTTAAAACTCTACTCACATTTTAAGTCTCCTTCAGGATGTCTTAATGGGTTACGAGTTCTTTGTCTTAAGGGCTCACAGCATTCGGTACTTCTAAAGTTGTCTTTTTTCCTCTCTCAAGAGAGATCCCAATATCATCATCTTTTCCATTTCCTGGTCAAGGATAGCGCTAACACCTAAGTATTTCCAAGGTGGGAATTGAAAGAGGCTTTTCCATCCAGCCTGTATTCCTGTCCCCAGACATGTGCCAGACCTGTGCTAGGATGACTGAATTAAATGGAACAAATGATAACATTAGCATTTAAATTTGGAATTTAGGGTCAGGATGGTTCCATAGAAGCTGCTATAGTTTGGATGTTTGTTCCCTCCAAACTTCATGTTGAAATTTGATCCCTAGTGTTGGAGGTGAGGCTTAACAGGGGGTGTTTGGGTCATGGAGGCAGATCTCTTGTGAATGGTTTAGTGTCATCCTTGCTGTAGTGAGTGAGTTCTTGCTTTATTAGTTCCCACAAGAGCTGATTGTTAAATAAAAAAAAAAAAAAAAAAAAAAAAAAAAAAAAAAAAAAAAAAAAAGAGCCTGACATCTCCCCGCTGTCTCTCTTGCTTCCTCTCTCACCATGTGATCTCTTACAGCTCCCCTTCACCTTCCACTATGAGTGGATGTAGCCTGAAGCCCTCACCAGATGCAGATGCTGGTGGTGCATCTGCAGAACCATGAGTCAAATATGCCATTTCTTCACAAATTACCCAGTCTCAGGTATTCCTTTATAGCAACACAAAATGGACTAGGAAAGAAGCCCACACTCACTTGCTTCCCTTTTACCTGCTTACTTTGTTCATTCCCTTGTTTGTCTCCTGGACTAGTCAGGGTTCACTACAGATACAGAAATAATAGGAATATATTTAATTGGGAATTGGCCTACATGATCGTGGAGGCTGAGAAGTCACATATCTGCTGTCTGCAACCAGCAGCGAAATTCAGTCTAAGGGCCTGTGAATCAGGACAGCCAATGATGTAAATCCCAGTCCAAGCACATTAAAAGATGAGATGAGATGTCCCAGCTCAAGCAGTGAGGCAGGGAAAAATGGGGCAAATTCCTCCCTCCTCTCCTTCTGTTCTATTCAATCTCTCAATGGATTAGATGATATCCACTTTCATAGGGGAGGGCAATGTATTTTACAGAATTTACTGATTCAAATGCTGACCTAAATCCAGAGACATACCTAGAAACAATGCTTAATCTGGACACTCATTGGCTCAGTCAAGTTGACACATAAAATTAACCATCACACCTCCCTTACTTTAGATCCAGGAGCAGTATGTACCATTCAGTACTTTATGCACAGTACATGTTCTGTTGAGGTCACTAAAATAGTTATTTATTTACCTGGCCCTTGACAGAGGATTATTTGAAGGATTATGGGATTGCATAAAATAAAACAAAAACATATCTCATGTTTCCAAGGGACATATACACAGTATATTATACTATTAAAACAAATTAGTGGTCAAGAACAGAAGATGTAGTGCTATTCTTATTTAGGAAAAATATACAGTATTAGCCTGTTTGGCATGTGTGTGAACTAGGGGGGCACGTCCAGGATTCTTTTTCGTCTGTGCTCCCTCTAACTCTCCAATTCTGTCTTCTCTGCTTAGATTGCTCTCTTCCCCTAACCACCCCTTCCGCTACTACTTTTGACCAATTCTGCCTCATCTTTTGGATGTCACCTAAGAGACTGTTTTCTTTGGGAACTCTTTCTTGAATTCTATGGGCTTAGCCTGTATACTCTAATAGGAGGTTTTCTCTCAACATTTATCATATGGTAGTGTAAGTGCTTTGTCTGTTTCTCCCTCTAATCCATTAGCACCATGAGGCAGGTACCATGTCTGTCGTGTAGAAAGTTAGTTCTACCAGCTGGGCGTGGTGGCTCATGCCTGTAATCCCAGCACTTCGGGAGGCCGAGGCAGGTGGACCACCTGAGATCAGGAGTTCGAGAGCAGCCTGGCCAACATAGTGAAATCCTGTCTTTACTAAAAATACAAAAAAAAAAAGTTAGCTGGGCATGGTGGCAGGCGCCTGTAATCCCAGCTACTTGGGAGGCTAAGGCAGGAGAATTGCTTGAACCCGGGAGATGGAGGTTGTAGTGAGCCGAGATCGTGCCATTGCACTCCAGCCTGGGCAACAAGAGTGAAACTCTGTCTCAAAAAACAAAAAACAAAAAAACAAAAAGCAATAACAACAACAAAAAGGAAACTCTACCATGTGTAGCACAGTGTCTGGTATATAGTGGTCAAAAAAAAATATTCATTACATAATAAGTAGGCAAAGCCCAGAGCAATTTGGAATCAGAGTACATCAGAGTAAGTCTTAGGATATTATTATAAGCAAGGCTTTGGCTAAATGGCTCCTTTACCTCTACTGATTTCTGTTCTATTTAACCAGGTATATTAATTGGAATATAGGTTTGGCTGCTTGTCACAGATTTATGCCAGTTTAAACAAGAAGGAATTTTCTTCGTCACAAAACAGTCCAGAGGTAGGCAGTCATGGACTGGTATGGCAGCTTTGTTCTTTAGGATATTAGGTTGGTGCAAATGTAATTGTGGTTTTTGCCATTAAAAGTGATAGCAAAAACCGCAATTACATTTGCACCAACCTAATAGTCAGAAGCAGGCTTTTACTTTTTTTTTTTTTGAGACGGAGTCTCACTCTTGCCCGGGCTGGAGTGCAGTGGCATGATCTTGGCTCACTGCAACCTCCACCTCCCGGGTTCAAGTGATTCTCCTGCCTCAGCCTCCCTAGTAGCTGGGATTGCAGGCACCCGCCACCACACCCAGCTAATTTTTTTAAAGATTTTTTGGTAGAGGTGGGGTTTCACCATGTTGGTCATAGCTGGTCTTGAACTCCTGACATCAAGTGATGCACCTGCCTCAGCCTCCCAAAGTGTTGGGATTAGAGGCGTAAGCCACTGTGCCTGGCCTCCAGGCTTTTTCTATCTTGATGCTCCAACATCCTATGATTATGCCCTTGTTCCCATGGTTCACAGCCATGACACAATCCCAGTAGGTCCACTTTTGTCCTGGAATCCTTGGAACCTACACTCAAAGCCAGTTTAATTTCTTTTGGGTACCTGAACTGATTTGAGGACCTTCTGGACCAGTAAGGCAGCTTGAGTCTGGTATGGATTTATAGAATTAATCAAGTTGAACAATTTCTCACTGCTTGTCTAATCCATGCCTTACCCTCAAGCCTTCTCAAGTAGGAAAGACTAATAACAGCCTTAGTTGGGTATGTATGACAAGAATGCCAGCTGGTTCTTATGCCTTGGTGAAGCAGCCTTCAACCAGGGTGGTATGGTTTCCTGAGGCAAAGGATACAATAAGTTAACAGAAGGGCATTCTAACGAGTTATAAAAGAGAAATTGCTTGGAACAATGTTAACTATATTACCTAGTTAGCTCTCAGGAAAAGTATATTACTTATTTGGCTATAAGGTTGCCACAAAATACCATTGCACCATTATTTCTTTACAACGCCTTTCTGTTGGGTTTATGTTATTCTGGAAATAAATCATTAATTCTTATGATAGAAGTTTGAAATGAAGGCCAGCCCACTCTATCAGTTCTCCCCTCCCATGATATATACACACATAGCACAGATAGCACATAAATGTGTACACACACACACACACACACACACACACACAATCTCTGGAGGGAAGGAGAGAAGAGAGAGGAAAATGGGAGAAGAATCAGGGTAGGGGTGAGAGCTGGGTGCAGCTTTCTAGAGCATTAGCTATTCACTCATCTAGAAGAAGCTGAATAAACAGAAGTAACTACTCCTTCCCTTCCCCCTCCCCAAACTAAACATAATTCATTCTGTAGACCTCACTTTGTGTCCTAGACAAAACAGGATCAGTGTGGGTAATTATGAGATGATTCTGCCAGTTTAATAGGAAAATAACAAAAAACAAAGATCTGTCTAAATTTGTTCTTGGCAAAGGCAACATATGAGATATTTTCTAATTTTTAAAAAGACGTTATCTAATTGATATACAATCCACAGTTGATTTTCTAAAGTGGCAAAATTCACTTTTCTTTGTGTTTTGGTGTGTCTCTGTGTGAGTAGTTATATTTGTAGAATTTTGGTTAATTTTTGTTACAATTATATTTCCATTATATATGTTTTTCTTTTCTTTCCACCTTCTCAAAAGTTCTCCTTTAAAGCAGGAACTTTCCATTCTTGGTTTCATCCAAAAGACAAATATTTCTGGGAAAACACTGTGTTTAAGCTATTCAGCAATTCTAGTGTTATGTAACTGACCACACTAAGACTTCCAATTAACTTCGGTTGTGTTTTATTGAAGAGTGTCATAGAACAGAATAACTGGTGACAATTTTTTAAAACTTTTGTATGTTTTTGAACAGGGAAAACTCTCTTAAAATATATGCAGCATCTTTTGATAAGTGTAGAAGGTAAATCTCCTGTCTGAAGTATTTTAAAGTCCATTGACTGTATTCCAAGACTGATGCTAATGTGTCTGACATTGAGGCATTAATTTTCATAACTCAAGTTCTTCTTGCTCTTCTTTCCCTCTTGCTCATTTCCCTGATTGTTTTTGTTTTTCCTTCTTCAATGATGGGTGCATCTTGAAACTCTTTTTAGAGTGCTTCTCTTCCAAATAAGAATCATGTGAATTCATGGTTTCAAATAATTTCCCATGTATATGTATGTACTAACTTACAAGTCGCTTTCTTCATTTTTAATCTTTATCTCTCCTTTCTACCACTCTTCAATATATCCAATTTCTTTATCCCCAGAACTGAGCTGATATTTTTTCCAAAAGCCTCATACCTTCCCATTTTCTCTTTAGTTTTATGTCCTCACCACAATCCCAGTGGCCTAATCTTAAAACCTTGCAGTTTTGTGGGGGTTTTTTTGTTTGTTTTGCTTTACTCTGTTATTTACTTGCAACATGCTGCCTATTATCAAGTTGTAATGTTTATTTTTCCTAAATATCACTCAGATTCATTTCTTTATTTCAAAACCCTGATATTGCCTCACTCAGCCTAGGTGATAATTATTTGGTGTGTACATTACTGTAATATCCTCTCTTATGTCCTTTTTCTACTCTAAGCTAACCTATGGATAAGTATGAGAATCATCTTGTTCACAGATGAGGATACTCATTTTCACCACTTTTATTCAACATAGTAGTGGAAGTCCCAGCCAGAACAATCAGGCAAAAGAAAGAAATAAAAGGAACCAAACTGGAAAAGAGGAAGTCAGATTCTCCCTCTTTGCAGACAACATGATCTTATATATACATAAACCTAAAGACTCCACCAAAAAAGAATTCTTAGAACTGATAAGAGAATTCAGTAAAGTTTCAGGATACAAAATCAACATACAAAAATCAGTTGTATCTCTATAGGCCAATAATGAACTAGCTGAAAAAGAAATAAAGAAAGCAACCCCATTTATGATAGCTACAAAAAATACCTAGGAATAAATTTACTGAAGGAGGTGAAAGACCTCTGCAATGAAAATTACAAAACACTGATGATAGAAATTGAAGAGAACACAAACCAAGGAAAGACGTTCCATGCTCATGTATTGGAAGAATTAATATTGTTAAAATAATAATACTACCCAAAGCAATTTATAGATTCAATGTAATCCCTACCGAAATACCAATTTTTCTTCCCAGAAATAGAAAAGACAGTCCTAAAATTTGTATGTAACAAGAGAGAGCCAGAATAGCCAAAGCAAAAAGAACAAAGCTGGAGGCCTCACACTACCTGACTTTGAAATATACTACAAAGCTATAGTAACCAAAACAGTATGGTATTGGTTTAAAACAGACATATACACCAATGGAACAGAATAGAGAAATCAGAAATAAATCCTTGTCCCTACAGCCAACTGGCTTTTGACAAAAGCACAAAGAGCATACAATGGGGAAAGGATACTCTCTTCAGTAATGTGCTGTGAAAACTGGATGTTCATATGCAGAGGAATGAAACTAGATCCCATCTCTCACCACGTATAAAAATCAACTTCAAATGGATTAAAGACTTAAACATAATACCTAAGACTATAAAACTACTAGAAATGCTTTAGGACATTAGTCTGGGCAAAGATTTTATGGCTAAGACTTCAAAAGCACAGGCAACAGAAACAAAAATAGATAAGTGGGACTATATTAAACTAAAAACCTCTGTACAGCAAAGAAAACAATCCACAGAGTGAAGAGACAACCTGTAGAATATGAGAAAGTATTTGCAAACTATTCATCTGACAAGGGACTAATATCCAGAATATATAAGGAACTCAAACAACTCAACAGGAAAAAACAAAACAAAACAATCCCATTGAAAAGTGGGCAAAGGATCTGAACAGACATTTCTCAAAAAAAGACATACAATTCGCCAACAGGTATGTAAAAAAAATGCTCAACATCATTAATCATCAGGGAAAGACAAATAAAAAAGAATGACTATTATCAAAAAGACAAAAAATAACAAATGCTAGTGAGGATGCAGAGGAAAAGAAACTCTAATACAGTGTAATGGAAGTGTAAATTATTATAACCATTATGGAAAACAGCATGGAGTTTGTAAAAAAAAAAACAACTAAAAAAAGAATTACCATGCGATCCAAAAATGTCACTACTGGGTATTTATCCAAAGGAAAGGAAATCAGTGTATCAAAATAAATTAGTATATCAAAGGGCTACCTGCACCTCCATGTATATTTCAGCACTATTCATAATAGCCACGATAGAGAATCAACCTAAGTGTACATCAGTGGATGAATGGGTAAAGAAAGTGTGGACACACACACACACACGAATACTATTCAGCCATAAAAAATGAAATTCTGTTATTTGCAGCCATGTGGATGGAGCTAGAGGTCAGTATGTTAAGTGAAATGAGCCAGGCACAGAAAGACAAATATTGCATGTTCTCACTCACGTGGGAGCTAAAAAAAAGTTAATCTCATGGAAAAGAATAGAATGATGTTTACCAGAGAGGCTGGAAAAGGTGGAGAGGGGGATGAAGAAGAGGTTGCTTAATAGGTGCAAAGGTACAGTTGGAAGGATTAAGCTCTAGTGTTTGATAACACAGTAGGGTGACTATAGTTAACAGTAATTTATTATATATTTTAAAATAGCTAAAAGATTATTTGAAATGTTCCCAACACAAATAAATGTTAAATGTTTGAAATGATGGATATCCTAATTACCCTGATTTGCTCACTGCACATTGTATACATGTATCAAACTATCACATGTACCTCATAAATATGTATCAATAAAAAAGTCCTCTTGTTCACACTGTTCATTTATCTTTTAAGAAAAATTTTTAAAAAATCTGCCACCTGGCTACTTTATTCCCACCTCATTTACCTGAACTATATGGTCCACTTCTCCAAACAAATATCATCTCTTTCCATCTCCTTTCAACGTGCCATTTGGAAGACTCCTCTTTCTTCCTCCCCGAACATATTTCTCTATTTCTTCAAAGGTAGTGGTTAATACAGCCTTAATAAAGGCTGAAATTACCTGGTCCTTTAAGAGCGAGCACCACTTGACTCATTTTCTCAGTGTCTCAGGGCTACATTGTTAGTCTGCCATGCTCTCTTAATCTGTACTTGGCTGATGTGTGGCTTTGTAACATCATGTAGTCATTTTCTTTATGCCTTTTCTCTGCTTTTAGAGTACAAGCAACTTTAAGGTAGAGACAATATCTAAGATTTATTTATATCATTCAACTGTAATTACTAAGTACTTGCTGATTTTGTTTTTTTGAGACAGGGTCTTGCTGCATTGCCCAGGCTGGTGTTGAATTCCTGGGCTCAAGTGATCCTCCTGCCTCAGCCTCCCTAAGTGCTGGGATTACAGGCATGAGCCACCATGTCCAGCCACACTTACTGAGTTTATAGCATGGTATCTATCTATATCAAATTATTTATTGAGCATCTGCTATGTGCTAGGCACAGTGTGAGGTGCTAGAAATACAGTGATGAGAAAAAACTGACATTACCCATGCTTTGATAGAGTTAACAGTCTAATGGGAGAAATGGGAGAAACAGACATTTATCAAATAATCATACAATTAGGTGTAAAATTACAACTGTGATAGAGCTACAAAGAGAGGAATATGGTACCATGAGAGCACATAATAGGGGTATTTAACTGAGGTGGGAGAGAATAGGGAAGGATGTCCCAAAGATGGAGAACCACATGAACAAAGGCTGTGTGAAGGGAGGGAGCCAGATATGTTCAAGACATTGAAAGAAGACTGGGGTGGCTGGAGCCCAGAGAGCATAGGTAGATTAGTGGAAGGAAGCTGAAGAGGTAGGCAGGGGCTAACCTAGGCAAGGCCCTATGGCATATGAAAAGGCTTTAGGTTTTTATACTCAGCAATGAGGAGCCACTGGAGGGATTTAAGAACAGGAAAGGATAGTATGGGGTTTTGAAAAGATCAATGTGGTGTCACTGTGTGGAGGATAAATTAAAGTGGGCAAGAAAATCAAGCATGATGTTTTTCTATGTTGTGTAGCGACTCAGTAAATGTTGCTCATTGACTGAACAGTTTGTGGGGCTTATAGTTCTTGCTGTAATCTCTATATCATGACGTTTGGCTTCAAGCTAAAAAATCTTGAGCTACTCAAAATATGGGTCTAATTTTTAACATAGTCTCCTAAGCATTTGCAATTCATTGACCTAACATGTAGTAGTAACAGATAATAACAATGATGATGATAGACAACACTATCTAGTATCTAGAGTTTAGTATCTAGTGTCTAGATAATAGAAAACATTATGTATGCTGCTGGGCACTGTGCTAAAGGCATGATGTCAATTATCTCAGTTATAAGCCAATGAGGAAGGTGTTTGTATTTGTATTCCTTTTTTTTTTTTTTTTTTTTTTTTTGAGATGGAGTCTTGCTCTGTCACCAGGCTGGAGTGCAGTGGCGCGATCTCGGCTCACTGCAACCTCTGCCTCCTGGGTTCAAGCAATTCTCCTGCCCCAGCTTCTCCAGTAGCTGGGACTACAGGCGCATGCCACCACACCCAGCTAATTTTTGTATTTTTAGTAGAGACAGGTTTTCACCATGCTGGCCAGGATGGTCTGGATCTTTTGACCTTGTGATCCACCTGCCTCGGCCTCCCAAAGTGTTGGGATTACAGGCGTTGAGCCTCTGTGCCCGGCCTGTATCCCTATTTTCTTAGAAATACGTTGTGCACATGTACTCTAGAACTTAAAATATAATTAAAAAAAGAAGAAATAGACTTAGAGGTGTTAAAGACCTTGCCTCAGGGAGAAGTGGTGGGTCTAGGACTCAAATCTAGTTGTCTCTAACTGCAGAGCCTTCACTCTTAGCTACTTTGTTATAGAAGTTCTAGTTTATCTTGGTTTTCAGTACCATTTCAATACCACTATTATGAAAAAGGAGACTCCTTCAGTCCCACAAAAAGATATGATTTGGCTAATTGCCCAGTAACTCCTTCCTCAATCTTGGTCAAAGCCTCCATGGCATCAGCTCACCCAGCTCCCATTCTGCAGATGTTTTATTACATGTCACACAACCTGGCATTATTTCTGAGTTGATGGTTGTATGTTTTGATCTTTTCAACCATGTGAACAAATTTCTGGCCGGCTGTCCTTTTTTCTTTTACAGAAATATATAATTAGATGAAGTAATAATGCTCATTAGCCCAAGTTACAAATAGTATTTCAGTATCCAACTTCCTCCTTAGGAAAGCATCATCACTGATTAAGAATAATTGCCAACAATTGGCTGGGCGTGGTGGCTCACACATGTAATCCTAGCACTTTGGGAGGCCGAGGTGGGTGGATCACTGGAGGTCAGGAGTTTGAGACCAGCCTGGCCAATATGGTGAAACCCCGTCTCTATAAAAAATACAAAATTAGCCGGGCATGGTGGTGGGCACATGTGATCCCAGCTACTTGGGAGGCTGAGGCAGGAGAATCACTTGAACCCAGGAGGCGGCAGTTGCAGTGAGCTGGGATGGCGCCACGGCACTCCAGCCTGGGTGAGAGAGCAAGACTCCGTCTCAAAAAAAAAAAAAAAAAAAAAAAAAAAAAAAAATTATTGCCAACAATTGGTGAACTATTAGTTGAAAAATGTTTGCTGTCATGGCCCGAGGAGCTCTCTGCCTTTGGCCTGCCATCTGCTAAGTGCTATTTGCTTGTTTCTTCTGTCTTCATTTTCTATACCCTAGGGCAACCTCTTCTTTAGTTGTAATACGTCTGCCTAAAGTGGGCTTGTAATTTGCTTGCCTAAATATAAAAACGTAATAACAGAGCATTGAGAATTTTTCACTCATACCTTATAGTATTTCTGTGCTAACTAATAAAATCAGCTTGGTCCCTCAGAAAATGGAAGCAACGGCTTACTGGTTAAGGAGTTTTCAGAGGACTGGTCATCTTTAACCAAACATGACTGGCTCTTTACCCTTTGCAAAAGAAGGTTGAAAGTTCAAGCAAAAAGCAGGTGAAACCACAGTTATCATAGCTAGGAACAACCATAGCAGAATGCCCAACTGATTCTGGAAAGCTGAAGACGGAAAGTTGATTGGTAAGCAACGCAGGCTGCAAACCTAAAGAATAGGGAGAAACATTTCATAGGGATATTGGAAGAAATAAATAGCTTTCATATTGTTGGAAGAAGGAATCAAGAAGTACCAGATTTATTTGCTTATGTCCTCCAAAAGTTTTTATGGATCTATAATCTTTATTATAGTTTATGAGTAAATTATTGCAAAAGGGCAATTATCAGTTTTGTTCAAAAGTCCACTACCAGTGAGTGGGAGAAGTTTCACATTAGTCTGCTTAGGTAGTGGTTATAGGTAAGTAGAGGCAATTTGTGCTCAGTAGTACTAAGGTGTGGAATGGAAATCCTACCCTCTCACTTATTTGTTTTTCTTTGCATGGTTATTATTATTATTGCCCTCTCAGGACTGCTTTCTTCTAAACATTTGACTGGGCATAGGACATTATAGTGCAGCATTCAGTTTGAGGATGACAAAGCCAAGGCCTTCTCATTTCTTACCATTTTATGTTGATATTGCCATCTTCAAGGCAAGTTTTCTTAAAAAGCAACTTTATTGAGGTATGACTGAGATGCAGAATGCTGTACATATCTAATGTATACAACTTGGATGAGTTTGGGGATAAGTATATTCCCATGAAACCATAACCACCATCAAAGCCACAGATATATCATCACCTCCCAAAGCTTCCGCCTTCCTCCTTTATTATTATTATTATTACATTCTTTTTTGTGTGTGTGTACGTGAAGAACACTTAACATAAGATCTACCCTCTCAGAAAATTTTAAGTATATAATAGAGTATTGGTAGCTATTAGGCACTGTGTTATAGACCTGTAGTAGATCCCTAGAAGGTATTCATCTTGTATAATTGAAACTTGGCACTCTTTGACCATCACCACCACATTTCTCCCACCCCCTCACCCTGCCAATCACCATGCTACTCTGCTTCTATGACTTCAACTTAGATTCCACATGTACAGTATTTGTCTTTCTGTGTTTGGTTTATTTCACTTAGTATGTATTTCAGGTCCATTTATGTAGCCACAGATGGCAGGATTTCCTTTTTTTTTTTTTTGACAGAGTCTTGTTCTGTTGCCCAGGCTGGAGTGCAGTGGCACCATCTCAGCTCACTGCAAGCTCCGCCTCCCGGGTTTGTTATTCTCCTGCCTCAGCCTCCCAAGTAGCTAGGATTACAGGCACCCGCCACCACACCTGGCTAATTTTTTGTATTTTTAGTAGAGGCAGGGTTTCACCGTGTTAGCCAGGATGGTCTCGATCTCCCAACTTCGTGATCCGCCTGCCTCGGCCTCCCAAAGTGCTGGGATTACAAGTGTGAGCCACCATGCCTGGCCTCCTTTTTTTAAGGTTGAATAATAATTGTATCTGCAATATTTTGACTATTGCAAATAATGCTGCAATTAATATGGGAGTGCAGGTATCTCTTTGAGATACTGATTTAAATTCTTTTGGATAAATACCCAGAACTAGGATTGCTGGATCATATGGTAGTTCTATTTTTAATTTTTTAGGAATCACCATACTGTTTTCCACAGTGGCTGTACCAATTTACTTTCCCAATAATAGCGTATCAGGGCTCCTTTTTGTCTGCATCCTCACCAACACTTATTTGCTTTTTGATAATGGCCATCCCCACAGGTATGAGGTGATATCTCATTCTGGTTTTGTTGCATTTTCCTGATGATTAGTGATATTAAGCATCTTTTCATACACCTGTTGGCCATTTGTCAGTCTTCTTTGGAAAATTGCCTGTTCAAGTCCCCTGTCTCATTTTTAAAATCAGGTTGGTTAGTTTGCTGTTGAGTTGTATGCATTCCTTATATATTTTGGATATTAACCGCTTATCAGATATATGGTTTGTAAGACAAGTTTTTATTACATACTTATTTCAAAGTACAGTGTCCATTATACTTTCACTGTCCTTACTTTTCTGTTATGCAATATAATATCTTACCCAGGCAAAAGTATAAAGAACACTCAGGTTACAAACCAAAAGCAGTAAACAAATACAAAATTACATTAAAGGGAAATGGTGTGAGGGTAGAGAGAGGAGATACATTTTTATTCAATGCCTCCTATGTTCCAAGTACTCTATCAGATACTTTATATAGTATATCTCATTTAATCCTCATGATAAGCATGACAAGAGACAAATGAAGAAAATAAGGCTGTGAGAAGTGAGGGTCAGACTCTTGGTTGGCAAGTCATCTAGAGCTGGAATTTAAACTCATATGCCAAATGTCCCATCATTTACCCAGACACATAAATATCACTCCATATCATCCTACATAAGTACATTCTGTCATAATTTTTGTATTTTTTACTTCTTCTTGCAGCCAGAGAGGTAGAATAAAATGTAGAAAAATGTGGTGTCATAGAGACCAATGAATACATAAATAAATGAATGAATGGGGCATATATATTGTATACTTCCATTTCTAGACAGACTCTATTAAAGAATCAGCACACCAGCTGCTTGCATTTGCTCTTTATTTATTGGCTCTGGTAAAACTGTAAAGCAAGAAAAATTTTTTTTTCTCCCCAGTTTGGTGCTCTTCCATACCTCTTTCCTCTTATATGCTAGAACTTTTCTGTTGTTACTGTCAGTGCACACCAAATATGGCAACACAAAACTATTCCTAGAACATACTAATGCTTAAATATAGATCTTCCCCTCCTTAGCAGATTTTCATGTATACAGTACATTATTGTTAACTATAAGCACAATGTACAGATCTCTAGAACTTATTCATCTTGCATAACTGAAACTCTGTACACACTGAACAGGAATTCCCCATTTGCCCCTCTCTCCAGCCCCAGGCAATCACCATTCTACTTTCTGCTTCTAAGAGTTTGGCTATTTTAGATACCTCATATAAGTGGGATCATGTAGTATTTGTCCTTCTGTAAGTGGCTTAGTTCACTTAGAGTAATGTCCTCAAGGTTCATCCACGTTGTTGCATATGACAGGATTTTCTTTCTTTTTAATACTTAATAATACCACATTTTCTTTATCCATTCATCTGTTGATGGACATTTAGGTTGCTTCCACATCTTGGCTATTGTGAATAATGGTGCAATGAACATGGAAGTGCAAGTATCGCTTTCAGATCTTGATTTATTTTGGGTAAATACCCAGAATTGAGATTGCTAGACTATATGGTAGTTCTCTTTAATTTTTTGAGGAACCTCCATACTGTTTTCCATAGTGGCTGCACCATTTTACATTCCTACTAACAGTGCACAAGGGTTCCAATTTCTCCCCATTCTTACCAACACTTGTTATTTTGTGTGTGTGTGTGTGTGTGTGTTTTAATAATGGCCACCTTAACAGGTTTGAGGTTACATCTCATCACAGTTTTGGTTTGCATTTTCCTGATGATTAGTGATGTTGAGCACTTTCTCATATATGTGTTGGTTGTTTGTATGTCTTCTTTGGAAAAATATCTATTCAGGTGTTTTGCCCATTTTTAAATTGGGTTTTTTTTTCTATTCAGTTGTAGAAGCTCTTAAAATATTGTGGGTATTAACCCCTTATTAGATACATGATTTGCAAATATTTTCTCCCATTCCATCGATCATTTATTCACTCTATTGATTGTTTCATTTGCTGCACAGAAGCTTTTTAGTTTGATGTACTTCCACTTCTCTAATTTTAATTTTCTTGCCTATGCTTTTGGTGTGATATCCAAGAAATCATTGCCAAGGCCAATATAATGAAGCTTTCCCCCTACATTTTTATCTAAGTCCTTTGTGTTGCTATAAAGGAATACCTGAGAGCAGGTACTTTATAAAGAAAAGAAGTTTATTTGGCTCATGGTTCTGCAAGCTGTACACAAGAAGCATGGTGCCAACATCTGCATCTGTTGAGGGCCTCAAGCCGCTTTAGTTCATGGCAGAAGGGGAAGGTGAGCCAGCGCATGCAGAGATCACATGGTGAGAGAGGAGGCAAGAGAGAGATGGGGGCCATACTCCTTGTAACAATCCGCTCTCACTGGAACTAATAAAGTGAGAACTCACACAATACCTTGAAGATGGCACCAAGCCATTAATGGGGGATTTGCCTCCATGATCCAGACACCTCCCATTAGGCCCTACCTCCAACACTGGGGATTAAATTTAACATAAGATTATGAGGGGTCAAACAAACCAAATTGTAGCAATTTTCTTTAAGGAGTTTTATAGTTTCAGGTCTTATGTTTAAGTCTGCAATCCATTTTGAATTGATTTTTGTGTATGGTGTAAAATAAATGTCCAATTTCATTCTTTTGCATGTGATCTAGTTTTTGTACAAATGTTTTCCCAGCACCATTTGTTGGAGAGATTATATTTTCCTTGTTGTGTATTCTTGGCATCCTTATTGAAGATCAGTTGACCACATATGCTTGGGTTTATGTCTGGGCTTTCTGTTCTGTTCCATTGATCTGTGTGTCTGTCTTTATGCCAGTACCATAAAGTTTTGATTACTGTGGATTTGTAATATGTTTTCAAATCAGGAAGCATGAGATCTCCAGCTTTACTCTTCTTTTTCAAGACTGCTTTGATTATTCAGGATCTTTCGTAGTTCCACATGAATTTTAAGGTTATCTTTGCTATTTCTGTCAAAAATACACTTGGGATTTTGGAAGGGATTGCATTGAATATACAGAAAGTTTTGGGTAATATGGACATTTTAACATATTAAGTCTTTCAACCCATAAACACGGGATGTCTTTCTATTTAGGTGTATCAGCAAAAAAACAAAAACAAAAACAAAAAACCAAAAAACAAAAACAAAAACCAAAACCCTATAAACTAATAAATAAATTCAGTCAATTGCAAAATAAAGAATTAATGTGTTTCTATATACTAACAACAAACAATCTAAAAGTGAAATTTACAAAGCAATCCCATTTACAATAGTATCAGAATAAAGTACCTTGGAATAAACTGAACCAAAGAGATGCAAGTCTTGCTCTCTAAAAACTACAAAACATTCCTGATCTTTTAACAAAACTTAACCTATCCTCTCAAGACTCTGTTAGGTCACGGGAAGGCTAATGTGGTAAATAAACACCAACTGAGTTATAAATGGCTTACTGGTTTGCCTTCACACATATTGACCAGGAGTACTTTAACCCAAAGGTACAGGTAATAAGGTAATATGGACTGAACTGCCTACTGATGAAATATTTTTAAATGAATATTAAAAAATTTGTAAACTGCAACACACAATTGTTCTATCTAGCATAAAGTCTGTCTCTTTTTTTGCAGAACAGCATTTGTACAAAATTACATACATTGTGAGGTGTAAATACAAATAGTTATTCTTGGAAAACCTCTCTGAAATTTTAAAGTAATTCCATGAGAAGACATCATTTCAGATTTCCTAGTGTTGCATGCATAACACGCTTTTCAGTGAGTCTGGATAAATATGGTTTGGGAGGAAGTACAATAAGGAGGCAGTGGAGTTTTTTTGGATCACTTACCATGTGCTTGATGATTTGCATGCATTATTTCATTTGATCCTCTTTCAGACTCTTTCAGGTAGATGTTTGTCCCATTTTGCAGATGAGGAAATTAAGGCTTAGGGTAGTAGCATTCAGGTTCACTCACTGTAAGGCTGGATGTGAAGCTGTATCCACTTGGCTTGAAGCTAGTTCTTTTCCCTTTACACACTAGGTGGCCAGCCAGGGAATTGGAGTACAGAGAAAGGTGAGTAGATCTGAAACCTGAGTGGGGCCTTGTGAATTTAAGCCGCCCTGTCCGGGAAGGTTTCCCGGGAGAGTGAGGTTGAAGAAACTGCTTAATATCCCTGAAATGGAAACATATCAGTTACTGCCAAATGTGTAGCCAAAAATCAGGTTAAAGTAGTGGTGAAGTTAATCTTACAGGTTGTTTAACTGTCCTCAGTTGCATTTTGTGGTCTCCAAGATCACCTAATAGGTCCTCTAGAGGTGGGCCTGGGTTCCTGAGGACGGCTTAACAAGCAGGGAGGTAGGGCCCTCACATGATTTTCCTCTGGTTCCCAGCACCATTCTGCGCTGATCATCATAGAAGGATTTAGTCTATATGTTTTTTGTTTGCTTGTTTTTTAAATTATAGAACAACCACTTCAGCTTGCTAAAAGGGCATCTCCTCTCTATGCAGTCACTGTACCCTTAGGTTCTGGTTGTATGGGGATAACCGTGCTGAATGACTTGTAGATGTTCTCAAGTGTCCACAGATCCTTTTGTTTTTCCTTAATGTGCCCTTGCTGTCATTTATTCTGCTCTCCTGGGAACATCGATACACTTGATTTGCTAAATTGTCAGCTCACGATATATTTACTATTAACCAAAACCCAGGCTTATGTCATAGTATGGCAATTAGTGGGAGACCTATTTTTTTTATTTGAAGGTGATTAAATTCATTTAGGGTGAATAGTATGAAAGACATGAGCCCTAAAGGTATTTGCAATTTGCATGGAATTCTGGCAGGTGTCAAGTTTGACTGCATTATCTGGTATCTCTTGCTGTTGACTTGTTAAAACTGGATCTAAAAAAATGTAATAATCTTTTATCCCTATAGCAGATCTTTCCATTATGATAAAACTCCTGCTGGTAGTCATCTGATGAAGAACTTTTCCCTGTGGCTATGATCCTACTGTGTCCCTACAGTACAGGCAACTCAACCCATGGTGGCTACTCACAAAGACTCACAGAACCTCCAGGACACTGTCAGTCCCAGAAAAACCTTACCCTGCTTTGTTCCCTTCCCACCCCCAATGGCCAGTTACTGGGTAATTGAGCCTTATCATAATGGGTGGTGAAAAGCCCAGCGCGATTTCCTGTTGGCAGTGTGCTGATGCAGGAGAGGATATAGCCCCTGGGCATGGTTTTGGAATACCCGGGTGTCCTCTGACCTTATCCTCTGTCCTAATGAAAAACTTCCTGGCTTCTAGTATTGCGGCTCTCATTGGGGTCATTCTGACTTAATTATTCTAAAATCAAAATAGATAATAGGCAGAGAGTGGAAGTTTTTCGGACTTTCTCCTTCCATTGTTTTAGCGAAGGAAGAAGACACACACAAATCCTCCATCCCACACTCAGTTCTATTTTGGCACCTGGTGACCGTCAGGAAAACCTGATAAACTTGAAAGTGTTGTTTCCCAATCACCTTCAGAACTGGAGAAACGCTTTCATGCTGACTTTATCCATGGGACTGAAGAAAGGGAGAGTGTGCTCACAAGCACAAACAGGAAAGCCTTACATCACGGAGTGGCGTGGGGAGGAGTCTGCTCCTCGCTTGCTCGCTCGCTCGCCGAGCTCCCTTTGTGGCCCGAGTCGCGCGCACCGGCGGCGGCGGGGGCAGCGCGGCGCGTGTCTGTGCGCGGCGGCCGCTCGGGACCGGGACCCGGGCGAGGCGCCGCGGGGCTGAGCCCAGCAGACACTGCGTTGGCCTCCGAGCAGGGCGCATCATGCAGCGTTCGCGCACCGGAGAGAAAACTGAGAATGAAATTGCTTTGGCAAGCTAAAATGGTAACGAGAGCTCTCTGCCTTCTCCCGAGGCTTCTCTGGTGGGGAATCTTCTCCCGCTTTCGCTGGGCGTGTTTTGGACTCCCTCGGAGTGAACGAAGCAATCCGATTCCATACTTGTGAGCTAAAGCTCTCTCACTCCGCTTTGTATTCCTCTCTCTCTGCGTGTCTTCTCCCTTTCAACCATACCTACTTTCTCAGCAATTGCCTGTGGTGTGTCTGGGGCAGATGCATGTCAGGAGGGGAGAACTTTGAAGGAAAAAGAACTGTTAGTGTGGGTGAACCGCGGAGCGCTTCTGCGTCCCGGCGGCTCTTTAACACAAACCTCAGGTTTAGCTGGGGACATGGAAATCCGGGGGGTCGCTGCACAGATTTTAGTAGAAGCTGCCTGATGATGTGTTGCTTTTTCTGCACTTGCCAGATTATTTTACGGAAATAAAAACTTTCCACCCACGCTAACTTTGTGGGCTCCAAAACAATGAGGAGAAAAGACAAGCAAACCACTTCAATTCCAAAGGAGTGAGGACTCTTGGCATTTTAAGCACTTGTTTGTGTCTAAGTTTAAAATCTGGTTTCTTCAATGACCGAGCCACTCTAAAAAGTACAAACTTATTCTTTTATTTTTTTCTTTTTCTTTTTTTTTTAACAAAGAATTATTTTTCCTTTCACTTAAGGGGGACAAGTTAATCAGGACTAAACTAGTTTCTTTGTAAAGAAAAAGAAAGACTTCAAAACAAACTATTTAAGATATGTGAGCAAGTCTAGGAGAAATAACTAAATGGAAAAGTCAGGGGATCCTGATACCACAGGAAGGGGCTGCAAGCCAAGAAAATCTCAGCATTCCCTCTATCAAAATGTGTCTTGTATTGCTCGGATTGTAATATTTATTTTGAACAGCCCATCTTGTGCCCTGAGTGCTGTTGTAAGCAGCAAGGCAGCTGGGATAGACTGTGGTTAGCAGAGAGGAAAAAAATACTCTTTTTCTTTCTCTTTATCCCGTCCCTGGCAGAGCTCGATTCAGGACTGGGGTGAAGAGGTAGAGGAAGGAGCTGTTTACCATGTCACCCTCAAAAGAGTCCAGATTCAACAGGCTGCCAATAAAGGAGCAAGATGGCTAGGGGTGAGTAAAGCTGGCGAGATGGTGAACTTTGGAATTTCAGTGTCTGTCGTTCTGTGAATATCATTATTATTTAACAGAGGCAGGCTTTTTTTTTTTCCTCTTTTCGCTTTAAAAAGGAAAATGCTAATGACCAAGTGTTTGCACTAGCTGAACAGGTCTCTTTTTGTATTTAATGTTTTCAAAAGCATCTTCCCTAGGTTTGTCAATAATTCAGAACCTCTTAGAAACATCTTGAGGTCTTTGGCAAATAGATTGGGGGTGGAGTGGCAGAAAATGACACACAGAATACAGGCCCAGAGAGCAGCACTCTCTTAGACAAGAGCCATAAGCAGCTTTGCCCAGAAGCCACCCTTGTCTCTCTCTGCCCTCCCCTAGTTGATGCTGTCA
The DNA here is from genome assembly GCF_028885625.2 of Pongo pygmaeus. Classification (NCBI taxonomy): domain Eukaryota; kingdom Metazoa; phylum Chordata; class Mammalia; order Primates; family Hominidae; genus Pongo; species Pongo pygmaeus. Next base: position 65,975,625 of record NC_072373.2, on the reverse strand, counting down.
GTGTCTGCCTTGCTCCTATATCTCTAGGAGGTACCCAGACTGCTCAGGAGACAGAGCATTCCAATTCTGCATCCTTTGAGGGGTGGTAGATTTCCTATTGTGATCTCTTTTCTATATCTTGGGAGGAGGCAAATGGATGCTTAGTACCCACTACTTTGTGTGTAGAGTGGTGGGCCTTTGGAAAAATGCTGCTTCTGTAAACAGGACTCTTTTCCACTGAGATTGTAAAATATTGGGTGAGGTCATGCAAGTTTGTAGGTATCACCTAGTAGATCCTTCAACACACCCCAAATAAAGCAAATGTGAGAAATGGAAAGCTCAGCGACAGGATCACTATTTGGGCAAGTGTCAAACATGTGGAAGAATGAAGGGATTCTTGATCTGGAAGGAGAAGTAGTTCTCAGACCAGGCAGTGAGAAAGATTTTTCTTTCCCAAAAAGCCTTGAGAAAGAAAATAATGGTTGGCTGAATAGAGGGCATGGATTGTGATTTCACCTGGCTAGCCTTATTCTAGCCGATGGGCTTCAGAGTGTTGAAGATTTATGCACTTACATCCCATCTTTAGCAGCTTGGAGTCTCTGAAAATTCAGAATATTTTGAGCAGCATTCAAAGGTGGAGTGTGAGGGAGGATAGGACACAAAATTGCACAGGGCCTCCTGTTAAGAGTAGTGGTAGCGTGTTACTTGTAACTCCAGGGAGTTTAAGGCAGGATGGTGGCCCATGGCCGGCAGCAATCAGTTCCTCTGCCATGAGTCTGCTGACACAGGCTTTCACTGCTTTGGGCTTCCCCAGCTGCTTCAGCTCAGGCCTTTCCTGCTACTGTACTTTGGGCCAAGGTATCACCCATGAGGGCCATAAACTGTTAATGACATCTGCAGGTGTGGTCTGGAAAGATAGGAGCCTTCCAGCAAGACCTAGAGGTCTTCACTTACCAAGTACCTACCTTACTCAGAATATGATTTTAAAATTAATTATGTACATCACCAGCAGACCTGATAGGGAAAGCAGAACTAGAGTTCTGACAAGTCATCACTTTGTTTTTGGTGGTTGTGTGTATGTATTTTATTTAAATGTGGCGTCCATGTGGTTTGGCCTCTAGCTATTTCAGAATGATTCACAACTTCTGAACCAGTTGTCTTCAAAAGGGCCATTACATTTTTTTGGTATCAGGTTATTCCTCTCTTTCTAATGAGACTGACATTGCTTGGGTGACTGTTTTAGTTTTTAGCCATATACAACATTAGTTATGAGTAAGTCATTGGAAATGGAGGGGTTCACTCTGTAGGCCCCACATCTACAAACTGTCATGTATTTAGATGCTCAGAGTTATTTAGTAATCCCCACTGACTGTTCTCTTCACTAGACTTCACTTCTTTTCTTCTCTCTCCCTTCTCTCAGTGTTCTCAAATTTATACAGAGTTCAGAGTTAATTCACCCTGGATTCAACAGTAGATATGAAATATTGAGAAGGAGGATAATGTGAAAAGATTGGCTCTAGTTAATGGAGGAATCTGTCCCCCTCGCCCCCATTTCAACAAAGTGTGATTTACTGCTACCAGCCTACTTCTTTATTGCAAGTTCCTAGGGGCTCTCCAGCTCTAATCTACATGTTTTCTTGTCTTAGGTGTCCTGTTGGGAAGTTCTGTTTTTGTCCGTGAAAATTCCAGACTTAATTAAATGTGACTCAACCCATTGAGCCATAGCAATTACAAACCTTTCTCTTTAGAACTGAGTGGCTTCCCCATGTTTGTTTTCCTGTATTCCAGTACCCTTTCAAAATTCTTCAAAGTAACTAGTTTCAGAGTTACTAGAGAATGGGGTCAGGTGAGGAAATTATTGCAGTATGACAACAACCTTCTCAGGAAGATGGTGTTGTGATGATCTCTCTCTCTTTCTCTCTCTCTCTCTTTTTTTTTTAACATGAGGAGACTAATGCCCAGAGAGGTTAAATTGTTTGCCAGGGTCACACAGCGATGAAGTGGTAAACACCAGATTCAAATCCAGATGGTTGGCTCCTTGTTGTGAAGAATTTCCTGGGACCTTAAGGCTGTTTCCATAGTAGTAGAAAAGAACATTGGCTCAAAAGACTGAGGATGCTTTGGCTGTGCTTTTCCCTAATGTTGCAAGACTTGAGAGATGTAACTTTCTTTTCTTCATGTCTAGAATGATAACTTGAGCTGCAAATTGAGATATTTGTTGTGAGGTTATGATCTCACTGATAAACTCCCCATTTTGGAGGTTTAAAGCAGGGTGCATCGAAGATATGAAGATACGTATGAGGTTATGTAGCACATGAGGGTAGGCATAGCTTTGTTACGTGTCTGTAATGCTTATTCCAAATGCCTAAAAGATGCAACGTAATTTTTGTATTTTCTAGTATTCAGATCTCAAAACATAATTAAGATTCAATTTTGGGGAGGAGAGCAAAATAATTACATATCCTCAGATGTGAAGTATTATACAGTCCAAAACATTTAGGTCATTCTTTTTTATTTTGTCTGTTAAATTCTGTGTTCAGTTGATCTTTTAAAGTAAAACTCTGTGTTTGGAAAACTACAACCAAGTATGTCCCAAGCCCAGTTTACTTGTATGTGCAGCTGCATCCTTGCCCATTGACAGTGAGATTATGTTGGCAACTTTGAAAAACCAAATATTATTGAAATGCTGACCCATTTTCCCTTTACAATAACATCTTTGGCTGGGATAATTTTACCCACCTATAATTCTCGAAGAAAAATGACTTCAATTATGTCACAAAATTTTAAAAATCTTAGGATTGGAAGAGACATTAAAGAGCAATTCCGAGCCTAGCACAGTGGCTCATTCTTGTAATCCCAGCACTTTGAGAGGCCAAGGCAGGCTAATTTGCTTGAGGCTGGGAGCTCAAGACCAGCCTGGGCAACATAGCAAGACCCTGTCTCTACTAAAAAATAAAAAATAAAATTAAAAAATTAGCTGAGTGTGGTGGTGTGTGCCTGTAGTCGCAGCTACTTGGGAGGCTGAGGTGGGAGGATCACGTGAGCCGGGGTGGTCAAGGCTGTAGCGAGCCATGATTGCACCACTGCACTCTAGCCTGGGTGACAGAGTGAGACTCTGTCTCTTAAGAAGTAATTTCACCCAGACATTCACTTATCTTGTGATTTTTGGAAGAGCAAAGTGTCAAAACTTGTTATGTGTCTTTGGTCCCAGTGTTGTGGTTTTATATGGATAGTGAATAATGTGGAAATGAGTTAAGAAAATATCAGTATCCTCTGGAAGCAGGAAGTGTAGCATTTCAGGATGCATACTTAAAGGGACAGAGGAAAAGAATTCAACTGTTAGGGAAGGGCTTTGGTGTCAAGAGTTCATGCTGTTGTCTTCAGAATATGACAGACTCAGGGTCCAAAAAACATGTCAGCCTAAGATAAGTTCCAAGTGAGGATATTTGTTTTACAAGCAGGATTGTGAGTGCTAGGTCACTTCTGCAAAATTTGTGGTCAGTGGAATGATCAGTGGTTAGTCACATGGCTCTTCTTAGTCCTGTGCTTCTGTGGTCATGGAGTCCTTGTGGTGGGGCCCTGGGGCCTTTCTGCCCTGTGTCCAGTATTTGTCACACCGTTTCCTACATAGGCTCTTGATAAATGTTTGTGGGACTGAGTTGAAATGCAAGATAGATGGGAGTTTGGTAAAGAGAGTGAAATAGAATGGAGAAAGTTGAATATATGTAGAAATAAAAGAACCTAGAAACATTAGGTTATAGAATGTGGCATTTGGGCAAATTGTGGCCAATCGTGGGTTATGCGGGGACCGTGGTAAGATAACCATTTGTCACATCTTGATTGAGAATTTGACTCTCACTTGGATGTTCTATTCGGATTGACTCTACCTGGCATTTTCGTGTTGTTGCTATCCATGTTGCCTTCAAATGGCATACAGTTCCTGGAGTTTTCAGCTAATTTCACTTCTGGGAACCTTCTCTAATCCCCCAGCTCTGGATGAGGCATCCCTTCTGTGTGCTCCAGAGGCATTCTGCATCTCCCTGTCGTGCGTTTACCTCACTCTGTTGTAATTGCCTGTTTACTTGTTTGTTATCTTCCGTTAGACTGTAAGCTTGCAACCATGGCCATCTAGTTGGCAGAAACTCAATACATGTTTGTTGAATGAATAGGTCATGCCTCATCCTTCTTTGGGGGACTAATATTGTTTTTATAAGTATGAATGCATAGTTGGTTCTCATTTAAAACAAAGTCTACATGAAGATGTTCACTTACAAAGAAGAAGAAAGGGGCATGGGAGCAAGAAAAATCAATTAGATAATGATTATAGCTGTCTTACACCCATTCAGGAACAAAGCAGGGCACAAAGGTATCAATTATTCATTTTAATGAACATTCCCCAGTGCCTTTTAAAACCAAGAGGTCCAGTTGTACTTCTCTTGCTGCTGAATGTTGAAGAAAAAAAAGGCAATGCATGAGTTAAAAAGCATTGGCTAGCATTACAATTATGTGTGGTTGGAAAGTGCAGGAGTGGGATTTTAGAATTGTAAGGAGATAAGCCCTAGAGGAGCCTTTAGTTTATAGTTGGTCATCCTTGTTTTCATCTAGGAAAACAGGCCCTTGGGTTGCATTATATGTGTCTATTGGAATGTTTAATTTAGGCTTTAGAAAGTAGATTTCAGAATTTAGCAGCTATGTGTAAATGAACCAACTGGTATTTTTAATTTTGACCTTAGAAACATGTTTTTAAAATTATTAATCCAATGATAGGGTAGCCTCTACCAATCAAGAAAATATAATAAATTTAAATTGCCTGAGATATTATTACACTGGACCCTTTTGGTGCTGGTGCTTTCAAATTCTGTTGGGATCTGTGTTAGGAATATGTGACATGTAATCAAGAATATCCATTTCAATTCACCAATCCAGGGAATACTCAGCTGAGTTCAAAATACATGTCAACTCCCAGCAAGTACATAATGGCATAAATATAAGAGGCACATTAATTCCTTATACTTAAAAGTGTATATTCTGTTAAAACAATTTCATGAACATATTTTATTATTATTTCTGTGAAATTATAAAGAAAAAGCCTCTTGGAGTTTTACTCTTAGAAAGAAAATGAGAGAAATAAGGTAAATACTGTGCCTTTTCACTTTAGAGCTTAGCTGGAATTTGTCACTGCCCAATTCCACTCCTTTTAGTTTCCTTTGCCCATGGTATATGTGTCTCTTTAAGCTTCCCCCTTCTAAATAATCAGAATTTTTTGACTGTCTTACGTATTTTATGTTAAGATATGCAAAAACACACTACATAGTAAAACATTCTAATTTGTACCATCATATTCTTTTTACATAAAAAATTAATTTCTATAAACAGAGCAAGAAAAGTTTTGGTTAAATGGGGGAAGATAAGAAATGTTACTTCATTCCACCAGAGAAGCTCAGCTCTGTGTCTGGGTTGCCAATGGGTGTGGCTATCTCGAGACGTAGAGTTGATTTGGAGTTCTTTGGAGATTTTGGCAGTTTCTGGGTCATTTGCTAGTAAACACATCCAGTGTGAACTCCCTCACTGCTGTTGCATATTTCTATATGATTCTGTCATTTGCATTTGAACCTGCTAACCTCTCCTTCCATATGATTCATTTATTCATCAAAAGCCTGCTTTATGCCAGGCACCATGTTAAATCTTGAGAATACAAAGTAAAATACTCCTTGTTCTAGAGGAACTTACAAGTAAGTGAGGGAGACAAAGTTGAATTAATTACAATATATTGTGGCAAGTGTGACCATTGCTAGGGGAGCCCAGAATCAGGGGCATTTAAATCAAATGTGAGTGACAGGTGGGCAGTCCAGGAGGGCTGCACAGAGGAGAGGGCTCTTCAGTGGCGAAGTGACAGATGAGTCGGAGTTAAATAAGGGCTGGGACCCTGGGGGCCAGCATTCCAACTAGAGAGCACAGCCTGTGGGAAGGCGTGGAGGCCTGAAATGAGACTTCCCCCGTGAGGCTCAGCCTGGGGAAGAGATAAGGGAACCTGGTGGGAAAGGGAGCGGAAAGGGGGCTGGAGAGACAGGCATGAGTCGTGTCACCAAGAACCTGGAATGCTAAGCTATGGAATCTGCTTCATCTTTAATGTTAGCATAGTCATTGAAGAGTTTTAAGCAGAGTGGCATGGTCAGATTTGCATTTTAGAACAGTGACTGACAGCTGCAGGGGAGATGCATCGGAAGGGAGCCAAACTGGAGCACGGGGACCCAGGAGGAGGCTTTCTTTAGTGGTAATGAGGTGAAGAAAGGGATGAGGACCTGACTGAAGCTGTGGCGGCAGAGTGGACAAGGTAGGTGGGGATGAGTGTAGGCGGGGCACAGGGCGAGGATTCCCGGTGGGCACACTGGTTTCAAAGAGCAGGTCAGCAAAAGGCTTTCTGGAGTCAGTGTTGTCCTCTTCTCACTGGGTGAAATGCAATGGGGACTTCAAGTCAGCCTTCCTCCATATACACTAGCAAATGCCTGCGTTCGTGTCAGAAGGCTTGGCAGAAAAACCAGATCCAGGCATGCCTGATGTGTCATGTCTAGAGACGAAATCTCAGTTTAGGCTCACCATGAACAAGGCAGAAAGCACTGCTTGACTTCTCAAATTCCAGAGAACTTTGCAGAGCTGGTGGTTTCTTTTTCTTTCTTCCTTTCTTTTTTTAAAGTCTTCTGTTTCCCTACAAACCAAACAAATTGAATCTGCAGACCATGGAGAGAGAATAAATATGGAACCTGCAGGACTATGATTACAGAGTTGTATTTTAGAAAACAGCAGTTAAACTTATAATTGTGTTGTTAGGGACACAAGAAATTTTATGGTTAGGTGTCCTGGTCTTTTTCCATCTTCCTACACAATGTGTTTAAATTCTGTCTGGTACTCTTTATCCTAGCAGCGGACATTACTGTTCTTAAAGGGTCACTCTGATTGCTAATTCTCACTCCTTGTATAAAAGAAAAATTTCAGTAAGATAGGATACTTCCCTAGTTTACTGCTACCACCTCTCAGTCTCACTCTCTCACTTAAATACACACACAGCCTATATATTAAAATGTCTTTTCACATTTTATTTTTTAGGATTTGGTTCACCTTATAATGTCACTTATGGCCTCTTCTATATAATTAATCAAAGCTTGATTTTGGCATGTTTCGCTTGGTTTCCCTTAATTGTGTCATTATTGAGATTGTTTGATTGACTTTACTCGGAGAACTGCTTTTAGTTTAAAAAGGAATAAAAACAGAGGAAGAAAGGAAGGACTAAAAGGAGAACAAGCTTGCAACATTGGGTAGAAGACACCACCTTGTAGGAAGCTCAGTTAGTCTCGTACAGAGAGAGAGAGAATCTTGTCATTTCCCACTGATCCTTTTGTCTTGTCATTGTAGAAATACCTGTGTCTTTCCACTGATGTGACTGCATATGTTTCCCAATGCTTTGGGCCTCTGCTTGGCTTCTTTCCTCAAAGCCACCTTCTCCTTTATGTTATGCAGCATATGACTTCTGAGGATAACAGTGGTGGTGGTTGGGGGTGGGGTGTTGCTGGTGGTTCTAGATCTTTTTTAAACTCTCACAGACTCATTACCCTACATTTTCTAGCATTTAATTGCTTATGCCATCTGTGGTCCATTCATTTGAATTTGTTTCAGCACAGTTAATCTAATCCTATGTAAACTCCCCCAGAAGTTTTTTATGTTTTTCTTTTCTGCAAAGAATTCAGCAATTCAACTTTTTTCCCTTGTTTCCTGCTGTTTTAAATACTCATTTTCATCTTTTATAAAAATGAAGCCAAGGCTGAGTATTTCCAGTTTCTTAATTCTGAAGACAATTTGAAGGCAAAAAGCAAACCTTTTCTGCTAAGGGTAAGATGTCTTCGGTCAGTCATATCAACTGAATCTCTCCGCAACCCTCTTGCTAGTAATTCTGCCATAGTTATGTGCCATTCTTATTATGCCCATAACTTCTGTCACTAATGGTGATGGAGCTAGAGTCTGTGGACAATATTTATCTGAGAAAAGAACATTTAAGTATGTAGGTAAAAATAACTGAAACTGGATTAGACATTGGCTAAAAATAAAATGCTTTATAGTCATGACTTTTCCAATTAAAATTGCAATACTTGGCTGAGCGCAGTGGCTCTCACCTGTAATCCCAGCACTTTGGGAGGTCCGGATGGGTGGATCACTTGAGGTCAAGAGTTCAAGACCAGCCTGGCCGACGTGGTGAAAACCCACGTCTCTACTAAACATACAAAAGTTAGCCAGGCATGGTGGCATGTACCTGTAATCCCAGCTGCTGGGGAGGTTGAGGCAGGAGAATCGCCTGAACCTGAGAAGTGGAGGTTGCAGTGAGCAGAAATGGTGCCACTGCACTCTAGCCTGGGCAACAGAGCGAAACTCCATCTCAAAAAAAAAAAAAACTAAAACAAAAACTAAATTGCAATACTTGAAATTGTTTATTGAGATAAATGATACTCCTAAATAGAAAACTGAGGTAATTGAAGCATTTGGTTAGTTTGTGAAGCACAGGGAAAAGACTTGCCACTTTCTGTCCAAAGGCTGATTCCTTCTAAAGACATGACACAATAAACATGTCTGTTTTTCAAATGACTTTAAGGCCCAGAGCCATCAAAGCCTGGCTAGGGAATTAGCTCAGCTGGGGACTTCGTAGACACTGGCACCTCCTGGCTGCTTTTCATTTTCAGGGGTATGTTCAGCAGGAGCCCTGGAATAGGGAGGTAGCTTAGTGCAGTGGTCAAGAACCTATGCTTTAGAGCCAGACTTCCATGCAAAACTCACCTCTACCACATGTGAGCTATACAGGCCTGAGCTGTGAAGTTACTTAACCTTTCTAGGCCTGAGCTCCTTGCCTGTAAAGGGGAGAATAGCAGTGCCTTCCTGATGGAATGACTGTCAGGAGTAAATGAGTTATGTATGTAAGGTGCTCGGCACAGTGCCTAGGATATGGTGTGCACTCAACTCACTGAGTGGTGGGGCTCTCGTCAGCACCCCCACTGTCAGGGCCCTCTAGAACCCTGCCATGGAACCTTGGAGAGACCTGGGTGGCTTTCTTACATGGACCCCCTGAAGCTTGGTGTTATATGTAACCCCAGATTGCTTAAGAAACAGTATTAGCAAGGTTTTAGGACATGTCATTAACATCCCTCTCTCATTTTGTACATTTGAGAGGAAGGAACAATCATGGCAGGGTTTAGTAATCCTTGTATATTAGAAATAACATCTATTGTATTTTATGTCTCTGGCTTCTTGCATAATGAAAGACTGCATTATTCCTTGGGCTCCAACATTTTGCATTTGAAATTCCTTCAGTTTTTCTAAAGTAATTTGTTGGTATTATTTTTATGCTTTAAAAAATATTTTATTACTTAACAGTGGGCCATATTCTGTCTTCTGTTTTGCCATCTCTGACAGAAAAATCATACAGTCGGAAACAATTTTTCTAAAAACTGCTTGGTAAGCGTTATGCTAATCTTTCTTAATAGGACATAATTTAGGATGTTAGCAAATTGTTCTTGCACCATCAATTTCAAGTCCTGGACTAAACTACATGAGGTAAAGATAAAATTTCTTACTGTGCTACACGTTGATTAGCTTATACAATGCCTGAGCCCCAGTGCCTCAGCCAGGAATGAGCTGAGTTGCTTGTGAGGTTGTGACTTTCTGCATCTTCCATTTCCTCACCTGTGAAATGGCGTTAATATCTGTTTTTACTCTGCCTATGATTTTTGTGAGGATCACATGAGTTAATATATATAAAAGTTTTTTTAATATGTAAGTTGTTATACAAATATAAGGATATTCTTACTGTCATTTAACCTAGAGGCCTCTCTTTTTTTCTCTCTACTCACCACCTAAATGCTTGATAGGCATGTGGCTCTGTTCATTAGTCTTGCCTTTCTTCCTTCATTCCAGAGGCAATCTTTTCTGCTTTCTTTTCTTCCCACTTGCTGACACTTGCTGATTACCTAATGAGAGGAGATGTTCAGCTAGGAGTAGCGCTTCCTCTGCTACCACCGTTGTCCCCACTGGGATTCCAGGTGCATTGAGAATGCAGACAGCAAGGCTTCTGTCTGTAGATTGGTTGTGGGAAAAAAATACCCCATACTCACAGGAGTCTTAAGACAAATGCAGTGGATATTTTGTGTTTGGAAATGTTCTGTTTCTTCTTTGATTCTTCTTTTTCTTTCTGGTACTTTTAATTTGTTGTGAGAAGGGTGATAGAGCTAATAATGCACCAAGGAATGGAAAGTGCTTCCATCTTTGCAGAGGTCCTGGAAAATTAACTTTTGGTCTGAAGCCAAATCCCGATGTAGGACTTGAACTCATGACCTAATCCCAGAGGCAAGAATGTTACCAGCTGACCAACACTGACCCTCATAAAATGTAGACATTTAAAATACTCCTTTGAGTAGTCCTGTTGCTGCTTTCTATGTTTTCTTCTCTCTTTCAGTCGTTTCCAGCAGTGTTCCTGGCCTCCCTGTTAGGAACACAGTTTTAAAGATCTATTTTTCTCACTGTCTTTCCATTTGCTGATTATAGCTGCTTCCTTCTTGCTTTCCATTTCTCTTGTGTGAGTTCCTTTTTTTGTTCCTGTTCCTTCCTGTCCTTCTTCTGACTTAAAAATAGATTCCAGGGTCTTTGGCTGCTCGGCCACAAATCCGACCTTCCTTCTATTCATATGGGATCCCCCTGAGCATCTAAAGATCTTTTCCTTCTCTCTCAAGATACTTGAACCCCAGCATTCATTCCCTGTTCTCAGCTGACTTGTGGAGCTAAATGACCCTTGTACTCAGAGCTGTAACTGAAAATTAAATCTCTCCTACAAAGATGCTTAATAAGTTATTTACTTATGTTAAGTGTTACTGACAAACACTGAATTCTCCCTGAATCTACTGACTGTGTGTGGTGATAGAGGAGAAGGGACTCTTTGTACACTGACTCAAGGCAGGCGTGTAACACTCGTTTTTGTGCAAAGCAATGATACTGTGACCAGTTGAACCTCAGGAACCAGCTTTCAGACAACATACTGTTAAGGGTATCCTGGAGGGACCTGCTGCTGTTTTGTTCCCACAGAAGTGTTTCTCAGGGACCGAAAGTTGATTAAAGTGTTTCCTCATGAACATTCTTTGGTTAGAGTTGGAGGATTATGATATTCTTTACAGAAATGACTTCCTATCCAATGTTGATCTAGACAATCCACAAATGAGTGTCTGCTCGAGGGATAAAGGCTTGTAAAACTTTAGATGACTGGGATAAAAAGTGCTGATGACAGCAGCTCTGATTTCAGTGCCCAGCCCCACCCTGAACTCACTATTATGCTGCTTGTTACAGCAGCAGGGATGATGATCCTCTTCTCAGCGGCAAAAGAGGTTTAAAAGGTTTCCTTCCATCTGGACCTCCAGACATAACCTATGTGGTTATGTCTCCATGAAAAGACCTGGTCCTATTCTTAGTAGAGAATCTGGAGTTTTTGGTTTCATCAGCCATAGTGAAGTTCACATTTATGTGCAGCTCTGTTATCACTGTGTCACTGCTTATGGCATTGCATTTGCCTGCCCTGCTTTTCTGTTCACTGGTTGACTGATGAATCCTACTTACCTTTCAAGTTGCAGCTCAAATGTTATCTTTACTCTTCTACTTTTCCGGACCTCTCTTCTGGATTAACGATCCTTTTATCTGAGTTTCCTTAGCACTTTACCAAAAGCTGTATTACAGTACTTATCACACTATTAAAAAAAGTGTTTCTCTTTGCCCTATTCGTTTCAGTGTTTCAAGGGTGGGGGCCATATTTAATTAATCATCATATTCCCATAGCCTGGGACAGTGTTTGAGACATAGTTAGTACTTAGCATCTTATACATTGTTTGGCCTTATCTTTATTATAGAACATGTATCTTTAGTGACTTTTTTTGGTATTTGGTAATATTGTAAATTCCATTTTTTTGAAGCAGAAGGAAAACATTGAAGCAGCTAAATTTAACTTATATTTTATACTCCAACTACTGATACAATAAAAAAAAGAAAGTGATGCTTTTGCCTCATCTTTGTCATCATTACTTGACCTACACATTTCATGATTGTATGAAAAGTGGCCTAGGTATGATAGTAACCTTTATAGATGGGATGACTTGGAATTTAGAGTTAATCCATATACTTCTTAGTGACATATAGGTTTGAGTCATGGGTCAAGGATAGACCTCTGGGAACTCAGTTTCTGCTTTGAATTCTGAAGTTATTCTACTTAGGGTTTTCATATATCTTATTATATCTGGTACTGAGGCCTATAATTGGCTTCAAACTTGCATTGACCCAGTGTCAAGCCAATAAGGCTTTGCCCTACATAACACATTTTTATGAAGGGATCTGACACATCTCCATGAACGTAGTAATGAAGGTTATGCCCATAATGATGAGGCCTGTTACTCTGAGATTTATGTTGCAGGCTTGTCGTGTAGTGTACTTTCTGTGGTGCACCTTTCTTACTGGAACTCACAGGCAAAAGGAGACTTAATAAGTGACATAAATTACATAATATTTTGGGTATACTTTTACATTTTCATTAGTAAAATTCAATTCCCTTGCTCTCTGGCCCTCTGACACTTTTCTTTATTTTACATTCTTAAGTTTGAAATTTTCACTTTAGGCAAAATGTGAAGTTTATGCAAGAGGTTTTCAGAATTCTAGAATTTCAGAATTCTGCTTTTAGGTGCTTTCATTTACACTGTCCCAACTGTAATTGGCTCCATTAAAATTAAGTGTTCTGATGGCTTCTGAACCTTCCTGCATGCTTCCTTGCCTTTTTCTTTGCATTAGTGTTCAATGGCATAAATGTTTGCTTTAGAAAAGAAGGATGGACTTTTTGTAAAGCAATGTCATTCTTAAAAGAGTGATGAAGCAACATTATACCTTTTTTTTTTTTTTTTTTTTTTTTTTAAGAGACAGGGTCTTGTTCTGTCACCCAGGCTGGAGTACAGTGATGTGATCATAGTTCACTGCAGCTTTGAACTCCTGGTCTCAAAGGGTTCTCCTGCCTCAGCCTCCCGAGTGGCTGGAACTGCAGGTGCACACCACCATGCCTGGCTAATTTTTAAATTTTTTGTAGAGATGGGGGGTCTTGCTATGTTGCCCAAGCTGGTCTTGAACTCCTAGCCTCAAGCGATCCTCCCACCTTGGGCCCCTAAAGTGCTGGGATTACAGGCGTGAGCCACCATGACTAGCCCATTTTGTTTTGTTTTGTTTTTAAAGAAGAAGAAAATCATCTATAATTCTGCCATGATAACACAGTTCTTTTCACTTTTACTTATTATCTTCCAATTTTTGTTCACAGGCACACATTTTAACATAGTTGCAATCATGCTATCTATTCAATTTGTGATAGGCAAGAAATATTTTTCAGAACAAATTCTCTGAAGGTTACTTTCTAATTTGAATCGTTTGTGATATTTGTTATGTTTCTGTTGCCACAGACAAAAGAATGTATTTGGACTTCGTGTTTGAGGAGTTTTAAGGTGATAATGCTTATTTATTGGTTAATAAGCCTCATTTCTGTTTTTTACCCCCACGAAATCTCCCATCCTGTATCGGGGTGTGGGGCTTGCATGAGGACCCTGATAGCACCATATGAGATGAGGGCATGTGACAAACGTGCAATGGAATTCAGCTGGAGTGGATGGTGCTCCTTCCTTCTGCTTCTAGACATCATTGCGGGTCTCTTGCTCTGGAGGATGTGGGTCCAGAACTCTCTAGGCCTGTGGTGTTCAATATGGTGTCAACTAGCCATATGTGCCTGTTGAGCACTTGAAATATAGCCAGTCCTAATTGAAATGTTCTGTACCTGTAAAATCCGCACCAGAGTTTGAAAAAATAATGTAAAATATCTCAGTAATTTCCTATAGTGATCACATGTTGAAATGGTAATATTGTGGGTAAAATGGGTTAAATAAAATGTATCATTAAAATTAATTTTACGGCTGGGCGCGGTGGTTCATGCCTGTAATCACAGCACTTTGGGAGACCGAGGCTAGTGGATCACCTGAAGTCAGGAGTTTGAGACCAGCCTGGCCAACATGGTGAAACCCCGTCTCTACTAAGACTACAAAAATTAGCTGGGCGTGGTGGCGGGCACCTGTAATCCCAGCTACTCGGGAGGCTGAGGCATGAGAATTGCTTGTACCCAAGAGGCAGAGGTTGCAGTGAGCTGAGATTGCGCCACTGCAGTCCAGCCTGGACAACAAGAGCAAAACTCTGTCTAAAATAATAATAATAATAATAATAATAATAATAATAATAATAATAATACTTTTACCTGTTTCTTTGCAATGTTTTTAATTTGGCAACTAAAAAATTTACAATTGCCTGTGGCTGGCATTATATTTCTACTAGACAATGTTGCTCTCAGGCCTTACTTTTCAAAATGCAGCTTGTGGTTTATTTGTGGGTTCTAAAGTCAATTACGTGGGCTAAAAATCAGTATTTTAAAATCAGAACAGAATGGAATAGAAAATATTAGAATGTCATTATTGTAAAACCTTTTAAGTATGTGCATGTGTGGACTGAATCCCATGTAAAATGTATTTTTTCTTTTTACTATGAATCATGGCTAAAAAGTTTGAAGATTAGTAATCTGGGGTGGCCTGACTTAATCTGAAGCATTACCAGGAGGCCTGGTCTGCTCTGTAAGAGGGCAGGTTGGTACCAGGAACACTTTATAGATTTTAGGTCTGGTTGGTAAAAGCTATTCTGGGACTCTTCAACTAGACCAGACCCTGCAGGAAAGTAAACCTGAACATTAGTGCTCATCGTAAAAGCAGTGGCCACTCGCGAGACTTCCAGAGTGAAGGATGAACTAAGGATAGCTGCAGTTCTCTCTACTGAAGGCTGGACCTGTGTGCTCAACCCTAAAGTGTCCCTGGAGTCCAAGAATGACTTTTGTCTGGTTACTTGCTTCTCGGAGACTTTTTCAAAATGGTCTCATGAGTGGTGATACTTTCTGAGAAGCAGGGTGATTTTCTATTGACCTTAGAGCCAAGATGAATTGGACAGGGTTCCCTGTGACCCTCAGATCCTCCCTGCATCATATCCTGTTGAAATCAGAAGAGGCTGCTTTCTAGTCTAGAAGCATGTCTGTCTTCTTCCTGCCTGACAGAAAACATGTCCTTACAGTACAAAAGATGTAGGGGTGGTCACCAGAGCTGTACTTTTGGCTGGGTTCTAAATAAATGACACTGTAAGCCACAGAGAGAAGGGAGAAAAGGCTCCAAAAATGAAGTTTATGGGGTTACATGGGCCTCATATTTATTCTGACAGTTGTAAAAATTCTTTTGGGCTGACCCATTTTTCTTTTCTTAATTAAAAAAAAAATATCTGGCAGGCAAGAGGAAGAAATGTAAACCATGTGACTAATGCTTCAGCTTTTTCTCCTGGAGCCAGATTCTTTAAAAATTATACCTTAGACATGTTTGACTTTTTAAAAACAATTGCCCACAAAAGCCACCAAACATTTTTTTTCTGAAACTTGTAGACTTAGATAGCATTCATTTTCAGGAAGGAATCCAAAAGGACAATATTTAGGAGTTATTGAACCAAAATCTCCTTTGGAGATTTTGCCCTGGTGAATTAGATTACCCTAGGAATTGGCAGAGGAACAGGCAGCCTTTTGCCTCTACTTTGCTTGAGTGTTTCCAGTCCTGTTGGTAGCCACCCAAAATGTTTGAGGGAGTTAGACTAAAAGATCGTCAAGGTCCTTTGTAGATGAAAAGTACTATGACTCCAGTGACGGACTGACATGGCAGTCAGGAGCTATGTTTATGTTGACCTCTTGTTTTATACTTATTGCAAACAATTTGTTGTTCACTCACTCACTCAAATTTGAGCACTTACTATGTGCCAAATGTTGGCCTTTGTAGGAAAATCATAGGATTTTAGAGCACTTATCATAGTAGATTTGAGGGCTTCACAGTCAAGTTCCAATCTCCCTTTCTGGTGTGATTTCCTATGTCTCACTTTTGCAACTCCACACTTTAGCTAACTGGGCTATTTTCCTGTTTTAGGGTCTTTTCTCTCACTGTTGCCAAGGTCTAAAATGTCATCCTTTCCTTAATGCCCTTTCTCTTTAAATCCCCAGACATCACTCAAATTCTAGCTCCAATGTTACTTCTGTGAGTCATCTCTGGTTTCTCAAAAGGTAGTGGGTGATTCTTCTCTCAAGCCAAAGCACTTTGTACTTCTTTTTTAACACCACACATAATCTTCTTAGAATGAACTGTATGAAATCACCAGTTTTATAAGTTAAAAATGGTTAAATATTGGCAGCTTCATACAGTTCCACCTAATATTAACTGTGTTATTGTATGGAACTTTAGTTAGGCCTCTATAAATATATTGCCTCCAAGACTTATAGCCAGAAATATTCTTTGGTCTTTTCTTCAAAAATGTGAGTTATTATTAAACTACATTTCATTAAACCTGTGCTTGGAAGTTTCATTAAAAAAATTAAATATAGAAAATATTTATTTTTAATTTTGTTAGTCTTAGCTAATCATCTAAAATTTTGATTCAGTAAACCAATGTATTAGCTGTAACTTTCAGTGTAGTTTAATAAGGTTCTGTATAATTATCTACTTTATTTATTAAAATGATTTATTCAACATGGCTAAAGATAAAGCTCTGTGATATATTGTTGGAGACATTCCCCACTCCCAGCAATACTCGCCAGTTGACGTTTTTTTCACCATTCAGTATTCCGTGACATCTGATTTGGATACATATCTAGGCAACTCTGCAATTATTCAACTTGCGGAGTTCCACTGTAGCTATAGAGATCTAAGGAGAGAGTCGGTGGGATAGTTATTTGAAGTCAATGAATATCATGTCTGTAGCATTCCATGTTACCTGTATAGAATCAGAAAAGGATGGAAAGTTAGTTTGATATGATTTTTTTTCTTTTAATTTAGAGACAGGGTCTTGCTCTGTCACACAAGCTGGAGTGCAGTATGGTCGTAGCTTACTGCAGCCTCAAACTTCTGGGCTCAAGAGATCCTCCTGTCTCAGCCTCCTGAATAGCTAGGACTACAGGCCTATGCAACCCCCCATGGCTAATTCTTTTAATTTTTTTTTAGAGATGGGCCTTGCTATGTTACCCAGGCTCATCTCGAACTCCTGGGCTTAAGTGATCCTCCTGCTTTGGCCTCTCAAGGTGTTGGGATTATGGGCATGAGCCACTATGCCTGGCTGATTTTATTTTTCTCGGTGATTTTATGTTAGTTCCTAGTGATCGTTGCTTACAAACCAAATCTGGGATTTTGGGAACATTTGTTGGCAGAACTACCCATCCATTGTTTTCAGTCTACCTTAATTGCTGCCTAAAAATTGGTATACCTTCTTGTACACCCTTTAGACACCACTGTGATTCTAATTTCTGTGAAGATTCCGCTCGTCACATCTGCTTCTCCTTTTAGTGTCCTTCCAGGTTATTTATCTGGCCCTGGAGACATGAAATCACTTAAAGGGCTAAGTGCTTTCTTACTATCACCTTCTCTATCTTGGGCTTTAGTTTCCTCTTCACCATGCTGGTCCTACCCTTTCCAGTTTGAAGATCATTTTCCTCGATAGGGAGGATAGAAGCAAAAGAGGAGGGAAGTAGTTCTGCTTTTTCTTTGTTATCAGTTAACATTACCCCACCTATCAGCAACCACTGCCTTCCTATTTTTGCTCCTAGAATAGCTGAAAAAAGTCCTTTTACTTGACCTTAACAATTTTGACAAGGCTCAGTTCATTATACTATTCACTTTCATGTTACTACGTTTATAAATATGTGCTATCCTAAGTATATGTACAGCTTTAATTATGGGACCTGCTTTCTATATTTTATAATTTGGAAAACATGTACAACTACCTTGATCTCTTTAGATGCTTTCTTTCATTGCATATTTTAAATATTTGTCTCACCTTTCTTGAAGCCTCTTCCCTGTTAAAGAAGGTTTATATAATAATGCTTTCCTAATGTTTGGGATACATGTCTGACACCTCTACAAGAACATAATCACCCTCCGCCAAGGTTTCTATATATCCCGCAGCAACCATTTTTCATAACTGAGCATAATTATGTCTGGACTAATAGTTGTTTTTATTTCCTCCTGTCAGTAGAGTAGACAAAAACCTAGAAGAAAGCATTGATAGCTATTGGTGAGTGCTTATACACTGAGAGGGAGGAGTCAAAGATAATTCCAAGACTTTTGGTGTATTTGAACAAAGAGAACAGTGGTATCATTAGTAGAAACAGGGATTCTGGGAAGAACTTCTTTGTGGTGCTAGTGGGAGGGTAGTGATATAATTATTTGAATTTTAAACATATCATGCTGGAAGGGTTTCTGGATTAGAAGAGATTTGGGGTTAGAGGTGTACATTTAGGTAGCATTTACACATCGGTGATACTTTAAGCGGTAAGAATGAATGATATAGAGAAAATGGAAAATAAAAGAGTATTGCAGGCCAAGTGTGAGTAATGTCATGTTCCGGGGGCCAAAAGGTAGAGACCAGTTAGCCTAGGAGTCAGAAAAGCATAGCTAGAGAAGTAGCAGCAGTAACAGGCTAATTCATTGGCACAGACTTTGGGGGAGGCCAAAGTTTTAAATACATAAGACTGTGTACTCTAAAAACAAGTAACGTCCTCTCACTTTTGGTCATTTCAGCTTTCCAAAGCATATTTTAAAACTGAACATTAATGAAAAAGTTATCTGAGTAACCCAAATAGCTCTTATCCCATAGGAAAGGCCAGGAGGTTATCATTCTTAATGCATATCATATCAATTCTGAATGCGTAACAAAGTTGGTTGTTTATATAAAGTCATAATGAAGTTCCCTGTTCCAGTTGAATAGAAGTAGCAAATCTGAAGAAAGTGGGGCTTTTAGAAGCAGACATACTCATAGCAACAAAAACTGACAATCCCAGTGGAAGCCTATGTTCAAATTTCACCTTCTTGGTAAGGCCTTCTCTAATCACTCATATAAATTGCAACCATGAAGGCCAGACGCAGAGGCTCACACCTGTAATCCCAGCACTTTGGGAGGCTGAGGTGGGAGGATTGCTTGAGCCCAGGAGTATGAGACCAGCCTGGGCAAAATACTGAGACGCTGTTTCTATTTTTAAAATCAATCAATCAATCAATCAATTGCAACTCTCCCCATCTCTGTCTTTTTTTTTTTTGAGATGGAGTCTCACTCTGTTGCCCAGGCTGGAGTGCAGTGGCGCGATCTTGGCTCACTGCAAGCTCCGCCTCCCTGGTTCATGCCATTCTCCTGCCTCAGCCTCCCGAGTAGCTGGGACTACAGGCGCCCACCACCACACCTGGCTAAGTTTTTGTATTTTTAGTAGAGACGGAGTTCAGCATGTTAGCCAGGATGACCCTGTCTCTATTTTTTAAATAAACAAATCTCAACTCCCCCTAACCCTGGAACTCCCTATCCTCCATTTCAGCTTTACTTCCTCCTTAACTAATATACCTTTTTATTTGTTTGTTTGTTTCATTGTTATTGATTGATTGATTGCTGCTTCGTACATTAGAATGTAAGTTCCATGAGGACATGGGTTTTGGTTGTTTTTTTCCCCCTGCTATGTTCCCAAAGTCTAGAACAGCACCTAGCCAATGGAAGACACATGATTATTTGTGGAATAAATGCATGTAAGAAGAAGATGATGATGAAATACCAGGCATAAAAATAAGAAAAGTGTATAGGTATATGAGATCATTTAGCTTTGGAATAAGCACTTCTATTTATGTCAGTTTCTCTAGGGGAAGATACTACAGTTCCTTATAGCACTGATGGCCTACTGAGCTGTAAATGAAAGGTTAAACTGTGCTCCGGATGTTCTGCTTTTGAAGGCAGAAAAATAACATATTTCAGTAACATTTTAATCAAATAAATAAAACTTTTAGAATGTTGATATTTAAAGGGTCCCTCCTTGGGAAAATAATTTCTGTATTGAACACTAAATTCTCCTATGAATGACCATTGTTATGTGATTTAAATGTACCTTTTTTTTTTCTTTTCTTTCCTTTTTTGAGACAGAGTCTCACTCTGTTGCCCAGGCTGGAGTACAGTGGCATGATCTTGGCTCACTACAACCTCCGCCTCCCAGGCTCAAGCAATTCTCGTGCCTTAGCCTCCCAAATAGCTGGGATTACGGGCATACGCCACCATGCCCAGCTAATTTTTGTGTTTTTAATAGAGTCAGGGTTTTGCCATGTTGGCCAGGCTGGTCTTGAACTACTGGCCTCAGGTGATCCACCTGCCTCCACCTCCCAAAGTGTTGGGATTACAGGTGTGAGCCACTGCATCTGGCCGTGTACCAGTTTCTTAAAATTCGATTTTTCCTTAACCTTATTGACACCCTGGACAACTTTCTTCCAGGTCCACTGGAAATGTTAAACGTTTTGCCTCCTTTCTTTCCAGTCTCAGAGACCTTTAACCCAAAGGTGTGGAATTAACCCAAAGGTGTGGAGCTACAGAGAAATATATGGCAGCTAAACTTAAAAACTATTAAACTGGAATCTCTCCCACTGGTTTTGCTTTCACAGACTGTTGCTTTATTGTAGGACATCAGTGGCCTGTTTGTTACTCTCATGTCTTTTTGGCAAAATGAATGAGTAAGTGCTTCTAAATGACTGTGAGATGCCTGTCGAATCGCGTAAGTAGATTTGAAAAATGCTGTATTTTCTATTAAGGTATAGCTGCAAAGCATAGCTCTTCAGTTCAAGAGGCGTAGCCTGACCTCCTACACATTTTACCCTTCTCCACAGTTGCCTCGTAGTCCTTGAAAAAACATTTTTTTCTTATTCCCTCTCTTTCATTATTTACATTGGATACAATAGCTGTGTACGCTATTTCCCTGGCTCAATATAATATAAGTTTTTAAACTTTACAATCTATGGTAGTGACTGAGGACAACTTTTTAATGTGAAGGGAAAGTGTCTCCACTTTAATTAGAATGACAAAGCAGTATGGAGTTATGTAATAGGTATTCATGCAGCTCCATTGGTTACATAATATAATGGTCACTCACAACAGATACTTAAATCCATTTCACATCCAGGACCATTGTGTCCACTTGCAGAGACAGTGCTTTCTTTGTTTTCACCAAATAAATAGCTAGTGATTATTAGCTTAGCTTTTAAGTTAAATCACATTCCTGGAAAGGGAAATGTTGCAACTTTTTTTTTAATAGGAGAGGAGAATGCATTTTTGAAAATCCAAACATACTATTACTGCCAGTGACATGACCATTACACCTCTTTGACAAGAGAAACCTATGTTTTATTTAATTTAGACAGTTATAATTTCCCATAGTCACGTGACCTTTATCCTGTTAATATGCAATCTAAATATTTGTCTTCAAATGGTTTCAGTAACATGGAACAGCCATGACTTAATTTGCCTACGATGATGTCTTTTCCCTTCCAGCACCCCGTAAGTGGAATTTTGACTTGTTGCTGAGTTTGTGATTTATTCACAGCATCTGACATGGAGTAGGTCCTTACTACTTGGCATATGTGGAGTGGGGGTAGAGAGCAGCACGTGGGGATGTCTTCAGTGAGCAAATGGGGGGCCTGACCTACTCGGCTGTCTGGTGGTACTCCTTCCGTGAGGCTTTGGAGTCTGAGGGATGTGGGTTCTGTCTTTTGACTCTTGGCTCTGTCAATTACTAGTAATGTGACCAGGTAGATTGCTTGTCCTGTTTGAGCCTCAGTGTCCTCATCTATAAACTGGGATTATTGTGAGGATCAAATGAGATCGTGTATTTAAAAGGGCTTTGAATATTAGACACAACCAAAGATAATGATTCCCAATCTGAAATTTACTAGTCAAAAATGAACTTGTAACACTGATTGACTTTTGTATTCATTTCCTCTGATCTGCTCCAGTCAGGAACAAGTTAAAGCAAGTGTGTGCTTCTACTCGGAATAAAACTGGTATCAGTCAATGACTATGGAAAAAGAATAAAATTGGCCCCTTTCTATGGGTAAGGAAGAGAGTTGGAGAGGAGAGTGATAACACTGTGCTCAGTAGAAGCAGATGACTTACTTCAGTCACGGTTTATTTCATTTTGTCATCATAGGAATTTCTCTAATATTGTTACCATGGTTCTTAATCATCAATGCTTGTTATAATAACCAGGATTGAATGCACCTTCTTCAGTTACAGGGATTTGGATTTAGGAAGTTGGAGGTGGGGCCCATGAATCTACTTTTAACAAGTACCCCAGGTGATTCTGATGAAGGTGGATCAGCCAGGCATGGTGGCTCATGCCTGTAATCCCAGAACTTTGGGAGGCTGAGGCAGGAGGATAGCTTAAGCCCAGGAGTTTGAGTCTACCTGGGCAATATAGTGAGACCTCATCTCTACAAAAAAAAATTAAAAAAATTAGCTGGGCACAATGGTGTATACCTGTAGTCCCAGCTATTCAGGAAGCTGAGGTGAGAGGATTTCTTGAGCCTGAGAGGTGGAGGTTGCATGAACCATGATCGTGCTACTGCACTCCAGCCTAGGCGACAGAACAAGACCCTGCTTAAAAAAAAAAAAAAAAAAGAAAAAAGTAGATCGTGATCAACATTTAGGAAATTTTGCTCCCATCACTGTTGCTGTCTCCAGTAGTTTTCTAAGTGAATCTTTTCTTTTTTTCATATAGTTCATTCTTCATGTAAAATCATTCATCATGATATACTCACATTTACACTTACATTTGATCCTGATATAGCCACCTGCTTAAAACCCTTTAAAAGCTTCACATTGATATTAGGTTGAATATCAAAGTTCTTCTGGCTGAGCTTCCACCACTCTCCCTTGGTTCACTCTCCTTTGGCCACATCAACTTCTTTTTATCCTTCTTGTATTCCAACTTACTTCATGGCATTTGCACATGCTGTTCCCTCCCCTGAAACGTTCTCTTTCACACCGTTTACCTGGTGTACACCTACTCATTATTCCCATGTTTCCTCAGTGAAATTTCTCTTATATCTAAGACAAAACCTGATCCTCTCATGTTTTTAAGCAGCTTTTTATAGGGAGCAATGATTTCTACTGCCGTTAGACAATTGTTAAATTATCTTCTCTGCTTGAATGTGGGCTTCATGAGGATAGGGAGTGTGTCTGTGTTGTTCATTTCTGTATCCACAGTGTCCTATAATAGTATGCAGAACATAGTGGAAGCTCAGGAAATATTCTGAATAAATAAACTAATGAAAGTGGGATTTGTGGCAAAGAAGTGATGCTCTAGACCTCCACTTATGAGGATTTAATGACTGATGCAGTGAGTGGGCCTTTTTGTAAAGTTGACAATGTGCCTAACTTAGCATTCTAGAATGAGATGTTTATTTCAGTGATAAAAACTTCTTATGAGTTCAGAGACCTCAAACAATATCCTTTGTGTTCAAAGCTTAGAACCTGGTATGGGAAAAAGGGGAAGTTATAAAGATTTCAGATGAAATCCTGACTTATTTTGCATGACATCTTTCATGCAGAAAGTATTGGAAGCTGCTTGGTAGTCCAATGCCTTGCAAGTAAATTTCTTGCAATGTATTTATTTATGCTTATATCACATAGCTGGTTGATTAGATTGTGTATTCATTTCCTCAGATACTCCCACTTGGAGTTGTAAAAAGTCAAGTAAGTGCATATTCCCACTCTCTGTTTTTGAAGCAAACAGTTGGCCCAATGGTATCTACATCAGATAGAACAATAAGAGCAATGTCAGCCCCAGAGAATGAGAGATCTTTGTTATGTGTAGCTTGATTCAGCATCTCAATCTTGATGGGAAAAGAATTCTGGAGAAAAAAAAAACCCCATGACTTAAGTAATTTTTAAAATCATGATAACCAAATATAGAATTAATTGGTCTTCAAAAAAAGCTCAGAACAGTCATTTTAATAAATTCACTGCAGTTCTCAACTGCTATGAAGAAATGGGACCAGTTAACTTTGTTTACTTGAAATTTTTAGTTCAGAAAAACAGATTTTTGTATTTTTCAAGGTATCCATGGAATTGCGCATGCATCGAATTCAGATTTAAAAATAATATGCAATTTACTTACAGTATTACTTTGTTTTCCATTCATTACCACAAATATTTATTGAGCATCCATTATGAAGTAGACATTATTTTATGCACCAGAGACAGAGTGGTGGACAAGACAGATAAGGGCGCTGAACTCATGGAGTTTACAGGCAACAAACAAGTAAAGAAGTCAGTACTATCAAGAAATTAGTCTAGATAAGGTAATCTGGTGTGGCAAGGGAAGATGGGAAGTGTGACACTGACCAGAGGGATGCTCTAGGGGGTTTATCTGAGTAAGTACTGCCCAATCAAAAGAAGGGAATAAGGAGCCAGCCTGAGAACATGCTCAGGCTGAGCAGCATTTAAGGCAGAAGGAACAAATGCAAAGATCCTTCCATGAAAATGAGCTTGCTGTGTTTTAGAAACTGAAGGAAGGCCAGTGTGGTTGGGGCCTAGAGAGGGAAGGAGGTGGTTTTGGTGGTGAGGTCAAGGAGATAGGTAGGAAGGGCTTTGTGAGGTCTGGCAGAAGGCTGGATTTCATTTAAAGGATTATGGGAAGCCAGTGGGAGGTTTTAAGTAGGGGAGTGACACCATCTGATTTGTGTTTTTAAAAGATCACCATGGATGCCCTAAGAACAATTTAAAAGATTGTTTATTTTAGCAGTCCAGTTAAGAGGTGATGATCAAGCATTACATGCTTTTATTGTATGTGTACAGACTTTATATGTACATATTTTTATTTGACTGAATTTGGAAGAATCAAGTAAAGGTTATTTAGGGACTATAATAATGTCACTAGATAGATTCATTAGATTAAAAATATATCCATTTAATTAATATTCATGAAGAGCTTATTACTGATTTGGTTGTAGGCCACTTTCTAGAGATTTAAATATGAATAGTCTTTGCTCTTAAAAATTTTACAGTCTAGTGGGGGATACCTATAATTAAATAAATACAACCTAATATGGGAAGTATATGGCTATTATGAATAAAACTGTAATAAATGTTTCTGGCCATCTCTTTTGGTGGGCATATACACTCATTTCTGTTGAGAATATGTCTGAGTGAATTGGTGAATTATAGGATAAGCATGTTAAGCTTTAGTAGCTTGTTGGACTTTATTATAAAAGCAGAATTTGTACTTTAAGATCATTTTGTATATGGATGAGTGCTTGAAGTGATAAGACTAGAGGCAAGTGAGACTAGTTAGGTGCCTATTTACTCATACCCAGTTATGGACTGAGATCTAAATTAAGGTAAAGGCAATGAGGCTGAGGAATGAGAATGGAGTGGGAAGATATTATAGGAGATGGAAGAGGTTGGATTTTGGGGGGATGAGAGAGTAAGAATGATCTGTACATTTATGACTTGGGTCATTAAGTCAGAGGCTAGAAAAGGGGTGAGCTTTTAGAGGAATAAAATGAATTTCCTTATGTATGTGTTAAATTAGAGTTGTCTATGAATTATTCAGGTGAATGTGGTAGTTGGAAATTCAAGTCTAGAATTCAGAAGAGAAGTAAAAGCTGTAGATAAAGCTTTGGGGGTTAATATATTTGTGTTAGGTGAAACTGTGAGGATATATGTGTGGGATGACCGGAAAGAGTATAGAAAAAGAGGAAAGAAGGGTGTGGTTAGAAATGTTTACATATTGATGGTAAGTGAAGGATGAGGAACTGTTGATGAGCCTTTAGATTCACAGGAGATCTTTGAGGAAGATGAGATAGTGTGGTTAAGTCTGACTGTGGGTCCAGACTGCTTGAATTTGAATCCTGGCTTTTCTGCCTCTTAGCTGTGTGACCTGGAATGAGTCACTTAGCCTCTCTGGGTCTCAGTTTTCTTATCTGTAAAATGGGGATAATAAATGTATCTGCTTTATAAGGTTATTATAAGATATATACAAAATGCTTGGAATTGTTGTTATTATTGTTATTCTTGAGAATATGACGTTTATAAGGAAAAGGTACAGAGTTTCAGGAGGGAATCAATAGTGCCAATTCTACAGGGATATCACAGGAGGTAAGTGCTAAAACATTTCCATAGGATTGACAACCAGCTGGAAGAGTAATGAGGGCAGAAACAAACTCTGTAGGCTAATCATAATACCTTCCCTTTTTGTAGGAACACCTATTGAATTTCATAACATAAACACACAAGAAAGATCACATAGTTTGCTTGAAAGCATCTCAGGTTATTGACATAAGCGCTAGTAATACCTTAGTTTAATATATAGTTCTTTAATTTAAAGCAGTTCAAAGTGTGTCCTGCATTCTTTTGAATCACCCTCATAACATCAAGATGAGTTAAGGAAGATGAAGATAATATTCTTAGTTTACAAATGAGGAAACTAAGAGAGGCCAGATGACTTTATCCAAGCTTTTATTAATCAACTTCTCCGTTATCCCATCAGTAAACCCTAGTCATCCTTGTTTTCACATTGTCAAGCATAGTATAGCTCAAAGGGTAATCAATAGATATTCTGCAGTTTAGAATCACCTAGAATGCTGGTTAAAATGCAGACCACCTAGCCCTTGTTCTGGGTCTACTGATCGGAATCTCTGGGGCATGGGCTCAGGAATCAGTTTCTACCCAGCACTCCAGGTGATTCTCTTGAAAACCCTTTAGTGTATTTAAGGGAACAGGCAAATAAATCCATAAACGTATCTTGTTTATTAGTGAGATTTTTCACAAAAAAGTGTTAAAATATTTTGTATTCAGAAACTCAGACTACTATAACTAAAACCTTAGAACCTTGTTCTGAACATATTGTATGATTTGCTATCTTTTTGCAGATGAATAGTACTTTTGTTTAAAAGTAAAACTGATTTGACCTTACAAATGAATCCATTGGTAAGTTACCACAGCACTGCTGGAAATGTCACAGAGAAGCTATGGCTGAGGACTCTATTTTATATCGATTCGGTTAATGGCCCTAACTGCAGTTAGTATTTTTAGTTATATAGTATTGATTAGAAAGAGTTGCTCTCCCTATATTTATAGCTTCAGTATGCATACGATGATGAAGTGAGCCATATCTCTCTCTGTTTTTTTTTTTTTTTTTTAGCATAGCAGCATAAAACTCTGAGGCTCAGGTAGCTTTGAAGACTGTCTCTAGGAGGTGGGACCTCATAAGAGTCTAGGCCAGGTCTAGGCGGTAAAAGGATCATGAATTTGCTTTCTTATTTAATTGTAGAGGAGGTGCATTTATCTGTATGAGTTCGCGTCTTATCTGTCTATTACTTTGTTGTATCTCTGGCTTCCAGCAGCCCCATAGTAGGAACTCAACAAATATTTGCTGAATGAATGTATCTACTCAAGTGTATTTAGGAACAAACAAAACCAACCAAATCAAAGGAATTATCCTAGCTCACTACCGAGATAGCTAGTGCTAGAAAGCACTAGCACGTAGCTGATAATTAATTGAACTGGAACTAGAAACAGAATCTAATTCCTTGCCTGCCCTCCCCTTTATTTTTTCCTGACTGCCACCTTTATCATTGAATCCTAAGGTTGCGAGAGGCCTTCCCCCATCAGTTCTGCAACTCCCTCTGTGAGGCTCCTGCTTATTTACCTGGCATGTATTTAATGTCTATGGCATATGCACTAGTACTAAGCTCTGTACATCCCTTTCTTTACACGTCATTAAATGAAGAAATTCACACTCATACTATCGTCTCTACTATAAGGTTTTTAGAGAGTAGAAATCCCTTATTCCTTTTATAGATTTCCTTAGTACCTCATTTGAGTTCTTGGCACAATGGAGGCTCTTCTCTTTTTACTTTTTTTTTTTTTTTTTTTTAGAGACAGGGACTTGGTCTGTTGCCCAGGCTGGAGTGCAGTGGCACAATCATAGCTCATTGTAGCCTTGAACTTGTGCGTTCAAGAGATCCTTTCACTTCAGCCTCCCAAGTAGCTAGGCACATATCACCACACCCAGGCTAATTTTCTAATTTTTTTTACAAACAGGGTCTCACTATATTGCCCAGGCTAGTCCTGAACTCCTGACCTCAAGCAATCCTCCCACTTCAGCCTCCCAAAGTGCTGGGATTACATGCATCAGCCACCGTGCCTGGCCGAAGCGCTTTTAATACTGTTTTAATGACTGATACCAAGAGCGGGTCATGAGCCATGGAAATGATGAGCATCTTCTTAGGAGGATAAATATTTTCTTTACAAACAAATGCCTATCTTTTTACATAAATTTTTGATCATTAATATCTAGTAAACAAAATGTTTGCTTTCTTGGTTTCTGTTCATTTGGACAAATTGGATCTGTGTTTTTTTGCCAGCTACCAGGCCTTTCTATATGCTACTTTCTTCTTTAAATGTTTTTTTACAAGTCAGAATTTATAGATCTGCCCTTTTGTCTGGCTGTATCCCATAATCAATCATATTGTCATTCTGCTTTCATTTCCCTTTCTTTCTGAAAATAGAAGGAAACTATCTTTTGACTAGAGAGTAGATTTCTAAACCTAGCAGGTAGGAAAATTATTTAATAATCTGGAAATCAGAGCAGAACACGAGTGCTTCCCATGGATTCCCAGTCTGTATTACCCAGTAGTTTCTCATCCAGAAGCCAGCTTCTCCGGGCTTTCCTTGAGCCCTTGGGTTAAGTCATTCATCCATCTTTCTTAGACTCTTAGACTAAATTTACTCGTTTAAGAAACTATAATAATGAGAGGGATTTTGTTTCCCTCCAAAGAGAGTCTTTGGCACTAAGACGTTATTTTTTGTCTTTAGGTGTTAAGGATTTCAGTCAGTGTCAAGAGGTAACAAGGATAATACCAGAGATGATACCAGATGTAATCAGACTTAATTTTGGGTGAAAGTAGTTGGTGTAGGGGAAAGAAAGTGAAAAGTATTTGTAGAGTGCTGAATAGCTTGTAATCTTTCAACATGCCTTAGGTGTATTATCTAATTTTCTCTTTCTTACAAAAATCCTATGAAGTCTGTAGATTCTGGGCAATTGAGTTCTGATATTGTTGGGTGTACAGATATGGAGATTGAGTACCCAATACCGTATTGCTTTGTGTTTTTAGGGAATATCCCACGATTGAAAGACAGGGCTGGTTTTATATCCTTGCTTTAATGCCTATGCTAATTGGCTGGGTAACTCAGGGTGTGACCCCTTACTTCTCCAAACCTCTGTTTCCTTAAGTAAAGTGGGAATAATTCCTACACTACAGGGTTGTTGTAAGGGTTGAGCATCTAATCCATAATGTGCACTCAGTAAGTACAAGTTAGCCTTCTTTCTTCATTTACAGTCTAAGAATGGTTTTCTTAGAATTAATTTATAGCTTATGAAGAAAACCTATTAAGAAAAAAAGCCAGTTTAGCATATCTTTTTTTTTTAGACGGAGTTTTGCTCTTGTTGCCCAGGTTAGAGTGCAATGGCGTGATCTCAGGTCACTGCTACCTCTGCCTCTTGGGTTCAAGCGAGTCTCCTGCGTCAGCCTCCCGAGTAGCTGGGATTACAGGCGCCTGCCATCACACCCAGCTAATTTTTTTTTTATATATATCTTTTTGTATTTTTAGTAGAGACGGGGTTTCTCCATGTTGGCCAGGATGATCTCGAACTCCTGACCTCAGGTGATCTACCCACCTAGGCCTCCCAAAGTGCTGGGAATATAGGCGTGAGCCACTACGCCCGGCCTTCAGTGTATCTTTCAAAGAGGTATGCTCAGGATACACGAAACTGTTTTTCATAGAACTTTGCCCTAGGTTTGATCACCTGATAACATGCTTGAAAGATACCTGGTGGGTTTATCAGTAGCCAATTCTAGCAAGCCCATGATCTAGGAATATTATACGTGCCAAAAATAGTGCTGAGGGATAGAATACTTGCCAGAGGCCCTGCAGCCCAGGGCTTTGTGAATCATAAAGCTACATCTTACATCTGAATTGTAAGTCCACATAGACTTTAAAGATTTCATTTTGGAGGGGAAGGGATCAAACTAAACAATGTCATTATTACTTGAATTCCGAGATCCAGGGGAGTAATAATTTTATTGTCATTTTGGATAATGGGGCTTTGGTTTTTAACATTACAATAATAAGTAATCATAACAGTGGGAACTAAATGTTCCCATAGGAATCGCCTAGATAGGGAAAGTGCAGAAGATTCCTTAATGTGGTATACAGAGTAAGAATAAAAAATGAATGACTTGACTTTAAAGTTTGGAAACATCAGTCAGTTGCCACCCTTCCCCGTACTGTCCCTGGAGGATTGGTGAAGGAGCGCTTATAAATCTCACAAGGAGATAAAGCCCCATGGAGCTGTCTGTGGGATTTATGGCATGCTGGGAAAGCTTCTGGGCTGTGGGGAAGCCTCTCCATTCATAGCAGGCTTCATTCACAGAGAATATTAGGTCACACAGAAGCTCACTACCCCCTGCTGACCTTTACAGACAGAGATTGGCTGGGCTGCACAAAAACAGAATGGTCTCCAGCAAGCCAGGGCACCTGTTAACCTGTGACCTTAGTTTATGAAGACCTTGGACATTTGAGGCTCTGAATGAGAGAAAAAGGAGGGAGCTATGAATTTTGGAAGTTCACTCTGGATACTAATTTGTATGTGACAATTTGTGATCTTATTTGGCAAATGCAACAGTGGCTACTTTAATTCAAACTCCCCTCCCTCTATGCAACTCTTAAATCCTTGAACTTCTCAAAATTGCATGTGATGTATTCCTTTTATAAAGTAGGTAACGAAGTCATTGAAACTAAGTTTTTGCCCTAGGTCCGACAGTAAATTGGCTCCAAATGGAAATGCAACCTGTTAATTCATAGCACCTTAGTTCAGCAGTCCCCAACCTTTTTGGCACCAGGGACTAGTTTTGTGGAAGACAGTTTTTCCATGAACAGGGGTTGAGGGGTGTTCGTTTCAGGATGAAACTGTTTCACCTCAGATCATCAGGCATTAGTTAGATTCCCATAAGAAGTATACAACCTAGGTCCCTTGCATGTTCAGTTCACAATAGGCTTGGCGCTCCTATGAGAATCTAATGTCGCCGCTGATCTGACAGGAAGTGGAGCTCAGGCGGTAATGCTGGCTCACCTGCCATTCACCTGCTGCTGTGAGGCCCGGTTCCTAACAGGCCATGGACTGCTACTGGTCCGTGGCGCAGGGGTTGGAGACCCTTGCCTTAGTTATTGGCATTCTGAGTTTCAAGCAGAAAAGTATCAGATAAAAGTGAAATTATTTTATTTGAAAAATGTGGTCAGCAAACTTCTTAAAATCCACTTAATATTTAAATTTGCTTTCTGGGAAACTTTGGAATTCTTAAAGGATGACCAGAATGTCAGAAATGGAGATTTGTGTTAGAGAAGATAGAATCTGTTATGGATTAATGTTGAACCAAGACTCCAGGAGTACTACTCTTTTTCAGGAGATGAGAAACACAGCTTCCTGTTTCCTTCAGGAGGGTTCCTGGACTCTATCTAGGAAACCCTACTGAGACAGGATGGCAAAGGGGGATGGGATTTCTGTGTGATAAAACACTAGCTATTGTTTGTTATTACAGCTCCCTTTACATCTTCCTAAGGATGAAGGGTATTCATCATAGAAGCCTGACCATGTGGCTTCATTCTAACAAGTGGCTTCAAGCAAGGTCAACTCTTGGGGCTCTTGTAGTTTTTTTCAGAGCACATTCGTTTGTCATACACATGCCCTTCTGCCTCTCCTGCCTCCGCATTTCTACTTTCTTCATAGTTCAGAGGCGTAATTCCCTTCTTCTATCAGATAAAGATCATAGTGACAACACAAATACCTTAACTGGAACGTACACAGAAAGAAAATGTCTCAGCCAGAGCGAAGGTGTCTCTTGACACTGACACAATCTGAGAGGGACTTCTGGGCAGGGGTATGCTGAAAAACTGGCCCTCCAAAATAAAAGCACTTATTTGTGGCATTGCTAATTTTCATGACGTAAATAGTGTCACCATGGCTGAACTCACACTACCAACATGATGCCATTGAACGCGGAGGTGAGGAGTGTGCACATTTGGCTTGTGCAAGGGGTTCAAGCTGGCTCCAGCATACCGCTGTCTAAGCCTTGATATGTTTGCATAATTAGAGGGAAGGTACATATGTCAGCACATATGTGAATCTGGTGGTGAAGATTTCTTCTGGTTTGTCTGCCCAGAAATGCCGTCATAGATCAGACGATGTATGAATTTGCCACATGTGCAAGTGCCTCTTCTGGTGCTGCCCATCTTTACTCTTGGAACCCTCTTAATTTTGGTATTCATCCAGATACTATCCTTAGCCTACTACTCTTCCTATTTTAATTGATGTAATTTCTACATATTTCCATCTTAGATCCTTCTCCCAACTTTTAGATTCTAACTGCCTGTTGGACTTACCATTGGCATGTCCCCCAGAGTACCTCAAGTTCTACATTCCAAAATGGAATTCAGTACCTACCCCACCAAAATCTGACTTCCTCCCCTCAATTTTCTTTCGTATAGGTGACACCATTATCTTTCCAGGCATCCACACTAGAAATCAGGTGAAGTTTCCAGATTCTTTATTTTCCTTCATTTTATCCTCTACATCCAATTGATCAGAAGTCTTGATGATCTTCTTTTTGATCATTTGACGGGAGGGTAAATGTGTCCCTCCCATCTGCCACCTTCTCCATTCCTATTATCATTGTACTAGTTAAAGCCCTTGCAGTTGCTTATCTGGAGTATCCACAACTTTCGTACTGGTTTTTCCAACTTTAAAACTGTCCTCATCAAATCTGTCCTCCACGTTGATTTCCTTGACCATGCTTAAAACCTCATCATTGGTCTCCCATTTCAACAGGACATAGAGTCTCAGCTCTTTAGCATGCAACCTAAGTCCTCCATAATCAGGTAGTCTCCTGCTGGCTGTCCAGCCAAAGCATTCCTTCCCTCTATCATATTGTTTATGCAGCCACACATTTTCCCCCTGTAGTGGTGGAAAGGTATGATGCCTTTCCTCACCCATCATAAGGGTCATTGGTAACTCTCCTATAACAAAAGACAGGTTAACAAGAGAAAAGCATAACAGATTTCTTTAATCAAAGTTTTATGTGACATGGGAGCCTTAAGAAATAATGGCCCAAAGACCCAGAGGAAACTTTCCATTTTTATGCTTAGAGTCAATGAAGAATGGACAGCCATGTGGAAATGTGATTGGATGAAAAGAGTATGATCTGATGGTAATAGACTAAGGGGGAACCCAGCAAGGCCTGTCTGTTCAGATTCTTCCTGGCCACTCTTTGTAGTATTCTTCTTTCCCCCTGGGTGTGGGCCAGGACCCCTCTGGACCGAAGAGTCTTATGATCTACTATTAGACAAGGTAGGTCAGAGAATTTATGGCCAGCTTCTAAACAAAAAGGTGAGGGAGGTTAGAGCAATATTTCCAGGCTTTAAGCCTTGCTTTAGGATAAGAGGGGGTTCTAGTTTCTATGACTCACCTTGGGGAAGGAGGAATCCTGGTTTCTGTGATTCACTTCAAGGGAGAAAGAAGTGTAGGAGACAGGAGGGCAGGAAAAGGTCAGAGAGAGAATTTGCTTCTGAAGCTGCTTCTGAGGCCTTCCATTTCCTTTAGTTCAAAGTCCTCAGCATGTCAAAATTCCATACTTTGGGATAGCATTTTCATGACTTTGTTAATGCTTGTTTCTCTGCCTGCTGTGCCCTCCCCAACATAGTTAACTCTCATTCATTATGTGAAACCCAGTGCAGGCCAGGTATGGTGGCTCATGCCTGTAATGCTAGCACTTTGAGAGGCCAAGGTGGGAGAATCGCTTGAGTCCAGGAGTATGAGACTAGCTTGGGCAATATAACGAAGCCTTGTCTCTAAAAAATAAATAAATAAATAAATAAATTAGCTGGGGTGGTGCGTGCCTGTAGTCCCAGCTACTTGGGAGGCAGAGGTGGGAGGACTGCTTGAGCGTGGGAGGTTGAGGCTGCATTGAACCCTGATTGCACCACTGTACTGCGGCCTGGGCAATAGAGATGGACTGCATCTCTAACAAACAAAACGAAACAACCCAGTGGAGACAGAACCTACTTAAGAAGCCTTTTCTGACACCTCCTTTACACTGGGCCCCTCTTGGTGCTTCCTCCATGTCCTGCCTCTCTCTCCACCATTTTACTCACATTTTATTGTAATGGTTTCTTTGTGTCTGTTTCCTTCACCAGACTGAACAACTTGGTTGTCAGAACTGCATGCTATTTACCTTTGTATGTCTAGTACCTTGCACAGTGCCTGGCACATGGTATCGTTTAGTTAATGTGTGGCTGAATAAGTAGATGAATAAATGGAAAAGGCAGCCATTGTGTATGTGCTAGTAGCCTAAAAATACAGGATACACAATTACATTTCAAATTCAGATAAATAACAAATAGGTTTTTTTTTTAGTATGCATAGATCCCAAACATGGAATGGGACATACTTGTACCACATAGTATGTAATTATTCATTATTTCTCTGAAATTAAAATTTCACTGGGCATCCTGTAATTTATCTGTCAACCCTAACCTAGCAAAAAAGTGAGTTCACACCCAATATTAGGTTAGCACAAAGGTGATTGTGACAAGTTTTGGTTTAAGTTTTGTTAAGTTTGCCACTATTTTTAATGGCAAAAACCATAATCACCTTTGCACCAACCTAATAAAAGTTCACACAAAGCAGAAGCTCATGTTGAGCTTGACATCATGGGCCCTCAAGTATTTTCTAGACTTTACCTTAACATCTCTGAGTGTTCTGTGTGTAAATAGTCACTGTAGTACTCAGGTGTACTGGCCTTGTCATGTTCTGCTGTGTGTCATTACATACATGATTTCTGCTGAGAGAATGATGCAAATTTTGTTGCATGGCAAAGAAATTTATGCATTTGAGTAATATGGAGAGATGAGCAGAGCTTATTTGTGAGTCAGCTTGTGGGTTTTCCTATACAGGTTGAGTATCCTTAATCTTAAAACCTAAATTCAAAGTGCTCCAACATCCATGCTCATTGCAGTGTTTTGCAGTTTGGATTTTCAGAATGGGGATGCTTGAATGGTAAGTATAGTGGGAATATTTCAAAATCTGAAAAATTCTGATATGCAAACCACTTTCAATCCCAAGAATTTGAGATAAAAGATCCTCAGCCTGTATTGTGGTGGTTTGTTGTTGCTGGATAGTGGTTGTAGGGCATTTGAAAAGGAAGCATAAAACTTACTTTTGGTGTTTGGGGATGAATGTAGGGATAGGGTGTGGGTTTTAGATTTTTGGAGGGAGTTAACAGCTGGAATAGTACTCACTATTTACTTTGCTGCTCAGGCCAAGATGCCTGAGAACTGATATACTGAAGATTGATCATGGTGTGGAGGACTCCTTACTGTCTCCATTCTAATGAGGTTGTTTACTTAACACATTCCCTGTTAAACTATCAGATGACTGAAGTATTGTTTTGATTGAAGGAACTTTTTTTTTTTTTCCAAATTAGAAACACCCAACTGGTTAACAGTTTATGTTTTAGAAGGTGAAAGAGTTTATTTTTCCATGACTGGAAACAGAATTGAAATATGGCATCTTTCATCTCTCACATGCCCTTTTTCCTCTCCATCTCATGCCAAAATCGATAATTATGGAAATTACCTGGTAGGACACTTGGGCACAATTTTAGATATTTGCCCCGTAGGACTCAGACATGTTCTCTTAGAAAAAGCTGGATTCTAAAGGCACAAAGATCAACCAAAAAAACAAACATGAAACATTTTTGTGGTCTCAGTACCATGATCTTGTCAGTAAAGCGACGGTCTATGATTAAATCCAGATTGAGCTATTTCCTGTTAGCGTGCTAACCCACAGGACAGGCTCAGGCCTCCGTGTCTTGCTTTCTAAGTCTGGGTTATTAAGCACTTGTCTGACAAGGGTTCCACCCCTTTCGTCTTAAACTTTAATTCAAAGTTACTAAGATAATATAAGCAAAAATAGGTCCTAGAGTCTCTTAAAACACTTATAGACCTATTGAATCGTTTCCTGCAAAAATGAAACTTTCAACATTTTAGCTTCTCTTGTCGGGCCATATGGCAG
Organism: Pongo pygmaeus; assembly: GCF_028885625.2. Taxonomy (NCBI): domain Eukaryota; kingdom Metazoa; phylum Chordata; class Mammalia; order Primates; family Hominidae; genus Pongo; species Pongo pygmaeus. The sequence continues at coordinate 65,939,504 of NC_072373.2, read as the reverse complement.
AGTATTTTTTGTGTTTCCCCTCTGTACAATTTCATTTCAAAATAATTTCAGTGGTAAGCAGATCATTTTAAGTTTTTGTTTCATAAAAAATATACTCTATTTGAATGCTGGCAAATTAGAAGTCATCAGATCTTTCCCCTGCCATAATAAGCAGATATTAGGATATTTAGTAGATCTACAGAGAATGGCATTAAGCAAATTCTCTGATAACTTAACATGCAGTGTTATTTTTTGTGAGAATGATTGTAGGCACAAGAGCAATTCTATACTTATGATATTGTCATTGATGTTCACTTTGAAAATTATTTTTTAAATCTAAATTTTCAAAATATTTTATTAGTCTTCTGTTAGGTCACATGTGGTTCTTCCTAATGCACAGATGCAAACACTGAGGAACAAATACCGTTAAAGGGACTTACGGGAATCATGTATGCATATTGAAATTTTTTTCCGAGTAAGAAAGTACTGAAAGGGAGGGGCTGGGTTAATGAGAAACATAATTCCATTCCCAAGGGAGAACCCTGGCTTTCTGCCAAATCTCTGCTTTCTGGCAGGAAATGGGACCCACTTCATCAGGTCCTTTGACAAGCATTTTTCTCTGTGTTTGAATTTTGGGATACATCAATACTCAGTGAAAAAATGGTTCTTTTAAATAATCATTACTTTTGATAAGAAAGATTTAGAATTAAAGTAGAGTTTCCATTGTAAATAAAATAAGAATTGTCAAATTTCAACATTGTTTGGTAAGGGAACACTGATATTATCACAAGGCGAGGAAGCTTGATTTAAATCAGAGTTTGACTATCCCTAACCACTGAGAAGCCATTCCTTTTGTTGTTGTTAATATTTGACGTTGAAGTATATTTTCATGTTTTTTTTTTGTTTGCTTTTGAGATGGAGTCTCGCTCTGTTGCCCAGGCTGGAGTGCAGTGGCACAATCCCCAGCCCGCTGCAACCTCCGCCTCCCGGGTTCAAGTGATTCTCCTACTCTCCTGAGTAGCTGGGACTACAGGCGCGCACATTACACCTGGCCGATTTTGTATTTTTAGTAGAGATGCGGTTTCACCATGTTGACCAGGCTGTTCTCGAACTCCTGACCTCAGGTGGTCCACCCACCTTGGCCTCCCAAAGTGCTGGGATTACAGGTGTGAGCCACCGCTCCCATCCTGAAGTATATTTTCTAACTGCTACTTTTGAATATGATGCAGGATGACAATTATTTTGGCCAGGTCTTTTGAAGTGACAAAGTACAAAACGCAAAACATCCTTACATTTTTGTATTAATAAAGAGATCAAAGGAATACACATTTGAAAATAAAAATTAACATTACATTTTATAATGTTTTGATTTTTCTTTTTTTAAATGAAAAGTGGTAAATATGAGTTAAGTTTTAAATGCATTACAGTAATTTAATAAGCCAAAATTTTTCAAAGTATGTGCATTCTGAAGTTCTGCAAAGTGCTCTGAGACTAAAGAGAAATCCATTTGGAAATGCCGTATACCATACCCCTCTCTTAGAGTTGAATAACACATGTTGGCATATTAAAGTGTATGAGAAATTCTGCAGTAAAGAGATATCATTGACTTTGTTGAACTCTATAGTTCCCAAACTTGACCATAGGAGTTTTTTTGCAACGGGTGTTTTATAGCACACACTTAAAGCAACAGTGAACCAATAATTAATAACATGTAGAATTCTAAACCATATATCTTTTTCACTTATTGTTTCTGATAAAGTTAATTGGAACTTCTGGGGAACAGACGGGTACTACAAAGTTTGTTCTAAAACTACATGTAGAGTGATAAAGAACAGCTATTAGACCCTGATCTGAGTCAACAGTCTTAAAAGGCCTAAAGAAACATTAGATTTTTTGCCTGAATCAGATCCCTCTCCCTAGAAAACTTTCAAAAATTAAATAAAGAGATAAAGCCATCCACCACATAAGCTGGAGTCTTAATTTTAATTCCTGTTAGCAGTTTGACATGATGACATTAAGCTATTCTAACCCCCCTCTGAAAGCAGTTGCCACCACTCTGGTCTTTCTGAAAGCAATCCCATCTGTTAGTTTCCTTCCAGTAGTTTGATTTCTGACAGGCCAGGTGAAGGAAAAGCAAACATGGTACTTAGTAAGCACAGTATCATCATTAGAGATCCACTTCTCTCTTATTTGTGTCTCTTCTTTAATTTTCACATGTGATTATTTCAATTTAGGAAATCTGACATAAAACAATTCAACTTGTGATTCAGATAAACCGCCTGGCGATTGTTTGCATCACTTTGGATTATTTTTGCTTTAGAAATAGACCTCCTCTCTTTAGAGCAGTTTCCTTAGTGCCTATGAAGGATGAGTTAAACTTTCAAAATTGCAACTCTGTATAATTTGTTAGGCACAGATTTACTTCAGAATGTAAGGCACACCAATATTTTTCTTCATTCTAATTCTCTTCCCTTATACTCAAATTTTAAGCTGTAAAGATTTTATTACCAATGAATTTTTATGTATTATGGTTTATATCTGCCAAGGTACAATTATATCTACCAATATTCACTTACAGTTTCATTTTCATGTGCTAGCTGCTTCTCATTAGCAAATGTCTTCTTTTAGACTTTGCAAGTTTCCAGAAGGCAGGGTCATACACCCACCCACCCTTTTCATCACTCCCCAGAGCTTAACCCAGTGCTGCTTGGTACAACCATTTTCTCAGTCAGCTCTGTTGATTGCTGATGATATTGAATCAAAATGCACATTGCTGTCTGTGGACTGAAGAAAGTCAGATCATGGTTCCATCTCCATAGATTTCCACGGAGAATATACTCCAGCCATGGCCAGTTTTTCAAGCTATCAGCATGAGGTCAACTGGCTCACACAAATTCTTAAAATTTAACAATCCTCTCTCCAAAACCAGTATGACTCAGCTTCAGCACCCCACCATAGGAGCTGTCTTTAGGAATGAGTTTACAAAATTTTTTTTCCCATTCTATAGGTTGCCTGTTCACTCATAGTTCAACCATTGTGGAAGACAGTGTGGCGATTCCTCAAGGATCTAGAACCAGAAACACCCTTTGTCCCAACAATCCCATTACTGGGTATATACCCAAAGGATTATAAATCATTCTACTATAAAGACACATGCACACGTGTGTTTATTACAGCACTGTTCACAATAGCAAAGACTTGGAACCAACCCAAATGCCCATCAGTGATAGACTGGATAAAGAAAATGAGGCACATATACACCATGGAATACTGTGCAGCCATAAAAAAGGATGAGTTCATGTCCTTTGGAGGGACATGGATGAAGCTGGAAACCATCATTCTCAGCAAACTAACAGAAGAACAGAAAACCAAACACCGCATGTTCTCACTCATAAGTGGGAGTTGAACAGTGAGGACATAGGACACAGGGAGGGGAACGTCACACATGGGGGCCTGTCGGGGGGGTGAAAGACTAGGGGAGGGATAGCCTTAGGAGAAATACCTAATATAGATGATGGGTTGATGGGTGCAACAAACCACCATGGCACTTGTATACCTATGTAACAAACCTGCATATGTATCCCGGAACTTAAAGTATAGTTTAAAAAAAAAAAAAAGAACAAAAAACTTCAACAACAACAACAAAAAAGAATGAGTTTGTCCAGGTGCAGTAGCTCACGCCTGTAATCCCAACACGTTTGGAGGCTGAGGCGGGCGTATCACCTGAGGTCAGGAGTTCAAGACCAGCCTGGCCAACATGGTGAAAACCTGTCTCTACTAAAAATGCAAAAATTATTTGGGCATGGTGATGGGTGCCTGTAATCCCAGCTACTCGGGAGGCTGAGGCAGGAGAATTGCTTGACCCCAGGAGGTGGAGGTTGCAGTGAGCCAAGATCGTGTCACTGCACTCCAGCCTGGGCGACAGAGCGAGACTCCATCTCAAAAAAAAGAATGAATTTGAAAACTTTCCATGGAACAAAACAAAGGGAATGCTTGCTAAACCTGATCCTGGTATCATTAAAAATGTGCTTGGTAAAATTATGCCAGCAAACTAGTTCTTGATAGGAGAGTAAGTAGAAGCAAATGTAACCATTATGAAGTAATACCTCTACTTCTAGAAAGGTAGGAAACACGCATACCTCCACCACCACCACCCTACCACACTAAACTCATAGAAGAGAGCATTGCCTTATATGACGTGTAGAGAAATTAAATAAGGGTGAGGGTAAGCTGCATGCAGTGGCTCACACCTATAATCCCAACACTTTGGGAGGCCAAGGTGAGAGGGTTGCTTGAACCCAGGAGTTTGAGACCAGTCTGGATAACATAGCGAGACCCCATCTCTACCAAAAACAAAAATACAAAAAATGAGCAGAGCATGGTCGCCTGAGCCTGTAGTCCCAGCTACTTGGGAGGCTGAGTCAGGAGGATCACTCGAGCCCAGGAGCTCCAAGCTGCAGTGAGCTGTGATCACACCACTGCTCTCCAGCCTGGGTAACAAAAGGGATAAATAAATAAGAATGAGAGGAAACATAACAGGCTGTGGCCTTCAACTATTTCAATGCTTCCAATTTTACTTTAGGGAGTCATTTCTCCTTATGGTAATTGTTAATTTATTATACAGGTTGAAGGGGACCAGCTGCCTCCAGGACACACAGTCAGTCAATATGAAACCTGTAAGATCAGGACCATAAAAGCTGGCACCTTGGAGAAGCTTGTGGAGAACCTGCTGACAGCTTTTGGGGACAATGACTTTACCTATATCAGCATCTTTCTTTCAACATACAGAGGCTTTGCCTCCACTAAAGAAGTGCTGGAACTACTGCTGGACAGGTAAGAATGTAAAGGAGCTTTTGAGTTGAAAGAAATGTAGGCTGATTATGGAGTGGAGCACGAGGTTCTGAATCACCTGCACTTGGTATGCAGAGAGAGGTATGTGAGGAAAGATTAACGGGAAGGGATGACCTTTGGCACAAATGGCAAGAAGATCATTCAGGAGCCACTTATGGTCTGTTGCTGGGGAAAAATATCTCCTAAAAGATTTATAAAAGAGTTGAGAGTAGATACCTTAAATCTAGATTCAGTTGCTTTATGGATTTACTATTTGCCACCCTACATTTCTCCATATTTTTATGATTTTATATTATTCAGTAAATAATCAGTTGACCAAGAATTTTACTGGGATGTTGTGGGGATGAAATGTGCTAATAGGTGTGAAGTGTGGAGCTCATTCTTAGACCCACAGGAAGCAGCTTAGGAATGGTGGCAATGATGATGCGATGATGATGATAACTATTAACAGTCAGCATGTATTGGCTGTTTTACGGATCTGCACATAAATATCCTTGATCTGTATTTTTAAGCTACATATTACATAGAGCAGTATACATTGATATTTACACACTGTTAAACTTTAGATTTTCCTCTTTATTTCTGTTTTATTTAGAATTAAACTTGGTCTTTTAGAAAATATCATTAAATCAACTTGATACTGGGAGGAAGAAAGCTGTCAGCCAAACAATTGTTTTAGAATCAGGAGAATCCTCATCTAAATCCTTATATTCTGAGGTTTCCTGCATAAGGAAGGAAATGAGATACGGCTTTCTGTTGGGCTTGTTGAGTATTGATGTTTGTTAACTAAATTTTTTTATTTTGAAACTAATCTGTGCTCATGGTAAAAATTCTTACACTGTGGAAGAGTATGCAAAATATTAAAGTTTATTCATATTGCTACCTTTTACCCAAATTACATTTATTAGATTTAAAAATATTAGTAGTAAGAAGAAAATTAAATAGACCATCAACTAGGCAAGTAACACATATTAACATTTTAAAAATAGAGATAATCCATGTATATGGTGAAAAGTTCCATCAGCCCAGATAATTATAAAAATAAAAAGTAAAATATTTTTTCCCCAAGCTCCAATCCCATTCCTCCCAGGAAATCACTGTAAACCATCCTTTTGTATTTTTCCCACACTTTTGGATGTATAGAAAGTATGTATGTATATATACACACATTTATGTACTGTATGTCATATATATGATATGTTTATATATTTATCATATGACATATATGCTTATCTATGATACAGATGGTATCACAGTACACAATCTGTTCTGCAATTTTCATTTAAAGAATTTTTTTTTTCTATTTTTAGAGACAGTATCTTGTTCTGTTGTCCAGACTGGACTGGAGTGCAGTTGCACAATCATAGCTCACTGCATCCTCAAACTCTGGGGCTCAACAGATCAGCCTCAGCCCCCTGAGTTGCTAGGATGACAGGTGCATGCCACCACGCCTGGCCAATTTTCGATTTTTACTTATCTGCGTATCTTGGAAATTTTTTACTCATTAAGTGGATTAGTATATATAAAAGGCTTAGAACAGTGGCTGGCATATTGAAAGCTCAAAAAATGTAATTCTTATTTCAAAATCAGCACATATAGATGAATCTATCATAATCTTTTCAATAGCTTTATAATATTTATTGAATGGGTTATCATATGGATAGACATTAAAGTTCTCTCCAGTTTTTAATTTTTTTTTTTTTTTTTTGAGATGGTATCTCACTCTGTCTCCAGGCTGGAGTGCAGTGGCGTGATCTCGGCTCACTGCAACCTCCGCCTCTTGGGTTCAAGCAATTCTCCTGCCTCAGCCTCCTGGGTAGCTGGGATTACAGGTGTGCACCACCACACCCAGCTAATTTTTGTGTTTTTAGTAAAGACAGGGCTTTACCATGTTGGCCAGGATGATCTTGATCTCTTGACCTCATGATCTGCCACCTCAGCCTCCCAAAGTGCTTGGATTAGACTCGTGAGCCACTGCGCCCGGCAAATTTGTTTTTTAAACTTTGTAAACAGTACTGCAAGGAGTGTTTTTGAATACATATCTTCTGAATAGTTGTTTGAGAATTCTATAGGATAATGTCATAGAAGAGTCACTAATGCGTCAAAGTATATCAGCATTTAAAGATTTGAAAGATAACTGCCAGATTGCACCAATAACATTCCTGTCCACAGAAAACGGGAGTGCCTATTTCCTCATTTTCCCCACACTCTTGCCAACCATGGATATTTTCTCTCTACCTTTGAAACTGTCTTTGCCATGACCTGACCACTGACAAATGATAGCTTGTTGTTTTTGAATTTATGCTTCTTAAATTTATGAGTGAGGTTTAGCATCTTTTAAAATTCTTATTGGCTGTTTGTGTTTTCTTTTCTGTGAACTGCCTTTTCATATCCTTTTGCCTATTTTCCTTTTGGACTCTTTTCATCTAATTATTGATCATCTAATTATAACTCTGCATATTAAGGGAATTAGTTTGTTGCTTATCATATGTTAGAAATATTTTCCTAATTTTTCCATTTGTTTTAAAGGTTATTTATTAAAATTTTTTATAAAGACATTAACATTTTTTGTGTAGTCGTATCTATTAGTCTTACGAAATACCTTTAATAATCAAGTTATATTCCAATATAAGTAAGGTTATTGACAATAGTGTCTTTTCCCTCAAAGTAGTTTTCTCGTAAAGTGCATATAGAGTAAGATTATTTGGATCAATGGTTATTAATATGTTAATCTTCAAGAACACTCACAAAATGTCTGTTCTTTGTCATACATTGATCTGGTTATGATACTTTGAGCTGCAGCACAGATAGGAAGTTCTGTAGCTTTTTTCATAGCAGTGCTTGACAAAATAAGCCTGGAATATAAACTTGGATTGGTGAGGCATTTCTTTATATAGGCAGGATCTTATGTAATAGATCATACCTGTAAGTAGAAATTGAAAAATTATATGGATTTTATCTTTTTGGTATTTCATGCTTATAAAAAAATGCGGTATGCTGTTGGCAGGCAGTATGAATTGACTGTTCAAAACATTAAAAAACTCCTACAAGTTTACTTTAGAATTGGTAACCTCTTCTATTTTATGGGGTGACTATTGATAATAGGCCACAGATGTCCACAGTCAATAAAGGAGTGCACGTAAATTCCAGCTGTTCATCCTAAATAGAGGACATTATACACACAGGAACTGGAGTGTTTAGTCTATGACTCATATACATCCAGCTTTTGATATTTTTAAAATCTTTTCTTTGTTCTATTATAGAGGATAGATATTTTTGCTTTTTAAAACACTAACTGGATGACTGACTAACACTGAACATGAATCAAACTGCATTTAATTCAAGCTGTCATGTAAGATATAACTGAATGGAGAGTTAGGATTTATTTTGTACCATTTGGATGGGCCAAGGCTTGGCCTTGAATTTAATTTCATAAACAGATCCTTTGCTTGCTTCTGAAATGAATGGAATTGACAAGTACTCAATGCCTACACAATACCCAGCTTCTGCAAGACACCATGCGAATGGAACTCAGAAATATGAGACTTGTTTCATGCCTTGAGATAGTTTAGAGGTGGATTTACTATGAAGCCACTGGTACTTAACCTCCAGGGGCGCTCACTTGGAATGCCCTCTGCATAATTTTATATTCATGATTTTGTATTCTTTTTCTTTGAGAGGATCCCTCAGATTACATATGGCTTCAAATTACATATCCATAAGACCTGGATCCACCCCTCGGTACTTAATATTTTACTGCAAAAGATAACATATTAAGGCTTGCATTTCTGAAACAAGTAGATAACTGCTTGAGATGGTATTAGATGAAGTTCTAACATGTTCTGCAGATGAAACAGGATATAGAAGTTCAGAGAAATAAATCTCATTTATTTAGATTATTCTGCAGAAATTGGGATTTGTTCAAATAAGTACAAACCTCAACATGAGTATTTCTTCCTTGCTTCATTTCCTACTCACACTTAGAGCTTGAGCCAGGCTTCAGTCTTGATTAAATTTAACCAAAATGCACATTCTGTGAAACAGTGGGTTCTTAAATTGGTTGTTGAGACTTTTAATGTCTATAATTAAGAGGAAGCAATTATGTTGTATAAACTTGCCTATTCTGAAGATGAGCATTTGAAATATTATTTTGTCAGTAGATTGTGGTAGACTTGTTTATGGGTTTCTGACATAATTTAAAAAATAATTTCTTTTGGTTTCTTAATAGTAGTTTGCTTATCTGTTGTGAAATTAACACTGGAAAGCTATTACAGCATGCGCTAATCATACAATAATCAGTCGAGAATGGATTGAAGACAGATACTGCAGTATTTATTTCCCACCAGAGAAGCTTATTTGATGTCAAGCTTTGATTTCCCTTAAGACTTCTAATAATGTGGGTTTTCTCATATGGAACTGTTTGCTTTCTGGGATTTCTTTTTTATCTTTTGACAGTTTTTTATTCTGCTATAATATGAGCCTTTTGTGATTGGCCAATAAACAGTGGTTTGAATTCACGTATAGCTAATTCCATGTGTTTGCTTTACCCCTTACTTGGGGTGATCATTTCCCAAGGACCCCTGTTTCCTGTGCTTCTCAACATGGCTCAGAGTCCACATTGGTCTACTTTTAACCCAAGAGAAAGTTCTTGAATTGTGAGCCAGCAGTTTGTGTTGGGGCTTTGAGATCTTCTTTTATCTAACTTCAAATATATACTCATTCAGTTAAAAATCTGGCCAGGCGTGGTGGCTCACATCTGTAATCCCAGCATTTTGGGAGGCTGAGGCAGGTGGATCTCCTGAGGTCAGGAGTTCGAGACCAACCTGGCCAACATGGTGAAACCCCATCCCTACTAAAAATATAAAAATTAGCTGGTATGGTGGCAGGCATCTGTAGTCCTAGCTACTCGGGAGCCTGAGGTGGGAGAATCGCTTGAACCTGGGAGGCAGAAGTTGCAGTGAGCTGAAATTGCACCAGCTCGGGCGACACAGTAAGACTTGGTCTCAAAAAAAAAAAAAAAAAATCATTTGTTCTCTCCACCATACCATTTTAAACATAAGGGTGTTAGATACTACTGAATATGCCCAACCTGAAATGTAGGGAGAAACCTACTTTAATTAGTGACCCTCAGTGAGAGTCAGGAAATGTTTGCACAAGTATCTAGAGTTTTCTTCAGGTAGCTGTCACAATAGCTCCCTTTTGGGCCATTTCTTCAACATTCTCTCTTTCTGTGTTATGCACTCATATCAGAATTAAGCAGAATGGGCTCAGTGCAGTGGCTCAAGCTTGTAATCCCAGCACTTTGGGAGGCCGAGGCAGGCGGTTCACTTGAGGCCAGGAGTTTGAGACCAGCCTAGCCAACAAGGTGAAACCCCGTCTCTACTAAAAATACAAAAGTTAGCTGGGCGTGGTGGTGCATGCCTGTAGTCCTAGGGAGGCTGAGGCGGGAGGATGACTTGAGCCTGGGAGGCGGAGGTTGCAGAGAGCTGAGATGGTGCCACTGCACTCCAGCCTGGGTAACAAAGCAAGACCCTGTCTAAAAGAAAAAAAAAAGTAAGCAGAATGCCAACAAGAACCAGAGTAGGGGTTAACTAGGTCTCCAGAAACCTTTGCCAAGCTGATGGCACTCAGGTCACACTGTGGAAAGCACTGAGTAATAGTCTGAATTACTCCCTTAATTTCAAATGAATTCTCCCAGTGGAGGACATTCGGGGTTTTTAAAGGTTGGAGCCATTTGTAAATACTATACTTTAAGATTATCTGACTTAAATTTACTTGCTTATGTTGCAGAGAAGAGACTAATTCAGTAGGTCTTTGAACTTATTTCTTCTTCCCTTGTTTGCTTGCCATGTGTTTTCACAGGCTTTATCTCATTTAGTTCACTTATTTTTACCCGTATGTTTACAGATTAGAAAATTATGGCTTAGAAACATTCAATCAGTAAGTAGCAGAGCTAGAATTAAAACCTTCCCCTTTCTGACTTGGAAGCTCTTTCTAAGTGTACAATATCACCTTCCTTGATTTGTTAATATCACCTTTAAAGGAACCCTTTTTTGGGAATCCTTTTTAGCCATCCCTTTCACTACTACCTCAAGTGATTTTCCCTGGAAACTGTATTTCCCAAGGGCTCCTCCCTTCACACAGTTGTGAGCAGTTCACTTGAGCATCAGTGCTGTTATTCGTTTGTCTACTCAAGCAATATTTATCAGCTCTTTAATGTGTACTATGTACTGTACAAGGTGCTGTGTGTATAATGGTGGACAAACCTGCCTTCTTCATGCTGAATGTCTAGTGGGAAAGAGTAACATTAAACGAATCAGTGTGCAAATACATTTATATAATTAAAATTGGTAGACCACTGGGAGATAAAAGGTTCTATAACACAGAGTTATAAAGGATATTTTGGAGGGCTGTACCCAAATAAAACTGAATGTTGGCCAGGATCTTAGGTTATCACTTAGATCATGGGCCATGAAGGTCGTTGCTGTGTCTGTGTGTTTGGAGTGTTTCTGTGTACTGAATGGGCCCGGCCAAATCCCTGACCTTGATCAGCTTTTCCTGAAGGGTCAGGGATAGCAAATGAGAGAGCATGGGTGGATTTAAGTAAGTATAGTACCACCGTGGGAACAGAAACCTTAAATCCATTCTTTATGTCACCCGGAGTAACATTTTCATATGCAAAACATGACATACCAATAACCAGCAAAACGGAGCTGCCTTTGTTAGTGCAACCAGTTCCTCCACAGTGTAGAGAGGAGTTGATCAGATATAAAGCTTGAAAATTTTCATTTATTTCCAAGGATTTTGTCATAGATGTCAAACAGACTTTTCAGAATTTTAGGATACATTATGGGAAAAGCAATTTTTCCTGCCTTTTTTTTAGCCATGAGATTCAGGTTTAAGGCATATAGTATAATGGTTAAGAACATGGGCTTAGGAGTCAGAAAATTTGAATTTTATTCCAGTTTTGCACTCCTTACTTGCTCTGCAGTATTGGGCAGTTAATTTATCTTACTAGCTTCAGTTTTCGTCATCTATAAAATAACAAAAATAGCACCTAATTTATAGAGTTATTATAAAGTTTGAACATGATAATATAGGTAAAAATTCTTAGTATAGTGGCTGAAAAATATTAAGTGCTTACCTTGTTTTCTTTCTTCATGGCATTTATTATTATTTGAAATTACCTTATTTATCTTGCTTATTTCATGACTGTCTTTCCCACTCAGAGACCATGTTAGTCTTGTTCATTGCTCTACCCTCAAAATGGTGCCTGCAGTAGGTGCTTAGAAACTATTTGTCTAACAAATAAATAATGGTTATCATTATTCATGCCTGTTCCAAGCAGGTGCTTTGGAAGGTCCAGCAGTGAACATTGCCTATCCTCTGCCCATGTTTAGTGGGAGACAAATAAGTCTATAGACTCGTGTCATCATTGTCAAGGCCATGAGGCTGAATGTGCATTTTTAATGAAAACTTTTTCCCCCCGGGAGCTGGTAGTTGTAAACCTTCTATAAAAAGCCCATTACACAAATCCATTCAGTTCTCAAATGCTTTCGTAGCATGAGAAGCTGGTAAGTGTTTCTGAGATGCGTACAATATGTTCCAATTTACTTTTTGTTAAACCTCACTTAAAAATAATTGAATTTTTTATTTAGTGTTGGAATTACATTAGGCACTTGCCAAATATTCCTAGATTCATGCTGGCATGCAGTGTTCATGTTCCTGTACTTCCTTTTCTTTCAGTAAGAGGCAAGGTTTCTAATATCTTTCCTCTCCTTTTCCAGGTCCAAGGAAAGGAAATTGTCAGCAGAGAGAGCACTGGGAAACATACTGGAAACCAAACCCGCAGGAAGGGTCTCAGAGCATCTTCATGTGACTTATGGTCCCAGTGTCACCTCTAGGGTCACCAGCATCTAGAGGTGACACTGAGACCATAACTCACCTGTAGGTGCTGGTCTCTTATAGCATTAACACTCACATTAAATCTTGTTACTATGAAACTCATAATTTGATTTTTGTCTAAACTTTTTGTTCTGAGTTATTTATTAATGTTTAATTTCCATCATTTACATAGGAAATTTTTCAAAATAATTCCATACCATTCTCTTCATTAATTTTAGTAACCTCCTACAGGGCCAAATCGAAACTAGCAGAGAGGGTCACTCATTAAGTCTTTTGTGCCTCCCCTCAACCCACCCATGCATGAAACAGTTGAGATTTAGTGGTTGGTGGCTCCAGGATGCACATCCCATTTATTTAGTAGAAAAGCTTTCAGGAAATCTTAACATTGCTTTGCTTCCTTTCTAGCTTAACATACAATCATATTGAATATCCTGACTAGGGTGAGAATTTCTTAGTAAATGAAGGCTGCTATTTAAGATTTTTGTTAGAACAGATGAGTTTAAGTAGATTTTCTCTAGGTCTGGGTGTTGATGACTTCCTAGGCAAAAAAACCCAAAAAAACTTGGATGGGTTACACACACATACACATACACACACATATATATAACAGAACATATATATATATATGTTCTGTTATGTAAATGACCCTCTCTACTAGTTTCCATTTGACTCTGTGGGGGGTTACTAAAATTAATGAAGAGAATATGGAATTATTTTGAAAAATTTCCTATATAAGTGATAGAAGTTAAACATTAATAAATAACTCTTAGAACAGATGAAAAGTTAGAAAAATGTCAAATTATAAGTTTATGTTCTGTTCAGGACATCATGCCCTGTTCAGTTTTGGTCCACACACTCAGCTCCAGGAAGCATGGCTGGAGCCAGAATGTGACTAGCATTGTTATTATTTTCTCCCTGTAAATATATATATGTGAAAGTGTTTTTTAAAAAAAGGTAGATTGCTGAAAGATAAATTGGACTTAGATCTTATTTCCTGCAACTATGAGAAACATGACACTATTGGTTGGTAGAAGAGAAAAGAGGATTATAAAAAGGGTATGAAAATCTTTAGGTATGAAAATAGTTATAATATAGAAAAGAGCATTAAAAACTTTGATAGGGGATGCCTTTCATAAAAGGTCTCAGGCTCTTGCTGGCTTACACTTTATCAGGTGGAGAGAAACAGTTTAGCTCAGAAAACAATAGAAAGTATAACATTTTTAATAATTTACATATCCAAAGATGTCCACATCCTCATCCCTGAAACCTGGGAATATGTTAGGTTATATGCAAAGGGGAATTGAGGTTGCAGATGGAATTAAGGTTACTAATCAGCTGGCTAAAAAATAAGGAGATTATCTTGGATTATCTGAGTGAGCCCAGAGTAATAACAAGGGTCCTTAAAAATGTAAAAGATGGAGGCAGAAGACAGAGAAAGAGATACGAGGATGGAAACGGGATCAGATAGATGCTGTGTTGCTGGCTTTGAAGATGGAGGAAGGGGGCCTTGAACCAAAGAATGCAGGCAGCCTCTTGAAGCTAGAAAAGGGGATTAAACAGATTCTCTTCTAGAACCTCTAGAAAGGAACACAACCCTGACAACACCTTGATTTTAACCCATTGAGACCCTTGTTGGACTTCTGACTTACAGAACTGTAAAATAGTAAATTTGTACTGTTATAAGCCACTAAGTTTGTAATAATTTATTCCAGCAACACAGATAAGAAACATAAGAAACAAGGAATTCTTGTCAGGGAGATTGACTCTGAAAAATCTAGGCCATAGGCTCAAGGATGTTGAAGGTCGGTGTCTACCCTCATCTTTGTTCTGTTCAGGACATCATGCCCTGTTCAGTTTTGGTCCACACACTCAGCTCCAGGAAGCATGGCCGGAGCCAGAATGTGATGGACATTGTTATTATTTTCTCCCTGTAACTATGCCAGTTACTTTGGATTAACCAGAAAAATGTAATCTGGTACTGTTTGAGAATTATATCCAACCATAATTACCTGAGGGAAAATGGAAATAAGCTCTCTTCCCTGCTGGGTTGGTGGCCTTTGGTAAATATTTACTTTTGCCAAATGGACTCAACTCTCACCTGCCAACACGATGGGAATTCTGGATGGGAACATGTGGCGACTGCAGAGCCTTAGCTTGTGGGACGGCAGTGATGGTTTTGTTAAAGTAGACACTGAGGGGATGCTGTCAAAGACTTTGCTTCAGATCATAACCAGGCTAGCTTTCTTTTCTTGAAATGGGATTTATAAGACCTAAGAGATAAAAATGTTTCCATGAAGTAGCTTGTTTTTTTATTTCACTTGGCAAAGGGAGGCAAGGACATGCAATTATCCTTTTTTTGAAAAGAATATAAAATTGCCCAGCAGGTTTTTTTTTTTTTTTTTAAAGTGTGCTTACATTTGTAAACTACAAAACAAAACTGACAAGAAACTGAAATGTAATGGGTGGTAACTGAGTTAGTAACTGGACAATTAGACATTCAGCTTTGATCATTTAAAGCAGTGGTTTTGACCATTTTTCAGCAGTTGGTGGGAGTGATTGATCACAAACCCCTGTAAGAATGTACTAAAAACTATGGACCTTCTCTCTAGAAAAAAGAGAATGTCACAATTTTTTTTTCATAAAATTTAGGGACTTCCCAGACTTCTGTAAATTCATCTAGAGACCCTGGGTTATGAGCCCCTAGGCAAAGTGTCCCTAGCATGGTGACAGGGGATACATAGGCAGCCATTATGAATCAGAGGTGGGCACTGATCCTAGCTTTATTATAACTGGAGCACAGAACTTAAGTGTGGCTCTGAAAAGTAAACCAATCAAATGAACTAAAATTATACTTCATGGTTCATTCAGGTAAATTTAATGGTTTTAGAAAGTATCTTGGGACATCTAAAAGGGAAAGATACTGGTGGTTTTGAGTTAATTTTGTTTTTCATATCGCTATTCTCTTATTTGAAATTTTTTTTTACATTTATTTTTTGTGAACTTAGCCCTTGATAATGCTGTCAGGCCCCTAGTCCTGGGAACACAATTCTTTTGCCTTTGGCCTCTACTAAAGCTAACAGTAAGCACCCATTTAGATAAATTAATATTACTTTGAGTTTTTGTAAGCTGTAGGTGAAAAAGAAAAGTATTCTTGAAAATGAAAGGATGCCATGATACTAAACTCATATTCATTGTATTTGATGTTACAAAGCATGTTTCATAAGATTTTGAAGAGCTCTGCAGTAGCAACTTTTTGTGGTTGGGGAAAACTGAGCCACAGGCTTGTACTGATTTGTTAATAATGTATTAATTCATCTTAAACCTGAGAAAAATCTAGACTCATGAACAGAGTCTGAGTGCTGCCTCCTCCCTACCCCCATCTACCAGTTTCTTCTGTTGTCCATCATTGTAGCTGCATCCATTGCAGTGTACTAACAAGACGTGTTTGCAGTTGGTGGTTTAGCATTGTTGTGAACTAGAAGTGGAAGGGGTAGCTACTGATGAGCCACCAAGCTGTGAGTGCAGGAAACAGACCAGAGAAAGGAAACGGATGACAGAGGCTTGGAATGGAAAATAGAAGAAACCTTATAGCAAGAGTGTGAGAGCCAACATACTTAAATAATTTTAAATCTGCGTGAGATATAAGTTGTGGCAGGAGAGACCTTTTTTTCTTTCCCTTGGATGAATAGTGTCCTTTTCTTGATCTCCTCTTTAGACAGTTGTGGGTTAAGGGCTGGAAGGAAAGGTTATTCTCCAGGAAAATGTTATAGCATTTTGTAACTGTCAAGTGGGGCAGAAATATCAGGTACTCTTTTGCTGTTAATGTTGCCTAAAGTGTCAGGGACTTAATATGGAGATATGTGGACAATGAAAGAACAAGGAAGGTGCAGTGTCCTTCACAGCAAAGGCCTAGAGGGGAGTAGGGCAGCTTTTTTTTGGGTCTTCTAGCTTTTTCTAGTCAGGGAAAAATGGCCTAGAGAACTGGCTGTCATAAATGGAAAGCACAGTATAGGGTTCTCGGCTCAATCTTCTTGGCCCCTTCCTTTCCTGCAAGAGAACAAGGAGTTTTTGCCTTGTTGTTTTTGACCTTTGTCTTTCTCCTTGAATAAGTAACTTCACAGTGGTAACAAGACCTTTCCAAGGTAGGCTTGGTGGCTGTGACCCAGTTCTCAGGTCAGACTTGGCGGAGACGTGCCTGCCATGGAGGATATTATTCAGAATAATTAAAACCACACTTCTTGCTGATCTGTGGAAGTCCAAAGTCTTCACTAAGGTTTTCACCAGACATCTGCAGGCTATTTCACCCATGTCGTTCTCCTGAGTCAAGGTCAGCTTCTGAACATTTTTTTCATACCTGACCTGTGTTCTTTTGGGTCAGTTACAGAAAAATGCCCAAGATGTTCTGAGGCCAGCGTTTATTAGAAAAGATTCCCAGGAGTCCTTGAGTCAGCAGCTTCATGTGAGGTCTCTCTTTCCTTTACTTCCTCCTTTCTGTTCTTTCACTATCCCCAATAAAGTACCTCCTTCCCAACTCTTCCCGCCCCAGCCTTTCTTTTATTCGTGGTAGAAGAGGGTGTGTATTAATTCATTGAGCAAATATTTATTGTCTACTTTGTGCAGGCTCTATTCCAGGCTCAGCAGAAGTAGCAGTAAGCAAAATAGAAGAGAAAAACCAGAGTCCTTGCCACAGCCTACCAGGCCCTCAGCATCTGTCCTTGTCATCTCCATGCCTCCTTTTCTATTCACGCTCACTCAGCTCTGCCCCTCATTGGCCTCTTAATGTTTCTTAGAAACATCCTTCTGTTACTCTTCCAAGGCCTTTGCAGTGGCTCTTCGGACTGCTTAGAAGGCTCTTTCCCTGGAGATCTGCAGGGCCCACTTCCTCACTTTCTGGAGAGTTTACTTAGTTTTCACATTCACATTGGGCCTTCCCCAAATACCCAACCTCTAACCCTCCATTATACCAGGTCACCCTGACCTGCTTTATTTCTCTCCATTGCACTTTTCACTCTCTGACTTAGTATATATTAACTAATTATTGTTGTCTGTCTCCTCCGCATTACCATGTATACTTCATGAAAACAGAGACTTTGGTTTGTTCGCTGCTGTATCCTCAATGTCTAGAATAGTACCTGTACATAGTCCTTAGTAAATAATCCTCATTGAATGAGGACTAAATGAGTGAAAGAATGAAGATGGAATAAATGAATGAAAGGCTTACTATAGCTTGTATGGTAGGGAGTGATTCAGAGGCTGGTTGCTGAATGCTGACTGTCATGGCTGAAATCCCTGCTGCATGTATTAATTGTATCTTTGAGGGCATGTCACTTAATTTAAGCCTTCTGGGCCTCAGTTTTCTCATCTGTAGAATAGGAATAAGAATAACATCACTCTATAGAATTATAGGAGAACTAAACCAAGCCGTCGTGTAAAGCCCTTAGCACAGTACCTGGCATATAGTAAGTTCTCAATAATTATTAACTGCTATTATTATTGGATCATTTGCCAGAATCAAGCAGAGCCTGAGAGATTCTTCAGGATCACCCGCCTCCTGATCTGGTGTTACTGAGACTTTCCTGTTGGGGAGCAAAGGTTAGCAAGGGCCCCTACTAGAGAGACCGTCCCTGGGTACAACTTTATCTAAGGGTTTCTTTGAACCACAGATACACCTGGTCCTCGCCTTCAAACACATATAAAACACTTCATCTTACCAGATGGGCTACAAAGAATACAGACATCCTCTCTGGAAATAACTCTTTCCTGTTTAAATATTTAGCAACCAGTTAAACATTGTACTGGTTTTTCCTTTCCCTTTTCTATTACTTTTTAGGCTGCAGTAAATAATTGCTTAAGGCTGCACTTTAGGAGACATTTGTAAATTTTTCTTTTGCCTTGTGATAACAGAGAAAACCATGTCAAAAGTCATTCTGACAATTTGTATTTTAAGTTTTATGAGTTACCATTTAAAGAAGAGCAATTGGTCATTGGTAAGCCTTCTTAAGAGGTTGGAGCTTTGATCTTAAATCCTAGGGAGGCTTTGCAGAAATTGGATACGACATTGTTGACAGGTTTGTCGGTAGCTATTCTACGGCCATTAATTAAACACACACACTCATACACACACTTTATTTACTACCCTGGAATAAGTGAATTGAACTTGACTTTGATTTTTGATGGGAAGCTATGAGAGGGTCCAGGAAAACATCAAAGGAACCTTCTTAATCTAGCAGGACTGACTCTCAAAGGACCTAGCCTGAACATTTAAAGAGTTCTGGATTCCAACACTAGTCTAGTTTCTTTTCTGTAAAGCACTAATTCTCCTTAATGATAAGAAAGGTGCAGGAATGGCCTGGCATGTTGGCTTATGCCTGTAATCCCAGCACTTTGAGGGGCCAAGACGGGAGAATCACTTGAGCCCAGAAGTTCGAGACCAGACTGGGCAACAGAGTGAGATCTCATCTCTACAAAAAATAAAAAAAATTAGCCAGGCATGGTGGCATGCATCTGTGGTCCCAGCTAGTGCCTGTGGTCCCAGCCTCTCAGGAGGCTGAGGTGGGAGGCTTGCTCAAACCTAGAAGGACAAGGCTACAGTGAGCCATGACTGTGCCATTGCACTCCAGTCTGGGCAAAAGAGTGAGACCCTGTTTCAATGGGAAAAGAAAAAAAATTAAGAAAGGTGCAAGGGCAAATAATCATCTCCATCCCAGTCCATTAAGTTCCACAAGGTTACAGGCTCTTTCCTTTTATCTCACTTCTAAAAGACTTCTTTGGAATAGTGTATATACTTTTGTTTTGCATTTTAATAGTTTTTACCTTTAAGATCTCAACTTTAACATCTTAAAACTTTTTTTCTTTTTAATTGTAGACTTTCGGAATAATCACAGCTATCTTAAAACTTTTATGCTCCTAAGCCCTTAGAAGTGAGGGCTTGATACTTGTAGAAGCATAAATAAGGCCAGATGATGCCTTTGCAGAGGCAAATCTGAACCTAGTAGTTGGGAGGTCCATTACTGCATCTGCTTGTGAAACCCCAACAGAGCACTAGCATCAAGTAGCCATCACATGCCTGTTAGGTGCTAGGCACTAAAGAGTTGGGTGCCAGCTCTAAAGAGTAGTGAGCAAAAAGAAAACATCCTGCTCTGCTGGAGTTTATTTTCTAATGGACAGTTAACACAACAACAAAATTAACTACACAGTATATCAGAAGGTGTTCAAAGCCGTAGAGAAGATTAAAGGAGGGAAGGGGCTGATGTTACAATTGGTTTGTATTTTAAATAGGGCAGTCTGGGAAGGTCTCACCAATAAAGTGATACCTGAGCAAAGACCTGAGGCGCTGAAAGAGTGAGCCCTTGGCACAGGTGTGGGAGGAGGCAGCAGCAGGCACAGATTCGGAGGCAGGAGGATGCCCAGTGTGTGGGTGGAGCAGGGAGGAGGCTGGTGAGGCTGGAAAGGGAGTAAGGGCTGAGGAATTGTAGGAGGCATGGGAGGAGGTCTCCGCAGATCATTTAGGGCCTTGTGGGACACGTAAGACTTTGGCCTTTTCTCAGAGTGAGATGGGAGTCATGGGAGGGTTTCTCCCTTTTTCTTTTTTCTTCTTCCTCTTCTTCTTCTTTTTTTTGTTTTTTTGTTTTTTGTTTTTGAGAGACAGCATCTTGCTATGTGTTGCCCAGGCTAGGCTTGAACTCCTGGGCTCAGGAGATCCTCTTTCCTCAGCCTCTTGAGTAGCTGGGATTGCAATCCCAGACATGTGCCACCATGCTTGGCTTTTTATGGGAGGGTTTTGAGTGGAGCAGTCACATGATCTGATCTACATAAAGCAGGATTGCTCTGGCTGCTGGGCAGAAGCTGGGGACCATTTAGGTGGCTGTTGAATTGATTTAGGCTACACTTGATTTACACTATCCAAGATAGTGTAGCTGGAGCCAGGGTGGAAGCCATGGAAGTGATGAGAAGTGTTTGGATTCAGGATATATTAGAAGGGCAGAGCAAAAAGGATTTCCTGATGGGTGGAGAAGAGTTGGTGTGTCTGCAAGATTTGAGCCTCAGCAACTGGATCGTGTGCTCTGCCACACACTCCTTTTTATCCGTGGCCCTTATTGGTGTCCAAGTTATTATCAAGCAGTCACTCTGATCCTAATTGCGAAACTGTAGACACTCTGGTAGCCAGGAGAAATACTTCTGTGGTCTTCTGAGCCATTGCTCAGAAGATGCTACCAGGTTAGTTAATGAGAGAGAACTCGGCTCACCAGTGTAAGTTACTTAGTCTTTCTTGACACCTTCTCATTACACTTTTGGCATCACATTGTGGGGAGGAACTGTGATAGGTGTTGGTGCCACCCAAACCTGCACCTCAGCTCTGAGTCTGAAAAATGCAGGAAAAGAGCAGAAGAGTAGGAGAAGCTAAAGCAAAGATAAAGAATAGAGAGATCTGGAAACTTTTAGTACAAACCACTTTGAAAAGAAGACTATCAGGAGCAGTAAAATGTGTATCTTTCCCTGGTGTTTTCCCTTTTTATATCTACCTTTCATAGCTTCCAGTTGAAAGATAAAAAGGTGATATTTCCACAATAACTGGAGTGGGACTTAATGGACTAACATGGAATGTAACAAAAACAAAGATTAAGTCCCACATTTAGTCATTGAGAGATGGCAAGAGAAGAGTTTAGGGATCCTTCTAGTCAGATACATAGAAGATACACTGGCTTTCCAAGATCCCACTCTTGATTGCACCCATCGTAATCTCTCCTACTTAAATAAACCACCAAGCCTGCTGTGAGAGAGTACGAGGACATAGTTTGCTATGATGTTGGCCAAGGATAGAGCTGAAAAATCTCACCCCGTTTATTTATTAGGAATCTTGTTTTCCATCCTTGCCTTGCACACGTGGGGTTGAGTAAATCTTAATCTGAGTTCTTATCTCAGGAAGAGCAAAGGGTAGCCCTGGAAGCCTTCTAAATAGCAGGTGCAGGACAGAATGAAGAGGAAAAGAGAGGGTGGAGACCAGTGGAAAATATCTTTGGGAGGCCAAGAAATCCATAAGGCTGATGAGCTAGAGAAAGGAGCAGGTGGATGGGTGAGCTGATGCCTAAGGGCGCAAACTGGAACCTACCGGGATGGGATGATAGGGAGACCAGATGGACTGGCATTGGGTCAAACCAGATGGTGGGCTTTTATTTTTAAAAGGATTTGTAAGTCCTAGGAGCAAGGAACCATAAGGGTACTAGGGCCTTTAATCCCATTAGTAGAAAACAAAAGTGTGCTCTTTAAAAATGTAAACTCATCAATTATAGAATTTATCAAAACTTTGGGACAGACAACTCACTTGTGAAACCCCAAGGAATCTCTGGATTCTATATTGATGGAAGGAGAAACTGAAGAAATAGTCTAGGCATTATAAGTTAATTAAAGACACCTCCTTAATAATTTAAAGTGCATTTACTAAGTTTACATTCCAAACCAAACAAAATATGATATATTTGTATGAAATAGGCTGGCTCACATGTGGAGTTGGGAGAACAGCTAGCAGTGTAAGTAGGGACTGATGAATTATTGAGTAAATTTTGAGTTGGTAATGAGAAAACTTTTAAAATTTAAGCATCTATTGCTTTCCCAAAAATCAGACCCCTGCACCCCACCTCCCCAGTTGCTGTGTCTAGAGCAACCTGGCCTCAGTATAGCTACAGCTGCTCTCCTGGTTGCTAAGACATGAGAGCTTTTACTGTAGTCCTTGTCAAGACCCAGCCTTAATTTTAGGGTCCAGAGCTATTTCCATAATCCCTCTACAACGGACTTATTTTCAAGGAGACCAGACTCTTAAGTGTAGCCTGGAGCCATCAGTTTGTGCTCCCGTGTGGCATGAGTGTGGATGCTGTGCCTGCAGAGCCACGTGTCCCTTGCATAGACACGCAGAGGGGTTGGACAGGAGGGTTTGGTGTGCTACAGAGTTCATGAGGAATCTGCCTTCTTCGTATTATGAAATAGCCGATTCTCCTGCTGATAGGAACACTCTAATGTAATCTAAAAAAGACAATAAATGTTAAGTGTTAATATTAAGAGAAAGTTTTAAGTAGTGTGATTAGTTGTTAAATGACTTTTCTGTTTAGAATATGCAGATATATCCATTAAGTAACTGTGAATAATACTGCATCATTTTCAATGCTATTTCATAGATATATCTTTCCTTAATTACTTCTGAAAAGTATAACTGTCACTTTGTAGTTGAAGTTGAATAGAGTTGCTTTCCAACACCACTGACTGTTTTTGCTTGCTTGTTCATTATTATCTCTACAGGTATGGAAACCTGACAAGTCCAAACTGTGAAGAAGATGGAAGCCAAAGTTCAACAGAGTCCAAAATGGTGATCAGGAAGTGAGTCTCCCTTTTCTTTGCATTCTAAGCTCTCAGTCAAGACAATATCTTAAAGTAGTTTAGTAGAGTATTTTATTCCTTTGAATGTTGCCATGATTTTTTTTTCCATAATGCATACAGAGGCTTATTTTTTGATTACCTAACAATATTCATTTATGTAACCAGTGAAAGTATCTTAAGTAACCACTGTCTGCCAGGCATTGTGCTAAGGTACACAGAACAAACAAGTGAACAAAACAAGTGAACAAAATAACAGTCCCAGCTCATAAAAAGTGTGTATTTTACCAGAAAGAGACAAAGAATACACACAAAAAAGTGAAGAAGAATGAAGCAGGGTCTGAGGGCTGGAGCGTTTGGTTACATGTAGGGTGCCCGGATTGGGCTGTCTGGTCTGTTGGCATTGGAGCACACCGAAATGAGTTGTGCCCTGAGCCTTGCAAATAGCCAGGCAGACAGACCACGGGAAAGGCTCTGAGGCAGGAGCGGTGTTTGAGAAACAGCAGGGAATTGCATGTGGCTGGAGCGCGTGCTAGGGGATGAGCACTGTGAGGTGGTGCAGGAAGGTGGCCACTCACAAGGGGACTCATAGGAACTTGCGGAAAGATGTTGAATTTGATTCTGAGGAAGATAAGAAGCGCTTAGAAGGTTTTGAGAAGAGTGCTGTGGCCTGACATATCTTAAAAGACCCGCTCTGGCTCTGAGTCCAGAAAATAGCCTGTGGCAGTGTGGCTGGGGGCAAGGGTGGGAGCAGGGAGCCTGGTCAGGACCCTCCCAAGAGTCCAGATGAGGGCTGCTGGTGGTGCGGGCTGGAGCAATAGCAGTGAAGGTGACCAGCCTTTGCAGAGATCTTCCAGGTGTTGGTGGCAGGACAAGCTGGAGTGCATGGGCTGTGTGAGAGAACAAGAGGAGGCCAGATGCTTCCCAGGGTTGCGGTTTGAGCAGCGGAGAGACAGGACCTTGGCTTTACAAAACAAGAAGATCGAGGGAGCAGGTTTAATGGGGAGTGTGTATCAGAAATTTAGTCACAGACATAATTAGCTCAGTCTAGATTTCAGGGAGAGGCATGGAATGGAGGTATAAATTTGGATGTCTTTAGTTTATACATGGTATTTAAAGCTATGAGACTGAATGTGGCTTCCTGGGAACTAAGGGCAGATAGAGGAGAGAAGATCCAGAGACTGAGCCTGGTTCCTTGGGTGTTTAGAGTTAGGGAAGTAGAGCCTCTGGCAGAGGAGACTGGAACAGAGCTGCTTTGGGGAAGGATGGGGGAGGAGAAAAAAGAAGTTGTTGTGTCCCAGAAGACAAGCAAAGAAAGGATTTCAGGGAGGGAGTGACCGACTCCCTCCAGTGCTGCCCGTCGATGGAGTGTGAGGGTCTGGAAAGTGGCTCCTCCTTTGCGGTGCTGCGGTCTTTGGTGACTTGACAAGTGCAGTTTGGTGGATAGAAAGGTGAGCAAGCGAGAATGAAGGGGATGAAGCGGGGACAGTGAGTCTTGTTAGAGGAGGAGCTTTGCTGCAAAGGGGAGTAGAGAAATGGATGGAAGATGGGGTTTTTTTTTGGTTGTATATGTGTTTTTTAAAAGATGGAAGGTATTTTATGCTGATGAGAATGTCCTATGAGAAAACATCCATGATGCAGGGGTGGGGGCCATTGTAGGGGTGATGTTCTTGAGTAGATGGAATGTGCACCTGGGTGCCTGAAACCACTAGTGTTAAATATTCATTTTGGGGCCAAAAGTCTGGGGGGAATCCTGTGGAATTCCGGGGAGCTAGGGATGTGAAAGTAGAAAGCTGAGTATCTTTTTTAACTCCTGAGTTAGGTTCCATGTGGTTTTACAGTTTTATTTAGTGGATCATAACTTTCCAGAAAATCAGACATACCAGTGTAGGTATTTGAATGTCAAGCACAAGGTACAGTGGGAGGAACAATTCTTTTGTTTTTAGAAGGGCCTGGGGAAGGCCTCTTGGAGGAGGTTACCTTTGATCTGGGCCCTGAAGCATGGAGAAGATTTTGTTGGTAGAGCTGTCTGGGTATAGGAAACAGTAGGACCAAATTGGGCAAATGCAATTTTCATGGAATTTTGGGGAACAACACAGAATTGGTGTGGCTGCTTCATAGAGTACATGTTAGGTAAGAGGGGAGTCAGTGGAGCTGAAGCTAGAATGGACTTACTTCATGAAGGGCATTAATTTCTTGCAGGAGAGTTTGGACTTTCCCTGGTAAGCAGTGGGCAGTCAGCAGTAATGAATTTTTATAGGAGGGAAACAATATAATCTAAAAGGTGATTTTTCAGAATGGGTTAGACATAGAGCCTTCTCGCTCAAAGTGTGACCGTGGACCTATAGCATCAGCATCTCCTGGGTGGGAGCTTGTGAGAAATGCAGACTCTCAGGCCCCACTCAGACCTAATGGATTAGAATCTGCATTTTAACAAGATTCTCAAGTGATTCCTAAGCACTTTAGAGTTTTGAGAATCATAGGAGTCTATGAAAACTCACTAAGATAATGCTTTTTTTAGAAGAGCCTTTTTATAATGGACATTTTGGAGCATATACAAAAGGAGAGATACTGTAAGAATTGAGTGTAATCTAGACTTGTGAGCAGATTCAGAAATAGACGTGTTATTATGCACATATTTTGGAACTCAGTCCAATCTAGAGCTACCATTCAATTAGCCACCTGAACAGTCTGAGGAGAGTCACAATCTGAAAAATATCCAGAGCTGGCCGGGCGCGGTGGCTCATGCCTGTAATCCCAACACTTTGGGAAGCCCAGGAGGGAAGATCACTTAAGGCAGGAGCTCAAAACCAGCCTGGGCAACGTAGTGGGACTCTGTCTCTACAAAAATTTTTTTTTAAAATTGCTGGGTGTGGTGGCACATGCCTGTAGTCCCAGTTACTTGGGAGGCTGAGACAGGAGGATTGCTTGAGCCTGGGAGGTTGAGGCTGCTGTGAGCCGTGATCGTGCCACTGCACTCCAGCCTGGGCAACAGAGTGAGTGAGACCTTGTCTTAAAAATAAATAATAATAAAAAAAAATCCAGAGCTTCTCTGTCCCATGAGGTGTTTGAGATAAAATAGATTTTTTTGGGAAGTAGCAGTTAAGAAAATTGTACCCTGGGTATGAAGAGTCATGTTCATTCTTTTAAAGTCTCATTCGAATTCATTGTATACCAGGAACACTAATGTGAATGAAACTCCAAGCTAAGCTGTTTTAAAGGGTTTTAGAGTTTTAAGCATATGAGGGCTTAACAAAGAGCTTCACACAGAACTCCCCTGAGGGGTCCATCCTCTGGGGACAATGGTCCTTTCCTAAAGTCTCACAATAACTTGGTGGAAAGTTCTTGACCCTTTTCCTCAGACTGAGTTGCCTTTTAAAAAACTATGCCTGATGAAAATATGCCACTTTATCTTATAATGGGTCGCTCTGTCCTACAGATTCTGGAATGTTAAAATCCCTTCTTACTGGTGACCTCTTTCTTCCTTCCTCTCTTCTTCTTTCTCTCTGTTTTTTTCCCCACATCTTTTATTGTTTTTCATCTCACTTCACTATTATTTTTTGGCTCTCTTTTTCTGAAACTATCCTTCTCCTGATCATTTCTGTGCCTAGATAGGGTCACTGCTTTGTCTTTGTCTTTGTGAGAGGAAATCAGGGAAGCACCTTCTCCCATCTGTATGTAATGTATTGCAAATTTCCTGTTCATCCCAGATCTCTGGCATCTGACTTGCAGCAATGATTGAGGGCTTCCTGATGACCAATAGATGTGTAGGAGGTATGGCAGTGGTTCTCAACAGGGTGATTGTTATCCTCCAGAGGACATTTGCCAATGACCTACAGACATTTTGGTTGTCTCAACTTGGTGGGGGGATGCTATTGGCAACTCATGGGTAGAGGCCAGGGATGCTGCTAAAACATCCTAGCATGTGAAAGGTTCTTATATCGGTTCGAACCCTAAAAGCGCGCCAACAGACAACACGAGGTGATGTGGAGCAACACACTGTTTTAATGAGTGCCTGGGTGCAGGCGGGCTGAGACCTAAAATGGCATCAGCCCCAAGTGAGGACGGGACAGGGGCTTTATAGTACTCTGTAAACAGGAAGTGTCCCAGTCTGATGCAACTGCTACGTAGTACCTGGACGGCCTCTTTCTTGGTCTTCAGGGTTATGTGTCTTCCGGCCAGGGTAGGTGTCTTCAGGCCAGGGTAGTTGTCTTCCGGCCAGGGTAGGTGTCTTCTGGCCCACTGTCTTCCTGCTTCTGCTATCTTGCTGACGTGTGCTGCTGGCGCAAGTGGCCTTGAGCCTTGGGACTGGGCCTGAGAAGGGAGGAGTTACTCATCCCTTCAAGCTTTCAGGCCCCGGGGAGAATCTTTCAGCATGTACAAAGTAACTCTCCTCTACCCTAACAAGGAATGATCTGACCTTAAATGTCAATAGTGCCTAAGTAAGAAACCCTGCTATATAGTGTTGAGGCTCTAGTTCTGAAGTGAAACTGTCTTTATGAATACCTAACATATATAAAAATAGGAGCAGGCCTATTTGGAAATTTCTTTATTTGTGTCTCTTTTTATAAGTAGCTGAATCAAATGTGGAAGTGATCCAGAGGCAGCCACATGGAGAGGGAAAGGCCCTGGTGAAGGAGCCTGGAGAACTCAGATCCTGCTTCTTCTCTATCACTCTGTCACTTATCAGTCATCTGACCTTGGCTTAGTCACTTCACCTTCCTTTGTTTCAGTTTCTTCACCTGAAAAATGAGTGCTTGGAATAAATGCTCGCTGAGGTCCTTTTAAGTTCAGTGATGTCTAAGATAAAATTTATTTAGCTTTTTCTTTCTCTCAAGAAATGAATAACAGAAACAGAGATATGGTCCACACAGCATAGTGGACTTTTGAGAGTGTGGTACCTTTGACCACTTTTCTCTGTTGGAAAGTGTGTTACCAGTTTTGAAGAGACAGGAAGAAACACATACACAAGCTTTGTTTGTTATTAGTCATGACATCACAGCTGCTCACTGGGGTCATGAATAAAGAGCTGAGCTAAAGCATTGTTTTGTGGGAGTAAGGCAAGGAGTGGCAAAATGCCCATTGTTTTCTTTTGCTATGAATCTGTTCTCTTGTGATTTCAGGTGGAAAACCGACAGCAGGAATCCAATGACATTCAAGAAGTAAACATCCTGTTTAGGGCAGTTGCCTTCAGTTTTGCAGACCTGGGTGGAGGAGGGTGTGGGGACAGGGACTCACTATTGGATTTAACCATGAACAGAAAAATGCCCAAATATTGTTTGTTTTCCCGTTTTTGCTGTAAAGTAAAGAGCAACCCTTACATTTTACAGGCTCCCAAGTACCAAGTAAAATCTTTCCTGTATTTCCAAATATGGATTTAAACCTTTCAGAGGGTAAAATAACTTTAAAGAAGGAAAACGTGGAAATACAGATGACGCATTCAAGATGAAAAATTGGTTTCTGATGTCTTGGACCACAACCGACTAGGGTTCTTCATGCATTTAAAAAAGTACCAGATTGTGCAGGAACTCCCACATGCGGAGTACTTGTAATTCCAGTCCAGAGTTCAGGCTTTTCACAATGTCAGGACCCTCTAAAGTTATCTGGCTAAAACAAGAATGTCTTCAGTTGCAAAGGATTCAACTTCCAAGGCTTCTGGATGTTGGAATCTTTGCCTCACGGTGATTTCTGATGGTAGGGCTAGACTGATTATATAAGGTGTGCCACATTTATTTCTAGGATCCCTAAATTGGCCACTATTTATCAATTAGGAAACTCACTTTCTATGACAGAAGAAAACATTTGTGCCTATATTCATTCTGCCCGTGCCCTTTTCCTACTGACATTTTTACATGATACAATGCTATCTTTTTAAATAATAAAATCTGAACCAGATGGAAAAAGCAAATTGTCTCTAGGGCAGATTTATTATAGTCATTGAATTCAGAAATGAAGAGAATGTAAGGAAGGGATATTAACCATATAGAGCTTTTACAACACGAATCTTCATTCTCTGAATTTTATATGAGATGACCATATCTCCCTCTCTCTATATATAACTTTATTTAAAGAGATTTAAAACTCCTCAAGAAATGATGCTTTATTTCTTTCCTTTAATGACTATTATAAGGTTGAAATTGTTTCTATTTTCTTTTCTTTGATTGAATCTCATCAGTTTCCTTCTGGAGTGCCAAGTTTTGTTTTCTCAAACTCTCTACCATAGTAGTACTTCAAATTGTTGAAATCGTTCTGCTTTCATTTCCACATATTCAGAAGGTACATATATTGTTCTTGTAATCTTTTCCCAGAAGTTGTAAACAGTGACACCAGATTTCAGTCACTGGTAAAGGATCATGTAAATAGTAGTAATCCAAGACATTGGACACACTTTAAAGAAAAAGCAAAGGAGTTAAAGGAAGTTGGCTGTGTTACATTACTGCCTCAGAAACTTCACAGTGGAAAGTTAAAAAATCTTCCCAGAGAGTTTGCAATCAATATTCATTCCTGCAAATTCAGATGCCCTAAGAAGGCAATTGAAATTAATTGGAGTGATTATAACAAAAATGGGGAAAAGGAGGAGGGGTGAAGAACAGCAAAAACAAGATTTAAAACTCCAATTTAGAAGAATTAAAAGTTATAATGCGAAAGGAATTTTTTTTAAAGTGAAACAAAAGAAATGAAGAAGTGATATGCCGTACCGAAGAGTCTGGTATTGTCTTTAAAATATCCCTACAGGACAAAGAAAAATAAAAACCATAGTTTTACAAGTCATTAGCATTCTAAGTCAAGTCTGCATTTTAGGGACATGGGTAGAAAGCCCTGAGCAGAAACTGATGTTCTAATAGTTGAGGAAGAATAAAATAACATTGATAATCAATGGCTCAAAAAGAAGACAAATCAATCATATGAGTATCTCCTAGGGTTTTCTACATTAAAGAATGTCTCTTTTAGAAAGGAAAACAGACATCACAATTAGACTGTGTTGTTTGATTCACTGTACAGCATTGTAAACAATGAAAATGATGACACCACCCTTGCCACCACCATTGGCTACAATTTGTGGTATGCTTACGAGGCATTCTGCTAAGTACTTTATATTTGTGTCTTCTTCAACCATCACAAATATGCTGAGATATTGTCCTCACTTTATAGAATATAAAGTGAAGCTTCAGAGAAGTTATGTATTTTGACTAAGATCAGGCAGGTGGTTAAGTGACATGTCTGATATTTGAACTGTCGTCCAACTGACTCCAAGACCTAGGTGGAAAGCCCAGGCATGCCATTTATAGAAGAGCGTTGGGATCTCAGATACTCAAGATTTTCCTCCCCATTTGCCTATATCATCATAATAAGACTGCGGAAGTACATGAAGAACTAGATTACAATATCACTGTTGTGACTACTGTTTTAGATTGTTATTATTCTGAGTTCTTTTAATTTGTCACTATTTCCATTGCTCTATGCTGTTTTGCCTGGCTGTTGCTTTATTATTGAATGAATACCCTGAGCAAGGTTTGCACACAGCTGTTAGAAATGTGGAAGCTAGACCTTTTTCCTGGGGAAGGAGATGGGTTGAAGGATATGAGGAAACAAGACCAAATTAGGCCCATCAAAGGAGAACCTGCTTCCTGTTCCTTGTGCCTCATAGCATCTGTCACTACTAACGGAAACTCAGTTCTAGTGGTGAAAACTATAGAAGGCCTCAGCCATTTTTTTCAATAGAGTTCTATTTATAACATGAAAACTCCCTTCTTGGACTGTGGGGAATGAGTTATTGAGATCCCTGAAAGATAATTTTGGTGACTGGCAATGTCCTTTTCTAATAATAGCTAGAATTTATTGACTACTTAGTAGGAATAGTCCCTGTGTTAAGTACTGTACATACTTGTTAAATCCTCATAATGATTATGTTTTATTATTCTTATTTTACAGAGGAGGAACCTGGGGCGTAGGTTAAGGAACATGTCCAAGGCTACGCAGTGAATAAATGAAAGAACTGGGATTTAACCCAGGCCTTAACCTCTGTGCTGCATGACCTTTACTATTTTTCCTCTGATAAAAATGAAAATATTTCTCTTAAGTACTTAGCTTGGGAATGAAAGACAGGTGTGTAAATAACCTTGACTTTGGGTAATTGGCTTCAGGCTTATCCATCCTACTCCGGGCCCTCTCCCACTCACATTTACTGTCTTTCTGTATGTCTTCCTTTCATAATCTTTTTCTTCCTCTTTCTTGCCGTGGAGGTTTTTTTTTTCTCTTCTCTGCCTTCCCCATAGCCCCTGCATTGCCCTTGCCTTCTTAGTGCTTAGATCTGACTCTGGCTTTGTTGGCATTATTTCCCTGGTCTTCTCTCAATCTCTCTTTCACGTCTCCTCCTGGTATTTGAATCTCTATTTACCAACAGCACTGAAATGTGACAATGTAAAGTGTAAAAAAGCAATGCAGGACAACCTTGACAGGTCCAGATAATAATATTTTCATCCTTTCCAGGAAAAAAACAAAGAGGAAAGCTTTGTATCTTTCTTTGTTCCTTCTCATTAGGAAAATCATCTAGCTGGAGGTCTCAGAGGCAGCTTCTATCTGGCAACCTTTCCTGAAACAGAGGAAAACTGTTCTATGATTAGGAGAACAAGGTGGAGGGTCCGGCCCAGAGTCGGGGTCAAGGTTGACTTAGGCTTCAGTCCTTGAAGGACAAAGTGTATTAGATCCCACCCTCAGAGCTTGGCAGAAGTTACTTCATTGCTTGAAAGGCCGACCCTCTGCGTAAATCTTCTTACCTTTTCATTATCTGCAGTGAAGAGAAGATCCAGTTCTCAGAGAATGTATTAAAATAGAAAAACATTTTGCTGCTTTTGAAAAATGGTTCCATGTCTTATTTTCTGCTGATGATTAAGTACAAAAAATTATTATTTCAAATAGATTGCTGGGGAGAGAAAAGAGCTCTAGACGGATAGTGTTATTCTTTTTGTCACGGTAATCCTATTTCTTGGCTGGGAAGTTACACATCATGGGAGAGGTGACTTCATACCTGAAAAAATTTGTATTAAACATTTGACCAATTATAGAGTATTTTACTGCCTATGGAATGTTAATATGATTTAATACGTTTACCTAAAATCTACATTCATTAAAAAATCTGTGATTTGCACATAATCGCTGCCTAAATGCTTGCCTCAGCCCTCTCTGCGTTGCGTGCCTAAAGATCCCTGGGGTGGCTAGAAGTTCTGAACCATTTTCTTTTATCTCTCAGCCAAGGTGCATCTGTCTAATGTCTTCTAACCAGGTGTTATTAGGTGTGATTTCTAGTTGGCTGAGAAATCAATGAGTGGCCAACTGCGGTGGCTCACGCCTGTAATCCCAGCACTTTGGGAGGCCAAGGCAGGTGGATCACCTGAGGTCAGGAGTTTGAAACCAGCCTGGCCAACATGGTGAAACCTGGTCTCTACTAAAAATTTTAAAAAAATTAGCCAGGCATGGTGGCACGTGCCTGTAATCCCAGCTACTTGGGAGGCTGAGGCAGGAGAATCGCTTGAACCTGGGAGGCGAAGATTGCAGTGAGCCGAGATCGTGCCACTGCACTCGAGCCTGGGTGACAGCTCTGTCTCAAAAAAAAAAAAAAAAAAAAAAAATCAATGAGTATAGCAGATTTCATCATGCTCCTTTCCCCCATCTCTTTATATTTTTTAGTTTAACAGATCTTTAAGTCCTCTACAAGTGTTTAGCTCTTTCAGCGCAGAACCTCTGCCTCATTGCTGCCCCAGAGTCCTCATCCCACTGACTCCTAACCCTCAAGATCTCAGCTTTCACATCATTTCCTCAGGGAGACCCTCCCTAAAGCCTTGACCAGGTCAGCTCCCTCTGAAGTTCAGTGCTTCCCTGGAACCCTGGACTTCCTGTATTGTGATGCTCATCGCATAAATTGTTTTTGTGACTGTGGGAAATAAAGGGCACTCAACAAATATTATTTTAATTGGTGAATGAATTTCTTAGAAGCAAAAGTCCTAGAAGCTGCTTTAGTATGTTTCAAACAGTGACATCTGAGCATGTCTTCCTTCCCCTATAGATGATTGCAGTCGGTTGGAAAAGAGTCACACACTGCAAAGTTTTGTATGTTGCCAAGAATGCCTGAGGTAGAAAACTCAATTTTGGTTGTCTCCTCTGCTGTCAGTTTTGGGCCCCTGGCCTTGGCCACCTACCCAGCATACTTGCCCTTAGGACCGAGGAGTTTTGTTCTGTGATCCACCAAAGATTACTTTGGAAAAGGAAGTCACATACTGTCTTTTCTGCTGACTGAATTTAGGTTATGTCACAGTTGTAATCATCCAGTTTGGCTTCAGGAATTACTTCTGCCTTTATAAGTTATTCAAGAATCATCTCTTGCAATTAATACTACAGTTTGATGTCTTTGAGTTGTCCCAGAGAGGATACCTCAAGCTATATGTATGTGGGCACGTATGTGTGTGTGTGTCTGTGTGTGTGTTCACAGCAGCCATCTTCTTCCAGTAGGCCTGAAGTCACACATGTCATAGCATGGCTTGTATTCTGTGTCATTCTTCCTGTGAGAGGTGGCAGATTCTTTGAGTCAATTCCTGTGAGTGCTGATGGATTTTCGCTGAGCCATTTTACCTTTTCAATCCCTTCCTTCTGTGACTTCTAGCAAGTAGTTATAAGACTGTTGACAATTATGTTTCTCTCCAGGTATCTCAAAATGTCCTTATTGACATTATATCATTTGAAATCACAACTGATCAGTGTCAGGTAGATGAAGAAGGACTTATTATATCTCTTCCCCAGAGACGGGGGTCAGTGGAGTTAACTGACCTATCCAGGCTTCCTTAGTTCCCCGGTGGGACAGCCAGGATGAAGGATAGAGTTTTCCTTCTCCAGGTCTCCAAGCGTCCTGTCTTGGTCTGTGTACAGAACCAAGTGGCTTCTGTAGTCTAACAGACATACTGGACCTGTAAATTTGTGACTTCAAACTAGAATTTCCCTTCAGCTGTAAGATTCTTTACATCCCCCCACTCAGTTCTGGTTGGTATATAAGTTAGATCTTAGGACTGGAGCCAGGCTGGGTAAGACCAAAAAGCCATTGGCCAGTAATCCTGTTTTTCTTTTCATCATTATTTTGCGATGTTGCTTTCTTTTTTGAAATCTTAAAAGTTTCGCATTTGTATCTGCTTCTAAATCTATCAAGAACGGAAAGTTTCTTCCCAGGACTGGCACACACAAAGCTACTGTGAGCCTTGGGCATGTGTCCAGGCCTTTCCAGAAAGCTTCCCTGCCTGGTGTGCTGAGAAACGCTCTGCCAATGAGGAGGGCAGGGCTCTGCCTCGTATTCTATTGTGCTGTTTGTGTATGTCTTTCCCTTTCTCTGTTGCTTCGTCCTCCTCCCCCTTCATTCCTCTTTCGTGTGAAAATGCTTTTTTCTGGCTGATTGAGTGTCTGAGTTTATGGTGAACTTTCAAAGCCTTCTTAGGCTAAGCTACAGGAAGGTCACTGTCACAAAGAGTAAAAAAATGCATAGATCACCAGAGCTCATTAAAAACATCAGATTGAGGAACACAAAATGTCCACCTAAGGGCAAGTCCAATCTGGATGAAGGCTCCTCTTTAGGGCTCTCCTAGTTCTTCTGAGGCTGCAGCCTTCCACAGAGGTAAGTGCTGTGTGTCCATCAGAAATACCCACACAAGCATGCAGAGATGGAGGCAAGGATGCACATATTTTGTAGTTGTGAGAACCTGAAAATAACTTAAATACCTGCCTTCCAGTAGAAGAATACTTAATTATGGTGTGTCCATATCATGAGAAACAATAAGATAGATCTAGAGGTAATGATGAAGTATCTGTAACATACTGCTCAGTAAAAAAGCCCATGTTGATTTTCTATCTATCTATCTATCTATCTATCTATCTGTCTGTCTGTCTGTCTGTCTGTCTGTCTATCTATCTGTCTATCTATCTATCTATCTATCTATCTATCTATCTATCTATCTATCTTTCTTTCTTTCTTTCTTTCTTTCTTTGTTTTTGGAGACAGGGTCTCGCTCTGTTACCCAGGCTGGAGTGCAGTGGTGTGATCACAGCTCACTGCAGCCTCTATCTCTTGGGCAAAATCAATCCACCCACCTCAGCCTCCTGAGCAGCTGGGACTACAGGCGTGTACCACCACACCTGGCTAATTTTCTGTATTTTTTGTAGAGATGGGGTTTCGCCACCTTGCCCTAGCTGGTCTCGAACTCCTGGGCTCAAGCAATAATCCTGTCTCAGCCTCCCAAAGTGCTGGGATTACAGGCGTGAGCCACCACACCCGGCACATATTATGTATATTTAAATATGTATACATATCCACAGAAAAGCCTAGAAGGATATATTCTAACAGTTAACGAAAGGTCCTGGGAATGGGATTAGGATGAAGGGAGAGAGTAGGTATTTTGCTTTTTTAGTTTATATACATTTGTAAGACTTACTTTTTTGCAATAAATAATGAGTTTTATCATAATAATTAAGGATCACAGGCATTTAAGAAGTGAATAATATATTAGCATCACTGACTCTTACCTGTAATTTTGTGTTTCTGTCTGGGTGTTCTTTTCAGTGAAACACTGTTTTGTTGTTAGGCTGCTGCTGTTTTTGACTTGAGTATATGATATGAATTATGACCTCTCCATATCTGTTTTTCCATCCATGTCATCATAAGAGTATCTTTTCACTGAAATATTAAGAAACATTAAGCAAGTATACTGGTGTTAATTAGATTAATTCATCCCTCTTTTTAAAGGTGCAAAACTCTTTCTCTGTAAAAGTCAAGCTGATGTAAATGCAAATATCAGGTTTTCAATTAATTTCTTCTGGCTTTCTGGAAGAAAGTGAAATTATTGTTTATCATTTCATTTAATCTGGACTAAATATTTGGAGTATTGAATTATTTCTATGACTTTCATTTGAAGGTTTTATGTATCTACTTTAGATGCAGATAATTGAATATTATAGTTCCAAATGCTTTAACGTTCCACATTAGTGAAACAATGATCTACACCATAGTGAAAACAGTAACACATTTATTTTCTTTCTGTTTGTACTTCAATTCCAAAAGTTAAGCATTAAATTGGCTTTAGTCATACTTATACTTTGATGATAGTCCAGCTTCTTGGTGTGAAATCAAGATGTGAAGAAAGTTAGACACACCTGTGAAAGCCCAGCCTTCAGTTTCACATATGTGGGTAATAACTTAGTCCAGTTATAGTTTGTTAACTAAAAAAACAATTTGTTTGAAGTATAATTAGGTGATAATGATAATTTTAAAATGTGTTAAAAAATTCTTTTTGGCTGAAAAATTTTGGTAAAGTGTTTAGTTAAGATGAGGTGTTGTGTCTCTGTCAATAAAAGATGCATGGATTAATATGTAGTCCCTGTCATCTTCTCCAGCTTTCAGCAGTGAATATGCCTGGACCGTATGGAGTAACCGGTTGCTAGGCAGGCAGAGTGTTCTGTTCTGTTCTCCTTGTCTGTGGCATGTGATTGAGTCAGGACTGTTGGTAAAGTCTTCTTTGAAGATGAAGCATAGAATAATAGCATGCAAAACATTTTATCCTTTTTATCCTTCAGCTATTTGTCTCTAGCCTTCAGTGAGTGGCTACCCCAACTTAAAGACAACATGCTGTGTTATTACTAACATACTGGAGGGAGCTGTGCACATACAAATGACCCTGTCTCTTTTTGTGCCCTGGAACCTTGTCTTCCCCTAGGTGGACTCTGTGACCCACAGAGCCATCAGAAGAAATCACCTTTGTTATCAAGTTTTTCTCCTTTATCTTTTAAAGACATAACTTCTCTACCTACTGTTTCTCCTACTTGAAACATATTCTCCTCATTGTAATTTGAGAAACAAAAGGATAATTTTATGAGGACATTTTCAGTGTTCATGCTGAAGCCCTGGTGATCCTTGTCAACTTGAATTTATGCATTTATCTTTCCAAACTCAGGCACTTCCTTTCATCAGATGGATTTCTGGCCTACCGGCAGTCAGTTATTTCCTAACATATTAGGTAGCAGATTTTGTGGGATTTAATTTGAGCATAATCTTATTGTGTACAGATTGCTTTGAAGTTTCTTCAGGACTCACTAAACCTTCTACACATCAATTTTTCTGCCCTGTATGGGTTTTTCCAAAGTTTAGCCTCCTTAAAACAAACAAACAACAACAGCAAAAAACCTTATCAGCTTCACTGCAGCACTCCCCTTAAAACAATAAAGTTTAGTTTGTTTTCAAGTGCTTTAAATCCATTGATGTTTCTAGGAACTTTTGGATGAATGATCTGTTGACCACCTACCCAAGTTTCCTGGGGTGCCCCTGGATCTGCCCTGGTGTCCAGGGATTGCTTTGCCTCCCCACAGCCAGTTGGGTGCAGTGACTCTCCATTTCTCTTTCTCAGTGCAATCGCTTCCATACTGAGGGCCTGGCTTGACCAGTGTGCAGAAGACTTCCGAGAACCCCCTCGCTTCCCTTGCTTACAGAAACTGCTGGATTATCTCACACGGATGATGCCGGGCTCTGACCCAGAAAGAAGAGCACAAAATCTTCTTGAGCAGTTTCAGAAGCAAGAAGTGGAAACTGACAGTGAGTACTTGTTTGTTCGCAGGGAAAAGGCTAGATTCTGATTCTCCAGCCTCCACGCTGGAGAAAGGTTCTCCCTGTGCTGGCTAATAGGAAACCTTGGTACCCTCAAAACAACATGCTGCTGGAGGATTGGCTTGAGTATAAAATTCTCAAGATTACTGAAGTACTAATTATAGAGCCTAGAATTTTAGACAGAGAAGGGTATTTTCAAGACTACCTAATCTGGCTCCCTCGTTTTATGGATGAGGAAACTGTGGAAACTCCAGCTCCGAAAAATTAAGTAATTTCCTTGTTTCTTCTGTTACCAAGAAGAGGGTCTCCTTGATGAACTTTAGTCTTCCCTTATCAACATGTACCATGCTGAACCTGAATTTGCATTTTATTACCTGTTTAATGGCTCCTTCTATCCTTCCATCACAACTACTCCCATCTAGCAGTCAAGGAATGAAGTCCAGTTCTGATCCTGCCCTCCCAAAAGCTTGGAAAAGGTGTTTCTCCTTCAATATGGAAAAGCATCACTGTAACGGGTCCCCTGCCAGTGCAGATTATCGTCATTTAGCATCTCTAAGGGCCTCATCGAAGGAAGTTTCTGTGGCTGTTTTTCCCTATTTGAAGAATTGACTTCCTATTTTCAAGGACAAAGGAAAGGCAACCACTGCAGGTCATGAGGTGCTTGGAACTATTAGGCTTTGAAGAACGTCAGAAAGAGGCTGGGACAGGCTTCCAGTGTGACGTTGTATCCTCTCACTGGGGTGCTGGGTGACAGTTGCCATGGTGGCTGACCCACTTGGAGCTTCTGACAGGCATTACCCTGAAGGGATGCCTGACTTCATCAGTAAGGGAAAGGAAATGTTCCTCAGCACCAATAAGGAAAGCTGCATCAGCTCCAAAGAAAATAGACCTAAATTCCAAACAATACCTGCTGAATTTCTTATGGATGGGGGTCCCAGAGAGAGGGAAATGCAATTGCATCATTGGAAGCTGACTGCCAAATACTCTATATCTCAGATGACTTCATCTGCCAGGAATGTTTGAATACCAGGGGCACTCCTCCAGCTGCGGACCTCAGCTCCCTTCAGGGCCTCCATGCCTGGCTTTGTGCTGGAGTGGGAAACGCTGTGTTGGAGCCCAGCTCTCCCCATTGGGGCTGCCCCTGGCTCTGAGCCTAATTGGGGAACCGGTGGGACCAGTCATTCATTGTTTCCAACACAGGGACTGCAAGGCAGAGCTCATTTGGCAGGCTGAGGCAGGGGAGAGGGAGATTGCCTCAGTTCCCATGTGCTTGTTTTACCCAATTTTACTCCTGCAGAAGAAGCAAGCTCTCCTATATGTTTTTAAAAAGTAAAATTGTGCTTCATGTTTTTACTTATCTCTGGAGGAGAATCAAAAGCAGAAAACAGTGAAGGCGTGGACTATGCCCCAGAGAGAAAGGATCATGTAATCTTCATGCTCAGCAACATTATAGATACACATTGGGCTGCTGTGTTTGCTGAATGAATGAATGGAAAGATCAAGCCTTAGCACATACCCTGCTCCTTGATTGAAGTGGGTTAGGCTCTGCATTGCAGGGCAACTGGGATATATGTATGTATTTGTTGACAAGATGAGGGAGAGGCCCTTTCTGAACCTTTTTTTGGGATCCCAAGTTTCTAATTACTCCACTAAATTAAACAGTGCCAGAATTGTATGGAGGAAGAATGATGAAATTGGATTGCTTAACATCCTCCATGTCATGAGGTTTTAGCTTCCTTTAGCTTGTACCTGTTTGTGTCACAGACTCCGGGGATAGGCAGTGATCCCCTCCTACGTTTTTCAGTCATAACCCAACCCCATTTGCATCTGAACCTTCAAGTCCAGGGTAAAGGGGCAATCCTTAAATCACATACCTGCCACCAGTGTAGGCAGATACCCACATGCTGCCCTAAAGGGGAAGTGGTGTAGGGTCCACTCTCAGAAGCTCCTTTTCCCTGGAAAATGAAGGAAAGCCACTGTGACTTAATCCAAGATGCCCAATAGTCTTTAATTCTACAAAGAAAGAAAGAAAAGGCTCAAAATATAAGCATTCCTGGGGGAGTAGTAACATGCTGATTTACATTTCTGCTAAGATATAACTGAATGTAACTAGAGTTTTCTTTCCTTGAGAACAGGTTTGACAGGAAGGAGTGTGAGGAGTGTGAAGGGGCTGAGGTTGGGAAACATCCTGAGCACTGGGGAAAGGTTCCAGGAAAGGAAAGCTGGGGATTTAAGTCAGAAAAACTTCATCAAATTCCAGTCTTTCGAAATGGAGACTGGAGGTCCTATTCCAGGTGTGGGCTCTTCTGCTTTTTATTCGGAATCCTGGGTACTGATTTTCTCTTCTTCACACTGTGCCCTATGTAATTTGCTAATTGGTGATCTTGGCTGTGATAGGTTCAGGTGAATTTAGTTGAAGACTGTTCTGCTTCATGCATTCTTAGCTTTGGGTGGAAGTTGAAAGTGACTCTGAACATTTTGAGAATTTTGAGGGCTTCGTCAGCATTTCTAACACCAAAATGGCTCATTTTATTGCCCAAAGTCATACCTGCCTTCATGGCGAGTCCTTCCAGGCTTCTGGTTATAAGTTGCCCAGCAACCAAAAATTGCATGGTTGGGGTTTAGGAGTTAGTTGGATTAGTCCTGGAGCTGATCTGATCAAAAAGTTTGAAAGAGCCCTAGACAAAGGGCTCTCTCTAGACTTTGCCTATCCTGGCTCTTTCTTTGGCCTAGGAGCCAGTGATTTGTCAGAGTGAGAGCATGACAGCTCTGATCTTAATAGAGAATCTAAGAACAAGCAGAGATGGGAAGATCTCCATTGCTCTCAGATGCATTGTGCTTGTGGTTGTCTCCCTGTGGCTGTTCTGGAGGATTGGCCCTCTTCTTCCTAAATAAAAGAAGTGTGATGACTCTATAAGCAAGATTATATACACTGCCACCAAATTACTAATCTTTTCCATATGTGAACAGATGGGCTTCCCAACACGATCTCCTTCAGCCTGGAAGAGGAAGAGGAACTGGAGGGTGGAGGGTCAGCAGAATTCACGTGCTTCTCAGAAGATCTCGTGGCAGAGCAGCTGACCTACATGGATGCAGTAAGTCTTCTCTTTGTGATCAGATATACTTTCACTTAAAACATGGGGGAGTGATGGCACTGGTGCCCCGGTGAGAGCAGTGGGATAATGTGATTTTAAGTCTTCTTGAATCCTTGAGAGAGGCTGCGCCTGCAAATACAGAGTTAAGATGTGTCTTGAATCAATCATCTGAATAATTCAGGCCTGAGCTCTTCTTGCAACTCTAGGAGAAGGTGCTTTTGGAGCTCAAGACACAGAGGGAAATAAGAATTCGAATCCCTGTGAAACAAAATCTGCCTTGTTCTGTGGGTATTTTTCTCCCTTTACACTCATAAATATTTCAAGATCTGAACT
The DNA here is from genome assembly GCF_028885625.2 of Pongo pygmaeus. Lineage (NCBI taxonomy): Eukaryota > Metazoa > Chordata > Mammalia > Primates > Hominidae > Pongo > Pongo pygmaeus. The sequence goes on along the minus strand of NC_072373.2, from coordinate 65,898,347 downwards.
GTTTATTTGGAGGATTGTAAAGGGATCAAAGTATAAGTTAGAATAAAATAAATTCACAGAATCCACATGTGATTGTATCTGGCCCCTCATTTCCACGTGTGCTTTCTGTACTTTTGAAGTTTGAATATTTTTGTGAGCTGGACATTTTTTTTGTGAGCTGGAATATTTTTGAGTATGTCAGTCACATTTCATAGGTCGGTGTTAGCTGGTAAATACAAGAGGACTGTGAGGAGTTATCGTGGTGGCTTTAGCTCTTCTGCTTTATCACTTTTGAGAAAGCAGTGTGGAACATGGTGGAGATTTTCCTTCTAGTGAACATTATCGATGAGTATATTAATTATTTACTTTTGTCTGTTGAAATGGACACCATGAGACAAATCAAGTAGAAAAGGATTATCCGGCCATTCACAAAAATACCAATTTACAAATGACCCAGATGACATGCTTTGCCATATGAAATGTCTGTGTTGTCCTTAAAGTCAGTTCCTCTTTTGTTCCAGCAACTCTTCAAGAAAGTAGTGCCTCACCACTGCCTGGGCTGCATTTGGTCTCGAAGGGATAAGAAGGAAAACAAACATTTGGCTCCTACGATCCGTGCCACCATCTCTCAGTTTAATACCCTCACCAAATGTGTTGTCAGCACCATCCTGGGGGGCAAAGAACTCAAAACTCAGCAGAGAGCCAAAATCATTGAGAAGTGGATCAACATCGCTCATGTAATTGTCTTTTATAAAATATTCTTTGTGTTTGGTAGATGCAAGAGACTACTCCATCACTTCATTTAAATGGTTTAGCTGTTTGGTTGAAAAGGCAGTCAAAAGACCATATATGAGAGCCCACTGGGTTTTTGTTGTTGTTCCAGAGTAAGAAAAAGGTTGCTTTTCTAAACTTGGCAGCTTATTTATTTTCCTCTTTTTTAAAAAATTGGACCCCTGCTCACTTCTTCCCAGTTGTGGGCTCTCACACTGCTACCTCTCCAGAGTGAGACATTCTGTCTGCTTTCCCCTTTGTATTCACGACAAGACTGAGTGTTAGTTTCAGCACCATGTTCAGTAAATATAAATGGATGGTCTGCATGTCAAAACAGACTGCCCTTCAACCCAGAGTGATTACCTGTGCCCCCTCCCAGTACCTGGAGGCATTACATATTCTGCAGTTTTGAAGAGCTGGTGCTTTCTCAGAGTCCTGAATCTCTTTTCTAAAGGACTGAGACACTTACAGAGATCTCATATTAATCTGAGGTCATATCTCATATTAATCTGAAGTTGGAAGGGAGGAGTCTGTTCCTAGGCCTGACTCACATTTTTCTGAGTGTTGGAGTCTAGTCTCTTGGATGAACTGCTTACATACCATGGGACCTCCCCTTCTCAGCATCTTATCTCATGACTGAGAAAATGGCAACAGTGTGCAGTCAGTGGGCCACCAAATATTTTGTGAACTCCTAATGTGTGTAAACCACAATATTCTGTACTTAGGTGACATACTAGGATAGAGCATAATTATTTGTTTACAGGAACCCATACTCAAACAAGGAAGCTAAGATGTACTGGAATTATCTCAGCCTGAGGCAGTAGAGGAGTAGGGCCATGGGAGATAAGCACTGTAAAAGTGGAGGAGAGAGAAATCATTTCTGATGGGATGATCAAGGAAGGTTTCATGGATGAATTGACATTTGAAATTAACTTTGAATAACAGATAGGATTTTTGGTATTTGAAGATTAGAGAGGTATTTTTTTTTCTAGGCAAAAGAAATTACATCAGCAAAATAATGATTTTGAAAAATTATTAATATGAAAATATCATATTAATTTGTGTTCTGGGCTCTATGGGTAAACTCTCAACCAAAACACATTTTGCTTTATGTCCCCTTAAATATGTTTTTCCTTAAGCCCCTATTGATAGGGCATAATGTTACATTCTCTTTTGTTGTCTTTGATTAAAGAGCAGAGACACAATTGTGCCAGATAATTTTCCTTGAGTCTTCAGGTGGTCTGTTATTACAGACTTCTTAATGTATTATGAAAGTCAGCAAGAAACAAAGAGTATAAGTTGCATAAACAACTTCTATTTCTCCTATTCTAAATCGAGCTTATTGCTCAGCAAGTAAGAGATACAAAAGAAGTTGTGAGTGAGATATAGTGTAGAAGTTCTGTCTTTTTAGAATGATAAGGAATTTTTTTTTTTTTTTTTTTTTTTGCCATAAGTGCCACAGCATGTCTCAAAAGCAGACTGTCTACCCCTAATTCATTCAACTACTTTGGCTATAGTGACAATATAGCATCTGTGTATGTGACATAGTGGGGCTCAAGCGATGACTTTTGGTCCAAATTGAATATAAATTGTGTATTTATGTAGTAATAAGAAATGCAAGTTGAATCATTTGAAGTATATTTCAAATCCCATATCATGTGCTAATAAAGCCAAGGGCCCTTACTTTTTTTTGGTGATGTCACTTCCTAATACTGAGTATGTTGTATCTTTTACAATTGTGTAGGGAAATGTAATAAAATAATGAGGCTCACCAGTGGTTTGCTACCAAGATTTATTTTACCTTTCCTGCATTCATCGTAGTCAATTTCTATTGAAAGGATATTTGAAAAAGAAAATTTTTCTGACCTAATATGACTATATTTTCTTGGACTGCCCTTAATGGTATGTTTTTACTTTTGCATCACATCTCCTGGAAGATGCCTCTTTTTCTAGAAATGGGACCAGATGCCTTTTGTACTCCTTTAAACCCTTAGTTTAAACCTCTTTTTGAATAATGTGTTCCATATGTTTATTTCAATTTGCATGATATATCTGTGCCTGAGTTCCTTTTTCTTATTGCAAGTTTCCTGATTTTTAGAATATAACTTTTGTGAACCTTTGTTGAACCATGCTCCCAAAGGCTTAGTTTCCAGATTGCAATTCAGAACATTTCTCTTGCTCTCTCTGTCTTCCCCTCCCTCCCTCCCTCCTTCCCCTCCTTCCTGTCCCTCCCTTCCTTCCTTCCTTCCTTCCTTCCTTCTTTCCTCCCTCCCTCCCTCTCTTTCTTTGTTTCTCTCTTTCTCTCTTTCTCTTTATATCTTTCCAAATAAGGGGAGGACATTGAGGCATTTAAAAAGAGTGGACATGACTTTTATTAAGTACTTTGGCATTTACTCTAAAGAAAATGTTTGAGGGTTTGTTTGGCATAGTTTTCAGTGTCCAGATTTTGGCATGCTAAATTAGAGTGCTGTTTTTCCTTCATATTCAGCATTAACATTTCTTTGCGAAATGATTCTCAAAGTGATTTACATTTATGCCCAATAACTCTGGGACTCCTTACCTGAGATACTCTACACAAAACCAAACATGCGCTCACATGGTGTACTCACTTGTAAACACTGGGCCTAGTACGCTGTCATGTGCCTGTATATGAAGCATCTCCTTTGACATAAGGCCTGGTCCACTCTCCTCACGTTGCTACCTTCCCCATGCCAGCCAAGAATGGGACTTTCTCCCTGTCTGTTTTGCTGTCCCTGCTATTCAGTCACAGGACTTTGACTCCAAGGTGACTAACTGCTGATGCTACAGGCTCCTTATGGTAGCTTAAGTTTAAATAGGGAGCCTCTCTCCTTACCCAGAAAATGGCATCCAGAATGTTTCCTGTTCTCTTTCTATTTTGTTTTAAAACATTGCCAAAATGAATTTTATTTTAAAAGGCCGAGTTATTTTGGAAGCATTGAAGTACCAAGGTGTTTTTGAATGTTTATGGTTGCAGGACAAGCCAGTTTGAAACCAAATGAATGTGCATAAAAATATCCCCCCTTGGCTAAGAGCATAAAAGCCAAAGTTAAACTTGTGGTGAATTTTTATTGCCAAATTATATACACCTCTGTGGACAAGAGTTGGTCATGAGATGTTCAATACCATCTGACCTCAAAGTGGCTGCTGCCCAGCTCATTTTGGGATCTAAAGAAGATCTAAAGTGCATATTTTTAAGACATCTGTGTGCTTTCAGCAGAAGAAAGTTGCTCTTTCTAGCATAGCTCTGTAGACTTACCTCCATTAGTGTTTTTACTAGGAAAGCTGGAAACTATAAAACTGTAACAACAACACAAAAAAATATATTGACGGGAGAAAAACAAGCATACTGTGCCAAAATCTATAAAGTGTTTCGATGACTGGGGTGGGAGGAAGGAGCCACTTTTTGATGTTCAGTATTTATACAGCTGCCTATTTAGTGGTAAGAATTCATAGCAGCTGTGATACCTCTAAAACAGGAAACCACCGAGTCACTGTAATATTGATAGTTAAATGCCTTTTATGTTTTAATCACTCCCCATGCAGGAATGTAGACTCCTGAAGAATTTTTCCTCCTTGAGGGCCATCGTTTCGGCGCTGCAGTCTAATTCCATCTATCGGTTAAAAAAGACTTGGGCTGCCGTCCCAAGGTAAGTTCCCAAGTGTTTGCTCTGCTTTTCTTTGGCCGGGATAATTAGTGGTTGTGATGAGTCCTCACCTTCAAAGCTTGTATCACATAACTAGAGAAACATATTTGAAATCCTCTGTGTGTTTCAGGCAGGGTGCATCTTACACATAATCATTAATGACTTTTGAGGCAGAAATCAAACTTGTTCTAAGTATACCAAAGCCAAGATTATTGGCTTTGGGGATGATTTGAAGGATGTGCTTATTATCTGGATTTTGAGGGATAAGGTTGTGGAGTGATGAAGTTACAGCAATTTGCCATTACTTCTGGTTATTTTTCAACCTCACTACAAAGCCCTAAGCTATTTTAGGACTCAAGGGGTAATGTGTGCAGATAGGACATTAGTTCTTGATGTTCAGTAGGAAACTATTTAGTTGTCCTTTTAGTTTCAGCATTTTAAAAACTATCTTATTGGGATTAAAAACGTTTAAATGTTCTTTCCTAAGTACCTGAAATTATTAACTGGCCACATCCTATATTGTTTTTCTTCATATTTCTTGGTGCAACCTTTGGAATAATTAACAATTTAGTTTCCTGATTTTTGCACTACTGTCATCGCTTCCATTTCCAGAACTTCACTGTAGATCAAAGAACTTTGTGCAAAGGAAGGAAAGGTGAGGGAGGGGGCAGTTCTGATTCTCTGTCACTACAGATTTAGAGGCTGGGGATTGTGTCATGAGTACAACTAGGCCAGCTACATTCAACAAGTTTCCCCAGGTTTGAACTAGTCAGGAAGTTAGGCTATATCAGGGAAGAATGTACAAATTCTGTATGGTCTATACCACATATGGTATAGTCAGTTTCAGTTAGGAGGAGCGGGATGCCAGCTGGCATCCCAGCCAGGCTGCCTTAGTGGGGCAGAATGTAAGGTCTGGGTCCTCAGTTTCATAAGTTTACTCAGAGTTGATCAAGCCCTAAGGGACTGACATTGTTTGAATTTGCAAGAGCCCCAAGCTGGTAAACCAGAGTTTCATAAATTTATGCTGAAAAATGAGTGCCAGAATCCTCAAGCTTGCTGATAAGCTCATATTCTCATTCAGGGGATAGTCTACTTGGTGTAAGCCAAATTATTTATTAGGTGATTCTTTGATGGGTAAAAAGAAAAAAAATAAAGTGGATGTTTATAATGCCTCATGTTACAGAGCTGTAGAAGCCACAGCTACTTGCACTCCAAAGCTCGTGCTTTGTTTATGACACCAATATCTATCAGTAGAAGAACTGGCAGGCTTTTCAAAGACCAATGCAATTTTCTTTATTATTACTCTTTTTTTGGGTTCTTTCTTCTCTATTTTGAATAATCAAGGTGATTGTGTGTATTAAAGAGAGATTAGTTGGTTGATTTTCCTCTGCACACTTCTCCTTAAGAATGATAGGGTCATATAAAATCATTACTTGATAGGCCCTGGTGAAATGTGATGGGAAAATCAGAAGCATGCAGTGTCCCCACCCTTCACACCTCCACTTCACCTCTTCTTTCCCTTACCACCACTCCCCACTCAACTGTAGTATAGTATCAAAAACAGAGGGACAGTCAAGTGTTAAAATGCAGCCTTACTCAATTGATTGCAGCCCTGTCTGATTGCCACGAAAGGTAATCCTTTCTTTGATGGTTGAAAAAAGAACACTAAGGAAAGTCATGTAACCAGCCTAAGATTTCTTCCACAGCAAGTTTGAGACTAAAACACGAGCAAAAAAAAATTAATGGACTTGTATCTTAGTCTCCTTGGTTGCCATATGAAAAGATTTATTCTAGCTGGCTTTTAAAATTATTTTCTAAAGACAAATGAAAAACCCTCTAAGCTGCATTCTGTATAACATATGTTTCTGGTTTGTTTCTTAGTTGGTTTGTATGTGTTTTAGCAAGGACACTACAGAAGTGTCACAGTTCCTTAGAGAACACACTTCTATATCAGCTTTACATGTTCTCCATTGCTAAATTCAAGGAACAGGATTAAGATAACTTATTTGGACATGGTGCATCTATACAATGGAATATTTTGCAGGCATAAAAGGAGTGTAGTACTGATACCTGGTGTAACATGAAGGAACCTTGAAAACATGCTAAATTAAAGAAGCCAGCCACAACAGCTACGTATCATATACTTGGACTTGTATATGAAATGTCCAGAATCAGCAAATCTATGGACACAGAATGTAGATCAGTGGTTACCTAGGGCTGGGACTGGGAGGACGGTAGGGTCACAGGGTGATAGCTAAAGGGTAGAGGGCTGCTTTTTGGGGTGATAAAATATTCTAAAGTTGATTATGGGGATGACTGCACAACTCTGTGAATATACTAAAAAGCATTGGACTGTATACTTCAATGATATGTGGATTATATCTCAATAAAGCTGTTATTGTAAAAAAAAGAAAAGAAAAAAGATATCTTATTTGGTTATCACTTTCCCTATAATCCTTGACATTTGTTGCTTTAAGCAGACAAAGGGAATACCTATTTGTTTCTCTTCATTTAGGGCCACGTATAATTAATTTTGAAATTATTTTCTCCAAATATGAATAGCTTAATGGTTTTCTTTATTATTTAGAGTAATATTACACTCACTATAAAACAGGCTCTTAATAATGGTCTTTTTCATAATAATGAAAATGTTGCATATGTAGTGATATTGCCCCTATTAATTCTTTGTCTTCAGAATCATGCACTCATTAACCCTGGAGGGTGTGTAGAGAAAACCATGAGGCTCACAGAGATGTAGTGTCCTGGAAAGGGAGAGGGGCAGAGCAGATGCTTTGCATATGTGGTTTCACTCACTGTCCCAGCAGTCCCATAAAAGCACTGTCAAATTACCCTTGTAGAGATGAGAACATTGAAGCTCAGGAGAGTTAAGCAGCTTGTCCAGGATCATTCAGAAAGTGAGTGGAGAGATGCAATTGGAACTCACCACCTCTGGTTGCAGAGCCCATCCGGTTCCACCATTCTCTGACTCTGGGAGTAGGAATAGTGTCCTGTGAGCCAGAAAATTTGGCTTCCATACCTACAACCCTCAGCAGTTATTCATGGAAATTTGGGAAAATCCCTGGTTCTGGCATCGTCATCTCTAAACTTAGGGGCCTGGCCAAGATGACCTCTCAGATCTGTGGGCTCTGTGTGTGTAACAGTTGTTTTTTTTTTTGTTTTTTTTTTTAACTCACTGACAAGAACATGTCCTAATTGAACAACTTGATGCCCCAATTGAATAATCCTTTTTTGTGATTATAATATGCATGGCTAGGGAAATATACCTCTCTCCACATGGGTGGCCAAGTCCACCTTAAAAGAAATAAAAAGCCATCCCACATAAAAAAATTCATGGGCCTTATCTGTGCTTACAGTACCCACCAACCCTGAGATCAGCACAGTCCCTCCTTAGACATGGGTCCTGAGGACAGCTGGGCCAAAAGTGTCGGGTTATTCCTAACTCTTCATTGTTAATATTTTCTTAATCCCTTTTCATAGGGACCGAATGCTGATGTTTGAAGAGCTTTCAGATATCTTCTCAGACCATAATAACCATTTGACCAGCCGAGAACTACTGATGAAGGTGAGGCTCTTAGTGAGGGTGCTGTGTAGTGCTGTTAATAGCTCTGGATTCCATTCAAGGAAGAGTAGTGTGAGGGCTCCTTAAGTTCCTTCAACCCCGAAGAAAGCCTAAGGTAACTAGAAGACAAAAATTTTTTAAAATGCAGAATCTAAGAAACTTGGGGCTGAGAAAATTCTAAGTCCAGTTGAGCTCTCTCTTTGTACCTCCCTTAGCTTGCCTGTTATGCAAGCAGATTGTGAAACTTGAGTTCATATGTGTATGTACCTCCTTAACAAGCTACTCTGCAAATACCAAGTGCTGGCAGTTAGGTGGGTGAGAGGCCCTGGAATATTCCTTCTCAGCAAAACATCTAAATGACAGAGGCCAAGCCTGCCTGCAATTCCACATCCTTTATTTGGACTAAATTGCACAATCTGTCAGTCAGCAGTATTTATTGAACACCAAGTAAGTGCTGACTTCTGAATGACACACTAGGTAAAGATATAGCTTAGTTCATTTTATCTCTCCAGACATTTGTTGAATGCCTAATATTTGTAAAGCTTTGAACCTGCTTCTAGAAATATGAAGATGACTAACACAAACACTGTTTCCTGGAGTTTACCTTCTAATTGGGGTATATAGACACTAAACAACAAGAATAAATAGTCAAATAAAGACAACAAACAGGTTGTGAACAACCATCAGAGGGGAATTAACATAGACCAATTATCCTCATAGTCTTTCTATAAAGTAGATTTTATCATCATCATTTTGTAGATAGCCAAGACTCAGAGAGGGTAATAACCTGCCCTAAGGCATACAACCAATAGGTGGTAGAGCTAAAATATAAATGTAATGTGGTGAGACTCTAAAACCTGTGCTTTTATCACCAAGACATAAAGCTATTTCTTCTGACCTTTTTGGAGTAGGGTGCAGGATGGATCAGATCCAGCTTCATAGAGAAGGTAAATTAGTAGTTCAGTAAATATTGGTTGAGCACCCACTAGGTATTGGAGATATAACCATATTAAAGGCAGTGTTTGGTCTTAAGGGGATTACAGTCTCATGTGGGAGGTAAAACATTTATAAAATAGTGTGATAGGTCCTACCATAGGGGAAAGTCCTGAACTGGGCAATCAAAAGTTGTGATTCTTATCCTTAATCTCCTTTTCTATAAATGGGAGCCAATCAAAGTATTTGGTCTGTTGACTTCATAGAATTGTTTTGAAGATTCACTATGGTAAAATACTTGAAAGTGCTATGCAAATGTAAGTTATTTTTTGTATTTGGTGAGCTATATTCATGTAAAACCAAAGTATGCATAACAAATGAAAATAAATAGAGAATAGGCTGCATATTTGAGCTTAGGGAAGATACTTGGAGTAGGAGTGAAAATCAGGTAGAGGTGGGGTTAGTAAGAAAAGGCATCCAGGTGCTAACCCTTAGGTTAGTCGATCCTATGAGGGCATTTGTTATGGTCTTCATGACTGTTCCTGTCCTATGTCCTACTTATCCTTCATGTCTCAGTGTAGACTCCTCCTTTTCTGGAAGCCTTCCTTCATTCTCAGGTCTGTGCTCCAGGAGAAGCTGTCATTTCTCTGTCCTGGCACTTATCACTTGCTCTATTGCAATTGCCTGTCTCTCTGCTGGTCTGTAGGCCTCTTGCAGGCAGGGGCTGTATGTATCTTTTCACTTTGAATCCCTAATGACCAACCAGTGCCTGGCATGCAGTAAGTGTTCAGAAGCTATTGTTTGGCTGCATGAATTGATGGGTCTTATCATTCACATGGCTTTTTAACAATATGCCCACTATTAGCCCTTCTTGGAGTAGGTGATATGAGAAGGGCAGTATGTGCTGATGTCTGACTTTGGATTTGGACTACCTGATTAACTGCACACTAAACAATCATTGCTGAGATCGTGTTACTCCCTGCTTCACATGCCGCTGGCTTTGCATACTTTAAATGGAAACCCATCTGGCTGGAAGGAGATGGCTTAGTGGTCTCCCTGTCAGCAGTATGAAGCTAGACTAACTGGAGCCACACATTCAAATCCAAACAGCCCTGAGTCTTCCTTCCAAAGTAGATAAATTGAATACTGTGCAGCTCATTGCCTGGTAGCAGCCTTCTGGCTGAAGGCTTAGAAGTGAAGCTGTATCGAGACATTAAAGATCCCATAAACCTTTCTTAAATGCAGAAGTTACCCCAGTACTCTAAATTAAATTTCTTATAGATATGACTCAAATTCCAAAGAAATGAAAAACTTGGCTGTGAATTCATGTGGTCTGTGCATTATCATTAATGACAGTGAAATGCTTTGGGCAGTCCATGTATATCTGTAGGTCCTTTTCCAGTCATTTTTGTTAATCATTCTTCATGTGAAGTGTCTAATTCTGCATGTAAATTGTCAGCACATTTTTTTTTTAAATGGAATCACAAGGTACTTAGGTTCTCAAAAGAGTCACTAGGAAAAACTACTGGCCTCTGTTTCTAGTGTTACTCCTGGGTTTATACTGATTTATGGTTGGGTAATAATATAATAGTTTTATTTTATTTTATTTTTTGTAGATATGTAGTCTCACTATTTTTCTCAGGCTGGTCTCAAACTCTTGGACTCTTAGTTTTAAATGACCTAACTTCTCTTCTTCTGGGAAGTTGTAACATGCCGCTTATATAATATGGCCCAGGCAACGTGATAATTAGCAAAAATCTGTGGTTTTCCTTTTAATTGTTTTTAAAAATGTTTCATTTCCTCTCAAAGACTATCTTAAACCTGCTATGTCCTTATGATTTCTGAAACCTGGGTAATTCTAAGCAGGTGAATTATAGTCTGGAAATTTCAAGACATCAGGAAAGAAAGCAGAATGCCACTAAATCTTGGTTCTCATGACTCTTGGTAAGAATTTTTTTGGTTGACTTTATATAAAGGACTGCTAGAAAGCCCCAGAAATTCAACCCTAATGGAGACGTATGTTCAGTGATACTCCAAAACATGCTAAACTCAAAGTTAGAGCAAGAGTCTGTTACAACTGTGACAGTTCTGAGCTATAATTGCTGGTAGCTACTGAGCTTAAGTTAACCAACATTTATGGAGATGGATCCAGAGTCTAGTAGACAAGTTCCATCTAGACCTAGTAGAAGAGGGCTCTCTGAAGCCCAAGAACAGCATGGATGAGGGTAGCTGAACTCTGCTAAAGATGGATATAAAGAAAAGGTGAGACTTAAGCAAGCCATTTGCACTATAGAGACGGAGAGTGAAGAGAAGGGCAGAGGAGGAGATAAAAGGAGAGAGAGAGGGAGGAGATTGATGGAGGAAGAGGGAGATTTGGCATTTATCCAAACATAGGTGATGATTAAAGTCATGAGATTGGATAGTATTTCCAAAGACATGAGTACAGCAAAAAACAAGAGGATGACTTTGACAAGAAGAAGAATCACTAAGAGAATATGAGAACAGCAGAGGAGGCAGGGGGAGAGAATGAGTGATACAGTCACAAAAACCTATGAAAACCTTCAAGAAGGTTCAAGGGATTGGTGTTGTGCGACGTTGCAGAGTAGGAGATTTGGGGCTGAGGAAGGAAAAACTGAAACTGCTGGATGTGGCAGATAAGTGGATTTTGAGTTGACACCTCATTTGGAATAATTGGGACTCGTCAGTCTTTTTAGATCTCTAGCAGGGATGGAATCTCATTCTCATGAAATCATAAAGTCATGGAATCAACAAGTCTTGTAGCTCCCCATCTCAGGCGTTTCTCTCTCCTGTCTAATGAGGAGGTTGTCTTAAGTGCTCTTTTGAGATCCCTTTCACCTCTGTTATTCTGTGATTCTTAGGAGCCTTTGAACTTTTCAGAAATCCTCTTTAGGAATTTTAGCCATGTCTACAATAATTTCCGATACATTATTCCTCTGCCCATAACTGACATACTGGAGGGAGACCAGAAAGACCTACACACCGGAAAGAGGTGGGCACTCTTATTGAAGTCAGACATAATTGATTTCTCACTCTAAGCAAATTCTCAAGAATTTCGGAGGACTCACAACTATCTAGCACAGGAAAGGCGCATATTAGGCTGCTTTCTTTTTTTTAGAGGTGGGGTCTCACTATGTTGCTCAGGTTGGACTTGAACTCCTGGGCTCAAGCGACCCTCCTGCCTCAGCCTTCTGAGTAGCTAGGATTACAGGCGTATGCCACCATGTCCAGTATAGGCTATTTTCATTCATCCCTGGGAAAAACTATGAGTGGGAGATCATTAAATAGTAGCTCTCTTTATTATCATTTGTGGTGGGAAGAACTTAAATAGATAATGAGTCACTGTGGGTTCTGTCCCAGTAGTGTACCTGGGACCTGAGTTAAGGCTGGTGAGAGATGGAACATGTTCATGCTCTGTCACTATCAGCAAGGCCAAGCCACTGAAAAAAACCCTTTTGCGGTTGTACAGTAGTGGAAGGTCACGTGCTGTGGTAATACATAAATCTCAGGAAAAGTGACTAAGGAAAAACTAGTATAGAAGTTATATACTACTGAATTGTGCAATTTACCCCCCATTCATGCAGTTCCTGGAAAATGAGAACTTAACAAGACCCTAAAACCGCAAAACCAAAAGCACTTAATGTTCAGTCAGCAAATTCATGATTATTCATTACATAGAAGAGTTTGTTGTTAAAATAGACAGGAGGAGAGAAAGGGTAGCCATGTGTCCTCAGGTACCAGGAGGAAGGACTGATTTGTAAGAGTTCCAAACCTGAGAGGCAATTTAGAAGAACTGACTGGGAGCTGGGGATGTGTGAAAGTTCGACTTTTATGGATTGGTCATGTAGTACAATATTGGACTTCCTCAGAAAACTTCCGGTGCAAAAGTTTCATTTAGCTAAGAAATGCTACAGAAGTAGTCCCTTTCTTTCACAGAATGCTGGCACATCCATTTCAGGCCAAGATCGAGAAATCACAAAATGTACTGAGGAAGTCGATCTTTGTTTTCAGGATATCTGATTACTTTGAGTTTAATTTGGGATCTGTAAAAATGTCTTCATTTATGAGAATTGCCTGGCTTGTATTGATGATTGCTTTCATAACCAAATCAGGTGATCTTCTTACAAAGTAAGGGGAAGGCCAGGTGTGGTGGCTGTCTCACGCCTGTAATCCCAGCACTTTGGGAGGCTGAGGCAAGTGGATGATCTGAGATCAGGAGTTCAAGACCAGCCTGGCCAACATGGCGAAACCCCATCTCTACTAAAAACAAAAAATAAAATAAAATATAAAAATTAGCTAGGTGGTGGCACATTCCTCTAATCCGAGCTACTCGGGAGGCTGAGGCAGGAGAATCACTTGAACCCGGGAGGCAGAGGTTGCAGTGAGCTGAGATTGCGCCGCTGCACTCCAGCCTGCCCAACAGAGCGAGACTTCGTCTCAAAAAAAAAACAAAGTTGGGGGAAGAACAAGAAAATCCAAGTCCACCAGCCTCATTATAAATAGGCAACTTGCAACAAGCCAGCCAAGTATTTGCATAATATACATTGTGAGAGCCTGCTGGAGGCCTCTTCATTTTGCATGGCATTCCGAGCGAGAGTTATGCAGGGTTGTGTGCGAGAAACTGGATGCCTCTTTACTTCTTACCATTGTGGCATCCTGTATCAATTCCCTCTGTGTGCATTTCTGTTTCTTAGGAAGGAACCTCAAAATTTGCAAACCTGGACAGCAGTGTGAAAGAAAACCAGAAGCGTACCCAGAGGCGGCTGCAGCTCCAGAAGGACATGGTATGTCTGGCCCTCGTCTTCCCTGACAGCTCACAGAGGAGAAGGGCCATGTGTGTCTGGGCTCCCACACGGCACTGGCACCTTCAGTCAACAGGGCACCCAGGCTTTCAGAAAGGGTCTCCCATTCTCTACCCCATTTGTTCTCAATAGCCCTGGGAGGTCTATAGGAGAGAGATGATTACCCCCATTCAACTAATAGGAAGTAAGCACTGGGTGGCAAATCTGTTTTCTGGCAAAGTTGTTTTCTGAAGGTGAGGGGGAGTCTACAGCAGGTAGACTTCCTCCCTCCTGCAGTCTCTTCCACCCACTCCTGCACTTAGAAGCTGCTCCACCTTGGCCTGAGAGCTTCCTACTGTAGTCAGCTTCTGAAACATGGTGACCAAGGAGAAAGAGTATCTTCTCCACAGGGCCCTGGTCCTTGTACTCAGAGATCTTTTCATTTGTTCTAAACCCTCTAGCCATTGCCCAGCTCTCCTTACTAAGCCCAAGGCTAACCAAATCTTTATAGTTTTTTAATATTTAAAGGAGCGTCATGCCTCCCTCCTGAAGACTGAAAGATAGTTATTATCAACTTTAGCTTCATTTTAAACTTCTGACTGTTAGCATAAAGTGTGGAAGACCAGAGGGAGGAGATTAGAGACTGACAAACTCTAAATATTCTGCTTTAAGAGGGTTTTCTCTTTCTTTGGAAAGCTCAACGTAAGTAAGAAATGTTTTTAAATGATAGGACTCTTCTGCAACATGAAGCCTATAAAACATTCACAGTGTTAGAAACTTTTTTTGTTGTTCAAAGACAAGCTAAAAATAGCTGTTACCAAAAAAATAGATTATTTTAGTACAGGATGAGACCTTGTACACAGAATGGGAAGGACACACTGCAGCTGACAGTGAGTTCCTGAAGGACAAAACCCTCCTTGGTATGAACCTCACAAAGCAGTTCTGGCTGAGGAAGCAGCCAACCTCATGTCAAGCAGCCTGGCTTTACCCTGTTTGAGGGTTTGTGTTCCTGCCAAAATTTCCAGAATTGGCTTGATGAGATTTAGGATAAGGGATCCATGGGGACCGCTTTTTACTTTTCCTTTAGGATATTTAGTGCCTTGGTGGCTTATTGAAGAAGAGAGACGATTTTAAAGGAGATTTAGTGAAATGAATATAGTGTATCCCTGCAGTTGTAGGTAGAAGTGCCTCCACCTTCATTTCCAACTTTTTATTCTGGAATAAGTTTAGATTTACAGAAAAGCTGCAAAGCTAGAAGTGCAGTTTCCCTCATTGTTAACATCTTCTAAAACCATAGCACACTTGTCAATACTAAGAAACTGACACTGGCATAATACTATTAACTAAAATCTAGACTTTGTTTGGATTTCACCAGTATTCCACTAGTATCTTCTTATCTGTTCCAGGACCCAATCCAGCATACCAACTGCATTTTGTTGTCTCTCACCCCTGTCTCTTCAGGTCTACGACAGTGTTTTCTTGACTGTTTTTTATGACCTTGGTGGTCTTAAGGAGTCTATCCAGGTATTCTGTAGAATGTTCCACAGTTTGAGGTTGTCTGCTGTTTTCTAGTGATTAGACTGAGCTTCTGGATTTTTAGAAAGAATAGCACAGAGTAAAGTACCCTTCTCATCACAGCACATCAAGGAGTGAATGAATGGTTTCAGCGTGACATCTGGTGTCGTGTTGATGGTGACACGAATGATGTTGAACTTTATTACTTGGTTAAGGAAGAGTTTGCCAGGTTCTCCCTCAGAAGTTACTGTTTTTCTCTTTCCCTCCTCTATTATTTGAGAGTTAGTCACCAAGTCTAGCCCAAGGGGTTATTTTAATAGTGATGCCCCATACTTTTGTGGTACATACTCCTCTGTGTACAACAGCCAATGGTGAGGCAATGACTATCCAGTGCCATCCCAAACTACCAGGAATGTCCCCATGCGCTGAAAGAGAACAGACATCCTTCTCACTTGAACCAAAGCAAAACATAAACCCCACAGCCAACACTTTTGAACAGATGTGTATGATCTCCTGGCTTTGAGGCTTGGTTTTCGTGATTTCACAAGTTAGACATTAGATCATGGAGTTTCTATCCTATTTGTGTAGAAATTTTAAAAATGTTATTCATGGAGGTTAGCATCACTGGCCCGCAGTTAGGCCTTGAATACGTCCATTTGCTGCAGCTTGAAGATTCCTAAAACCCTTCAACTTTTCAATAACAATAAGGACAGTTTTGCTTTGGTTGCTCTTCAGGGTGTGATGCAGGGAACTGTGCCCTACCTGGGCACCTTCCTGACTGACCTGACCATGCTTGACACTGCCCTGCAGGACTACATCGAGGTGAGTTCCATGTGGGTGGTGTGATTGGGCCTGCAGCCTTCTCACTGGATACCCTAAAGACTAGTTAACTTCTCTTAGTATCTTTTGAAGGTCCAAAAGTACATGGCATTGTGCTAGCTGTTAGGAGGAGTACAAAGAATAACACCAAAGACTAACACCAGAAGTGGCTCAAAATCCAGTGGAAGTAATTAATGTATCAAAATAAGCAGTGAACGATAGTAATAATAGAAATTCAAACAAATGCATTGAGAGAACATGGGAGATCCCAATTATTATTATTTTTTTGAGATGGAGTTTTGCTCTTGTTGTCCAAGCTGGAGTGCAATGGCACGATCTTGGCTCACTGCAATCTCTGCCTCTCGGGTTCAAGCAATTCTCCTGCCTCAGCCTCCCAAGTAGCTGGGATTAGGCGTGCACCACCACGCCCGGCTAAGTTTTTGTATTTTTAGTAGAAACAGGGTTTCACCATATTAGCCAGGCTAGTCTTGAACTCCTGACCACAGATGATCTGCCCACCTTGGCCTTCCAAAGTGCTGGGATTACAGGCGTTGAGCCACTGCACCCGGCCCACAATTAACTCTTATGAGGGGTTGTGATAAATAGGGCTTATGAAGTAGTGGGTTTGGGTTTGAACAAGACTTTAAGGCCAGGCGCGTTGGGTCATGCCTGTAATCCCAGCACTTTGAGAGGTCAAGGCAGGCGAATCACCTGAGGTCAGGAGTTCAAGACCAGCCTGGCCAACATGGTGAAACCCTGTCTCTACTAAAAATACAAAAATTAGGCTGGGTGCGGTGGCTCACGCCTGTAATCCCAGCACTTTGGGAGGCTGAGACAGGCAGATCACGAGGTCAGGAGTTCGAGACCAGACTGGGCAACATGGTGAAACCCCATCTCTACTAAAAACACAAAAATCAGCCAGGCATGGTGACACATGCCTGTAGTCCCAGCTACTCAGGAGGTTGAGGCAGGAGAATTGCTTGAACCTGAGAGGCGGAGGTTGCAGTGAGCCGAGATTGCGCCACTGCGCTCCAGCCTGGGCAACAGAGCAAGACCCCGTCTCAAAAAAAAGAAAAATAATAAATAAATAAAAATACAAAAATTAGCCGGTCATGGTGGCAGGTGCCTATAATCCCAACTACTCTGGAGGCTGAGGCAGGAGAATCACTTGAACTCGGGAGGCAGAGGTTGCAGTGAGCCGAGATCGTGTCATTGCACTCTAGCCTAGGTGCCAGAGTGAGACTCGGTCTCAAACAAAAACAAACAAACAAACAAACAAAAAACCCCACAAGACTTTAATGTTGAGTAGGACTACTTGGTGGGGTAGAGAGTTAGTCAAATTTGTGATTTTTCAAATATGCTTTTCTTTTTGTATTGCTACCTGCTGTGGGGTATTTTTCTCTCTCTCTGTCTCTCTCTCTCTCTGTCCCCCTGTCCCTCGTTCTCTCTGTTCCCCCTCTCTCTACCCCTACTCCCTTCATTCCCCGTCTTCTCTGAAAGGGAAAATACATGAAAACTCAGATAAATAGCTTGTTAGTAGCAGCAATAAAATATTAAGTGAAGAAGAAATTTCAAATTTGAAATGAAATTGAAAGATAGCTTGTATATTTCAGCATATACTACCCCCTTGTTATCATATGCAACCAGCCTGCTTTTATTGTATCTTAATTAGAAGAAGTAGAAGTTACTTTGCATCTACCTACCTTTGGATTTGCCACAGTGTTGTGGACACATTTATTCATTTTGCGTTTCCTGACTTCTATGTCTCTTCACATCCTCTTCCTCAGCTTATCTCAGGAAACACCCATCAGTGTTGGGGAATTTTGGGGAGTAACCAAAGATTTAGAAGTTAAATTCAGCCTACTGAGAATAGGAGCTGAGGGGATGAAGAATTGAAACTTAACTTTTCATGATGCTATGGAGAAATGACTTCCCTTTTGATAAACCATATGAGTCAATGACCATCTGTTTTAGTTGCTTTTGGTAAGGGAAAAAAGTGTAATGGAATATTTACTCAAGCTTTTATCTTTACTGGTTCTGCAAGTGTCTTTGGATCCTGATTTGTAATTATTTATCATTACTATTTTAGTTGGTTTCAGACATTTCAAGAGAAGGCTTTCTGCCTATCCTGCCTTATAATAATAATTTTTTAAAAAGTAAAACAGGACTCTCTTCTTCCACAGTAGTCATAATTATAGGATCATTGATAATTGTGACTTTATCACCCCTTTGATCTATTTTAATGTGACCTGTAACAACATAAGGCTGTGTTTTAAAGTAACTTGGTTGGTCACTCTTTTTATTAAAATTTCTTTTAGGGTGGACTGATAAACTTTGAGAAAAGGAGAAGGGTAAGTAGAGTTGTTGGCTGTGGTTTTCTGTTTTCCTTTGTCTGAGCATGAAAAAAATGAAAGAAATGGGGACTTAAGTTTTTTTGTAGAGGCAGAAAAAAATGAGTTAGCACCTATTGAACGTTTATCATATACCATTTTGCTTGGCATGCTCCTATACATTATCCCCCACTAGCCTTATGACGTAGGTTTTATCTCTAGCCTTATGAGGTAGGTTTTGAATTTGCAAACCAAATTGCATAGCCTTTGAGGCAAACCAAATTTGCAAACCAGCCTATGAAGCAAACCAAATTTGCAAACCAAATTGCAAACCAAATTGCAAACCTACCTCAGTTCAACGGTGAGGAAGCTAGGACTCAAGAGATTAAATTACTGGACCAGAATCTCTTGGTGGCAAAGCCAGGGTTCTCATCCTGTCCTGATGCCCCAAAGCCCACACTTCCTCCCTGCCCACTCCTTATCTCCTTTACAATTAGCTTCAGCAATAGCAGGCTCGCCACTATAATTAATAACAATGTATTTTATACTTGAAGATTACTAAGAGTAGACTTTAAGTATTCTTATCACAAATAAATATGTGAAGTAATGCATATGTTAGTCAGCCTGATTTAGCCATTCCATGGTATGTACGTTTCAGAAAATCATGTTGCACATCATGTTGCACACCATAAATACAAACAATTTTTTAATTTGCCAATTAAAATAAAAACCAGGTTTACCCTAAGGGGTTTCTGATGAGTAAATGACATAGAAGAGTTAATAAAGATGGTAAACTCTCGTGGGTCTACTTGAGAGAGGAAAGGAAATGGTCTTCGTCTTCGGTGTAGGTAGTTATTCTTTTCCTTTCGTGTCAGCATAGGAAGGTGTGCTCAACATCAATTTCAGTCTTTCTGTGGATAGCACAGTTCTGAACTGTGCTATTCAAGATAAAACAGTCTTGAAATTTTTCTGTGATTTTCATATTCAAATGGTGTATTTAAATAGATATTTGAAAGACTCAAAGGAAAATGAGTGAGCAAAATAATAACTTCACCCTGTAGTACTCTCGTTATTTTTCAGTACTTTCACATTCCACAAATATTGACTGTCTACCTAACATGGGGGGTTTGGGAATTATAGCAGAGAAAGAACAGAGCTCCCTGCCCTCATAAAGTTCACAATCCAGGAGAGAGGTAGACAAATAAATAGGCAGTTATAATACAACCTGAAAAGGTTTTGTGAGCAGAAGTAGTGGGTGTTAGAGAAGTATATAGGTGGGGTATCTATCTCCAACTTGTAGGGCCAGAGAAACTTCCAGGAGAAAATGACATTGAAGTTAAAACCAAAAAGGCATAGAGGAGCTAAACCAAGCTGGGCTCATCAGAACAAGATACTAACCTGGACAAATGTAAATTTTTGTGCCTTATAGACGATACTTTTTTCTTTAGCATGATGGTAAATATTCCTTGAGGATACTGAGACCAAGGGCCGAGGTCACTGGATGGCAAGTTGAAACTTGGAGAATCTGCCAGTTCTTGAGTTACTTCTGTCATGTCCTGTAATGATAATAAATTCAGTTATTGCCCCCTCAGTTTCCCTCTCTGTCATTTAACTTCAGAATAACCCTGGTTGGTAATCTCTTTCCTTTTTAGACTAGGATATTAAACTTTTGGAAAGTTTGACTGTAAAACCTAAACCTAAAGCTTATACCCATTGCTGACTTAAATTTTTTTTATTGAAACATCCAAAGAAGTATAAATAATTTTCAACATAATTATGTACTTGCCTCTCTGTGAGTTTTAAAAGACTTAGTTAAATGATTTAGTGGTGTAGTAAAAACCCAAGGATTCAGGAAATCTAAACATTCAATTTTATGAGACCTAGGAGTGTTTAGATACTCAGCCCTACCAAAACTTATTTATTGAGGGGTAAAGTTTGAAGAAGTTGAGGAAGATGGGGATGGGGATCTTGGGAGCTCCCTGACTTAAAGAATTTCTTTTCTTTTCTTTTCTTTTTTTTTTTAAGAAATATGAATAGAAAGTAATATATTTTATGAAGTACTTAAAACCTTAAAAATCATTTTTCTATTCCAGGGATGAAAGTGAAAAAGAGAAAAAGGAAGCCACTGTGACTTAACGTAGTGACTAGTTTGGGTTGCTTTGGTAGCTTGTTTTATACAAATTGCTTTGTCAAGGAGAAAAGAGGATTAAAAATTAAAGCATACAAGGACTTTGGAGAGTTCTAGTTAGAATTTTTAAGAGTTAGTTAGCTCCTTTATTTTTAAGGAAGCAGTATTTCAGAATCCTCCTAGATGGTTTTCTTCATCTTTTATCCTAATGTGGTGTATTTTCATGTTGAAAAGATTCTATATTTGGTTGGCCTTATTATTCAGTCTTTTTTTTTTAATTTTTGGTATTCTGTCTGCTTTAGGAATTTGAAGTGATTGCCCAGATAAAGCTCTTACAGTCTGCCTGCAACAGCTATTGCATGACCCCAGACCAAAGGTTCATCCAGTGGTTCCAGAGGCAGCAGCTCCTGACAGAGGAGGAGAGGTGGGCTCACCTGTCGTTCATCGGGGTAGAACTGAAGTGTTGGCAAGAAAAATGCTGCATTTAATACCTCGCTGGGTCATTTATTCAACAACTATTTAGTGAGCAGCTGCTAGGTTCCAGGTCCTTGGTTTTCAAAGGCGCGTGGTGTGGCAGGAAAGGCTGAGGTGATAGCATCAAGATGTACTTTCAGACTCTTGCTTGGCCACTTATTTATCTTTGTAACCTTGAACAAGTCATTTGTTCTTCCCTATCTTCAGGATGCTCATCTGTAGAATGTTTGTTTGTGAGGCGTAACTAAGATCTTATGTGGGAATGCTTTGTTAGAATGCTTGTCCTCAGTGTTATCACCACCACCATTGTCACTGTGTTTGTCATTCCTGTTAATTGATGGTACCTTTCCAGGAAGCTTTCAACATAGAGCGGGTGAGAGACTCATGAGACATTGAAATATGATGGGTAACCACATTGCTACAGAACCTATGGGAAGAATCGGGGAAAATAAAGAAAATATAAAGGCATTAATATTTAGGCTGGGCTGTAAAGGAGAAACAAGATTTTGCCATAAGAACCGGAAAAGAACATTCCAGACCGAGAGAGAACACAAGCAAAAGCTTGGTGGCCTGACATGCTTGTCATTTGGAGGAACAGTGATCACTCAGGTGTGGCAGGGACACAAGGAACAGTTTAAAAATAGTGGGATGGGCATAGAAAGGCACGTTGACTTGAGTGCCCTGCCCGCTGGCTCAGCACGTGCCTGTCCTGTAGCCTGCTCGCTCGTTGGCAGATTGGTCTGCAGGCCATATGTGGCCCACTGCCTGTTTTTACATTTTTAAATGATTGGGTGGAGGGGAACAAAAAAAGAATATTTTGTGACACAAAACAGTTATTTGAAATTCAAATTTCAGTATCTACATAAATAAGGTTTTATTGAAACACAGCCCGTTCATTTACATCTCATCTATGGTTGCTTTCATGCTGTAAAGACAGAGTTGAGTAGTTGCAACAGAGACCATATGGCCTACAAAGCCTAAAATACTATGTGATCCTTTACAGAAGAAGTTGGCCCATTCCTACCCTAGCCCGGGGGATTTCTTTGGAAGTTTGTCATAAGGGAGAGTGAAATTGACAGCAAAATAAGTATTTACCAAAAAAAAAAAAAAAAAAAAAAATTGAGGTTTAGAGCAGTATTTGAATGAATTAATGACAGCATTTGGATTCAAACTCAGGTCTGCCTGACTCTACAGCCTAAGCTCTGAAGATGGCTGTATAATGTCGGGCACCCTTCCCCACCTACTCAGTAACGAAATACATCTACTGTCTACAGCTACAAGCTTTCGTAAAAGGCACTTGGAATCACATATAAATTCCTCTTGTGCTTGTGTCAGTTATATCTGCCTGGCAGATAGAGGTCTGAATCTGGAGCATTTTTAATTTAGGATGTTTTGGCAATTAAAAAATTTAAAAAATATTTGTAGGCCACCCTGGCCAACCTGGTGAAAACCCATCTCTACTGAAATAAATAAATAAATAAATAAATATATATCTTTATCAGTAATGTAAATGCCCATGTCTGTTCATTGAAGATCAGATAGATTACAAAAGTCTCTTCATTTTCTTTAGATAAAACTAAGTCATATGTGCATGTGCACAAACACACACATACAAAATAGTAGGAAGGAGGTAGTAGAGAAGAAATAGGAGGGGGAGGTAGTAGAGGAAGGAAGATTCTTCCACTGGCCTAGCAGTGGGATAAGAATGATCAGAATGGAGTTAGTTTTTAATGCTGCCAAAGTGCATATATATCCTTGTATTTGAAACACTCAGAACTAAATAGCCTCAATCCATATGCCAGCGGAGGTGAAGGAGGAAGCACGTAAGATAAATGTGTCAAATCGAGCCATGAAGTCAGTACCCCCTGATGTTTATGATAGGACAACATTTGTATATATCTTTACTTTGAACAATTAGAGCCTTCTTTAAAACAAAACCAGGATATCACGTGAATTTAAGTCTGCTTTTCAATTCTCTAACTTTGACCTCATGGAGCCCCCTTCTCTTTCTCAGCTATGCCCTGTCATGTGAGATTGAAGCAGCTGCTGATGCCAGCACCACCTCGCCCAAGCCTCGGAAGAGCATGGTGAAGAGACTCAGCCTGTGAGTGTCCCCTGGGGGTTCTGGGGCTCCAAGAGGGTCCCATCAGAGTCGTGAGAGGAGATGTATTCAACAGGATGACCTCGAGCCAGGGTGAAAGTGAAGCACTCTGCTCATTTGTTAAGCCGTTTATCCTTCTGTCACTAACTCAAAGCATTTGCTAAGTCCATTCTTCTCCACTCCCCTCTCTGTTGTGAATCACCATCCTTTCCTGCCTGAATCACTCCAGTAACATCTTCACTGTCTTCTGGCTGCCCCTTACCCAACCATTCATTCTCCACTAAATAGCTAGGTTGTCTTTTAAAATGTACACCAGATTATGTTGCTTCCTGTATAAAAACCCCTATAGCTTTTATTTTAAAATAAAACCCAAACTCTGTATCCTGGTTTACTAGGCCTTAGATGACTTAACCTGCAGCCTTCCCTCTCTTACAACATTGCCCTCTGTTCACCAGTGTTGAGGACGTTTGCACTGGCTGTGCCTGGCCTGAAATGCTCTTTCTTCATGGCTGGCTCCTTCAAATATTAGCAAAAATGTTATGTGTCAAGAGAGAACCCTTTCTAATGTTGCTGTCCACCCCTCATTCTCATTCATACTAGCTGCTTCCTCCAGTGGAATGTAAGCAACCTGAGAACAGGAACCTTGTCTTTTTTTTTTTTTTTTTAATTTATTTATTATTATTATACTTTAGGTTTTAGGGTACATGTGCGCAATGTGCAGGTTAGTTACATATGTATACGTGTGCCATGCTGGTGTGCTGCACCCACTAACTCGTCATCTAGCATTAGGTATATCTCCCAATGCTATCCCTCCCGCCTCCCCCCACCCCACAACAGTCCCCAGAGTATGATGTTCCCCTTCCTGTGTCCGTGTGTTCTCATTGTTCAATTCCCACCTATGAGTGAGAATATGCGGTTTTTGGTTTTTCGTTCTTGCGATAGTTTACTGAGAATGATGATTTCCAATTTCATCCATATCCCTACAAAGGACATGAACTCATCATTTTTTATGGCTGCATAGTATTCCATGGTGTATATGTGCCACATTTTCTTAATCCAGTCTATCATTGTTGGACATTTGGGTTGGTTCCAAGTCTTTGCTATTGTGAATAGTGCCGCAATAAACATACGTGTGCATGTGTCTTTATAGCAGCATGATTTATAGTCCTTTGGGTATATACCCAGTAATGGGATGGCTGGGTCAAATGGAATTTCTAGTTCTAGATCCCTGAGGAATCACCACACTGACTTCCAGAAGGGTTGAACTAGTTTACAGTCCCACCAACAGTGTAAAAGTGTTCCTATTTCTCCACATCCTCTCCAGCACCTGTTGTTTCCTGACTTTTTAATGATGGCTGTTCTAACTGGTGTGAGATGGTATCTCATTGTGGTTTTGATTTGCATTTCTCTGATGGCCAGTGATGGGGAGCATTTTTTCATGTGTTTTTTGGCTGCATAAATGTCTTCTTTTGAGAAGTGTCTGTTCATGTCCTTCGCCCACTTTTTGATGGGGTTGTTTGTTTTTTTCTTGTAAATTTGTTTGAGTTCATTGTAGATTCTGGATATTAGCCCTTTGTCAGATGAGTAGGTTGCGAAAATTTTCTCCCATTTTGTAGGTTGCCTGTTCACTCTGATGGTAGTTTCTTTTGCTGTGCAGAAGCTCTTGAGTTTAATTAGATCCCATTTGTCAATTTTGGCTTTTGTTGCCATTGCTTTTGGTGTTTTAGACATGAAGTCCTTGCCCATGCCTATGTCCTGAATGGTAATGCCTAGGTTTTCTTCTAGGGTTTTTATGGTTTTAGGTCTAACGTTTTAGTCTTTAATCCATCTTGAATTAATTTTTGTATAAGGTGTAAGGAAGGGATCCAGTTTCAGCTTTCTCCATATGGCTAGCCAGTTTTCCCAGCACCATTTATTAAATAGGGAATCCTTTCCCCATTTCTTGTTTTTCTCAGGTTTGTCAAAGATCAGATAGTTGTAGATATGTGGCGTTATTTCTGAGGGCTCTGTTCTGTTCCATTGATCTATATCTCTGTTTTGGTACCAGTACCATGCTGTTTTGGTGACTGTAGCCTTGTAGTATAGTTTGAAGTCAGGTAGTGTGATGCCTCCAGCTTTGTTCTTTTGGCTTAGGATTGACTTGGCGATGCGGGCTCTTTTTTGGTTCCATATGAACTTTAAAGTAGTTTTTTCCAATTCTGTGAAGAAAGTCATTGGTAGCTTGATGGGGATGGCATTGAATCTGTAAATTACCTTGGGCAGTATGGCCATTTTCATGATATTGATTCTTCCTACCCATGAGCATGGACTGTTCTTCCATTTGTTTGTATCCTCTTTTATTTCCTTGAGCAGTGGTTTGTAGTTCTCCTTGAAGAGGTCCTTCACGTCCCTTGTAAGTTGGATTCCTAGGTATTTTATTCTCTTTGAAGCAATTGTGAATGGGAGTTCACTCATGATTTGGCTCTCTGTTTGTCTGTTGTTGGTGTATAAGAATGCTTGTGATTTTTGTACATTGATTTTGTATCCTGAGACTTTGCTGAAGTTGCTTATCAGCTTAAGGAGATTTTGGGCTGAGACAGTGGGGTTTTCTAGATATACAATCATGTCATCTGCAAACAGGGACAATTTGACTTCCTCTTTTCCTAATTGAATACTCATTATTTCCTTCTCCTGCCTAATTGCCCTGGCCAGAACTTCCAACACTATGTTGAATAGGAGTGGTGAGAGAGGGCATCCCTGTCTTGTGCCAGTTT